>NC_136068.1:31557434-32894324 GCF_964261635.1 Lissotriton helveticus
TGTAGACAGGAAGCAGGCATTTCTCAGCACTAATAAAAATTTATAGAGCCAAAATCTCCCCGGTTCTATCTTACGCCTCTGAACATATTCCCCTAAAACAATGGAGTTATATGGATATAAATGAAGGGAAAATACTAAAAAAGCTATTGAAAGTTTCCAATTCAACACCTGTACAGGCATTAAGGCTGGAATGTACGATCACCAGCGCATTTGCGATATCAATAGCGAGCCTCATTAGGTGGGCCTATAACCTTCTGCATTCCAAAGCGGGTACCCTACGACATTTGCTAAAAATCGAGATCTTTAGTGAGGATACCATCAACTCTACATTCGTGAAAAACTTGGGAGAGGCTTTCTGCTTAGCAAAAATTAGTGCAGAAATGTTATCATCTTGGACACCCGCACAACTCAAACTATTCTTAAAAACATTTTCTCCAAAATTGAGTTACGAGCTAGATCACTCCCATTGTACAAAACTATCTACGTACAAAACTTATGCTGATTCCCAAGAATATAAGCTAAAATTGCCATATCTGGAATACACTCTTACCCATGGTGCAAGGCGTACGATCATGATGTTACGTCTGGGTATACTCCCCTTGTTATCCTTTACCTCTTCCTGGAAACTAAACAGTCCCTCACAATGTAATCTGTGTTCGGGGGGTAAACAGAACTTAGAGCATTTGCTCTTCGTATGTCCAAATAAAGTCGTTGTCACTGCTAGGTTATCATGTCTAGAGCCTATATATCGGTCCTGCAGGACCACTAACGTAAGGGATTTCATCTCCATATGCGCTAAGCCACCTAACGAATATGTTTGTAATAAGATTTATAAATTTTTTAAAATAACACTGAAAATGTATTAAGTTGTATGAAAATGTAATATGTATTTTCTTTTTAATAATTTTGTGGTCCTCGAAAGAGTACCGAAACAAAATAAAAAACTTTTGACTTGACTTTTGACTTTTTGATGCTGTGCTGGATTTCCTTTTTGCTGGTTTAGATGCTTTGGGCACTTTGCCACTGCTGTTCAGTGTCAAAGGCCAAGTGCTCCCTATGTAAATTAATATTATGAGTGGTTATCTATGATTGGCATATTTGTGTCACTAAGAAGTCCCTAGTAAGGTGCACTGAGTGTGCCAGGACTGGTGATAACAAATGCTACTAGTGGGCCTGCAGCACTGATTGTGCCACCCACATGAGTAGCCCTAAAATGGTGTCAGGCCTGCTACCGCAGTGTCTGTGTGCAGTCTGTGAACTGCCATATCCTCCTGGTCAGTGTCTTCACTGGCCAGGCCTAACCCTTCCCTTTCTGTACACATTGGTCACCCCTATGGAAGGCCCAAGGTACCCCCTTGGGCAGGGTGCAGTGTATGTGAAAGGTAGAGCATGTACTTGTGCGGGTGAAATGCTCTGGTAGTGCATTACAGCCATTTTCGTTTTTCACTATTGTAAGGCTATCTTGCCCCATAGGCTATCATGAGGGATGCTGGCTACAGTGCTACCAGCATATCTTCCCATAGGAGCAAGATAGGACATAAACGTCTGGTATCCCTGAACTCAGAATTTAATAACACATCTTTTAGTAAAGGTTGTTTTTAAATCCTATGTTTGAGAACAGCACTTTTAGAAAGCTGCTGTTCTCTTGTCTTACCTTTCTGTGTGTCTTGGCCTGTTTGTGAATTGACTGTCTGGTTTGTGAGTGGCAGGGGCTGGGTGGCTCCCAGAGTCTGAGTGGGCCATTCATGGGCTGAATAGCTACATCTGCATCTAGAGTAGTGGGAGGGGATAGCACCTGGGCCTGAATGGGGCTGTGCCTGCTCTCCACAATGCTGGCTCCACCTCCTGCTGGGCGGCTGACGACCCTGCCCCTGTCCCTGAAAGGAAAGGAGAGGCCAGGAAAACAAAGTGCTCAAGGAACACCCAGAACTGATTCAGACCGGGCTCAGAGCCCTCCTGCACAAAGGGATCAAAGACTTTTAGGGGTATAAGTACAGGACCCCTGACTACAGAAAATTAGATCATCTTGAAATCAAGAAGGAACCTCTGCCAAGGAGAAAGCTGAATCTGAAGAAGGAAGACTGCCCTGCTGTTGCTCTGCTGGACTGACCTGCTGCTGCTTTGCTGCCAAGGAGAGGGGAAGGACTTTGCTTTGTGCTGTGTCCCCTTGCTTGAAGGAATCTCCAAGGGCCTGAGAAGAGCTGGCTCCCTGTTTTTGAAGTCCCAGGAACAAAAGGACTTCACCCCCAGCTTCCCTCAACTCTGCTGAGAGCGTTCTGTCCTTCCTAGAGTGCTTGGGCCAGTTGTGGTGCCTCTGAAAGTTGTACCTGTGTTGGGAAGATGGAAACCAAGATTTGAGAAACTTGCTACAGAAAAGTTATCGCATCGCTCGCTTGCGGAGCGCATCCCCAACAGTGCGAAGAAATTTCCGCCGCTACGGAGGTCAAGATCATCACAGCGCCTGTTGCCGTTGCCACAGACGTCGCACCTTTCGTTTGCGGGATGCACCAGACCGGTGCGGGAAGATTACCATTGCTGCGAGTGTTGTCGCAGAGCCTGTTGTCGCAGAAGCCATCGCATCGAGGAGCTGCGAGAGAGCGATCACCGCTGGTCCGCGCATCGTCGCTCCAGAAATCGTCGCAACTCCAAAGATCATCTCATCGTGCCTTTGTGAGAGAAAAATTCCTACGGAACCTACACACCGGAATCCATACAAGTCAGCCTTCCTCCCCATACAGACCGGATTCGTCGCAACACGCCTGCTGCTGCAGCGGGGTTGTCGCATCGCCTCCCCAGGGTCTCAGGAGCAACACATTGCTTGTTTTCCACCAAATCAGCTTCTGTTTTGGAACTTTGTTCCTTTTAAAAGGTACTGTGGGCAAATGTGACGCAACTGTGGATTATTTTATCGCAACCTTAAGAACTCTTTTGCAACCATATTCTTGAACTGTGTATGTTGGATTTTTGTCGTTTTGGTCTTGTGTAGTTTAGATTAAATACCTTTATTTTTCTAAACTGTTGTGGAGTCAGTTTGTGGTGTTTTCACTGTGTTACTGTGAGTGTTGGTACAAATACTTTACACATTGCTTTTGGATAAGCCTGACTGCTTGAGCCGAGCTACCAAGGGGGTAAGCTGAGGTTATCTAAAGAGTGTTTCTCCTTACCCTAACTAGAAGCTAGGGTCCCTATTTGAACAGTCGTAGCTATCTCTGCCAACTAGAGACCCCCAGTTCTAACATTGTTGGTCAGCGGTGGGATTTGAACTTGTATTAGTACTAGACCCTCAGTGATTGGTGTACATCACTAGTGAGTGCAGGCCACTACGCCACCACTTTCTATATTTTTTTGGTTCTATTTTTGAGTAACTCTTCAAAGCATCATATCTGTAAATGGAAAGGCGCCCAGTGAGGAGGCAGATTTGGAATTGGAATTTGTCATTGAGGATTTGTATTCCTACAAAGTTACAGATCTTAGAAATTCTCCCATGAGTTTGAGTGCCCCATGAAGAGCAACGCCAGGAAAGAGGAGTTGCAGAAAATCTTGAAGGCCCATTGGGAGGCACAAGATGGAAATGATGCAAGTACAGTGAATGGTTTTCAAATCAAAGATCAGCCTGTGAGCAGAGTAGGCTCAAGGGCTGGCAGCAACCATTCCAGTAGGGGTTTCACTCAAGAAGAGTTAGAGGAGACCCAAAGAGTGAGAGAATATGACTTGGAATGAATAGCTCTGTTTCTCATTTGCTGGTCCCAGGGACAACTCTGTCTGGTCAAAATAATGTTTTGGTAGGATTTTCTGGGGTACCGGTTGAAAGCCCCATTTCCAAACCTCTTGCCTTGACTATCAGTCCTTTTACTGTGGATTCACTATTCCTATTGACATCAAATTGTGGAGAACATTTAATGGGCCTGACTTAATAAAGAAGTTGCATGCAACCATTTTCTGCTCTCTGGAAGGTGTTTACATGACAATGGGACCAAATATGATCAGCTCTAAGCAGTGTCTGTCCAAAGATGCACCCCTTCCTGCTTAATTTAAGGATTTGCTGCCCACTTTGTGGGCAACAGAAGACACAGTCGTAGGACTATTGTAAAGTCCCCCAATTTCCATTAAAGCTCATGACAATACCATTTTGCTTCATATTTCCCAGTACAAAATCCCTCAAGCGGGGGAGCGAGCTTTGCTCCGAATTATACAAGATCTGATTGAGTCGCGGGTAGTTGAGGAGACAGCTGCGACTGTGTGTAAAAGTCCTATTCTTCCTATGCTGAAAAAGGCATCTCCAGACTCCCCCGATGACGACCCAGATGTTTATCATTTTGTGATTGATTTGTGCGCAGTTAATAAAATAGTGGTCCCTCAGTTCTAGGTGGTCCCTTACATTACTGCCCTTCTGTCAATGATTCCTTCCTCTGCTAAATTATTCTCTGTCATTGATTTGAAAAATGCGTTCTTTAGTATCCCGATTCATCCTTACAGCTGACATTTGTTCGGTTTTAACCTAGTTGGCAGAAGTTTTAGATTCTGTCATGCTCCTCAGGGCTATACTGAGAGCCCTAGTATATACAGCCAAGCCTTGAAAGCCCAATTGGACTCCCTCACGCTCTCCCCAGTTAATGTATTGCTTCAATATGTGGATGACATACTAATAGCTTCTGACACTGAACAGGGATACAAAGACAGTATGGTTAAGTTGTTGCTACATTTGGCTCACTTTGGTCATAAAGTGTCCCTTTCTAAATATCAATATTGTGAACAGGACGTCACCTATTAAGGTTACCTACTGTCAAAGGAGGGTAGGAGATTGACACCTGAGCTCATTAGCGCCATTGTTAAAATGCCTATCTCTAAAACTAAGGGATGTGCACGCTTTTATTGACATCACTTCCTACTGTTGCCATTGGATCCCTAATTATTCATTACTGACAAACCCTTTGCTTGCATCAATGACTAAAGATGTGTATGAGCCCCTGTCTTGAAAGCCTGAATGTCAGCAGTCTTTTGAGCAATTAAAAGTTGCGCTTTGCTCTGCTCCTGTGCTTGGCACGGCGACAATGGGAAGCCATTGTGCTGTATGTAGATGAGACGGCTGGTTGTGCGCTCTCTGTTTTAACACAGGCCTTTGGAGGTAAGCAACGGCTGTGTGCTTATTTTTCTGCTTTGCTTAATCTAGTCGCCAGAGCCCTCCCAAGCTGTCTAAGAGCGGTTGCGGCTGTGGCCATCTCTATCGGCTGAGCTCGTACTTGATACTGACCTCCCAGTCAAGGTGCCTCATGCTGTGGATACCCTTTTGAATAAGACCAAGACGCAGCACCTTACAAGTGCACGTCTGACTGGTTATGCCCCCGCATATTACGCTAAAAAGATGTGCCACTCTGAACCCAGCCACGTTACTACCCTCCCTTCGGAGAGTGAGGAAATTCACATACATGATTGTCGTTTTTGGACAGAGGAAGAGATGAAGGGACGGGTAGACCTGACTGATGTTCCCTTATCTGACCCCAAGGAGAACTATATGGCTCTTGTTTCAAATTACCAGATTGAAAACGATGGAAGTTATTTTCTCAGCCTGGGAACCAAGCAGGCAACTGGCTTCCTTCCCACTTTTGATACATTTGCCCCACTTTCTACAAAATGAAACAAAAAAGCTTCTTGCCTCAACCGATCACGTTTTCATTATGACCCCTGCCCTGTGTCAGTGGTTAAATTAGCCCCGGAACCCATTGCCAAATCACTCACTTCCTTGTTTAATGCGATGTTTGAAACAGGAGACTTCTCTAAAATTTGGAAGATAGCCTTAATACTTCCATTGATGAAAAAACATAACTTGGATCCTAGGGATCCAAATAATTATCGGCCAATTTCCCGCTTTCCGCTGCCACAAAATTGTAAACAAAGCAATTAACTCTTCATGAAAATCAGGTGTTAGATTCCACTCACTATGGGTTCAGAGAAGGACACAACACAGAGTCAGCCCTCATAAAATCGACAGAAGAAATTAGGGAAGCCCTCGATCAAGGAGGTAAGGCAGCACTAGCAAAAAAGAACAAGTGATGGACTGAATGTGGATCAATGTCACACACTCCCCCAGTCAAAAGATCTGGGCCCAAATCCATCGTTTTTTTGCACTCCACACCACCCTGGGTCAGATAATGGCTTTATGCAAATCAGCTCTGACCCTGTTGCCCCATGGGAACAGTCCAGTCCGAACTACAACAGCCATATCTTTCCCAGACCGGAATCAAGCATCCGAGGACCGGACCGGTTTCGAGGTAACACCTCTCTTCAGCCCGGCTAGCTTGACTCCAAGTGGTGTGGAGTGCCTGGGACCCACGTCTGGGCATCCCCAGCGCACTTAGGGCGGCAATTGCAAAAAAGAACAAGTGATGGACTGAATGTGGTAAGGCAGCACTAATCATGTTGGATGTCTCCTCTGCTATCGACACTGTCCATCATGATCTCCTACAGGATTGTTTGTCAGAGTGTGGGGTCCAAGGTGAAGCATGGAGGCTATTAAAATCCTTTCTAACTGATAGAACACAAATAGTGTCCCTGGACAAATTCTACTCCAAACCTTTTTACCTGACTTGTGGAGTGCCGCAGGGGTCGTCCCTTAGCCCTACCCTTTTTAATGTGTACGTAGTGCCCCTGATTAGATCCTTTAGCTTTAGTCTTACATCCTACACGGACGATAAACAAATTGTTGTGTTGCTGCTGCAGGAATTGAATCAGGGAAGAGTAAGGGGTTCCATGACTGCATGGAAGCAGTTAAAATCTGGATGGCACAGAATTGCCCGAAGCTCATTTCAGACAAAACTGAGATCCTCATGTTTGGAAATAAGGCCAACTTCTGGACCCAGAACTAGTGGCCGGCAAAACTCTCCCTAAACCCACGCGAAAGGCTAAAAACCTTGGAGTTATAGTGGATGACAGACTGAACTTCGGGGATCAGATAAATGCCACGGCCTCAGCCACTTTTCACTCTCTTAAAATAATTAAAAAGATAAAGCTGTTCCTGCCGGAAGATAATAAGCGAACTGTTATTACATCTCTCATTCTATCACAGCTTGATTACTGTAACAGGCTTTATTTGAATTTTCAAGAGCATTATTTAAATAAGCTGCAAATCTTGAAAAACGCTACAGCAAGACTTCTTACCGGCACATCAAAATTTGTCTCGGTCTCCAAGGAAATCAAAAGACAACACTGGCTGCCAATCAGGAAACGGTTGTGTTTTAAATTTTTATGCACAGTTTTCAAGGCTTTACATGGGCTGGGACCAGAATATCTGAAACAACGGTTTCAATGGTACACTCCCAAAAGGGAGCTAAACTAGTGATCGTACCCACCATTAAGAAAGCTACGTGGGGTGGGAGAAGCTTCATCACATGTGCGGCAAAGCCTGGAATGACCTCCCTAAAATCTTTGGAGCACCACTGACCTCCTCATATTCAGAAAGGAACTAAAAACCTGCTTTTTAACGTATAGAATCTCCTTAAGTTCTTGAACTCAGAGAGGTAGCAGTCAGCGCCAGGACACCCCCGGTAACCGCTGTGCTTTAGAAATTATATAACATATATAACATAACATTATACACTTTTTATCAACATTGGATTCCTTCATCATCGGCTGGTGATCACTGAGTGCCGCATTCATTGTACTGGACATGCAGTGATGGCAGCCGTCTGGTTGCTTCGATCAAATTGAAAATTATGGTCAGCAACTGAATTTCTGTATTGCCATCTGGTGAACAGGTATTCTGCAGAATTGGTTGAGGGTAGCGTGTTATTTAAGCAGACGCTGTGACTAGTGAGCTTGTGCTGTTCTGGTGATCAGCACACCTTTCTTTTAATATTTAAATTATACATAATCATTATTTGTTTTTAATAAAATTTACAGTGGTGTCCGGTAATTAGCACCCTCACCAATTTAATGCTCAATGCTATCATGTTGTACTTACAGTTTGCTGGTTTTGTGATTCTTAGTGTATTTTTGCATTGCTGAGTGAGAAATTTGGAAAAAAAGGGGCAACATACAACTGCTACCATTTTTCCTTGAGGATTTTGGAGAACCGCCTTTACAATTGGAGTTGTGGCTTGATTTATTTGAAGCGTAGGCTGAGGTTCTGGAAGATGGTGAATGTAATCCAGATATACGATTGCCTTTACAAAGGCATAGATTGGGCACAATAGGGTTAAGGGAGCTGAAGAATTTACCTCTTTTAGAGAATGTGGGGGATGCAGATGTTTACCAATGAGATGTTAAGCAACTGCATGAGAGGTACAGTAGAAATATTCATGTGGTATTGTAACGGTGTTCATTTTCTTCCATGGAACTGAAAGAAGACGAAACTATTGATCAGTACCTGACTGCTTTGAGGAGGACAGCGGTGACATGAGGTTAGCAGGGTCTATAAGGAACTTACCGACTAGTAAGGCTGCAGGCCCCAACAGCCTGCTGCCTGAGCTCTAAAGAGGCATGGTCGATGTGGTGGTTCAATATGTGCCTCAAATGTTCTGGGAGGCAAGAACAGTGGGCTGCCTTCTAGAAGATCAACGTCTAGCCCCCATAGTATTAGTTCTCAAGGTGGGTAACACCCTTGAAGATTGCACTTTCTATTGCCCTATTTCCTTGCTAAACATAGAGGCCAAGGTGCTGACTAAAGCCCTTGTGAACTGGCTCCACAGTGTTATTACATCTCTAGTACACCCAGATCAGTCAGGATTCATGCCCCATAGGAATACTAGACTGAATCTGAGATGGGAGGAGGTAATGTTACTGTCCGTGGATGCTGGAATGGCGTTCATTAGCAAAGAATGGCATTACTTGTTTGCTGTGTTGGAAAGGTTTGGGTTTGGCCGTGATACAGTTCTTGGATAAATCTCCTATACACAGATCGCCTAGCTAGAGTGCGACTGAATGGCACAGTGTCCAGTCACTTTGCCCTTTATAAGGGTACACAACAGGGGAGCCCAATATCCCCTAAGCTGTTCGCCTTAGCTCTCGAACCCTTAGCTGTCTGTATTAGAAAAGATCCTTTGGCGACGGGTATATCGGGAGATGGTAACTGGGAGGAGCGCATATCCTTGATTGTGGACGATGTTTTGCCACAAGGCGAGGCTTCACTAAATTTAGGCTACTTCACATATTCAAACTTTTTGTAGCTACTCAGGGTACCAGATAAACTGGGACAAGTCTCTCCTCTTCAACTTTACTGAGAGGGGCCTGTCCTTGCATGCCAGCGGTGTCCCGTGTCAAACCAGAGACAAGTTTAACTCCCTCGGAGACACTATTTCAAGAGCAGAGTTAGTCTTCCTTGCGGATGCCCTGCTGCCAAAGTTGGATCGTATGAGAAGGGACGTGGCACACTGGAGGAGCCTACTGATTTCTTTAATGGGAAAAGCGGTACTCTTCAAAATGACGACATTGACGCGACTGTTATATGTCTACAAAACACCCTCTATAAGATTCCAGATGGTTTCTTCCGAGATGTAGATAGTGAACTAAGGATGCTCCTGTGGGATGGGGTGACTCAAGAATAGCATTCAACAAGCTCCAGAGGCGTGTCTATGAGGGGGACCTGGCAATACCTGACATCAGGAAGTACTATTGGTCCTCCCAGATGGTGGCGATCAATGATTGGGTGTTCGCAGACAGAGATGAACCAGCCTATGGAGTAGATCATCTAGCGATGGGGCAGAGGGGATACCCTGCAGTGCTATATAGATACACAAGCTGTAGTGCAAGTCTGGCGCGAGGTCACTAAGGGGCATATTATCAAGGACCGGTGTTAAAATTATTGCCGTTTTATCGGCAGGAAACTGCAGATAAAACGGCAATAATGGGCTTGATAATAGGCCCTTGTTAATTCCCATAGAAGCCCAGGTTAACACCAGAACATGGGCTTCTTTGGGAATTCACAAGGGCGTATTATCAAGCCCATTATCGCTGTTTTATTGGTAGTTTCCTGCCGATAAAACGGCGATAATTTTAACACCATTCCTTGATAATATGCCCCTAAATTCCTTGGGTGGGAGATCAGGTTAACAGAAAGGACCTCATTGTAGGATAGTGATTTGCTACATGAAGTAGGGAGCCTATATGGGTTTAGTAAGTGGGGGTTACTGTGCATAGACCACCTCGGGGATCTCTGGCGGGGACTGCTGATAATCTCCTTTGAAGACCTGCAGGATGAGTACCAGATGGCCGACTTAGAATGAAGGGAAACAGCTGACGGAATATGCTCCCATGGAGGACATGCTCTTTGACACCCAATAATAGACAAGGCCACATCCCTCATATACAGGAAAACTATGCACAAGTTGGGGCACTGTAACTCAAACCATTATGCCAGGGGCTGCCAGGAAATGGGTGCCTTCTTTCAAATCCTCTATGGATGTCCTGACATACAAAAATACTGGGAGGGGATAACGTGAGTTATGTTTGAAGTAATAGGTCAGGCAATACTACTGGTGGCAAGGTGGCATATACTGTGTGTGACTGGTGAAGAGACTTGGCTGATATACCAAATATTATGGCTGATGGATGCTGCTATGGTAGGTTTGGGTTCGCTGGTTTGAGTATTGGTGTCTTGAAGGTTCTCAGGCCCAGGGTTGGGAACGGAGGGAGCTAGAAGATCCCCCTTTTTTGGGATCCAATGGTAATATATAGAAGTCAATATCGACATGTAAGGCTTCTTTTTTATCTGGTGCTGGATATACTAAATGTACGTGCTGCAATGACATTTACTTTGCTTGATACCACATAGCTTTTGTTGTGATAATATACTCTGCAACTTAGAAAAGTTTAATAAAAATAATTCTTTAAAAAAAATCATCAGTGATGTCATCAATGATGCGACTGAACATGTCATGAGTGATATAATATGTGAGGTCATAGGCAGTGCAATGCAAAGCGCAAGTTATATTTAGCTCGAGTAATTATAACTGTTAAATGTCAGTGTCTTTTGTTTTGTTTTGTATTAGGTGGTATATTTAAATTAACAGATTCACATAACCATATTGTCAATTTAACCTTTGTGTTTTTAGTGATTATGTACATATGCGTATATATTCTTGCCAACATACATTTCTTATTATGGAAGAACCTATTAACCTAAATTAGGCCAAATCTATTGCTTTACCAATGTGTGTTTATTTTTTTATTTTTTACAACTACATAATATTTTTATTACTTGTACACTTTTCTTTAAAAAAAAAATTTGTCCTCATTTGCCTTACCCTCTTTTCAAGAAACGCCAACCACCTTGCGTGTCCCGGCCCGAGAGACAAAGATTTTAACCATCTCCCCTTCCAAGACACGATTGACATATTGGTGGAAGAAGAACCCATAGAACAAGAGGGGGGAGGGGGGGTACAGGCCAGCACTGACTCCATCAAGGTATCTTCCAACCTGTTGGACCATTACAGTATTCGAAGGGACCGAGAACCCAAGGTCTATGGAGTGCTGTAGGCATAATCATAGGTCCCGGGGAAAAAAAAAAACCCGGAACCCTATCTCCACTTAACCAATAGATCCCAAAAAGCCAAGTTACATTTGCTGCATAGTCTGGCCAAGTCCACCTTAGATGTTTCATATAGGGACGTCAGCCAACCTGCGTGTGATGGCGCCGTTGTTTCAACCCAAAATTTGCAGATTTGCCTTCTGGCCAGAAGAATAGCATAAAATAAAAAAGACCTTGCCTGACCAATGATGTTGGCGTCCAAGCCAAAGATTATTAATGGCAAAGTGATGGGCACTGATGTATTAAGGATGGAGTCCAAAGAAGACTTCACTTCTTCCCAGAACCTGCTGATGGAAGGGCAGTCCTTAAACATATGTGTGTCGGACGCTTTGGGGAGATTACATTTATTACACCTTTTTCCTGGCTGGAATTTTGAAAGCCTAAGAGGGGAGAGTTAGGTACGATGTGCCGTGAACAGGTGGTTACGCCTCAGCCATGCCGGTTTAACGGTTTTATAAAGAAGAGTAAAAGATTTAATCCACATCTCCTCACACTGAAAGCCCAACTCCTCCCCCTACAGCTCATCCGGGAGGGTGAACTCCCCATCAACCTCTTCCAGAAAACTCCAGTACCACAAGGCTACCTCTTTACCACCCCTTGCCTTTGTACCAACTGTTGTTCCAGGTTACTGACTTTCCTCAGAGAAGCACCTTTCCTACGCAGGGCCCTAGCCCAACTATCAAGCTGCATATGCTTAAATCTAGATAGACCAGGGCCTACCCTAGCCCGTAACTCTTCCCATGCCATCATAGACCCTCCTGCCAACAGGTCTCCCCATCTTACAATCCCCGCGTCCCTCACGGGGATCGCCAGGCTATCTTTTAAACATAACGGCAGACCTGGGGAGTTCCACACCGGCGCAAAGTTAGAGAAGTAGGAAAGCCCTAATCTCTTTCTGATCTGTACCCAGGCTTTAGCTAGAGAGTGAAGAATTTTTTACTTGACTTTCTTGAAAAATTTCTGGTCCCCAAATTTAAATAAAAATCCATCGATTGGAAGATCAGCCCCAACTAGCATGGCTTGAAACATTGTCCCAGTTAATAGACTAGATGGTGTTTTCAGAAGCATTCTTGAATGGGACAACAGAAAAGCCCATGCATAATGTTGTAAGTCAGGTAATGTCAGACCCCCCTTTTCCCTCCTCCTCCTCAACTTCTTCCATGCCAATCTAGTGGCTTTATAGTTCCAAATAAAAGAGTTAATCTCATGCTGGCATTTATCCAACTGTTTGGCGTCAAAGGTCACGGGGATGGTCTTAAAAATGTAAATTTGGGAAGAATTGCCATCTTTACTAAACTTATCCTCCCCAGTATGGTAAGTGGGAGGTGACTCCAAGATTTTAATAGCTTCCGACATTCATTATATGTCCGGTCTAGGTTGTTACATGCAATATTACCTACTTCTTGAGTGACCCGAATTCCTAGATATCGCCTGGAGGAGGTCACATCCAGAAGTACATTGGCGATATTCCATGCCATTATTTCTGTTTTGCTGGCGTTGATCTCGTACCTCGAAATCCGCCCGAACTCCTCTGCCCTCTTGATAACAGTGGGGAATGATAAGGCAGGGTCTGACGTAAAGATGAGAATATCGTCTGCGTAGAGTGCTACCAGCCTCTCCCACCCCTCAAATTTAAAAGAAGGAATGTTAACCTCTTCTCTCAGTACCTGAGCGAACGGTTCAATATATAAATTGAAGAGGAGGGGAGAGAGCGGGCAACCCTGCCTAGTACCCCTCGTGATTTTAAAGGGATCTGTCAGGACACTGTTAATTAACAACCTGGCCAATGGAGCTCCATACATGAGAGTGATGACTCGACAGAAGTTCTCTCCAAATTTAAATTTTTCCAAGACCGCAGCCAGATAGGGCCAATTGACCCTATCAAAAGCTTTTGTAGCGTCTAAGGTGAGGGTTGCCAGAGGAAGAGAGAAGGCTGAGGCGATGTCTATAGCCCCCACTAAATCGTGCGTAAGATCAACTAGCTGACGCCCTTTAATGAACCCTTTCTGGTCTTGGTGTACAATCGAGCCAATTACACTACCCAGTCTAGTAGACATTATAGTTGCGAAGATCTTATAGTCGCAATTCAGGAGCGAAATTGGCTGATAGGATCCACACTCAGTCAGGTCTTTCCCTGGCTTAGGGATCAGAACAATTATTGCTGCGTTCCAAGGACTAGGTGGAGCCTCTCCCTTCATAAGAATACCATTAAAAAGGGCCGTCAGAGAAGGAACAATAGCTGAACCCAACACACGATAAAGCTCTCCTGGTAGGGCAATCAGGGCCAGCCGCTTTCCCTCGCTTAAGTTGACCAATGGCTTTACTCACTTCTGCCTCTGATATTTCCATCTCCAAACAGTTACTCTGCACAGTTGAAAGAGTCGGCAGAGAGATTTTATCAAGCCAGGAGTCTCTTGCCGTATGATCATTGGTAAGGTCCTCTTTATAAATCCCATCAAAAAATTTGAGAAAAGCGCTCCCGATGTCTGAGTTGGAAATCCTGGGAGCAGCCTCCCCATCCACTTTTATTTTTCTGATATACTTTTGAGCCTGGTCAGCTTTGACTTTCCAATCCAAAACCCTACCTGCAGCTTCCCCAAATTCAAAGTGGGAGATCTTGCTTGCCTCCCATCTCTGGCCACCCTTTCTTTTAAGATGTTTTCCAGCTGTTTTTTCAGGTCAGCCAACTTCCTTTACTTTACATGTACACTTTTAAAGACTATTGTATCGGAATAAAAAAAAAGGCAGACTATTCTATCGGAATAAAAAAAAGGCAGATTGGCCAAGGCCAAACCTATTGGCTTTGCCACTGCTTGTTTTATCAGATGGCATGCATGAGCTTCAGCAACAAAAGAATAGTGTGCTGTAAAGGAGTTCATTCTTCAGACATGCAACACCGATTCATATGTGGAAAGCCTTTGAGTCTGCGTTTGTTTGTTTCACCTGGTTCAATAACTGGACATTGCTCTTCTCTTGCTGTGAGCTCGGGTTAACTTTGTAATTTCTTTGTCACCATCCCCCCATCCCTGTTACCACCTGCTACGGTATTGGCCAGAGTACCAGGAAGTTAAGTCTCATAGATGGACAGAAATGACAGGCTGGTGCCAGGGAGGGAGTTTCCCGAACTTAGCTCTTTTCAACTGAATAATCAGAAACCCCCAACTGGAGAGGATTCAAAGCAGAGTCGGTGGATTCTGAGCAGAGAAAGACATCTTCATCTGCGACAGAGGCACTCTCAGCTTGGAGGAGGGAAGCGTGACCTGGTCAGTGACAGAGCCACTCTCAGACAGCTGAAAAGACAAGATAAGGTACAGAATCACTCGCAGACAGCTGAAATTACAGGATAAAGAACAGAGCCACTCACAGACAGCTGAAAAAACAGGATAAAGAACAGAGTCACTCTCAGACAGCTGACAAAACCAGGATAAAGAACAGAGCCACTCACAGACAGCTGAAAAAACAGGATAAAGAACAGAGTGACTCTCAGAAAGCTGACAGGCCATGATTAGGAACATAGCCACTCTCAGACAGCTGAAAGGATAGTATATGTAATAGAGTCACTCTCAGATATCGAAAGGACAGGATTAGGAACAAAGCCACTCCCAGGCAGCTGAAAGGACAGAATTAGGAACAAAGCCACTCCCAGGCAGCTGAAAGGATAGGATAGGTAACAGAGTCACTCTCAGACAGCTTAAAGGACAGGATAGGTAACTGAGTCACTCGCAGACAGCTGAAAGGACAGGACAGGTAACAGAGTCACTCCCAGACAGCTGAAAGGACAGGATAGGTAAGAAATTCCCTCTCAGACAGCTAAAAGGACAGGATAGGTAACAGAGTCACTCCCAGGCAGCTGAAATGACAGGATAGGTTAATGAGTCACTCTCAGATAGCTGAAAGGACAGGATAGGTAACAGAGTCACTCCCAGGCAGCTGAAAGGACAGGAGAGGTAACAGAGTCACTCTCATACATCTGAAATGACAGGATTAGGAACAGAACCACTCTCAGACAGCTGAAATGACAGGATAGGTAACAGAGTCACTCCCAGGCAGCTGAAATAACAAGAGAGGTAGCAGAGTCACTCTCAGACAGCTGAAAGGACAGGAGAGATAACAGAGTCACTTCCAGACAGCTGAAAGGACAGGAGAGGTAACAGAGTCACTCTCAGACAGCTGTAAGGATAGTATATGTAACAGAGTCACTCTCAGACAGCTGAAATGACAGGATAGGTAACTGAGTCACTCTCAGACAGCTGAAAGTACAGGATAGGTAACAGAGTCACTCTCAGACAGCTGAAAGGACAGGATAGGTAACAGAGGCACTCTCAGACAGCTGAAAGGATGGGATAGGTAACAGAGTCACTCTCAGACAGCTTAAAGGACAGGATAGGTAACATAGTCACTCCCAGGCAGCTGAAATGACAAGATAGGTAACTGAGTCACTCTCAGTCAGCTGAATGGACAGGATAGGTAACAGTGTCACTCTCAGTCAGCTGAATGGACAGGATAAGAAACAGAGTCACTCTCAGACAGCTGAAAGGACAGGATTACAAAAGACAGGAGAAGTAGCAGAGCCACTCTCAGACAGCTGAAAAGACAGGATTAGGAACAGGGTCACTCTCGGACAGCTGAAAGACAGGATAAGGAATAAAGGCACTCTCAGACAGCTGAAAGGACAGGATAAGTAACAGAGTCACTCTCAGACAGCTGAAAGGACTGGATAAGGAACAGAGCCACTCTAACACAGCTGAAAGGACAGGATTAGGAACAGAGTCACTCTCAGACAGCTGAAAGGACAGGATTAGGAACAGAGCCACTCTCAGACAGTTGAAAGGACAGAAGAAGTAACAGAGTCACTCAAAGCCAGCTGAAAGGACAGGAGATGTAACAGGGTCACTCTCAGACAGCTCAAAGGACAGGAGAGGTAATAGAGTCACTCAAAGACAGCTAAAAGGACAGGAGAGGTAACAGAGTCACTCTCACACTGCTGAAAGGACGGGATAGGTAACAGGGTCAATCTTAGACAGCTGAAAGGACCGGATAGGTAACAGAGGCACTCTCAGACACCTGATAGGAGAGGATAAGGAACAGAGCCACTCTAAAAAACTAGAAGGGTGAGTTAAAGAACAGAGCCACTCTAAGACAGCTGAAAGACATGATAATGAACAGAGTCACTCTCAGACAGCTGAAAGGATAGGATAAAGAACAGAGCCACTCTAAACAGCTGAAAGGACAGGATACGTAACAGAGTCACTCTCAGACAGCTGAAATGATAGAATAAGGAACAGAGCCACTCTAAACAGCTGAAAGGACAGGATAAAGAACAGAGCCACTCACAGACAGCTGAAAAGACAGGATAGATAACAAGCGTCACTCTCGGACACCAGGAAGGACAGGATAAGGAATAAAGCCACTCGTAGACAGCTGAAAGGACAGGATAAGGAACAGAGCCACTCTCAGACAGTTGAAAGAACAGGAGATGTAACAGGGTCACTCTCAGACAGCTTAATAGACAGGATTAGGAACAGAGTCACTCTCAGTCAGCTGAAAGACAGGAGAAGTAACAGAGCCACTGTCTGACAGCTGAAAAGACAGGATAGATAGTTGTACACCAGGTAAATACCTCCTACTTTAAATTTTCAGTTTCAAACTGAGGCCTTACATGCAGGATTGGTTTTCATGCACTGACATTCAATGATTCTGACTGTTTTGTGAGCCTTCACCCCTGATAAATCCTGGCAGGTATGACCAAGTGCTAAAGCCAGATAAGAATACTGATCCAAATAACGGAAAGTAGGCAATTTATTCACTAAACCATATTGCATTGTATTGTATTGCATCATTTATATAGCGCTTACTACCCCCATGTGGGACGCTCATTGCATGTTTACATAAGTAGCATGCTAGGGTGCTTGGTTGGAAGGTTGTTCTGATCCTTTGTGGGAAGTGTTTTCATGTTGTGTGTGATGACCACTGAGGTGCAATCATCATGTTTTGCGACACAGTGCATAGCAGAGCTTTGGATGAAGAAGTGTAAGAGGAAGACACACAGTTTCATGGTCTTCAGTTTGCTGGCAGCTTTGAACAGCTCTGCAGGTCCCGTTATGGTATTTCATATGATATAGTCTGCTTAACTGGTTCCTAAACTGGGCTGTCTGATCTGAGACTGTGTGTATGCTTAGAGTCTGAAATGGCATGGTCGGAGGGATAGAGAAAAGGAGAGATCTGTTGGGATGGGCATTTTTATTATCATCCCATATGTGATTGTCTTTGTAAGATGTACAAAAGGGGTCAGTTTGTATAGATATTTGTGTACTGTAGAGAATGGAGTATATTAAATTCCTTCAAATTGTCCAGCAATGTGTGACAGATCTGTTGAGTTATTCCATTCCTGCTCAATTGGGGATGGCTGTACAGTGCTGGGTGATGGACAACCGTCATAGCAGATATGTAATATGTGAACTTAAGAGGCATAATTTACAAGTCATCGCTGACTGCAATAGTGGGTGAATACTGTCCCATAAGGAAGAACATAGCTTACCTGCACATCGAAAGCAGTGTAAGGTTTGAGTAGTTTGCGATGCCTGGGTTGTAAGTGGAGGATTGCGCTTGAGGGATTGATTCGTTTCTGTTCTCTGTTGCTGGGTTGTGGGTGGTGCAGTTATCTATGAAATAGACATGTTTTTCAACTGTATTCTGTAGTGTAAATGTTCCTAGATGCTTCCAGTGTTGGCTGGCAGTGAATTCCAGAGCTTGGCGGCTTGCACTGACAAAGCAGGATCTCCTCCAAGTATTGATGATGGGCGCGCTTTGCCACTCACAAGACATGTATTCATCATTACTCTTCTTGTGCTGCACAGCAATGACAACACCCCCTCTTTTTTGTGTTTTTTGAGTAGCATCAGCATATATTAATGGTAAAGCTAATCATTTTGTACTGGCAAAGCTCAAAGGTAAGACCAATACCATTTGCCTAAGCTTATGTTCTTTAAGTTGTCCATGCAGAGTTGTATTAGGTCTTCAGATCTCAGTATATCAGATCCAGTAGTACCGCTTTTTTGTGTCAAAAAGAATCATTTCATTTTCTTGTGACTTGCTTAAAGCTTAAAAACAAAATGGGTTCTGTAGCTGGTCTAAGGACACCGTTCCGCTTGGAGGCAGTCTTACTGTTTTAGTAGTTATATGTAATGTTTATAATTTAAAAATCTCATTGGAAGATGATGCACCTCCTTAAATGTAAATTAATAAAGACGAACCTGAGACCATAAAGCCCTTTCAGACACAGAAAGATCTTGCTACAGAAAGTTTTTGGGCAGTTGTTTTGATCTCCATGCCCCCCCCCTCTGATTGCAAATCCATGAGACTATGAAAAAGAAAAATCAAATTGAACAATATTGTACAAACAACCTGCTTTGATCATGAAGCCCCAGAATACATAGCATATCTTGTGATACGAAACTAGAAATAATTATGTTTGTTTCCTACGTCCAAAAGGTACTGTGGATATTAACCAGTGAAAGCAAAGACTGCATGACCATTGCACTTTTCATCCACAAGGACGTTGGCCCATCACTACCTGTGACTTCTTTAAACAGGGCTTCTCTTGGATTCCGGCGTCGTGGAGGCGTGTGCGTAGGGTGCGGTGGCACACTGTGTCGAAGGCAGCAGGGTCCTGATGTCATCGAGGGCGGTCATGAGGGCGGTTTCGGTGCTGTGGTTGCTGCGGAACCCGGACTGCGACGGGTCCGGGATGCTGTTCTCCTTGAGGTAGTGGGTCAGTTGCTTGTTGACAGTCTTCTCGATGACCTTTGCCGGGAAAGGGAGCAGGGAGATGGGCCGGAAGTTCTTGAGGTCCTTGTGGTCGGCCTTGGGTTTTTTGAGTAGGGCGTTCCTTCCAGATCTCCGGAAAGGATGCTGTCTCGAAGGAGATGTTGATGGCTTTTCGGAGATGGGATGCGATGGTGGTGCTGGCTTTGTTGAAGATGTGGTGTGGTCATGGGTCTGTCAGAGATCTGGAGTGAATGGTGTTCACGACTTTGATGGTGTTGTCGTCGTTTACGTTGGTCCAGGAGAGCAGGCATTTGGTGCGGGTGGTGGTCATGGGGGTGGAGGTCTCGATGGTTGTTGGGGCGGTCGTGGCATTGAAGCTGTCGTGGATGTCTGCAATCTTGCGATGGAAGAAGGTGGCAAGGGAGTCGCACAAGTCCTGCGAAGGTGGGATGTCGTTGTTGTTGGAGCTGGGGTTGGAGAGTTCCTTCATGATGCTCAAGACCTCTTTGCTTTTGTGTGCATTGTTGTCTAGGCAGTCTTTGAAGGAGGCCTTTTTGGTGGATCTAATGAGATGATGGTGTCTTTGGGAGGCGTTCTTGAGTGGTGCATAGCTGCCCGGTGTCCGTTCACAGAGCCATCTCTTCTCTAGCTTTCGGCAGGATTGTTTGGAGGCCTGGAGGTCTTCAGTGAACCAGCTGGCTCTCTTGCTGGGGTGATTGTTGGATGGTTTCTTGATCGGGCGACGGTGTTGGCGCAGTCGTCAATCCGCTGTCCCTTGCGTGCGCTTCGGGTGGCCAGGGAGCAGGTGTGTGATTGTCCGGTGTTGAGTGCGCAGAAGGTGCTGGCATCGTAGCGGAGAAGGGCATCGTGTCATTCGCGAGGCCAGGGGTTCTGGCGCTGGGCACCATCCAGGCGCAGACGGGCGCTGACGGGCGCTGACGGGCTTGCTTTCGTCAGCCCACTGTGCGCGGCCACAGAGAGGCCGGCATATATGGTGAGGTGGGATGGAGGAATAGCTGGGAGACGGGAGCGGGCAGCGATTGGACGAGCAGGGTGGCGGGGCCGCAGGGACGCAGCGGCGGGAAAAGCGTGTGAGGATCTGCGGCGGAGGGAAACAGAGGGTAGGGGGCACAGAATCACAGGGGGTAAGAAAAAACAGGCAGAGCTAAATACAGGGCACAGGAGCACTAAGCAGGGCACAGAAATCGCAGGGGAAGAAGGATAGGAGCAGGAGCAGAATAACACAACACAACAGTACAGCAGGCAAGCCTTGAACTCGGGACCGGCAGCAGTAGCAAGCTGGGGGGGCGCTCACGCCAGGAGGAGCTTTTGCGGCCGCGAGGGGGGCGATCTGCCTGAGAGCAGGGTCAGAGGTCTCTATGTATCCGCACAGTGTACTGTTCAGACCCATTAGGCAATTGTTTCCTGTTCCTTGTTTCTCCATTGATGGCTCCATTGTGGAAAGGTTTCAGGACAACAGTGACTCCCCATGTTGTCTTCATTCATTACATGCACTGAGACCCTTAGAGTGGGTGGTTCCTCTCCTTACCAAGGGGGGGTCATTTTAATTTCCATTATCAAAGTCAGTTTTATATTCAAGTTGATCTACTTGGGATGTTAATTAATGAAATTTGGGGAAATGTTAGAGTCCTGAAATTCTTGTTGTATTCTTGACTTAATCTGAGCAAAACTAATGAACATTTTATGATACAAAGAAAATACATCGGCAGTTGTCTTACTTCACACAAATTGCCGGCGCTGATCTGCCTCAGTAGTTATAGCACAGACCCAAATCTCTAAAACTATAGCTGAAAATGACTTTCCTGTCACAGTATTTCCTTCTCCTCCCACACAGGAATGTAAGCAGATTGGAGGACTCCATTTACTTCAATACCAAGGGACCTGGTCAAAGACTGAAACTTACCTTTAATTTAACAATATGCTACCAAGTGAGCTATGGCCAAATAGGAACCACAGGCTATGGGGATCCATCCTAACAGGTAAGAGAAACCTACTGGAGGGAACATTTACAAGGGTTTGGTGTCAATTAAATTCATATCATGAATGGTGAGTTTCTATGAATCTTGGTCTCCTGAGTTCAGACAATTTTTGTTGCTGTTTTTGGCTGGATCAACCTGATGTAATTGAACAAGGACATCAATTCACCAAAATGCCAAGTGTAGAGTAAGTGGCATTTTGTGTCCTTTGACCACTATTTCATCACAGGAAATGACATTATATGAACTTTGAACCAATAGTGTTCTAGGAACTGCAGTCACATGACATAAGTGCAAGTTTAATAAAAGTACAGCAGTTAGTTACAAGACTAAAATGCTGCCAAGATATGCCAGAGGCACAGCCATCACCTATCCAGGTACAGCCATAATATACCACAAGAGGGCGTACAGCAAGTCTGGCTCAAGCTATGGCTTAACACTCATCCCTTAATCACAATCTCAGTTGCCCTATGTCTCTTTTTCCCCCTCATGCCTTGTTTTCCTTGTCTGTCTTCTAAAACACTTCAAGTGCTTTGTGTACAATGCTCTTTTCTTACTATTCAGCCTTCTAAAAGCATGAGAACCTGGTGGATGTTGTTATCTGTGATTAGGTATTCTTATAGATTTTGATTTGTTTGTATCACCTTTCCATCTCTCTTGTCTCTTTTATCACCTTGTTCTCTCTGCTACCTTTATCATTTGTTGCTGCCTCTATCACCTCTATCCCTTGCCTCTCCCTCTCTCTGAGGACTTCTGTCTTCTCTGTGTTGAGACTGAGACAGTTTTCCTTCATCCAGTCGGCGACATTCACATACATCTGTGGAGTGGATCTGGTGGTGGAGTGGCTTCTGACAGAGAGAGGATGAACTGGGTGTCGTCGGTGTAGGAGATGATGTTGAATGAGTGCGCTCTGATGGTATTGGCTGGGGGGTTCATGTAGATGCTGAAGAGAGCGGGCCTATGGGCCAATCCTTGGAGGACTTAGCAAATGATCTTCTTGGATTCCAAAATTAACAGTAGGAGATGAATACTCTAGGTTCTTTCAGTGAGGTATGATCCATTTGAGGGTGTCTCCCTGGTTTCCAATGTGGTGGAGACTGTTGATCAAGTTGTCATGGGAGACAGTGTCAAAAGCAGCTGACAAGTCCAGGAAGATGAAGGCTGCTGTTTTGTCTTGGTCCAGGAGGGCCCTGATGGCGTTGGTGGCTGCGATCAAGTTTACCTCAGTGCTGTGGTTGGCTCGAGATCCAAATTGAGAGGGGTCCAGGAGGTTGTTGTGTTCCAGGTGTTCAGTGAGTTGATAGTTGATTGCCTTTTCCATCACCTTTCCTTTAAAGGGGAGCAGAGAGAGGGTCCTATAATTTTTCAGCTCTGCTGGGTCGGCCGATGGTTCCTTTAGGAGGTTCCTCACTTCAGCATGATTCCAGTCATCAGGGAAGGGAGCCGAGGAGGTCAGGACTTTCTGATGCTGTTGGTGGCAGGGGTATGCAGTTTTCGGAAATGGCTGAGATCTTGTTGTGTAAGAAGTCTTCCAGGGTACCACAGAGTTCTTGGGACAAGGTGATGTCATGCTCGGTAGCCCCGGGGTAGGAGAACTCCTTCACAATGGCTAAGAACTCCTTGCTGTGGTTTGTGTTGGCTTAAATGCAGTCCTATGTGGTCCACTAGGGCATTCTTCTCTTCTTTCAGGAGCAGTGGTAATGGTTGAATGCTGTCTTGAAAGCGGTATGGTCTGTTGTCGCTTTGCCTGTGACCCACTTCCTTTCGAGTTGCTGGCATTTTTTAATGTTGGTTCATGGGATTTGACTCGTTAGGAGGGGGTGATCGTGTTGGTGCATTCTGTGATCCATTGAGAGAATTTTTCCAAAGCCAATTCTGGGTTGAGTGATGTGTCTGGGGGGTGGGAGTTGAGAGGTGAGAGCGTTGCTCCACTGGTCTTCTGATAACTTTTTTCAGTCTCTGCACGTGGAACTGGGAGGCATGGTTCCGGTGTTGGTGGGTCTTGAGATGGTGAAATGGCCATCCCAGGTGAGCTGTGCGCCGTGGTTATACTTGACTCTGCTCCTGGAGGTGAAGATGGGGACGAGTGTATGTCCTACGATGTGGGTAGGGTCGGTGACAAGGTGCTTAAGGTTGATGTTGCTTATGCTTTTCTTGTGTAGTTCCTATAAACCTATATAGGATCTGCGCGTTTAGACAACATGCACTGTAGGATTGGTGTCCAGACTGATTCTAGTATGTTAGCCTGTATACCAGCTGGCTCACAGTGCCACTAGAGACCTCTCTTACCAAGGAAAGAATAGTTCTTGCCAAATATCGAACATGATAACTCTGTCCGTTCAGGGATCGTGGAAACAGTACGATAGTTTTCGCTCAGTCACTCATGCTCACTTTTTCTCAGAGAGATATACAGAATAAACGGTGGGGAAGTTTTTCAATGAGCATTTATTGAACCAGCATCATTCTAGTGTAAAATAGGTGTGCTGAGACAACCATTAGGCAAACGGATGTATATGATTAGAAGCACCAACAGAGTAAAAGGATGGTAGATTCCTACCATCGTGCTAAAACAATGAATACAGGCAAGTATATAAAATACATGCCAGTAATAAAAGTGTACTCTTACGATGTGATACTATCTAGAGGTACCTAAGTGTACCTAGCATTACATAACATGTGTATTTGTAAAGCGCACGTTCACCATGAGGCATCTTTGCGCTGAATAACAGATGTTTATTGTTACCCAACTCAATGGTACTCATTTTATCAACCTCAGAGGGATGAAAGGCTGAGTGGACCCACTGGGATTTTATCCTGTGACCATTAGGTCTAACACAGGCCTTTGCAGTGGACGCATTAGTCCACTGAGCCACCAGACCTGGCTACCTAGCATGTTTATAGGTGTAAAGCCAAGAATTCCTCTAGGATAAAGTCAACCCCATTACCTGGAGTGAGATACTGTGGGACCCCGTCTTGGTCTCGAGATGGACACCCCATGATCGAGGTCAGATCACTGCGAGCTGGAGTGTCTGCGTGCAGGAACCTCAGTATCTCACGTCAGTGTGTCAGCATGGAAGTCCTTTTGTCCTCTCACTGCCTCAGCAAAGATATGGTGTATATATACCCAAAGTGGTACCCACAGAGGTTTTACCTTGCTGTGTCATGTCGGACTTAGGATGATGTGAGAAATGACCCTTATACATAGTTGTTATTCAGGAAGCACTGACAGAATATCGACGTCAAAAATATCGGAGGCGGAATATCGACGTAAAGAATATCAAAGTCCTATCTACATTAAGGTAAGTGCAAAAATATCGTAAAAAATATTGTTGTAAAAAATGTTTTTTTAATGTTTAAAAATCAAATAAAATTAAATAAATAATACATATAATTTAAATAAACATAGTTAAAAATATGTTTAAAATTATAAGAAATACATATGTAAAAAATTAAAACATATATATTAAATATAATATATATACTTAATAATATTTACAATTAATTACTCTAATAACTTATAAATTGTTAAAAAACATTGTATACATTATAACTACATACATACACATACAACAATAATATAAATAAAAATATCCAACCCATTTATAACACATTGAAAAAAAAAATAAAAAAAAAAATAGACACTACATTAACTAAAACAGTAAATATTGGATAGCATAGGGGTAAAAATAACTATTACAACTCCAGAGAGTGGAACAGTAGGGAAAGTGTTGGATAGCGTAGGGGTTAAAATTACTATTCCAACTCCAGAGGGAGCAACAGTAGGGAAAGTGTTGGATAGCGTAGGGGTAAAAATGACTATTCCAACTCCAGAGAGCGGAACAGCAGGGAAAGTGTTGGATAGCGTAGGGGTTAAAATTACTATTCCAACTCCAGAGGGTGCAACAGTAGACAAAGTGTTGGATAGCATAGGGGTTAAAATTACTATTCCAACTCCACAGGGTGCAACAGTGGGGAAAGTGTTGGAAATGTATTAACAAATAATAATAAAATATAAAATAAAAAATTCAATACCAAAAAACAATAATTATTTAAAAACATTTCACAATTAATATACAATAAATTATTGATAAATACCAATGAATTATAAAAAATCTAATTTAAATACCAATTAATAATTAATGAACAATTATTTTAAAATTTTTTTTATAACAACTGTAATACCAATAAATAATTAATTAACAATAATTTAATTATCAAAACTCAACACTAAAAAAAGAATAATGACTTAATTACAATTAAATTACTCCCCAACCTATTAACCTATAATTTCACAACAGACTTCAATAATAAATGAATGCACTTAATATAACTATCAATTCATCAATTAATAAAAATGAATTACCAACCAATTAATAAAAATTAATTACCAATTAATAATTACTTAACATAAAAATATTTATCAATACCAATAAATAAAAATTAAATATTTACTTAACTACAATTAAATTATTACCCACTCTATAAGCCCACAACCCACTACAGAACTAAAACGCAAAATTTGTTTAAAAATATTTAATAGTTCCTAAAAAATATTTAATTAATTTACTATAAATAAATTACTTCCCACCCCATTCCCCTATAAACCCACAACCGGCTACTGTACTAAAACGCATAATTATAACTAACTTCTAAAAATGTAATACATATATTTTAAAACTAGTACAAAATTATAAAAACAAACATATAAAATACATAATAAAATACATAACACTAATATTAATATCGACATTAGTAACATCAATATTTTTGCTATCGATATTACTAACTTCGATATTAACAAAAACAATATTTCTTACCTTCAGGTCGATATTTTGGTCATCAATATTCTTGATTTCGTATTTTGTCCCTCTGAAATTTTGAACTCGATATTATTGTATGTCAAAATAAAAAATTCGATATTTAGACTGTTTACCAATATGCAGGAGATAGTAGTCCTGCAGAGTTTCCAAGAATCCTCATGCATAATGGATGAGGCTATCTTCCAGGGAAAACCCTATGTCCTGTAAGCAGTACCGTAACTAGGCAAAAAGTCAGTCCCATGAACCGTTATGTAATGTAATGGTAGGGGACAATATAGGTGAAAGGTTAGGTGACTACCTGAGTCTATATTGGATTACCTATATGAAACATAACACCCACCCCTCATCCGACTGGACGACATGCTAAAATCCTAACATATTCATAGGCGTTGAGCACATAGAAGTAAGATGATTGAAAACCAAAAAATAGTATTTAAAAATTCTTTAAAAAAATGCTAAGATAATAGTGTAAGCGATAGAAGTCTTTACTAAAATATGTTTGTATATATATATAGTTCGAACACATACGAGTGACTGAATGCCATGCAGCTCAGCAGAAGTGTCTATTGTTTAAAATTCCAAATTTGGTTGTTTTTGAAAAAGCCAAATTTTTCCTAGCACATGATGAGCCAAATGTTTATGTTTCCTGGTAGGGAGCACAAAATCACTGTTCCCTGCAATCACAGAAGACGGTCCCTGCAACACCTCGCAGATCAAGTCAATCAAGCACAGATGTTCCTCCTTACTCTCCACAGCTGCTGGTGGCTCATGCCTGTGTGACAACCAAGTCCAGAGTACTTGTTGAGGAGCCGGTATCCATTCCGACAGGAGCTGAAGCATCCCGTGGTGGCTACAAGAATGCAGACATCAACATTGGAATATGCTGAGGACACAGCAGAACATGGACCATTATCAGGTCCAGTAAAGCTTCAAAATCCTGTGGCGCAACTGATGGAAGTGTTAGAAAGAGATCTAACACGCCTTCTTGTCTGCAGAACAGGCATCGGAGGACAGACAGAATATAGTCGATCCAGACCGGTCTAAATGATAGGAACCAAGATTCACTTCATTCGCAATGGCAAGGTGTGCCCAGATGAAGTACCATGCGATCACGGTATTGGCATTCCAAGAGCGTTTTTTCCATCTCCTTTGTGACTGGGACGTACA
This sequence comes from Lissotriton helveticus, assembly GCF_964261635.1. Lineage (NCBI taxonomy): Eukaryota > Metazoa > Chordata > Amphibia > Caudata > Salamandridae > Lissotriton > Lissotriton helveticus. The sequence continues at coordinate 31,584,707 of NC_136068.1, forward strand.
TTGCGCAGCGGAAAAATGTCAATCAGGATTCCTGCTATCAAGAACAGGATCAGCGGAAGCCCTCCAAAAATGCTTCCAAACACAAAGTGTATACAGTTGGAAATAACTCAGAAGATTGTCTGAAAGGTGCTTAACAGTCCATATTGTATGGTCTGAAATAGGTGTACTATACCCGTCGTATCAGAAATTTTAAAGATACGTTGTACCATTTCTGTGAAATGGAAAGGGCAGTTTGTTCGTACTAGTGCCTGTATGTCAGCTGAGGACCTTGCGACATGAAGATCATAAGTCTCTAGGGCGGAGGTTAAGGGCACGGTTTTCTGTCCAAGCATGGCTTTCATTTGACTCAGAGTATCAAACCGTATAAAGGAAACATTCAACGAAGGCCATACCGGCGCCTCCCTGACTATATGGGTTGGTGGAAACAATACTTGCATACAGCAAGTAACCCTGGAGCTTACAGTGACAATAAATGCGATGCCTGCGAGCATCCCACAACAACCTTGAGCATTCAGCATCAAGTAACTCCTGTTTGAAAGTAACTTGAACACTGGATAAATCACAGCAGCTAGGGACTCTTTCAAGTGACAGGATAAGTGAGCAACTGAACCATTACAGGCCCCGTGAAGCATGAGATCCTGGCATATAAAAGATTCACTTAAAGCATTCTCACAGTTTGTACCACTTAGAAACGCTTCCATGTTCCCACTCATGCATCGAAATCTGTGTGCCAATTTTCAAGATTACCTGATCCATTCCCTACCCATCACTTCATATCTGTCTACCTGTTGTTGTTCTAGGCAATACTGAAACTGGAAAGTTGTGATCAGTAATGTTATATGGCCATGGATTAGCCATTCTGTGGATGGTGACTCTGCCACAGTAAAAGGTTTTTGGTCCAGTTTTTCAATATGCAGTATTGTAGATTTGCTCCCTTTTGTGCCATTGTTATTTACGTCTCAGTTAGATTTGATGCAGAAAATAGGGACATACTGTTGATAAATCGCCAAGGCACGTAACCAGCATGCAATGATTTGCAGCGTCCAGCTTAATAACATATTAGAACATAGTTGAGATTATCTGTGTTGTAGTATGGACAAGTCCTGTCCTAGTATATCTATAGCAGAAGATACAATATTGCCCAATAAATTAATCCTGGAAGTTAATGTAGTCATATCATTGTCAACTACAACTAATGCCTTTTCTAGGTTAATCCCATCTATTTCATGAAGTCTCTCCGCAGCTTCTTGTTTAGAGATCTTCCAGATTTCATTATAAACAGTGTATAAGAATCGTTTCTGACGTGGCTTTCGGCGACCTAATAAAAAATTCCTTAGATCCACCTCATTTGTGAGTAAGGATAAGTGCTGTTTCACCTGGGACAGAGTCGAGGTTTTTAGCCAATCGAGGCACAACTTCCCAACACTGAATGTTGTCACCACCCCCAGATGTTCTATTTGCACATACCGTTGGTCTGGCCTCTCAATACTAAACCCTTTGGTGTACCCTTGAATCTTGATTGGCATCTGTTTCTGTCTGTAGACCAAACTAACCATCCCTTTCAAGGATCTGAAGTATTGTACTGCATGATGTAATCTATTGTATCCCTTCCACGTGATGTAAAATTGATGTGTGAAGGTGTTGGATTCTGGGGTGTGTTCAAATCCTTGATTTTGGCTATTCTAAGACAGGAAATCTGTTGCAAAGTATCATTCAGAAATATTATCTGTTGTGGAATGAGGAACATTCTAAATAGTGCTTCTGTTCCCTGGACTTGCCATTCCTTACTAGGGTGGGATGACAAAGATGTGTTGGTCGGGAATAGATGTATAGAGCTTGCATACATGGAATGTGAAGAAAATGGGTACCTGAGTGATATTGACTAGGAGCTATGGTCGTCGCACAGCCTCTCTATACTATCCTGGAATGTTAATGGTTATAAAAGAATAGTGCTCCAGAAAAGCTTTAAAAACATTCTAAAGAATACTGACATCGTGTGTTTACAGGAGACCTGGCTGTGTGATGAAACCCTAATTACAGAAGGATTTACCCATCACCTAAAGCCAGCCAGAAAGAACATGTCTGGTAGACCGTCGGGTGGTCAGCTGACGCTAGTTTCTACAAAGATTGCTAGGAAAATAGAATCCCTTGAACTTAAATGTAAGTGGGTGAGTGTTGACACTGAATAACAATCCATGTTATGAAGGTATATGTATTGTCAGAGTGTATATCCAGCAGGGAAAAGGAAAAGATTATAAGGTATACCTGGAAAGCTTGAAAAGGACTTAGAGGGCTTATGTGATACCTACCCGAGAGATGTGCTTTTGATATTGGGTGATTTTAATCACAGACCAAACCCCTCAAAAACAGAGTCATGGTAAATAGATTTGTTAAGAGCCTACAATATAGAGACCGCTAAGTTCCCCAGCTGTGATATTTCACCTCAAGATGTGGCACTAGGACAATTGTTGGGCTCTATAGGCCTGGTGTGTGTAAATGGAAGAAAGGATGCGGATAGACCAGCTAAGCGCACCTTTACAATAGGGCAGCAAATGTGTCCGATAGACTAAGGGGCCCATTAGGATATCGGGAGGATCGCCACCGCCATGCGGGCGGTGGTGATCTGCCTGACATCCTTGCCCGCCCGCCACCCTCCCGCCACCCATTTCCCCCCCGCCATAGTACTATGGCGGGGGGGACCGCGGCGGGCGGAAAGACCGTCCACCGCTTTTCCGCCCCCGTCGCCTTGCGATCGGGGCGGCAAAGGTTTAATATGGTGGCGGTGTCTATCAGACACCGGCAGCCATATTAGTATGGGCATTTGTCAATGCCTTTCTGTAGCGGCAGGCATGCGGAGACTCCCTGCGGGGGCCCGTTGCGGGCCTCCAGGGACTCCGGGGGGTGCACATGGGGGGTACCTATGGTACCCCCAGCATTTCAAAGAACAACGTGGCATGTCAGGTTGTTTTGAAATGCACAACATGTATCTTTACCATTGTGGTGGGCCGTGCTTCCAGCACCACCCGCTGCAATGGTAAAGATACAGGATGCGCCCGCCACTGTGGCGGGCGCATCTTAATACCCCCCACGGGACCCCCGCCCTTATGGCGGGCGGTCCCTTAGCTTTGAACTAGTCAAACACTTTGAAGTAGCAAGGGTTGAAGGCAGTGATCATTACCCACTACTGATGAAATTATATGCATAAAGGGCTCCTCAGAGACAAAGAACCATTCAAGTACAGGTAGAATACCCAAAGCGACTTACAACTCGTATATCACAGAAGAACATATTAAAAAACTAAGTGCAGTCCAGTTGACATTTACATCAGAAAAAATGCCACCTAAGGAGGATATTACCTGGTATGAAGGCACAATAAGACAATTGGCAGAATGTCTCAGGATAAAAATTAAATGTGGTAAACCTATGTTAGCAAGCAAGGAAAAACTACACACTAAAAACAATCCCTGGTTTGATGAGGATTGTTGTAAAGTAAAAGCCAGCATTAGGCAAATGGAAAGAAGCTTAAGAGGTAGACACAATGACAAACTGTTACTTAGCTTTCAGAAATTAAGGACAAAATATAAAACAATTTTCAGAGATAAAAAAAGAACTTATAAGTCAGAAGCTGGGTGAAGGTACTTGAGGTAATCGAAGAATAAAACGTGAAAGGCTTTTGGAAACTAGTGGAAGAGAGCACTGGTAAAGTATTAGGGTCTTTGCAGTGCTCGGTGCCGGAGGATAAGTGGGTGGATTATCTGGAGGAAATTTACGGGAAGTGGCCAAGGATGGAGGAAACAAACACCATCCCATGGACAGGGGTAAGGGAAAAAGTAAAAGAGCACTTCTCCCCCAGCCATATTAGAAGTATAATATCCAGGTTAAATTTAACTCGAGCCGCCGGACCAGATAACCTGCTGGCTGTTACTATAAAAACAAACCCAGAGTGGTGGGCAGAGTTCTTTTCAAATATGTTCCAGGGGATCCTTAATACAGGGGCCATGCCAGATAGTTGGAAAGGGGCAATTGTAAGACCTATACATAAAAAATGCGATGCAAATTCCCCTAACAACTATCGTTTAATAAATCTCCTGGACATAGGTGAAAAAGGATTTGCTAAAGTAATTCTGGGACTACTCAAGGACTGGACAGAGGAAAAACAGATAGTGCCCCCAGAATAGGGAGGGTTTAAAGAGGGACATTTGATGGTTGATCACTGTTTTGCTCTCTGGTCCATCGCGCGGAAGTCGATCGAGCAGAGGGGCAATCTGTTCTTCTGCTTGGTGGACTTCCGCACAGCTTTCGATCTGGTGAACAAGGAGCAGCTGTGGTCAACCTTGTTAGGGTATAATATTCAAGGCGATCTATTGGCCTTGATCCAAGCCCTGAATACAAAGAATTGGGTCCAGATCATCTTGGATGAGAATGGAGGGTTGTCCAGGAGGATCCATATTGGTAATGGGCTAAGACAATGGTGCGTACTGGCCCCCTAGCTTTTCTCCCTGTTTATAGCTAACCTGCCCCTAAAATTAAGAAAGGTTAGAGGGGCTAGCCCGAAACTAGGAGGAAATCCCATCTCCTGTTTAATATATGCAGATGATCTGGTAATTATGGATCAGACGGAGATTGGTCTGCAAAGAAAATTAAACATGTTTAAAGAATACTGCCGAATAAAAAAATGTGTTGTGAATATGGAGAAGACCAAAATCCTATGCTTTGGAAGAAGAAAAACAAAGTTCTCCTGGTATATGGGCATAGAGATGCTGGAAAAAGTAAGAGAATACAGATATCTGGGAAATGTAGTTCGCGAGTAGCCTGCAATGGTATACCCATCTTGATGCATTAAAAATGAGGGCATCGGCTTCTGTGAAGGGATTAAAAAGATTTAATAGTGCATATGGAAAAATGTCCGATAGACCGGTATTAAAGGCCTATCAAGCAATGGTCCCTCCACAATTTTTGTATGGTGCAGTGGTACTCTATTTAAGTGGCAAAAACGGATGGGACAAAGAGGAGGGAAATATCCTAAAATGCTTGTTCTCGCTGCCTAGAACGTCTATGGTACAGGCAGCAAGATTAGAATTGGGAATTACCTCATGGGGTATAACAGCCTGCATGGCTTTATTACGTTTCTGGTAGCGGCTAGGTTTAAGTGAGGACCAAAAAATCTCACAGTGGTATAAAAATGAAATTGCAAACAGCGAGATGACCTGGGCAAAAGAGTCTAGAGCCTCAATTAATGAAGCGTATGGTGTGTTAAAGCTAAAGTTGTGCCCCCAGTCCCTCGACCTAAAGATAGATAAGAAAGAACTTAGGACACTGGGAATAGAAGTGTCTCAAACCCATGATCAAGGGTACCTATTACGGAAAAGCTCAGTTTCCCATATGGCCTCAGCATGGAAAAATTATTTAGATTACCCCTATATTGACAGGTTACCTACCTCACAGCTAAGGCGTGAAGTGCTAAGATTGAGAATTGGGATAAACCCTTGTTACGTGAAGAAAGGAGTCAAAAGAATTATGATAAACAGCAATGGAAAATGCACCTGCACTTTAGGTACTACTTGTGATATTCTACATATATCATTAGATTGCTGGAGGATGTTAGATATACGAAGAGATATTTTAGGCCCGATTTAAAAAATATATGATATTAAGAATAGGGTGCAAGCTGTAAACCTCTTAGTGGGAATAACGAATTTAGATATAGCCTGTGCCATTGGGAAATATATAAATAAAGTTAAAGAGTTCCTTAAATGTAAAGAGTATTGATGAAATATAGATTTTTTTAAACGATAGGGGGAATGAGGTATCTGTGCATAGCAGTATGGTGTAAGACATACTTGAATGTCTATGTGCCGCAAAAATGGAATAGCTGGTTTTAATACATTTTAAGATGATATTTATCTCTATTTTCAGGATATGTGAATTATAGGCTTTAGAAATGTATTATATATTCTATGAATCTGACTTGCTTATTTTATTGAATGATATGCTGTTTAGTGAATACTTTTATGGTTGGAAAAAAACGAATAAAGTTTTATTGACTGACTGACTGACATTCCTTCAAACCCCAGACTGATTTTATATCTATAGTATCCTTCCATAAATCGAAACCCTGTTCAGACAGTTGGGAAATAAAGGATGCAGAATAATTCTGTTTGGTGTTAGTTAGCTTATTTTTCTGTGCAGTTGTTGGTGCAATCATATGGTAATATGAGGTCGGGTCAAAAGTGTTAAACGCTGAAAAATAAGAACATTACTGCAAACGTTTTCGAACTACCTTACGGTGGTGTCGGGCAATGTTCCCATTTGTGGTATGTAAAAACATTTTGTGGGATACTGGATTTGCAGGCTGGGTCCAGGTGCAGGTTCAATATGGTGGGAGCCTTTTGTGTCCTTGTAGCTCTGAACAGGAGGCCACCAAACTAGCCCTTTTAGTCACTTTGGTATTACTGAGTTCAGGTGAAGATACAGGTCTCAACGGCAGGGTTGGCCTCTGAGGGCTCAAGGCAAGCTCCAGTCAGCAAAACCGTTCTCCCAGGTACAGCAAAGCAGTCTTGCAGAGTTCACAGCAGCTCACAGCAATGTCTTTCCACAGGTCTACGTGTGAACTGAAGATTTGGTGTCTACGGTCCTATTTTTATACCCTGGTGCTCACATACTGGTAGGTAGGAGAAGTTTCTATGTAATGGCATTGAAGTGCATGCAATTTCCTGCCCTTCCTCTAAGCTGGCAGCAGGGACTATGTGGAGGCAGAGTACTCCCTGTTCTGTTCCATGTGGAGCTGTGCTCAGCGCCACCCCTCCCCTCATAATTCCAGTAGATGGCCCATTCAGGCACACCTAATCCCTCTATTGTGTGACTATCTGGGAGGAATTCACAATGTCTGTGAGTTACACCCAGTCGTGTGACCCAAGGTAGGCTGCATGCACCAAAGGGCTAAGGGCAAAAACATGCCAATTTTCTAAAACTGGCATTATCAAAACTGTGATAAAAAAACCAACTTTACCATTAAATCGGGGTTTTCATTACAGTTCCATAAACACCAAACATGGCACAGCTACCTGCTCCCAATTGGAAATTTCAGCTTATTAAATGTAATGAGGAATCTCCAATATTATCCTATAGGAGGGGTAGGCCTCACAGTAGGGAAAACAAATGTAGGGGGTTTTTACCACCAGGAAATGCAAAACTAAAAAGGGCATGCCCAACCTTTTAATGACAAGGCACCAGCCCTATGGACTTTCTAGGGCATGCCTTAAGGGTGAATTATATGTAATGAAATGTTAGTTTAAGGCTTGGCACGTGGGTTATATTGTCAAGTTGAATTGGTAGTTTAAAACTGCATTCAGGCTGCAATGGCAGGCCATCGACATGTATTAAGGTGCAACTTATGGGCGGGCACAATAAGTGCTGCTGACCCACTAGTAGCATTTAAATTACAGGCCCTGGGTATTTAGTATAAATGTATGATGGTATTCCATATGTGTTTAGTATGCATGCCTTCTGAACACCGTCATTAGAACAAATGCATATTTAGCACACATTCTTTCAGCACACACGTCATTATAACGACTTGCCTTAAGGAGCGCTGGATTTTGGAATAGTTTTACTTACTATTCCAACCACAATCTGCGCAACAGGTTTTGGACTTTAATTCTAACACTATTTCACCAATGCGTCCGGCACGTCTACCTCAACGAGGACACAGGAGTAACTGACATTCATGGAATTCAGCACTGTGACATCGTCACATTCCATTATGTGTCAGTACTGTGCCCTCACACATCACCACACATCTCAGTTTTTATGGGATACACATTTTTATTTCAACCTGACCGCATCTCATATCCACAAAAGTCTTAGTCAATACCACTAACATTCCCCATCTTAAGTCACTTCATATAATAAACAAAAACATGAATTAATCAAAACAAAAGCAGCATTTATATACAAGAAATACTGTGCAACAAAAGTCCACCATTTTTCTTAGTACTTGTTTAACAAAATCTTGCCTTTCTTTGGCATAACCCTGGTTCGAATACTGGTCCGAGTACTCTTCTTGCAGGATTATTCAACTCAACAACACTTACCATATTTTACTTTTTCTTTGGTAACATTACTGTGATTGCCAGGAATCAATGTCACACGGCTGGTGCTCCACCAATTTCCATCCGAAAACGTCAGAGAGTTCTTCCTTGATTCACAAACCTGAACAGGTTCTCTAAATTTAGAGAATCCTTTCTCAACCATAATTTCCCTGTTTCCATTTTTGCAATTGTTACCAAATTGGTCAGATTAGACTTACCTTCAGCATTTCACCACCATTTACAAACACTAACTTCTTTTGGAAGTAGCTGAACCATCCAAAAAGCCCATAGGTCCATTACAGCTTTCCTCTCTCTCATCAACTCAAAGGGAGTTCTCCCAGTCAGTGTGTGGTGTAATGTGGTATGACCAAACTGATTCCTTGATTGCTTCTGCTACATTCATGTTACTTCTGATTGTAGATTGAATACATTCCACAAACAATGTATTAAAGCTTTCCACTTTCCCATTACTTTGGAGATGATATAATGGTGTTCTCAAATGTTTTATGGCACATCTGTCTAGAAATAAAGCATTTCTACAGAGGTAAATTGTACTTCATTATCATTCACTAAATCTTCAATAGCCTTCCATTTAGTCACTGTAGAACCCAAGTTTCTCAGATGTGCCAATTCAATAATATGTTGGTTAAAGTAGGAAGTTGAATCAATTTGTCCCATGCACCAGCACTCTGTCTTTCATGATTAATTCCTCCAAAACTTTCCATAACATTTGCAATTCACAGGATAAATTATTTTCTTTTGGCCAACCTGACTTCACTAAGGAAATAACCGCTGTCAAAATATATTTCATCTCAATCGCATTGACCTAGTTATCACTTTTACCACACACACTGACATCACCTACATGAGCAATAAAACACTCTTCAACTTCTGATTCCTATTCCAGATCATCAGAGTCATCAACAGATAGTCTGGACAAACAATCTACCCTGGAATCTTTCCCTCCCGGGGTATAGTCTACTGGAAATGTAAATTCCAACAATTTTGTTGCTAATCTTGTAATTATAGCTGTGGAACATTTTCTTTTTTCACTGACAGAATATTCACTAAGGGACAATGATCAGTTTTTAACACAAATGGTCTTCCCCATACATATGGCTTACATTTTTCTACACTCCACAAACACGTCAATAGTTCTTTCACAATTACGGTCCTAGAGGCGAATCCTACAGTGTGCTCAGAGTTACCTTCCATTTGGGGCAAATCTGCCACTCACCCATACCCACATGTATCCACAGTAACAACTGATTTCCTTCCCTCTTTCAGAAGCATTCTAAAATATTCAGTCAGATTTGCTAAGTTTCTCAAACACTTTGGCCTAGAACTCACACAGCCCTCAAACAGAAAGTAGCTCTTCCTTATATTTAGGAGCAGGTGCTTCCACTATGCTTTTTACAAGACAGGGTTTAGGTTTCACTCCCTGCCTGGAGAAGACATTACCAAGATACTCAATTTCTCTCGTTTTTAAAATGCACTTGTAATTAGGGGGACAGAGATCATAGTCTGACCACTGGTGGGCCCCTCAGAGAGCGGTGGAGGCGATCGGCTGCACTGTTGGGCAGTGGGTGCACGCTCCCGACAAGCACACCTGGGAGAATATCGGGGCCTGGAATCTTGGGTTCCTGCCTAGACTCCGGCCTTTGCGGATCCAGCCTTTAACAGTTTTGGGGCCAGCTGGGGACATACAGATGACCTGTCAGATGACCCTAGGTTACAGGGGCCCATTGCGTGCTGACAGGATTGGACCCTGGGACATATTGTGGACCCCCAAGCCTGCCCAGCCTCCAGCCATGACAACTTAAGTCATGCCGAGGCCTACTTCTGGATTGCTCTCAAATGTGTTGGGACATTGAGCCAAGGGGTGGAGTGCATTGGGAAGGTTCTGAATACTTTGCCCTTTGGACCCCGGTGTCGGACACAGGCTCGAGCTCTAAAACTAACACAGGACCATGAGTCCAGGACCCGTACCTGACCCGAGGGGTGGGGGCCAGAGAGGAACATGCCCCATGCTAAAGCAGGAAAGGACTCCTCATTAGGCCCCACTAGAGAAACCATAGTTCAGTCCCTGTGGCTAAGGACGGGCTCTGCTACTGTGACCCCACTGGGTCTCCTAATGGCGTTAGCTCCTGAGGGACCGGAAACAAGCTCCCTCACGCCGGCCTTCATGACAAACTTCCTGCAAGAAATTAAAGCAGAGATAGGCTCTCTCAAATCTGACTTTAAAGCATGTCTGCATGACCTAAGGCGCAATGTGGCTGAAATCGAGAACAGATTGGATGATCTTGAGCATACTCTTGACATACGGACGGAAGACCAAGAGGGCATGTGGCACAGAATTACCTCCCTAGAAGAGCAACACATAGAACTTCAAATAAAAGAAGAAGACCTGGAAAATAGGAGGTGGAGGAACAATCTACGCATTAGGGGGGTCCCCAGGGGCATGGTGGGGCTGGACATCATGACCTACATTACAGATCTTCTCCAAGCTGTAAGTGGTGATAATGATGCCTCCCCACCAGATTTGACAGGGCCCATTGGGTCAGAGTTCCACGTGGCAATTCAGGCCTGGTTTCAGACATCCTCACCCGGGTGCACTTCTTCACTGAGAAGGAGGCAGGTAGAAAACAGAATTGACCCACGACGGGCATCGCATCCAAATCTTTCTGGACCTCGCCCTTGTCACACTGCGACGGTGCAGGCATTTTAAACCTGTCACAGACAAGATGAGAGAACTGAACACTAAATATAAATGGGGCCATCCTTCGCCTTGATCTCATTATGGGAGGGCAAACACAAGTCAATCCGATCCGTGCTCGAGGCCCAGCACCTACTCCAACTCTCGATGGATTCCCCTTTCTCCAGTCCGACCTCACTCTCCACTCAATCCAGAGTTCATCTACATCCAGAATGGGCAACTGTGCCGCATCCAATAAATAAGGATCAAAGTGGGAGTGACTCGACTCAGCAGGCCAAGCAAGACATCATACAACATCTAAGATCTCTGGATGGCATCTAATCACCAACTCACTCTCCGCCTGCCTCAAATGTGCCTTCCCCTCATGCATCTTAGTCAAGGGAATCACCTGTTTCGGATGCCCCACTGTCTAGGTGCAATGTTTTGATAACTTCCTCGCCCGCAAACTAACTCGACCTACGGTTTAAAACATCTAGCGGGCTACACTCCGACACGAAGAAAGAGAGCTAGTCCGGCTCGATATTCCTCCCGAGGTCCCTACATCTCTCCCTTCATCTACCTCCATGCCTGGAACCAGCTCAGTGGGATCCTGGGTCCCAACGGGAATTCCACCCCATTCTGTTGTTATGGGTCGGCCAGCAGGTATGGAGACCGCGACCTGCAGCAAGACCATCTTGGCCCCCCCAATAAACTGGTCCCCAGGAGGAGTGACTTTCTCAGAGTGCCCTGGTCTCTACCATTGGGACACTGAAGGGCTTGAATGGACCACTATGGCCCGGTTGGCCTTACTGTTTTTGTTATTGTTGTGTTGTCTTTTCCCTCTTTCCTCTCCCTTCCCTGAAAATCCTGGGGGTTTCGAACAGCATGCGTTTTTACTACAGCCTTGCTCTACCATCAGACACAAACTACCCTATATCTGGTGCGGCAAGAGGGACCGATCTCAATATCGCCGCCCCTGATTTTCACAAACTACCCTATATCTGTTGCGGCAAGAGGGGCCAATCTCAATATCGCCCCCCCTCATTTTATACACACATGCGCTGCAAGATCCCCGATGGCACAAGTATCTCGCCCCTGGTGGCAGGATAAGGCTTAAATATGGCATCCTACTCGACCCCATAGGAACAAACATGGCACAGATTAGATTTCTTTCACTTAACGTGAAAGGTCTGCATGCTCCCAATAAGCGGCGGCAGGTATGGCACAACTTATTGATATAAAACCCGGATATTATCTTTCTCCAGGAAACCAACCTTTTGCACCGGATACCCGGCGCATGGCACATCCCAAATACCCAAACCAATACTGGGCGTCCTCACTAGCTAAGACAGTAGGGGTGGCTATTCTTATTAAGTCAGGCTTTAACTTGCAGGGGACACAAATAACACGGGACAGGAAGAGACGCAATCTAAAGCCTAAATCTGTAATCAGTGGCATCCCTCTAACACTGATCAATATTTATGCCCCCAGTCACTCCCAAGATACACACCTTATGAATCTTTTCAAGGAACTTGCTACACAGGAGGTTGGCCACATGCTTATTGGGGGAGATTTTAACTTGGTGTGGGATCTCGAACTTGATTGCAGTACGACTACCTTCCAGGGCATGGGAGCAATGTTTGCAGCACTAAAGTGAGATATCACTGCCTTTGGCCTGATAGACGCCTTGCGATATAAGGCACCAGATGTAAAAGACTTCACCTTTTTCACACATGTCCACCGTTTGTAGTCATGTATCGATTACTTTTTTACATCGCAGTCACTCATTCGGTCCTTGCAGTCGGCATGTATCTCGGACATCTTTATCTCGGACCATGTGCATCTTGAGATCACCCTTTGCCAGTGTTGGTGGCTCCTCCCACACATACTGCGGGACCAGGTCAATGTGGCAGAAATAGAGCAAGCAACTCAAGCCGAATTCAAGACAAAATACCTGCCCGGTACCGACAGCCTCATCCTGTGGTACGCTTTTATGGTGACTATTCGTGGCACTATCAATTCTATTGCAATTGCTCAGAACTGGGAAGCTCAATCAGTAGAGCCCGGACTATCCAGGGACATCAAGGCCCTGGAACTACAGGACCACGCTGCATCATTGCAGCAGCACCAGAAATGGCTGGCCTCACTTCATGGCCAGCTGAAGGCGCTTCCGGTAAACAAAGTGGAGCATTCACTTCTCCCCTTGAATCAAAAATATAACGAGGGTCGAAACAAGATCGGCTCCCTGCTGGCCCGCTGACTCGTGCAGTACTACAGAAGATTGGGCTAGGACCGGTCATTGTGTCCCGAATCATGGCGTCTTATGTTGCCCCTTCGACGCAAATCAGAATCAACTGACTCCTGTTCATATTCGCAGGGGCACCCGACAGGGGTGTCCACTATTCCCTTTCTCTATGGCCTGGCCGTAGAACCCCTTGCAATAGCCATCCGTCACTCTGCAACAATAAAAGGCATACCTTTTGGTGGTGATACCCACTCGTTTGCGCTATTCGCAGATGACCTCCTACTCACCCTGACCAATCCTAGGGACTCCCTTCCTGCATTCTCTCACTTCTCCATAAGTTTGAATGCGTCTCGGGCATCAGAATTAACACTACTAAATTGCAGGTGTTGAATTTAACACTTCCCTCACAGGAAGTCCATGAACTATGTTCCCTCACCCTGTTTCAATGGGCTGCTCGCTCGATTCGATATCTGGACCTTAATGTGACCTCCTTGCTGACTTCGTGGTCTCAAGCTAACAGGCCGGAACACCAGTGATCTTTCAGCGAAGACTTAAGGTGTTGGAAGTCACTCCCTGTATCAAGGTTAGATCGACTCAACGCAGTGAAAATGTCAATCTTACTAAAGGTACTCTACATTTTTCAAATGCTCCCTATGCCTATTCCCCAAGCAGATATTGTAAGCCTCGATTTGGGGCAAGGGTAGACCGCGATTCTCCCAAAAAATATTAATGCTGCCAAGAGATCGAGGGGGGCTTGCTTGTCCCAATCTTCTTCTTTACTCCTGGGCAGCACACTTGCTTTTCATCTCGGGGTGGGTGGTCCACGAATGCGAGAAACATTGGTTTCATATAGATAGAGCAGTGGCATGCAGACTTCTTTGGGACTTGGCCTGGTTACAGAGGCGATCATGGCCACACAGTGCCTACATCGCTGTCCCCCTGAGAACTGTCCTGCAGATATGGGATAAACACCCTGTTAGTCGGGGACTCACTTCTTTTCCCTCCCCCAATACCCCACTGGCCTGGAACCCAGTATTTCCCTGCCCTTACAACCCAATTCCTTTCTGGCCTGGGTAGATGGGGAATGCTGCACGATCAGTGACCTCTTCGAGAGAGAAGTCTTCAAGTCCTTCGACCAATGCAAACAAGATTTCCGCCTCCCCACCATGGCAAGATTGCAATATTATCAACTGCGATACTGGCTACATACACCCATTAATACATAATGGGCAACGCGCCAGCTTACTTCCTTGGAGACATTAGTGCGTTCCTTTGATGGCTCGCGATGATTGATCTTACGCACATACCAAGTCCAGCAACACTCCAACTATCTACCCCTCCACTCTTACCAGCAGAAACGGCATTCTAAAACCTCAGAAAACATCCCTCCAGAGAAGTGGGAACAGCTGTGGTGGGACATCCCTATGGCACATAGAAGCCTCACCCAACAGGGTTCGGCTTATAAAGTTATGACCCACTGGTATTATACGCCAGTCCGCCTCCATAAAATGTTCCCCACCCCCTCACCCCTGTGTTGGCAGTGCAACTCTGACACGGGCACATACATCCACATCTGGTGGTCCTTCTCACTTTTAACTCTCTTCTTTAAGGAGGTGCTAAGCCACACCAAAGACGCTGTGGGGTTCCCCATCCCATGCACACCGCAGGTAACGATTCTTGGGATCCGACCCCAAACTCTTAATGCCACAACACACTCTGACTGGCGTGTGATCCTACACATGTTAGAGGCAGTCAAGCAGGTTATTGACCTACACTGGAAGAAACCCTCGACCCCGCCGGCTTCGGTGTGACTCATTCGTCTCTGGCATACCATGGTGATGGAGCTCTTCACCAACCACATCACACATACTGACACTCAATTCACACACATATGGCAACCCTTAATACTACACTTCTCTAAACTACAACACTTCCGCTCTGTCCCCCCCTCACCTGCACACTCTGCAACTCTTGAGGATGCTTTATTACCACAAGGGGCTGAACTCCCAGAGTGAAGCCACCCACATTAACATAGGAGAGAAACTCGCTACCTAGTCACCCCCTCTTTCATTATACTATTCTCATCTCTCTTGGTATCAATGAAAGCACCCACAATAACTAGTGGCAACAGAAAGGCCGCTAGCAGCGACCTCTTTGGGCCCTTCCCCCTCCCACTCCGCTCCCTCCTTTCCTTTGTTCTCCCAAATTACCGTCTTTTATTGGACATTGGTGTAAATATGCCTTTGTGGTGCAACCCTTTCTTTTATCTGGGCCAACTATATCATGTACGTTACCCTACGGACTTTCCCAACTGCATAAAAGTGTTGTGTAGGGCCATGGCCCCATAGACTTTCTTGTATTGCCAGAAGCGCCCTTGCTGGACCCGCCAGGATGTTACTTGTTTGTATGATTATCTATAACATTGTATGTACCATAAATGTGTACACAGTTATAGGGAAATAATAAAACAAATTTAAACAAAAAATGCACTTGTCTTTCCATTAAGTAGCTCCTCTGTTTTCAAGTACACTTAATACTTTGCTTAATGTTTGATCATGTTCAGATTCGCTGTTTGAGAACACCAAGATACCATCATGAAATACTGCTACTTGTGGGAACTCTTTTAACATGAAAGACATTAAACTCTGAAAGACTGCCACGGCAGAGGCTATACCAAATGACATTCTGCTGAATTGAAAAGTACCTTCTGAAGTGACAAAGCAGTCAAATGTTGTGAATCCTTATTCAGTTCAACCTGATGATAAGCTGCCCTTAAATCCATCTTGGTGAACCAGCTAGAATGGGCAGTGTTAGTAATCAAATCTTCAATTCTTCGCAGTAGAAAATTATCAACCCAGATGGCCCTGCTGATTTTGCTTACATCCACACACATCCTGTGTTCTCCAGACTTCTTTTCCACTAAGACAATGGGAGACGCCCACAAGGTTCCCTCCACTTTATCAATAATACCCTGCTCACAAATATCCTGCATCTATACTTTCAGAAGGTTTATGCGCTACTAAATTCTTTGTTTTTGATAAATATTTATCCAGTTGAGCCACAACTGTAATAAAACTCATCAAGTTCCTCCTCATCCATGGGATCCTAGTCAGGTAGATGATTGAAAACATTCTGGCCTTCCCCCCCTAAATATTAGTACATTGAACTTTTTTTTTCTTTCTGGTTTAAATTTTTGTGCATTGATCGCCCCTAAGTAAGGTCTGAAGGGTCCTAACCACAATTTCCACACCAAGGGGCCGATTAGGATGGCGGTTTTTCCGCATCCTCCGGGCCGGCGGAAGTGTCCGCCGGCCTGGAGGATGCGGAAAAACCGCGGCGGAGACTCCAAAGACCCACCGCCAAATTAGGATGGCTGGTGGGTCTGGAATTCCGTCCGCCGCTTTTCCGCCGCGGTCGGAGCCGACCGCGGCGGAAAAGCCATAACATGGCAGGCGGTGTCTATGAGACACCGTCCGCCATATTATGATGTGTGTGTAAATATGCTTTTCCACGGCGGCATTGCCGCCATGGAAAAGCATACGGACCTTCACTTCGGGGGCCCGTTGCGGGCCCCCTGGGTGAAGGGGTGGTGGTGGGTGCACATGGGGGGTACCTATGGTACCCCCCTGCATTTGCGTGCACAATGCAGCAGGCACCGCGCGGTGCCTGCCGCTTTGTGCACGGAAATGCTGTGCATGCATTTTTTACATTGGGGCGGGTGCAGCTTGAAGCTGCACCCGCCGCAATGTTAGAGATAGAGGATGTGACCGCCACCCTGGCGGTCACATCCTAATCAGATCGGAGGGAACGCCCCAGCCCATGCGGACGTTCCCTCCTCCTCAGGGGTCGCGGACGGACTCAAGTCCGTCCGCGATCCTAATCGACCCCTAATTGTGGTTCACCTGGTTCTTGCAGAAATGGTGCAGGTTGAGGTACATTCAGCATATGTCACTTACTAAGGAATAATAAAAAAAATACAATAAACTTAGCACAGTGTACAATATTTTTCTCCGTTGGATTAGCACCAAACAATACCGTGCAAATCGTTAACATGACTTTACAGTAGAATGCTTTATTTTTTATTTTCTAATTAGCATGCAAATTGCTGAAATAAACACTTGCACTCTTTTCCTTTACATGTACACCGGCATTAGCTTGTAAATAGCTGAAAAGATCTGCATAAATCACTGGTTTTCCCCAAACCAAAATGGCCACCAGTTTTCCAAATGTTGCAGGTCCTTCCTTTCTTTTTACTACCTCAGACGAGTTCAGACTGGAACTGAGACTCACTGAGGCTAAAGCATAGCACACACAGACACGGCCACAAGAAACAAGTAGCCAGGAACACAGAAATGTGGGATGCGGCTCCAGGAAATGCCATAAATCTCTGTAGACGCATTGATTGTGCTGCGCTGTAACTTAGCAACAGCAGCATGTGTGTAAACAATGAAGGATGCACACGCTGACTCGATGAAATAGCTCACGTCTTCACCCATAATAAGCCGTTAATGCTAGAAATCATGGCCTGCTGCTACAAGTCTGCAGTGGGTGTTAATAACGAAGTATGAGTCAATACGAACAAACTCTAGGGTTGATACATAACCCTTTACTTTAAATCCGCGCTTCTCACCTTTCGCAGTGTCTTTTTAATAAATATAACCTTGCCGTAATCTCTGTGCATTGCTCTTTAGGAAGGAATAGTCACTCTCTGTCCCCCACAGTTACTTTTGTTTTCTCACACACTGCCACTCCCGCTCGTCCTCACTTCTGTATTGAACTTCTCCACATGAATCAAGGGTAGAACTTTATCCATCAAAGGTCCAACACGTCCACCTCAAAGGGGGCACAGGAGTAATTGACACCCATTGAATGTAGAGCTGTGTCATCGTAACATTCCATGATGTGTCACCTCTCTGCCTCACCTAGAGTTAGTCAAATGGTGGTCCTGATGAAGGTGGAAGATAATTGTTAATCCCACTGAAATGTGAGTTGACCTGAATGTTTGGAACTCCTAAGAAACAACACAATTGTGGATTATGTTTGGAAGTGTTCTCTCCATTTCCTGGTGTGAATTGTACATGTGTGGGGATGTGTTATGTGAGTGGAGAATGACTGCTGGGTGGTTGATTTTATAGGGGGTGTATCATATGAATTTGTAGATCCTACTCCCAACAGCATCCTTTTCCAGCATGATAGATGTAACTTGGAGAGGCGTTTCAATGATAAATACTGATGCATTAGCAGGGATGAATAATATGTGTTTTTAACTGTGTATATTTATCTATTTTTCCTCTTTTTATCACAATTTAAAATGAAATGTACGCTTTTTGTATGTATATCAATTATAAAAATATTTAATGGATATATATTTGTACTTGTTCTAAATATTCCATGATTGACAACCTGTAAGAGCTTTTGCATGGTCTTGAAAAAACAACAACATAGTTCTGGTGGGAGCATTTTCTAGTGTGCTGTACCTGTCTGCCTTTACACATCACCAAAGGTACTACCAGCCTTGCTCAGATATCTCAAATTTCCTATTCAAAATTCGAGTACTTCATCCAGTACTTTGCTTTATGGTACTTCCAGCTTTTGTTTACTCATTAAACACGCAAGGAAAACCAGAACTGGATAAACTTTTCACTCATGAAATCGGAGGAGCTACTCACTCCTAATTTTGGAGGAGCTACTCACTCTTCATATCAGAGGAGCTACTCACTCCTGATATAAGAAGAGCCACTCACTCCTGATTTTGCAGGAGCTAATCACTCCTGAAGTCAGAGGAGCTACTCACTCCTGATATTGGAGGAGCTGCTCACTCTTGATATAGGAGATTCTCCCTCCTGAGACTGGAAGAACTACTCACTCCTGATATTGGAAGAGCTACTCACTCCTGATATCAGAGGAGCTGCTCTCTCCTGATATTGGAGGAGCTACTGACTCCAGATATTAGAGTGATATTGGAGAGGCTACTCAGCCTTGATATTAGAGGAGCTACTCACTCCTGATATCAGAGGAGCTGCTCTCTCCTGATATTGGAGGAGCTACTCGCTCCTGATATTGGAAGAGCTACTGACTCCTGATATTGGAGGAGCTACTTAGCCTTGATATCAGAGGAGCTACTCACTCCTGATATCAGAGAAACTACTCACTCATGATATTGGAAGAGCTACTCACTACTGATATTGGAGAAGCTCCTCACTCCTGATATCGGAGGAGCTACTCACTCGATATTGCAGGAGCTACTCACTCCTGATATCAGAGTGATATAAGAGGTGCTACTCACTCCTGACATCGGAAGAGCTGCTCACTCATGATATTGGATTAGTTACTTGGAGTGATATTGCACAAGCTTCTCACTCCTGATATCAGAAGAGCTACTCACTCCTTATTTGAGGAGCTACTCACCCCTGATGAGGAGGAGCTACTCACTCATGATATCAGAAGAGCTACTCACTCCTAACATTGCAGGAGCTACTCACTCCTGATATTAGAGGAGCTACTCACTCCTGATATCAGAGTAGCTACTCACTCCCGATATTGGATTAGCTACTAACAATGGATATTGGAGCAATATTGGAAGAGCTACTCACTCCTGATATCAGAGTAGCTACTCACTCCTAACATTGCAGGAGCTACTCACTCCACATATCAGAGTGATATCAGAGGAGCTACTCGCTCTGATATTGGAGGAACTAACCCCTCCTGATATTGGAAGAGGTACTCACTCCTGGTATTGCAGGAACCACTCACTCCTAATATCAGAGGAGCTCCTCACTCCTGATATTAGAGGAGCTGCTCACTCCTGATATCAGAAGAGCTACTCACTCCTTATTGGAGGAGCTACTCACCCCAGATGACGAGGAGCTACTCACTCCTGATATCAGAGGAAGTACTCACTCCTCATATTGCAGGAGCTACTCACTCCTGATATCGGAGGAACTATTCACTCCTGATATTGGAAGAGGTACTCACTCCTGATGTTGGATTAGCTGCTCACTCCTGATATTAGAGTGATATCGGAGGAGCTACTCACTGTGGATATCAGAGGAGCTACTCCTGATATCGGGCATTTTGCAAGTTCTGATGTTCCATCTGCCAGTGATGGAGAGACTATCTGTATCCCTCACAATGACCTCTATTTGTCCCCTAGTGTCACATGTATGAGAAGAGCTTACAATAAGGAAAGATAAAGTCAGCTGTTTTCCTTGAAATGCTCTACACTCAGTGAAAGGAGGGTGCACTCATGCCGAAGTTCACATGGTTCAGTCTGCTAAGGGGTACCTAATCCTTAAGTACTACTAAATACTCAAGGCTATTTCTTTCCTTCATAGTATTCTAGTGCCATGGTGTCTCCCTCCCACTGTTTTTGTGCTCCCTCTGCAGAAATCTCCTTTCCCATTGGTAGAGGCAAGACTAATGTATGTGGTTGAGTATTTTTACAAAAGTAGGGTTTTAAACCGAGTGTCAACTCTTCTTTCTTTCAGTCTGTCTCAGTGTCTGGATTCAGGGGGCGGCTGCAGAAGTGATTGATGCCGGAGTGGGACAGACGGCCACCCTCACCGCCCCGGTCACTGCGGATATACTGGTGTCCGCCTGGTACAGGGGGACAGCAGTGACCGCTTCACAGCAGATCTGCTATTACGTCTTTTCAACATCACTCCAGCGCAATGGTCCCCAGTACACGGGTCGGGAGACTTGTGGCCCAGACGGATCTTTGGTGATCAGAGACCTGCTGACGAACCACACCGGAAATTACACTGTGAATGTGACACCGAGTGATGCACTCCCTGTGACAGCCACCAGGCAGCTGAGGGTCTACGGTAAGTGCTCGACCTCTGCTGCCGGGAGTCGATTCCATCTTCCTTTGAGGGAGGATTATGTGTGGCCTTTCATCCTGGTTCACCTAAGGATGGTTTGTAACATGTGTGTTCAGGATGAACTGTCCATTTGATCATTCACCTGCTGCATGACCCTCTTACATGACGTCATTCTGTACATGGCTGGCATCCATTCTGCTGGAATGGGGATCAGTTTTAACTCGCAGTGCCATAAAATGCACAGCAAAGAACACAGAGATGTATATAACACCTTTTAATGTTTATTTATAAGTTCATAAGGTTGTAAAATCTCAATCCTAATGAAAAAGACCTCAGGAAGATCTCATACCCTTCTACTTCCAAACAAGAATCTTAAGTGCACTGCACCTGTAGTGTGTAACTGAGAAAATGCAAACCATGTGCACGGCAATCATCTATGTATTATACCAGATAGAAAAATGTTAACTTTAGCTGGGTCAAGACCCACGAGGAAGTCCTTAAAATCAATAGTTTCACTAATGGTGGACAGATGCTTTTCACATCTGTAAACCTGGAATGTGCTGACGATCTTTGGCATAGCTTACCCACACTGTGTGTGGTAACAGTTATTTGGGTGTATGTGATATATCTGGGGTCTGGGCCATTAACGAAAAAACCAGGAGTCATGGATATTAATAGGTTCATGCATGCATCAACATCATTGCTATAGGTCTATCCACTGAGAGTGCATCATAGTTATAATGTGAGTACCATTTTGGATCACATAATTCAGTTTGGAATGAATAATGTTTTCTTTTGGGGGCGGGGCTAGCAGCCAAGAAGAATGGCTGCTCACTAGCAAGGCTCCGGAGCCCTTGCCACATATCCTGCACTTACTCAGTTGCCTAAGCTGCAAACATTCCGAATTGAGGTTGATCACCGGCCCCTGATCCCATTGGCGACAAGAGTGGCTTGACATCGGCCCGCGAAATGGTAAATAAAGGCAGAATCATCAGGCAGATGTGGCTGACACGCAGAAAAAAATGGCGACGATCTACTGAGAAGTGGAGGGGGCTCCAAGATCCCTGCAAAAGCTCTCCGACTTCGTCGTACCTCCAGTGGAGCGATGGTATTGTGAGTGGGAAGAGGAGCGATCTGAGGTCGAACTCCTGGGCTATCTGGCATCGCAGCCTTGGACTCGCAGCTGCTTGAGAGGGAGGGGGGAAGCGCACAGAGAGGATATCGAGACCCCGGCGCTGGAGGCCTGCTAGGTCCGCCGAACAGACGCTCTGCGCACAGACCCCTGAATACGGCTGCCCGAGGCCACCAAAGGGGGCCACTCAAGAGGGCGGCCCACTAGGGACATTGGGCCTCCCCAGCCCCCCACCCCCCTCGTGTTTTTTCATCCCCGAAAGGGGGGGTGGCGTGAGGAGGAGCCGTCGAGGGGGCCGAAGGGCGCTACGTCACGTCCGGTGCAGCAGGAAGGGCGAGGGGTACTTAAGTACCCCTCGCCATTTTACCTGCCTCTTTGTGTTTTTTTCGACTTGATTTTCATTTTGACATGGACCAGATGGATTACTGACCGACCTTTTTTGGAGTACCGGATTTCCCGCTCCCGCCATGGCGCACGTCGGCGTTGCAGCCGGAATGCCGGACATCTGGATGGGCAACTGATTTGGTGACTCGGACGTCGGAGCTGCGTCCCGGCCGCCACTTCCTTCCGGATTCCGATCGAGACGGCCCCCAGAGGACCCGATTTGACCAGCGGATCTTCCGGAGCCGATGACTGCTTCAGCTGATACCTGAGACACCCGGTAGGCGCCATTTTCTGTCCTTTGTGGTAGATCTGGCCTGTTTACACTGCTTGATCAGCTTTTTACTGAATTTCGGTCGGAGCCTTGCTCTGCTTAGTGCTTGTTGATTGTTATTTTTGCTGCTACTGATTGCAATTTGATTTGCTGAATTCTGCCTGACTGACTAAATTCCTTAGCTTGTTCCTGTGCCCTGATTGCTTTGGCATTGCTGCACTGTGTCCAAATAATTTCTACAACGTGATTTTAATAACAGTTTGCACCTTGTAATTGCGGTGCTCTGCTCATTGAACCATTCCACTGCCTGATTGATTTTACTTTTCAGATTCCAATTGCTCACCTGCGCTCTGCTTGTTGAATCACTTCCGCTGCCTGTTTGATTTTACTTTTCAGATTCCAATTGCTCACCTGCGCTCTGCTTGTTGAATCTTTTCCGCTGCCTGATTGATTTGCTTGATTTATCTTGATTTATCTTGCACACCGATACTCGGCTCGGCCCGGCCCGCTCTGCCCTCTCTCCCGCTCCTCTAAGGTGCTGGGCCTGCGTCTCCCTGGCTTGACCGGGGCCAGGCTGCGCGCCATAGAGGGGAAGGAGAAGAGCCCAAACCCCTTAACCTCCCCCCCCACCCCATCCAGCTGCGTTAAATGACCACGGAGGCAGGCGCCATGGCTCAACCCAGCACCGCCGTCGAAGGCGACATGGAATGGCATATTAAAATGAAGAGGGGGCGCGAAACGTGCCCAGACTCACCAGAGAAAGCAACAAAGCTTGCCCGTCCTCCCCCGCAAGCAGCGCAATACCAACCTCAAACCGCTACCAGGCTCTCCAAGGTACCCAGGACGGTGACGCCCACCCTCAAGACCACACCGCTCCTGAACCCGAGACCTCCTCAGGTCCCACCAAGCGACTAAGGATCCCCCCCATCATCCTGAAGAACCTAGCCACTCACAAGGACCTCGTGGAGATGCTGGATGAACACTGCACCTCCCCCTACACGATCAAGCCCAGGCAAGACCACGCCAAGATTATGCTCACCACCCCAGACGACTACAGGAGCGTGACCAGCATACTTACCGACCAGAAAATGGAGTATTACACCTTTCCAATGACCACTGCAAAAGCCCAGCGCTTTGTAATACGGGGGCTCCCAGCAAATGCATCACTTGAGCACATCACTGGGGACTTAGCTGAACGTGGGCTTCCGGTCAAAAATATCGCACAGATTGCCTCTCCAGCAGACAAGAGCAAGAAATTTCCCCTCTTTGTCATAACCCTGTCAGCAAGCCACGACGGGAAACCAGCAGACCTCTCAGCAGTCACACGGCTCTGCGGCTGCATCGTAACCACAGAAGCACCTAGAGGGAAACGAGGACCAGTCATGTGCTACAACTGCCTGCGCCTGGGGCACACCTCTGCTTTCTGCCAACAGAAGCCAAAGTGTGTACGCTGTGGAGGCGAACACACCTCTACCCAATGCACAAGGAACCGGGAAACCGAACCAGCAAAGTGTGCCAACTGCGCAGGACCCCACCCAGCGAGCTATCGCGGCTGTCCCTACCTACAGAATGCAAAGAAGGTTGAACACCGCAAGCCACCCCCACAACCACAAAGGTCTTCCCAACAATCATCAGCAACAGACCAACATCAAAGGAAGACCTACAACCGCAGACCTGCATTGGAACACAGGATCCCAACCCCCAATACAACCGACAACAGTAGAGATGCAAACATGGATGGAAGGACATACGCGGGCGTCACGGTACCGAAACAAGTCAGCTCACCTCCAACAACCGCACCGGGACCATCCTGTGAAATAGGCTCAGCCATCAACTGGCAGGAACTCATCGCGAAGATTGCAAAAACAGTTGCAGATATGAAAATCCACCCGGTGGTGACAATGGTGGCGAATCTTATCGCCTGACTTTTCCAGGGCGAAGAAAACACCAGCAATGGCAGCAAAATCTAAAAGAAACTCCCTCTTCGTGATGTGGAATGCTAATGGCATTCAGAAGAAAACTGCAGAACTCCTGCACCTGATGGAAACCATGGACATGGGTATAGCGCTTATCTCCGAGACCCACCTCCAAGGAAGCCAGAAGCTCAACATAGCAAACCACAGGGTATACCGCACAGATCGCGCCACTGGAGCCAAGGGCGGAGGAACAGCGGTGATCGTCAGCACAAAAGTGAAGCACCACGAGATGTCTTTACCACCAGTTGGGAGCATTGAAGCAATTGGCATACAGATCCAGACATTAATGCCAAGCACAAATGCTGGAACTCTCGGACGGGAAACAGCAAAGGACACGCCCTACTTGCCCACTCAAAGAAGGAGGACTTTGTAGTGGCCGGCCCGACTCAACCAACACACTATCCAGGCTCTGCACTGCATAAACCGGATGTTCTGGACATTGTGGTCATGAAGAATCTCTCCCAGTCTATGGAGCTTGAAACCCTAACAGCGCTGACATCCGACCACAACCCAGTGTTGATCACAGTTGGAGACGTACTTGAAGACCAGCAGCAGGGCATCAGGCACAACTTCAAGAAGGCGGACTGGTGCCTATACAAGAGATGCCTGGAGGAGACACTGGTCCCTGGTCCCCTGCGAAGCACTGAAGACATTGACCAGGCGATTCGCCACTTCACAGCTTCAATCCACACAGCTATTGAGCGCAGCATTCCAGAGCAGAAACTACAACGATGCTCTATCTACGATCTCCCGAAGGGCATCAAGCTGTCAATAGCAGACAAGAACAGAGCCCGCAGAGAGTGGCAAAGGAACCGCACCCCGACCTGCTGAAGAAGTATAATGAACTGACAAGACAGCTGAAAATGCAAATAAGCCAGCACAGAGGCGAAAAATGGGAAGCGGCTAGAGCTAACCTAAAGGACTCAGACAACTCTCTCTGGAGAATGACCCGCCGCCTGACTGGGAAGAAGGAACCAAACCCACCGATACAAGGGACGACTCACCTGGCATGCAGCAGCAGGGATAAGGCTGAGGTCTTCGCTGACACACTGGAGGCATCCTTCAGGCCCAACCAAGCAAGCAAACTGGCAACAGAAGTCGAGCAAGAGGTCGCCAAGCATCACCGGGAGCACCCACCAGAAACAGAAACTGCACACATTGAGGAATGCTCAATGGGCGAATTACTGGCCCTGGCAAAAACACTAAAAAACGGCAAGGCAAGGCACCAGGGAAGGACAAAATAGCCAACCAAGCCAGCAAGATACTACTACCAGATACTGCGGTGGATCACCTTGCTGAGATATTTAACGCATGCATGCAGCACCAATATTTCCCAAACGCCTGGAAAGAAGCAAGAGTCGTCGTATTCCCCAAGGCTGGGAAACCACTGCGAGATCCTGCAAACTACCGCCCCATAAGTCTGCTATCTGGCCTATCAAAACTCTTTGAAAAAGTTATCCTCGCCCGTCTCGTGGACTTTGCGACAAGCAACAACCTCCTTGCTAAAGAACAGTTTGGGTTCCGGAAAGATCACTCAACCAATCACCAACTCCTCAGAGTTGTGGACATCATCAGCCATGGATTCAACATCAACAAGTCTACCGGAGTAGTCTTTCTGGATGTAGCCAAAGCATTTGACCGAGTATGACACGAGGGACTGCTTTACAAACTTATCAAGCTCCAGTTTCCCAGCTACCTGGTCAAGCTACTGTCCAGCTACCTGACAAAACGGACCTTTCACGTGGCAGTGCGAGAAGAATGCTCATCGCCACACCCAATTCTTGCTGGAGTGCCTCAGGGATCAATCCTAGGACCATTCCTCTTCAACATATTCACAAACGACATCCCCACAGACCTAAAGAAGACTGATCTTGCCCTTTACGCAGATGATGTTGCAGTCATCTCTCAATCCTTCAGCGACAAAGAAGTGGCTAAGAACCTGGAGACATCGCTCTGCAGACTCTCCGAATGGTACAGCGACTGGCAGATCACCTTGAACACAGGCAAAACCACTGCAACATTATTTACCAGAAAGCAGAACAGGAAACACCCACAGATCCTCCTCAATGGGGACGAGGTCAAATGGGAAAACAGCAGCTCCTACCTGGGGGTGACTCTGGACTCTAAACTCAGCTGGAGAAACCACATAGAGAAGACCTGCCAGAAAGCAGCATCCAAACTGGCTGCATTATACCCACTCCTGAAGACTAAGTCGATGCCCATGCAGAGCAAGGTGCGAGTAGTCACTGCAATAATTCGACCAACTATGACATACGCTTCACCAGTTTGGAGTGGCTGCCGCCCACAGCTTCGGAAGGACCTACAGAAACTACAGAACAAGGCCTTACGGATTGCAGCAGGTGCACCTATGTTCACACGAATAGCAGACCTCCACAGAGACTTAGGCATTGAGATGTTGGACGACCATCTCCTAAAACTCAACAGGAAATTCTACAAAGGACTAGATCAAAAGGAAAACCCACTGATCAGGAAACTCGCAGACATCTCTACGAACCCATTTGACCGCTACCCGCGTCCCATTGAAGCGCTAACCTTGCGAAACTGAAACAGAAACGTAGCATCCAAAAACTCATCACTGCTTGAAGGCAAACGCCGGCAGGTACACAAAACCCACCGCTGCCAGATGGCATAATAGCCACGGCAAGCAACCAAAAACTCACCGCTGCCAGGTGGCATAATAGCCTCGGCAAGCAACCAAAAACTCACCGCTGCCAGATGGCATAATTGCCTCGGCAAGCAACCAAAAACTCACCGCCGCCAGATGGCATAATAGCCGCGGAAGGC
The DNA here is from genome assembly GCF_964261635.1 of Lissotriton helveticus. Lineage (NCBI taxonomy): Eukaryota > Metazoa > Chordata > Amphibia > Caudata > Salamandridae > Lissotriton > Lissotriton helveticus. The sequence goes on from NC_136068.1 coordinate 31,612,125, forward strand.
ACCCAAAACTCGACACTATCAGAAGGCACTAGATAGACAAAGACTAGGCTCTCTGAGGAAACATTCTGACAATTCTGCAAACTATATTGACCGCTACCCGCGGCCCATCACTGAGCTGACCAAGTGATACAACCCCAACTGTGACAAAGAGTCACACATCAACAAGACAACCTAAGCAGCGACTAAAAAATTCGAAATGAATGTGGAGTAATGAGGCTACTGCCTCGGTATCCAAAAACTCACCACTGTCGGAAGCAATCTGACAGACGAAAACAAGACAGCAGGTGACCTGCCTCTTTGTGCACTGGACGCGCCATGTACGCATCGTCAGGGGACACGCAATCTTGTGGCCTTCTCCACGTCGCGGATTGCTTTTGCCCATGAGTTGATCGGCCTTCACGGTGAGTGCTGATCTGCTACACCCCCCCTCTGCTCGTTCCCCCCCTTTGGGAGGTTGTAGCTGGGCTGGGCGACCTGCTTAGGTGCGGGCCGCTGTTGGGGGTGAGTCGCGGGATTTCCTGCGGGCCCCTGGGGTCGCCTCCGGTCTCCCTGGCATGGGAGCTCCACGGGCTCATGGTAGGGAGGTTAGGGTGGGGCAACAGCACATCCATCCCCGGGTTGTTCCAGAGGTCAGGGGAATGCGCTGAGAGAATGTGCCCGGTTCCGGTATGTGCGCTGTTCCAGTATGTGCGCATTTCCCGGGTGCACCGCCCCACCCTTTCCTGGTGTACTTAGTGGCCAGAGTTAAGGGATTCTTGCAGGGCCCTGGGAACTCCTTTGGGCGCCCCTGCCCTGTGATCGCGGCCAGGACATGGGGGGGAGTCCACGAGGTGGCAAAGGCGATTCCAATGTAGGCCATTCACTACAGAGGATGGCCTGCGCGCCATAGGTCCTTCCTGGAAATGAGGGACTCGAGTTGGCCGTAAGCGAGCCGGGCTGCCCGCGGGCACAGGCAGTGTTGGTTACCTTGTGCGCCCACCCCACTATGGTCACAGGGGTCGTCCGGAGCTCGGAGAAAACAGTGCACCGTGACCACAACGACACAGGGAGGGGGGTTGCAGTGTGGCCTCCTCCCGCGAGGGGTCCTTGCTGGGGGGGTGGGGGCTTGGTCATGGCACGCGTCGGCGTCCCCCTCCCCCCCTCACCACCAGGATTAAAGGGTGCCCATGCCCAGGTGTACCCCCCAAACCCCCTCCCTCGCGATCGAGAATCAAAATGGCGCCCACCTCACTCCAATTTAAACACCTGGCAGTCAGACACGAATGGGCTACTGGGTCAGAAGGTTGCCTTACATAGTTTCAGGGCATTCCACAGTGGGGGGGGCATCCAAAGGGAGGAGCATGCTGAAACAAGTATCTGTGCATGGAGAAAGAGCATGGGGAGGCTTCAAGCGGGTGTCCCTCGCCACGAGGGTCGGTGCGCGCCCCTGTCGCCCCCCCACCGTGCGCATGCGGCCAGGAGCGCGGGGGCTTCCACGAGGTGTTGCGCCGGTGGGCAGTGCGAGGGGGGGAGGAAATGAAGCATCGCTGCCCCCTCCAGCCCCCCTCTTTTCTTGTATCCGCCAAGGGGCAGGCTCAGCGTGCCTCCCATAAGGGCACGGCGGGGACGGGACACAAAGATGGCGGCAGGGGCCCACGCCTGGCCCCGGCTGGCGAGCGATCAATCCGCAACCCCATCCCAGCCACAGTAATCGATGCTTAGTCATGCCAGAGGGGGGGAGGCAGGCCGCCTTTTCCCCTCGCAACGCGCGCTCCGGTTATGACTGCACTTTGAACTGCGCAAAGCGCTCCTCTGACCCCTGGTCCTTGCCGCTCGGTGCGGACAACGGGGCGGTCCCTGGAGTACACGTGGGGCAGCCCCCCCCCCTTTTAACAGGCTGGGAATTAGGGCTAACTTGCGGCCTGGAGGTGCTAGGGCGGCAATTAAGAAGGGCGCCACCATGGCAAAGGTGCAGGTTTCATGACCAGAGGTGGCGGGGGTGATTTAGAGGAATACGCAGTTTTCGGGTGCAAGCAGGAGAGTATGGTGCTGTGGGGGGTGTGTATGCGTGCACTTATCTATTGTTGTCTTCTGTGCAGGTCTGAAGACGGGAGGCAATCTTCGTTCAAACGATGCTCAGCCATAACATATATGGTCCAGGTAATCGAAGAGAGGGCGATGTCCATGGTGGGTCTCTCGTTAAGGGGTGGCACGTGGGGTAAAACTCGGATTGGAAACTAATCCAGTAGGAAACTACAGGGTGCAAACATGGTGGTCCATTAATGGATCTCCACGGCTCAGTCCTAATCTAGCCGTACTCATGTGTGCTATTTCTCTTTTCAGCCTCGCCTCTGCTCTAGGAGGTCTGTCGCATTTCAGGGCTCCGTCCACGTGCACCCAGGACTTCGTTTCACTAAGGTAATATACAGGGCTTGCGGGTATGGGCTGGTCGACAAACTTCGGGGGTTATCAAAAAGTTTGTCGGTGACGGCGAGGGGGTGGCATGGTTCGCCAGGCCTAGCTGTGCTGGGCCTGTCAGTTGCGATCGGTTAGCGGTCAATAACTCTATTCTCATCCCACGCAGGAGATCATCGTGACCACTTATCAACTGCCCCCCTCTCTTCCAACACCCCCACCCACTCAAAGCCATCAGGAGGGTGCAGCTGGACACAATGACATACACGTAACAAAGTAAGTACCGTGTGGGGACCGGGGGAGGAGCACCCAAAGGGGGGGGGGACAAGAAGGTCGGACTTCCACCTTCTGCGTGGCTTTGGCTTACAGTTCCATTTCTTTTTCAGGAGAACTGAGCTTGAGGCATCGACATGAATAGCCAGGGATCCCCCCGCTTTTCTCCCAGATGTCCCAGGTCGGGGATTCTCTGCTAGGAAGCTCCCAAGATGCGCAGTTGGCAGCCGTTATGGAAATGATCAGGGTTAAAGGCGTGGCTGGGCCAGCCAGCTATTGAGAGCGAACAGTCGGGGTGACTCCGGTATCATACTGTTCGTCCCCCTGATGGGGCAGGAACCCGCCGAAGAGGCAGGGCCCACCAGGTCCAAGAGGGTTCGCAGGCCCACAGTCAGAGACTTCCCGGCAGAACCGCTGCCAACTAAGAGTCGGGCCATGCAATTTTCAAGGTCAGCAGTCGTGCCAGCGGCTGCCTCGCCACCCCCGTCAACCGGCCCGCGGGTAGCCCTAGCATGCACACCTCCGCTGTCAAACTCTGCTACACGTGAGGACCTTGGTAAGCTTACAGACACATTGGCGGATTTTAGGGCTGAAGTCAGAGCTGGCCTCAGAGCCGCCAGCGTCACTAGTGGGGTGGACAGCGCTAATACCGACGTTGGGGTTTTGGCCCCAGCTCCACCAGCTCAGGCACAAGTTGGCGCATTCATCACCCAGGTATGGGGCTGAGGGTTGGTCACAGGGGGACACAGGGAGTACCAAGCGGACACAGCACCCCCGTGAGGGGGGAAGCAACGGGGGGTGCCACAAGGGACTGAGGCTGCCAACAATGGGCAGAAGCTGTCGCACCATCCACACTAGTGCCTTCTCCACCACTGCTGAATGCAGCAGTCGCAACCCCCCCTACCCGCAACAAATGCAGCGACCAGCACTACCCCCAGCGCAGCTACCCAGGTTGCGCCTGCGGTGCCAGGGCCACTAGTGACTTTGGCCCCCTGTTGTCAGGCCGGTGCTCCTTAGCGTGGGAAGTGCCACTAGCTGCTAAGGAAGGGATATGGCGGAGGGAGTTTATAGATATTTTTTCTCTTCTAATGCATGGGGCAGAGGGGGTAGACACCAGGAAAATGGGAGGCAAGGACGAGGACAAACAATTGCGCTTTCAGGCATGGCCCGAGAAATCAATCAAAACATGGGCACAGGCCTTCACTATCCTGGCAGCGATAGTGATGGAGCGTTACCCGGAACAGGGACCGGGCCTGTTTCAATATCAAAGCATTATCACCAATGAGGCTGAGACCAATGGGGGCATGGGCTGGTACAAGTACGATTGTGAAATCAGAAAGAAGATGGCCATGTGCCCAGAGCTGGGGTGGGACCAGATGAAAGTGCGTCTGTGGATGCAGCACATGGGCAAGGGTAAGGTGGAGCCTGCAGAGAAGGCCACCACCAACTATAAGAAGGGGGACACGAGCAAGTTACAGAAACAAGACAAGAAGGGTCAGTTTACGCAGTCCTTTCGGGGGGGCGTGGCTGGGGACAGAGGCAGGGAACCAGAAGAACATTTAGTGGGACGTGAAGGCTCCTGGGGGAAGGCCTGTAGATTCGGGCACACCTGCAGCAAGTGTGGTTGTACCCATCCAGCCACTGCGTGTGCCAAACGGGAGTCCTCCTCTGGGCCCGCGAGAAAGGACAGGTACGAGCTGTGATTGGCCGACTCCGGAAAGGTCCACCCCACCTCACACCCTTCCATCCACCTTGCACCCCCAAGAAAGCCCCCCCCCTCTGCTGATAAAGCCATACTGGCAATTTCCCTCCTGGTGGTGCGTCCCGGAAACGTCCTGGCCAAAGGCCCGTCACCCATTGGTATTCCCAATTTGCTACCTCTACTACAAGACTACCCCAATGCCAAAGACAGGACTGTGTTAGCGGTAGGGTTCTTGGAGGGATTCAAAATTCCCTACCTGGGGCCTTTGGTTAGCAGGGACTCTGAGAACCTTAGGTCAACCAAGGAACAAAGATTAGCAAGGAAGTGGCCCTGGGGAGGGTGGCGGGCTCCTTCCAGCACCCCCTCTCCCTAACTTTGTTGTCTCTCCCTTGGGCGTGGTACCTAAAAAGGAACCAGGGGCTTTCATGTTGATCCAGCACATGTCCTACCCGGAGGGCAACTCAGTGAATTCATGGCTGGAGGAGGGATCATGCTCTGTCTCGTATTGTTCCCTGGACATGGCCTTCGACATGGTTAGGAGGGCAGGGAAGGGAGCATTGTTAGCCAAAGCCGACATTGAGTCAGCATTCAGACTGCTGCCTGTCCACCCGGAGAGCCAGCACCTCCTGGGTTTCAAGTGGTAAGGGGAATTCTTTTTAGACAGGTGCATGCCCATGGGCTGTGCAGCGTCCTGTGCTTTCTTTGAGGCCTTCAGCTCTTTCCTGCAGTGAGCTGTCTCGTGGAAGTACAATGTCATGGGAGTGACCCACTACATGGACGACTTCCTGTTTGTCGGGGGTGCTGGTAACCAGGAATGCAGCAGAGGACTGCAATGCTTTGAGAACTTGGCCCGACACCTGGGGGTGCCGTTAGCAGCTGGCAAGACAGAGGGCCCTGCGCAGGTTCTCACTTTTCTGGGCATTGAGTTAGACACGGTCATGGGTGTGTCAAGACTCCCTGCTGGGAAGGTGCAGGCGCTGCAACAGGACATCCGGTCACTGCTGGGGAAAGACAAGGCGCATCTAGGTGTCATACAGAGCCTTTTGGGCAAACTCAACTTCGTAAGCCAGAGTCATTCCGGTAGGGATGGTGTTTGCCAGGAGATTGTCCAGAGCCACTGCTAATGCGGTCAAGAAGCACCACTTTGTGAAGCTGTCCCTAGGTATGAAGAAGGACCTGGCCATGTGGGGGGTGTTCCTGTCTGAGTTCAATGGTACGGTCATCTGGAGGGCTCCCTGGACCGACAGTCCTGAGCTTAGCATGTTCACGGATGCTTCAGGGAGGGAGGGCTTTGGGGCAATCCTAGGCAAACAGTGGTGTGCACAGAAGTGGCCCAACGCCGGGCGCAAGTGCGGCATAACGTCCAAGATCACTGTACTGGAGCTCTTCCCCATCGTCATCGCACTCCACCTCTGGCCAGAGGTCCTGTTAAACAGAAAGGTCCTATTCTGGTCTGACAATATGGCGGTGGTACAGGCAATCAATGGGCAAACAGCCAAGTGCCCGTTGGTACTGTGCTTGCTGAGGGAGCAAGCCAGAGGGAGCCTGCGCTGCAATATCGAGTGTAGGGCCAGACATATTGAGGGGGTCAAAAATGTGGCAGCTGATGCTCTCTCTCGTTTCCAGTGGCATAGTTTCCGGGAGGCTTGACCGCAGGCGAGAGCAGAGATGACCCCCTTCCCAGCAACATTATGGCGTATCTTGGAGTGGAGCAAGAGTTGAGAGCCATGGGGGAGCGGTACTTGGCCCCAGGTACTAGGAAACGCTATGGGAACCAGCTGTCTTCATTAAAAAAAGTGGTGCATGCCTTGGGCTTGTCTGAGATACCTTTGGAGGGCAGAGTACAAGCTTTTGAGGTGTGGGCAAAGAAACAGGGCAAATCCCACTCATGGGCCTGTGGACATTTGGCGGCAGTCAGCCATGACGCTAGGTTGAAGGGGGGGCAGGACCCAGCTAAGTCATTTGTCATCAGGGTGGCACTGAAGGGCTGGGCCACGGAGGAGCCCAGGGTTCCAGACTGCAGGTCCCCCATTGACTTCCCTATATTGCAGGCCATGATTGATGTATTAGGAGTTGTCGCCCACTCGCCCTTCGAGGCTTCCCTGTTTGCGGCCGCGTCCTGCCTAGCCTTCTTCGGAGCGTTCCGCATTAGTGAGCTAGTGGCGCACCCTAAAACTGACAGTTCAGGGGACGCATTGGGTATAGCAGACATCAGCCTGGACCTCGCATTGACCGTCCACCTAAGGAAATCCAAAACAGATCAAGCAGGAATGGGTGTAGGGTTGGTGTTAAGTCCGTTGGGTGACCCCCATTACTGCCCGGTCTCCAAAGTCAGGGAGTACATAGCGCTGCGCCCAGTTACACCCGGCTACTTATTGATCCACGCAGACTGGGAGCCTTTAACAAAGTACCAGATGGAGCGCATTATGGGGGCGTGTTTGTCCAGGGCGGGCCTACTTCACTCGGGCAGAAAGTTTTCTAGCCACTCATTCAGGATTGGTGCAGCTACCGCTGCATTCCAAGCAGGCATGGAACCGGCAGGTGTGAAGAAAGTGGGACGCTGGGAGTCCCAATGTTACAAGCGCTATATCCGCCCTTGAAGGCGCTATTTGGTTAAAGTGGTTTGCAGTGTTGTGAGTTTTACCGTTTGCCGTGTTTTGCAGTGTTTGTCAGTATTGTACAAGATGCATAATGAAGGTGCAATAAAAGCACAGAGTTGAAACATGTCCTTTGTTTCATCAGGGTCCAGAGTGTGGGTCATTGGGCACTCAGCCGTATCCAGGTTAGCCTGTTGGGCATTGATAAGGAACTGGATGTGTGGATTCTCACAGACAGAGTTTGAGGGGTTGGGTTTCCCAGGAATGCGCTGGAACAGCCTCACAAACAGACTCAAGCACGCGCTAGCTTCGCGGGGTGCCCCCCCTAATTGCTTGGTGATACGCCTGGGGGCAATGACCTCACTACTTCTGGAAGGACTCTCTTGCTGCACATGATGAAGTGTGATTTTGGGGAGGTCAGCAAGCGGATGGGGCAATGTGAGGACTTGTGGTCAGAAATCGTGCCACGTAGGGTGTGGCATGGGGCAAAATCCTGCAAGGCGGTAGAGCGGTCCAGGAAACGAGTCAACAGTTCCATGCGCAAGTTCATGGAACAGAGGGGCCTGGGGTTCATTAGGCATGAGATAATCCAGGAAAGGGTTAAGGGCTACTAACAGCTTGAGGAAGAAAGTATCAGTGTTCCCTCAGAAGCGTTTACATATCGCCTAATGCTCAAACTGTCAGAATACAGGATTTCAGTGAGGGAACATATGAGGACCAAACTCCTCCACACTCAACACAAGCTATATGAATTGGGGGATAGGGCGAGCAAACTACTGGCCTGGTTGGAGAAGAGGGAGCCAGGGGAGAGATGGGCACCCAGGCTGATCCTTAAGGACGAGACGCAGATCTCAAACCCGCAAGACATAGCGGATGCATTTGCTGACCACCTAGAACAAATCTACACCCCCTCAACCACATACACAGCATACGACTCTCGACAGTTGTTAGCAGATATTCATTTGCCTACACTCTCAGACACTGACAGAGACTCTCTAGGCGAGGAGCTCACTGATGATGAAATTTGGAAGGCCATTAACAGTATTCAGTCAGGGAAAGTGTTGAGGCCAAATGGGATACCTATAGAATTTCTGAAAACGGTCACCTCCCAAGCCACGCCTCACCTGCGGGCCATTTCTGAAGAACGTTATGGGAAACGGATTCTGCCAGAAGACCAGCGACTTGCATCGATAGTAGTTATCCGTAAGCCGGGGAAACCCGCCAAAGACTGCGGCTCCTCCCGGCCGATTTCTTTAATCAACGACAAAGCGAAAATCCTGACGAAATTGCTGGCCTCATGCTTGGCCTCGGTAATTCCATCATTGGTCCATCCCAACTAATCTGGCTTTATGCCAGGGAGGAATACGGCGCTAAATATCCGGAGCCTTCACAGCGTTCTTGTTCACCACCTTCACAACGTTCTTGCGCACCACAAGTATATAGAGGAAGACGCAGTGGTACTATCCCTGGACGCCTCAATGGCGTTTGACTCTATCGAATGGCCATACCTGTTCGAAGTCCTGAAACGTCTTGGCTTCGGACAGAAATTCATGGGCTGGGTAAAGCTGCTGTACATGGATCTGCGGGGCCAAGTGTGGGTGAATAGCTATACGTCACAAATATTACCACTAAAGAGAGGCACAAGACAGAGTTGTCCCCTGTCCCCCCTATTCTTCTCCCTGATGTTGGAACCACTGGCTTCCTGGGTGAGAAGGGATGTAATGCTGAGAGGGTTGAAATGGGCGGAAGGACATGATGACCGAATATCACTATACGCCGACGATATCCTGCTATATCTCGCCTCCCCATATAAATCCATACACAGAGTTTTAAATATATTCATGAACTTTGGGAAATACTCTGGGTATGCGATCAACTGGAGCAAGTCGGTACTATTTGTCCTTCGGGCCCGGTTCCCCAACTTCACTCGGGCTGCAAAGTAGAGGTGGCCCTCTAGGGTTTACGGGCCCTTGGAGTCTTTATAAATCCAGACCCCCAACTCGGGGGACAGGTTGTGTAACGATGTGAAGCACTGGAGATCCTTGCCCCTCTCTCTATTAGGCCGCTCTGCACTATTTAAGATGTTGGCCATTCCGTTGCTTCATATATATCCTTCAGAACTGTCCAAATAAGGTCCCGGATGCCTATTTCTCGGGTGTGGTAAGTGAGGTCAGGACACTATTGTGGAACGGCGGAGCCCCTTGTATAGCGATGGGGGAATTGCCCTCTCGGACATAAGACTAATATTGGCCTTGCAGCGAATGGTGGTAAACCACTGGATATATCACTCCCCACTTGACCCAGCCTATATGTTGGACAGATATCAAATAGGCAGAGAGGGATACAAAGGGGGCGCTATACACAAAGGCCCAGAGAGGAAGGCACTTCAGCCCCACGGCCCACCCAGCAGCGATATGCCACCAGGCGACCAACCGCCTTGGATGGTCAAATGTGCTGACCCGAGCCACACCACTATGGTTTACCCAACGACTTGGACTGCTATGTATCAGCCTGGGTTTTATAAGTGGGACACCATCGGAATATCCACTATAAGGGACCTTGTGAAAAAGGGCACAATCCTCAAATTTTGGGAATTGAGGAGAAATATGAAATGTCCTTGGTTGTTTCATAAATACTGAGAGGCTAGACTACATTTTGTGCCTGACTGTTAAGTTAGCATACCTGCCATTATCATACTGTCTGTCCTTATCTTTTGAACAACCTGTAAAAGTATCAAATCATTCAGAGAACGACCATGACAAATATACCTAAGGTGACATGAGTTCTAGGACAAGTTCCTTGTTATTCATATATCGAGATCAAACAGTGTACATATAACATAAATAATGTAGTCTGAACTGACGTATTTCTATCATACTGGTTGTACTGGTTTGTCTTGATTGGTCCGTACCGGTTGTGTTCGGAATTAGGTGGAAATTTCCCAATGTAGGATGTGGCAGATACTATAGAAACCTCATTAAGTCGCCAATGATTTAGAGAGGTCTTCCTCAGATTATCGCACAAGTTCTTGCCACAGATCATGCCACAGACTGCCAGGCTGTCCTACTGCTGCAACATCCACTCCTATGCTGAGTGCTGATGCTGAACCAGTGCCAATGAGAACACATGCCCCGCCTCTTATTAGTTACTTCCTGGTTTGTCCTGGAAACATCAGTTTGCAGACTCTGCAAGAGGCGTAGCTAGAGCTTGTGGCGCCCGGGGCTATCCCTCAGATTGCCGCCCCTTGGGGGGGGGGGGTGGGTGCTGGGGAAAAAGGACGGCGAGCACTTGAAAGATGTCCGAGAGACACGTAGTATTTCCGCTAATAGTTACCTCGATCATGCAAGTTACATGCACATACATGACACGGTCAAAGGCTACGCAGTTGAATACACCGTTGACTGAGCGGGAAGACAGGATGATGGACTTAGACATGGGTGTAAAAGCCCCTGCTCAATAGTTACTTGTTTAGTAGTAGCAGTTTTGACTCTCCATAAAATTGTGCATATAGGGTTAAAATGCATGCTGCAAAAATCAGCTACTTTGCACCTGTTTCAAAATGTTAGTTTCCCCATAATCAAATGGGTGTAATTTCTGGTATTCATATGTTTCCTTCATCTTTATTGAATGATTTTAATTTTGCCCATGAGAAAGTGTGACTCCTAGACGTTGAAATGTCACTCATAATTACAATGAAATTCTGAAAGTGCCACACATAGCAATCTGAAACCTTGGCAGCTATGGATGAGCCACAGACTCAGCCACCCACCCCTCTGAACCTGCTGCTGCTCTCCTCTTACCTCACTCGCTCCAGGCAGGGTCTATGGCAGGCAGGGGTGCTTCGGTTGGAACTTTGTTCCCCTAATGACTTCTGCTGTACTGAGTCTGCAGTGCAGTGCAGCAGCCAGACTCACAGTGAGTCCAGAGAGCCAACAAAATGCCCAAAGCTGCAAGCACCAGGCCAGAATTGACAACTCACGAGAGCGTAGCGGTGAAGGGCGTACCGCGTCACTGCTACGTTCTAATCGCGAGGGCTGGCCAAATTGTCACTAGGGCCGTCATTGGTAGCGCTCACGCGCGCCGCGCACGCTACAAAAAGATTGACGCCCCTGGAGTGGAGGCGGGGATGGGGGAGGGGCAACAACGGTCGAGGAGTGAGGAGGAGGCGAGGACACACAAATACGGGACTTAGTTTTTGGCAATTTAATTGAAAGCACCGCCTGCAGAGTGCAGACTGCAGTGCGTTCAATTAAATTGCCAAAAACTAAGTCCAGCGTTTGTGTTGTGTGCACTCACTGTGCAGCAGTCAGGTCAGGTGCATGCACGCGTCGCATGCTACTCGAGTCCGCAGCGCGGCTTTGTACATTTAAACTGGGCCCGTTGCGGCCGCCTTTATCATTTATTTGGGGACAACTGTGTTCATTCCCAAATAAATTATAAAGGCCGCCGCAATGGGCCTCCAGTGCTGTGCGGCCGCTGCTGCCTCAAAAATAGTGCCGGCGGGGGCTGACCGCCCCCCCTCCCTCCCCCAGCTGAACTGGAAGTAAGTACCTTTGGTTCTATAAATATAGTTGGTGGAACACCTAATTCTCTGCTTCTCAGCAGTTAAGACAAGGGGGCATATTACCAACAACTAGCGATAATTATCGCTATGTTGGTTTAGCGGCAAAAATTTTATCGCCGAGCTGCGGCGATTTTTATCGCTTAGGAGCCTTGCTATTATCAAGGTTTATCTCCTAAGTGATAAAAATCGGCTGGAATGCATGAATATCGCTGTAAAGTCAGCGATATTCCTGCATTACCGAGCTAATGCTCTTAGCCATGTTATCCACCTCCCATTGGATAACATGGCTAAGAACTGCTCAGGGGCAGGTGTTAGCTTTTGGAGATATTCGCCCTTAGCGCGAATATCTCCAAAAGTTGGTAATAGGAGATAGCGATGTTAGCGACTGTTTCCAGTCGCTAACATCTTGGCACGCCCACTTTGCATGTCATTAGTGATAAATATCACTGACATGCAAAGTGGGGCCCAAGATGGTCGCTATCTCCTACCAGCTGTCGCTAACTGGTGTTAGCGACAGCTAGGTAATAGGGAGATAATTTTATCTCCGCTTTCTTGCCATTTAAAGCAAAAAAAGTGGAGATAAATCCCTTGATAATATGCCCCAAGGTTATTCTTTACCATCAGCAGTAATTAACACTGGAAATTAACCAAAAGCTGTATTTACCGCTGGTGTGCTTCTTATGCTGCCAGCATTAATACAGAATACCGAAGCCATCGATTTTAGCACTGAGCAGAAAGAGAATCTGACAAGAATGGCAGTTGACAGCAGGCAGTTTTTTCCGAGAAAAATAATGCTTCATAAAAGTAGTTGCAACTTTTCACTTCTTTTGAAAAATTAACAAAACTGTGGGCATGATCTAGAGTTTGGTAGTTGGGTTACTCCATCACAAACATAACGGATATCACCTCCATCTTAGTACTAAGTATATTATATGTAAGGCTCCCTGTTTTCTGTTTTTACGGATTTTTACAGATAAATACAGACAGAAAACAATGTGTTTTCTGTCCGCATTTATTTTTAAAAGTGGATAAATACAGAAAATTGTGCTCCTGTCAAGTGACTCTCCATGCATTCTTTGATGAATTATAGGCCAGTAGAGCATATGGACAGCATGGGAAATACCTTTATGGTATAATGCTAATATTTACCAGTGGAAGTATTGTTATGTAATATTTGACAGCTTAAATAGCTAAAACACGACAGACATCAAGCATAAGTGCGCATCTATCAGTTAAATAAATATGGAAATGTACAGTTTTTTCAACTTCATGTATACACAAAACACAAAATATATATGGATAAATAAAAAATAAATTGGCCAGAAATTAAATATGGATAAATACGGATGGAAATGTCTTTTTTTTAAATACCATAAAACCGGGAGCCCTAATTATATGCTATGCACTTCTAATAAGGTCATGGCTGTGACAGAGTATCAGTCTGCCAAACGCTAAACCAGGCCCTGGAAGTTATCTAAACTGGGTAAATAGACACCTCCCTAAAAGGGTGAACATCAAGAAGCATATATTAGAAAAGGTCACATAACCCTGGAATTCAGCCTCTGATTCTGATAATTGAGACAATGTAACATTACCTCCCCAGGTAAAAAGAAAGTAAGGTCACTGGCGGTAAAGTGTAAGGGGCAGAGTGGGCCTTTGGAAACTGTGGTATGCAGAGGCTCAGAGACAACTGTATAGGTAGGTGCAAAGACGAGGATACTGCCTCGCCAATGTACAGTAAATGCCGCAATGTTACATCATGTTACTCTATGTTATGGCATCATCACCCGGGCGGATATTCTGAGTTTCCATAAGGATATCACAAACATAAAAATGCTCGTAAAATGAGTTCTATGCCTATTTCTTCTAGCATTAAATGTAAATGCTTTATTGAAAACACTTGTAAGAAATACGTTTTGTTGAGAAGTCACAAACGATGTATTAGTCACAGAAGTAAAGCATTCATGCTCCGTTAATATCTGTGTTAGGCACGTGACTCAAATCCAACTTTAAAAGGCTGTTTCCTGTACCCTCCGTAGGAAAACTTCATATGTAGTGTTCAGTACCCACATGACAGGTGGCGGTGTCTCGTGATAACGTTTTATTGTTCATTAAGACGCACATTGATTCTGAGCCTCCGGGCAGATCTTCGTACGTTGTTAACAGGACTCAAAGGCCGGTCCCTCACTGTGCAGCAGTCAGGTCAGGTGCCTGCACGCGTTGCACGGGGGGGTTGGGGGGGTCTGCCGACCGCAGGGAGGTCCCCCCCCCCCCGCAGTTTGGGAGGAGTCGGGGGGGGCGGGATCTGCAGGCCCTTGGGCTGTTTTTTTCCGTTTGGGCTATTTTTTGGTTGTGCACAACTGTGCACCTATAAATGTCTCCTGACTCCTCCCCTAGCCACTATTTTAGATTTTGGTGATCTGGTTGCCGGGGTTATAGTGTTTTTTTCTCTTTTCAAATAGTTTTAGTCAGTTTATTGTAGGACTTACTTTTCGGAATGGCAGCAGAAGATTATCGCTTCTTGGACGCGATTCGGCTGTTGAGTGAGGCTGGTCGTCTGCACTTGGTGCTGGGGGACGCGGCAGGGCCTTTTAGGCCGCCGCGTCAGGCCTCGGCCGGTGTCGCAGCGGTCGTTCCCACTTGCTTGACACCCAAGCGTCCTCGTGTTGAGGCGGTGAGTGAACGGGGCCGTCCGCGTTCGCGGAAAGTGGCTCCTGGTTTAAAACTGCATCCGGAGATGCAGGAGGCAGGTGTGGTGCCATTGCAACGGCCGGAGGTTGCGGAGGGCAGTGTTTTGACTGTGGAGGCAGTGGGGGAGCCGCCGGAGCAGCTTTTGGCTCCGGCGCATTCCTTTCGTTCAGCCTCCGCCCCCGCTCAGCGAGGGAAGCGTGGGGGGCGGAGGGACGCCAAGAGGCGTTCTTCCTCATTGGTGATGTTCCCTGTTTTGGAGCTAGCGCAGTTAGGAGGGGGTTCGGGGGAACATGTGGTGCGTTCTCGCGCCTCGGTGCAGGCACCCTTACCTTCTTTTAGTTCCCCAGGGACTGGTGGGGATTTCACACAGTTTCAGATTGGCAGGCAAGGGGGAGCAGTTGAGGAGGTGGCTCCTTTCAGCCCTTTGCTATTTTTGCCTCTGGCTTCTCTTAGAGGTGAGGTAGTTTCGGTTCACAGCGGGTCAGTGGGGGAGGGGGAGTGGGCCAAGGTGGGAGGATGGGTAATCCTGCCTCAGCAGGAGTTAGTTTCCGATGCAGGTCTCTTGCCACCCCCCTCTCATACTTGGGTAGCTGGGGGTCAGGTTTTTGGGGGCACGGTTGGTTCTTCGGGGAGGGGGGCAGGGCAATTGGAGGTACGTGGTCCAGGAGGAGAGGCCAGGTCTTGGGAGGGGTTGGACATTTTTCCATCATGGTCGGAAGGGCTGAGGGACGCTGAGGTCAAGGATGCTGGGGTGGGTTTTGGCCGCCGGCAGGAGGCAGGGGGTTGGCGGGTCTCTCCCAGTTTGCTGCGTAGGGTACCTGGGAAGGTATTGGTGGCTCTGGAATTTGCGGGGGAAGCTAGGCAGGTTCAAGGGGGCACAGTTTTGGGCCCCGCATTGTCAGTTGTACAGGGTATGCTGGACTGGAGCAGTGATGAGGCAGTAGGGAACTCCCCTCCCCCAGCGGCGGTTGCTCGCAGGGCGAAGGTGGCACGTTTTGGCCAGTCGGAGCAAGTTGGGGGGGTGTGGTCAGGGGTAGGGATATCTCAGGGTCAAGGAGAGTTGGGGTCTGATAGTTTGAAGGTTTCCGGCACATCAGTCCAAATTTTTTCTCCACAGGCTAGGGTTTTTCCTGGAGCTGCAGACTCAGTAGGGCGGAGTGCAGTCCAGTGGCGCCGAGGTGAAGGGAGGGGAGAGCCTGGCGCGGCACTTCCTGTACCGTCGGGGATCCCGGCGCGGTCAGCAAACACAGGTCCGGCGCAACCTCGCTGGCCCCAACTTTCTCCCCTTCACTGAGCGGACAGCAAGAGATCTTTCTGATCTAGGTCAACGTTTGGGGGAGTACCGGCGGGTACAGTCGGCTCCTCCGCATGGTGTCATGAAAGGGTCTGGTAAGGCCCATGCTAGTCATGAAGGGCAAGGTAAAGCCCGTGGTATGGTGTCAGTTGCTGGCCATTCACACATGGAGGAGCCTTTGGTGTTGGACTATAATGAGGACTGCCCCGAGGAAGGGGAGCTACGTGAGGTTGAAGTAGGTCGGGGGCTTTCTTATGCTTCTCGTAGTTTCTTACAGGCACCGGCAGTGATACCGCACAACGGGGATTCGGCGTCTGGACCCAGAAGAGAGCGCGGCCCATCGGTGAGGGTTCCTCGTCTGGTGGACAGCGTGGAACACGTGTCTTGGCGGTCGGTGCCTGGTCAGGCCCCCTTGTTACAGCCAGGTGAGAGTCGTGAACCACGGGCCAAACCAAATATGGTGTCTGTGGGGACAGGGGGGGAGGACGTTGGAGCAAGCGAAGGCAAGCTTTACAAAGGCCATTATGTTAAGGATCAAGGGGTGGGCACGAGGGAGGAGGAAGGAGTTTTGGGCACCAAAGTGGAGAGTGGCATGAATACGGAGGAAGTTGTCATAAGCAAAGACCCGTTACATAGTAAGGAGTTGAAGATTAAGAATCTGCCATACATGGGGGTTACTAAACCTTTGGGAGCGCACTTAATGTTGGCCACAAAAGAAAGGATTTGGGGAGTATGTGGAAATTTTGAAACTCTTACATAGAGAAGTACGTTCGAAGGAAGGTTCTAAGGAAGAGGAATACGAGTTGGCCAAGCGTCCAAAGGTACCTTTGACAATTGAGAACTAGACGGCGGCATTTTTTTATTTATGTCAGCGTCTATTGTGAGAAATTCCCGGAGCGCTCTGTTGCTATATTCAAATACATGGACGTCATTCGGAAAGCCCAAATTACTGGTAGTGATTTTGCATGGGCCCAATATGATGAGGAATTTAGGGCCCGCATGGCTTGGGATCCGGAGGCAAAGTGGGGGCAGTTGGATACTGATCTGTGGCAGCACACGATGGGGGCGTCAGCAGGGGGTAAGACGATCTTTACAGTCAGTGGTTTGCCCTTGGTGTACCGGCCCTTTCAGGGGAAGCCCACCAGGGGAGGGGTGGGAAGTACAGAAACATCACAGTCTGGAGTTGGGGCCTGCTGGGATTTTAATAAGGGCCTGTGCACCAGGCAATATTGTAGATTCAGCCATGAATGTTCCCAATGTGGTAGAAAACATCCTTTGGTCAAATGTTGGGGGGCAGGGACTCCAGGCAGTCAGCAGTGGCTGCGGCCAGTGGCCAGTGCGCCGAGCCCTTCTCAGCAGCCCCAGGCTGCTCGAGGGGGAAAAGTTCCACAGGGGCCTGGGCCAAAAGGCTCATACTCTGTCTGGTTAAAATAGAGCAGCTTGCGGATGCGCTGCGGGGCTATGGGGATGCGAGTGTCAGGGAGATGCTACTGGTGGGCTTTAAAGAGGGATTTCGCCTTGGTTACCACGGGCCGCGGCTGCAGCGTTGGTCAAAGAATTTGAAATCAGCTGAGGAACACAATGACATAGTGCAAGAAAAACTGGACAAGGAGGTACGGGAAGGTAGAATGGCAGGGCCATTTGATGATTGGCCTTTGGAGGAGCTGATAGTCTCACCAATTTGGGTAGTCCCCAAAAAGGAGGCAGGTCAGTACAGGCTAATTCAACACCTATCATGGCCGGAGGGGTCTTCAGTCAATGATTTTGTCGATGAGGAGGCCGCCTCTGTGTCATATTCATCGGTTGACATGGCCATGTCACTAGTGGTGACCGCGGGCGCAACTGCAGAGATGGCAAAATGCGATATTAAATCTGCATTTTGACTGCTTTCCAGTCCATCCACACGGTTGGAGTCTGCTGGGGATCCATTTTGCTGGTAAATGGTACGTGAACAAAGCATTGCCAATGGGTTGTTCAATGTCCTGTTCCCTTTTCGATTTATTGAGTACCTTCTTGCAATGGTTTTTCACACAACGCAGTGGCCATGAGTTGGTTACGCACTATTTGGATGATTTATTTTTTGTTGGTTCCCCGGGCTCAGCGGAGTGCCAGGCAGCCCTGGACACGTTCCAAGGGCTCATGGAGGAGATTAGAGTGCCATTGGCACCCGAAAAGACAATGGGTCCTTGCGCGACTTTGTCTTTTTTGGGAATTGAGATTGATTCGGTGGCAATGCAGGCACGCCTGCCCGTTGAAAAGAAGGTGACAATGTTGGAACTTTTGGAAAACATGCTGCAGAAACACAAAGTGACAGTTAAGGAAGTGCAGGTTCTGTTGGGCCATCTTAATTTTGCCTGCCGGGTGGTCAGGGCGGGCAGAACTTTTTGCAGACGCTTGGTTCGAGCACTGTCCGGCCAACACTTGCCCCATCACCATGTCCGATTGTCAGCTGGGGTCAAGGAAGATCTGCGAATGTGGTCAGTCTTTTTGCATTCCTTTAATGGTGTTCCTTTGGCCAGGGAGGAAGACTGGGAAGAATGAGTTTGGGATGTTCAAATTTTCTCAGACGCAGCGTACAGCGAAGGTTTTGGCCTTTATTGGCAAGGAAAGTGGTGTGCTGAGAAGTGGCCAGACCAGTGGAAGAATGGTGGTAGGAACATTGCCTTTTTGGAGCTCTTTCCAGTGCCAGTAGCCTTAACATTGTGGGGACAGGATTTGACCCATAAGAAGGTGCTGTTTCGAATTGACAATATGGCTGTGGTAGACATCATTACCAGATAGTCGGCCAGAGATGCCCAGATTCTGAAATTGCTGAGAGTCTTTGTGTTAGGTTGCCTGAGATTTGACATCAGTTTTAAGGCTTTACACATCCCCGGAGTGAACAATGACATTGCGGATGCTTTGCCTCGTTCGCAGTGGGAGAGATTCCATGGGCTTGCCAAGGACGTGGACAGGACACTGACTCCCATGACGGAACATCTGTGGTATGTAGGCAACGTAGGGTCATACAACTGGTGGTAGGGTCTTTGTCAGTATCCACTCGGACTGTTTATGCGCTAGCTTGGAATGACTTTTTGGCGTCAGGTTCTTGCAGGCGGGACGCTAGTTGGCAGAGGTCTGAGGATGTGGTGCAGTTCATTCTTGCTTTAATGGATAGGGGACTGTCCAGAGTTACGATAGCTGGGAAGCTAGCAGGCACTGCATTTATGGGGAAGCTGCTTTGGGGATACACTCTTCCGCTGGGGAGGTTGGGATGAGAATGCTTGAAGGTTGGGCCAGAGAGCAGGGAGCGGACCGGCCAGTTCGGTCACCATTATCTTGGCAGACTTTAGCCAGGGTAGTAGAGGCGCTTCCGTCAGTGTGTGGGGATACGTTTGAGGCATGCCTTTTTTCTATGCTCATGGCGTGGATGTTTTTTGGGGCTTTTCGAGTTTCGGAGTTATTAGGTTCTAAGTTGGTGCAGGGCTTGAAGTGGCAAGAGGTGCATTTGTCGGACAGGGGTGTTTATATTTGGCTGAGTAGGTCTAAAACAGATCAGAGCATTGGGGCAAAGGCATTTGGTTAGTGGCGTCCTCCCCTTTTGTGACGTGCCCTTTAGAATGGGGGCGGCGTTGGTGTGGGTTATCGGTTGGGGGTGTGGAGTCTGGTGTTTTTCAGCATGCTGATGGGTCCCGGGTCAAGGACTACCAACTTCGCATGGTGCTTCGAAAAGCTTTGCGGAGCATTGGCCTAGATGGGTCACTGTATAGCACTCACTCATTCCGGATTGGGGCCGCCACGGAGGCACATAATCGGGGTTGGTCTTGTCAGGACATAATGCATTTAGGGCGATGGTCATCTAATTGCTTTCAGCGCTATGTGAGAAATGTGGGGGAGGCGCCTGCGTCATCTGTTTTGTGGTAAGTTTGATACTGTTTTCTCTTTTCAGGTTCGGTAGCGGGCCCCAGCTCGGCGGAAACGACCATCTGGATCGTGGGACACTCTTTTATTAAATGGGCTCATGTTCAAGCTTCGCGCAGTTATTTTGGTTCTTTGTTGGGTTTAAACGAACATTTCTTTAAAGTTGTGTGGAAAGGTAGGGGTGGGATGGGTTGGAGGGAGTTGATTCCTGCCCTTAACTCTTGGTTGGTTAGGGGCCAGTGCCCAGATGTCCTGCTTATCCACTCAGGTGAAAATGATCTGTGTGGGGTCAAAGGTGTGGTTTTATTGCGTGCCATGAAAAGAGATCTTACGCTTTTGAAGGAGCAGTGGTCAGGTTGCCATGTTTTATAGACGGAGTTGGTCCCTCGAAGGATTTGGAGAGGCGCTCTCAAACCAAAGGCAATCAATAAGGCACGCAAGAAGTTAAACACGGAGGTTACCAGATTTTGCCGTGGCCTAGGTTTTGGCAGGGTGATTCACAGAGACATTCGGTATGATGCTGTGGACATCTTCAGAGGTGATGGTGTACATCTATCCAGGTTGGGTATGGATTTATATCTTTTGGAGATTAGGGAAGTGTTGTCGCCTTGCCTGAAAGTGCAGGAGTTTGCAGGTTAGGCCAGACGGCGGTGGTTTATTAGCTCTTCCTTGTCTTTGTTGGAGGGGCAGAAAGAAGGAGGATAGTAATTCTCCCCTCCCCCTTCCTGGGTGGCGGGTGTCAGTGCTGTTTTGCCAGGATTGGCAGGATTGTGGTTGTTCGTTTGCTTGGTTGGGTAATCGTCGGGGTGAGTTGGGCAGGTTAAGTTGTTGGGCTGCTTCCTGGGGTGGGGGAACGACATTGGTTAAGGGACAAGACTGGGAGTTTGGATAATGGTCTGGGGGATTTGTTAAGTTGAAATGTTTATGCAGGAATTTGCATTGTTGCTATTGTGTAATGTTGGAATGTATGGGTGCGGGCGGGGCCAATGACGTGTTAGGGGTGGGGGTGGGAATCGGGGGTTAAAGAAATATGTTATTTAGTGAGGTTTTGTTTTGTAAGGCGTTGCCGATGTTTATAATGTGCACCTGTTTCAATAAAGCGGCCTTTTTCACACAAAGAACTGGTTGTGGTCTGCTTCCCCCCCATCCCTCCCTCCCAATGGGGTTTGGGGGGGCTGCCGACCGCAGGGAGGTCCCCACCCCAGGTAGTTTGGGAGGGGTAGGGGGGCGGGATCTGCAGGCCCTTGGGCTGGTTTTTTCCGTTTGGGCTATTTTTTGGTTGTGCACAACTGTGCACCTATAAATGTCTCCTGACTCCTCCCCTAGCCACAATTTTAGATTTCGGTGACCTGGTGGCCGGGGTTATAGTGTTTTTTTCTCTTTTCCCTCCCTCCCTCCCTCTCTACTTTTTCCTTGGTTAGTTTCTTTCCTCCTTTTTATTATTCTTGTGTTTAGTTGGTGGTTTTTGTTGAAACAGGTCTACATGGGTTTGGCTTTTCTGTATTGTCGCTTGGAACAGGTGCGGGTGTCAGTGCTGTTTTGCCAGGATTGGCAGGATTGTGGTTGTTCGTTTGCTTGGTTGGGTCATCGTCGGGGTGAGTTGGGTAGGTTAAGTTGTTGGGCTGGTTCCTGGGGTGGGGGAACGACATTGGTTAAGGGACAAGACGGGGAGTTTGGATAATGCTCTGGGGGATTTGTTAAGTTGAAATGTTTATGCAGGAATTTGCATTGTTGGTATTGTGTAATGTTGGAATGTATGGGTGGGGGCGGGGCCAATGACGTGTTAGGGGTGGGGGTGGGAATCGGGGGTTAAGGAGATATGTTATTTAGTGAGGTTTAGTTTTGTAAGGCGTTGCCGAGGTTTATAATTTGTTAATGTGCACCTGTTTCAATAAAGCGGCCTTTTTCACACAAAGAACTGGTTGTGGTCTGCTTCCCCCCCTCCCTCCCAAGCCACTCGAGTCCGCAGCGCGGCTTTGCACATTTAAACTGGGCCGCGGGTGGCCACGGCACTGGAGGCCCGTTGCGGCCGCGGCCACCTTTATAATTTATTTGGGGACAACTGTGTTCGTTTCCCAAATAAATTATAAAGGCGGCCACGGCCGCAACGGGCCTCCAGTGCCATTCGGCCGCGGCCGCCTCAAAAATAGTGCCGCCCACCCCCACACCCCCCTACCTACGCCACTCGACTCAGCTATAGCGCCACTGCTTAACACAAGAGACCAGCAAGAGACTTCACCCCGCGCAATTCACGCTGCCCGATCACCTGTGCACCCTCTCCTTACTCTCCCCTGCTCCTTCCTTTCTCCCTTAGGCCACCGTGCCAGCTCAACTACTCTCAAGTAATACCAGGATACTCGCAACCATCTGGTGACTCTGCTGAACCCCTCCCGCAACGGTCACATCACGCACTATTTAACGCTAAGGCTAACCCCCTTCCATCATCCATAGAGCTAGCCTTGTGCACCTACAACTGCGCCGAGATTCCACCCTTCGGCACAGAAAATGACCGGACTTACTTCCCCTCGAGCCGCCAAGAATAAGCCCTGCCTCCGCCTTCATTATTATCTGCCCTCCAAGTCGCCCCGGCTGGTAAGCCTGCACCCACACGCAGCTCACCGTCATCGCCTCACGTTATATACCTGGTTAATTACGTCAACAATGACCGCTGTGTGAGTTTGTTCGCATGTTTCTTCTCACCACTGTTGGCTTGGAATTACAAGTATATTTTCCGTACATCACAGAACTCTTAAATTGCGTGTACAATGACCGCTGTGAGTAGTTGCTTGTAGGTAACCTCACCACTAATGCTGCCACCGCCATGGTTCTGGCGTAAAAGGTCAAGCGGCTCGCATGGTGCACATTCGTTTGTCCGTTTCTACCCCCCAACTCAGCAGCATCTCATAATAATGTATTGCAATTAACTGCCTGGACTGTTCGTTTGATATGTGCCTTGGTTTTTTGCAACCTGCATGCCACTCCCTTTCAAACCCACAATACGCCGTCCCTACGGACTTAGTTATCATCATCCCACCACTCCTATATTAATGCACCAACTACGACCCTCCTCACGAATATCCTGTTCAATGCATCTTCCCTCCTTCTTCCCTAAACACGGCACAAAGTATTATTCACCGTCTTAACAGACCAAACGCAGTTGTACCATTTAACCATCTTCACTGCTGCACCCTCCTCCTATGGTGTACACTCTAGAACACCTGTTATCTCAACATAAGTATGCCACATCGGACCTCACTCACCTGCACCCTCACCTGCCAATTTATCACATAGAGCCACCTATGTCCTCATCTGGAGGTGCATGCCGCGTTATCACCCTTACTCCCTGACTTTTTATGCTACGCTTCCTAATTTCTGCATTCTTATATTTTCCTCACCATTTCCTTCCCCGGGCATATGAAGCTTCTAATTATTAGGCATATTATCTATGTCCTGATGATGATCTGCGCATTTCCATGCTGGATCGAAACGCCGTCGACACTTTGAAACACCTTATACACTCAAACCTTGGGGCCGATTATGATGGCGGACGGACCTGAGTCCGTCCGCCACCATAGAGTAGGAGGGACCGTCCGCAGGGGCTGCGGCGGTCCCTCCATGCAGATTAGGATGTGACCGCCAGGGTGGCGGTCACATCCTCAATCTTTAACATTGCGGCGGGTGCAGCTTCGAGCTGCACCCGCCGCAATGTTAAAAATGCATACATTGCATTTGTATGCAGCAAGCGGCAGGCACCGCGCGGTGCATGCCGATTACTGCATACAAATGCAGGGGGGTACCATAGGTACCCCCCATGTGCACCTCCCACCCCCCCTTCACCCAGGGGGCCCACAACGGGCCCCCGCAGTGAAGCTCCGTATGCTTTTCCACGGCAGAAAACCCGCCGTGGAAAAGCATTTCTTTTCGGGCATCCTAATTTGGCTGACGGTGTCTAAGAGACACCGCCACCATATTAGTGCTTTCCCGCCGCGGTTGTAAGCCAACCGCGGCGGAAAAGATGCGGATGGAAACCAGGACCCACCAGCCATCCTAAGGTGGCGGTGGGTCTTTGGTGAGTCCGCAGAGGATTTTCCGCATCCTCCGGGCCGGCGGTGGCTTCCGCCGGCCCAGAGGATGCGGAAAATCCTCCATCATAATCGGCCCCCTTGTGTGTACTTAATTGTAAAGGTGTATAATGAGATGTGTTGCCTTTTGACATTGCTTATTTCCCAAGTACAACAAACCGTAAAGCTTTGCCTAAAGCCCCCTGTTTGTCGTTCTGCCCTGCTTTGTATTGTTTTCCATGTGTTAAGTGGGGCACGGGCTTGTGTCCCACTTCTTGTATTGTTTTGTGAACATTTGTTCTCTATTTCCTATAAGTAAATATCAGACCTCCGTCCGGCTGGACATGTCGATTCAATATAGTAACGACCGAGTCTATATTCATTGTTCGAATATTCTCCCTTCTCCGAGGGCCACTGTTGTTTAAAATAATTTACTCCCAAGGTCCCTGCTCGACTTTCTTGTGTTCCCTTGTTGTCTTAAAATAAGCAATAG
Organism: Lissotriton helveticus; assembly: GCF_964261635.1. Lineage (NCBI taxonomy): Eukaryota > Metazoa > Chordata > Amphibia > Caudata > Salamandridae > Lissotriton > Lissotriton helveticus. The sequence continues at coordinate 31,636,094 of NC_136068.1, forward strand.
AATGGGACTGTTGAAATAAAGACTTTTAACCCTATTAGTGCCCATTGAAAATCATTTATTGACAAATCATTTAAGGACCTTTTGGAGTGCTTTACTTTTGTGTGATGTATTTTGTGTAATTATGATTATAATGTTGACAAATTATATACTTCTGGTTCATGTGCTACTTCTACTATCAATTTATATATCAAACATATATTTATAAAACACCCCAAAGTAACATGACACCATTCAATATGCCCGACAGCTGACTGTGAAAATAATGTGTGTGAATGACCGCGTTGGAAGGGTAATGAAAAAAATTGTGTTCACTGAGATCAGAGGCACAGATTCTTTATTATTATGATTGCCATCCAAGTAAAACACATATTTTGATTCTCTTTTTGTTTGTTGTGTTTTTTATGGCTATTTGTTATACTATGACATACATTGAAGACACATACATTTATCATTGGTTTCAATTGTTGTACCAAATCTAAAGTGATATCTGTAGTAGAATTATTTCACAATAGTGCATTTGATTTTTTACAGAGTACTGTTACTAGATAAAAGAAAATATACAATTTTACTGCTTTTGATACCACTTTATTTACTACAAAACGGCAAGCTAATGTGTTTGTTGTTGCCTTTCATATGATCTTCCCAATCTTCTTATTGAAGTTATGTTTAATGTCTCAAAATGTATTTTCTGACCTTTATCTGCAGTAGAGATGCATATTTTGTGGATAGGTGATGGATGATTTCATGCATAATCCCTCAAAGGTCTCAGTCTTTGACCTTTGACCTTAAATGGTAGCACCTAGAAATCCACAAAGGATGCATTTGTGTATCAGCATAACTTTTTTTGCAAATTGGAAAGGTCATTGTCTGTACTCAGAAGGGTGTCAGGACTTTTTACAAGAGGGACACCTCAGTTCCCGGTAGCCTCTTACAAAACAAGAGGATGTAAAATAAAATCTTTTTAGCTGACTGTCATCCACATATTTCTAGTTGGCATGCTTAATCTGCAAGTTCTCAACCAATAAACCTGATTGTGTACTGGGTGGGCACAACCCCACTCCTGGAGGAGGACTAGGCTATTCCTCAAAATTGCCTGTGTGTGACCTGGGAAAGTAGAAAAGGTTAAAATGCCTCTGAGTGTCACTTCGCTCAAGCTACCTTTTTAGTGGGCACCAACGGGATATACTTAAAATATAAAAGCAGACATTGTGATTGAGGTGATGCTTCCATTGTGCCATGTTTCAGCTTATTTCTTATGCTTAATCAGGTCAGTCGGGTTTCATCAGAAGCTACCCGGTCCCTAACATTGTATTGGGATAATCATGTGAACATCATCATAATCACTCACTCCCAATTGCAATACCCTGTATTTCAGTTGTGTTTCGGTATTTCCTACACTTGTAAATCTATTTAATGGCTTTATATGGCCCAATGGGAAATGCCGTCAGACTTGTCCATCAGTCACACAGTCATCAACGATCTTGTTCAGCAGGCAACCTACTTGGATACCCGTAACTCCTGAATGTTCTGGAGTTGCGGAAATTCAAGTTGGGTTCCTTGCTGGGTGAAGTCTTGATAATGAAGCATGCCACAAAGAAATATGAGGGTGAGAGTCTGCCCAAAAAGAAATACTTTTTACCCTCCTCTTGTTGAGAAGAGGTTCTGCAGGGTCATCCACCAAACTATTTGCCTTCCTCCACCTACTTTTTGATGAATTTGTATTTGTTGGATTTAGGACCCTGTGTACTTTACCACTGCTAACAGGTGCTAAAGTGCTTGTTCTTTCTCCACAAAACATAGTATAATTGGTTTACGCCTGTTTGGATTATTTAGTTTACTTGTAATTCCCTTGTAAAGTGGCATATCGTATACTCATGGCCTGTTAATTAAATTCTACCAAAGGGGCCTGCAGCACTTTTTGTGCCACCCACCTACGTAGCACTCTAAAACTTGTCCCAGGCCTGCCATTGCAACCTGCATTCAGTGTTACACTGTAATGTCAACTTGGCATTTAAAACCCAATGCCAAGCCATAGACCCCCTTTTATTACTTATAAGTCACCCCTAAGGTATGCACAAGGTAGCACATTAGTCATAGTGCTATGTAATTAAAAGGTAGGACATGTACATTTACGTTTTACATGTCCTGGTAGTGAAAACACACCCACATTTATTTTTTACTACACCTCTTATATGATAACATTGGGAATTCCTTATCACATTTAATGAGCTGTAATTCCTAATTGAGAGGAGATAGGTCTATCGTGTTTAGTACCTAAGGCATTGTAATGATACATCCTCTTTACTGGCAAAGTCAGATTTATTGCTACAATTTTGAAAAGGCCCTTTTTAGAAAGTGGAGTTTTCCTGCACTGTGGCCTGTGTGTCTGCAGTCTGTCTCTGAGTGCATGTCTGGGTTGGGAGACAGTATGGCTTTGTGTATTCCCTCTAGACAGTCACACACAATGGGAGCTTAGGTGTGACTTGATGGGCCATCCTAGGAGGATGAGAGTGAGACGCTGGGACCAGACTCACTTTAACACCTGAATGGAGCAGGAAGGGAGTACCTCTGTGCACTTCAAAAAACCTTGTGTGAAGTCTTTCCCGCTTCAAAGGCACCACTGGATATAATAACTGGACCTCAGACCATTTCACTTCAGCACATTTCTGGACCTTTGACCAGTCCTCCAGGAAAAATAACTGCTGTGCTGCTTAAGGACTGCCACTCTGCTGGCCTGCTGATCTGGAAGAACTTGTGCCTTGCTGTGTTTTTCCCTGCTGCTCTCTCTTGCCTCGATGAGAAAGACGGGCCTGTATCACTTGAACTCAGTGACTCCCAGGGCTAGCTGGCTGACCTCCTGATCTGAAGTCTCAGGGAAATAAAAGACTTACAACCACACTGCTCCTGCACCTGGAGCATTGGAAGTAGGACCGATGCATTGCCATCACTGTGTGGAGAAAATCAAAGCTTTCCCTCTGCTGCAGGATTGATACTGATGCACCGCTTTGACTGCACCACAGATCTTGATCAGTGCAACCCGGATTAAGGTACTTTCATTCCAACAGCCTCAGGGGGTCCCTGTGTCCAGCCCACACTCCATCGCAGTCAGCCTGAACTTTTTACTTTGTCCCTGTCCGGATTGACCAGACAACCCAGGTAAGTGCTTATTGCTTCTAAGCCCTATTTTTCAGTTTATTCTTTTAAAATTCATATCTCAAGTTCTACTTATTTGTCAATCTGGTCTTGGATTATTTATTACATTACACATTTCCCCTAAAGGTAAGCTACTTCCAAAGACAGAAACAGTCTGCCCCTTAGGAATTATATTGAGGCTCTACTTGAGTCCTATATTTACTCTAGGAAGGAATCAGCTGCTCACTGGAACCAGAATCAGAACAAACGTAATCATGAATCAAACCATTATAGAAAAAATATTCATATTTTATTTCTTTTTTTTCAGTATAAATATATCATTATATCAACACGACTGGCATGACAAAAATAAGATGCACAGAGATATTTCAGAGAACATCCCACACAACCCTACACATATACAATCATACTTCTCCACAGACACATACATTCATAAAGCATCCCGAGACTCAATAAAATCTGTCATACTCATCCATTCCAAACAAATCATACTTCAGTAGCCAGATGCTATACATATATTCTGTCCTGAATATTCTTCAAACACAGAACGGGACACTCGATGACACAATAACAGGACAGAATCAAAACGCCGACGCGCGTTTTGGTGCGGAGCCAGGTCTAAGGCCACACCTTCATCAGGGCACACAAAGTAGGGGAGGGGGACGACAAAACAGCATAAAATTGGTAAAAATAAGTTAGACTTCCGAAATCACCAAACGGAAGTTTCTTAGCGACATTCCACGTGACTTTGGTCGTTTATAAGAAATGTGGCCGCAGGCCCCAAATGTGTCTAGGTGGGTCTTCAAAAGACCTCAAAGAAAAACGGTTCACCAATAATTCTTCAAAAAGAAATGCACATCCGTTCTGTAGTAGAGGTTGAGGCCATCCCCTCTAACTAAGGAGATATTGGGATCAGGTACCACCAGATCTGCTAGGATTTAAGAGACGGACGCTTGTTCGAAGATACAACAAAAAGCAATGATTTGAATATTCGAGCAGCTCCTTGCAGCTGACTTCCGGGTTTGCTGATCTTTTCCCATTTCCGCACGCCGAACGAATTGGTGTTTCCTGCGACTTTATAACAGCTGCAAGGAGCTGCTTGAATAATCAAATCATTGTTTTTTGTTGTATCTTCGAACAAGCTTCCGTCTCTTAAATTCTTGCAGATCTGGCGGTACCTGATCCCAATATCTCCCGAGTTAGAGTGGATGGCCTCAACCTCTACTACAGAGCGGATGTGCATTTCATTTTGAAGAATTATTGGTGAACCGTTTTTCTTTGAGGTCTTTTGAAGACCCACCTAGACACATTTGGGGCCTGCGGCCACATTTCTTATAAACGACCAAAGTCACGTGGAATGTCGCTAAGGAAATTCCGTTTGGAGATTTCGGAAGTCTAACTTATTTATACCAATTATATGCTGTTTTGTCGTCCCCCTCCCCTACTTTATGTGCCCTGATGAAGGTGTGGCCTTAGACCTGGCTCCGCACCGAAACGCGCGTCAGCGTTTTGATTCTTTCCTGTTATTGTGTCATCGAGTCTCCCATACTGTGTTTGGAGAATATTCAGGACAGAATATATGTATAATATCTGGCAACTTAAGTATGATTTGTTTGGAATGGATGAGTATGACAGATTTTATTGAGACTCGGGATGCTTTATGAATGTATGTGTCTGTGGAGAAGTATCATTGTATATGTGTAGGGTTGTGTGGCATGTTCTCTGAAATATCTCTGTGCATCTTATTTTTGTCATGCCAGTCATGTTGATATAATGATATATTTTTACTGAAAAAAAAGAAATAAAATATGAATATTTTTTCTATAATGGTTTGATTCATGATTACGTTTGTTCTGATTCTGGTTCCAGTGAGCTCATTCCTGCCTAGAGTAAATATAGGACTCAAGTAGAGCCTCAATATAATTCCCAAGGGGAAGACTGTTCCTGTCTTTGGAAGTAGCTAATATTTCCCCTGCTAGTCTGCCCTATATCCATATTTTCAGGCCCCCGTCTCTTTTGATTGGTTGTATCCCCCTGAAGTTAAGACTGACTGCTCAGTGCAAAGGTTATGAGCGGGTGAGCACGGGTTAATTTAGAGTATGCTTGTGACTTACCTGGAGTTCGATTGTGGTTTACTGCTATACCAGGGCTTATTCCCCAATCAACTCTCCATTTGGTCTGGTGTACTCACAAGTCAACTGTCCAAATTGAATGAGAGGTCCCAAATGTGACATTTGAACTCTAAATACAAATATTTTGTAAAGTTGTTTTTTTTTTTCTTTGATTGATTTCTGCGAGTGTAGTATTGATGGACTTGATATGAAGAGCACTTTCTTTTTCCTTGTTCACTTTGTGGGAGAACATGACAATTGACTTTTGACCTCGAAATACACTTTTTAAATTGGATTATTCCATCACTGTTAGATCCTTTATTACAAATATTGTATCTTTAATCATTTAATCATCATTTACATGTTTTAAATTTTCCTTTGTTAACTTAGTGGTTGGAATCCATGCAGTTTGATTTTTAACCTTAATTCTACTTTTCTAACTTTTCAAGGTAATTTATCCGTCATTGGAATCGTCTTGATAAGTACTTACATACAATCTCCTTCGTTAAATTGTTACAAGCATTATCCTATTTGACCTCTGACATATAAGTACACATCTTAGTGTTTGAGGATAATTTTTCCACTACCTTTGGATCGTTTTTCACTAGCATGTCATCATTTGAATCGTAATAAAAATGACTTGAATTTCCTTGGTTATGTTATAAGGGATGTGATGCCATTTGACCTTTGGTCTCTAAAGCCACAACATTTACATATTAATTGACTTTATTCTTTCATTGCTAAATCAGTTTTTAATGATGTATTATTGGACTTATCATGATTTGTTCTAATAATAAGAGTTCTTGAATTTCACTTATTCAAAATGGTGGAGGGGTTAATTCAATTTGAACTGTTTAAGTCTAAAAAATATCAAAAAAGGAGCATGACACCTTGACTCTAGGTGTATAAAGGGGAGAGTAGCACTATCAAATTCAGACACAGCCCTTTTCAATTATGCACCACGACGTGTATACAAAAGTAAAGACTGAGAAAATGGTAGTTCTGCAAAGCATGTCTCGAAAAATCATAAAAAGGTTCCATTATTGTTATTGTGTTAATTATTTCAATATTAGTAGTTTATGTCATTTAGTTACAGGTAGAATAAGGAACTCCGTTTAAAGATTTAGTCAATTTATAAAAGTACATAAATGCATAAGCTGGGCCATCAGAGTTCCATAAGCATTAGATTTAATACAAAACACAGCGAAAAGTCATTTGAGTTTAAGTCAAAATCCAGGATAGATATGCCTTCAAAGGATGGGGAAAGTGTATCCTTCCAGCAAAGAGTAATATCACCCTTTTATAGGGATTTTACAAAGGCTTAATGCATTTACTACATTAGTATGCGGTTCACATGCTCCAGCCAATAGAAATCAAGCAAAGAGCAACAGTTTGCAATGAAATACATTTGAAGATTTTCTCACTGTTCTTATACATGGAATTCTAGTGAACACTACATCTGTGCTCAGTACATGAAATGTTACATAGAATGTTATTCAGCCTGGGACAGTTACTCTGGGGCATATTATCAAGAAACAGTGTTAACATTATCGCCGCTTTAGCGGCAGGAAACTGCCACTAAAGCGGCGATAATGGGCTTGCTAATATACACTTGTGAACTCTCATAGAAGCCCAGGTTAACACCAGAACATGGGCTTCTATTGGAATTCTCAAGGGCATGTTATCAAGCCCATTATCGCTGCTTTAGTGGCAGTTTCCTGCCGATAAAGTGGCGATAATGTTAACACTGTTTCTTGATAAAATGCCCTTCTGTCCTTGGGTAAGTACACGCTGCTTGGGCAAGTACCAATAATTCTTCAAAAAGAAATGCACATCCGTTCTGTAGTAGAGGTTGAGGCCATCCCCTCTAACTCGGGAGATATTGGGATCAGGTACCACCAGATCTGCTAGGATTTAAGAGACAGACGCTTTTTCGAAGATACAACAAAAAGCAATGATTTGAATATTCGAGCAGCTCCTTGCAGCTGACTTCCGGGTTTGCTGATCTTTTCCCATCTCCGCACGCCAAACAAATTGGTGTTTCCTGCGACTTTATAACAGCTGCAAGGAGCTGCTTGAATAATCAAATCATTCCTTTTTGTTGTATCTTCGAACAAGCTTCCGTCTCTTAAATTCTAGCAGATCTGGGGGTACCTGATCCCAATATCTCCCGAGTTAGAGGGGATGGCCTCAACCTCTACTACAGAGCGGATGTGCATTTCATTTTGAAGAATTATTGGTGAACCGTTTTTCTTTGAGGTCTTTTGAAGACCCACCTAGACACATTTGGGGCCTGCGGCCACATTTCTTATAAACGACCAAAGTCACGTGGAATGTCGCTAAGGAAATTCCGTTTGGAGATTTCGGAACTCTAACTTATTTATACCAATTATATGCTGTTTTGTCGTCCCCCTCCCCTACTTTGTGTGCCCTGATGAAGGTGTGGCCTTAGACCTGGCTCCGCACCTAAACGTGCATCAGCGTTTTGATTCTTTCCTGTTATTGTGTCATCGAGTCTCCCATTCTGTGTTTGGAGAATATTCAGGACAGAATATATGTATAACATCTGGCTACTTAAGTATGATTTGTTTGGAATAGATGAGTAGGACAGATTTTATTGAGTCTCGGGATGCTTTATGAATGTATGTGTCTGTGGAGAAGTATGATTGTATATGTGTAGGGTTGTGTGGGATGTTCTCTGAAATATCTCTGTGCATCTTATTTTTGTCATGCCAGTCGTGTTGATATAATGATATATTTATACTGAAAAAAAAGAAATAAAATATGAATATTTTTTCTATAATGGTTTGATTCATGATTACGTTTGTTCTGATTCTGGTTCCAGTGAGCTCATTCCTGCCTAGAGTAAATATAGGACTCAAGTAGAGCCTCAATATAATTCCTAAGGGGAAGACTGTTTCTGTCTTTGGAAGTAGCTATTATTTCCCCTGCTAGTCTGCCCTATATCCATATTTCCAGGCGCCCCCTGTCTCTTTTGATTGGTTGTGTCCCCCTGAAGTTAAGACTGACTGCTCAGTGCGAAGGTTATGAGCGGGTTAGCACAGGTTAATGTAGAGTATGCTTGTGACTTACCTGGAGTTCGATTGTGGTTTACTGCTATACCAGGGCTTATTCCCCAATCAACTCTCCATTTGGTCTGGTGTACTCACAAGTCAACTATCCAAATTGAATGAGAGGTCCCAAATGTGACATTTGAACTCTAAATACAAATATTTTGTAAAGTTTTTTTTTTTTTCTTTGATTGATTTCTGCGAGTGTAGTATTGATGGACTTGATATGAAGAGCACTTTCTTTTTCCTTGTTCACTTTGTGGGAGAACATGACAATTGACTTTTGACCTCGAAATACACTTTTTAAATTGGATTATTCCATCACTGTTAGATCCTTTATTACAAATATTGTATCTTTAATCATTTAATCATCATTTACATGTTTTACATTTTCCTTTGTTAACTTAGTGGTTGGAATCCATGCAGTTTGATTTTTAACCTTAATTCTACTTTTCTAACTTTTCAAGGTAATTTATCCGTCATTGGAATCGTCTTGATAAGTACTTACATACAATCTCCTTCGTTAAATTGTTACAAGCATTATCCTATTTGACCTCTGACATATAAGTACACATCTTAGTGTTTGAGGATAATTTTTCCACTACCTTTGGATCGTTTTTCACTAGCGTGTCATCATTTGAATCGTAATAAAAATGACTTGAATTTCCTTGGTTATGTTATAAGGGATGTGATGCCATTTGACCTTTGGCCTCTAAAGCCACAACATTTACATATTAATTGACTTTATTCTTTCATTGCTAAATCAGTTTTTAATGTTGTATTATTGGACTTATCATGATTTGTTCTAATAATAAGAGTTCTTGAATTTCACTTATTCAAAATGGTGGAGGGGTTAATTCAATTTGAACTGTTTAAGTCTAAAAAATATAAAAAAGGAGCATGACACCTTGATTCTAGGTGTATAAAGGGGAGAGTAGCACTATCAAATTCAGACACAGCCCTTTTCAATTATGCACCACGACTTGTATACAAAAGTAAAGACTGAGAAAATGGTAGTTCTGCAAAGCATGTCTCGAAAAATCATAAAAAGGTTCCATTATTGTTATTGTGTTAATTATTTCAATATTAGTAGTTTATGTCATTTAGTTACAGGTAGAATAAGGAACTCCGTTTAAAGATTTAGTCAATTTATAAAAGTACATAAATGCATAAGCTGGGCCATCAGAGTTCCATAAGCATTAGATTTAATACAAAACACAGCGAAAAGTCATTTGAGTTTAAGTCAAAATCCAGGATAGATATGCCTTCAAAGGATGGGGAAAGTGTATCCTTCCAGCAAAGAGTAATATCACCCTTTTATAGGGATTTTACAAAGGCTTAATGCATTTACTACATTAGTATGCGGTTCACATGCTCCAGCCAATAGAAATCAAGCAAAGAGCAACAGTTTGCAATGAAATACATTTGAAGATTTTCTCACTGTTCTTATACATGGAATTCTAGTGAACACTACAACTGTGCTCAGTACATGAAATGTTACATAGAATGTTATTCAGCCTGGGACAGTTACTCTGGGGCATATTATCAAGAAACAGTGTTAACATTATCGCCGCTTTAGCGGCAGGAAACTGCCACTAAAGCGGCGATAATGGGCTTGCTAATATACACTTGTGAACTCTCATAGAAGCCCAGGTTAACACCAGAACATGGGCTTCTATTGGAATTCTCAAGGGCATGTTATCAAGCCCATTATCGCTGCTTTAGTGGCAGTTTCCTGCCGATAAAGTGGCGATAATGTTAACACTGTTTCTTGATAAAATGCCCTTCTGTCCTTGGGTAAGTACACGCTGCTTGGGCAAGTACCAATAATTCTTCAAAAAGAAATGCACATCCGTTCTGTAGTAGAGGTTGAGGCCATCCCCTCTAACTCGGGAGATATTGGGATCAGGTACCACCAGATCTGCTAGGATTTAAGAGACAGACGCTTTTTCGAAGATACAACAAAAAGCAATGATTTGAATATTCGAGCAGCTCCTTGCAGCTGACTTCCGGGTTTGCTGATCTTTTCCCATCTCCGCACGCCAAACAAATTGGTGTTTCCTGCGACTTTATAACAGCTGCAAGGAGCTGCTTGAATAATCAAATCATTCCTTTTTGTTGTATCTTCGAACAAGCTTCCGTCTCTTAAATTCTAGCAGATCTGGGGGTACCTGATCCCAATATCTCCCGAGTTAGAGGGGATGGCCTCAACCTCTACTACAGAGCGGATGTGCATTTCATTTTGAAGAATTATTGGTGAACCGTTTTTCTTTGAGGTCTTTTGAAGACCCACCTAGACACATTGGGGGCCTGCGGCCACATTTCTTATAAACGACCAAAGTCACGTGGAATGTCGCTAAAGAAATTCCGTTTGGAGATTTCGGAACTCTAACTTATTTATACCAATTATATGCTGTTTTGTCGTCCCCCTCCCCTACTTTGTGTGCCCTGATGAAGGTGTGGCCTTAGACCTGGCTCCGCACCGAAACGTGCATCAGCGTTTTGATTCTTTCCTGTTATTGTGTCATCGAGTCTCCCATTCTGTGTTTGGAGAATATTCAGGACAGAATATATGTATAACATCTGGCTACTTAAGTATGATTTGTTTGGAATAGATGAGTAGGACAGATTTTATTGAGTCTCGGTATGCTTTATGAATGTATGTGTCTGTGGAGAAGTATGATTGTTTATGTGTAGGGTTGTGTGGGATGTTCTCTGAAATATCTCTGTGCATCTTATTTTTGTCATGCCAGTCGTGTTGATATAATGATATATTTATACTGAAAAAAAAGAAATAAAATATGAATATTTTTTCTATAATGGTTTGATTCATGATTACGTTTGTTCTGATTCTGGTTCCAGTGAGCTCATTCCTGCCTAGAGTAAATATAGGACTCAAGTAGAGCCTCAATATAATTCCTAAGGGGAAGACTGTTTCTGTCTTTGGAAGTAGCTATTATTTCCCCTGCTAGTCTGCCCTATATCCATATTTCCAGGCGCCCCCTGTCTCTTTTGATTGGTTGTGTCCCCCTGAAGTTAAGACTGACTGCTCAGTGCGAAGGTTATGAGCGGGTGAGCACAGGTTAATGTAGAGTATGCTTGTGACTTACCTGGAGTTCGATTGTGGTTTACTGCTATACCAGGGCTTATTCCCCAATCAACTCTCCATTTGGTCTGGTGTACTCACAAGTCAACTATCCAAATTGAATGAGAGGTCCCAAATGTGACATTTGAACTCTAAATACAAATATTTTGTAAAGTTTTTTTTTTTTCTTTGATTGATTTCTGCGAGTGTAGTATTGATGGACTTGATATGAAGAGCACTTTCTTTTTCCTTGTTCACTTTGTGGGAGAACATGACAATTGACTTTTGACCTCGAAATACACTTTTTAAATTGGATTATTCCATCACTGTTAGATCCTTTATTACAAATATTGTATCTTTAATCATTTAATCATCATTTACATGTTTTACATTTTCCTTTGTTAACTTAGTGGTTGGAATCCATGCAGTTTGATTTTTAACCTCTAATTCTACTTTTCTAACTTTTCAAGGTAATTTATCCGTCATTGGAATCGTCTTGATAAGTACTTACATACAATCTCCTTCATTAAATTGTTACAAGCATTATCCTATTTGACCTCTGACATATAAGTACACATCTTAGTGTTTGAGGATAATTTTTCCACTACCTTTGGATCGTTTTTCACTAGCGTGTCATCATTTGAATCGTAATAAAAATGACTTGAATTTCCTTGGTTATGTTATAAGGGATGTGATGCCATTTGACCTTTGGCCTCTAAAGCCACAACATTTACATATTAATTGACTTTATTCTTTCATTGCTAAATCAGTTTTTAATGTTGTATTATTGGACTTATCATGATTTGTTCTAATAATAAGAGTTCTTGAATTTCACTTATTCAAAATGGTGGAGGGGTTAATTCAATTTGAACTGTTTAAGTCTAAAAAATATAAAAAAGGAGCATGACACCTTGATTCTAGGTGTATAAAGGGGAGAGTAGCACTATCAAATTCAGACACAGCCCTTTTCAATTATGCACCACGACGTGTATACAAAAGTAAAGACTGAGAAAATGGTAGTTCTGCAAAGCATGTCTCGAAAAATCATAAAAAGGTTCCATTATTGTTATTGTGTTAATTATTTCAATATTAGTAGTTTATGTCATTTAGTTACAGGTAGAATAAGGAACTCCGTTTAAAGATTTAGTCAATTTATAAAAGTACATAAATGCATAAGCTGGGCCATCAGAGTTCCATAAGCATTAGATTTAATACAAAACACAGCGAAAAATCATTTGAGTTTAAGTCAAAATCCAGGATAGATATGCCTTCAAAGGATGGGGAAAGTGTATTCTTCCAGCAAAGAGTAATATCACCCTTTTATAGGGATTTTACAAAGGCTTAATGCATTTACTACATTAGTATGCGGTTCACATGCTCTAGCCAATAGAAATCAAGCACAGAGCAACAGTTTGCAATTAAATACATTTGAAGATTTTCTCACTGTTCTTATACATGGAATTCTAGTGTACACTACATCTGTGCTCAGTACATGAAATGTTACATAGTATGTTATTCAGCCTGGGACAGTTACTCTGGGGCATATTATCAAGAAACAGTGTTAACATTATCGCCGCTTTAGCAGCAGGAAACTGCCACTAAAGCGGCGATAATGGGCTTGCTAATATACACTTGTGAACTCTCATAGAAGCCCAGGTTAACACCAGAACATGGGCTTCTATTGGAATTCTCAAGGGCATGTTATCAAGCCCATTATCGCCGCTTTAGTGGCAGTTTCCTGCCGAAAAAGTGGCGATAATGTTAACACTGTTTCTTGATAAAATGCCCTTCTGTCCTTGGGTAAGTACACGCTGCTTGGTCAAGTACTGGGAATCATTTTTTCAACTAGCGAAATTTATGAGTCTTTATCATGACTCAAAGGATTAAACTCTAGTTCAGGTGACATGTTCGACAGCATTGCACGAGAAGATGGAGAACAGGGCCAAAGTTGTCCTAAAGTAGAGAAAACATGAAGTTATAAAATGTAAGCATTGAAATTTTCTAAAATTAAGCAATCCACGCTAACAAGGGGATAGCAAGGATGAGATACTGGACCACAGTGCTTAGATTCTATACAAAGCCCAGTTCCACAACATAACATAATGATCCCTTTTAATGTGTGGGTTCTCAGTTCTCTAGGGTATGAATCAAAGGTACATCCCCTATCAGCACTGCATGGGGACTAAAATGGCAATAGTGGGTAGAGGCCAGAGAGAGGCAGAATGAAAGCTCGGCTCACCCTCTTTATTCTGATTTATTTGACCACATTGATCCTTGGTGACCACTGTAAGTAAGTAAGTAAAGTTTTATTGTTTTATGTTAATTAAAACCGTTACAAAAAGAAAAATACATTTGAGTACACATATCCTCAGATAAAAGTTAAAAGAAAAGAAAAAAAGAAAAGGGAAAATTTTTAAAAACAAGAGACCTTTAGTTATAAAAGTAGTAGTGCTAAAGACAGTGGGGTATGGGAGCTGAGCATTGTTCATTGCATCCTGTCTTGGCCATAGCTCCTTAGGTCTAATCTGGGCCGAGTTCTTGGCTTTTTAGTTTGAACTCCACTAGTGTCAGGAACTTCACCAGCTTTCCATTTAGTGGGGGAAGACCTGGATCAAAGCAGGTGAGAACAGCTTGTCTGCGTGTGCGAATTCTTTGTTCATTGAAGGCAGTTTTTAGCAGGACTGCTCTTTCCTCTTTCAGCCTCGGGCAGGTGCATAGCAGATGTTCAAAGTCTTCATTCCCTGCGCCGCACAGCCTGCATTTTGTCGAGCATTCCATCTCAGCCTTGGTTGTAGATGTGGTATGGCTGGTAGGATACCTAGCCTATGTTTTAGAAAGGCTTCTTGGTGACCACTGGGAATTTAAAACCCCCCAACAGAGTTTTAGCAAGGGTAATAGCCACATGTGCTACCATTTTCCAACAATGCCCCTCCCACAATCTCCAGGATTGATGAAAACCCATGATCCTTGAGTAAAAGCCTTTGCATGAGTACCTCCCTTTCAAACGGTGCCTCTCCCTCTGTCTCCATGCCTGGGATGCTCTGATCTTGTCCGTTTCTTTGGGGGTGACTGGTCGCAGGAACAACCTTAAACTGATGTTAAGTTTTTGTTGTTATGTTAACATGTAATTTTAGTTTTATGTTCTATTAGAAACCCTTGGCAGGGATCTATGTATGGCTGGAGTAGTATCACTCAAAGGCCCCTCTTCTTCTCTCTTCTCTTCCAGGCTGGCTCTGCATCTGGACCCAGCTGACAGCCGGGCAGGGGCTCTGGGCAGAGGTGGTCACTGCTGTGGAGGGACAGACAGCCACCCTGCCTGCTTCAGTCACTACAGGAGTGTTCTCCTTTAACTGGTACAGAGGAACAGCAACGAATAATACGCTGTTGATTATCACTTACGTCCCATCAAGTGGAGCACAGACCCCTGGTCCCCAGTCCACGGGCCGGGAGTTGGTGCTGGCGAATGGATCCTTACGGCTCAGAGACCTGCGGACAAGTGACAGTGGCTACTACACAGTGTCTGCAACACTGACAAATGGAACACAAGATGTAGGGCCCCCCCGGCAGCTGACGGTCCACGGTAAGTGGCAGAGCCCCGTCAGCGAAATGTTTCTACTTCCCCAGTGACAGTTCGCTGTGACTTAATTAACACGTTGTTTCGATCCAACTAAAATGCAGCATCAGCCGTCTCAAGGGGGGCCTTTTAGGATCCATCACAACATAGATGCAGACTCACCAAAATTAGGGTAATTATCTGTGCCCTACTCGCAAATAAATTTGTGATTGTGATGTTGGTAAATCCGACCCAATATGTTGTGAAATAACCAAATGTTTTAAGAACTTAAAAACAGAGAGAGTGTATGTGTGTCTATTGTGTGTGTATGTTTTTGTCTGAATATGCTTGTAAAAATCCTAGGTGGAATATGACAACCACTTCCCCATAACCCACTGAAAGCACCTGTACCCAACTACTTACAAGAGAATCCATTTATTAGGGGTGTACTATACCTCAAACAGGCCCCTGTAGCTACGCCCCTAAAACAACCCATGCTACACCTGTGTCCGCAGGTTTTTTTTCCACAGGCATAATATGAGAGATTCCAGACTCTCAAATGTTTACTCTGGTGCCTGAATCTGAAAATTCCTGCGTGTTACAACCCCAAACTAAAGAATCTGACAACAGGTTGTGACATTTGATATTGCTCCCTTTGCCACTGCATTCAAGCTGGCCTCCCTGATGAGGGGTTTTACCCCAAAACGGTCCCAAGATGATTGTTTCCAGTTCAGGGAAGGCCTGGCTTGGCAGTTCGAGCTGGACTGTTCCCATGAGGCGCAGGGTCAAGGCTGATTTGCATATAACTGTTTCTGAACTGAGGTGGCAGAGTGAGCTAAAGAATGATGAGGTGTGCAAACCAGATCAGTGAGTGGGTGTGAGAGTCTGAAAAGTTTAGGTGCTCCGTCCATCATCTCCCTGTCTTGATATTGGCCATGATGGTGATGCTGTAAGGACTGGTTCATATACACTGCAATAAGTAAGTGTATTCCATGAGGTTTGTTGTGTGATGTCTAGCTTTTTAGGACTTCATTGAGAGTTTCATTCATTTTTGGGCAAATTCATCAGATAGGTTAAACCCTTGAGAAATGCGATGGTGAGCTGGATGGACAAGTTGGTGATGATCCTGGATTTCTTCAGTGAAGGCTTTATTGGGTCCTGGAGCCCTGTGGATCTGGTGGAAGTTCTCAATCCAGTGGATCCAGTGCAGTAGATGGCAGCTGAGACATCCCATAAGTTTGAGGGTTGTGACATTGTTCAGGATGTAGGGGTAGGAGAACTTTTGAAAGTAGATGCGACCCCCTCCTGTCGTGTGGGAGTGAGGAAGTGGAAGATGTGTGAAGATGTCACTGTGAGCCGTGTCACTGTGCTGAACATTGCCTTGACTCAGTTCATGGCATGCACGCCCTCGTCTCCATGGACTACATCCTCCTAGGGGACTTGTACTTCCACCTCGAGAACAACAACGACGCCAACTTCACTGCCCTGATCGACGACCTCGCCAACCTCGGACTCAAACAGCTCGTGACTGCACCCACCCACGCCGCCGGACACACACTGGACCCCATCTTCTCCGCAAGCCCCCACGTCTCCTTCAACCACACCACCGAACCCCACTGGACCGACCACAGATGCGTCCACTTCACCTTCAGGAAACCTAATACACACCACCGCACCCAACAGCTACCACGCCGCTGCTGGGGCAAGGTCACCAAGGACCAACTCACTACCACCCTCGCCCTGAGACCACCCGCTGACCCCACCATCCCAAACACCACCGCGACCAACCTCAAACGTTGGCTCAACGACTGTGCCAACACCCTCGCCCCCCTCAAGACCTCCACATCCAACCACTCCAGCAAAAAAGCCGCCTGGTTCACTGAAGACCTCCGGATCTCCAAGCGCACCTGCCGGAAGCTGGAGCAGAAATGGCTCCATGACCGGACACTAGATAGCCACACAGCCCACAAGAGCGCCACCGACAGACACCACCAACTTATCAAGACCGCCAAGAGGACCACCTTCAAAGACCGCCTAGACAACAACGCACACAACACCAAAGAGCTCTTCAGCATCGTGAAAGAACTATCCAACCCCAGCTCTAACACCCACGACATCCCACCATCAGAAGACCTGTGCGACTCCCTGGCCACCTTCTTTCACCGCAAGATCACCGACATCCATAACAGCTTCACCTCCGACACCCCCGCACCCACCACCGAGTCAACCACCCCTGTGACCACCACCCGCACCAGCCGCCTGGCCCCCTGGTCCCACGTCAACGATGAAGACACCATCTAAACCATGAACTCCATCCACTCCGGATCCCCGTCTGACCCCTGCCCTTACCACATCTTCAACAAAGCCAGCACAACCATTGCGCCCCACCTCCGGAAAACAATCAACAGTTCTTTCAAGACAGCAACCATACCGGAAAGCTGGAAGCACGCCGAAGAAGCCCAAGGCGGACCTCAAAGACCTCAAGAACTTCCGGCCCATCTCCCTGCTCCCGTTCCCGGCAAAAGTGACAGAGAAGATTGTCAACAAACAGCTAACCCTCTACCTCGAGGACAACAACATCCTGGACCCTTCCCAATCCGGTTTTCGCAGCAACCACAGCACCGAGAACCCCCTCATCACCGCCACTGATGACATCAGGATCCTGATGGACAAAGGAGAGACAGCCACCCTCATCCTCCTGGCCCTATCAGCAGCCTATGACACAGTCTGCCACCGCACCCTATCAGCACGTCTCCATGACGCCGGAATTCAAGAGAAGGCCCTGGACTGGACCACATCCTTCCTCTCCGGCAGAACCCAGAGCGTCCGCCTCCCACCCTTCCGCACAAAAAAAACACTGAGATCATCTGCGGTGTCCCACAGGGATCCTCCCTCAGCCCGACGCTGTTCAATATCTAGATGGCACCACTCGCCCACGTCGCACGACAACATAACCTCAACATCATCTCCTACGCCGACGACACCCAGCTGATCATATCCCTCACCGAAGACCCCCACACCGCCAAAGCCAACCTCCACAGAGGAATGAAGGCCGTAGCCAACTGGATGAAGGACAGCAGACTGAAGCTGAACTCAGACAAGACGGAGGTCTTCATTCTCGGACCCACGCCATCAGCCTGGGACGATTCTTGGTGGCCCACATTGCTAGGCACAGCCCCGCAACCCACAGACCACGCATTCAACCTGGGGGTCATCCTTGACTCCAACCTCTCCATGACCAGGCAAGTCAGCGCCGTCTCCGCGTCCTGCTTCAACACCCTCAGAATGCTCCACAGGATCTTCAAATGGATCCCCCCCGCCACGAGAAAAACCATCACCCAGGCCCTCGTCACCAGCAGACTCGACTACGGGAACGCCCTCTACTCAGGAACAACAACCAAGCTCCTGAAACGACTACAACGAATTCAGAACTCCTCGGCACGACTGATCCTCGACGTCCCCCGATGCAGCCACATCACACCCCACCTGAGAGGCCTGCACTGGCTCCCTGTCAACAAGAGGATCACCTTCAAACTCCTCATCCACGCACACAAAGCACTTCACAACACCGGACCCACATACCTCAACAACCGAATCAGCTTCCACACCCCCACCCGAAGCCTCCGCTCAGTCAACCTCGCCCTCGCCCCAGTTCCTCGTATCTGGAAAGCCACCGCCGGCGGCAGATCCTTCTCCTACCTCGCCGCCAAGACCTGGAACACTCTCCCTCACAGCCTACGACAGACCCAGGATCTGCTGGCCTTCAGAAGACTACTCAAGACCTGGCTCATCGATCAGTAGCGCCCCCCCAGCGCCTTGAGACCCTCACGGGTATGTGGCGCGCTTTAGAAATGGATTGATTGATTGTAGCATTTGCAATGCAATAGGTCTCGCATTTACGCGATTTTGAGCTATTAACATTGCAAATAACAATGGTTTTTATTTTTGTTTTTAAAATACCTTGCCTGGGTAAGGAGGCATGCATTGCAGGCAGCACCTCTGCTGGGTAAGGAGGCATGTATTGCAGGCAGCACCTCTCCTGGGTAAGGAGGCATGCATTACAGGCAGCACCTCTCCTGGGTAAGGAGGCATGCATTGCAGGCAGCACCTCTCCTGGGTAAGGAGGCATGCATTGCAGGCAGCACCTCTCCTGGGTAAGGAGGCATGCATTGCAGGCAGCAACTCTCCTGGGTAAGGAGGCATGCATTGCAGGCAGCACCTCTCCTGGGTAAGGAGGCATGCATTACAGGCAGCACCTCTCCTGGGTAAGGAGGCATGCATTGCAGGCTGCACCTCTCTGGGGTAAGGAGGCATGCATTGCAGGCAGCACCTCTATAGGGTAAGGAGGCATTCATTGCAGGCAGCTCCTCTCCTTGGTAAGTAGGCATGCATTGCAGACAGCACCTCTCCTTGGTAAGGAGGCATGCATGGCAGGCTGCACCTCTCCTGGGTAAGGAGGCATGCATTGCAGGCAGCACCTCGCCTGGGTAAGGAGGAATGCATTCCAGGCAGCACCTCTCTGGGGTAAGGAGGCATGCATTGCAGGCAGCACCTCTCCTGGGTAAGGAGGCATGCATTACAGGCAGCACCTCTCTGGGGTAAGGAGGCATGCATTGCAGGCAGCACCTCTCTGGGGTAAGGAGGCATGCATTGCAGGCAGCACCTCTCTGGGGTAAGGAGGCATGCATGGCAGGCTGCACCTCTCCTGGGTAAGGAGGCATGCATTGCAGGCTGGCCTCTCCTGGGTAAGGAGGCATGCATTGCAGGCTGACCTCTCCTGTGTAAGGAGGCATGCATTGCAGGCAGCACCTCTCCTGGGTAAGGAGGCATGCATTCCAGGCAGCACCTCTCTGGGGTAAGGAGGCATGCATTGCAGGCAGCACCTCTCTGGGGTAAGGAGGCATGCATTGCAGGCAGCACCTCTCTGGGGTAAGGAGGCATGCATTGCAGGCAGCACCTCTCCTTGGTAAGGAGGCATGCATGGCAGGCTGCACCTCTCCTGGGTAAGGAGGCATGCATTGCAGGCTGCACCTCTCCTGGGTAAGGAGGCATGCATTCCAGGCAGCACCTCTCTGTGGTAAGGAGGCATGGATTGCAGGCAGCACCTCTCCTGGGTAAGGAGGCATGCATTGCAGGCTGCACCTCTCCTGGGTAAGGAGGCATGCATTGCAGGCTGCACCTCTCCTGTGTAAGGAGGCATGCATGGCAGGCAGCACCTCACCTGGATAAGGAGGCATGCATTGCAGGCAGCACCTCTCCTGGGTAAGGAGGCATGCATTGCAGGCAGCACCTCTCTGGAGTAAGGAGGCATGCATTGCAGGCTGCACCTCTCCTGGGTAAGGAGGCATGCATTGCAGGCTGCACCTCTCCTGTGTAAGGAGGCATGCATGGCAGGCAGCACCTCACCTGGGTAAGGAGGCATACATGTGGAAGAGGTGTGGCGCCGCGGCCAGGGCGACTGACGCTGGAATCTGGGGACCACGGTTCGATCCCCGGCTCCGGCGGCAGGTTAGCCCAGCACCATGTGACTCTGGGCAATAGCTCGCTTAATCTTCCCGGCGGCCCCCCAGCGCCTAGAGACCCTTACGGGTGATTGTGCGCTTTACAAATGTGGACTTTACTTTACTTTACTTTACATTGCAGGCAGCACCTCTAAGGTAAGGAGGCATGCATTACAGGCAGCACCTCTCTGGGGTAAGGAGGCATGCATTGCAGGCAGCACCTCTCTGGGGTAAGGAGGCATGCATTGCAGGCAGCACCTCTCTAGGGTAAGGAGGCATGCATTGCAGGCAGCACCTCTCCTTGGTAAGGAGGCATGCATGGCAGGCTGCACCTCTCCTGGGTAAGGAGGCATGCATTGCAGGCTGCACCTCTCCTGAGTAAGGAGGCATGCATTCCAGGCAGCACCTCTCTGTGGTAAGGAGGCATGCATTGCAGGCAGCACCTCACCTGAGTAAGGAGACATGCATTGTAGGCAGCACCTCTCCTGGGTAAGGAGGCATGCATTGCAGGCAGCACCTCTCCTGTGTAAGGAGGCATGCATTGCAGGCTGCACCTCTCCTGTGTAAGGAGGCATGCATGGCAGGCAGTACCTCGCCTGGGTAAGGAGGCATACATTGCAGGCAGCACCTCTGAGGTAAGGAGGCATGCATTGCAGGCAGCACCTCTCTGGGGTAAGGATGCGGCGGTGAATGCACCGCATCCGTCCACTCTGCACTCTGGCACCTACTTGTGACCCACTAGAGGCAGGCATCCCCAGACACCCAGAGTTACAGGCAGACGTTCTTGGTCACGGCAGTGTTCTACAATTAGTCCTTTCTCCATTTCCACATTTTATACTCTCACCCTTTCCAAAGAACGTTTGTTCAAAACGCGTAGGAGTTTTGCAAGAGACCTGTAAAAATAAATCGTGAACTATCTGCCAAGAAGTGTGCCGCGTGATTCTTTTTGTTTTTGGAATTAAAACACGCTCCCGGTCTTGGACGTGGGCACCAACAAAAGTGTTCCCTCTGCGACGGGGACAATTGAGAGGAATAATCATTACAGAGGAGAACCCGGCTTCCACATCTTCATAGCGCATTCAAGATTTTGCCAAAGGAAACAGCAATCCGGAGGATCAACAACTACTCACGGACACCCTGGTAGAGCGTCGGCGTGCTCAGTCGGAGGACGCGAACACGGTCGGGAGTCTCCCGGGTGAGTAACTGTGTGTGCAAAGCGTTGAAACATTTTGGAAAGCCGTGTGGGGTTCAATTTGCATGAATGGCGACTGTAGCCGAGCATCAGTGAGATTGAAACAGCGAATTTCACAGAACCTTTCTTGGCAGTCAAACAGGTCGAGCAAACGGGTAAACTTAAAAGATCCATATCCAAAAATCAAACCTTAAAGCAACAGTGTTCAAAGACTTTATCTCCACAATTAAAAGCAAAGTACTATAACCACACGGGAGGCTCCATTGTGCTCAAATATACATGCCGGATAATTAAACACCAAAATGGAAGAAAGAACGAGGCAGAGGTTAGCAAAAGCGGACACAATGTTCCAACGAGGTAAAAATACCAAAACAGCAGGCGCTGAAGGAGATGGTGAAAAGATGCCACAACAGAGTATCACTACGATAAAACAACTTTTTACTAAACTGGAGAAGCTAATGAGAAAGAAAATCTCACGAGGATGGGAAATAATAACACTGGAGAAATATGTGGAATGTAACATGGTACCAAGAGGTCTCCGCATATTCACTCTTCCCAATCACCCTGACACCAAACCCGAAATGCTGGAGGAATGGGGGAATAACAATATGGATTGCTCCAAACGAATGATGCAAATAATTATAAAATATGCCAGAAAGGAAATAGAAGAGTTAATATTGAAAATAACAGAAACTGAAAAAAAAATAGCAGCATTGAAGGAAGATAATGCTATAATCAAGAAATTGAGAATGGAGATGGATAAAAACTTAGACAAACATGATGATGAAGTCCAAAAAAGAAAAGAACGAAAATTTCATAGAGATGAGGACGATTATAAATTTGGAACTATTTTAACTTATGCACGGAAATTTGATTCAGTAAAAAAACAATGGGATGAAACAACCAAAAAAGGAACAAGTCAACAGACCAGTGGATCTGAATCAGAAATCAGCGAAGGTGAACAAAGAGCAACGGGCATACATACTTTTTCTTTTTTAGAAGAGATGGAGCTGCTCTATCACGAGCAGCAAACACCACGTTACAACATGGGTGGACGTGGACGCGGACAACGACGACAAAAAGCAAGAGGAAGAGGCTCACAGTTTTCAGGAAGACAAAACGCAAAACCAGACGAAGCACAAGACAAAGGGAGTCGATACAATCTGAGATCGAGACTAGTGAGAAGCTAATCTGGTTATCAATTTATCCAGATACAATTTATCAAAAGATGAAATCAATCTACTCAACAAGGGCTTATCCTTCTGCCCTGAAACCCACCATGAAGCAGTTGACACAAAAATAGATTTATATAAATATATAAGAAAACTTAAACTAAAAAAGTTTTTTGCAAAACACACACCAAATCAAAAAGGGACTGAAATGCGGGAAGACACTTCAGAAAGTCAAACAAAAATATCTGAAGAAAGAGATGAGATAATGACTCTCAATCAAGAACAAAGTGAAATATGTAACATTGAAGATGTTCCTCATCTAAGAATCGCATATGAGCTTGCGAATGAAGTGAAGAACTCTCAAATAAATGACACTCAAATACTTGAGGAAATGGAAGTGAAAACAGACAAAAGCATCAAAACTCCTTTCAAAGCAAAATCGAAATTTTACCCTATGCTCCATCCAGGAAACAAAATTGATTTATTTTATGACTTAGTAATAAGTGACATAGAGCAAATGGAAAATATCAATCATTCTAAACGAAAAGAAAATCTATCACAAAAAGAACGAGCAGCAATACAAACACTAAAAAACAACTCAATGATCGAAATCAAACCCGCGGATAAGGGTGGCAACATTATTGTAATGGACAAACAACACTACATAGAGGAAGCATTACGGCAGTTAAACGACGAAAAGAATTATGAATTATTAAAAAAGAACCCCATTCCAGAATTCATATCAGACCTTGAAACGAAACTTAATGGATGGCAACAGAAAGCTTTAATTACGGAAAATGAAAAGAAATATCTAATGGTGAATTACCCGATTATACCAACGATGTACTTTTTACCTAAGGTACACAAGACACTTAACAGACCACCTGGTAGACCGATAATCTCTAGTTGTGGAAGTTTGTATGAAAATATTGCGAACTATGTAGATTACTTTATTGCTCCATTGGTTCCTACATTAATCTCCTACATAAAAGATACAGGGGACTTCCTCAAGTTACTAATGAATACAGACTGGCAACCATCTTATCTTTTGGTAACCATAGATGTGGTGTCACTTTACACCTCCATAAGCCATGACATCGGAATAAGAGCAATAGAATTTTTCCTGAAACAGAGACCAATCACAGAACGTGAACACTCTAAAATGTTAATAGACATGATCAAATGTGTTTGTACAACAATGTTTTTTTGTTTAATCAAAAAATGTATCAACAAAAGTGTGGAATAGCAATGGGAGTTTCCTTCTCTCCAAGCTATGCGAATCTCATGATGGGGTGGTGGGAGAGGAGCATAGCTTGGAGAGAAGAAAACGAGCCACACATGGCAAAAGTAGCGCTATGGGTGCGCTTTATTGATGATTTGTTTCTATTATGGAAAGGAACCACAACAGAATTTGAGACCTTTTTTAACATCCTGAACAGTAATGATGTAGGACTAAAATTCACATATAACATCAATCCGAAGGAAATTGAATTTTTGGATATCAAAGTTTTCATAAAGGACAACAAGATAGAAACTACCACCCATAGAAAGAAAACAGCAACAAACAGCATCCTCCACGGCCTGAGCTTTCATCCCCAAAAACTGGTAAAACGCATACCATATGGAGAATTTCTTCGTATGAAGAGGAATTGTTCAACAACAGAAGAAATGGAGAAAAAATTTAAAGATACGAAAGAGCTGTTCCTGGAAAGAGGCTACAAATACATTGATATAGCACAAGGGGAAGAAAAAGCCAGACTAAAAACAAGATTGGAAACACTGAATGATGGAAAGAAAGACGCAACACCCATAGAATTAGAAAGAAATAAAGGGTCCAAACGAAGCAATCAAGAAAAAGAGAAAGAAGAGCAACCACGGATGATTGCAACGTACAATAAGGAAAGTTATAAGATTCAGAAAATCCTCTCGAAGTATTGGCACATTCTTATGAAAGATCCGGATATAAGTAAAGACATTGGAACCGGTTCTTTAATCTCATATCGGAGAGCGCCAAACCTCTCGGACCATTTGGTGCGAAGACATTTCTCATTAAACAAACCAGCAGATTGGCTCCAAAGGAGAAGCAATGGTTTTACAAAAATGCATGACCTGCGAGGCTTGTAAAATAGGACAAAATACAACTATCCTGAAAGATCCCTCAGGAAAGGACTTCATAATCAAAACCAAAATAACTTGTGAATCATCATTTGTAGTATACATGCTGAGATGTCACTGCGGAAAAGAATATATAGGCAGCACAAAATGTCCTTTAAAGAAAAGGATATTGGAACACATCCGGGCAATACAAAATGATGACAGTACTTACGCCATGGCAAAACACATTAAACAACATGAAGGAAAAACATGGCAGGATATAAAATACTTGGGATTGGCGACAATTCCCAAACAAGAACGCGGGGGTGACAGACTACTAAAGTTGAGAAGACTGGAGTCCAAACTTATAATTAAATTCAAAACAAAACACCCAAAAGGCCTGAATGCAGATGAAGAAATGCATGTTCATTTGTAAATTAACTGAAAAATGCAATAATAAGAATTGATATTATGTTTGGCATGCTTTGATCGCAGTATGAACCACTGATGTTGGTTAATGTACTTAGATAACAACAATGAGGGCTTATGATAGTGATATAATTCATTGAATAGGACTCAATGTGGGGCAAAGGGCACTCAGCCCTAGCAATGACTGCATCTATTAATAAGACACCCACAAAATCGTAGCGCCTAAACAATAGCGCAATTGATATTTTTGTAAATATGTAATATATATCCTACTCAAGGATAAAACATATTGATTGGGTGTCTGTCTTTAGAAATCTCCCCACATTAATGTCCAATTCAGACGATTTACAAAAAGTAAAAAAGTAAAAATGTATACTAATTCACAAAGAAACTATAATGCCCATAAAGCATCGCCGCTGAAAGGAAAGGGTGAGAGTATAAAATGTGGAAATGGAGAAAGGACTAATTGTAGAACACTGCCGTGACCAAGAACGTTTGCTCGAAACGTGTAGGAGTTTTGCAAGAGACCTGTAAAAATAAATCGTGAACTATCTGCCAAGAAGTGTGCCGCGTGATTCTTTTTGTTTTTGGAATATATATATATATATATATGTATATATATATATATATATATATATATTGTTGTTATATGTTGCACGAGGTATTAATGTACATGAGCACCAGTTACGATACACAAGCTCTGGTCGCGTTCGGTATTTTTAGGCTCGGGCGATTAAGTGAGTTGCCCAGGGTCACAGGATGTTGAAACGACGCTGAGACTTGAACCTGGTTCTTCAGTCCCAGAGATGGCAGCTCTGGCCACTGCCTTGAGACAAACATTGGCAGCGCTTTCTCTAAATCATTGCATATGAATATTTGTATAATATAAACCATTGTACCGGTGGTGGAAAATGCCAATGCATAGACTGGATCTGTTCCAGTTCCTCGCAGTGACAGTAATTTGAGACTTTCTTTCTTAACAAAAGTGTCCCCGCCTCCGACGCACAGTGACTCAAGGCAGCGTGTTTACACAATGCGCTGTGCGCACCAGCTCATGCATGCATACGAGCACCGAACAGAACATTAGCCCTTGTCTTTTCGATTCCTGTATCTCACTCGTTCATCTAAAGCTTAATTCACCTTTGGATAAAAGCAGGGTGCTTTGTTGATAAAAAGGAGTGTCTCTCTGCTGTTTTGAACTCTCTCCGAGGCAGTTGCCTTCAGCACCGGGGGTCCTTGTAGACACTCTGAGAGGGGCTTCACTAGGGGAAAGAAGAGAATGGGGCATCTTAATGCAAGAACCGGTGTGGGGTGACTCTTTCCCATCCTTCTTTTTATAGTTTCAGCATGAAACACTTGGCCACTTCCGTACACTTTTGTCCTGGTTGAGAATATGTGTTATCATAAATAAATGCGCTGAGCTCCCAGTTACAACAAACAGATGCATGGGATGCATGGGAGAGGGAATACTTTATTGAACTGTGTTTTCCTTAAAATACCGGCATTTGCAGACAGAAGCAAACTATTGTTGACGATTGCAAGCCGTGATTGTTTTCTATAGCACAGATCATACACAGCCGGGTTCAAAGCACTAAGAAAGACTGTGCTTAAAATCACATCCATGGAGACACGTGGAGCACGAACAGACCCTCGGTGGGGTCAGCCAGCCGTGCGCAATGATCGTCATGTACCTGAATCCTGCTGAGGAGTCAGAAATACCCATTAAACAAGGATTCTCAGTGCGGCACTAAAGCCGCGCAGCCGTGAAAGCGATCATCAACATTTTTTTTAAAAGTGCGCGCCTCGTGTGGCAGCAGGGGGAGGGGGCCTGTGCGATTCCCTTGCGGGACCGTGCAACCATATGGCGCCGCGTGCTCCCGCAAGGAAATCGCCAAGATGTGCACACGTTGCAATGCAAGTAATGCAACGCGTGCACGTTTTTGCCCCCAGAGCTGTGGCGATGGCTACAGGTCTCTGTCCTATGCAGTGCATGTGCAGCGCATGCGAGCTGCGTAGGCGAGACCGAAAAATGAGATGCAGGGCTTCAGTAAAGAGAAAGCTGCACCAGAAACTAAGAAAAAAAAGAAAGCAAAACAGAAAACCAAGACTGGATGTCCTCCACTGCGGTGTCCATTAAGGTGGGCATAATTTGGAGGCCTGTTATAAAATAAGAAAGCCAGGTTGATATTGATATTCTTCCCACTCTCTACAGGGCTCTTGGGACAGTCAAAGGAAAGAAATAAGTGGATGGACTAAGTTTTTCTAGAAAGGACGAATCTGTCAGACAGAAAAGTAACCAATCACATGAGGTTGAAGCTGGTATGAAGAACGATGATAAAGGTTTGAACTTAAAAACTCATTTAAAATAAATGAAATGAGACAGTTTTGTCTTGGACAATACAGATACTTCTGCAGAATGAGACTTGGGCAGTAGCATTCTGGACAGCACTGCAGAAGGGACAATAGTTCACTGGCCTCTCAGAGATCACCTGGGGATGATTCCAACTAACGAATACATCAAGTTGAGACATGGAATGGATGTCAAACCTTCTAGACAGAGTTTATGATGTACAAGTTCAAACTGAGTGAGACGTATTGCACAAAATCAAACCATATTCTGGTCCCATTTATGGAAAGCTCATCACATCATCCTCGCAGAGGATATCTGGCCTCCCTTTTTCATAAAGGATGCATCTTGAGATAGAGCAGTAATAAATAATACAAATATTTTCTACCTCAGTACTTGTAGATATGCACCTAGGTGGGCTTCTGCCCTAAAGCAAGTTGTTGTATCGACTTGCGTTGTAATGGTTAGGGATGTAACAACGCGGTCGATGTAATGACGGCGTTGTAATGGCATTCGATGTATTGCATGCGTTGTAAATGATGTTTCCCGATATAAAAGTTATTTTAGATCAACTGCATAATCAAGGTATCATAGTGCCTTGTCATTCCACTATAGACACTCCTGTTTTTCTGGTATTAAAACCTGATACTTCATATAGAATAGTTTTAGAATATAAGAATTTAAATGCTCATACATTCACACATGTGGTGTAAAATGCTTATAGCACATGGCTATAAAACAGTGTTAACCCCTTCGATGCTGATGACGAGCTCAGCTCGTCATGAGGTACGCCTGTCGTACGCTGATGACGAGCTGTGCTCGTCATGTAACACAGCTTTTTAAAAAACGCAGCGCACAGCGGGAAAACCGCTAGCACGCATGTCGTTAAATATATCCAAATATTCTTTATCAAACTATAGCACTGAGTATCAGTATCTAACCGCTTTTTTATTCTGCGTGTTTCATTATGATTATAAGAGATTGCTTCAAGGGTGAAAGAATAGCGATGAACTCTATAAGCAAGAATTATGGAGTTCTTACAAGAGCATCCAGGGGTGTTGTCATGCATTGATGACATTTACATTATAGATGATGGCTTGAGTGGGCATCTCAGTAGAGTGGAGTAGAGTGGACAGAGTAGTGACGTCCATAGCATGGTATAGGTGTAAAATTAACTTCAAAAAAATATAACTCTGCTTACCGTAATGTTTTTTGCTTGGATGTGATTGGCACCTTTCGTCTCACAGAAGTGTGCTACATTAGAACCTCCAAATACTTAAAGAAAGTTACAAGCCCTAATAGGGTTTCTTACGTTTGGTAGAGCGTACATGTATATAACACAAGAAAACAGAGGGTCTGCCAAATCTATTCTATGGCTTCACTGTCAAACCGAGTTACCAAAATCACGGAGCGTATAAATCGCATGGAGGCAGCGTGTTATAATGAAGAGTGAACACTGTGTATAGAAAGACCCAACACCATTTGAAAGAATCACAGATGGTTAACAAATCCAAACACTGTAGCAATGGGTTACCATCAAATTGACTCAATGATCAGTCCTATCATCTGGCCAAACCCAGGTGTAAATCCGGCTGGTCCCCTGATCATTGGGACATCAAGCACCACACCATTTGTTGCTGGTAAAGGATTTGGACCACCACTACCAATGAAACGTCAGTAATGGCTGATCTATGATGGTCAAGTGAAAAATAGTGCAACGCAAATTATAAAGTGACATTAAAATAGGATGGAGTGTTCTCCTATAGAAAACTTTATTCTGCGGACGAACCCCACCTCCTAATTAAAAACCAAGAACAGTGCAAAAGAGACAGTCAACAAATATCTGTCTTGTAACGGGCCAACATGTTTCTGTCTACCGGGTAAAAAAATCCCATGGCATTCGTCAGGGCCTTTGTTCTTTTATTAGTTGCACTTAAATAGTGGTGAAAAACAAAGCAAACACCACCTTCACCAAGTGAGTAGACTTAGAAAAAGAAAAAGGTTGAATACGGTACGACCTGTAACAACCTGGAAACATTACACCTCCATGGGAAATATGATTTCTGAAGATGAAAAATATATACAACATATAACATTATCATTCCGAACATATATGTGTTATCTACCTATACACTGTGTTTACACTCAAATCACTTTGAAATAAAAAGATAAAGTATTGATGCTCACCCTTCATGGTAGGGGAATAGATCTCACCTCACCTGGACCTTGATCAGGTATTACGAGGCCCCGCACTACATAGATATAAGAAGTAAAACAGAAAACAAACACTATAAGGCGTAAATATACAACCTTTAAAAGTGCCCCAAAAAGAATCTTCCTGTGTATCCCATCAACTTATATCTAAAAACAAACATATGTGGAAAACCCAGCACTCACACTGCAGGGTCCTAATCTCAAAGTGACCCAAGAATATCACTCAGCACATGCACACATGGATAGAATGGATGTTCTACATAGGACTAGTAATGAACAGCAGAATCAAACCATCTCATTCATTATCTCTGTATTGACTATGCTTAACTCTATCAGACCATTAATCTGTTTTAGTACAAGGGGACTCACCTATCCGTCGGTACCTCAAGCACTCATCTGAGTCTTGGGGGAGGTATCGATCGGCTGATGATCTGTTCTTACATAGTGTCATGGAAGGTAGTTTGTATGGTATCCCTCCACCCTAAGTTGTTCAAATCGTGACAGACCATAAAGTAATTTTGGTTCATTGTTACTTTGCTTCAAACCATTGATGCATAACAACCTCAAATATATGCTTATCTGCTCTATTTGTTGTAAAATATAGAGTGCACTCTTTTACGCTCGAAATCCCGCGTGAGCTGCCACTCGAAACTACAGGATGACATAAAAAACACCATTTTGGTAGTTTCTCTATATAATGATTGCCAGATACGAGATATAAACGGGCGCCTTCTCCAGTTGTGACCCCGATCTTGTGCAAAAGGAAACAGCCATCTACACAAGTATATGCTTATCTGCTCTATTTGTTGTAAAATATAGAGTGCACTCTTTTATGCTCGAAATACCGCGTGAGCTGCCACTCGAAACTACAAGATGACATCAAAAACACCATTTTGGTAGTTTCTCTATATATAATGATTGCCAGATACGAGATATAAACGGGCGCCTTTCCTAGTTGTGACCCCGATCTTGTGCAAAAGGAAACAGCTATCTACACAATCTACTTTATTGCGTGTGAAGTAGCACTAACATACTGTACTCTTGATTGATGTTGAAAAAGCATAAAACCCGACTGCTAACTGTAAGGGCGAGCAAAGCCCACGTTTTGAGATACAAGAAACTGCTCACGGTATAGTGCTTCTAAATACACACAATCCTCGTTATAGAGTATTCGTTGGTATAATAAAACTGAACCAGAGATTAATGTGTAGTAATAGTGCATTCCCTATAGTAGGGTCCAAGGGATGTCATCGTTTAGCCCAATGGTATTAGTCTGGAGCTTGTAAATCCATTTTTGTTCCTTGGCGAAGAGGTAACCAGACACATCCCTTATATGTCCAGGTATGAAAGGTTTTTCCAAGACAGTCCATTGGAAATCCGTTTCGCGATGTTGTTTTTCCAAAAAATGTCTTGTAAGTCTCGTATGGGACTTCTTACAGTGAAAGAAGAAAAGGGAATAGAGGGAGATGGAAGGGGGACACGGGGGTTGCCATCGCCTCTAGGGGGGTTTGGGGGGGGGGCAGGTGAAGGGGGTGTTGTAGAGGGGAAAAAAGAAAGTTCATATTCTAAGAAGTTATATGGTCAGTTAGGGGTACAGTTATGGTATGGGAGAAAGTAGTAGCAAATTAGTAGCAGTAGCTTGCTTCATGCTGATGCACTTTGTTTTGCACTGAAAGGTACCTTACGATTCGGATTGGGGGGCTACTTTATAAGTGCTGGTCGGAATAATGCTTAAATCCATGGCAGCTTGTCTTTGTCTGATATTGGAAACTATTGCAAGGTTTATGTTCTATGTCATTTGCACTTTAATTGCTGACTTTGCATAGTGGCCAGGTATAGGAGGTTATAATTTTTTCTTTTTCTCTTTATTAGTGATGTTTTTATATACTTGCTTGCCTCCAATTTTATATCTCAGGGTTTGCATATGTTGCACTTTACTTGCTCTTTAAATGCTGATTTTTCTACAACTGTTTGCTGCTTTTTGGAGTGGTGGCTTGCGTATTTTGCACAAAATGTCTTACGACCTCTGAACTATATGCATGTATTTTGCACATATTCTTGGGTCTCTTTTTCTTTTATTCCAGTGTTTTGTGTACTTTGTACATAATTAGTTTTCTACACGATATATGAATATTAATGAGAAATAAGCTGAAGTTTTTGTCTTTTAATACAAATGGTTTAAATAATGTTCATTAAAAAAACGCTATTGAATGCTTGTTAAAAAGCCTCTGCCCGGATGTTATTTTTTTACAAGAAACCCATCACAGAGTCCAGGCTGAATCCGATAAAACTTTAAAGGGCTGGGCGGGTTATAGAATTTCATCAGTAACTGGGTTGGCGCAGAGGGGAGTAAGCATCATAGTAGGAAGGCATGTACGCTTCTTTCTGGAAGGGTCACTTACAGACCATAGCGGTAGATGGGCACTCGTGTAAGGTAAATTAAATCAGGTAAATATAATATTAGCCACAATATACGCACCAGTGATAGATGACCCACTCCCAATCCTGCAACTGAAACAAGCATTGACGGGTATACCTGGGCAAATAATATGGGGAGGGGATTTTAATTTTTTACAGAATACTTTATTTGATTCATCTAAAATAGACCGGCGCCAGAATAAACCCCAAGTTGCTATTGCCTTACAAAGTTGCAAATCAGACCTTGATGTCATTGATTATTGGCGATCCCGCAATATATCTAAACGTGAATATTCTTGCCATTCCGCAAAATACAACTCAGCATCCAGGTTAGACTTCTTTCTAACATCATATGGGTTAGAAGTTCATAAATATGATCATTTATCGAATGCATTCTCAGACCATGCAGCACTTTATATGGAGTTAACTATAGGAAATCAAGAAATAGAGACACCTAGAAGATGGTATTTTAATACATTGAACCTTTCGGAGACACAATGGTGTACAGACATCGAGGAGGAGAGATTGAGGAGTTTGTCACGCGGAATAGAGGGTCAGCTCCAATCAACGTGATTTGGGACGCATTTAAGGCCACTTTGAGGGGAATAATTACCTCCAAAGAAATACCGAAACAGAGGGCAAAAAGGGAGGAGAAAATTAATTTACAGACAAATCTTGTGCTAGTGACCAAGAGCCTTATAAAGTGAGATCTCCAGTCTCGGGGCAAAAGGTAGTAGCAGCAAAGAGAAAAATGAAGGAATACTACTATGATTTAGGTGACACAAATAGTAATCTCTATGCCCAGAAGCTCTACGAAGAGAGTGAATACACAGGTAAACTCTTGGCGTGGCAAGCTAAAGAAAATCAGGTTCGCAACAGAATAGAGCACCTCTTTGACCCCGTTACCAAAGTACAGGTAAAGACTACAGCTTCTATAGGTGAGATGTTTTTTAAACATTATGAGGGAGTTTACCAAACTAGCGAAGGGGTTGCAATAGAAACTATTCGGGAATTATTAGGGGCACTCCAAATTCCCAAATCTAGGTAACGAGGATAAAAAATTGTTGGATGAGGAGTTCACAAAGGCAGAACTAGATGAGGTAATTAGCTCCCTTCCTAGTGGCAAGGCTACTGGTGAGAATGGGCTTCCTGCGGAACTTTTTAAAAAAATTCTATGGTATTTTCCGTAAAGAGTTCTTGCTACTAGCGAATTACTTATTACAAGGAGGGTCTCCTCCGGACTGTTTCCGCACTGCAGTGGTCGTTAATATTTTAAAAAAAGGAAAGGATAAGGAAAACACAAATTCATACAGGCCTATAAGTCTTTTAAATACAGACTATAAAATCTTTACGAAACTTCTTGCGAACCGGCTGAATAAAATAGTAGGGTCTCTTATAGGTCCAGATCAGTGCGGTTTTATAGCAGGCAGGCACCTCCACACTAACACAAAATTCTTATTGCAGGCATTGGACTATTTTAAGATTAATAAGGTAGAAGCACAGATCTGGCTTTTAGATGCCGAAAAGGCTTTTGACCTGGTGTCATGGGACTGTCTTGTCGCGCTTTTTGCACAGCTTTGATTTCCCTCCCAAAATAACTTTACGAGAACTCTAGGGCACAGATTATTATTAATAACATATTATTATTAATAACATAAATGTTTGGACATGTCAAATTAACAGAGGCACGCGTCAAGGTTGCCCCCTATCGCCAATTTTATTTGCCTTATTTATTGAACCTTTGGCGATTGCAATTAGGGGGAAAATGACCGACACAGTACCTGTAGTCGGAATGACAAATATAAAATTATATGCCGATGACATTGTCCTTTTTTTAAATTCAAAGCCCACAAGTCAATTAGAAATTTAAAAAATCTTTTCTGACTTCCAAAAGCTAGGAGGTTATAGAATAAATGTTAATAAAACGGAAATCATTTTAGCTAACTGCACGGTAGACACTTTATCATCGGAATTTAGTCAGATTTACAATACCCACCCTAAGAGATATTTGGGAATACTCATCTCTGAAAATTTGGAAGACCTATATCCATTAAATTACATACCCCTGTTAAAAAGGGTTGGTTCGCAATTAGATCGCTGGAACCAACTACCGTTATCAATAATGGGACGTGTTGCCCTAATCCGCATGTCTATCCTACCACTTTTTAATTTCCTTTTTAGTGCAGCCCCTTGCGCAATTCAGGTCTCGTTTTTTAAAAAAGTAGATGCCATGTTCTCCTCTTTTCTATGGGCAAATAAAATTCCGAGATTAGCACTTAGCACTTTGTAACTGCCGTCCGCACAAGGGGGGTTGCCCCTCCCAAACATTAGAGAATATTATTATGCTACTTTTGCACATCACAGTTTTAGTTTTTTTTTTTTAGATGATCGTGAAGCAGACAATTGTTTTATGAGGAAGATGTTGTTGGAATCTAAAATGTATGATCCGGTAAGAATCACAAAATACCCAAAGAAGGTACGCTATAAGTCTTTACAGTGGCTATTTAAGGAGAAAACTCAGTTCCTGAAATATTATGATATTTTTAGAACGAGTAGTTAGACTAGTTTATTTAATTTAAATATAGGGGAGAGGGGTTGTCTGGATAAAAATATTGTGAGACTTTGGAAGGAAAACGGCTTTGAGAAAATTGAGGACTTTCTTTTAGGGAATAGATGGAAATCTTGGGAGGAAATCACTGGGGAGATCAAGCACTCGAATACAATCTTGAAATGGTCTTTTATCGCTCTTCACGCTGAGTTCAGAGATCTAGACATATGTAACTTATTTCACAAAAGTGACATAACGGAAGCACTGAATAGCACGACACAAAGGAAAATTAGCGTCTGGATAAAAAATCTCAAGGATGATAACTCAATTGTATTGTATAATAAGGTTACAGACAGTTGGAAAAAGAGGGAAGACATGGAAATTAATAAATCAACGTGGGATAAAGTTAATAAATTTAACAAATCCATCTTTCGAGGCGCCATCTTTAAGCGAATGCAATTCTATAGCAAATGGTTAATTTATAGAACGCCCTAGTTTCTTCATAGTATATATCCCCAAGTTGAGGATAAGTGTACCCGTTGTGAAGAAAAGGGTACTTGGAAACACATAGTCTGGGAGTGTTCCAAAATACAGGAGTTCTGAAAGGAGATAGGAAAATACCTCAATATCACATTTGATGAATTAACTTCAGTCCTTGGTTGCTCCCCGAGCCCCACTCCCTATGACGAGTCCTTGTTCATAGCATCATTGGTTGCAAAATCGCTTATTTTGCAGTGTTGGAAATCAGAGAAAGTACCAACCCTACATGCATGGAAGGTAAAATTATCCAGGATTCAGCGAAGGGAAAGAAAGTATGCATTGAGATTAGGGGCCCTTAGGAAATATGATAAATACTGGAGTGTGTTCGAATGTTAGACTTTTTATGCTGGACATCTTTCTTAGTCTGTTTTATTGTCAAAATATTGCACTATGCACATTGCACTTTATGAGTATTTTTAAACTCTCTGAATTTTAATGTGACTCTGTATTTAAATGAAGTTACTGTCAGTTTGCTCAGTTTTTTTTACATATATTGAACTTTGCACTTTATCAATTTTGCTGCTGAAAAAGAGAAATGGAAAAAAAATGCCATGTAATGTTTATCCATTGTCTATGAACTCTCAATAAAAAAAAGAAAAAAAAGAAAAGTGACGTGTGCATGTTACAAAAGAGTACCAAACATAAGTAGAAGTATAATAATGCAATAAATGGCAAACACTCCAACCACAAGAACACACTGGGAAGGCACTTCCATAGTCATGGAGAATAGAATTTTCTAAAATGGAAGGGCTTCCTTCAGTTCTTCCATTCTATAAATATATTACTCTTAAATTTTCAGAGAAACATTTAATGAAAACACAGTTATCTTATGTGGACTGCAAGCAGACATGTTAACAGCAAAATACTTAAAGATGTGGGATAACAAGAGAAACCTAGTCATTAAAGTTGTTTCCAGCACTGTATGATACATCTATGTGGCTTACAATGAGGGTCAGGGCACTTCCTTAGCATACAGATCACATTTGTTTTCCCCTGCAGAGAAACTGTTAGTACTACTCAGAAAATTATTGCTGCAGTATAAACAGCTATATTGAAGGAATGTTTTTATGCACAGTGAAAACAAACCATTAAGGTTTCTCCCATATCTACGCTGGTAGCAACAACAAAGACTAGTATTCCCAATGTGCAGGCATTACACCTTTGCAGAGTGCAATGGACTGATTCTTTAAGTGCAACTGACCTAAAGTCTGAATATGATCCAACACTGATGGTTCAATAGAGAATGCTCCCACATGCATAATAAATTAATTACAACTTTAAAAACTATACCACGTGTTAAGGAGGCAGTTCAGCAGGCTCGCATAGACTATAGGAGTGCTCTTCAGTACTGTAAGATGGAGATCAGGTAAGATGCATGGGGTAACCTACATCAGGCGTCGCTGAGCAAAGACTCCAGACTCTTCATGCAGACGGTTAAGGAGGAATATTTCCGTGACACACAAAATAGTATTTTTGATGTAACTAGTATGCCGGAAACATGGGTGAAACATTTTACTGACCTTTATGGTAACATCATCGAATCAACTAGTGGCTTTGACACTGAATATGAGGCATCTTCCCTGAAGCCGCCGACCCTAGACGAGATAGATAGGGCACTTTGCCAGACTGTAAAGAACAAGGCTTCCGGGCCTGATGGGGTACCTGGGGATGTATTTCTAGCAGATACAACCTTGTGGTTACCAGTGCTAACAAATATATTAGGCTGCTATGTTGCTTTGGGTCCACCAGATTCTTAGAGATCGGTAATAATAGTGCACATATACAAAAAAGGGAGATAGATCAGACCCTAAATGCTATCGACCAATCTCCCTAATTGATTGTTCTTGTAAAATAATTGGCCGAATAATATTGGAGAGATCGGAGGTCTGGATGGCTGAAAATGGGAAATTTTCAAATATTCAGTATGGATTTAGAAAGGGTCTGGGCACTGTTGAACAGTGCCTCAATCTGCACCTGGTCATCGGCAAATACACCATGGCAAAGCCAGGGACCATCTACCGTGGGTTTATGGACCTGACCTCTGCCTTTGACTGGGTGCAGAGGGGGAGACTCTGTGAGAAAATGCTGCTTATGGGCATTGATCCATCCATTGTCCATTACCTAGCAGCAATGCACCAGGGAGTCACAGAAAGAGTACGTTATGGAGCAGCTGGTGAGTTGTCGCCTCTAATAAAGATGAATTGTGGGGTACGCCAGGGATGCGTACTTGCTCCATTTTTATTCTGCTTATATATAAATGACTAGCAGCCCGCCTCGACCTTGTCCGGGAGCAATCAGGCCCCCCCGACCCCCGCCCGCCCCGACATAGCAGCCCGTCCCGAAATGAGTGTTCAGGGCCCCCGCCCGCCCCCTGCCATGAGTGTTCAGGGCCCCCGCCTGCCCCGTCCCCCGCCTGCCCCGACCCCCACCTGCCCCGACATTGTCCGTGTGTCCCCCAGAGCCTTACCTCAGCTGCCGCTCCTCCCCCGCGCTCCTCAGTTCATCGCTCCGCCGCTCCTCGCCGCTCGTCACCGCTCCTCCCTGCCTGTCCGCCGCTCCTCACTGCCTGTCCGTCGCTCCTCACCGCTCCTCCCCGCTTGTCCGCCGCTCCTCCCCGTGCCATGTCCGCCGCTCCTCCCCGTGCCATGTCTGCCGCTCTTCCTCGCGCTCCTGACGTCAGCACCCAGGTCGCGGCCGGCGCTTCTTCCACTGTACTTTTTTTTTTGGCTAAATTTTTTAAATAACGTATATTTTTTAACTTTATATAGCCTATGTCCATCTGCACACCCTGATGATTACAACGATGTATCGGGTGTGTGGATTGGCACTGTGGTTCCCGAGTTTACCCACCTCAAAGGTTCAAAGTTCTTCCTTTATAATAGTAGTATAGATGAAGTCATCAGTGATGTTACTGACCATGATATGAGTGAAGTAATTTGTGAGGTCATAAGCAGTGCATTGAGGGGACATAAGTTATAGGTAGTTCAGGTGACTATAACTGCTGAATTTGACTGATTTTGATCGAGGGAAATCTGAGCCTAACTATAACGTCCTTGTAACCTTTGGTTTTTTAATTGAATTTCTAAGGTTTTTCAAATTCTGTTTCCTAACTATAATGTCCCTGTAACCTTTTGTTTTTTAAGCGAATATATATGTATAGGTTTCACTTACCTGATATATACTTACCATTTTGTTGTAAAGGCATGCGTGGTAAAGGCATATGAGTAGTAAAGACCTGCATGGTAAAGTCATATGTGTCCTAAATGCATTGTGTGGTAAAGGATGCGTATTAAAGTCATGCGTTGTAATGTTATACAACTCACCAGATAATATATGACCAAATAACATCATAACACTAATTGAGTGTGAGCGAAGATTGTGTTTACACCTTATGTTTT
Organism: Lissotriton helveticus; assembly: GCF_964261635.1. Classification (NCBI taxonomy): domain Eukaryota; kingdom Metazoa; phylum Chordata; class Amphibia; order Caudata; family Salamandridae; genus Lissotriton; species Lissotriton helveticus. The sequence continues at coordinate 31,674,920 of NC_136068.1, forward strand.
GAATTTCCCTACATTTTTTACTAGACATTCCTGTTACATTTCTGATAAACGAAATTGTTTCTGACTATCCAAAGTCTTTTGTCTGGCAATTCAGGCCCGATGAAAACCAGTGTGATGGGAGGAAAAGTTATTTTCATTTTCTCATACCCTGGCGACCAAGAATGAGATAATATGTTCATCATTTGCACCAACTTGTTTTACATTTATTCTTAAAAGTGTGCACATTTTTTCGTTTGCAAATGATTAACTCGCCGTTTACGGGAAGAAATCCTAGGATTATTCTAAAGGATTCGGATGTCCTTTCTACCAGTTGGCAATATGTTTGTGTAAGATTAAGTACACAACCGAACAAACAGCAGGCCTAGTTTCCGGCTCCCATGTTCATATTTACTTCCTCGCCACAAGAGACTGCCGGTCGCTCCAGCTGGCTGGTCATTGCCGCTTTGGAGGAGCGGACATCACTTTTATTGTACAGTGCTTTCTGCCTCACTTTTGCAACAACTTGGCGCTGCAGAGACTCGATATCGTTCCAGCCCAACCCAATGGCGCTCCTTAAACAACCTCCAAAGGTGAATTTTGAAGTCGAGCCTGCAGGACTGGAATCTTGTAGCTGAAGGCTGCACACACAGCTGTGCTGCAGGTGCATTGATCCACAAACCTATCTCGTAATCCAATAAAACATCGAATCATGAGCCGTAAACTGGTATTTTGGCCCAGCTGTGCCTCCTGCCTCCTAAAGTATGCAGAATATGGACGTAAATGTGGGTGGTCTGTATATAGCAATGTGGGGAGATTTCGCATCTGTCATGTACCACAGAGCTACCCCAGGGGCGGGGGCACAGTCAATCGCAAGATGGGCTTTTCAGAGATTCAGACATCATCTGGAGTCCTACAGGCCAGTCCTCTGTACTCTGAGTCACTTCTTCTGTTGACAGCCACCGCCACCACCACTTTCTGGAACTTTCCTCCATTCTAGGCAAGGCAGGCAGAAGCCTTCTCTCACTGGCACTGCCAACTGAAATATACTGTTTATTTCCTCTCTGGTACAGGGCAACACGACGGCGGGGTGTGTAAAGTACTTTAGGACTAAGAACAAAAATGCTGTTGAGATTTTGAAAGAACACAGACAAAACACAAACCACAGAGCACTATTTAGCAAACATATGTTAACAGAAGAGCGCATGGTCTTCAGACCTTTCAGTCACAACTTATGGAGGAAAGAGTACAGTTCTGTGGGTGCATTTTCTTACTGTCACATTTCAGTTTATCCCTGCGCTTCTAAGTTAAACGCTCCTCCCCTTGCTTAACCTACCTCAGCCCGCTCCAGTCCGCCAAAGTTCACCGCTCCTGTCCGCCGCTCCTCCAAGCGCTCCTGATGATGTCAGCACGCACGTCATTAGCGCACACGGCCGGCGCTACTTCCAAGGGACTACTTTTTTTTTAAACGTATATTTTTTAATGTATATTTTTTGTTGTATATAGCCTATGTCACTCTGCAGAACCTGACAATTCCTATGATGTATTGGGTGTTTGGATTCGCGCTGTGGTTTCCGAGTTTACCCACCTCAAAGGTTCACAGTTCTCACTTTATAATAGTAGTATAGATTTAGAAAATGAGATCAGAACTGGTAATATAGATGCACCAACAGTAGGTAACAGGTCTCCACCGGTCCTATTATACGCTGATGACTGTGTTTTAATGTCGAGGACTGGGGTGGGATTACAAAGGCTTTTAACTGGTTTTAATGATTTTATGAGTGACCTTGGCCTAAAAACCAATGTTGCAAAATCACATGTAATGGTAATAGGTAAATCTCCGACAAAAACTTTTTATATAAATAATGAAATATTGTCTCTGGTACCAACTTTTTCTTACTTAGGTATTCATGGACACATCTAGTGGATGCAAGGATTGGTAGCTTTAATAAAAACGCAGAGGCCATCTTCAGATTCACAAAGAAATTAGGCTACCGTCCAAGTAAAGCCATAATAAACATCTACAAAGCACGGACATATGCCGTTCCTTTGTATGGAGCAGGAGTCTGGGGCTTCACTAATACTCTGGGGCTTCAGAGAGCGGAAAATATGATGTTAAAACGCACACTGACATAACCTCAAAGTACTCCTGTCACTATGTGCCACAACAAATTAGGTGTAACACCGTTGACTTTTCATATACAACTAGCTCCCCTGAAGCTCTGGCATAACATATGGGCCAAGGAGGAACCTGTCCTGAATCGCGATATCATTTTGGATTGCTTGAAATTAGATTTTGTAAAAAAGATTCCCTGGCTATCTTATATTCAAGAACAATTAGGGAAGCTGGGTATGGAGAATTGTTTCAGCACCCCGCGTGACATTTCTGCAATCCCAAAAAACAATCTGAAAAGGGATTTTCTTCTTTATTTGAAGCATGTAAGAGATGGTAAAGAGATGGCAAAAAAAAGAGTTGTAGAGCACTCAGTATTAGTCAGCTGCCCAAAAATTGAACCGTACCGCTCTTTCCATTTCAATCAGGCTAAAATGTTTTATTTGATCAGATTCAGGATGGGTATTGCTCATCTCCTGGTGTTGTACCCATGTGATGCATACTGCAATACTAAACTAGAATTGTGCCCATGTGATTCTTTTTGTGCACAGAGCACTTTACATTTTGGGGCCGATTCCGATCCGGAGCCCTCTCCGTACGAATCGTACATGTCCGTCCGAATCGCGTAGTACGATCCGTATCTCGTCAATCCGTCTGAACCATACGAATTGCAAAGGTGAAACCGTACGACACGGACCCTCACAGTGAACTGTAGGGTGATTCGTATGGACACCCACACAATCACATACACACGTATGGTGCGTACACCCCATGATCGCAGGGATACGGTGCGTACCCCTGCGATCATGGGGTGTACACACCGTACCCCATGTTCGCAGGGTGTACACACCGTACACCCTGTGATCATGGGGTACGGTGTGTACACCCTGCGATCATGGGGTATGGTGCATACACCCCATGATCGCAGGGGTACGCACCGTACCCCTGCAGACATGGGGTGTACGCACCGTACCCGGGGGGAGTTCCGTACCTGTTTCGAGACGAACACTGCTTCTCTGGATGTGTTGGGCTCCCATAAAAAAAGCGTTGTGCGGTGCGTAGCCGACACGATTCGTACTTGCTGGGTCGGGAATACCTACTTCGAACCGCACGGATGTCGCATACAGCAGGTTCCGAGGGAGAACCGTACAGAGATTAGAGTCGTACGGTCTTTGTACGATTCGTATGGAGTCCTGCTCCTGGTATGAATCGTACTTCATTGTACGTACGGGGACATTGCAGGGTACGATTCATACGGGAAAAACGCTCCGTACGACTATTCAGAGTGGTTTTCCCCGAATCGGAATCAGCCCCCTTATGTTCTTTTGTAAATTATATTCTGGCCCAAGACGTACTTTTTTAAAACCATTACTAAGATTCTTAAATATTAGAAAGTGCAAATCTGCGCTATGTCACTTACTTCTTTTAAACGATGAACTTACCTGTCTAATGATTTATAGGTGTATTTCCTTTGCAGTTCGGCTTCGTAGAATTGTTAAAAAATGATACCAGTGTTTTGATTTTGTCAAAGATTAATTTTTATTATGTATAATCATGTAATTCAAATGTTTTTATTGCTCTTTTGTGGCTAAATTAGCCGAATAAAGATCATTGACTGACTGACTGACTGATCCAACACTGATTTTTACAATAGGAAGCCGGCTCTTTATATGGTATACCAAGAAGAGGTATACTGTGTATAGAGTCCAGGGGTACCCTTACTAATGGACATGGGTTTGCTCTAGTAATCCCAACTCCCTCTCTGAGGGGTAGTGTGGCCGAGCCAATTTAGGCTTATCAGTGAGGATGTTAGAGATCCGTTGCACACACATCCAATACATGATATAGGTGACTCAATAAGGAAATCCACACTAATTTATAAAAATAATTATATTTAGATACCTTTAGGCATTAAGATCATCAACATGAGGTAAGTACTTTTTAATAAAGCCGGTTTGCAGAAAACTTTTTTTTTTATACCATCACTGAAGCACTTCGCAGTAAAGTTCACTTAGGAAGAAAACATAAGCTGCATACGGTCACTTACCCAAGACGTACTGGACCCTTTACTCGGGTCTCAAGGTGAGCATGGGGCAAGGTCCCAGGTAGCACCAACAGGTCACTTCAGGGGGAATGGGGGTGTCCAGGTAAAGAGGTGTGTTATTCGGCATTGGGTGATTTTGATATAAATTGTAATTGAAGCACTGCGTGGTCGTAATTAAAGCACTTCATGGTAATGATAACCTCTGGAGGAAAACATGTATTGCATAAGGGGCACTCAACAGTAACTTATAGGACCTTTCTTGTGGACTTAACGTAAGTAGGGGCAAAGTCCAAGGCAGCACTAACAGCTCACCTTGGGCAGCACTGGAGTAGCCGGGTGCAGAGGTGCCTTGCCGCGTGGGTGCCTCACAGCATGGGTGCCTCATTCAAGTCTATGGAGATTGATCAGTCCGAAAAAAGTCCTGCGATCATGGGGTGTACACACCGTACCCCATGTTCGCAGGGTGTACGCATCGTACACCCTGCGATCATGGGGTACGGTGCGTACACCCTGCGATCATGGGGTATGGCGCATATGATGGAGCGAGATTCAGAAATGTTTTTCATTTCAACTCGTGAAGTCACACTTCCATAAATTAATTAATTATATTAATGATCTGTGCTGTGTGTGTATTAATTCATTCTAGTTTAAAGTTGCATACACAAAAGACACGTGGGAAACTAACATGTGTGCTCATAAATTTGCATTATGTTGCATTCTCATGTATGTGGAAAATAATAAATTAATCTTGTCTATTGTTGTGTCATAACTAATAGCAGCTGTTTTTAAATAATTCGGGCTTGAATCTTCAAGAGGAATGGACTGCTCTAATTTAGACTGATCAGACTTATTATTATTTTCTCTAAACTTTGGAACTAGTGCCGCGCACTTTATTGTTCCAGAAACGTTTCTTGTAAATTATGGATTCTGAAATGTCACTGTGCATGGATATCACTTCTCCCGCATTTGGCACCCCTTGTTTATTTCTATGACTGTTCCCTCACGAGCACTGGCCAATCACGATACACCCACCCCTTTTTTACTTCCTGGTTTGAGCACAACAGCACGCCAGGGAATACCTCCATGAACGCCGATTCAGGTAATTTTTACAGTCTGGCTCTGCCCCTTACTTCGTTAGACAGTTCGAGGGTCGGATTCTATTATGTTTCCTGACTCCTACAGGCTTACCCTGGCGCCGTCCGGTTGCGACTGAGTAACACGGACCCTGGCAGCCCTGCATTCGGTAAGACTCGCTTTAGTTTGCTCTTCACTTTTTAGACCCTTTACCGGCATAAAGATGCCTGACCTCTAACATTCAGAATTTTTGAATTGTAGAGGCTTGCTGGACCGGACCACACTGAGCATCGACTCGCATGGGTCCATTTTTGTACTGCCTCGGTAAGCACGCGATTCTAGTAATTCCGTCTCCCCTCACTGTCCTAAATAGACACTGCAGCCTCCAAGCACCGTGCTCACTTTGCTCAAACGTGCCTGTTCACTATGTATTGCATGGGAGTATTCGCGCTAAAAATCGCCGGGTCACGTCGGACTGACCGATGGAACAAGATCCTTATTTTCGTAGCCAACACCGGTTTTTCACCTATAGAAAACGGCGCAATAACTTCACTCTGCATGGAAGGAGTATGTTTTTACACCCTGCACCAAGAGTCACTTCATGAAATTTAAATGTTATTGTCCTGGTTTTTAAATGTCATTTTTCTTACTCTTTCCCTATTTCCTTTAGGCAATTTGAGGTTTAGTGCTATAAGGCAAATAATTTGTTTTTGTCCTGATGATGGTTCCAATTATTCTTTAGGGGAACCGAAACGCCGTCGACTCGCTCATGCACCTTATACAAACATATTTGATTGTGAAATTAATGTAATGGTGCAACTTGATATTTTCTGTGCAATGAATGTGTAAGCAGAAAAACGTTGTTTTGCCTTTAAACTCTCTCTACCACTTCTTCACCTGTACTTACCCCGCAAGTGTTGGGCACAGGCTTGTGTACCTCACAGGGGCATTGTGGAAGGTATTCTTGTTATATGTTGGATACTTGTTTATTGAGTAAACTTGAATGACCTCTGTCCGGCTGGACATGTCACTCTAAAATATAGATTGGATTCGCGTCTATATTTATTGATACTGCATTTTATCCTTGCATGGGACCACTGTTGTTTTAGAAAATTGTTCCCCGAGGTCCCGAGCAGACTAATTGGGGTCCCTTGTTGTTATAAAAAGTTTTTAAATAATGGCATGTGCTTATTTTGCTTCCCTGTCTATGTGGTGTCACTCTATTCTCTATAGGTGCATAAAGAACCCTGCTGGATTAAATGAAGAATGGTAGATATAAAATGCTGCTTTATTTGTGCTTTACAGCTAGGTAATTTAGACTAATGGGTTAATCACTAGCAATGATGGGTGGCAACAGAACAAATTGTATTTCTTTCATTAATTACTCTTTTGTGTTTGTTTATATATTAGTTATACAAATGAAGCTTAGAGAGGGCTGCAGAAAAATAGTGCACTTTTAAAAGTGACGCAAGAGAGGTGGCGCAGAAAAATAACGCCTTCTGAAGAGAGGCCTGTGTTTGAAAATGGCACAAGAGAAAATAATTCTGAAAAGGATGGAAAAAGCCTCTGAGCTTTTATTTTGAAAGGTTTTGGAAAGAACTGCTAAAAGATGACTCTGTGGAGAAATTTTGCTAACGTACCACGGGAGCTCAGAACGGATAGGCTCAAGGTTGGAAGGAAGAGACGTGATAGAAATTGCATTGCTTGAACTCTTTTCGCTACAGATTGTAGCAGCTTGAGGAAATGCTGCCAATACTTCTGCATGAACAATGAACTAGTGAATTTGCCCGGACATGTGGAAAGGAGGTGTCATAATTTACGGTGGCATGAGGTGGCTCAGCCAATGGAGAGCTAGAATTCATCTGATGGAATGTGAAAAATAGTTAGCTCAGCTTATTTTAGGGTATAAGAATCAGCTCAGAGAACAGACATTTGGCTTACGCTCGAGATTCCTGAGGGACGTGATATGCTGATGGACTACACACGTGAGAAAAGGAGTTTTTATTAATTACTTTATTTCTAGGTGATCAGGGTAGAAACAGAGAGATAGTTAGGATTTGGAAATGCTTAATTTTACTTATTTCTGCTAATGAATAATAATTCTTGATTTATGCTCTTTTTATTAATTCTGAATAAACCTCTCTTTATGACTTTTTCTAATGCTTGTTTAATAAAATTCCAAAACCTGAGTTTTTCTAGTTATGTTTAAATAAACTTTCTAAATGACAAGCTGGTCTTGATTATTGTGATAGTTTAAACGGATCACTGAAAGAATATCGACTACCAAAATATCGACTACCCAAAATATCGAGGAAAAAATATCTACAGCAAAAATATCGAGTTTGTATGTACAAACAGGTAAGTACAAAAATATCGAGTACAAAATATCGTTTACAAAAATATAGTTGTAAAAAATTTCGTATTTACTAAAAACAGTGTTAAATTAAATTAATATCAATAATTAATTACTAAAATATACTTAAAATTACTTAAATTAACTTATAATAATTAAATAATTAATGAAAGTTAAATAAATATTTTTTTATTTCATATTTATTAAACATATATATATAGTAATAAAATATAATAAAATAATACCCAAAAACTGAAAACTGACCCTGAACCCTAAAAATACCCCTTTACCCAAAAACTGAAAACTGACCCTGAACCCTAAAAATACCCCTTTACCCAAAAACTGAAAACTGACCCTGAACCCTAAAAATACCCCTTTACACAAAAACTGAAAACTGGCCCTGAACCCTAAAAATACCCCTTTGCCCAAAAACTGAAAAATGACCCTGAACCCTAAAAATACCCCTTTACCCAAAAACCCAAAACTGACCCTGAACCCTAAAAATACCCCTTTACCCAAAAACCCAAAACTGACCCTGAACCCTAAAAATAAAAACGATATTACTTCACTTACCTTAAAAACGATATTACTTCACTTACCTTAAAAACGATATTTTGGCTGTCGATATTCTGTCCTGTCGATATTTTCTCCAAACGATATTTTGGAGTCGATATTATGTCCAAACGATATTTTGGAGTCGATATTATGTCTGTGTACCAGTTTAAACAACATATTTAGATCTTATCGCCTCATGATTCAGTCGCTCTATTGTTGATATGGGCCTAGTGTTGAAGTGTAAGTTTGGTGGTAGTAGATAGAGTCATTTATGCAAAATGTTGGTGAGAGCGCTGGATCAATTCCTTGGTAGCCATCGGACGGTTATATGTTGTTTATATGTTGTTTTTGACATACATGTTACATGCATGATACATATATGTTAGTATATTCATAGGATTAAGGTTTAACATATGTTGAGTTAGTCAGTTTGTTTAAAATAAGGGTTTTTCCAGCAGTGTGAAAATTCCCAGGTTAGCCATGGCTAGAGATGTGTAACGCTGTGATCAGGACGCTGATATGTAAGCAGGTTACACAAGCACATTTGTTCTGCTTCAGAAGGTGATATCACCGTGTATCATCGTGTTGTTGACGTGCAACACATGTTAGTGCTAGGTGTGAATGTATGCATAGTGAGGATTATCTAAGAAATTTGAGCAGCATGAGTATAGGGACAATGAGCCTGTTGTAAAACTCACTGTGATAAGAGTAATAGTATATATTCAAGCTTGAGTGAAGGGTAAGATAACGCCGGTGCATGATTATCTATAAACAGGTGAGAGTCCTGTACGGATAACGTGCTTAATATCTAAAAACAGGCGAGAGTCCTGTACGGATAACGTCGCATATTTTATTAACGGTGCATGATTATCTATAAACAGGTGAGAGTCCTGTAGGGATAACATGTATGTATGATTTTAGGGTTTTCCGTTTGAAAGTGCGTAATTGTTTTGTAATTGTGTTCAAGTCAAACTTTGAAATGTCACTTGGTTGTGCATTCTGAGGGAAATGAGTTCATATATTACTTGTTAGAAGGGTAGAGTAAGAGTTGCTCTATTGGCGATTGAAATTATTCTATGAGAATAGGGCCGACTATTCCAAGCTGAGAATACTTGAATGAATGTAAAACTATCCTATTTAGAGAAGCAGGCAGATGAGTCCGTTTTATGTATTTACTAAATTGTACCAAAAGTAACTTTAAGGTACTTAGGAACGTTCAAAATAAAGTCTGTGTTATTCCAAGACTTTGTAAGGTGTTGCGCGCTATTAAATATACTTAAAAGCACTGCGCGCTAATAAAAATCAAATTTAAAGTGTCCCGATCGAAATTGTAAAGGAGGGGCCGATTTTAGGAGCGAGAACGTGTGGGGAGAGCCTGAAACCGCAGCAGCTGTATACGTCAGAGCAGCCGCGCTCTGATTGGGTGAGGGGTCCGAGGTGTCATAGTAAAGCTGCCCTCTGATTGGTTAGGACGCCTAAAGCCTCACAATAAATCAGTGAGAGCATTATATTGATTTAGATGGTCGTGCAATGATTAGTTGATGTGCGCCACCACAGTTATCCAAATTGCTTATAAATTCAAGTGTCCCCGTTTTTAAAATTCTTATTTGAAAGCAGTTACGCAAATAAATAATGCTAAATAAATTATTCCCATTTTAAAAGTGTGCCCGATTTGGTTCTTTCCTTCGTTTTAACAGTGTTTGTCACAAGTGATAAACGGCCGGTGAATATTATTGTAAACACACCTTGTAAGGGAGGGGCAATTTAAGGAGTGGAAACGCTGAGAGAGAGCTGGAGCCGCAGCGGCCGTGTGTGTGAAAGCCGCTGCGCTCTGATTGGGCGCGTCATTATAGAATAGCTCTCTGATTGGTTAGAGCTGTCTTGTTATGTAAAATTATCCCCGTTCAAATTTTATTCATTGTTATAGTTATAATTATTTCAGCTGATAGATTTAGAGTCAGCCAGCTGATGAAAAGGTGACGACTCATGCGCATTCACCCTGCTTGCCGAGTAAATGATAATAAATACATTTTGCCACTTTAAATTTCCTTCCTGCCGAGTTATTTTAATTTGTCTGTCACTGTTGAAGTGTGACAGGCGTTGCGCGTATTTGTTCAGGAGGAGCTGAACACGAGGGGAAAAGATTAAAACAAAAACGGAGTTGTGAGCGAAGGAGCCGCCTTTCTATTGGCTCAGGTCCCGACTCGTCATAGAAGAGCCGCGCACCCATTGGCTGGTGACGCGCAGTGTCATTAGGAAAGCCGCGACCTTATTGGTTAAGGCTTTGTAAACTTCGTAATATAAATTTTAATGTTTTTTTTGCTTATAAATTGATTAATACTAACTTGATATTAGTAGCAAATGCTTTATATGCATTACGCTACAACTCACTGCCGCTTTCCCAAACTTATTGAAAGAAAGGCTTGCGTTACAGTCGTGCTTTGGAGCTGCTGTACGCTGATTGGTGGATGACGTTGTAGCGTCATAAGGGAGCCGCGACCGGATTGGTTGAGGCTCGAGTGGGCTTTGTAGTTGGCTGATTAGAGTGACTACTGCCTGCCGAGGAAGTGTCCTCAAGGTATTTATATATTAAAAAAAAAAAAATACTTGAATATAGAAATAAAACACCGCTTTGGCCCCCTTTTCCTCGACGCGTTAATGTTTTAAAAGAAGAAGCGTTTGACAACTAATGCGTGTGATGAGCGTTGTGTACTGTATTATAGAAGACATTTACAGTAGTGCTCTGATTGGCTGGGAGGTCCGGCGAATCACAGCAAAGCCGCGCTGTAGTTGGTTAAAACAATCGTAAACAGCCCTATGATTGGCTGAGGCACGTTGTTGCTTCAAAAATAGTTATTTACATTTGTAAGTGTCCCCGTCCCAAATTTTATCATCGTCACAAGATTAGCGCTATTAATTTAATTAAAGAAAAGCTAACTTGGGTGTAGCAACTAATTAGTATAGCGCGACAATAGAAGGGGCTGAGCGCGAGGGAAGGAGAAACTGCAGTAGCAGTGTGTGTTATAGCAAAGGTAGACTGTGATTTGCTAGAACATCGACAACAGCGCTGATTGATTGCGTGTCACATGGTGATTTATGTATATTACAAAAACACACAACAGAGCAGATCAGGTCTGAAAGAAGGTGTGCAGTTGTAATGGCAAATGTGCAACAATGGGTGCATGTATGCACGTATGCTGGTGAAAGCATCAGCTAGAGAAATCCCATCAGACCACCCTTTATGGTGGAGTTAACGTCATGTGGGAAATTTGTTGATCATACCATAGCACAACCGACCATGTAGTGCCGATGTGGAAATGGATGTCAATAATCTAGCCGTGATGTCCCTTGTGAATTGGTGTTCACTAAAGTGCAGTGCTCAAATGATAATAATAAATTAAAATTGACTACACATGCGCTGTATCTCATTCAAAACGCAATCTATGTGTCAAATGTTAAAAACACGCCGGGTAGTAAGACTACCCTGTGGCGCAGTGTAGGACGGTCGACATGTTTCAGCCTGTGGGGCATTGCCCCTGCTTTCTTCAGGACCATAGACAAAGAAGGCTACTGCAACTATAATTGATAAGTTGAGTGAAACGGATAATTAATGTACTAGAAAAAGTCACATATCTACCAGTAACCATCACACTTGAATGCCCACTGGAAGGAGAGAAGAACATCTTCTTCCTAGAAAACAAAAATGTTTCACAAGAACACTACATTACACACAAACACCCGTATAACTACACAAAGACAATACAAACAAAGCACACCTAACTGAATAATTTGCATTCAGTATTGTATAAACAAGCATAATAACTTAAAACAACATGAGGCATTTCCTCACGATGCTACTCACCCAGCTTTGTGTGGGTGAAGACCTCACCTCACCCGGCAACCGCTCGGGAGAATGAAGCCCGCTCTATAGTGCAGAAAAAGAGGACACTATAAGCGCAAAAGTCTGAAGTGTCCCCGCCAATTGCTCTGCACAATAACCCAACAGACGTGTGATAGCAACCCAACTGTACCACCAAGACACTAACCCACAGCCAGACACCTGTAAAACATTTGGTGTTTCTCTTGTCAAAAACCATCTAGAACTAAGCCTCTGAATGGCTTCTTAATAACTCCCAGATAACTGCCTCAAAATCACAGTGTATCATTAGTGATAGGAGTTCCTACAAACAAAACCACGCATTATCCATAATAAAGGGCTGCTCGGATGCCCAGAAGTATCAAGTCAAAGATTTCTAAATGAGTCCCCAAGTCTGATGGGCTTGTGGGGCCGTCCAGACTGCTCGGCTTGAGTTTGCTCAGCCTAGTTAAACCGAAGGGGGCTCACTAATTGCGGAGAGAAAACAGGAGACTCACCTGTCCGTCGGTGCTCCCGCTTAGTGTGTCGAGCGGCAGTGGAGGTGTTTGGTCAAAACGCCCTAGGTAGTTATGTAGCTGCCGGTAAACGAATCGTGAGGCAGAATAGGCGTGTGGGCAAAAACGCGAGAAAGAGAAACACTACTCTTTTCGCACATGCGCAATGACATCAAACTAACGAGAGATGTCATGTAGTTTGTGTTCACATTATTCTATAACATGCAAACGGAGGATTGTTTTAAGATAGCATCCTGTGAGATAGGATGGATAAAGAATGACAAGCGGCTTGTGGAAAAATTTGCTCAATAATGCATATATCCAAATTGACGCGCATGTCTAGTGAGGAGACACTACATTCATGTCATGCGCCCAATGAAGGTGACTGAATTGAAGAGGAGCTAAATGGGCTCCCAAGCTTGAGTCTCTCAAATGGGGCACCAAATGTGTGCCAAAAGCCCAAAACCTAGCTTACAACTACCACAAGGAATATAAAACAAGTATTCATAGTTGGGTTGCTATCACACGTCTGTTGGGTTATTGTGCAGAGCAATTGGCGGGGACACTTCAGACTTTTGCGCTTATAGTGTCCTCTTTTTCTGCACTATAGAGCGGGGCTTCATTCTCCCGAGAGGTTGCCGGGTGAGGTGAGGTCTTCACCCACACAAAGCTGGGTGAGTAGCATCGTGAGGAAATGCCTCATGTTGTTTTAAGTTATTATGCTTGTTTATACAATACTGAATGCAAATTATTCAGTTAGGTGGGCTTTGTTTGTATTGTCTTTGTGTATTTATACGGGTGTTTGTGTGTAATGTAGTGTTCTTGTGAAACATTTTTGTTTTCTAGGAAGAAGATGTTCTTCTCTCCTTCCAGTGGGCATTCAAGTGTGATGGTTACTGGTAGATATGTGACTTTTTCTAGTACATTAATTATCCGTTTCACTCAACTTATCAATTATAGTTGCAGTAGCCTTCTTTGTCTATGGTCCTGAAGAAAGCAGGGGCAATGCCCCACAGGCTGAAACATGTCGACCGTCCTACACTGCGCCACAGGGTAGTCTTACTACCCGGCGTGTTTTTAACATTTGACACATAGATTGCGTTTTGAATGAGATACAGCGCATGTGTAGTCAATTTTAATTTATTATTATCATTTGAGCACTGCACTTTAGTGAACACCACTTCACAAGGGACATCACGGCTAGATTATTGACATCCATTTCCACATCGGCACTACATGGTCGGTTGTGCTATGGTATGATCAACAAATTTCCCACATGACGTTAACTCCACCATAAAGGGTGGTCTGATGGGATTTCTCTAGCTGATGCTTTCACCAGCATACGTGCATACATGCACCCATTGTTGCACATTTGCCATTACAACTGCACACCTTCTTTCAGACCTGATCTGCTCTGTTGTGTGTTTTTGTATAATAGAGTAGGGGAGCGAGCAGAGAGGTCACTAAATATTCCCCTTGACCCTCCACATACATTTCTGTTTTTTAGATTTATGTATATTAGCCAGCGAGCGTTGCATGCTTTATTAAAATTGATAACTTATTATTATGAGTAGATGTGCTTCTCATGTCAAGAATTGAGAACGTCTTTCAAAAAGGAAAGGCTGCACTGTAACTAACTAAGCTTTGTGAAACTTTGTGATTGGCTGAAGAATTTTGGCACTTGTTTATATTTTACAAATATACTGGCTTTAGGTTTTCTTTTCCGCTACAGCCTCGTTATTGTCACAGCTGATGTGTGTTTTGGGTTTTGAAACAACTAACTAATTTCAAGTGCTGTATTTAAAGTGTGATTTTCTGTAAGTGGTTTTTTTTGTTTTGTTCTTTCTTTGATGTGAGTGCCCAGAACTGATCTAAAACGATAATTTTATCACATAGGTGTGGTTCATAGTTGTTGGGGTCATTGATCACAGTATAGCAATTACCAATACCCTATTAAAGACAAGAGCAGGGGGATATACGTTGTCAGTAAAGCATTAGCAGCTGACAATAGTAATGCAAGTACAGTTGTAGAGCCCACCAAAGAAAGAACAAGATTGGGCAATATCAGCAACATTGTATCACATTTGGTGATTTGTGATTTCCAAGTCAAATTAAATTATTGGTTTAAAAGAAATTAACAGAAGGAGTCTAAAGGTTTTTGCAGCCAAACATTTTATTTAAATTAAAGGCAAACAGATCAGGTTTTCTTTTTCCACAGCTATTGATGCAGAAAGGTGTGTAAGTGCAAATAAATACATTTTAAAAATAGCTAATGACATTTAAGTGTTTTGTTGTTGCAAAATAAAAATTTTATGTTGCTGTTTTTGGAAATTCATGTTTTTCTTTCCAGGTTTATTAAAATTAGTGATGCAGGTAAATTAGAAGGAATATTAAATTGACCAAGGTATAAGGTTTTTCTACACCTGATAGTGTTAAATTAATTAATTAATTGATCAGCAAACGCTGTAAGGCAAATTTAGAGAGTGCTTTTACCAAATTATATAAAGAAAAAGAAAATGACTTCCTGGTATAAGAAAATGAAAAAGGTTGTTGCTAAATGTGAGAGCAAATTAAAAATCCCAAAATTAGCGAAAATAAATAATAAACGTGTCACAGTAGAAAATATTGATCAGTGTAAAATTAATGTTGTAAATATTGATCAGAACAGGAATTCAAGAAGACCCTCAGAACAGATTAATGTAACGCCAAAAGTCCAAAATCAGATTGATAGAGTGTCAGCTCAGACTTCTTCTCAAATTGATGCGACAGAAAAGCATGATGAAATGCCTAGTACTTCTGGAATTAATATTCCTGATCATATGAATTCATCAAATGATTTAAAACAGTCCATGAATTATAAAGAAACAGTGACAGTCCCTGTGCTTAGAAAAGATGAAACTAGTCCCGCAGTTTTAAAGGTCCCATTGACTGAAAAAGTTTATTGTATTGTACTTGAAATTGAACTAGTAATGATTAAAACTCAGCAAGAAAGAGTGATGACTTCAATTCTAGCAAGTGAGAATTCTGACATTGATCTGATTGAATTGACACAGTCTGATGAGTCAAAATTATGGTCAATAGAAAAAGAGATTGAGATAAATGAGCTAAATAAACAACTACAAATACAGCGACAGGTGATGATTGAGCAGAATGAGATGGCTTCATCGCCATTGCAAAATTATATTAATAAGCAGACAAACAATACAGATACAGAATTAAATAAAGAACAGGAAAACAGATCACAAAGAATAAGTGTATTTCCAGTATCTTGGAATGAATATGATGGTCTTTTAAGCGAAAATATTGAAATAACAGATAAAATTGATCAACAGATTAAAAGATTGACTTCTGTAGGTTCACCTATCAGAAATGCTAATTTAATTAAAGGATTGATTGATGACATTCAATTGGCAGAAAGGATTGCTGTCATAAAAGGTACAGCATACAAGAATGATGAACATGCTTTGAGTTCACTAATACTAACATCTGTAGTTGAAACTTGGCAGGGAGTCAAAGATTTACAAGATGAAGCAACTCATGAGGAGAAAAACACATGGTTAAGAGTAGAATGTAGACAGCGAGATGAGGATGAGATTTGGACACACAATGATAGCAGAGTAGTTTTACTAAATAGCATGATTACTGACATGGACAGAATATACCATAGAATTGTAGAATTTCTTTATCAGAGGTGTCTGTCTTGTCAACAAATGAACACAATTAGGAAAACAGTTGTGGGAATGGGAACAGGAAGACAGGAGAGTAGTACATTCACCAGATTACAAATGGATTTTATTGAAATGACACTGCATGACAAAATGTGTTACATTTTTGTGATTATCTATTTGATTTCAAAATGGGTTGAGACATTTCTCACGCGACATATTGATGAAATTACTGTTGCAAAGTTATCAGATGGCAGAAGACATATTGAAAACAGACTGCTCCATTGTACAGATAGAACAGAAATTTCAGGTGTTGAGGAGCAAGAGAACGGTACTATAAAGAACAGAGATGCAAAAATGAGCCTAACTACAGGTACAAAGTAGACAGATGTCCTTCCACTTGTTTTGATGTTTCTGAAAAGTACTACTGATAAAAAGTCAGATTTAAGACCACATGATATTATGATGGACAAGGTAAAGAGACAGGCATTGATACCAGTGGAAATTATGATGACTATTGATGATAGCATCAATTTGAAATACTGCAGAAATTTATCAGATGTAGTGAGTTCTGTGTCTAATGAAGATGTAACTGAAGTGCAAACAAGAGAAAAAGAGCAAGCACATGATCTGTTACCAGGTGAAAGAGTCAAGAAAAAGGTTCGTCTAAAAAGAAATTGTCTAGTGCCAAGGTGGCAGAAAGGGAGGCTAGTTAGTCTTGTCACAACAAATGCAGTGAAGTGCAAAAGACTGAAGAGATGGATTAACACTGGCCATATCTTTCGTGTACTTACACCTGAAAATCCTGATGAAGATAGTGTTATCACTGCTGATTCAGATTCTGAAGAAGAGCCTGAAAAGAATTCAGACCTTGAAGATCGACAGGTTGGTCGACATCTGGAGAATATGAATAGAAAACAAGCCTTGAATGAAGAAGACTTGAAAGTTGTGACTGAAGACTCAGAAAATGATAGAGATCTGAAAGAAAAAGAAGCAGAAGAAGAATCTGATCAGATTGTGATTGAAGACCAGAAGAGTATTGAAAAGCAGAAAAGAAGCTCTGAAAGCAGGAACAGAACTTCTGAAACTGGGAAGTTGAAGGTAATTAAAGAAGATGAATTGCCAAGTACCAGTTACAAAGATGATGTTCCTAACAGAGTGAAGCTGCCGAGTAAAGAAGTACCTGAGTCCAGAATTAAAATTTCTGACAGTGAAACTGATGAGAGTGATGAAAATTCTCAAATAGGAAAATTCAGAAAAGGAGCTTGGAGAACAGAATGTAATGTGACCGAGCAAAAGAAGAAATCATCAAGAGAAGATGATATTTGGCCAAGAGAAAATGAAGGCCTAAAATTCAAATTGGTACACAGATCAAAGGAACAGATTGATGAGATATCAAGTCAAAAAGGTTCTAAAAAGAAAAGTGAGGCAGGAAAGAAATTAGAGGTGATACCTGTAATGGAGGTAAATAATAGCAGGCAGAAAGAGATTGAAGACAATAGTGACAATGATTGAGGTACATACTTGTTTAAAAAAAAAAAATAATTAGGTTTCTGTTTTTGGCATTAGGCTGAAGAAAATGTGACACAAGGTCGAAGAAATTGTGTTAGCTGGAAAAATAACTTGTGACATTAGATCGAATAAAAACTGTTAGAAGGTTTAAAGGTATATAAAAAAAATTTCGACAAAATTTTAAAAATTTTTGTTTTATTTTTCCTTGCAAGCTTAATGAAATTACTTTCATGTTTTTATAAATAACAGTTCAAGATACTTAATTTCAAAGAAATGTTATAAGATGTCTCTGAAATATGTGCTCCTAATAATTGATACTTTGGTTAGTTTAGGTTGTCATTTTTCCTTTGGAATTACCAAGGAGAAGTTTAAGGTTAATATGATAAGCAAGATACTGACACCCTTATTAGTTATAGTTTTTGTAACACTTTTGTTGAAAATCAGTTCCATGTTACACAAGAGAAAGAAATACTTGAGATAAAGAAGAAAACTTTTGAAAATCAGAAAGACACAAGAGAGAGAGATAGAACTGGAGGAGTTTCTTAAAACTCAATATGAGAATTGTAGATAAACTGATGAGATAAGTCTTTAGAATTTACTAACACAGGTGAAATTGAATCATGTTCATCTTAGATAACATTTTTGCAAAAATTTTTGGTGGTGTTTGGTGATTTTAAAATCACCAGATGGGGGAGTTGATGGAGCGAGATTCAGAAATGTTTTTCATTTCAACTCGTGAAGTCACACTTCCATAAATTAATTAATTATATTAATGATCTGTGCTGTGTGTGTATTAATTCAACCTAGTTTAAAGTTGCATACACAAAAGACACGTGGGAAACTAACATGTGTGCTCATAAATTTGCATTATGTTGCATTCTCATGTATGTGGAAAATAATAAATTAATCTTGTCTATTGTTGTGTCATAACTAATAGCAGCTGTTTTTAAATAATGGCATGTGCTTATTTTGCTTCCCTGTCTATGTGGTGTCACTCTATTCTCTATAGGTGCATAATGAACCCTGCTGGATTAAATGAAGAATGGTAGATATAAAATGCTGCTTTATTTGTGCTTTACAGCTAGGTAATTTAGACTAATGGGTTAATCACTAGCAATGATGGGTGGCAACAGAACAAATTGTATTTCTTTCATTAATTACTCTTTTGTGTTTGTTTATATATTAGTTATACAAATGAAGCTTAGAGAGGGCTGCAGAAAAATAGTGCACTTTTAAAAGTGACGCAAGAGAGGTGGCGCAGAAAAATAACGCCTTCTGAAGAGAGGCCTGTTGTTGAAAATGGCACAAGAGAAAATAATTCTGAAAAGGATGGAAAAAGCCTCTGAGCTTTTATTTTGAAAGGTTTTGGAAAGAACTGCTAAAAGATGACTCTGGAGAAATTTTGCTAACATGCCACGGGAGCTCAGAACGGACAGGCTCAAGGTTGGAAGGAAGAGACGTGATAGAAATTGCATTGCTTGAACTCTTTTCGCTACAGATTGTAGCAGCTTGAGGAAATGCTGCCAATACTTCTGCATGAACAATGAACTAGTGAATTTGCCCGGACATGTGGAAAGGAGGTGTCATAATTTACGGTGGCACGAGGTGGCTCAGCCAATGGAGAGCTAAAATTCATCTGTTGGAATGTGAAAAATAGTTAGCTCAGCTTATTTTAGGGTATAAGAATCAGCTCAGAGAACAGACATTTGGCTTACGCTCGAGATTCCTGAGGGGCATGATATGCTGATGGACTACACACGTGAGAAAAGGAGTTTTTATTAATTACTTTATTTCTAGGTGATCAGGGTAGAAACAGAGAGATAGTTAGGATTTGGAAATGCTTAATTTTACTTATTTCTGCTAATGAATAATAATTCTTGATTTATGCTCTTTTTATTAATTCTGAATAAACCTCTCTTTATGACTTTTTCTAATGCCTGTTTAATAAAATTCCAAAACCTGAGTTTTTCTAGTTATGTTTAAATAAACTTTCTAAATGACAAGCTGGTCTTGATTATTGTGATAGTTTAAACAACATATTTAGATCTTATCGCCTCATGATTCAGTCGCTCTATTGTTGATATGGGCCTAGTGTTGAAGTGTAAGTTTGGTGGTAGTAGATAGAGTCATTTATGCAAAATTTTGGTGAGAGCGCTGGATCACATACACCCCATGATCGCAGGGGTACGCACCGTACCCCTGCAGACATGGGGTGTACACACTGTACCCGGGGAGGGCGATCCGTACCTGTTTCAAGGCGAACACTGCTTCTCCGGACGTTTTGGGCTCCCATAAAAAAACCGTCGTACGGTGCGTAGCCGACACGATTCGTATTTGCTGGGTCGGGAATACCTGCTTCGAACCGTACGGATGTCGCATACAGCAGGTTCTGAGGGAGAATCGTACAGAGATTAGTGTCGTACAGTCTTTGTACGATTCGTATGCAGACTCGGACTGCTCCACAGGAGTCCCTCGTTCTTTGTTGTAGGCAGACAAGCCTCCCAGACTTTGGAGGCACAGCAGCTGCAGGACGAGATGACTTTTGGCTCACTTTGATGGAAACAGCAGACAGGCTGGTAAGACTGGTGCTGGGTCAGTTGTTTTTTCCGCAGTCTGCACTTTTGTGGCTCTTTAGTTTCCTTCTTCTTTGTTGATAACAATGAATCTGATTTCCTGGTGCCAGAGATCTCATAAATACTGAAATAATGGGCACCACAAAAACAATTGCACAGTTTTGAAAAAGAGATCTGGCACTGAGGCCTGGTTAGCAGGAACCCATTGCACTTCCTGTCGAAATCACATCAAATACCAGGCAAAAGTGGGTGTGACCATGTCAAGAAGAGCAGTACCTACAATATACAGATAACATACTTGAAACTCAAAAAGTCTACCCCTGCATGAGTATAAGATTTGGATATACATAGATGGGCCTACAGTGCCTGTGGTTGATACTAAAAAACAAAAACAAAAAAAATCATACCTTGTGCTGCTATGCAGCAAGGTTTTGAAGATGATGACTTAAAGCAGTATGTATACGAAAAATCATCCTGGTAAATTTGGGGACTGGAAGCTGATGCTCACCTGATAGTAACACACAATTAGTTGAGAAGAAAGAATTTATGGGCATATTATCAAGCACGGCGTTAACATTATCGCTGCTTTAGCGGCAGAAAACTGCTGCTAATGCGGCGATAATGAGCTTGATAATACGCTGTAGAGAATTCTCATAGAAGCCCAGGTTTACATCAGAACCTGGGCTTCTATGGGAATTCACAAGGGCATATTATCAAGCCCATTATCGCCGCTTTAGCAGCAGGTTCCTGCCGCTAAAGCGGCGATGATGTTAACGCTGTTTCTTGATAATATGCCCCTTAGAGTGGTGCACACAAGGTATGAGTGTTTATCCTATGCTCCTACGATGAGACCCATCTATGATAGCTCTGTTCATAAATAGCAAAAGTTGGGCACACACTATCTACATAAATGGTTGAGTTCCATACAGTAGTAACTATTGATTTATACAGTAGCATAGAAAAGAAGGTATTGTTTTATATGAATAATGCAAACATCCCATTATTTGACGTCAGCAGAGATCTTTTATTTATAGATATTGTTTGCTGTTCACGTAGCCAACACGTGTTTCGTTGGTTTAGCTACTTCGTCAGGGTTACAACGAGTAAAAAATATAAACTTCAGGGATACAGAATCTCCCAAAAAGAATCCCCAAATACATTTAGGCAAATCCATCACCAACACGTGTGAAAGAGTGACTGTCTTGAATAGTATCATTGGCATAAATTCATCCAATGTGTATAGACATAGGTGCAACATGGTAGTCATACCGAATAGCATATCTAGGTTACAGATATCCTGAACATATAAAAGTTTGGTAGCAGAGGTATTCATGTTTATCTAGGCTTTAGAACCTGTGGAATACATATGTAGCGGTTGTGTTAAAGCTACTATTAGCATTTCGAAGTAGCATTTGTGAGAAAACATATAGGTACAATAGAATGATGAGAGAAAGATATTACACTCTAGAGCGTGGCAAGGAAAGGAAGGAACTTATACTTCAGTTAATTACTTATGGTGTGTCCAAGTATCAATTGATCAAGTACCTGTTAGTTATAGCGCAAGGTCTATTTAGAGGCACAATAAGGCCACACGTGAAGTAGTTCTGCCGTACCGTTCGGGTAGATGCTAGTGGACAGTCAAATGGTCATCTAAAGGGAATCAAATAGAAGAACATCATGACATATGGTCCCCATTGATAATTACGGGACTAAGATAAGTGGTTCCCCCAGTGTACTATATCGTACCCAAACTATCTCCTGTAATACACTAAATTCAAAGACTTATTTTGCTTGAAGTTGTATTATACTCTTGACTCTTTGGCACCCACCATGAATAGCAAACATCTATTAGTCAATATGGGCAAAAATATATATGTGGAAAAAGACAAAGGGGGGAATCACATCTATAATAATAGATTCAAGGGAAAATTCACTATTATGTAGAGCATGCAACGAGTAAGCGAACCAGGACAATGATATGTGACTCACCACCGGAGTTTCTCTTGTAGTTAAATATACAAGAGGAGAGGTAATCCAAGGGTAATGTGCTTTATCTTCTGTTGTATTGAAATCTTAAGGTGAAAAAGAATCGTGAGAAGACATTTAGGATAAATATTTTAGCCATCCCTCTCGCAACAACAGAGAATCGGTAATTGTACCAAAACCTGTTAAACAACTCACTAGAGTTTGGTAAGTTCAAGCGGTCCCAGTGTAAAAGTGTAATGTGCTATAACTTCGGTAGAGTAAAGATTTGGAGGTAACAAAAGAGGGTCAGGATACCGCATTAAAATAAGTTATAAAGCTACATTTTTTTTTTAAACGTGTGTCTTGCACTAGCTAGAGCTACGGCAATTAAACCAAAAAGCCCTTTAAACTACTCACCAGGGTAAGGTAGGCTATGGCAGGCCCAGTGTATATAGGACAAGACGGCACGGGGGTCTGAGGCTGAGCATGGTCCCTACAAAGTAAAACCCGAAACTATAGTAGTACAATCTTAAAGCGGACTGGTGGAGAAACAAATGCTACTACAAAATGCTAATAGTAGCTTTAACACAGCTGTTACGTGTGTATTCCACAGGCTCTAAAGCCTAGATAAACATTAATACCTCTGCTACCAAACTTTTATATGTTAAGGATATGTATAACCTAGATATGCTATATAACCTAGATATGCTATATAACCTAGATATGCTATTCGGTATGACTACTATAAGGCACCTATGTCTATTCACATTGGATGAACTTATGTCAATGATACTATTCAAGATACTATGTACACGCACTAAGATTTTAGGTGACTGTATTGCACAGATAGGTAAGTTGCAGTCCTACGAGATATACAACTGTCACCCAAGGCACAAGACTGTTGCTGGAACCTCCAGCCTTTCTCTTATGAAATGATACTTCACTCCTTGTTTATTTCATGTTTAACATTTATTTAATTTGATTAGCGTTTTGATGTTGAATTCACACAGTTATTTCATTTCTTTCCAGAAAAGTATATACTTCATCCAATGCATTTGGGCGGTTAAACCGCCTTCATCAGGGAAACAATCTGTGAAAGTCAAACAATAATATCTCTAAGTATACATTACTTATTTGGTTATATACACATGATTAATTACGCTTATACTCTAACTGCTGTTGGCAGGTTCCCCCTCCCCTCTCTGGCATTCTCATGTCGAGTGTGAAAAATGCTATGTCTCCTGATCGCTGTTACCCCACTAAACTATCAACCCAATTAACTTCGCCACTGCCTTTCCATTTAGGATTACTACCTGTCAGGGTGAGACTAATAACGGGTTGCTGGTCTTGCCATATAGGTGCGTCTATACTGGGTCACTGCCGCTAAGCCTGCCGCATTCTCTGCTTACCAACGCTCTCACCTCCATGTTATGGGTTGCGGCTTCACTGATCCCGTGACGTTCTGCGTGTGGAGCGCTGTGCGTGATTCCAAGTTTAAGGTGCCTAATTGTGCATGCTTGTGGGTGTCTACATCGCGATCTTGTTCTGAGGGCGGATTTTTTTCCCATATAACAAAGCTTTATTGACAATCTAATATTAGCGGAGGAGTGATCACTATAAGTGAAACCCGGTCACACCCCGTACCCATGTGCAGGAATAGTGCAAAGTGCTCTATTCCCGTTGTGTACTTTCCAATACCAAAACATCCATTAATGCCGATATGTCACTATTCATACATAAGGTTATAAATAACAAGTAAATTCAGTTCTGTCGTTTAACCCATGAGGTTTCAAACTGTTCAAGTGAAAAATCCAATAATTTTCACGTTTCAATAAGTTTTTCTTATTCACCGGTCCTCCCTTTCTGTCTACAACTTCCAATACACATGCCTGTAATTGGCTTATATGGTGTTTCTTTTCCAAAAAAATGTACCGCCACTGGTGATTTCAATGAGTACGTGCGAATATTACTTTTGTGTTCGGTCAATTGCGTCTTAAGTTTTCTTTCAGTGTGACCTACATATACAGATCCACATGGGCATTTCAATATGTATATTATGTTTGTGATGTCGCAGGTTGCATTAACTTTAAGACTGATTTTATGTCCTTTCATTGGGTGGGTAACAAAGTTACCTTTCATTATATTATGGCAGTTACTACAGTTTAGGCATGGTGCTGTTCCTTGAAAGTTCGTTTGCTCGTTGGATTCCTTAGGTGTTTTCAGAAAATCTGCCAAGTTTTTAGCTCTAGTATACGCGAACAATGGTTCGCTGGAGAATATACCATTGAAGTATGATTCCAGTGTCAATATAGGCCAATGTCTTCTAATTATGGCTTTGAATTGGTGGCTTACATTAGAATACTTACTGACGCATGTGATGCGATCCTCATTTGGTCGAGTTTTGCCTATTAGAAGTTCCTCTCTTGTTCGAGATTGGGTCCTTTGAACTCCTTGTTCTATGGTCTGTTCCGGATATCCTCTCTCTTGAAACCTTTTAGTCATGATTGACATCTGTTGCTCTAGTTGGTCTTGTTCCGAGACCACTCTTTTCACCCTGAGAAATTGAGAATAGGGTAAGTGTCTCTTGAGCGCTGGGGGATGATGGCTCTCATATTTTTTGATGGATCAAACGCAGATCTTTTGACTGGGTGTGAGTGTTTGATTGGTTCAGATGCTCCGTCCATCACCACCCCTTTTTGTACCGCTTTCGTCGCCTTAAGTGTGGCAGGGTATGCTCAGACGTGAGTCCCTTGCACACTTTGGCACTGGATTCAAGCAAGCCGGGCTGAAGACGGCTGGAATGCCAGAAACCGATCCTCGGAAGCTTGTTTCTGGTCCAGGAAAGGCATGGCTTGGCAGTTCGGGCTGGACTGTTCCCATGAGGCACAGGGTCAGACTGATTTGCATATAGCCATGTCTGAACTGGGGTGGCAGAGTGGGCTAAAGAACGGTGATGGATCAAACCCAGATCTTTTGACTGGGTGTGAGTGTTTGATTGGTTCAGATGTCCGTCCATCACCACCCCTTTTTGTACCGCTTTGGCCGCCATAAGTGTGGCAGGGTATGCTCAGACGTGAGTCCCTTGCTCACTTTGCCACTGGATTCAAGCAAGCCGGGCTGAAGACGGCTGGAATACCAGAAACCGGTCCTCGGAAGCTTGTTCCCGGTCCAGGGAAGGCATGGCTTGGCAGTTTGGGCTGGACTGTTCCCATGAGGCACAGGGTCAGACTGATTTGCATATAGCCATGTTTGAACTGGGGTGGCAGAGTGGGTTAAAGAACGGTGATGGATCGAACCCAGATCTTTTGACTGGGTGTGAGTGTTTGATTGGTTCAGATGCTCCGTCCATCACCACCCCTTTGTGTTTCGCTTTGGCCACCATAAGTGTGGCTGGGTATGCTCAGACGTGAGTCCCTTGCTCACTTTGCCACTGGATTGAAGCAAGCCGGGCTGAAGACGGCTGGAATACCAGAAACCGGTCCTCGGAAGCTTGTTTCCGGTCCAGGGAAGGCATGGCTTGGCAGTTTGGGCTGGACTGTTCCCATGAGGCACAGGGTCAGACTGATTTGCATATAGCCATGTCTGAACTGGGGTGGCAGAGTGGGCTAAAGAACGGTGATGGATCAAACCCAGATCTTTTGACAGGGTGTGAGTGTTTGATTGGTTCAGATGCTCCGTCCATCACCACCCCCTTTTTGTACCGGCTCTCATATTTAAGCAAGTTATTTCTATCAGTCTTCTTCCTATATAGATTTGTAGTGAAGTTGCAACCCACTTTACTTCTTTCAACGTCCAAGTATTGCATGCGTTCTTCACTGATTTGCCACGTGAATTTTATGCGATCATCCTTGGTGTCCAGAATCTCTATTTGTTCTTGAAGTGTTTGACTGGTGCCCTTCCAGACCACAAATATATCGTCTATAAATCGGACATCCATATTGGTGTGTTCCTTCCATATGTGATTATCATAAATGTGATCATCTTCAAATGATGCCATGTACAGATTGGCATATGCTGGTGCCGCACAATTACCCATTGAGGTGCCGCTTTTCTGGACAAACCATCTATTCTCATAAGCAAAGTAACTATGCATTAAAGTGAACTCCATGAGTTCCATTAAGAACACCTGTAAATCATGTGGGTAATCACTTCGCAGTAGAGCTTTCTCTATGGCCTCGAGGCCTTGTTGGTGCGGTATAGACGTGCACAAGGCTTTGACGTCAATGGTTGCCATTATGAGATTTTCTTTGCTCTTCATTTCCTTGAGTTTCATCAAAAAATCAGTGGTATCCTTTATGT
The DNA here is from genome assembly GCF_964261635.1 of Lissotriton helveticus. Lineage (NCBI taxonomy): Eukaryota > Metazoa > Chordata > Amphibia > Caudata > Salamandridae > Lissotriton > Lissotriton helveticus. Next base: position 31,701,420 of record NC_136068.1, read on the forward strand.
AGGATATGGTCTTTAATACTAATGGTTGAAAATATTTATCCAAGAATTTTCCTATGGGTTCATGCAAGCTTTTCTTTGTGGACACAATAGGACGACATGGTGGTCTTTCCAAGTTCTTATGTACTTTGGGTACCATGTATAAGACTGGACAACTTGGGTTGTCTTGAGTTAAGTATTTTTTGGTTCTTTCGTTTATCACTCCTCTTCCATATGCTTTTTGAAGTACGGTTTGTAATGTTTTCCTTATTTCTTCTGGAAAGAAATGAAATAACCGTGTGAATTCAACACGAAAACGCTAATCAAATGAAATAAATGTTAAACATGAAATAAACAAGGAGTGAAGTATCATTTCATAAGAGAAAGGCTGGAGGTTCCAGCAACAGTCTTGTGCCTTGGGTGACAGTTGTATATCTCATAGGACTGCAACTTACCTATCTATTGAACATACTCCAGTAGGGGAGTGATACCCAGGAGCACGGATAAAATTGGAAACCATTGTATAAGGAGGCTGTGCACGAACCAAAACATTTGCTCTATTGCACAGATGGCAGAAATATATGCCCTACAGCTTGCCTTTCAGAAAGCTGATCCATCAGTACCCACACTTATCGTGTCGGACACAGCATTCACTATCCAAAGTTACACTGTAGAATTACCGCATTGGCACTTTTGATGGATTTAGAGATTCAAAGGGTAATTCAACACAATTAATCAGCTTTGAGGTAAAGTATCTGATCTACGGGACAAGCTTCCTTTAGCCCATGTACAGCACATGATGACCCAAAAAAGTGAAGCCATTCACGCTAAAAGGAACTGTGCAGCAGGCTTCACTGAAAAAGACATTTTAGGTAGCTGCAGTAACTCGATTTCAGAATGAGACTGACGCTGACATTTTTGAGGGAAAGGAGAACAAGGGAACCCAACTCACTGGGAGCCTAGGTATAAAGTTTAAGAAAAGAACAACGGCTCCTGTGGATAAATATGTAACACCTATGGTAAGGATTATGCACAATGGCAATGTGGGTGGTAAGTTGGACGTCAAAGAAAGAAGGTGTCTACATACTTAACCAGTTTGATAGTGCATTCAATAGTTTATATAGACATAAACAAATATTTTTTACAGAATATACAGGATATTTACATACATAGTGTAACAAGTGACGGTGTGTCCCAAGTGAAAATATCATAGAACCTACACTACTTTAGGGACAATAGAATAACATATAGGAAGGAGGGAGGTTTCTATTTTTGTTTGATTTCATTACAAAGAGGCGACCAAGTAAAGTATATCCAATTAATCTACAACAGTTGGGAAAATAGGCAACTATTGTTTGCAGTCTGTCTCTTTTAACTGTCAACGGCGTTTTGACCCATGGTGGATGTCGGGTCTCCTCAGGACTGGTCAATGTGGGGACACCTGAAGAGGGCTTGCGCTGCCAACTTACCACCCACGTTACCATTGTGAATAATCCTTACCATAAGTGTTACATATTTATCCACAGGATCCGTTGTTCTTTTCTTAAGCTGACATTTTTGTGGCAATACAAACAATATTTAAAGGAAAAAAATATCCTCAAGGTTTCCCCTCTATTCCTAAACTCCTCAAACTCTTGCTAATGACAACATTCCTGTGGTTTTCATACCTGGGATTGGTGATTGACACATTCCTAATGACCGTCACAGAGATCCTCAGGGTCGAGTGAGCTATTGTATGGTTTAACGTCCGCCCCCGCTCTGCAAGCTGTGACAGTAACTATTGAGACCGTGCTCATCGGGAATACGGAGGACAATACCAGACTTGAAAACAAAGTCATCTTCCTTACATACAATAGCACGCTAAGGGTTTTTATACACCTTACAAATTTGATGATAGGTTCAGATGCTGTACAGCACGGACTACATCCCCTATGAGTGGTGACGTTGCCGTTATCACGCACTCAAACTGAATCAGATAACACAACCCCCATTCTGAAAAGCCCAGAGGGGAAACTACGCAGATACCAAGCTCTGCGCTCTGCATCCATTTTTAGTGAGGCACACATGATTTTGTGCTATTCCTCATAAAGAGACAATTATTGTGAAAAGTCCTGATAAAGGTGGTGCGATTTTTTATGTTTGCTAGCACACCGAGACGCGTCGACGCTCCTGTGGTGTTAAATTCAAGGAACTATTCAGTCAGAAATCTTTCAATATTATATGACTGAGCTATAGATTCAATCGAATTAACGTTTTATTCATGATTTTTAATGTCACTTGTTGTCTCTTTTTTGTTGATTGATTGATTTATAATATGAATTGTTTTTATGAATTTCGGACAGTGTTTGCTGTTTTAAAAAAAAAAGTTTTGTAATAGCTATTAGTGTTTTTTTTTTAAAAACCTTTGTTAAAGATTTAGACACAACAGAAGAACAGGGTAGCACCATGACAAGATAATATGCATTGCGATACGTTATACAAAATCGAAGATATCCGTATTACATGCACCACAATCAATGATATCAATTAAATAGATCGGAAGACCACCCAAAGCAATGTGGAGAAATTATCATTGAGGGCACTACACTGGAAAAGGGGAGAGCACAGGGTAGGGTGGGAGAGGGAAGTCGAGAGTAGGAGACTCAGTAACCAGCACCAGTGGGCGCCGCGGGCGGGGTGCCGGCGGGGAGAGCGGCAGAGGCCGCTGGGTGCTGGGAAGTGTGACTTAGAAGTTAGAAGACAAGTGGACCCCAGATGTCTAGCGGTCGGGATCTACCGGGCATTAGGTCCCAGAATTCGGACAAGAGAGTCTGGCAACGGGACGCATCCTCCAACCAAAGGGTCACCTTTGGTGTGGGTTGGCGACCCCAGCACATGGGAACACTGCGCCACACAAGGACGAGCAACACAGCAATCAGTTGGCGGGAGGCATCGGGGTAGAAGATGACAAAGCCTAAGAGGCAAAGCAGAGGGTCAGGAGGGAGCGAATATGAAGTGATGTAAGAAATGACAGAGCATACCTCACGCCAATAAGCGGAGACCTTGGGGCATAGCCAGGCAAGGTGGGAGAAGTCTGCTGTAGGCGCAGAGCAGCGCAGGCATCTGTCACTAGTAATGAGGCCCATTTTCTACAATTGTATGGGGTTCTGGTAGAGCGGGTGGAGATATTTAAAATAATAAGGTGCAGTCGATAGTTAGGGGAGAGGCGTTTAGTCTGGGTGTACAGCCAGCAGTACAGCCAGTCGGCCTGGGAGGTTGGATACCTAGGTCTGTCTCCCATGCCACGCACACCCTCTCAGTGGAGGTGGAGGACGCCGCCAGCGTGGAAGCATAAATTCTGGTGACCAGTTTTTGTGGAAAGCGGGAAGAGTAGAGGAGATTAAGAGTGGCCATCAAGGGGGAAGCTGGGGGAAAGAAGGATGGAGCTTCCTACAGACCGCCCTAAGCTGATAATAAAGCAATGTTTCCATAGGGCCAGAGTCAGTCGGCAATGTGTAGAATTTGTTCTCAGGGTAGAGATCGGACACGGAAGAGAGCCCAAGATGAGTGGCATCTTTGGCCATCCCCAAAGATTGAAGAGGAGAAAAAGGCGGGTGTTGAGCGATGGGCATCGTAGCCGCGGAGAGCATGTCTGGACCTGAGATTTTCCGGATCCCCTCCCAGGCCCAGCGCAGGGTCTCGAAAGTGTCGATTTCAGTGCGGGGAGGCCGCACCGGGGCAAATAAAACAGTGGAGAGTGGCCAACGAGCAGCCAGGTCAGCCTCGACCCCAACGTGATGCTGCAACGGAGTGGGGTGGAGCCAAAAATGGAGAAAGCTGGCCTGGGCGCTAAGGGCAAAGAGTTTGAAGTCAGGGGCACCAAGACCACCTCGTGTCATAGGAAGCGTTAAGATATTGTATGCAATCCTGGGTTGCCGGCAGGCCCAGATGAAAGTAATCACCAGTGAGCGGAGTTTACAAAAAAATGAACGGTGAGGGGGAGGGGAATATTCACAAATAAATATAGGAACTTCGGGAGCACCACCATCTTGGCAATGGCTATGTGCCCGGCTAGAGAGAGTGGCAAATTACTCCAAAGAGGAATATTAGATTCCAGCCAGTCCACAACATGACTGAAGTTGGCCCTCCAAAGCTCATCCACATCCCTGCTAAGCCAGATGCCAGGATACCTGATGGGCTCAGTCGCCCACACAAAAGGATATTCCTGATCGAATGGCGTCGTGGCATAGGTAAAAGGGAATAGCACAGACTTGCTCCAGTTGACCTGGATGCTGGAGTAGCCGCCAAAGCGTATAAACTCTCAGATCCAAAGGACTGAGGTTCTCCCGGGGATGGCGGACGAACAGGGTGATATCGTCCACATACATTGAGACAAGTAGAGCACGGGCCGCAAAGCCGATGCCTCTCTGGGTGTGATGCTGACGCAACCGAGCAGCTAGAGGTTCCTCTGCTATAGCCAAGAGCATCAGAGACAGCGGACAGCCCTGCCGAGTGCCACGCGTGATGGAGATGGGATCAGAGATTTGGCCATTGAGCCGAAGGCGAGCGATGGGGAGAGTATAGAGAAGCAGCACTTTTCGAATGAACATCGGACTGTTGCCCAAGCGGGGAAGAAGATAAAAGAGGAAGGGCCACTCTAAGGTGTCAAAAGCTTTAGTAGCGCCCAATAGGGCTGCCACTGTACGGAGGGTTGGGTTTATTTGATGAAGGACGGAAAAATGGTCCGCAGATTAGGAGAGGTGGCACGGCCAGGAATGAAACCCGACTGATCAGGGAGGGCAATGTGCGGCATGAGAGGCAAAAGGTGCGAAGCGAGCAATTTGGCAAAGATTTTGTTATCCGTGTTTATGAGGGACAGGGGGCGATAAGAGTCCCGCGATTCGTGTGATTTATCTGGCTTTAAGAGCAAGGTAAGTAGGGCCTCACGTAGCGACGGGAGAAGTTGCCCAGTTTCAAAGGACTTGTTATACATGGCGGCAAGGTAAGGAAACAAAATAGGTGCAAAAGCCTTGTAGAAGGAGGCTAGCAGCCCATCTTGGCCTGTTGCCTTATCACCGGGCATGCTTCAAGTATGCAGCAAGTATCTCCTCTTTGGAGAATGGTTCATCGAGGAACTTCCGGTGGTGATTATCTAGCCATAGTAGTTGGAGGGTGTCAAAGTATTTATCAAGGACCTCTGGCGCGGGGACTGAGCCGGACATGTAAAGTTGTGTATAGAATGAAATAAAGCGCGCTTTAATTTCCTCGGGTGCAGTGGTTCTGTCAGTTCCACTGTCACGGAGGGCGTTAATATATAAAGCTGTTTGTGGTGGGCGTAACAGGTTTGCTAAGGTTTCGACAGGACGGTCGCCCTCGCAAATATGGCACGCCTGAGCCTCCCTGCCGAGAAAGGCAAGCTCTCTGGCGGCCTCGTCGGCGAACTCAGTCAGTTTCCCCCGGATCCTTGCGAGCTTATCTGTGTTGGGGTCCTGTGCATGAAATGAAGCTTTGTGGGGTTATTGCTTCATTACACTGGTGACAAGTGAGGGATGTCCAGAGATTGAACCTGTGTGAAATGGAGGCAGGCATTTCTTTGTCGAGAACATTGTTTGGTGAATGATTTGTGGGGAACTCATGATGCTGGATGAGGAGTTCCAGTAACCTGGAAAGGAACATATGTTGGAGGTAAGAAATGGAGCAGGGCATTGCAGTGAGACCGGTGTGCTTTTATAGGGTTTGTGTGGTTTGCCTGACAAAAGAGAAGCGAGGTCCGTGCTGTCTGGCTGCGAGAAGTAGTCTGATGACATAGTCAGCGGGCAAGGAAAACAAGAGAAGCGAGGATGCGGGCTACATGCTTGGGGCCTCATTTATGAAAAGTGACGCATCGCTGCGCGAAAACAGCGATGCGTCACTTTTCTCTGCGCTCTCCCTGCGACATGATTGATGCGTCATATTTATAATATGACGCATCATGTCGCAAGGAGTTACAGATACGTCAGTATTTCTGACGTATCTGTAGGCGCAAAAGTGACGCATTGCTGGAGTGTGTCACAAAAGTGACGCAACTCCAGCAATGCTTCCTTTCACATGGGGCAAGCGCGTTGGTGTGTTGTTGGTGACAGACACATCACTGGACTCCCTCATCCCGGACCTCCCGACCTCCCAGTGCGAGGGCCCGGACATCAAAGGGGGCCAGACCTATAACTGAGGCAGCCCCAGAGCAGGAGGGCAGTTGTATCCTGGAGTCGAGAGACACCGAGAAGAACTCATCCTTGACGGACTGCTGGCGCTGCCGCAGCCCTGCCTTGTGAACTATCGCCCTGCCTGCTGGCGCTGCCGCGGCCTTCTGCAACCTTCATCCTCGTGGGACCTGCTGGCGCTGCCGCGGCCCGTTGTAACTGTCATCCTCGTTGGGACCTGCTGGCGCTGCCGCGGCCCGTTGCCATCTACGACCTCTTCGGGACCTGCTGGCGCTGCCGCGGTCCGACCCGTCCGAACACCGAGCTCGAGGATTGTGAGCTACCGCCGTTTCACCTCCGTACCAGTAGGTACCAAGACTGTCCCGCTACCCCCTTCCCCTACTAGAGACTAGAATTGAGAGGATCACCGTGTCCTGATCTCCTTGTATCGTACTACCTTACTTCAAGAACTGCCTATAAAGGGTGTTAATCTGATCTACGTGTGGTGTCCATCTGTGGGGGGGAAGTTACTTGTCTGTACGATCGCTGGAGACGGCCCTCACCGGAGGCCTCTCCCCTTGTGCTCGGCCGACCCTCCAGGTCCCCGTCTAACATTGGTGGCCAGCGGCGCGATCCGAACCAACGCGTAACCGTACAGAGAGTAACTCACCCTACGACTAATCCACAATGACGACCAGAGAGAGCGGATCTGCAGAGAAATTCCAGATGGAAAAACTGGAAGAGTACAACCACCGAGAGCTAAAACAATTTTGCATGGAACTAGGCATTGCCACCACCGGTCTGAGCACGAAAGAGGACTTCAAACACGCCCTAGAATCCTGGGCAGAGACAAATACCGCCGAAGCCCCGGAGACAAACACCGCTCTGACGGAAGAAAGGAGAACGGATCTCTCCCGGGAAGAGATCCGAGAACGAGAGAAAAATAGACTTCACGAGTTAGAGTTGGCACGGCTCAAATTAGACGGAGAGTTGAAACTGGCAGAACAAAAGATGAACTTAGAACACTTACGGCTCCAAGAAGAGCGAGAGGAAAAGCAGAGACAGAGAGAACTCGAAAAAAAAAGACTGGCATACGAACACGAGTGCAAGCTGGCGGAGATAGAAATGCGCAAACAGAACAAAGACCTAGGGGTGCCCGAGCAACCGCGCCCCCCAGGGACTACCGAACAGAAGGTCCACATCCCCAAAGATGTGGTCCGTGAATATTATCGGAACGACGACATACAGCAGTGGTTCAAGGCCTACGAGATCGCCATGACTGCCCACCGGATCGCTCGAAGTGACTGGGGAGCCGGTCTATGGGGGAGATTCGTCAATGAAGGCCGGGATGCCCTGCTGCAGCTTCCGGACCATCAAATGACGTCCTATGACCACATGAAGGCCGCCCTCCTCAGTCGATATGGGCTGACGCCCGAGATGTACCGCCAGAGGTTCCGCAACTGCACCCGGATCCCGGGTACAACCTGGATAGAATATGTGAACTATTTCAGCCGAGCCTTCGAGGGATGGATCAAGGGTAGCAACGTAACAACCTACGAGCAGCTCTTCAACCTCATTGTGTGGGAGCACCTCTCCAACAACTGCTTCGTCGAGCTCAGGCAGCACCTCCTCGACAGCAAATTGACTGACCCACGGCAGCTCGCCGCCGAGGCTGACCGATGGGAGAGCACCCGGGTAACCCGGAGTGGACCAAACGAGCAGAACAGAACCAACCAAGGTCCTCATCGTCCCCGAGGAGGAGGAGGAGGACAGGGCCGGGGCAGAGACGCCGTCCCGGCCGCTCCCGCAAACAACACCCCGCCCCCGGCCGGCCGGGGCAACCCCCCGATGCGCCCGGGGTTCCGAGCCAACGTTACGTGTCACCGATGCCAACGAGTCGGCCACTATGCCAGTGACCCGACCTGCCCAAAGAACCAGACCCCCGGGCCCCGCCAGGTGGCTGCCGCCGCCCTAGGGGAAGAGCAAGTCTCCGAAGAGCCTGACGAGTACGAGCAGGAGCAGCCCGAGTGGGAACCCGCCGCCATGACCCTGGCCTGCCTAGGGGGAAGAGACCTGATCCCGCGGGATCCCCTACCAGCCAACACCAGGAAATACAGTCAGTGGGTGAACATAAATGGGCGTAAGGCCGAAGCCCTGCGTGACACAGGGGCCAGTGTGACGGCCGTCCGTTGTCACCTGGTGACCCCAGAACAAATCCTGCCAAACGTTCTTTGCCCCGTCCGATCGGCCGACAATTCGGAGAGCCTGTGTCGGATGGCCTGCGTCCCCTTCGAATGGGGAGGAGTGTCCGGTATGCTAAAAGTGACTGTCCGCGACGATGCCCCCGTGGACTGCCTCCTGGGGAACGATCTCGAGAGTTCCCCGTGGGCAGCCGTTGAAAGAAGAGAGCACCTGGGGATGTTGGGCCTCCTGGGCTGGGCGTGTGTAACAACCCGGTCCATGGCCGCCGACACCATCCCTGGATCTGAAGAACCCGAATGGCCAGCACCGCCTCCCCCGATCACTCCAGAGGGAAACTCCATCCCTACCGACCCCCCGGAACAAACCCAAGAAGAGGCCGCTCAGCCCCAAGACCTTCCCGACCTGGCTCAGTGGCGTCAGGAAGGGGGGCCCACCCAAGAACAATTCCGGCAAGAGCAAAAGACATGTTCCTCCCTCGAGGGACTGCGACAGCAAGCGCTCGCCCAGAGCACAGGAGACACCGCAGGAGCCCACTGGATCTATTGGGACAATGACTTACTGTACAGCGAACAAAGAATAGCGGAGCTGGGGGCCAGTCGAGTGCTGGTGGTGCCCCTCCGCTTCAGAGACTTCCTTTTGAACTTGGCCCATGATGTCCCCCTGGCTGGACACTTGGGGCAAGACAAAACATACAACCGCCTGGTGACTCACTTTTACTGGCCGAAAATGAGAAATGACGTCTCCAACCACTGCCGGTCCTGCCCGACCTGCCAGGCCAGCGGGAAGAGCGGCCGCAAACTCAAGGCACCCCTGCAACCATTCCCCGTTGTGACCACCCCGTTCGAAAGGGTGGGAATAGACATTGTGGGGCCCCTGGACCCCCGAACAGCACAAGGGCATCGATTCATCCTGGTCCTGGTGGACCACGCCACCCGCTATCCTGAGGCGGTTCCCCTTCGAACTGTAACCGCACCAGTGGTAGGTCGAGCCTTAATGGGAATCTTCTCTCGGGTGGGCTTCCCCAGGGAAGTCGTCAGCGACAGGGGCACGAACTTTATTTCAAAATATATGAAATCCTTATGGCAACAGTGCGGAGTCACCTACCGATTCACAACCCCCTATCACCCGCAAGGAAACGGACTGGTCGAGCGATTCAACCGCACTCTCAAGGGGATGATCATGGGGCTGGAAGAACCCCTACGCCGCCAGTGGGACGTGCTACTACCGTGCCTCCTCTTCGCCTACCGAGAAGTACCCCAGAAGTCCCTCGGCTTCAGCCCCTTCGAACTCCTGTACGGACACCCTGTTCGCGGGCCTCTCAGCCTAGTTAAAGAAGAGTGGGAAATGGCCCCCCTGAAGACCCCTCCAGACGTCTACAAGTACCTCCTGACCCTCCGTAATCAAACCCGGCGATTCAGAGAGATCGCCAAAGCCAATCTTGAGGCTAGTCAGGAGGACATGAAGAAGTGGTACGATCAACATGCCTCCTCCACCGAATTCGAGCCTGGCCAGCAGGTATGGGTGATGTCCCCCATCGAACCTTGTGCCTTACAGGACAAGTGGACGGGGCCCTTCAAGGTGATCGAGCGTAAGAGCCCCGTCACCTACCTCATCGACATGGAATCCCCCCGGAACCCCCTACGGGTCCTCCACGCCAACAGACTCAAACCCCACTTCGTGCGCTCGGAGCTCAGTCTGCTGATGGCTACAGACAGTGGAGCGGAAGAGGACTCCGAGCCCCTCCCTGACCTACTGGGGACCGGGGAAAAAGATGGTTCAGTGGACGGGGTCCAACTCTCCGAGGCCCTGACCCCGGAGCAGCGCCAAGACTGTCGGGCCCTCCTGCTGCAATTTGCAAGCCTATTCTCCCTCGCACCCGGGGTCACCCCCTGGTGCCTGCATGACGTGGACACTGGCGACAGTCCTCCTATCCGACACCGGCCGTATCGAGTACCAGACCGGGTACGCACTTGCATCCAAGAAGAAGTCTCCAAGATGCTCGCACTCGGAGTCATCGAACCCTCGGACAGCCCCTGGGCCAGCCCGGTTGTACTGGTCCCCAAAGCTGCGGCCCCGGGCACCACACCCGAGCTCCGATTCTGCATCGACTATCGGGGTCTGAACGCCGTCACCTGAACCGACGCTCACCCCATCCCCCGAGCCGACGAACTAGTCGACCGCATGGGGGCGGCCCGCTACCTAAGCCTCTTCGACCTGACGGCGGGCTACTGGCAGATCGGCCTCACCCCCAGGGCACAAGAACGATCCGCTTTCTCCACCCCGGATGGACACTACCATTTCAGAGTGATGCCATTCGGCATGAAAAACGCTCCAGCCACGTTTCAACGACTTGTGAACCAGGTATTAGCGGGCCTCGAAGAGTTCAGCGCCGCATACCTGGACGACATCGCGGTGTATAGCCGCCACTGGTCAGACCACCTCCGCCACCTCCGAGGGGTCCTGCAGGCCCTCCAACAGGCCGGCCTCACAATCAAGGCCAGCAAGTGCCAAATCGGCCAGGGGTCCGTGACCTACCTCGGACACCAAGTGGGGAGCGGTCAGGTGGCCCCCCTCCAGCTCAAGATCACTGCCATCCAGTCCTGGCGCCCCCCCGTAACCCAAACCGAGGTCCGAGCCTTCTTGGGGCTCACCGGATACTATCGGCGGTTCGTGAAGGACTATGGCAGCATTGCGGGGCCCCTCACGGAACTCACATCCAAGACCAACCCAAAAACAGTCAACTGGACTCCCGACTGTCAAGCGGCCTTCGAGAGACTGAAGGCCGCCATGTGCACCGCTCCTGTGCTCCAGGCCCCCGACTACAGCCGTGAGTTCATCGTCCAGACTGATGCCTCAGACCATGGCATCGGGGCCGTCCTCTCCCAACTGAACCCCAAGGGAGTCGACCAACCAGTGGCCTTCATCAGCAGACGCCTCCTGCCCCGAGAACAGCGCTGGAGCACCATTGAGCGAGAGGCCTTCGCCGTAGTAAGGGCCCTCAAGAAGCTCCGGCCTTACCTCTTCGGAGCCCACTTCCGGGTACAAACAGATCATCGGCCCCTGCAATGGCTAATGCAGATGCGGGGGGAGAACCCCAAACAATTGCGATGGTCCATCTCCCTGCAGGGGATGGACTTCACTGTGGAGCATCGCCCTGGCCAGGACCACGCCAACGCGGATGGCCTGTCCCGCTTTTTCCGCCTCGACGAGGAGAGTCCCCAAGAGGATGGGTGACTCTCCCCGCCTTCAGCTGGGGGGGACGCATGTTGGACAGGCCCCAGGAAGGGCTTGCTCCCTCCCCGCATGACGCCCCGCATCTCTGTGTCACGGGCCCGGGCCCCCTTCAGCCCCATTGCCCGGGCCAACCGCCATCTTGGACACTGCACCACGCGGCCGCGTGGCCTCAGCTCGACCCCAACCCTGGGCCTGGCCAGGCCCCGACATCCCGGCACCACCATCCACCCAGGAGGTGAACGGACCACTTGGCAGGTTAATGGGAGAAAGAAGGGGGCGATGGCTCTCCCCCGCCAGGTGCCGATCGCCCCCAGCCTCCCCGGGTGCTGGCTCCACCCCCCTGCTGGGTGTCTGGACTCCCTCATCCCGGACCTCCCGACCTCCCAGTGCGAGGGCCCGGACATCAAAGGGGCCCAGACCTATAACTGAGGCAGCCCCAGAGCAGGAGGGCAGTTGTATCCTGGAGTCGAGAGACACCGAGAAGAACTCATCCTTGACGGACTGCTGGCGCTGCCGCAGCCCTGCCTTGTGAACTATCGCCCTGCCTGCTGGCGCTGCCGCGGCCTTCTGCAACCTTCATCCTCGTGGGACCTGCTGGCGCTGCCGCGGCCCGTTGTAACCGTCATCCTCGTTGGGACCTGCTGGTGCTGCCGCGGCCCGTTGCCATCTACGACCTCTTCGGGACCTGCTGGCGCTGCCGCGGTCCGACCCGTCCGAACACCGAGCTCGAGGATTGTGAGCTACCGCCGTTTCACCTCCGTACCAGTAGGTACCAAGACTGTCCCGCTACCCCCTTCCCCTACTAGAGACTAGAATTGAGAGGATCACCGTGTCCTGATCTCCTTGTATCGTACTACCTTACTTCAAGAACTGCCTATAAAGGGTGTTAATCTGATCTTCGTGTGGTGTCCATCTGTGGGGGGGAAGTTACTTGTCTGTACGATCGCTGGAGACGGCCCTCACCGGAGGCCTCTCCCCTTGTGCTCGGCCGACCCTCCAGGTCCCCGTCTAACACTACTCTGCACTCACTACTCTGCACTCACTACTCTGCACTCACTACTCTGCACTCTGCCCTCACTACTCTGCACTCTGCCCTCACTACTCTGCACTCTGCCCTCACTACTCTGCACTCACTACTCTGCACTCTGCACTCACTACTCTGCACTCTGCACTCACTACTCTGCACTCACACTCTGCACTCACTACTCTGCACTCACTACTCTGCACTCACTACTCTGCACTCACTACTCTGCACTCTGCACTCACTACTCTGCACCCACTACTCTGCACTCACTACTCTGCACTCAATACTCTGCACTTACTACTCTGCACTCTGCATTCAGAACTCTGCACTCACAACTCTTCACTCACTACTCTGCACTCACTACTCTGCACTCACTACTCTGCACTCACTACTCTGCCCTCACTACTCTGCACTCACTACTCTGCACTCGGCACTCACTACTCTGCACTCTGCACTCACTACTCTGCACTCTGCACTCACTATTTTGCACTCACACTCTGCACTCACACTCTGCACTCACTACTCTGCACTCACTACTCTGCACTCACTACTCTGCACTCACTAATCTGTGCTCACTAATCTGCACTCCCTACTCTGCACTCACTACTCTGCACTCTGCACTCACTACTCTGCACTTACTACTCTGCACTCACTACTCTGCACTCTCACTCTGCACTCACACTCTGCACTCACACTCTGCACTCACACTCTGCACTCACTACTCTGCACTCACTACTCTGCACTCACTACTCTGCACTCACTACTCTGCACTCACCATTCTGCACTCACTAATCTGCACTCACTACTCTGCACTCACTACTCTGCACTCTGCACTCACTACTATGCACTCACTACTCTGCACTCACTACTCTGCACTCACTACTCTGCACTCACTACTCTGCACTTACTACTCTGCACCCACTACTCTGCACTCACTACTCTGCACTCTGCACTCACTACTCTGCACTCTCTACTCTGCACTCACTACTCTGCACTCACTACTCTGCACTCTGCACTCACTACTCTGCACTTACTACTCTGCAATCACTACTCTGCACTCACTACTCTGCACTCTGCACTCACTACTCTGCACTCTGCACTCACTACTCTGCCCTCACTACTCTGCACTCTGCACTCACTACTCTGCACTCTGCACTCACTACTCTGCACTCACTACTCTGCACTCACTACTCTGCACTCACTACTCTGCGCTCACTAATCTGTGCTCACTAATCTGCACTCCCTACTCTGAACTCACTACTCTGAACTCTGCACTCACTACTCTGCACTCACTACTCTGCACTCACTACTCTGCACTCTCACTCTGCACTCACACTCTGCACTCACACTCTGCACTCACTACTCTGCACTCACTACTCTGCACTCACTACTCTGCACTCACTACTCTGCACTCTGCACTCACTACTCTGCACTCACTACTCTGCACTCACTACTCTGCACTTACTACTCTCCACTCACTACTCTGCACTCACTACTCTGCACTCACTACTCTGCACTCTGCACTCACTACTCTGCACTCTCTACTCTGCACTCACTACTCTGCACTCTCTACTCTGCACTCTCTACTCTGCACTCACTACTCTGCACTCACTACTCTGCACTCTGCACTCACTACTCTGCACTTACTATTCTGCACTCACTACTCTGCACTCACTACTCTGCACTCTGCACTCTGCACTCACTACTCTGCACTCTGCACTCACTACTCTGCACTTACTACTCTGCACTCACTACTCTGCACTCACTACTCTGCACTTACTACTCTCCACTCACTACTCTGCACTCACTACTCTGCACTCACTACTCTGCACTCTGCACTCACTACTCTGCACTCTCTACTCTGCACTCACTACTCTGCACTCTCTACTCTGCACTCTCTACTCTGCACTCACTACTCTGCACTCACTACTCTGCACTCTGCACTCACTACTCTGCACTTACTACTCTGCACTCACTACTCTGCACTCACTACTCTGCACTATGCACTCACTACTCTGCACTCTCTACTCTGCACTCACTACTCTGCACTCACTACTCTGCACTCTGCACTCACAACTTTGCACTCACTACTCTGCACTCGCTACTCTGCACTCACTACTCTGCACTCACTACTCTGCACTCACTACTCTGCACTCTGCACTCACAACTTTGCACTCACTACTCTGCACTCACTACTCTGCACTCACTACTCTGCACTCACTACTCTGCACTCTGCCCTCACTACTCGGCACTCACTACTCTGCACTCTGCCCTCACTACTCTGCACTCACTACTCTGCACTCTGCCCTCACTACTCTGCACTCTGCCCTCACTACTCTGCACTCACTACTCTGCACTTACTACTCTGCACTCACTACTCTGCACTCACTACTCTGCACTCTGCACTCACTACTCTGCACTCTCTACTCTGCACTCACTACTCTGCACTCACTACTCTGCACTCTGCACTCACTACTCTGCACTTACTACTCTGCAATCACTACTCTGCACTCACTACTCTGCACTCTGCACTCTGCACTCACTACTCTGCACTCTGCACTCACTACTCTGCCCTCACTACTCTGCCCTCACTACTCTGCACTCTGCACTCACTACTCTGCACTCTGCACTCACTACTCTGCACTCTGCACTCACTATTTTGCACTCTGCACTCTGCACTCACACTCTGCACTCACACTCTGCACTCACACTCTGCACTCACTACTCTGCACTCACGACTCTGCACTCACTACTCTGCGCTCACTAATCTGTGCTCACTAATCTGCACTCCCTACTCTGAACTCACTACTCTGCACTCTGCACTCACTACTCTGCAATCACTACTCTGCACTCTCACTCTGCACTCACTACTCTGCACTCACTACTCTGCACTCTGCACTCACTACTCTGTACTCACTACTCTGCACTCACTACTCTGCACTCACTACTCTGCACTCACTACTCTGCACTTACTACTCGCCACTCACTACTCTGCACTCACTACTCTGCACTCACTACTCTGCACTCTGCACTCACTACTCTGCACTCTCTACTCTGCACTCACTACTCTGCACTCTCTACTCTGCACTCTCTACTCTGCACTCACTACTCTGCACTCACTACTCTGCACTCTGCACTCACTACTCTGCACTTACTACTCTGCACTCACTACTCTGCACTCACTACTCTGCACTCTGCACTCTGCACTCACTACTCTGCACTCTGCACTCACTACTCTGCACTCACTACTCTGCACTCACTACTCTGCACTCACTACTCTGCACTTACTACTCTCCACTCACTACTCTGCACTCACTACTCTGCACTCACTACTCTGCACTCTGCACTCACTACTCTGCACTCTCTACTCTGCACTCACTACTCTGCACTCTCTACTCTGCACTCTCTACTTGTTGGACAGGCCTCGTAGCTGGGCCGTCCCCCCTCCGCACAACGGGGCCCGGACCCCGGCTCTCCCTGAATCCCCAGCAAGAGCCACCCCGTCAATCCCCCGAGGCAACCCACAACCCATCCACAACGGGACTCCAGCTCCTGAACCCTCCCGTACCAGCTGGCCCTGGCCCCGATCAGCACCATGGCCCCGGCCCAGCCGCCATCTTTGGACACTACAGCACGAGGCCGCGTGGCCTCGACTCGACCCCAACCCTGGGCCTGGCCAGGCCCCGACATCGAGGCACCAACCTCCACACAGGAGGTAACGAGACCACTTGGCAGGTCAATGGAAGAAGGAGTCGTCAGCGGCTCTCCTCCGCCAGGTGTCGATCAACCCCGGCCTCCCTGGGCGCTGGCTCCACCCCCCTGCTGGGTGTCTGGACTCCCTCATCCCGGACCTCCCGACCTCCAGGCGCGAGGGTCCGGACATCAAAGGGGACCAGACCAGCTACGAGGCCTGTCCAACACTACTCTGCACTCACTACTCTGCACTCACTACTCTGCACTCTGCACTCACTACTCTGCACTTACTACTCTGCACTCACTACTCTGCACTCACTACTCTGCACTCTGCACTCACTACTCTGCACTCTATACTCTGCACTCACTACTCTGCACTCACTACTCTGCACTCTGCACTCACAACTTTGCACTCACTACTCTGCACTCACTACTCTGCACTCACTACTCTGCACTCACTACTCTGCACTCACTACTCTGCACTCTGCACTCACAGCTTTGCACTCACTACTCTGCACTCACTACTCTGCACTCACTACTCTGCACTCACTACTCTGCACTCTGCCCTCACTACTCTGCACTCACTACTCTGCACTCTGCCCTCACTACTCTGCACTCACTACTCTGCACTCTGCCCTCACTACTCTGCACTCTGCCCTCACTACTCTGCACTCACTACTCTGCACTCTGCACTCACTACTCTGCACTCTGCACTCACTACTCTGCACTCACACTCTGCACTCACTACTCTGCACTCACTACTCTGCACTCACTACTCTGCACTCACTACTCTGCACTCTGCACTCACTACTCTGCACTCACTACTCTGCACTCACTACTCTGCACTCAATACTCTGCACTCACTACTCTGCACTCTGCATTCACGACTCTGCACTCACAACTCTGCACTCACTACTCTGCACTCACTACTCTGCACTCACTACTCTGCCCTCACTACTCTGCCCTCACTACACTGTACTCGGCACTCACTACTCTGCACTCTGCACTCACTACTCTGCACTCTGCACTCACTATTTTGCACTCTGCACTCTGCACTCACACTCTGCACTCACACTCTGCACTCACACTCTGCACTCACTACTCTGCACTCACTACTCTGCACTCACTACTCTGCACTCACTAATCTGTGCTCACTAATCTGCACTCCCTACTCTGCACTCACTACTCTGCACTCTGCACTCACTACTCTGCACTTACTACTCTGCACTCACTACTCTGCACTCTCACTCTGCACTCACACTCTGCACTCACACTCTGCACTCACTACTCTGCACTCACTACTCTGCACTCACTACTCTGCACTCACTACTCTGCACTCACTACTCTGCACTCACCATTCTGCACTCACTACTCTGCACTCACTACTCTGCACTCACTACTCTGCACTCTGCACTCACTACTATGCACTCACTACTCTGCACTCACTACTCTGCACTTACTACTCTGCACTCACTACTCTGCACTCACTACTCTGCACTCTGCACTCACTACTCTGCACTCTCAACTCTAGACTCACTACTCTGCACTCACTACTCTGCACTCTGCACTCACTACTCTGCACTTACTACTCTGCAATCACTACTCTGCACTCACTACTCTGCACTCTGCACTCACTACTCTGCACTCTGCCCTCACTACTCTGCCCTCACTACTCTGCACTCTGCACTCACTACTCTGCACTCACTATTTTGCACTCTGCACTCACACTCTGCACTCACACTCTGCACTCACACTCTGCACTCATTACTCTGCACTCACTACTCTGCACTCACTACTCTGCGCTCACTAATCTGTGCTCACTAATCTGCACTCCCTACTCTGAACTCACTACTCTGCACTCTGCACTCACTACTCTGCACTCACTACTCTGCACTCACTACTCTGCACTCACACTCTGCACTCACACTCTGCACTCACTACTCTGCACTCACTACTCTGCACTCACTACTCTGCACTCTGCACTCACAACTCTGTACTCACTACTCTGCACTCACTACTCTGCACTCACTACTCTGCACTCACTACTCTGCACTTACTACTCTCCACTCACTACTCTGCACTCACTACTCTGCACTCACTACTCTGCACTCTGCACTCACTACTCTGCACTCTGCCCTCACTACTCTGCCCTCACTACTCTGCCCTCACTACTCTGCACTCTGCACTCACTACTCTGCACTCTGCACTCACTACTCTGCACTCACTATTTTGCACTCTGCACTCACACTCTGCACTCACACTCTGCACTCACACTCTGCACTCACTACTCTGCACTCACTACTCTGCACTCACTACTCTGCGCTCACTAATCTGTGCTCACTAATCTGCACTCCCTACTCTGAACTCACTACTCTGCACTCTGCACTCACTACTCTGCACTCACTACTCTGCACTCACTACTCTGCACTCTCACTCTGCACTCACACTCTGCACTCACACTCTGCACTCACTACTCTGCACTCACTACTCTGCACTCACTACTCTGCACTCTGCACTCACTACTCTGCACTCACTACTCTGCACTCACTACTCTGCACTCACTACTCTGCACTCACTACTCTGCACTTACTACTCTCCACTCACTACTCTGCACTCACTACTCTGCACTCACTACTCTGCACTCTGCACTCACTACTCTGCACTCTCTACTCTGCACTCACTACTCTGCACTCTCTACTCTGCACTCTCTACTCTGCACTCACTACTCTGCACTCACTACTCTGCACTCTGCACTCACTACTCTGCACTTACTACTCTGCACTCACTACTCTGCACTCACTACTCTGCACTCTGCACTCTGCACTCACTACTCTGTACTCTGCACTCACTACTCTGCACTCACTACTCTGCACTCACTACTCTGTACTCACTACTCTGCACTCACTACTCTACACTCACTACTCTGCACTCACTACTCTGCATTCTGCACTCAGAACTCTGCACTCACAACTTTGCACTCACTACTCTGCACTCACTACTCTGCACTCACTACTCTGCACTCTCACTCTGCACTCACACTCTGCACTCACACTCTGCACTCACTACTCTGCACTCACTACTCTGCACTCACTACTCTGCACTCTGCACTCACTACTCTGCACTCACTACTCTGCACTCACTACTCTGCACTCACTACTCTGCACTCACTACTCTGCACTTACTACTCTCCACTCACTACTCTGCACTCACTACTCTGCACTTACTACTCTGCACTCTGCACTCACTACTCTGCACTCTCTACTCTGCACTCACTACTCTGCACTCTCTACTCTGCACTCTCTACTCTGCACTCACTACTCTGCACTCACTACTCTGCACTCTGCACTCACTACTCTGCACTCACTACTCTGCACTCACTACTCTGCACTCACTACTCTGCACTCTGCACTCTGCACTCACTACTCTGCACTCACTACTCTGCACTCACTACTCTGCACTCACTACTCTACACTCACTACTCTACACTCACTACTCTGCACTCACTACTCTGCACTCACTACTCTGCATTCTGCACTCACAACTCTGCACTCACAACTTTGCACTCACTACCTGCACTCACTACTCTGCACTCACTACTCTGCACACTCACTCTGCACTCTGCACTCACTACTCTGCACACTCACTCTGCACACTCACTCTGCACTCACTGCTCTGCACTGACTACTCTGCACTCACTACTCTGCACTCACTACTCTGCACTCACTACTCTGCACTCTGCACTCACTATTCTGTACTCACTACTCTGCACTCACTACTCTGCACACTCACTCTGCACAATCACTACTCTGCACACTCACTCTGCACTCTGGACTCACACTCTGCACTCAAACTCTGCACTCACTAGTCTGCACACTCACTACTCTGCACTCACTACTCTGCACACTCACTACTCTGCGCACTCACTACTCTGCACACTCACTCTGGACTCAATACTCTGCACTCACTACTCGGCACACTCACTCTGCACTCACTACTCTGCACTCACTACTCTGCACTCACTACTCTGCACACTCTCTCTGCACACTCACTACTCTGCACACTCATTCTGCACTCTGCACACTCACTCTGCACTCACTACTCTGCACTCATGGAATCTTCCACCACACGTTCTAAAACTCTATAGTCCGAAGCATAATAGGCACAGGACCAAAAGAAGGGTAGACATTTGCTTAAAATAATCTTATTGTATTTATGAGAAGCAAAAGTGAGACTATGAAATGTGCTGAATATCAGTTTGTTACGAATCAACAGAGTGGAGTTAGAGAACCAAGAAATAGTAATTTAGAATCCGGGTTAGATGGAGTAGTAATCACAAGCCAAGGATCAACGGGCGCGAAACAGCATGGTGGGCGCGCACGAAACGCAGCGTGGGCGTGCACATCAGCTGAAGATCGCCGGAGAAGACACCGAGTCTGCCTGCTGCCGTGACTGACCCGCTGCGGAGGGAAAGAGCCCGGTGAGTGGGGGTAGAGTGGGGGGCGGCAGAGAGGGAGTGGGCAGAGAGGGAGGGTGTGTGTGTGTGTGTGTGTGTGTGCGTGCGTGTGTCTGTGTGTGTGTGTGTGTCTGTGTCTGGAGCGTGCCTGCCTGCCTGCCTGAGTGTGTGCGCGTCCACAGACCCTGGTAGGCTCGTGCACTGCTCTGTCTTCCCTTGAGAGCGAAATCGGCGACAATAGGTCTCGATGCCGAGACCTAAAAAAGGAGAAAATGCAGAATGTAGTACCACTCCAATTCTTCTTAAGTAGCCCTGGAGAACCAATGGTAAGATGGAGCAAATGGAAAAAAATGTTTGGGCACTATGCAAAAGTATGTGGTTCCACTTTAAGGTCAGAACGGAAATGCGCATTAATACTTCATTGTCTTGGTGGAGAAGGTCAAGAAGCACTGGATAACTATTCAAAGCTGAGTAATGAAGAGCAAACAGATCTCAGTGAATATGAGATATGCATTCCTAAAATGGATAAGCATTACTTGCCGCGCTTAGCACATTTCTTGAGAAGTACCATTTAGGTCTGAGAGGACAGGTTAGCGATAAATTTAGAGTAGGAGCGGGTCCTTGCACCTATTCCCTCCTGCAGCATCGGTTGGCTCTGCCACCTGTCCATTGCCCTATTGTTTAGATGCTTGTTTGTCCCATTTGCCTGATTGTCTTGTTTCTGTTGCAGTTTTGCCACAGTTTCTGCTGTTCTGTGTTGCTGTTCTGCCTTGTGTCTTTTGCCCATTTTTATTGCTTATAGTCTGCTCATTATCCCCATTTGCATGATTGTTTTATTTTTGTCAAACTTTCTGCTGGTCTGTGTTGCTGTTCTGCCATGCGTTGGCACCTGGATTGCACCCAGCACCAGATACCCTGGCCCACCAGCTACCCACACATACTTTACTGCAGAACTCCGAGCCCTAGGCCCACAACAACAACTGCTGCATCACATCTCCTCAATCAACAACAGAAGAAATGCTACCATTTCATCTGCAAATCAGGAACTCCTGCCCTCACTGAAACCTGCACCACACCCACCACCCCGGAACCGCTCCACTGCCTCCTGCTCAGCATCTGATTGTTCTCCAAACATGCTGCCAAAATCTGGGACACCATCTCTATCCTCATCCCTAACGTTATCTTCATCACAGAGACTTGACTCAACCCCTTCTGCATCGTGACATCTCCACTGTGACAGCAACGACTATAAGATGATACACCGGGATCACCCCACCAAACACGGAGGAGGCATTGCCATCATACACAAAGAAACCATCCACCAAAGACGACACCACACTGATCATGGAGCAACTCAACTTCCAAGTCCAAACTCATGGCAAAACCACCATCAGAGCAGTACCCCAGGACCACCCCGTGGTTTCTGAAATGCCATCCCCAAATTCATTGCCCCACTTTCCATTGAATCCAAGCTCTACCAAGCATGAGCAAAATCAGCCTCACCCAACTAGTCACCGACCCCACAAAAGTGCAGGACACACCCTCAACCAAATCTTCAAGACAAGTGACAGAGTCAAGTACAGTCATGTCACTGAACTCACCTGGATCAACTACACCATCATGCACTTCACCATCGCAGGGACCACCATGCACCACCTCCAGGTCCCCCAGCTGCTATCACCGCAACTAAAAGAAAGTAACTAAGACCCAATGGACGGGTTCCCTCAATACCACATAGCCCTACTCCCCAACCGACCTCGATCAGGCCATCCAGAATTTCTCCGCCTGGATCACTAACTGCACTAACTTGGTCAATAGAGTCGCCCCCATCAAACCATCCAAGACCAGCAGATCCACCAAACCATCCTACTGGTATACACCAGAACTGCAAAAGCCTAGAAAGAAGATGGTGCACTAGCAGAGATCCATTTAGATCCAGCCACCTTCAAGTCATCCCTCAACAAATACCGCCAATGCCTAAAAGACATGAAAAGAAGTGCTAAGGCAGACCACATTGACTCAAGCTCCAGCCACAGCAAGGAACTCTTCAGCATCGTCAGAGGGTTTGCATGCCCCTCATCCACCAAGAACACAATCCTAGGAACTCTGCAACTCCTTGGCATACCACTTCCACATCAAGATAGCCATTATCTACAGTTACTTTGTACCCCAATCCACCAACCTCCACAACATACTCACACTGACAGACAGCACCCACAACCACCCGCTCAATGTATGGGAGCAGCTCACCACTCAGGACACCACAGCCACCATAAATTACATCCACTCTGACGCCCCCATGGATGCCGCACCCTACCACTTCTTCAACCTCGGGAGCACGTAAATTAGTGGTGAGCTCACCACCATTCTCAACACTTCCATCACCACAGCCACCTTTCCTGATGGATAGAAGCACATAGAGGTCAGACCGCTCCTCAAGAAACCCTATGCCGACCCCATCGAACAAAAAGCCTACGGCCCCATCTCTGTCCTCCCCTTCCCCGCCAACGTCCTCGACAAGTCTATCAACCACCAACTCACCAAACACCTGAGGGTCGATTCCGATCCGGTAAAATCCCCGTCCGTACGAATCGTATCCGGAGCCGATTCCGTACGACTCGTACACACACCGTACGACTCGGCGAGTACGATCCAGACCGGGTGATCAGGACGCTATTCGTACGGTCCACGTCAGGTAAGGGCGATTCGTACGGAAAAGCGCACAATCACACACACACCGTACGGCGCATACCCCCCATGATCGCAGGGGTACGGCGCGTACCCCTGCGATCATGGGGGTACGTGCCGTACACCCAGCGTACATGGGGTATGGTGCGTACCCCATGTACGCTGGGTGTACGGCACATACCCCCCATGATCGCAGGGGTACGCGCCATACCCCTGCGATCATGAGGGGTACGTGCCATACCTGGGGGGGCGTTCCGTACCTGTTTCGGCACGAACTATGCGTTTATGACTGTTTTCAGCTCCCGTAGGAAAAGGGTCGTACGGTGCGTACCCGACACGAATCGTACTTGCTGGGTCGTAAAAACCAGCCACGAACCGTAGTGATGTCGCCTACAGCGGGTTCCGAGTGAGACTCGTCCCGAGATTTGAGTCGTACGGAGTCCTGTACGACTCGTACGGAGTTTGGCTCCTGGTACGGATCGTACTTCGTCGTACGTATGGGACGTTTACGGGTACGATTCGTACGGGGAAAAACGCTCCGTACGACGATTCGGAGCGCATTTTACCAGATCGGAATCGACCCCCTGGAGAGAAACAACCTGCTGGACATCTTCCAATCAAGCTTCTGCACCAACCATAGCACTGAGACCACCCTGATTGCTGCCACTGATGACATCAGAAACCTCTTTTTAACCAGGGGGGAAAGAGCAGCCCTGATCCTCCTCGACCTCTCAGCAGCGTTCAACAATATATCCCTCCACACACTCATCAAGAGACTCCAACACAGCTTGATTCAAGGAGATGCCCTCAAATGGATTGCATCATTCGTCATAGGATGAAAATGGGGAATCCGCCTCCCACCCTTTACCTCGGAACTCAAAAGCACCATATGTGCTTCCCTCAAAAGGTCATCACTCAGTTCAAAACTTACATGATGCCCTAGCCAACACCATAGAACCCATGGCCTCAACATCATATGCTATGCAAATGACAGTCAGTTCATTCTCTCGCTCTCAGAAGACCCCTCCACTACTAGAATCTACTCCCACAGCTGCATGATGAGTGTCGCCAACTGGATAAAGACCAACTACCTAAAGAACAACACAGACAAGACTGAAGTGCTGGTCTTTGGGAACAGCACCTCTCCATGGAACAACACTTGGGGGCCCTCCTAACTCAGACATACACCCACATCGATAGACTGCGCCCGCAACCATTTTTGGGGGCAATTTTATATAGCGGGAACTAGACCCAAAGGTATCAGAGCACTTTACATGA
Source organism: Lissotriton helveticus (assembly GCF_964261635.1). Taxonomy (NCBI): domain Eukaryota; kingdom Metazoa; phylum Chordata; class Amphibia; order Caudata; family Salamandridae; genus Lissotriton; species Lissotriton helveticus. Next base: position 31,726,126 of record NC_136068.1, read on the forward strand.
ATACCAGTTGTGTTACAGACCAACACAATCAATTTCTTATTAGGCCAGGGGAGATTAAGTGATTTGCCCGGAATCCCAGGATGTTGAGCGTACCTGCCACGACTCGAACACAGTTCCCCAGCTCTGAGGTCGACCTCTCTAGCCGTTAAGCCATATCCTGTCGCTTAGTATCATTCTGGACAGCAAACTCACCATGAAATGCTAGATCAGTGCAGACTCCTCTCCTTCTTCTACACCCTCCACATGCTCTGAAAGATATTCAGATGGCTCCCCGTCTACACCAGCAAAACCCTCACTCAAGTCCTAGTCATCAGCCACCTGGACTATGGCAAAACACATGAATCACCACCCAACTCCTGAAGAGACTCCAGACAGTTCAGATCACAGCAGTGAGGCTCACCCTTGACCTCGCCAAATGGATACCTCAGGAACCTTTAGTGGCTCCCCATCCAGAAAAGATACCACATCAAGATGCTGACACACGCCTTAAAGGCATTCCATGACCTAGGCCCAGGATACATCAACCACTGCCTGAACTTCCACAAACCCTTGAGATACCTGCCATCTGCCTCCCTCACACACACTCCTCACATCTATCGAAGCTACAGCTGAGGGCAATCCTTCTCCTACCTCGCCGCCAAGTCCTGGAACGACCTACCCCTCCAACTTCGAACAGCATCCTCCCTGCAGGAATACTGAAAGGGACTCAAGACATGGCTTATTGACTGAGCCCTCCTGCGTGATTAACCACATTCTATAAATCTGAATGGTTTTGATTTTTTTTAGTTGGTAATAAATTAGGAGTTTTTTTAATGTCATTTCGTTTTGCTGGGTAGTGGGGTTTGTAGAGGAATAAGGTGGGAAGTGTTCTAATTATTTATCTAATTGAATATAACATTTTTATGTGTGTTAATTTGATAATAAATTATCTAAATTATTTTTAAGTCCTGGAATAGATCATTTGTTAATTATGTTTATATTTATCAATTGGTTAAATAGGAAATTGTTTGTGATACTTTTTTTTATTGTTTTTATGAACTTGGATATTTTTTAATAATGTTAACTTTACGCTTTTTGTATGATAATTAATTTTAGACTGTCATGGTTTAAAATATTGTGTTTTGCAAATTTTGTTCTGCTATGTATTTAATTTGATTGTGTGTTTGAGATTTAGGATAATACAAATGCTAGAGCTTTTAATGTATTTTGTAATTTTGTTTATATATTTTCTTATTATGTTTCTCTGTATAATTTTGTATATTGATTTGGTGTTTTTAGAATTTAGAGATTTATATGTATTATCATGTCACATGCTTATGGAAATATAGGTTATGTGTATTTACTTTGTATATATCTAATATTTTTAAATTAATCTAGCATAGGTCAAATTAAATATGACCATTCTAAAGTTTAACTTTTTCCCTAATATTGCTTTCGCTGAAGTGGGAATAGTAAATTTGACTTCTCCAAAATCCATAATTTTCCCTACTGATAGTCACTTTCAAGTGCAATTTTTGTTCTTGTCTGTATTTAAAAAAAAATTGCACATAATTGTTGTTGCTTATTATAAAAGCTAATTTAATGTTAAATATTTTTATTATTGATTTTGTAGTTTTTTTAAATGAGTTTTTATGTTAGTGTTGTTATTGTATATTTTGAAGTTTTCGGATAGCTTGTGTTTGCAATTATATTTAATTATCATTAGTATTTTGTATTATTTATATTTAGGTATTAATTACATTTTTTGAATGTTGTATTTGATATTTGGTGATTATTTTAAACAATATAGCTTTATTTTATATCTGTCAGTTATTAATTTTATTTATATATTTTCTAAGTATTTTTTATTGCAATGTTACTTTAAAGTTATTATATGCGTTAAAGTTTATTTAGTGAAAATACTCACCTATTTTGTTGACAGTGTGGTTTTCTATATTTTAGTAGTTGATATTTTTGACTTTACAAACAAAGGGACATATTTATAAGGGAGAGTGAAAGAATGCATCATATTTAACATTTTATGGCGCAGTTCTGCTCTCTACCTGCTCTAGTGCAGAAACTGCTGCCTAGCGCCAACGTATGCAAGCTTGCACCATGGTGCAAGGGTGCCTGCGTTGTAGGCAGGATTGTTTTTGTACAGGAAGGTTCTTGTTCCTACACAAAACAATCCTCTGAGGCTTTTTCCTTTTTCTATGTGTGTTAAAGAATGCAGCACACATAGAGAGAGGCACGTTACGTCTCCCCTCGGAAGGCATAGCATTTTGACGTGTTCTGAGGTCTATCACTAATGGTAAACATGGGAATGTGCCAAAAACCATGGGTGAATGCTTGGGAACACCCACGCTCCACCCATGGAACGCCTCCCTGGGGCAGAGTAATGCAAGGCAGTAACTTGCACTGCTGATCATTACTTCACATTTACCAAGCCACACAGGGCCACGCAAGGTGGCCTTGCATGTCTTTGTAAATGTCATTCTCTGTGTTTTGTCACCCTGGCACCTCCTTGCATGGTACAAGGGCAGCACAAAACAATGGTAAATAGGCCCCAAAGTAAATGAAGTGGATATCTGTGTCCTCAATATATTTTTTGCCGATATATTTGCAGCCGAATATTTTGTCATCAATGTTTCATCATCCAACTCTAGGAGCAAAAATGCAAAAATGCAAAAGTGAAGCAAGTTGGTTAACAAGATCTGTGGGGAAAATAAGACATTGTTACAGGATGGGTGGAGGTAGTCTCTACGTTTTAAAACCATTTTAAATGACTAGTAGAGAAGCAGGGATCAGAAGTGCGAGGGATGCAAAATTTGCGCTGCAGAGGACAGTTTTTAATCACAGGCACCTGTGTAGTGAATTGAAACGCACCCACTGGGGTAAAACACAGATGGACTTCAAACCCCAGAATGCTGTGGGAGCACCACGCCCACTCAGGCAGGTGCCTGTGATTAAAAACTGTCCTCTGCAGCGCAAATTTTCATTGCTTCAATCTGCCACTGAAGAAAGGACTTTGGTTCCTGAAACGCATCTGGCATGGTATGTGGATGCTTTTATCTGAGCAATGTGAGTGCTGGCAAGCTGTTTGGCAAATAAAAGAAACGAACGATTTGAGCTTCCTGAGGGTTTCTGTTATTGTGTGCTACCTGACATGTGGATATATATATATATATATATATATATATATATATATATATATATATATATATATATATATATATATATATATATATATATATATATATATATATGTATATATATATATATATATATATATATATATATATATATATATATATTACCTTTAAAACAATTAATAACCTATTCATTTTAATTTTATATTTCTATAAACATATAACAAATTACAAATAAATATTTATATTTACATACTCTTATAACATAAAATGTAATACAAAAATTATATTATAAATCAAAAGATTAAAATATTTAATAGTCTTTACCATTACATTTTGCACTCCATTTAGTGCAACAGTAGAGAAAGTGTTGGATGGCGGAGGGGTAAAAATGACTATTCCCACTCCAGTGGGTGCAATAGTAGGGAAAGTGCTGTATAGCGGAGAGGTCAAAATTACTATTCCCACTCCAGTAGGTGCAACAGTAGGGAAAGTGTTGGATAGCGGATGGGTAAAAATTACTATTTGCACTCCAGTGGGTGCAACAGTAGGGACAGTGTTGGAGAGCAGAGGGGTAACAATTACTATTCCCACTTCAATGAGTACAACAGTAGAGAAAGTGTTGGATAACGGAGTGGTAAAAAATACTATTCCCACTCCAGTAAGTACAATAGTAAAAAAAAACACTCCAGTTTGTGCAACAGTACGGAAAGTGTTGGATAGCAGACGGGTAAAACTTAATATTCCTACTTCAGTGAGTGTAACAGTAGAGAAAATGTTCGATAGCGGAGGGGTAAAAATTACTATTGCCACTTCAGTGGGTGCAACAGTAGGGAAAGTGTTGGATAGCGGAGAGGTAAAAATTACTATTCCCACTCCAGTGGATACAACAGTAGGGAAAGTGTTGGATAGCGGATGGGTAAAAATTACTATTCCCACTCCAGTTTGTGCAACAGTAGGGAAAGTGTTGGATAGCTGAGGGGTAAAAACGAATAATTCCACTGGAGTCAGTTCAACATTTAAATCAAACAAATTACCAACAACACAAAAGATTTAAAAAAAACATTTATATACAAGTTTTAAATACTATAGAAGATAGAAACAGACTAGAATGCTAAAAGATCTAACAAATACCTAGAAAGATTATTAAAAAATAATATATATATATTTTTAATAGATTTCATTTTTTCTAATATACCTCTTGAATGAATAAAAATGTATTTACTCCCCAAACGTTACCCCTATAAAACCAAAACCAGCACACAAAATAACAATAAAACTTTAACATAAATAATTATCAATTGAAAAATTAATGTTAAGAATAAACTAAATATGAATTAATTAAAAGTAAATTACTTTCCTTCCTCTACCCCAATAAACACCACAACTCACACCTAAAAATCATTTCACAATTCGAATAACGAATTTTACATCAATAAATTAATTTCAATCAACAACTTATTTATTCATTTAAACAAAATTACTTTCACCCTTTACCACTATAAACCCGACAACTTACATAAAAAAATTAATTACACAATTGCCATACTTTGATTGTAATTAATTAATTAGCATTAATTAACAAACAGTTAGTAATTAATTTTAAATAAATTGCTTCCCACCCTACTCTCCTATACACCCCACAACCCACAGCTAAAAATATGACACCATTAACATAATTAATTACAAATTATTTTAACAGCCAAATAATTAATAATGAATTAATTCCCACAATTAGCACTAAGGGTCCGATTATGATCTCTCTTGGAAGGGCTCCTAGCGGCATCCGCCAGTATCGAATCTGAGTTGAACGCCTGATTTCCGTGCGACTCGTACAGCTGTAGGTGCGAACAAGTACGATGCGATAATTGCCTCGTGCTCCGACAGACTCGTACCCGTCAGCAATGCCTCCTGACGCATAAGGCGCAATGCGTTCATTTTCCGGCTGGCCAAGTACGATGCGCGTTGTGAGCAGCCGGTGCGAGTCAGAGCCTCTGGCTCGAAAAAGCTCCGGGAAGCATACTTTGGGGGTCCGCGGCAGACCCCCCTTCACCCGGGGCCCTCCAATTCGGTCAGCGGGGGGACCCATGTACTTTGTGACGAGCACGGACATGAACACGCGACAGGGGACACCCTTTCCCAGGACATACGATTTTCATGATAAAAACCTATGTACGCGATGTACAACAGGCTCCTATTGACTTCAATGGGGCTCAGAGCGACCCAAGTCCGTCAGCGCTGCAGCGGATCATACTCTGTTGCTCGGAGCCCCGGAGCTCGAGTCGGTCAGGAACTCTACGGGACAGAGTCGGTCATAGGGCTTTCCGAGAAAGATTGGATCAGGCCCTACATACTAATACATAAAAAATTATAATTAATTTGTTATAAATAAATTACTTCCCACCCTATTCCCCTATAAACCCACAACCGGCTACAGAACTTAAAAACACAAAATTTAATTAAAATAAAATTAATACCTGCTAAAAATGTAATACATATATTAAAAAACAAAACAAATTCGTATACAAAAAAATGTATCACATACTTTTAAAATACAAACTGAAAAACATAACACTAATTAAAACATCAATATTTTAGGCAACTATATTTTTGCAAACAATATTAACAACTTCGATATAACACACCTGTCTCAGCAGGGTGACTCACGATATTTTAAATACATACAGATTTCTTTTTGATGTCTCCTTCCTAAAATTGCCTCCAAATCAATGCAAGTAAAACAAGTAAAATAAATTCCTCTGATTTCTTTTTTTTTTTTTTTTAAACGTTCCTCTTTCTTGCTTCCAAATGTTGGCATTATGCCGTATATGGTGTTTTACTTCTCTATGCTCAAGGAGAGAGCAGGCTTGTCTGGAAATGTGTGTGTACTGAAAGAGATGTGTACTGGAAGTACCTATGATTCAACTACAAATGTCAATACTAAGGGGTCGATTCCGATTCTGTTAGGAAATCGGCCCGACCAACTCCTACCCGGAACCGAGTCCGACCGACACCTACAGGCACCGTCCGACCTATGCAGTACGATGTAAAGCCCGTGACCTACAACTGAGCCGTACAGAAAACAAGCCGTACCACGAGACGTACAAAAATGGACGCGAGCTACACCGACCGACACGAACCCGTAATGAACCCGACCGATGCGTACCCGTGATGTCCGACATGCACAGTACGATGCAAAACGCATGAAACCCGACCGATTCGCACTGAGCCCAAGCCGCACGACCGACACGGCCCGAAAACGTACCTAAAGCGAGAGAGACCACCATGATCGACTCGCATGCAGCACAGAACACAATCAGCGTGAAAGGCACGGAGCAGCCCGCACAAGCCAACATGAGCGTCCTACTTGGTCAGAAGAACACCTCATACATGCCCACAAAAAACAATGGCAAAAACACAAAAAAGGACCAGTCAAGCAATGACAAAGTCAATAAATAAAAACAAATTGAAAAACACAAAGACACACCCACAACTCCACCTATAAAAAGGCAAAACAAAACTACCATGACCCTTTTCAAATACAACAGAGCAGCCAGCACAGAACAACTTGAGACACCAACCACAGACACACACAACTCACCCATCACACAACCCACACACCATCAGCACCCCTCCAGCACCCCTCCAAAATCTCTCACACATAACCCTACCAAAACAGATACCTATCCACACACTCACCCACTCACATCACTCCTCACCACCACCCATCACCATGCCCCCTAAGAAGAATCCACAATTCACTGTCACTGAGGTAGAAATATTGGTAGATGAGATCCTCAGAGTGGAGCCACATTTGTTTGGCACATTGGTACAAAGGGAAAGGACCCCCTGTCACAGAAAACCAAGATGTGGGACAGGATCGTGGACAAGGTGAACGCACAAGCACCAGCGTATCGCACAAAGACCGACATCCAGAACAGGTGATATGAAGTGCGCAGGAGGGTCAAGAAGCTCCTCCAGAAGGAACACGTCTTGAGCCAGGACACTGGCAGTGGCCCTCCTGCCAAACCAGTCTACTTCAGGTCCTATGAGTAGAAGGTGCGGGACATCCTACCACCAGAGGGCATCCATGGCCTACCAGACATACCAGAACCTGGTGAGTACACAACAAATATACTGAATATTGTGTCGCAATACACACACATCACCGTTAAGGGGACAGTGAAACCATGAACTGATAGCAAAGGCATAGTAAACCAAAGTCAATTAGCCCAAGAAGTGTATGCTAGTCACACAGACACAATAATGGCCACCTCATAGTGATTTGTAAGTGTGTCATGACATGTACAAACCTTCCAACAAATAGGGCAAGGCAGTGGCTCTAATCTGAGTAAACACTGTCAGACATCACTGCCACCACAAGCACTATCTCACAGTGAAGCTGACTGACAGGAAGGAATAGTGGGTGTGCTGGTGAAGTGAGTGTATACAAAAGCATGATGGAGTTGTTGTCACAGATAATGTCCCCCTCACAATTGCACCATCAACACCTCTCAGCAGAATGCTCACGTCAGAGGGGCCTGAAATGAGCTGGCAAGTACTCTGGGACTGGGCTCTGTTGTGGGGAGCACAAAGCTCTACTGGGAATTGGCCACCACCAAACACCAGGACTCCACTGTCAGCCATCTTGTCAGCACAGGCACACCCCCTCATAGGGAAGCAGAGTCAGAAAGAGGGAAGTGAGGGCATGCTGGGAAGGGGGTGTAGCCCAGAGCATGCTGCGAGATACAGTCACTCACAATACCCACCCACCCACATGGCCCAGCAAGTTCACACTGAACCATGCTCACCTCACAGTTGAGGACTGACAAGATCTCTGTGACTGGGCACTGTTGTGGGGAGCACAAAGTCCAACTGGGAATTGGCCACCACCAAACACCAGGACTCCATGTCAGCCATCTTGTCAGCACAGGCACAACCCCTCACAGGGAACTATTATTATGAGTCGGTATGTGTAGGTAGCTAAGCTTGCCCAGTCAGCAAACGGTGTTAAACAAAACTCTAATCCAGCAATAGCTCTAGAGGCACTGAGTGCAGTCATCTGGGTTGCCCTTGCTGTGTATTCCAGTCTTCTTAATGTTAGTGCTTTGACAATTTCCAACAACAAAATGTCAATGTTAACCAAGAATAAGCTAGTAGTTGGCTTTTTGATTTGATAGTAGCACATACCATACCGCTAGTGTTTCAGGGACTATTCTGCACATACAGAAGTATGGACAAGAGAAATGGGACATTGTTGATGATAGGTGCAGTTCGACTTTCCTCATACCTCAGTCAGAAGTAACTGTGCGGGATTCGGGAGCCCTCACCTTGTTGGAACTTCAAGTCCTCCTGGTGGTGATGAGGAGTAGTTGGTTCTCTCTGTAATTAGAAAAAAGTTGCACGTTAAAAAGCAAGCATTCATCAGTTGTGCCAAAAAGTGTTGCATGTTATGGCTAAGCATATAAGGTAACACCCTCCCCAAAACCGTGACTTTTCTTCAGTCCCAATAATTAAAAATTGTATATGTATTAACATTTCCTCTTCCATTACGAGACGAAATAGGGGGTGGTGTATGGCATCTAAAAATATGACATGTTTTTTCTAGGCGTCACAACATCGGATGCGGCACTACCCACCACCAGTGCCGGGGCCAGCAGCGTGGAGGGGTCCACTCCAGGGGCGGATGCGGCGGCGCCACAAGTGCCACCAGGAGGAGCTGAGGGGGATGGCTCAGCAGCGGCGGACGGTGGTAAGTTATTATACTCCTTACTTATTGATATTTTAGAGTAGACTCGCAAAGGAGTGTATGATGTCCTGTACAGTAGACAGTACACTAGTACAAGTACACTGTACTGTTAAAAACAGTTACTAATTTAGCACTTCATTTTTGCCAATCACGGAGAAGACAGTCAACCTTGACTTAGTAATAGCATTAGTGGCGGTAGTTCTCGGGTAAGCAATGGCCCCCTCTATTTGACTTCAACTCAGCTGGGAAACTTTTATCGTGAAGGCAAGTCATATCAGAGGATCTTGAGGGATGTGAAGAACGAAAAGGGAAAGAAGGGTGAAAGGAAGGACGAGCGAGTCGTAACATTTATGACTGTAAAGAATTATACGTGTTTATGAATGCAGGCAGAGGTGGCTGATAGGAAGGAATCAGATGCATGGCTGCTTGAAGCAAGGATGGTTGGAGGAGAAAGAAAAGATGACTGCCTGTGTGGGTGAATCAGAAAATGCATGTGTGGTGTGCATTGCAATATATCATTTGGGTCAAACTCAAATGCAAGTCAAGACGGTGGTTTACCAAATAAAATAAAAAGGGTGTTAGTTGGTTGTTGAGAAAAAGTAAACTTGGTACAAGTTGAGACATTAAGAAGAATGATAGACGTTTACTTTGGAAGACTGGATTATATCTTTTTCTTCCTCATAGATAGCAGAGGTGTATGTATTAGAGTAGAATTTCAACGGATGAACAGTGTTACTTTGAACAGCATGTCCGTGCCAGAGAAGCAAAGCTGAGGAAATCCAAATACTAGAAGTTGTGATTGTTCCTAAAATTTAAATACTCCCTTGACTAACAGTACAGTAGTTTACTTTGCAAGCACAGCATATATTGTGTATGTATTGTATAGTTGACATTTTATCAAGTCAAGTCCCTTCCTCCGGCAATAATGGGTACCACACTCTTCTTTCAGCTGTGTCATGGGTGGGCTATTGCTGTTGTTCACTCAATCTATCAAAACAAAGCACCTAAAGTCATCCATCATATAAGCAAAGATCATGTGATCGGCAGGATATATGATCAGAAATGAATAATCTTCATTTTCCTTTTGTAGTAGTCAAGGCCTGGGGGGCAGTGCGAAATATAAATTACATTGAGCAGTAGCCCTTGATGTAACCGAGTATGGCCAGTGCCACCCCTATAGAAAAGTAAGAGCTTCCTATCCCCACCTGCATATACTGCTTAAAGTAATGCGAGTCTGCGTCATCATGGCTTGTGTCTGTTTTTCTTGGGTGCAAGCTGAGTGAGCTTGTATTATGCCGGCTACCACAAGTTCACGTACAAGTAATTTCTTTTGCAAAACAAGAGAAAAAAAGAAGACTCTCTGACTATGTAATAGTGAGTCCATACAGTGCTGCTAGTAGAATTCCTGAAACTCTCACTAATGTCACAGGTTTACAAAGACTGCGGAAAGATACATGCCAAAATGTTATACTGTGCTTCCAAGTTGCTAGTGTTACTGTGAGACAACTTTCTGTTGAATTATTTTGACTTAATGTTAAAGACTATTGGCTACAGTATTTTTCTTTCTTTCTTCATATAGATGCTCCAAAAAAGCTCACCCGCAAGGAGATGGCTGTCCGGGCCAGGGCACGTAAGCTGGAGGCCATTTGCGTCGAATATCGCGGCTGTGGGCTCGGGAGCAGGAGGAGACGGCAACTATTGCATCCTCCTCCAGTGCCCCCAGGTCCACCAGCCAGCAGTCTCCAGCGAAACGGCGCAGTGGCCAGACAGCCTCCCGCCGCCACCGCACAGCAGCAAAAAGAACAGCTGCCCCCCCGAGAGCCTGGATGGCACGTCTGCACCGCCTCCAAAAGCGAGTGGACTACCTGGAGCGATTGGCAGAGAAGCAACAGCGCCAGCTCCGGGACCTCCGCAAAGAGGTGCGGGACCTGTCCACAGGAGGACACCGCCGGAGGAAGTGACTTTCCCTTGCCCCTTTTTAAAAGAATGTTGGGGGGTGGGAATTGGGCGTTGGGGAAAGGGACTTGAAGGACATTTGGACATTGGTTGTGGTTAGGGAGGGGGGTGAGTTGGGTTAGTTTATTTTTGTTAGGGGAAATATATTCATTGATTTTACATACTTAAACATAGCATACGCGTTCATATTATTTTGTGTGGTGGGGGGCGGGGGTTACTGTACGTTTGCTTTCTTCAAACTTACCAGCATGAATTATCTAAACGTCCAAACATGTACAAAAGTGCCACTAACAGAGTTAGTGAATTCAATTGCCCTACTAGTACTTTACTAGTACTACTGTGACACTGTCAGTCTCTCCTCTCCTCCGAATCCTAGCCCATTATTCTACCTCCCCAAAATGCTTATCTTACCTGTGATTCGTGTTTGAGAATAGGGCTAGGCACAGGGCTGGCTGCATGGCAAATGGCGATTAAGGTTGGGTGTTGACTTGAATCCTGGATTGTTGAAATATCATCGTAGTGCTGGTAGTAGTAGTGGTACACACTGGCAGTAGCAGCATATGAAAAAAAAGGAAATGAAACATTGAGAGGCCTGAGCGTAGCATTAGAAAAAGTACGATAGATAGTACGGTAGAGAACCGTGCCATACATTTTAGCCTAAGCAGTGCTAAAGTATTAAAAAAATAACTAAGTACTAGTTGTGTGGAGTATGGCTACTATAAGAAATAGTATTAAGGCAAAGGACAAAGGAACCTAAGCATTAAGCATTCGATTCATCACGTGTAGGAGGAGGATGTTGTTGATGATCAATCCACGATGGCGCACATGAAATATCTGATTAGAATGATTTTTCTGTTGCTTTGACCTTATCCTCCCCAGCAAGTGTGTGGAATTTATTTTTGTCATTTAGTCACACCTCAATGAAAAACCACACAGCCCGGGGGAAGAGGGTTAGGGTTTGAAAATTGGATGGGAATGGGGTTTTTTGGGAAACGTTTGTGGAGAGAGGAAAAAAAACACAGCATGGCAAACAACAAATGAAGAAAAACAAATCTTTGGATTCGAAGATATCTATAAATCTTTTAAGGGACATAAAGAAAGTACACTATTGCATGCATGAAGTTGTTTCTAAATGGATGGTTAGGTTACTGAAAAGTAGTACTTACTACAACTTACTAGTAACTATGAAGAAACAATTTGACAGTACAGGGCTGCAGTAATAATTATATTTACGCAATTTCACTTGCCTCTCTGCCCTCAGAGAAAATAAACACTACTTATTAGTACATTAAATTAGTTTTAAAAATAGCAAAGAAACTTATCAAATAGCTGGAGGGATGAATTTGAAGCAGAGAGCAAACAAACACTCAGAGTCACACTCGTAGAAGTTCAAGTTCAACAACAATAGCATTTAAGGGGGGGCGTGGCCAGCAGCCGGCGATGGTGGCAGCTTGAAGGGAGAGCTCCGTGATTGAAGCGGCCTCCTAATCGATCCGTCTATTTATCCGCTCTTAATTGCTCCCAAGCGGGCAGGCATCAAAGCCCAGGACCAAGCGGCAACATCCTGGCCGATCGGCATCTCGATCCGTGGTCGGGATCGCAAGTTCAGATCGGCACCGGTGTGGGCCTGTGCATCGGATCCGGACCTGGGGCTGTCCTGGTTTAAGGGACGGACAGGAAGTGCACCATCCTGGGCGGAGGAGGACAGGAAGCGCGCGCCTGAGACGGACGGAGGCGGAGAAAGACTATTTGCACCGCGCAGTGCCGCCGACCTTCCCTGCCTCGGAGCGTCTGCCCGGAAGCCTAGCTGAGATGCGGAGGTGAGGAGTGGGGGGGTCCGGCTGGCTGGCTGAGTCGGAGGGCAGAGCGGAGAGCGGTGGCTCTGAATGTGAGGCCGCCATCTTGGGGTCGACTACTCGGCGCTGCATTGGCCGCACCAGCCCGGCCTCACAAGACGGTCCCCATGCATCGCCGGACGGCGCAAAGCACCTTGCGGGGGGCTCCCCGCTGCACAGACACGGACCATACCGCAGTGCAACAGAACTATTGGGTGACACATCCACACTGGAGTCAGAGGACTGGGGGGCGCTCACAGGGGCCCGACACTTCGGCCGCAGATCGTCTCCTTGCCATTGCCGCTGCCCTGAGCATACACGAGAATGTGGGCGTAGTGCACCAAAGGACACGAAAAGGGGAAGTGGTGGGCAGCTTGAGGCGATTGTGCCCCACACAGCGCGGGGGGTCTATTGACACGGCCGGCCTGCCGCGGAGCCGGACAAGTTCATTCTCCTGCTCCCACTGTGGTCTATAGAGGGGGAACGGTACGGAGTGGTGCCGAGGAGCCCTGGAAGGACTGACGCTCACCCACGGCGTCCAAGGGGGCCCTTGCGTGACAGCCGAAAAGCAGGAATACAACCGGGCGACGTCTGGTGTAGATAACCATCCCCGGACACGCCGATTTGGAGGTTCGAGACGCCGACAGCGTCTGCGGGAGGCGGACACCACTGTCGTGATGGCTGGCAAGGGCCCAAAACCAGGGGCATCGCAATCGCGCCTTGATCGTTTTGCATACGAGAAGCCCAGTTCACCTTCCCCAGACGCCAGATCACAGCAGGGCAAGGTTGGCGAAGCCGGGGGAGGAAAGAAGGCAACCCTCAACGACGTCATGCGGGCGCTCACGCAAGTGCAGACTACAGTCGGATCCATCTCAGCCGAAATAACGTTGATAAGAGCGGACTTCCACAAGATGTCGGAAAAAGTGAGCAATATGGAAGTGGTGACTAAGTCGCTGGTGGAGGATGTGGCTGAATTACAGGTGGGGATGGAACGCGTCATGAAGGAAAATAAGGTACTGCGTGACAAGCTTGATGATCAGGAAGGGCGCTCGAGACGGAACAACATTCGTATCATAGGTGTGCCGGAGTCGGAAGACACGAGAGCAATGGACTTATACGTGGAGGATTTAATTAAGCAAAAGCTACAGCCTAAGGGCCTCTCGGCATTCTTCACGGTAGAAAGGGCACACAGGGTCCCCGGTGGGCGCCAGAAATCGGGCATGAACCCCAGGCCGATTATAGCGAGACTCTTTAATTTCAGAGATCGAGATGCCATCCTCCAGGCGGCGAGACTTTCCCCCCCGCTCAAACTCCAGAATTCTACCTTGGCGTTCTTCCCGGACTACACGGCCGAGGTCGCACGTAGGAGGAGGACCTTTTTCGAGGTGAAGAAGGAACTGAGAGCCCGGGAAATACCGTACTCCATGCTTTTTCCAGCCAAACTTCGGGTTGTGGCAGACAATAAGACTTGGTTTTTTGACTCCCCGGAAATGGCGCAGGAATGGCTGGAGGGGTGGAGACAGGTGGATCCCCCGCGTCGCTCTAATCGACAGAACAAGCACCGTAATGCAGGAGGCCGACAGGACTCACAATCCGTAGGGGAGGGGGCGGAGGCCCGTTCCCCATTGTCTGATCTTCGGGAAGAGGGTGCTGATGAGGACTAATATGTCGCAACTGATTTTTGGCTGACCTGATTGCATTGTCGACCGGCAATGCCGCTATGGACACTGGGCTGAGGGCCTCCGCGGCAGAAGTTGGGGGCCGCCGATACCGGAGAACCCTTCACCCCGACGAGCAAGTACTGTGTTTTGGGTTGGGTTCAAGCACTCTGCTGAGTTGGGGGGGCGGGCAGTTCTGAGTCCGTTGAGCAGGGGGGCAGGGAGGGGGGGAGTTGGGGGTAGGATGACTTTTTGTTTTTTAAATGCTACACTGGGTCAATCACTGTACAGTATGGAGCGAATGCGTAGAGTAGAGGTACGACTGCGTGAACTGCGATGTCACTTCGCACGATGTATGATGTGTGACGACAGCCGGCTGGCTTGTCGCTTTATATGCTGTGATGGGGGAGGACAATAGCACGGGGAGGGCATCACCACTGTGCCTACTGTCTTGGAATGTGAGGGGCTTGGGAGATAAAATAAAGCGGGGGTTGGTCTTACAGCACATCAGGAGGTCCAACCCAGCCCTGGTCCTGCTACAGGAAACTCATTTGACTGGGCCCACCGCACGGGCCATGGATAGGAAGGGCTACAGTATGATAGTGCACTCTGAGTTCACTAAGGGGTCCCGGGGTACTGGGATTTTGATGCACCGCTCTACCAGGTTCATTGTACACTCAGTTAAGGCAGACACTCAGGGACGCTTTGCGGCGGTCCATGGACATTGGGAGGGGAGGCCGCTGAACATAGTCTCGGTATACATACCACCAGCTCTGCACACCGTGGCTCTTCCAGACCTGGGGAACTTTCTGCTACACCTCCCGGAAGGGGACCTAATGGTGGGGGGTGATTTCAACGCAGTGGCACACAGCTCTCAGGACCGTTATCCATCGCGCACACGCACTCCGGGGCCTACCAAACTGTTTGCATTCATGGAAGCACAGGGTTTAGTGGATATATGGAGGCAGTTTCACCCGGACGTCCAGCAATACACGTACTACTCTGCAGTTCACGATAGTCTGTCACGAATAGACTACTTCCTTACATTGGGAGGGGGCCTTCTTAATATCACTGACACTAACATCAGGCCACGAGGGATTTCGGATCATTCCCCGTTAACTCTGACTCTATCCAGCCAGGTGCGAACCCACAGACGCCTCTATCCTATTTACCCAGGGTATTTTAAGGAACCTGTAATAACCAAGGCTTTAAAAGCAAGTACTGAATCCTATATCGCCGAAAATGAGGGCTCGGTTGCCTCACATGTAACATTCTGGGAGGCCTACAAAACGGTCCTTCGCGGGCAGGCGATATCGGCTATCGCACAACATAAACGCACGCAAAGCAGGGCGCTATCAGACCTGGAAGACCGTCTCGCCGATGCGACTCGGGCGCATGAAAGTGACCCGAGTGAGGACACACTTCACACGCTCCGGCTGAGTCAGCAGAGACACGCCGATCACCAGCGACGTATCGTGTTGGGTGGGATGGCGGCAACGGCAAGTAGAGTATATGACGTGGGCGATAAGGCAGGCAAACTCTTGGTGTGGCTGGAGAGGAAACGTGGGGATCAGAGAGCCATACTACAACTCAGGGACTCGAGGGGGGTGTTACAGACTAGGCCTGACCGAATAGTGGAACTCCTCGCGGACCACTTTGAATCTGTTTATTCCCCCGAAACTGAAGTTTCGCGCGAATTGGTGGAGGGATCGCTCGTGGGGGTACCGACTCGTACTCTCCTCCCGGACGCCAGGGACGAACTTGACTCGGAACTGACGTCAGATGAAATACGGATAGCCATAGCAGCGTTGCGCCCAGGGAAAGCATTAGGTCCCAACGGCGTGCCGATTGAATGGTACAAAATTATGTCCGAGACACTTTCCACTCCCCTGCTCGAAATGTACAGGGAAAGTCGGGAACGGGGGATCTTGCCCTTTGACCAGCGCATGGCCACCATAGTGGCGATTCCGAAGCCCGGCAAACCTCCCGAGGACTGCAGCTCATACCGCCCTATATCGCTCCTCAACGCTGAAAATAAAATTCTGGCGAAATTACTGGCCGCTAGACTGCTGCCGCACCTGCGACACCTAATTCATCCGGATCAGTCTGGCTTTATGCCGCATCGGAGCACGGCGCTGAATCTGAGAAGATTGCACGGAGTGCTGGCACGCGCCCCACGATTGACGGAGCCAGCAGCGGTGCTCTCGTTGGATGCCCGAATGGCGTTCGACTTGGTAGAGTGGCGATATCTTTTCGCAGTCCTGGAACATATGGGATTTGGCCCCGGCTTCATCTCATGGATCAGGTTGTTATACACCAAGCCCGTTGCGAGGGTGACGGCCAATGGGTGTATCTCGCGGGAGTTCCCACTAGCAAGAGGCACGAGGCAGGGATGCCCGCTTTCACCGCTGCTCTTTGCATTAGTGTTGGAGCCCCTGGCCACCATTCTCTGCTCCACTCGCTTGCTGAGGGGCATACGATGGGGCGACGGTTGGGAGGACAGGGTCTCCTTGTATGCGGATGATATGCTGGTATACCTCATGGACCTAAACGCTGGCATTCCGATCCTGTTGGACATCTGTGAGACCCATGGTGCTGAATCAGGATATAAACTAAACTGGTCTAAGTCCGTGCTGTTCATGATCCGGGGTGACCCCCCGGTGTTGCCTGATGGGTGCCAGTTGATCATAGAAACTCGTACCTTCAGATACCTGGGAATCCAAATTGCGCAGGACTCTGAGACATTTTTAGAGCTCAACCTGGTTCCCTTGATGACTAGACTGAAGGCGGATGTGCGCCATTGGAAGGCCCTCCCCTTGACATTATTGGGTAGGGCGGCGCTATTTAAAATGCTGGCACTACCTCGCTTTCTATATGTCTTGGAAAACACCCCGACGGTGGTCCCAGCGTTGTTCTTCCGCCAGGTGATGGCACAACTGACCACGCTGCTTTGGAGTGGCAAGCCGGCCAGGGTGGCACAGCTGAAATTAATCAGAGATTGGTATAGCGGGGGGATAGCGCTCCCGAGCCTTGAACTGTACTATTGGGCGGCGCACCTTAAGGTGATCAACCAATGGATTCATGGTGCCCATGATGACCCGGCGTATATGGCTGATAGAAGGCAACTAGGTGCGGCTACCCTCCTAGCGCCGCTCTATAATAAGGGATTGGTCGGAAAGCTGGAAGGCCCGACAAAGCACACGGTGACTATCTGGCATAAGGCACAGAGGCGGCTTGGTTGGGAGGGGGTGATTACCAGACTCACACCACTATGGGACTCCAGGGCATTCGGTATTTTGCGTAACAGTAAAGGGTTTGATCGGTGGGACACCATCGGGATATCCACGGTGGGCGATCTCTGGTCAGGAGGCGCAGTACTCTCTTTCGACTCGCTGAGGACACAGTATGACCTGGGAGTGACTGAAACGTACAGATATGTACAAATTAGACACGCACTCCTGTCTGTGTTGGAAGTCGGGGCGCTGATCCCGGAGTCGGCTCCGTTAGAGGACCGACTGCTAACGGACTATATGGAGACGAGAGCTACCTCCCTCACGTATCGTAAACTGTTGAACAATTTGCCGGATCCGCTGGGGCGCCTGAAGGAAAAGTGGATGGAGGAGCTGGGGGATCTGGATGAGTCGGAGTGGAACGAGGCGCTGGCGTCACCCAGAGAGGCAGGCATATCCATGCGATTTCGATTGGTCCAATTCAAAATTTTACACAGAGTTTACTACACCCGCACAACACTCTATAACATACACAGGGCGGACCATCCCTATTGCTTGCGCAACTGTGGGGAAGAGGGTACACTGTTCCACACATTATGGGAATGCCCCACTTTACAGACTTACTGGAGACGCGTAGCGCGCACAATCAGCCAGACACTGGACACCCCTTTCACACCTACCCCTCGGGTATGCATACTACATGTGTGGGGCCCGACAGATCTATCACTACATGGGAAGCGTTGGGTGGTGATTGGTGTGATGCTGGCGAAGCGTGATATAGCACAAAACTGGGGTGCGCCGACCACTCCGACGCTGTCGCAGTGGTGCAAGAACATGGATATGCTTATGTTGAGGGAACGGGAGGTCTATAAACAGAGACTCAACCCGCGCAAGTGGAATAAAATATGGACGCCATGGAACTCATATAGAGGGGATATTTGTGAGCCGTTACCGGAAGATGAGGATGCTGATAGTTCTGGGGAGGAGGATGAATTGGACTAATGTGACGACATCTGGGGTGGACGTTGATGGGGGGGGTGCAGGGGAAATAGAACCGGGTCTCATGAGCGGAATAGCTATGGTCCAAACCCACAGTAATGTACGCATGAGCTCTACTCACACTGATATTATGATTGTCAGATGATACGGTTGTTATGTTTGACCCTTTTCTGTAGTATGTTCTGAGTTGGGGTGAAAAGAAAATTTGAAAAGTTGCTCCACTGAATGACTGCAGCTGAATGTTGAAGCTGCGATGTTATGCTGATGCTTATTACTGCTAATTTGTGAAGGCAACAATAAAAACAAATTTTCAACAAAAAAAAACAATAGCATTTAAAAAATAAGGAGAAATTAAGAGGATACTGTAACTGTATGTTGTAGTTGTCCTGTTGAATTTGTGAAGTTGCATGCATCCAGCCATTCCTCTTATTCGCGTTACTCCTCCATTCCATCTGACGCTCCGTCGATCATCTTGGTGACCAGACACACTGTCCACTGCCTGCCTGATGCGGAATTGCGGCTCGCTAATGTTAAGCCTGAGTTAATCGTTTGTTCCATGGCACAGGGTAAAAGCCAGCCTGTAATTGTTGATGGAAAAACAGGAAGTGATATTAAAACACCACGGTGAAAAAAATATACGGTACGCTGTGTAGTGCAAAAATAACACTTTCAGTTTCAGCGGTGACAGTATTACATATAAGCATCATTTCGAAAGTGCGTACTCTGAGTCTCCTTTACAAGGATAGTAATTAGTAACTATGGGCGATTTTTGCGGATCGTGCCAAAATGCTATCTGCAACTAGGCCCAAACCCCCCTTTTCCACCATGGATTTTCTTCAAACCACTTGCAATCAAAATTAGACCTTCCCAGCAGTGCTCCCAGACCCCTCAACCCACCTCCAAAAATGTAGAACACCCCAAGCAGCCCCCCAAAAACATGCAATACTGCTAGGACTCAGTTTAAATCATGCCAAAACACTGTCTGCAACTAGGCCCAAACCCCCCTTTTCCACCATGGATTTTCTTCAGACCACTTGCAATCAATATTAGACCTTCACAGCAGTGCTCCCAGACCCCTCAACCCACCCCCAAAAATCTAGAACACCCCCAAGCAGCCCCCCAAAAACATACAATACTACTAGGCCTAAGTTTAAATCGTGCCAAAATGCTCTCTGCAACTAGGCCCAAACCCCCCTTTTCCACCATGGATTTTCTTCAAACCACTTGCAATCAAAATTAGACCTTCCCAGCAGTGCTCCCAGACCCATAAACCTACCCCCAAAAATCTAGAGCCCCCCAAACTTCCCCCCAAAAACATGCAATACTGCTAGGCCTCAGTTTAAATCGTGCCAAAACGCTGTCTGCAACTAGGCCCAAACCCCCCATTCCCACCATGGATTTTCTTTAAACCACTTGCAATCAAAATTAGACCTTGCCAGCAGTGCTCCCAGACCCATAAACCCACTCCCAAACATCTACAACCCCCCCAAACAGCCCCCCAAAAACATGCAATACTGCCAGGCCTAACTTAAAATCGTGCCAAAACGCTGTCTGCAACTAGGCCCAAACCCCCCTTTCCCACCATGGATTTTCTTCAAACCACTTGCAATCAAAAGTAGACCTTCCCAGCAGTGCTCCCAGACCCCTCAACCCACCCACAAAAATCTAGAACACCCCCAAACAGCCCCCCAAAAACATGCAATACTGGCATCCCCAAAACATGGCAAATCGCGCTGTTAGCAAAAAATGGCTGTTTTTAGCACTTCCACTACTTCGATCCTCTTGAAACTTACCAGGACACTTGTTCCAGCGATTCCCAAGAATCTCAGCAAGGCAGAACAAAATCGATCCACTGGAAGGTGTACGACTACTGTTCACCCAAACATACGCGCCCGCAAAACACCAAAAAAAGGGCAAAATTCGGCCAATTCTGGACCAAAAAATGCCAAACCCCCCTAAAACCTTGCCAACATCATTATGAACGAGCCTGCATCAGGCCCTGAGCCCTAGACTCCACGGGAACCCTACCAAATTAAACCCAAAAACTCTACTAAACCGCACTGAACCCTAAACCCTAGATATGCTTTGTCTGTCAGTGTCAAAGAGCCTAGGTATGCTACATCAGGTTGCTTCACTCAGTGGTGCCTGCCTTGAGCGTCTGCATGGCCCTGCCGCAAGCATGGGCGAAAAACCCGTTACGCTCAAGAATTTGCGAATTTTCAGCAATTTTGGGAGATTCGCCGATTGCGAATTTGCCGCCGAAAAACAGCAAATTTCGCAAGCTTAACGGATTTTTGGCCCATGCTTGCGGCAGGGCCATGCAGACAGTCATGGCAGGCACCACTGAGTGAAGCAACCTGATGTAGCATACCTAGGTCTTTGTCACAGACAGACAAAGCATATCTAATTGTATGCAGCAAGCCACATAGCCCCAATTTTACATGAACTGCTGTCTGGACTCTGCCTGGCATAACAACACTACACTGCCTCGACCACTCCATACCACGACTAGACAGACATGTAGTTCTGCTGTACTAGTTGTTGTAGACTGGTTTACCTCTTTACCACTCACAAATTGGCCATAGTTCTTCCGTAAACTGACACTGGTGATGATCCATCCATCCCAGTGAGTGACTGTAAAGAAAAAATACATATTATTTAATCAATCATCATGGTATATTGGCAAACAGTAAGTCCAAGGACATTTTGCATATTGGAAAATGCAACGTAGTGGCCCCTGCAGTTGAAGTACAATTTGAATTAAACAAGGTAAAAAAAGCAGAGTAGACTTGAGTTACATTTATTGTGTAAAAGATTAAATAATAACAGAAGACATATGATTCATTTCATGCACAACAAACAAACAGCAATTGTTTCATCAGAGAACTGACAGCCATTGCTGTCCACTGCATGCCATCTTCTTCTCAATATTCATTACCTGTTCCACTTTGTGTCCGCATCTTCTTCTGAAAGTGAGGGGCCACAGGGCAGCCTCTCCTGTCAATTTCAGAAGTAACTGTCAGCAATCAGCAAGCATGTAGTCAGTAATTCCAGTCCCACTTGAGGGGACTCGTCTACGAAGACAAAGTTTCTTTATTCTACGTAATCCAGCCATCTGCCTTGAGGGAAATGGATAGGGGGAGTCTGGAGGAGGAGGATGGAGGAGCATGATTGAGTTGTGAACTTGTTAAGCTCAGAAATGTAGACTGCGGCACCTTCAAATCAATAAGGAAATAAGATGAAGACAGTGCTGCTGGTGGACTTGTGATTAGGTGATTGGAGTTTTGTTGTGGTAAAAGTTGCAAAACAAAGAAAGACACACAGGAATAAAAGTGAATAAGGACGAAAAAAAAGGAAGTCATATTTCAGGCCTCGGTGTCAGGGAAGTAGAGCTCGTCCTCAAACTCTATGAATTGAGACGGGAGTAGGTCAGCTAACAGAGAAGAACTTCCGTCACCTAAGTCGGTGTCTTCTTCTTCCTGCGTTCATTCACGTATTTTGTAATCTGGTGGTATGAAGTGATGATTCATCTTGATCAGTGTTAACCTCTCCACATTTTTGGGCGAGAGGCGGGTCCTTTTTGATGTTACAATGCCACCAGCAGCACTGAAAACACGTTCAGAAGACACACTTGCAAGTGGGCAAGACAAATAATTTAGAGCCAGGTTGGTGATCAGTCGCCATAGAGGCCTTTTCCTAAACCAATACAGCAATGGGTTCTGATTAACAAAGACCTCTGTTGGGTCATCCAGATAGGCCTGCACCATCGACTCAAGGCTCTCCAGGGTTGCTCCACTTTGCGTACCATCTGTGGCCTTTGCATCACTGGAACAAGCAAACCCTTGATGAGTTAGCCAATCCGCTTCCGATAATATTATGGCTGGGCCTGGTGCAGGTGAGGATGATGATACGGTTGCTGGTGTCGTTAATGGCTGTGAGGGAAAGTGACTCCCTTCGGCCACAGATTCAGAAGTGGAACTTGGCGCTGGATGACCTGCTGATTCAGTAGTACTTCTGCCGGCTCCTTCAATGTTCTGCCGCTCTTTTTCGAACCGAGTGTCTGACAGAGCTAGCCAATGTTTGTACTTTAAAACATCTGCTTCATTAAAAGGAATGAATGCTTTGCTGGCCACGGCCTTTTTGTAACGTGGATCAGGAATAGTGGCACAAATGTAATGTTGTTCTGTATGTATTTTTTTAAGCCTTTCATTGTCAACTAGGCGGCTTAATAACCTCTCCGCCAACTGATATGCGTCTTGCTTTTCAGCATTGTTAGACGGGGACCCGGAGGGTCGGCCGAGTACTGGGGGAGAGGCCTCCGATGAGGGCCGTCTCCGGCGATCGTACAGACAAGTCACTTCCCTCCCCTCAGATAGACACCACACAAGGATGAGATCAACACTCTTTATATAGGGTTCTTGCGGCAAGGGTATCAGCGGTACAGGAGATTCAGGACTCGAGGGTCCTCTCAATTCTAGTCTCTGTAGGGAAAGGGGTAGCGGGACAGTCTTGGTACCGGATCGGTACAGGGGGTGGCGAGAGGGTAGCTCACAATCCTCGAGCTTAGGAGTCCGCAAGGTCGGGCCGTGGCAGCGCCAGCCGGCTGAGATGAAGGTCGACAACGAAGGGGGCCGCGGCAGCGCCAGCAGGCCAAGGCGATGGTAGCTCACGTTGCAGAGGGCCTCGGCAGCGCCAGCAGGCCGAGGTGGTAGTTCACGTTGCAGAGGGCCGCGGCAGCGCCAGCAGGCCAAGGTGGTAGTTCACGTTGCAGAGGGCCGCGGCAGCGCCAGCAGGCCAAGGTGAAGGGTTCGCAAGGCAGGGCTGCGGCAGCGCCAGCAGTCCGTCAAGGATGAGTTCTTCTCGGTGTCTCTCGACTCCAGGATACAACTCCTTTCCTGGTCGGGCGCTGCCCCAGTTATAGGTCTGGTCCCCTTTGATGTCCGGACCCTCGCGCCTGGAGGTCGGGAGGTCCGGAATGGGGGAGTCCAGACACTCAGCATGGGGGTGGAGCCAGCGCCCAGGGCGGCCGGGGGGGGATCGACACCTGGCGGAGGAGAGCCGTTGACGACTCCTTCTTCCATTGACCTGCCAAGTGGTCTCTCTACCTCCTGGGGGGAGGTTGGTGCCTCGGTGTCGGGCCTGGCCAGGCCCAGGGTTAGGGTCGAGTTGAGGCCTCGCGGCCTCGTGCTGTCGTGTCCAAAGATGGCGGCTGGGCCGGGGCCATGGTGCGGATGGGGACCAGGGCCAGCCGGTACGGGAGGGTTCAGGAGCTGCAGTCCCGTTGTGGACGGGTTGTGGATTACTCCGGGGGGTTGCCGGGGTGGCTCTTGCGGGGGATTCAGGGAGAGCCGGGGTCCGGGCCCCGTTGTGCGGAGGGGGGGTCGGCCCCGCCACGAGGCCTGTCCAACATGCGTCCCCCCCAGCTGAAGGCAGGGAGAGTCAGCCATCCTCCTGGGGACTCTCCTCGCCGAGGCGGAAAAAGCGTGACAGGCCGTCTGCGTTGGCGTGGTCCTGGCCTGGACGATGCTCCACGGAGAAGTCCATCCCCTGCAGGGAGATGGACCAGCGCAACAGTTTCGGGTTTTCCCCCCGCATTTGCATCAGCCATTGCAGGGGTCGGTGGTCTGTTTGTACCCGGAAGTGGGTGCCGAAGAGGTAGGGCCGGAGCTTCTTGAGGGCCCAGACTACGGCGAAGGCCTCCCTCTCGATGGTGCTCCACCGCTGTTCTCGAGCCAGCAGCCGCCGGCTGATGAAGGCCACTGGCTGATCGACTCCCTCGGTGTTGAGTTGGGAGAGGACGGCCCCCACGCCATGATCGGAGGCGTCCGTCTGTACAATTAATTCCCGGACGTAGTCGGGAGCCTGGAGCACGGGGGCAGTGCACATGGCGGCCTTCAGCTTCTCGAAGGCCGATTGGCAGTCCGGAGTCCAGTTGACTGCCTTGGGGCTCTTCTTGGATGTGAGCTTCATGAGGGGCCCCACGATGCTGCCATAGTCCTTCACAAACCGCCGGTAGTACCCAGTGAGTCCCAGGAAGGCCCGGACCCCGGTCGTAGGGGGTTGCCAGGCATGGATGGCAGTGATCTTGAGCTGGAGGGGGGCCACCAGCCCGCTTCCCACTTGGTGTCCCAGGTAGGTCAGGGACCCTTGGCCAACCTGGCATTTGCTGGCCTTGATGGTGAGCCCGGCCTGCCGGAGGGCGTGTAGAACTTCCCGCAGGTGGCGGAGGTGGTCGGTCCAGTGGTGGCTGTACACAGCGATGTCGTCCAGGTAGGCGGCGCTGAATTCTTCGAGGCCCACCAGTACCTGGTTCACAAGTCGTTGAAATGTTGCCGGAGCGTTTTTCATGCCGAATGGCATCACCTTAAAGTGGTAGTGACCGTCCGGGGTAGAGAAGGCGGATCGTTCTTGGGCCCTAGGGGTGAGGCCGATTTGCCAGTAGCCCGCTGTTAAATCAAAGATGCTCAGGTAGCGGGCGGCCCCCATACGGTCAATTAGCTCATCTGACCGGGGGATAGGGTGAGCGTCGGTTCTGGTAACTGCATTCAGTCCCCGGTAGTCCACACAGAACCGGAGCTCAGGGGCAACGCCCGGGGCGGCAGCCTTGGGGACCAGGACGACTGGGCTGGCCCAGGGGCTGTCAGAGGGTTCGATCACTCCTAGGGCCAGCATCTTGGATACCTCGGTCTGGATGCAGGCGCGCACCCGATCTGGTACGCGATATGCCCTGTGTCGGATAGGGGGGCTGTCCCCGGTGTCCACATCGTGAAGGCACCAGGGGGTGATCCCGGGGGTGAGAGAGAATAGGGATGCGAACCGTTTCAGGAGGGTTTGACAGTCTTGGCGTTGCTCCGGGGACAAGGCCTCGGAGAGTTTGACCCCTTCCACCGAGCCATCCTGCTCGAGGGTCCTCAGCAGATCAGGAAGGGGCTCGGAGTCTTCTTCCGTCCCATTATCGGTAGCCATCAGGAGGCTGAGTTCTGAGCGTACAAAATGGGGCTTGAGTCTGTTGGCGTGGAGGACCCGTAGGGGGTTCCGTGCGGTTTCCATGTCGATTAAATAGGTGACGGGCCCTTTGCGTTCGATCACCTTGAAGGGCCCGGACCATTTGTCCTGTAGGGCACAGGGTTCAACCGGGGACATCACCCAGACCTGTTGTCCCGGTTCGAACTCAATGGAGGAAGCGTGCTGATCATACTATTTCTTCATGTCCTCCTGACTAGCTTCAATGTTTGCTTTGGCGATCTCCCTGAATCGCCGGGTCTGGTTGCGAAGGGCCAGGAGGTACTTGTATATGTCAGGGGGAGCTTTCTGGGGAGGCCTCTCCCAACCTTCCTTGACTAGGCTGAGGGGACCCCGGACGGGGTGTCCGTACAGGAGTTCGAATGGGCTGAAGCCTAGGGATTTCTGTGGGACTTCTCGATAGGCAAACAGGAGGCACGGGAGTAGCACGTCCCACTGGCGACGGAGGGGTTCTTCTAGGCCCATGATCATTCCTTTGAGGGTGCGGTTAAACCGCTCGACCAATCCATTTCCTTGCGGGTGATAGGGGGTCGTGAATTTGTAGGTGACCCCGCACTGTTGCCAGAGAGACTTCATGTATTTTGAGATGAAGTTCGTGCCCCTGTCGCTGACGACCTCCCGGGGGAAACCCACCCGGGAGAAGATCCCCATCAGGGCTCGGCCTACCACGGGTGCCGTCACGGTTCGAAGAGGGATGGCCTCGGGATAGCGGGTGGCGTGGTCCACCAGGATGAACCGGTGTCCTTGGGCCGTTCGGGGGTCCAGAGTAAGCATGGGCGGATCTAGCGGATCTCGCGTACGCGAAATTGCGGATTTACGGATTCGCAATCCGCGAAGATCCGCGAACTCTAGCGGATTTGCGGATTTTTCCGTTTTTTGTGTTGGCGCGTGTTCGCGCCGATTTTGGGACAAGTTCGCAATTGCGAACTTACTTTTCGGCTTGCAACGGCCGCGACTATGTTGTTTCTACGTCTGGTTTATCATCACAGGTTCACAGCACCCTCTGTTTCACCACTGCCACCCTCTGGGACACCCATGCCACCCTCTAGTACATCCTCACTGGCACCTATTAGGTTTATTTATCACTGTAGATTATGGTGGTTGAAAAAAGCAAGCACACCTGCCCTTCTTCAACTGCCATCAATTAATTTGTGTTTCATTAATGTGTCAGTAATTTTGAAAGTTCCAGTCTGGCTGGCACCTGCTTCCTTCCTTATCTGTAATTTGCTTTTTGTTGCAGTTTTTTTTTTTTTTTTACAGGACCTTTATGGTGCTATTCTATGAGCCTGCTGTTTGGGTCATAGCAGGGTCATAGAATTGTTGCAAACTCTGGAGGGGCCCATCAGGAAGCACTACCTTGAATGTTACTAATGTTAAGTTTGAACTTTTGCACCTGCTCATTGCTTTCATTTTAGCTAAAATCGTTTTTTTTGCAATTTCGCGCGTTATTTGGGGCGCGAATCCGTGCGAGATCGATTTCGGAAGCCGCGAATACGTGCGAATACAAAATTGTTTTTGTTGCGACGTGTATGTTCGCGTGATCTTGCGCGTGTTCGCGAGGCGCTTCTAGCTATTCGTTTGCCAAGTTACCCTATCGGTCGTACACGGGCGCGGCCATCTTGTTGGCGTGACGTAATTCCGTTTCCGCCCGCTATGTGTAATCTCGCAAAGTGTGCTGCTCGCTAGTACAATTTCGCGCGTACTCGCAAGGAAAATCTCGCGCGAACTTACCCACGCGGTCGTGAACGGGCGCGGCCATCTTGTTTCTCATTCATTGCTATGGTTCTGGGCATGCTTTCTGTATCCTCTCTCAATCTCTGCCATCCTTTGCTTGTTTGAAGTTTTTTTGATCTAATTTTACTTATTATCTAACCCTCTATTTTTCTAGCTCTATATTTTTGTGTTTTCTGCAGCTTTTATTTACTTTTAAACTACTTTTTTAAACTCTTTTCTTTTCTTCTTCACTATTCTATTTCTTCTTTATCATTTAAGTTTATTTCTGCCCAGACCATGGTAAAGGGAGCCGGGAAGCACCCTGAGAAGGGGAAGGGTCCCGCACCCCGTGCCCGGCTCCCGTGCGGGCGTTTAAGGGGGGAGCAAGTGGTCCCGAGGGAGATCTTCAGCGCGGAGGAAGTGGCGGCACTGATCTTCCACGTCCAGCGCCGCCTCCCCAAGACGATCCTGGGAGGCGGCAAGATCGCGACCGGCTATGGCATCTGGGAGCGCCGCCAGCGGTGGGAGAAGGTGTGCCGGGCCATGTACAAGATCTCTGGGGTCCGGCGCACATATAACCAGGCCACCCACCGCTGGACCGATGTCATGGACCGGGAGCGGGACTTGCTGGACGCGCTCGGCGTAGAGGTCCCCGGGCTTGGTGAGTAGTAGTAGTAGTACATTTACTACTCTGTTTTATCCTGCTCTGTTATTTGCAAATCTTTGTTCTTTACCAAGAGCAATAATGCTGCCGATTACATTGAGGTAAATTATATTTCAAAATCTTCTATGCATTTCATTTTGAGGTGCACTGCTCTCCTTCTCAGTAGCCTTGCTTGCTACTATGCTTCTTTGTTTTGTATGTTGTGTTCAGAAGCATTTCATTGGCCTGAGAAATTATGTATGAGTGTACTGTAAAGAAAAGAACTGCGTAATGCTAGACAGTAAGGGTCATATTTTCAATTACCGGCGCATCCCTGCAAAGTAGCAGGGATGCGGCAGTAATTGTGTGCCATGCCACCACCACCCATTGGCCCAAAACGTCACAGAAGCCTTACGCATCTGTGCCGTAAAGGCAGCGCATTGCTGGAGTTGCGTGCCAACGATGGCGCAGCTCCAGCAATGCTCTGGGGTACCCTATCTCCCCAATGCTGCATCAAGCCGTACGTCGGCTTCAAGCGCGCAGGGTTTGAGTCATGCATCATTGTCCTAAAAATGACTGATTGACATCTTGTAGATTTCCCTCAGCCACTTTTAGGATTCGTTCCTGCGCAGGTACGCCCTCCCTTGCGCCGGAATTGTGGTAAATAAATAAATAATACCCTATTTTTGACTAGGCTTATAGCATAACAGATAGCTCAATTAATAAGAGTCAAGATTCGAGGTAGTAGGAGTTTCTGCAGGTTTATTACAGCATAAGGACAGGATCAGGACAACCTGCATAGGAACAGAATGACAGGGCCCAGCAGGACAACTGGGGCCCAGCAGGGGAAAAGAGGCCCAGCAGCTGCTGGGGCTAGGTCTGGGATGAGCGCGCTAACATTCAATAACAAAACATTGACTTATATACATAGCGCAAACACATAGCATTACATTGCAATAGGCGTAACAGTAGGTGGAGTAGAAGGCGTGACGCGTAGCAGTCGCGAGAGATAACAGTAAAAAGAGGTGTAACTGGGTGTATACATAGACATGTGGTGCAAAACGTAACAGAATATGTCATGAATGGGCGGAAACTTTGGAGGGGGCTACCTAAGGAGCCGGGACCTCTAATCTAATGGTGCGCGAAAACTGACAATGACGTGTTACTAGGAGAAGCTGGGGGCTACGAACTCTGTGCTAGGAGCAGAGACTAGAGTCTGGAGGGTCGGAGCGACATGTACCTAAACCCTATCTGGTATCTAATGTTTAGGGAACATGTTGATATAAACTAGAAGTCATGAGGGGAAAAGCTAACTTGATTCTAAGACTGGACCATGCATTATTCTACATGTAGTGCGTGATGAAGAATACTAAATGACCATTAAATACAGTATTTCTCTAACGTGGAGACGAGAAGGCTAGACAAATGACGGAAACTATTGATGCAGTTCAGTAGCTTAGGAATGCAGAGGAGGAGGACTGAACTGATAGCTGGAACTATAACATACTTTTGGCAGACTCAGAGGCAGAGCCGGGGTGCACCGGGCACTGCAAGGCAGGAAGTAAGTGAAGGGTCGAGGATACAGGTGGGGGCTGTATCGCTCCTCAGCGAGGCTTTCAGGAGACAGGAGCTGAATCTGTGGTCCGGGCCCTTTTGAGGCCTGGAAACGGAGATTCTATAATTGAATAACGTGCACACTGAGAAACGTGGCAACATTACTTACATAGGCCTGATATTCGTAGTATTCACGAGGACTGGAAACTAACATACCAGAGGTGGACACAACTGTAATTGCGTCTTTAATCAGAAATGGGGAATAACATATGCATATTGGTCATGCACACATAACATATGATGGATGAGGCGTAGGGACACAGAACATGGCAAAATTTACTTTTCCACATTCCCTCCTTGTCACTACGTTTTCATCAGGAAACATCAATATTCATGATACCGTCTATCATTTCATACAGTACCATTTGCTCGTCTCGAATTGTCTTGGAACGGGATTTAGAACAGGGCTTGGGACTGGGAGTACAAGAGGTAGCACACATGCTGCAAATCGCAGGGCCACATTGTATACAGAGGCAGCAGCTAAATATGATCGCTACTGCAATACCTAGAAAGGACAGGACTTTCCATCCCCATGCGGAAATTATATTCCAGAACCAACCGGACCATGTCCAGGTGCCTGGATCTTGGTGTAACAGATGGGCAATTTTATGGAGTCTGGTTATAGCTGAATAAACAGACGGCGCGTTATTTGGAATGAAAATACAACAACTGGATCCGAGAATTCTACAGGCCCCGCCCCTATCGGCCAGTATGACGTCAAGGACGAGACGATTCTGTAAAACGACAATTCTCATAAAGGATTGCTCTTCGGTTAAGTTACCTAGAGCGGAGGCAGTCTCATCTACTACTGCTTC
This sequence comes from Lissotriton helveticus, assembly GCF_964261635.1. Lineage (NCBI taxonomy): Eukaryota > Metazoa > Chordata > Amphibia > Caudata > Salamandridae > Lissotriton > Lissotriton helveticus. Next base: position 31,756,489 of record NC_136068.1, read on the forward strand.
AAGGGTTCTTGTTAACCTACGGATTAGCTTACTATTTACAACTGTGCCTAAATAAGGGAAAACACCTTTATCTATATCAATGAATTGCTCTGCGGCGGTTTCAGTATAATCGACAATCGGGAGATTTCTCTTGTGTCTAGTGTGTACTAAGAAAGAATTCCTATGATAGTCAGGTGGGGCTAGAAAAACAGGTGGCAGTAGGAAAGCAATGTAACAGGTTCCCTCCCAATCGAGGGGCAGACGGACATATGCAGTTTGACCACAAACAAAATAAGAATGACGTGAAGCTTTAAAAATAGATTTCCTACTGTCACTATACTTGATAACAGTAGTACATTCACTATGACCTATATGTACAGAACCATAACTACGGACACATAATTCGCCTTTGACTGGTAATACTGAAATAGCGGGTGAGTCTGGAGTAGTATCAGACTGAACATTCAGAACCATGAAATTCGACGAATAATTTCCTAAATTATATACTTCATTTTCTAAATCTAAACCTGTTCTGTAGGGGAAACCTTGCTTGTCTGGGAAACATGTACTGTTAAGAAAAGACATATCTGTTGAGGATGACGTTAACGTGGACCATGCTCCACACGAACCATTGTGTGAGAATGGATAAGGAAAGAGTGGCAGAACTCCCTTCGGTGTCTGAAAAGGGGGGAGTCGACCACACACCCAACAATTTGTGGCATTGCTGGTCTGGTGTGAATAATGTAACATACGGATAAATGTGTTATTACGCATGGCGAGGCGGTATGCATATTCGTGAGGAGGCAGATCACTAAACGTGTGCTCTACTGTAGCATGAGCAGACATATTTACATGAGGAACTGAAAAACACAGATAGAAAGCATAGCTGGTGCAGGAAATCATTATGCTGATGAATAATATGAAACTCAGAAAAACGATACATTTGATTGAGCTTTGACTGACTCTCTCACTATGGGGGTCTATTTTATACATGTCAGAAACAGTCTAACCGTTTCACCTAGGGGAGGACTTATACAATCAAACTGGCTGACTTATTAGACCTGAGCTTTAACTTATACTCCTGTTGCGGAGTTTTCTCTAACAAGGGAGGGGTTGTAATGATGTCTTGTGCGGGACAGTCCTTTAAAACAATGTTCTGGCAATCCTTCGAATCCTGGGAAATGTTCTTGGAAATGTTTTTGAAGACTGGTTTCGGTCCTTTGAAAAGTTTTACATGAGAAAGGTGGACCCACCCCTTCCTGCCTTCCAACTTGACGGCAGTCCGGGTGGTCAAGAGGACCTGACGTGGCTCCTTCCAACGTGGTTCCAGCGGACTTGATCTGTCGAAATTTCTGATCATCACTAGGGAGCCTGGAACGATCTCGTGCGGTGCCACCTCAGTATTGTCTGGAAATGCGGCGGCAACCTGTGAACGACATGAGTTGAGGGCAGACATCAAGGAAGCTAGGTAATCTGTCAGCATATTACATGAAACATCGGTAATACTTCGGGGTCTAGGAGTACCCCACATATTAGGGGGGCGGCCGAAAACGACCTCATACGGGGACAGACCTGATCTGGAATGTGCGACCATACGCATGTAAAACAGAGCGACTGGCAAAGCTACTAACCAGTCCACACCCTTGTCTTTACAAACTTTTGCTATACGGATTTTCAGAGTCTGATTATGCCTTTCGACTAGTCCAGCTGCTTCTGGATGGCGTACACAATGGAACTTCCACTGGTACCCTAACAAAAGGGAAACATGTTTCATGAGTTCAGATGAGAATGGCTGGCCGTTATCAGAATATACGACTCTAGGGAGTCCATATCTAGGGAAGAATTCACGAACCAACTGCTTGGCAGTGGTCGCGGCTGTGTAATCTGGGACTGGATATGCTTCTGTCCACCTGGACAAAGCGCATACAACTACAAGGACATACTTGAAACCTCGACATCGCTCCATTTGAATATAATCCATCTGGAGGACCTCAAAAGGGTGGTCAGGGGGCTGGAAACCACCTTGTTCCACCGGGACACTTTTACCTGGATTAAACTGACAACATATCATACAGGTACGGACTTTCTGCTTGGCTGCAGCTCGTAAATGCTTGTTGAACCAAATGTTCTGGATACTGTCTAACATAGCTTTTTCTCCTAAATGTGCCGGACTATGTGCGGTATTGATAATAACTTGAACCATAGAATCGGGGAGAAACCATGTGGCTCTACCCTTCGTTAACCATCCTTGATCTGTCTGGACCCCTCCTTGTACAAACCATTTCTTGATTTCATCGGGAGTAGCATGTAACTGGATATCTATGACATCTTGTGTAGGGTCCTTAACTGTCATGCATGTAGTCAGATCTGGAATATGTGTCTGATTAATTGGAATGTCTGGAGTCTGTGCTGTAAGCTTGGCTGTGCGGTCTGCTAAATCATTACCTTGGGAAATAATGTCAGTGACTTTCGTATGTGCTTTGCACTTCATGATAGCAATAGATGTCGGTAAATGTATGGCATCTAACAGGGCTTGAATAAGGAGACCATGCTGAATCTTGGTTCCATGAGAAGTCATAAAACCTCTCTCCTGCCAGAGCTCTCCGAAGTCGTGTACAACTCCGAATGCGTAACGTGAATCTGTGTAAACATTAACCTTCAGGTTTTTGGCATGTATACAGGCTTGTGTCAGAGCGACTAGCTCTGCTGCTTGAGCGGACAGAGTATCAATACGGTGTGTTTCAATGACTTCAGTGTCAGTAGTCACTGCATACGCGGCGACTAGTTCTCCTGTACTAGTTCTCATACATGAACCATCCACATAAAGTGTCAGGTCAGGATCTGGTAACGGAATATCTGTCAGGTCTTGTCTTGGCTTTGTCGTAATGTTAACTACTTCCACACAATCATGTGTGTCTGGATTTGAACTAACTGATGGTAACAGTGTAGCAGGATTCAGGACGTTGCAGCGTCTAATTTCTATGTGTGGCTGGAACAGTGTCAATTCATAACCTGTTAAACGTGCAATTGTCAAGTGCTGAGTTTGTGTTCGGTTTAAAAGAACTTCTACTGAATGTGGAACTTGTACTGTCAGGGAATGTCCTAAAACTATAGAATCACTTTGTCTGATAGCTAGTGCTGTGGCTGCAACTGACTTGAGGCACGCAGGCAACGCCTGGGCGACTGGATCTAATGTGCTCGAAAAATAAGCACAGGGCTTGTATTGACCTGCTTGATCTTGTGTGAGGACAGATAATGCTGTACCTTCGCGTTCAGTAACGAAAAGTGTAAAAGGCTTACTGTAGTTCGGTGTAGCTAGAACTGGAGCTTGACATAGGGCTTTCTTTAACTCGTTGAAACTAAGTGTATGGTCAGATGTCCAAGGGAGGACAGTCGATACGGCTGCCTCCTGTGTCGTTAACTGTATCAGTGGCTTGGCTAGAAATGCATACTGGGGAATCCATTGTCTACAATAAGAAGTAAGGCCGATAAAAGCACGTACCTCCTTCTGGGTTCTGGGCCGGGGAAGACTCGCTATTAACTGGATACGGTCGGGTGTCAACTGCCTACCCCTCTTGGACAGCAAGTGTCCTAAGTATACCACTTGCTGGACACAGAATTGAAGCTTCGAAGGTGACACCTTGTGCCCCATCTCGGCTAGAAAATACAGAACTGTAAGTGATGCACACTCGCAGTCACGTTCAGAACGGGCTGTGATCAGTAGATCATCGACATACTGGAGCAGGGCAGTGTCAGTTGGCATGTGAATGTTGTCTAGTTGTCTCTTGAGTGCTTGACTGTAGATACTAGGGCTTTCTGTGAAACCTTGAGGAGCGCGTGTAAACATATAGCTCCTTCCATTTAAACAAAATCCGAAAAGAAACTGGCTGTCTGGATGAATTGGAACACTAAAAAATGCATTCTTGAGGTCAATAACAGTGAAAAACATGGCTTCGGAATCAATGGCTGTTAACAGGGAAGAAATGTCTGGGACAACTGGGTACTGAGGAATAATACATTTATTAAGCTCTCGTAAATCAATCACTAATCGATATACTGGGGGTGCATTTGGATCAGTACGTTTCATGACTGGAATGATCGGAGAATTACATACATTGGAGTCAGTTTCTACAACTACTCCTTGAGCCATGAGCTCGTCAATAATTTTGGATAAGGCTGCTACAGCCTCAGGCGGCAGTCTGTACTGTCTGATTCGTGGTAACACTACACCTGGTTTGAGAGTCACACGATAGGGTGTGATTTGCATGTAACCTACATCAGTTGGACCTTGCGCCCATAAATGCTGCGGAACATTAGACAATCTTGAATCAAAATCTCGTAATACATAGTGACCCTTAAAGTCACGTAGGAACAGACGTATTCCCTCTGGGGAACAGCAAATAACTGCACCTAATTCTTTCAGTGTCTTAATACCTAATACATTTTCTGGACATGACTTAGTAAGTAACAGATCAGTAGTACGGGACAATGGACCTACTTCTAGAGTAACTGGCTTAGATATTTCATTAACTATGGGTTTTCCTGAAAATCCAAGGGAAACATTTCTTGAGCCTGAGAGCGGAGCCCCTGGAACTTCGGCGTGACTAATTGTGGTCCTACTTGCCCCTGTATCGATCAAAAACTTTCTGTCTTTCCCTAATACTTGACTGTGAACATAGGGACCTTCTTGATCTACAGGTATCTCGATGAGAGGCAAGCCTACCTCCCTCTCTAGGCTGTTTCATGAATATGACTGGTACTCTGGATACTCGGACTGTGCATACTGGTACATCTGCGATGTAACGTGCTGTGTTGCAGCAATAGGCTGCGGTACTGTAACTGTCTGTGGTGCATTCTGTGACTGAGGAGTCTGTGAAACTTGTTCTTGTCTCGGCGGACGTGGTCTTTCTTTAGTCTTACCAGTAGCTATGTTGTGTTTCAGAACTGCACACTCGTTTATAAAATGACCTGGCTGTTTACAATAGTTGCAGTTCCCTTTTACGGGAGCCGCAGGATGACTGGCTTGATTCGGACCCCTCTTCTGACTGTCTTGAGTAATAGATTGTGCAACTAGCACTTTCATTTTTGTGTCTTTCATACGTTTTCTTTCGTGTTCTTGCTCTTCTCTAATTCTATTCTGGTGATACTGGAGCATCTGGAGCATCTGGGACGGAGTATTTGCTTGCCAGGTGCTTTCGACTTTCAAAACTCGGTTTTTAATTTGTGGACTTGAATTCTCGACTAATTTGGTAACGAAAAGATGAGGGTATGACTCACTACTTGTCTTGAGACCACTGTTAATACTAAAACATTTTTCAAATCTAGAATAAAAATCACTAATGTCCTCATCTTGCTTCTGTTTACAGGCTGAGATTGCATCCCAGTCTTCTTTCCTAGTTGTCAATAATCTGGGTAAAACTTGAATCAATAATTCTGGTAATTCTTTACATTTATCTCCAAGACCGGTACCTGGTACTCGTGCCTTGTCTTCAGCTTCTAGAGCTGCCCAATCGATCTTTTTCTCTCCCACCTCCCATTCTTTTTCCTTTAACTTTTCATACACCCCTGCGGGTAACAGGACCTTTAACATTTTAATGATATCTGGGTAAGTGTATTCTCCCATACGGAGCATGTCTTTTAATTCTCTATGGAACCCCGCTGGATCTTTGTCATGACAGGGGATTAATTTCTTCATTTCAAGAAGTTCCATCTTTGAAATCGGAGTGTATACAAACACTCGTTGCATTACGCCACCCGCCCCTTGGACTGGGTGGACTTCTCGTAGCGGATTCTGTCTGTCTATGTAGAATGGTTTACTTTCTGGGGGTGAGACATGAACAAAATGCGGGTTCAGGAACGTTCTATACTTGTGGCGCTGTTCTAGAATGACACTAATTAAATCGGTACCTAGACCTCTCCATCTGTACTGGAGTAACTCGTTCAGGATATCATGTAACGGGCCTGGATCAGAATGTTGACCCTCATACAGGGTAATGAGGTGCTGGATCATATACATACCCACCAGTCGTTGCTCGGCTGGGGGCAGTTTCAGAAACATTTGTGCCACTATTTCGTCTGGAAAAGTGGTAGAATCAGTAATCCATCGGACTGCTGATCGGGCTAGTTCTTGTTCGTGCATGGTACTTAGTTCACTGTAACCGACTCGTGATTTCAGAATGTGATCGGTAGCTTGAAATACTTGTTCTAGAGAACCTCGTTCTGGTGCTGGATGATGAAGAATAGACTTAGGATCTGGACGTAAATGGCGATCTGGAAATCTGGATTTTCCTACATACGCTATTCTGGCGGGATTCTCGTCTTCCTCTTCAGGATCAGAGACACTTTCTTTCTCGCTTACTTGTGCTGCTTTACGCTGTTCGTGTAACCTTATTACTTCTTTACGAATTTTCTTGTACATACTTTCCATGGCACTAATGGTCTTGTGCTTACCCTCGGCTATATTATCACTCCACCTTGTTAAGATTCTCATTTCGGCGGGATCTTTAGACGGATAATCTTGTTCTCTTATTAGACAATTGATCAGGAACTTTAATATCATGAGCTGAATCTCGGCTTTCCTTTGAGACATAATCTCGCCAATACTTTCTGGATCATCCCCTGTACGGATGAAACGATATATTCTGTCTAGATCTTCTTTCATATTCGGCAAGGTGACTAGATACTCGGTCACCCTTCTTACGCGTACGGAATATAAAACCATATTATACTCGCCTGGGACTGTGTCATAGACACATTCGGCAAGGGCTTGTCTGATTTCTGTAACAGACTTATTACTTTTAGGAGTACGCTGTGATGCTTGAGCATGTAATTCGAGTGCTGATAGACGCTTGTGTGGCGGTGGGGTTTGAGGAGGACCTCCTCCTGCGGCCCCTAGACTGGAATCGTCGACTGACATTCTTCGTGCTTGCAGGGTCGGTAATTGTAACGTGGGCTGAACTTGTATGACAGGCTGACCCGGGGGTACCGTAACAGGTACTCCGGTGCCTGGAGAAACGGGAAGTGCCTGATTTACAGGGACAGGTGGAGCGCGAACTGGATTGGCATATTCTGGAACTGTGTCGTCCAAATAGGACGAAATAAAAATATCAGCTGCGGTCGGTTTGTGACGTAGCTTAGTCGGAACTAATGGTGGCGGGAAATTACTGGGTGCCTCTGGGGTCGCTTTTGGCAAGCCTTCGGCAAGAAGAGGATACATACCCTTAATAAGGGCATGCCTCTGTCTGTCTGACTGTTCGGCTTTGACTTGTTCACCTATCTCGATTAATTCTCTTTCTTGGGCTCGTTCTTGGGATTCTCTACTTAACTCTGACTTTCTGACTTCCTTTTCCGTTCTTCTATGCGCTTCCTTACGCCATAACTCGATGGCATCTTTCTGTGACTGTCTGGCTTTCTTTTTCCATAATGCTTCTTCTACTCGCATGATACATTCGGCATCCCATGTACCCGATACGGGCCATCTATACTTTTCTTCTAACTGTTTGGTATACTCTACCCATAAATCTAGATACAATATGGCGCTTATGCCATGTTTCTGATACATAAAGTGACCTGGACTGTCCCTAGGCGGAACAGGAACTGCTGCTTCCAGCAGACCCTTTCTAGTTTTTAACTGACGTAACTTGGAAAAGAGCGGCATTCTAAACTTGAATCGGAACACAATACAATACACGAAAAACAATAACAATTGGGAAAACAATTCAGGCATACCACGACATTGGAAATACATTAAACAACATTATAAATAACAGTTCGAACAGAATACTACCTGAAAATACTGAAAACAGAACAGAATTCTCGAGAACGGAACAGACTAGAGTTACTGGATGCACTGCTGTAACAGTACGGAACATACCGGTCCCATAAAGGAACGCATCAAGACCCGTATCCACCTAGGTGAACACTTCGTTTGTGGGCTTGGGTACCACCAACCCACGGACCAGGAGTCAATTTAGACTGACCCTGTCTAGACACTACCCCAGCAATGGTACTCACCGGGCAGCACGGAACGGAAGGCCTCGGACGGGACTGGACGACGACGACGAACTTCGGACCTCGGACTTTAGTTACGGGTGGGCCTCCGGATACCTCGGACCTTGGACTCTCGGCTTGGGCTCTGGTCGGGACTCGCCGCGTTCCTCCACCGTCTCGTTCGGATGCTGGACCGCCTCCTCCGTCTCCTCCGTGGGCCTGAGGGATACTTTGAAGCAGAAATATCTGCACTTGGCCAGTATGGTTCCGTCACGACTGCAGAGGGTCAGGGGGTCGGCGTGGCTTCACCGACGCGTGGGGAAAGGGCAAGTCCCTGTTCGGGCGCCATTATGTGGTAAATAAATAAATAATACCCTATTTTTGACTAGGCTTATAGCATAACAGATAGCTCAATTAATAAGAGTCAAGATTCGAGGTAGTAGGAGTTTCTGCAGGTTTATTACAGCATAAGGACAGGATCAGGACAACCTGCATAGGAACAGAATGACAGGGCCCAGCAGGACAACTGGGGCCCAGCAGGGGAAAAGAGGCCCAGCAGCTGCTGGGGCTAGGTCTGGGATGAGCGCGCTAACATTCAATAACAAAACATTGACTTATATACATAGCGCAAACACATAGCATTACATTGCAATAGGCGTAACAGTAGGTGGAGTAGAAGGCGTGACGCGTAGCAGTCGCGAGAGATAACAGTAAAAAGAGGTGTAACTGGGTGTATACATAGACATGTGGTGCAAAACGTAACAGAATATGTCATGAATGGGCGGAAACTTTGGAGGGGGCTACCTAAGGAGCCGGGACCTCTAATCTAATGGTGCGCGAAAACTGACAATGACGTGTTACTAGGAGAAGCTGGGGGCTACGAACTCTGTGCTAGGAGCAGAGACTAGAGTCTGGAGGGTCGGAGCGACATGTACCTAAACCCTATCTGGTATCTAATGTTTAGGGAACATGTTGATATAAACTAGAAGTCATGAGGGGAAAAGCTAACTTGATTCTAAGACTGGACCATGCATTATTCTACATGTAGTGCGTGATGAAGAATACTAAATGACCATTAAATACAGTATTTCTCTAACGTGGAGACGAGAAGGCTAGACAAATGACGGAAACTATTGATGCAGTTCAGTAGCTTAGGAATGCAGAGGAGGAGGACTGAACTGATAGCTGGAACTATAACATACTTTTGGCAGACTCAGAGGCAGAGCCGGGGTGCACCGGGCACTGCAAGGCAGGAAGTAAGTGAAGGGTCGAGGATACAGGTGGGGGCTGTATCGCTCCTCAGCGAGGCTTTCAGGAGACAGGAGCTGAATCTGTGGTCCGGGCCCTTTTGAGGCCTGGAAACGGAGATTCTATAATTGAATAACGTGCACACTGAGAAACGTGGCAACATTACTTACATAGGCCTGATATTCGTAGTATTCACGAGGACTGGAAACTAACATACCAGAGGTGGACACAACTGTAATTGCGTCTTTAATCAGAAATGGGGAATAACATATGCATATTGGTCATGCACACATAACATATGATGGATGAGGCGTAGGGACACAGAACATGGCAAAATTTACTTTTCCACATTCCCTCCTTGTCACTACGTTTTCATCAGGAAACATCAATATTCATGATACCGTCTATCATTTCATACAGTACCATTTGCTCGTCTCGAATTGTCTTGGAACGGGATTTAGAACAGGGCTTGGGACTGGGAGTACAAGAGGTAGCACACATGCTGCAAATCGCAGGGCCACATTGTATACAGAGGCAGCAGCTAAATATGATCGCTACTGCAATACCTAGAAAGGACAGGACTTTCCATCCCCATGCGGAAATTATATTCCAGAACCAACCGGACCATGTCCAGGTGCCTGGATCTTGGTGTAACAGATGGGCAATTTTATGGAGTCTGGTTATAGCTGAATAAACAGACGGCGCGTTATTTGGAATGAAAATACAACAACTGGATCCGAGAATTCTACAGGCCCCGCCCCTATCGGCCAGTATGACGTCAAGGACGAGACGATTCTGTAAAACGACAATTCTCATAAAGGATTGCTCTTCGGTTAAGTTACCTAGAGCGGAGGCAGTCTCATCTACTACTGCTTCAAGGGTTCTTGTTAACCTACGGATTAGCTTACTATTTACAACTGTGCCTAAATAAGGGAAAACACCTTTATCTATATCAATGAATTGCTCTGCGGCGGTTTCAGTATAATCGACAATCGGGAGATTTCTCTTGTGTCTAGTGTGTACTAAGAAAGAATTCCTATGATAGTCAGGTGGGGCTAGAAAAACAGGTGGCAGTAGGAAAGCAATGTAACAGGTTCCCTCCCAATCGAGGGGCAGACGGACATATGCAGTTTGACCACAAACAAAATAAGAATGACGTGAAGCTTTAAAAATAGATTTCCTACTGTCACTATACTTGATAACAGTAGTACATTCACTATGACCTATATGTACAGAACCATAACTACGGACACATAATTCGCCTTTGACTGGTAATACTGAAATAGCGGGTGAGTCTGTAGTAGTATCAGACTGAACATTCAGAACCATGAAATTCGACGAATAATTTCCTAAATTATATACTTCATTTTCTAAATCTAAACCTGTTCTGTAGGGGAAACCTTGCTTGTCTGGGAAACATGTACTGTTAAGAAAAGACATATCTGTTGAGGATGACGTTAACGTGGACCGGCACACTATTCTATTTCTTCTTTATCATTTAAGTTTATTTCTGCCCAGACCATGGTAAAGGGAGCCGGGAAGCACCCTGAGAAGGGGAAGGGTCCCGCACCCCGTGCCCGGCTCCCGTGCGGGCGTTTAAGGGGGGAGCAAGTGGTCCCGAGGGAGATCTTCAGCGCGGAGGAAGTGGCGGCACTGATCTTCCACGTCCAGCGCCGCCTCCCCAAGACGATCCTGGGAGGCGGCAAGATCGCGACCGGCTATGGCATCTGGGAGCGCCGCCAGCGGTGGGAGAAGGTGTGCCGGGCCATGTACAAGATCTCTGGGGTCCGGCGCACATATAACCAGGCCACCCACCGCTGGACCGATGTCATGGACCGGGAGCGGGACTTGCTGGACGCCCTCGGCGTAGAGGTCCCCGGGCTTGGTGAGTAGTAGTAGTAGTACATTTACTACTCTGTTTTATCCTGCTCTGTTATTTGCAAATCTTTGTTCTTTACCAAGAGCAATAATGCTGCCGATTACATTGAGGTAAATTATATTTCAAAATCTTCTATGCATTTCATTTTCAGGTGCACTGCTCTCCTTCTCAGTAGCCTTGCTTGCTACTATGCTTCTTTGTTTTGTATGTTGTGTTCAGAAGCATTTCATTGGCCTGAGAAATTATGTATGAGTGTACTGTAAAGAAAAGAACTGCGTAATGCTAGACAGTAAGGGTCATATTTTCAATTACCGGCGCATCCCTGCAAAGTAGCAGGGATGCGGCAGTAATTGTGTGCCATGCCACCACCACCCATTGGCCCAAAACGTCACAGAAGCCTTACGCATCTGTGCCGTAAAGGCAGCGCATTGCTGGAGTTGCGTGCCAACGATGGCGCAGCTCCAGCAATGCTCTGGGGTACCCTATCTCCCCAATGCTGCATCAAGCCGTACGTCGGCTTCAAGCGCGCAGGGTTTGAGTCATGCATCATTGTCCTAAAAATGACTGATTGACATCTTGTAGATTTCCCTCAGCCACTTTTAGGATTCGTTCCTGCGCAGGTACGCCCTCCCTTGCGCCGGAATGCCCCCTGATGGCGCAGGGCTTTACAACGTGATGCATCGCCCATATGCCCATATGTGTTTTTTTTTTTAATATATACGCCGCACCAACACCATGGCGAGTCTTTTGTTCTGCCGCTGCGTCAGAAAAGGCACGCAACAATGGAGGAAAATCAGCCGCAACTTCCGCAAGGGACTTATAAATCAGCCCCAACAGACTGAAGTCCAGCCCTTCCTTTAGACAGTCACATGGCTATCAGAAGAAATAGTGGCGGTGGTGGCGGGTGGATTGATAGTTTGAGTATTCACTGATCTGCAAGCAGGATGGACTTTGTCTGTCACGTGTTGCGCACTGCTGCCTGCAGTGCCAGGCCTAGGCAAACCTCTTTAGTAGTCTGTTTATTGAGTTACATATGAACTTTCTAAGTCAACGTTCCGCAAATCAGGCAATACGAATAACGTAGTATACCACATGAGATAGATCCCGTGGAATAGTTGTCTATCTATTTGCTATTTTTCCAAAATATGTTGTTATTGTTCTTTTGAAATGTTTGATTTGGTTGAAAAATCTCATCCATGTTTTCTGGTTTTTCTTTCTTTCATGTTGTACATCAGCTCCCCCCAAGGGCAAGAGGACACAGGAGGAGGGTGCTGAGGATGCAGGCCAGGATCGGGCAGGCGAGGGCTCCTTTGCTGGCCCCAGTAAGTTTACATTTTAATAAACAGTACCTATTTTTTCCTAGCGTTCCTCATTCGATTTTTTCTAAATCGTCTTTGATCTTCTTGTAGACTGGATATAAATTCTTATCCTGCCTCGAATATGACTCCCTGTGGTATTACTAGACTATTCTTATTAGTCTGTCTGTGTAGCTAACTAAGATTGGACATTTGGCAATTCCATTGGACTCCCATTATATTCAGCAATACCTCTATGCACTGTCTCCTTACTGACTAGATAGTGTGGCAGAGTCATTCAGCTCCCGAAGTCACCGATTATAGATCCCCAATGATCTCTAGATTATCGTACGCAGGACAAGAGAGTAGTACGGAGTCACAGCACAGTCAAGAAGTGTCAGAGGCACTCATGCTTGCAAAAATTCCAAAACCTTTAGCTCATCCACTCTAGTCTAGAGGAACAAAAACCACAGAGTCTATTTAAGTGTAAAAGCTTTATTAAAAGTAAACACATTTATTAAAATCTACTTTGTCATAAAACTATTTAACTGTAAACGGAAAAGTGGTTAGTGCTGACGATTAATTGGACACATTTCTTGTGGTCGAGCCGAACTCTCACCTAGTTTGAACTTGATCCTGGTCGTTTTCTTAGGACTCAGGAGTCAAGCTTCTGTCTGTTAGGAGAAAAAGTGGTGCGTGTTAAAAATCAAAAGCAAGCATTCATCAGTTGTGCATAAAAGTGCAGCAAGACAACAGCCTTCCCTGGAAAATGGGACATTTTTACTATGGAGTAGACAGTCACAAATTATTACATTGTATTCTGTTTTTTTAACATTTCTCCTAGACCAAATATTATATAGTAGTGAGTGGTGTATTCTAACATTCTTAAATGTACTTTGTAGGTGTAACATCTGGTGACGGGGCCAGCGCGGAGGTGGCTGTGTTGGACTTGGACTCGGAGGCCTCTGGGGAGGAGGCGGCGTTAGAAGAGCTGGTGGCCGTTCCTGTGGGGGATCAAACGGTGGTGGCGGAAACAGGTAAGCTATATATTCCTTACTTATTGAGATTGAAGACTGCATAGTGTGCTTTCTGCACGGGTGTATTACAATTACAAATCAACCAGGTAGTAGCCTCCTCGAAATGTACTTCGACTTAGCTGTGAAGTTTTTGGTGAGAAGAATCCCAATAAGTTCTTAGACGAACGTGATGGATGGGATGAACGAAAAGCGAAAGAAGGGTGTAAGTAAGTGGGACGCGAACTTGTATGATGGCTGGCAAAGAAGAACGATATGTGTTTGCTTGGACCCAGAGGTGGCTGGGAAGGAAAGAATATGGTATGGTGCATGGCTGGGTCAATGATGAAGCAAGGATGGGTGGAAGGACAGCAGCATGGGTGGGTGAAACAGAAACTGTATGTGTGCGTATACTTTGACTGAATGGATGCCTGGAGCATGGTATTCTCTGACTCTTACATAGCACATGTGTATCTAGAGAGAGTAGATGGTCGCCAGGTGAAGTAAGTGTTACCTTGAAGAGCATGTACCACCGCACCCGCACGTCCGTCCCAGTGCAGGGAAGGCAAGGAAAAGAAATTGTAAATGTGTCCAATACTACCATGAATAGTAGCAGTACTTTGTATTGCGTTTGCATTCACAGCATATATCTGGTTATTACGGTGGACACTCCGTACCTCTCTTAATAACTTTAGTTTACTTGTAGTACGTCATTCATGTGTGGGTGTATCACTGTTCACTCAATATTAAGCAAAGCACCTAAAGTCATCTCATCTGTCATTAAATACGTCCCATGTGAAGTGATAGATAATCAAATTAGTTAGCTTCTTCAGTTTCCTTTTCTAGTACTCATTTGCACTGTAGGGTGAAAGGTAAATTAATTAAGCAGTAGCCCTTGTAACAGAGTATTCTCAGTGCCACCCGTAATAGAAAAGTAATAGCTTCACCACCTGCATGTACTGGACCGGTACAGTAACGCAAGTCTGTCTCCATCATCATGGTGTGCAACTTTTTTTCTCGGGTGCAACTTCACTGTGCTGTGTCCATGTCATTCTGCCGGCTTGCATAAGATAACGTACCCATTTCCCTAAACAAGAGAGAAGAAGAAGAATAAGACTGGTGTACTGTCATAGTCGACTGTAATGGAAGTCCATAGTGGTCGTAGAATTAGTTCATTAAACTACCACTACTGTTAGAGCAAGGATGCAGAAGTGGGAGGTTACATAGATACTGTCCTCAATAGTTATGTACTGTGCTTTCAATTTGCTACTTGTACTCTGTGACCCAACCTTCGGCTCAATAACTTTGTGTTATTAATAAGGAGCATTGGTTACAGACTATGTCTTTCTTTCTTCATATAGTTGCTCCTTCCAAATCAACAACAAGGAGGGAGCAGGCTAGATTGGCCCGGCAACGGAGGCTGGAGGCCACAGTCGCCGAGTATCGGCGGCTGGTGGCCCTGGAGGAGGAGGAGGACACGCAGTCGAGCGGGGCAACATCTTCGACTGTGACCACTGCATCCTCCTCCGTGACTAAGCCAGCGGGACCGAGCCGGGCTAAGAAAGCCGACCGCCACCGCCAAGCAACCGAAATACCAGCTGCCCCCCACAGGAGCTGCAAGGAACGCCAACGCCGCCTACGAGTCCGCATGTCCAACCTGGAGCAGGAGGTCCTGAGGTATAAGACCTTGGTTAAGGGCCTCCGCTCCGAGCTTGCCACCCTCCGCAAGGAGTATGATGCCCATGCCGCATCATGCACCAGCACCAGCACCCTCCAGTAGTGGAGTGTCCCTTGCCCTTTTTTTATAGACTTTTGGGGGGTGGGATTTGGGAGTTGGGATCGTTTTGGGACGTTTCAGAGACAATCGTTGGGGTTAGGGTGGGTGAGGGAGATTATTTTGTTAGGGATAAATAAATATATTTTTCAACTTTATCTGACCATACCTGTTTTTTACTGCTTTTCAGTCTGGTGGGTGGGGGGCGGGGGTGTAACAGTAACTTTGTTTTCCTGAACAGTCGTAGGACTTTAGTAGTACAACCGTCAATCTCTTGTCTACTCCGAAATAATACTCCATTATACTACCTCCCACCAAACGCTTATCTTACCTGTAATTTGTGTTAGAAATTAGGGCTAGGCCCAGGGCTGGCTCCAGGTGAAATGGGGATTAACGTTGTCATTCCTGGGCGGGTGACATTTCCTCATTGCGGTGGTACTAGTGGTGTGACACAGTGGCAGTTGCATGCCTATGGAAAAAAAGAAAACGAAACCTTGTTTGTACTCCTTACTGTAGCATTACAACGGTTACGGTACGATCGAGAAAATAGCAGGTGACAGTACACTAGAACAGTGCCATAATGTAGCCTAACAAATGGTAAAGTATTGCAAGTATAACTAGTACTTGCGTTGAATTTATTTGACATTGGCTACTACTACTAGAAGATATAGTACTGAAGCTGAGTAAGTCTAGAAGATATCCTCGTATTCCTTCACCAGCCTGTTGCTGCTATCACCTTATCCTCCCCAGCAAGTGTGTGGAATTATTGATGTCATTTTAGTCAGACATCAAGCAAAACAACACAGCCCGGGGGAAGAGGGTTAGGGTTTGTAAAATGGATGGGAATGGGGGTTTCTTTTTGGGTAGGTTTTGTTGAGAGAAGAAAAAAAAAGCAGAGCATGGACAAACAATAATTGAAGATACAGAGTTTACAGACAATCTTTGGTTACAAACTAAAGGTAAGCACATGCAGTCACACTCATAGAATAAAAGACAACAATGGATACTGTATCTGTATTGCGTATGTTGTTGGAGTTGTCCTGTTGAAATTGGTAAGTAAGTTGCATGCAGCAAACAATTCCTCTTATTGGCGGCACTCCTCCATTCCAGCTGACGCTTCGTCCATCAATGTGGTGGTGACCACTGACAGAAGAGACACCCTGTCCACTGCCTGCCTGGCGGATGTTGACTGAAACCCGGCCTGTAATTATTGAACGGAAAACAGGAAGTGCTATTACAATACCACTGATAAATAAATAAAAGGTATGTACGCTGTGTGGTTCAAAAAGTGACACTTTGATTTCCCTAATAGACAGTACAATATTTTTGAAATTGCGTGCTCTGTCTGAGTCACCTTTTTAAGGATCAATAAGTATGGCCAAAATATTATAGCGGATCTTTCCCCTCAAGGTGGGTGTACTACTGTGTTTTAGAACAAAATTTGACCTTCCCAGCAATGCTCCCACCAAGACCCTTACTAAAGCCAGTCGCAAAAATGTAGAAGAACCCAATCATATCTCCAAAAACGATGCCTAGCAGAAAAATGGTTACAAAACGTACTTTGAAAGTAACAGTAGACCCAAATACAGACCGTGGATTGTATTCAAACCACTTGCCTGCAAGCAAAAGTATCCATAGCCAGCATCGCTCCAACAGTGCTCTACAACAACAGAACCGCGTTGCAATAGAACCCCCCTAAACACATGCAATCCTGCTGCTAGGGCTAACCCTAACGAACCCTAACTTACAAAAAGTGCCAAAACTGGTGTTTCCTTATGGATTTTGTCCAACAAACTTCTAGCCGGTATTAGACCTTCCCAGGAATGCCCCAGGCAAGACCCGCCAACCCACACACAAAAAAACACGCGACAACACCCCCAAACAGCGAAAAAGCTAAATCTCATACTTACAATATCTCTCGGCCTTCGGTCCAAAGTAACGCGCTGTGCAGCTAGGTCATCATCAATCATCATAACTCCTGTTTTCCACCACGGATTTCCTGAAAAGCAAATGCAATCAAGATTAGACTGTCGCAGCAGTGCTTCGACAGAGACCCCGGCCGCAACCCACCCACGAACAGCAGGAAGCCCCCCAAAACGCTACATTGAGCAAGATGTCTGAAGAAATGGCAAAAAAAAGGCTTTTCCTTAAGGATTTTGTCCAAAACACTTCTATCCGGCATTAGACCTTCCCAGGAATGCCCCAGCCAAGACCCGCCAACCCACCCGCAAAAAAACACGCGACAACACCCCCAAACAGCGAAAAAGCTAAATCTCATACTTACAATATCTCTCGGCCTTCGGTCCAAAGTAACGCGCTGTGCAGCTAGGTCATCATCAATCATCATAACTCCTGTTTTCCACCACGGATTTCCTGAAAAGCAAATGCAATCAAGATTAGACTGTCGCAGCAGTGCTTCGACAGAGACCCCGGCCGCAACCCACCCACGAACAGCAGGAAGCCCCCCAAAACGCTACATTGAGCAAGATGTCTGAAGAAATGGCAAAAAAAAGGCTGTTCCTTATGGATTTTGTCCAAAACACTTGTATCCGGTATTAGACCTTCCCAGGAATGCCCCAGGCAAGACCCGCCAACCCACCCGCAAAAAAACACCCGACACAACACCCCCAAACAGCGGAAAAGCTAAATCTCATACTTACAATGTCTCTCGGCCTTCAGTCCAAACGCGGCGCTGTGCAGCTAGGTCGTCATCATCATCAATCATCATAACTCCTGTTTTCCACCACGGATTTCCTGAAAAGCAAATGCAATCAAGATTAGACTGTCGCAGCAGTGCTTCGACAGACACCAAAAATTACACACAAACCCCCGGAACCCCGCCAAAGAGCACCTCAAAGGCAAGCAAGTCAGCAAAAACGGCAAGAAATTTCCACCTCATATTTGGTCCAAAACACTTTTGTCCATTATTAGAGCTTCACAGCAATGGGCCCAAAACCGTCAACTCACCCGCAAAGAAGTACAACACCCCCACAAGTGCTGAGTCTTTCTTCATTGTGCGTAATCCAGCACTCTGCTTGGAGGGAAATCGCAGTCTGGAGGAGGAGGATAGAGGAGCATGTTCTTCAGAACTTGTGAACCTGAGGAATGTAGACTGCGGCACCTTCAAATCAATAAGCAAACAAGTGAAGACAGTTCTGATGATGGTCTTGTTTTTGGGATTAGGTGATTAAAGTTTGAATTAAATTAACTGTGCAAAACAAAGAAAGAGAGACACAAAGCACACAGGAATAAAAGTGAATAAGGACGAAAAAGAAAGTTCTTGATTGATTGTCTCATTTTCAGGGCTCGGTGTCAGGGAATAAGAACAAGATTTCGTCATCATACTCTGCGAATTCAGGCTGGATGAGGTCAGTGGCACCGAACAGAGAAAAAATCCCCTCATCTACGTTGCTGTCCTCCTCGTCTTCATGCGGCGTGCTTTCTCGTACTTTGTAATCTGGTGGTATGAGGTGCTGATTCATCTTGATCATTGTCAGCCGCTCCACATTTTTGGGCGAGAGGCGGCTCCGTTTGGGAGTTACAATGCCACCAGCAGCACTGAAAACACGTTCAGAAGACACACTTGCGAGTGGGCAAGACAAATAGTTTATAGCCAGGTTGTAGAGCTGTGGCCACAATTGTTTTTTGCCATGCCAATACTGCAATGGCTCCTCATTAAGAAAGACCACTGTTGAGTCATTCAGATAGTCCTGCACCATCGACTCAAGGTCATCAACTGTTCCTCCACTTTGCTTACTTTTTGCTGTGCTGGCTGTGACATTTTTTCGAGAACCATACCCCATCAAACTTAGCCAATCCTCCTCCCCAGCCACTGTTAGTGTTGTCATTGTGTGTGGTGCAGATGATCCAGTTGCCGGTGTCTTTAACGGCTGAGAGGTCACTTGTGCCCCAGCCACAGGTGCAGAAGTGGATTCTTGTGACTGCGGATGGCCTGCTGATGCTGATGCTGATGTACTGGCTTCTCCTTCAATAACCTGCCGTTCTTTTTCAAACCTCTTGGCTGACCAGGCTAACCAATGTTTGTACTTTTGAACATCTGCATCAGCGAAAGGAAAGAATGCGTTGTCTGCCAGCGCCTTTTTGTAGCGTGGATCCAGAATAGTAGCACAAATGTAATGCTGATCTGAGTTGATGTTTTTAAGACGTTCATCACCACGTAGGCGATGTAATAATTTCTCAGACAAAATGAAATGGTTTTTTTTTTTTTCATCTTTTTGAAACTCAGAAGAAACCGCCATCAGTTGGTGCTCCAGTATGCACAACAATGGGATAGCTTTTCCCAAATTACAGTCCTCCTGGCTGACTGCACGCGTGAAGAACTCAAAAGGACGAAGCATGTCTGTCAGGCTTTTAACTATGGCCCATTGCGCCTTACTCATCCGCAGGTCCTCCTTCTGAGATGTAGCCTCTGTCAAGAAATAGTGATCGAGTACCGTATACTGCTCATACAGACGCTCAAGCATGTAGAAGGTTGAGTTCCAACGTGTTGCCACCTCCTGGATGAGTGCTTTCACTGGCATTCCACGTTCAAGTAGCAGTCTCCGCAGATGCTTCCGGGCCTTAAAAGAATGGCTGAAATGGTTGCACATTTTGCGGCAGGTGGCCATTACCTCGAACGCTGGACTCTCTTTATCACTCAAGAATTTTTGAACTACCAGGTTGATACAGTGCGCCAAACACGGCACTCTAACATGGTCACCCTTCGACATGGCCTTAACTACATTGGCGCCATTATCCGTGGAAACATAACCAATCTTGCGTTTTAGGGGGGATAGCATTGTCAAGACCTTTTTGTCAAACTCTTCCAAAAGGTTTTCTGCTGTGTGACTTTTCTCCAAGCCAAACATGGCTAGTGTTGCATGTTTCCGAGCAGCTTTGAAAACTTGGTCCGGGTCAACACCTGCGTTTAGCTTTGCTATAACACCTGAAAAAGAGACCCAGTGTGCAGTGATGCACATGTAATCATCGCCTGGGCCACTGGTCCACATGTCTGTTGTCAGATGTATTGTGTGAACAGCACTCTTCTGCAAAGCTGCCCCAATCGCCTGCAGCACATCTTCATGTAGTGCTGGAACCGCAACTCTGGCAAAATAGAACCGGCTCGGAACCTTCCATTTAGGGCAGAGCGTTGCCACTAATTCAAGAAAACCTACCGCTTCTACAAAAGAAAAAGGTAGAAGGTCCACAGCTAGCATTTTAGCCAGCTTAGTGTTATACAGACGCGTCAGTGGGTGGTTGCGTTCATATGGCACGTCTGAAGTAAGCATTGTTCTAATGTTGCCCTGGACCAAGCATTTACGGGCTGATAATGACTTCGTTGACCCAATTTTGCTCGCTGGTGAACTTTTGTGCGTTGGTGTCTCACTCGCTCCAACACTCTTAGTGTGCCTCACATTGGGTGTGCTGCTGACAGGGGTACTGGGTGTAAGGGAAGTGTTTGACACGTCTTCTTCCTGCTCGTCATCATCAGATGAAACATCAACGTTTCCTTGAATTTGGCCTTTCTTGATCGCATCTAGGTGCGCAAACCATTTGACAGTGTGCTGTCTCCTAAGATGACCTCTCTGGCCTCCGGTACCATAGTTGGTACCTGGCTTACCACGACTAACTGCTTGCTTACAAATGGTACAAATGGCAAACTTTGGATTTTTTGGACAAACAGTAAAGAAGTCCCAAACTGGGGACTTGAAGTGTCTGTGGGACATGGAGGAGGCGGCGATACTGGTGGTGGTGGTCATGAAGCTAATGCCAGATGAAGTGGAGGATGTGGATTGCCCAACTTTTGTACGTTTTGCACTTTCACCGCCACTAATTAAGGTCGAGATTGACGGAGGTCTCTTCTTGCCAGAAAGAAATATGGAAGCGGGACGAGTTGGTGTACTACTTAACTCCAATGATTGTGGTGTTTCCACTGCCTCCTCATCGACAACATCATCATCACGCTCAGCAGCTCTTCGGGCTAGGGTCAAAATGTCTGTTTGCTGCATGCCCGCTGGGGCTGCAGTGACCTTTATGATGACTGGGTCGTCGTTGGCAGAGTCTTCATCAGCAGCAGTATCCGCCACTTCTTGTTGAGACTCATCACACTCCATAACTCTGAGACTTTGGACGAGCTTCCTTTTACGCTTAACTACCTTTGTTTGTTCCCAAGTTTGATCCGTATCATCAGAAGGAGGTGTGCTTGAAGAGGATGTAGACACCACCCTTGATCTCTTTCTTGCTAGGGGTGTGGAAGACAATGAAGGATCATCAGGAGGAGTGGCTTCCTCAAATGATACCTCGCCTTGATTGTCGATTTCCTGATGTGCCCCTACTTCGGGAGGAACAACTATTGTGGGCACTTGTTGTGACCCTCCATGCACCTCTGCTTGCGCATCTCCTTGCGCTGCCTCTCCTTCCACATGTACTTGGGCTTGTACTTGCACATGTGATTGTTGTTGCCGCTGTGGTTGTTCAACACTCGTCAGATGAGCTACAACAACCTGTGTTGATTGAGGGACATTGCTGCTGCTTTCTTGCGATGAGCCAACATCACTGGTCGATGGTGATTGAAGAAGTATACTGGCTGCCTCTGCAGCACTCAAGGGCTTGGACTTAAGTTGGCGTGGTGGTGGTGGTGGCACTGAGCCCAATGGAGCGGGGGTGCTGCTGCCAGCTTGGTCCCCAGCAGATCCCGCTGCAGCTGCTGCAGGCATACTTTTTTTTTTACTCACAAAAAAAGGGGCGGGCGGCACACCAGTGTCCTTGGTAACTTGCTTCTTCTGCTCCTTACTGGCACCTTTCTTGCTAGAGGAGCTACGGGTTACTTTTTTTGGGGCCATCTTCTTCAGAGCAGGTCAGCAGGCAGCAGTTGCACGAGTTGCAGAGGGTTCTGTGTCCAGACGTGACGTCGCGTGACGTTATGCTGCACACACCGCTGCAGGACTTCTTCCTGGCACTGGTGGTTCTATTGAGTCTTCTTGTGCACCTAAAAGCAATGGAAGACAGAGGAACATCAGTTCAGTTATACACCCCAAAAAATCGACAAAACACAGAAAAATGAGCACAATCCCATGCCATCCATGATGTTTACATTGAAGACACCCCACAGAAAGACTAGGGACATGCAAGTATGCAACACTCACTACCCCTGGGCATAAGGGATGAAAAGTAGGCAAAATAAGTGCAGGCCTCAGACACTGCCTCTCCTCAAAATGGCCCCCTTACACCCCAAGCACATGTTGCCTGTACCAGCCAGCACTCAAGATGGCCACCACCACCACCCACATGGCCAGTCCACATCAACAGTACACCCCCCAAAAACAGAAAAACAGCCAGAAATCACCACAATCCAATGCCATCCATGATGTTTACATCAAAGAGAGTGAGACCACACCACAGGCACACTCAGTCCATGCACCACCACCACCCCTGGGCAAGCAAAAGGCCACACCAGCAGCCCCCCAAAAACGACAAAAAACAATAAAATAAGCACAATCCCAGCCCATCCATGGCCTCAATTATGTTTAAATTCAAGAAGACACCCCACAGAAAGACTAGGCCCATGCAACACTCACCACCCCTGGGCAAAGGGCCACACCAGCTGGCCCAAAAAAACGACAAAAACCAATAAAATCTGCACAATCCCAGCCCATCCATGGCCTCAATGGTGTTTAAATTCAAGAAGACACCCCACAGAAAGACTAGGCCCATGCAACACTCACCACCCCTGGGCAAAGGGCCACACCAGCAGGCCCAAAAAAACGACAAAAAACAATTAAATCTGCACAATCCCAGCCCATCCATGGCCTCAATGGTGTTTAAATTCAAGAAGACACCCCTCAGAAACACTAGGCCCATGCAACACTCACTACCCCTGGGCATAAGGGATGAAAAGTAGGCAAAATAAGTGCAGGCCTCAGACACTGCCTCTCCTCAAAATGGCCCCCTTACACCCCAAGCACATGTTGCCTGTACCAGCCAGCACTCAAGATGGCCACCACCACCACCCACATGGCCAGACCACATCAACAGTACACCCCCAAAAAACAGAAAAACAGCCAGAAATCACCACAATCCAATGCCATCCATGATGTTTACATCAAAGAGAGTGAGACCACACCACAGGCACACTCAGTCCATGCACCCCACCCCTGGGCAAGCAAAAGGCCACACCAGCAGCCCCCCAAAAACGACAAAAAACAATAAAATAAGCACAATCCCAACCCATCCATGGCCTCAATTATGTTTAAATTCAAGAAGACACCCCACAGAAAGACTAGGCCCATGCAACACTCACCACCCCTGGGCAAAGGGCCACACCAGCAGGCCCAGAAAAACGACTAAAAACAATAAAATCTGCACAATCCCAGCCCATCCATGGCCTCAATGGTGTTTAAATTCAAGAAGACACCCCTCAGAAACACTAGGCCCATGCAACACTCACTACCCCTGGGCATAAGGGATGAAAAGTAGGCAAAATAAGTGCAGGCCTCAGACACTGCCTCTCCTCAAAATGGCCCCCTTACACCCCAAGCACATGTTGCCTGTACCAGCCAGCACTCAAGATGGCCACCACCACCACCCACATGGCCAGTCCACATCAACAGTACACCCCCAAAAAACAGAAAAACAGCCAGAAATCACCACAATCCAATGCCATCCATGATGTTTACATCAAAGAGAGTGAGACCACACCACAGGCACACTCAGTCCATGCACCACCACCACCCCTGGGCAAGCAAAAGGCCACACCAGCAGCCCCCCAAAAACGACAAAAAACAATAAAATAAGCACAATCCCAGCCCATCCATGGCCTCAATTATGTTTAAATTCAAGAAGACACCCCACAGAAAGACTAGGCCCATGCAACACTCACCACCCCTGGGCAAAGGGCCACACCAGCAGGCCCAAAAAAACGACAAAAACCAATAAAATCTGCACAATCCCAGCCCATCCATGGCCTCAATGGTGTTTAAATTCAAGAAGACACCCCACAGAAAGACTAGGCCCATGCAACACTCACCACCCCTGGGCAAAGGGCCACACCAGCAGGCCCAAAAAAACAACAAAAAACAATTAAATCTGCACAATCCCAGCCCATCCATGGCCTCAATGGTGTTTAAATTCAAGAAGACACCCCTCAGAAACACTAGGCCCATGCAACACTCACTACCCCTGGGCATAAGGGATGAAAAGTAGGCAAAATAAGTGCAGGCCTCAGACACTGCCTCTCCTCAAAATGGCCCCCTTACACCCCAAGCACATGTTGCCTGTACCAGCCAGCACTCAAGATGGCCACCACCACCACCCACATGGCCAGACCACATCAACAGTACACCCCCAAAAAACAGAAAAACAGCCAGAAATCACCACAATCCAATGCCATCCATGATGTTTACATCAAAGAGAGTGAGACCACACCACAGGCACACTCAGTCCATGCACCCCACCCCTGGGCAAGCAAAAGGCCACACCAGCAGCCCCCCAAAAACGACAAAAAACAATAAAATAAGCACAATCCCAACCCATCCATGGCCTCAATTATGTTTAAATTCAAGAAGACACCCCACAGAAAGACTAGGCCCATGCAACACTCACCACCCCTGGGCAAAGGGCCACACCAGCAGGCCCAGAAAAATGACTAAAAACAATAAAATCTGCACAATCCCAGCCCATCCATGGCCTCAATGGTGTTTAAATTCAAGAAGACACCCCTCAGAAACACTAGGCCCATGCAACACTCACTACCCCTGGGCATAAGGGATGAAAAGTAGGCAAAATAAGTGCAGGCCTCAGACACTGCCTCTCCTCAAAATGGCCCCCTTACACCCCAAGCACATGTTGCCTGTACCAGCCAGCACTCAAGATGGCCACCACCACCACCCACATGGCCAGTCCACATCAACAGTACACCCCCAAAAAACAGAAAAACAGCCAGAAATCACCACAATCCAATGCCATCCATGATGTTTACATCAAAGAGAGTGAGACCACACCACAGGCACACTCAGTCCATGCACCACCACCACCCCTGGGCAAGCAAAAGGCCACACCAGCAGCCCCCCAAAAACGACAAAAAACAATAAAATAAGCACAATCCCAGCCCATCCATGGCCTCAATTATGTTTAAATTCAAGAAGACACCCCACAGAAAGACTAGGCCCATGCAACACTCACCACCCCTGGGCAAAGGGCCACACCAGCAGGCCCAAAAAAACGACAAAAACCAATAAAATCTGCACAATCCCAGCCCATCCATGGCCTCAATGGTGTTTACATTCAAGAAGACACCCCACAGAAAGACTAGGCCCGTGCAACACTCACCACCCCTGGGCAAAGGGCCACACCAGCAGGCCCAAAAAAACAACAAAAAACAATTAAATCTGCACAATCCCAGCCCATCCATGGCCTCAATGGTGTTTAAATTCAAGAAGACACCCCTCAGAAACACTAGGCCCATGCAACACTCACTACCCCTGGGCATAAGGGATGAAAAGTAGGCAAAATAAGTGCAGGCCTCAGACACTGCCTCTCCTCAAAATGGCCCCCTTACACCCCAAGCACATGTTGCCTGTACCAGCCAGCACTCAAGATGGCCACCACCACCACCCACATGGCCAGACCACATCAACAGTACACCCCCAAAAAACAGAAAAACAGCCAGAAATCACCACAATCCAATGCCATCCATGATGTTTACATCAAAGAGAGTGAGACCACACCACAGGCACACTCAGTCCATGCACCCCACCCCTGGGCAAGCAAAAGGCCACACCAGCAGCCCCCCAAAAACGACAAAAAACAATAAAATAAGCACAATCCCAACCCATCCATGGCCTCAATTATGTTTAAATTCAAGAAGACACCCCACAGAAAGACTAGGCCCATGCAACACTCACCACCCCTGGGCAAAGGGCCACACCAGCAGGCCCAGAAAAACGACTAAAAACAATAAAATCTGCACAATCCCAGCCCATCCATGGCCTCAATGGTGTTTAAATTCAACAAAACAGTTGTATCATGCACCCATAACCAACCCTGGTCCTACTGGATACTGTGGCTACCCACAATATAATTTATTTAATTTTCTGAAAAAGTTCCAAAATTGTACTTGCAGCAACTGTAATGCCCCAAACAAACTTACTTGTGAAAGTTGATTTCTAATCCAAAAGTGATCCAAAAACAGTCAAAAAGGCCTCAAATCCAAATATCCAGCAGCACCCACAAAAAGTAATCCTTCCAGCTCCAGATCCAAATGAAAGTGACCAGGAGATGGACAAAGCACTGGGAGGAGCCTGCTGGACAGGAACAGGAAGTTGGAGACTGTGGGGCACTTCCTTCCTCCCCCCCCCCCAAAATGGACTCCTTGCAAAAAAAAAGGCCATGCAAATGTCAACCTGAGGAGTGATTCTGATAAAAATCATAATTTTCTGAAGGTTTATCCTGTTTGCTGGTGATTTTCTTGTGCGAAATTGCAAAATCTCTATTTCGCAAGTGCGAGATTGTTCCTTTCCGCCGCAACTACGTGTTCGCAATTGCGAACTCTCGCGAGGTGTGCTGTGCAAGGTGGCAAGCCGCGAGTACGTATTCGCGGGCGACAAACTCCCGCGGGAACACGCAGCAAGATCTAAAATGGCGCGTCATTCGCAAAGAAAAACAACTCGGCAAACGCTAAAATGACGGAAAGTGAACGCCGTGCACCACGCCGCGCGCCGCAACCAAGCAAAAAATCCGCCGCGAGCGGATTCACGGATTTTCGACAAATTCGCGAGAGTTCGCGGATTGCGAATTTGCCGAAAATCCGAAAAATCCGCGATCGGAGCGGATTTTACGCCCATGCTTAGTCCAGAGGCCCCACAATGTCTATTCCCACCCGTTCAAACGGGGTGGTGACGATGGGAAAGGGCTGTAAGGGTGCTTTGATTTTTCGGCCACTTTTCCCGCTGGCCTGGCAGGTGGGGCAGGCCCTGCAGTGGTTGGTGACATCCTTTCGCATTTGGGGCCAGTAAAAGTGGGTCACCAGGCGGTCGTACGTTTTGTCCTGTCCCAGGTGTCCGGCAAGGGGGACATCGTGGGCTAAGTTCAGGAGGAAATCTCTGAAGCGAAGGGGTACCACCAGCACCCGACTGGCCCCCAGTTCTGCAATCCTTGGCTCGCTGTAGAGCAGGTCATTGTCCCAGTAGATCCAGTGGGCCCCCGAGGTATCCCCTGCACTCTGGGCAAGGGCTTGCTGCCGGAGTCCCTCGAGGGAGGGACAGGTTCTTTGTTCTTGTCGGAATTGTTCCGGGGTGGGGCCCCCCTCCTGACGCCACTGTGCCAGGTCAGGGAGGCTCTGAAGCTGGTCGGGTCCTTCTTCGGTTTGGGTCGGGAGCCTCGCTTCGGGGGCGGCCTCCTCTGGGGTAATCGCGGGAGGAGGCTCCGGCCACTCGGGCTCTTCTGGACTGGGGACCGCACGGGCGGTCATGGACCGGGTCGTGACACAGACCCATTCGGGGAGGCCCAGCATCCCCAGGTGTTCTCTCCGTTCGACTGCTGCCCAGGGAGAACTTTCAAGGTCGTTCCCTAGGAGGCAATCCACAGGGGCATCATCGCGGACAGTCACTTTCAGCATCCCGGATACTCCCCCCCATTCGAAGGGGACGCAGGCCATGCGACACAGACTTTCTGAGTTGTCTGCTGATCGGACAGGGCAAAGAATGTTCGGCAAGATTTGGTCTGGGGTCACCAGGTGACAGCGGACTGCGGTTACACTGGCCCCGGTGTCGCGGAGTGCTTCAGCCCGGCGGCCATTAATGTTGACCCACTGGCTGTACTTCTGCGTGTTGGCGGGGAGGGGGACCCGCGGGATCATGTCTCTTTCCCCTAAGCAAACCAGGGACATGGAGGCCGGTTCCCACTCAGGTTGGTCGTCTCATACTCTTCTTGGTCTTCCGGGGTTGGTTCTTCCCCCAGGGCGGCAGCCGCGACCTGGCGGGGTATAGTGTTCTGGTTCTTTGGGCAGTTGGGATCATTGGCGTAGTGGCCGGGTCGTTGGCATCGGTGGCAAATAATGTTGGCCCGGAAGCCGGGTCGCATCGGGGGCTCCCTCTACCGGCCGGGGGCGGGGTGTTGCTCGTGGGAGTCATCGGGCCGGTGTCTCTACCCCGACCCTGGCCTCCTCCTCCCCCCCGGGGGCGATGGGGCCCTTAATAAGTTCGGTGTGATTCGCTGGGCCCGTTTCGGCCAACTCGTGTGCTTTCCCACCGGTCAGCTTCGGCGGCGAGTTGTCGAGGTTCCGTCAGTTTACTGTCCAGGAGGTGTTGCCGGAGTTCGATGAAGCAGTTGTTAGAAAGGTGCTCCCATACGATGAGGTCAAACAGTTGCTCGTAGGTGGTCACTTTGCTGCCCTTGATCCACCCCTCGAAGGCTCGGCTAAAGAAGTTCACGTACTCCACCCAAGTTGTACCCGGGATCCGCTTGCAGTCGCGGAACCGCTGGCGGTACATCTCGGGTGTGAGTCCGTATCGGGTGAGGAGGGTGGCCTTCATGTGGTCGTAGGATGTCATCAGGTGGTCCGGGAGTTGCAGCAGGGCGTCTCGTCCTTCGTTGACCAACCTCCCCCATAACCCGGCTCCCCAGTCGCTCCTGGGAATCCGGTGGGAGGTCATGGCTACCTCGTAGGCTTTAAACCACTGCTGAATATCATCGTTCTTGTAGTACTCCCTGATGACATCTTTGGGGATGTGGACCTTGGGATCGGTAGTGGCAGGCGGGTTCGGGCGCTCGGGGACCCCGAGCTCTTTGTTCTGTTTCTGAATCTCTAGTTCCTTGAGGTTGCGCTCATGTTCGTAGGCTAGCTTCTTCTCTTCTAGCTCGCTCTGCCTTTGTTTCTCTTCTCGCTCCTCTCGGAGCCGTAAGTGTTCCAGCGTTATTTTTTGTTCTGCCAGTTTGAGTTCTCCATCCAAGCGAAGTCGCGCCAGTTCCAATTCATGGAGTCTGCTTTTTTCTCGTTCTCGGACCTCCTCTGGGGAGAGACCCGATCTTCTTTCCTCCATCGGCGTGGGGCTTGTTTCGGGGTTCCGTGTTTGGGGTACGGTCGTACCCGTCTCCGCCCAAGATTCCAGGGCTCGTTTGAAGTCCTCTTTCATGCTCAGACCTGTGGTTGAAAGGCCAAGTTCTATGCAAAATTGTTTCAGTTCTCGGTGGTTGTATTCTTCCAACTTTTCCATCTGGAATTTTTCCGTTGTTCCGCTCTCTTTTGTTGTCATGGTGGTTGTGTGTTGTGGGGCGAGTGACCCTCTGTACGAATACGCGCAGGTTCGGATCGCGCCGCTGGCCACCAATGTTAGACGGGGACCCGGAGGGTCGGCCGAGTACTGGGGGAGAGGCCTCCGATGAGGGCCGTCTCCGGCGATCGTACAGACAAGTCACTTCCCTCCCCTCAGATAGACACCACACAAGGATGAGATCAACACTCTTTATATAGGGTTCTTGCGGCAAGGGTATCAGCGGTACAGGAGATTCAGGACTCGAGGGTCCTCTCAATTCTAGTCTCTGTAGGGAAAGGGGTAGCGGGACAGTCTTGGTACCGGATCGGTACAGGGGGTGGCGAGAGGGTAGGTCACAATCCTCGAGCTTAGGAGTCCGCAAGGTCGGGCCGTGGCAGCGCCAGCCGGCTGAGATGAAGGTCGACAACGAAGGGGGCCGCGGCAGCGCCAGCAGGCCAAGGCGATGGTAGCTCACGTTGCAGAGGGCCGCGGCAGCGCCAGCAAGCCGAGGTGGTAGTTCACGTTGCAGAGGGCCGCGGCAGCGCCAGCAGGCCAAGGTGGTAGTTCACGTTGCAGAGGGCCGCGGCAGCGCCAGCAGGCCAAGGTGAAGGGTTTGCAAGGCAGGGCTGCGGCAGCGCCAGCAGTCCGTCAAGGATGAGTTCTTCTCGGTGTCTCTCGACTCCAGGATACAACTCCTTTCCTGGTCGGGCGCTGCCCCAGTTATAGGTCTGGTCCCCTTTGATGTCCGGACCCTCGCGCCTGGAGGTCGGGAGGTCCGGAATGGGGGAGTCCAGACACTCAGCAGGGGGGTGGAGCCAGCGCCCAGGGCGGCCGGGGGGTGATCGACACCTGGCGGAGGAGAGCCGTTGACGACTCCTTCTTCCATTGACCTGCCAAGTGGTCTCTCTGCCTCCTGGGGGGAGGTTGGTGCCTCGGTGTCGGGCCTGGCCAGGCCCAGGGTTGGGGTCGAGTTGAGGCCTCGCGGCCTCGTGCTGTCGTGTCCAAAGATGGCGGCTGGGCCGGGGCCATGGTGCGGATGGGGACCAGGGCCAGCCGGTACGGGAGGGTTCAGGAGCTGCAGTCCCGTTGTGGACGGGTTGTGGATTACTCCGGGGGGTTGCCGGGGTGGCTCTTGCGGGGGATTCAGGGAGAGCCGGGGTCCGGGCCCCGTTGTGCGGAGGGCGGGTCGGCCCCGCCACGAGGCCTGTCCAACAAGCATCATCTCGGAATGTTGAAGACACCGCCTTCAGTTGGTGCTCTAGCATGCGCAACAATGGGATAGCTTTGCCCAAAGAACAGTCCTCCCTGCTGACTTCACGCGTGAAGACCTCAAAAGGACGAAGCATGTCTGTCAGGCTTGCAACTAGCTTCCATTCCTCCAACTCTAGCCTCATGTCTTTCATAGTAGAACCCAGTTTATAGACATACTCATTGATTACCCCCCACCGCTCAGACAGACGCTCAAGCATGTAGAAGTTTGAGTTCCAACGTGTTTGCCACCTCCTGGATGAGTCCTTTGACTGGCAGTCTCATGTTGCATGCTCCTCAGCTTCTTCCGGGCCTTAAAAGAATGGCTGAAATGTGTGCAGATTCTTCGGCAGGTGGTCAGTAACTTGCTGACTGTGATTTCTTTTTTCAAGAAATCTTGCACAACAATATTAATACTGTGCGCCAAACACGGCACTCTGAAATAGCCACCATCATTCATGGCCCTAACTATATTACTGTCATTATCCGTGGAAACATAACCAGTCATGCAATTTCTTGGATGCAGCCCTTCATAGACCTTCCTGTCAAACTACTCCAAAAGGTTAGGTGCAGTATGAGATTTCTCCATGGCAAACATGGATACTGTTGCATGTTTCCGAGTAGCTTGAAAAAATGTGTCCGTGTCAACACCTGCTTTTAAATTGTCTTTAACCCCTGCAAAAGAGACCCAGTGTGCAGTGATGCACATGTAATCAAGGGCTTGGCAACTGGTCCACATGTCTGTTGTCAGGTGGATAGTGTGAACAGCACTCTTCTGAATAGCTGAGCCAATCACCTCCAGCACATCTTGATGTAGTGCTGGAACAGCAACTCTGCCAAAATAGGACCGGCTAGGAACCTTCCATTTAGGGCAGACTGTCGCCACAAATTCTAGAATACCCACCCCTTCCACGAAAGAAAAAGGGAGAAGGTCCAGCGCTAGCATTTTAGCCAGCTTTGCGTTATACAGACGTGCTGTTGGGTGGTTGCGTTCAAATTGCGCATCCGACCAAAACATTCTTCTAATGGTGGGCTGGACCGTTTTATGTGATGATGATGATGATGATGATGATGATGCAGATTTGTTCAAACCAGTTAGGCTCATTGATGTACTTTTTCGCATTGGTGTCTCTCCCAGACTCTTAGTGTGCCTCATACATGTTGCAGGGGTTAGAGGGTGTGGGCGCTACCACTGCAGTGCTGCGGCCAGGGGTACTGGGTGTACCAGAAAAAATGTTGGTCGGTTCTTGACTTCCCCCATGCACAATCAGCCCCTCGTCATCATCAGATGCAATGTGAATGGATACATTTGGATCAGTTCTACTTTTGGCTTCCCGGATGTTCCTTAGGTGCGCCTCCCACTGGATAGTGTGGTGTTTGGAGATGACCTCTCTGGCCTCCGGTGCCATAGTTGGTACCAAGCTTACCCTGACTAACTACTATTTTACAAATCGAACTAACAACCATGTTTTCCGCCTTTTTGCTAACACTAAAGAAGTCCCAAACTGGGGACTGAAAATGTCTGCTAGTGGTGGAGGTGCTACTTTCAGTTTCAATGCCAGATGAAGTTGAGGATGGGCGTGGCTGAATTCGACTCTGTTGTGCACTTACAGCACCACTACTTGAGGTAATGGAGGTCGAGCTGGATGGAGGTCCCTGCCGGCCCTTCTGACAAGAAAATATGGAAGCTGTAGGTCGTGTTGGTGTAGTAGTTAACTGCATTGGTGATGGTAACAGTGCCACGCCGCCCACATCCCGCTCAGCAGCAATTCAGGATAGGGTAAAAATGTCTGTCTGCTGCATGCCCGCTGGGGCTGGAGTGACTTCTGTGATGACTGGGTCGTCGTCAGACTGTTCATCAGCAGCATACACCATTTCTTGCTCGTCATCATCAGCCATAAGTGAAAGCCTTGCAGGCTTAGGCTTAGCTACCTTTGTCGTCTCGGTGAATCACACGGCCCAGCATACCTAAAGGGGGAAATGCAAGCGCGCGTGCAGCGGGCGCATCGATGGCGCGCCAGAGGCGTGCCTGAGACAAGCCCGTCTGCGCCCGTCCGCGCCCCGGAGGCGCACGGCGCAGGAAGTGCTGCCCGTCTGGGAACCGACCAACGACGGATAACATATGATAGAGAACGACTTTTGGAGCTGGGTAAGACTGAGGCCCCCGTGAGAGCTGATGGAAAGACTCTTAGGGGAGGGCTGATTAGTTGCCGGTCAGTTATGAAGCACGCCATAGAGGTCTCAGATTTGATTGAGGATATGAGACTCGATGTACTACTTCTAACAGAATGTAGAGTCCACTGCTGTACTGGAATTTGTCTGGCCTAGTTGCTTTGAAATTCTGCATAAGCCTAGGGGGCGGGCAGGGGGGGGGAGTGGGAGTAATCTTCAGAGAGGAGTTGGATTTTAGATTCCTGCAGATTAATGAAGTGAAGGGTATTGAAGTGATGGGGTTCTCACTATACTCTGTAAGCGGGAACCTACTTACTGGGTTGCTATGCTACAGGCCCCCGGGAGGCGCAACAGATTACCAGAACTTCTTTGATATTATTACCAATCTTACGCTCAATCTTACGCTGGCCCACTCCAGAATGATTATTCTTGGAGATTTCAACCTCTGGGAAGATGGGAAGGCTAATAGCCATCTGCGAGATTTAAGACACACTTGTACAAATTTGGATCTTACCCAGATGGTGGAAAGTTTGACACATAAAGGGGGGCATGTCCTTGATTTGTTATTTTCTAATCAGGCCACTACAAGGGTACTTAATATAATGCCTCAGAGCTGGTCAGATCACTATTTAGTCCTGTTCAGCATCAGGATGGAGCACTCGGGGGACAGTTTAGGCAAGCAAAGGTCTTATAGGATAGGTAGGGAATGGGCAAAACTGGGTCAGACTAGTACCCCAGCTTTTGTTCCAGAGGCCACACACTTTGATCCTACGCTAACTGTAGATGAGAATTACATAGTCTATACTAACCATATATCTGCTATCTTAGACCAGGCAATCCCCATGAAGAGGATAAAAAAATAGGAGGAAGTTCACGGCGCCTTGGTTTAATGAGGAGCTGAAACAGCTCCGCCTGCTCCGCAAGAAGAAGGAGAGGAAATGGAGAAAGGGATATGGGGAGGAAGAAAAAATTGAACTAAGACAGAGACAGCTGCACTATAAAGAAAGCACTTTTAAGGCCAAGGCAGATTTCTATGCCAGATCAATTGCCCATGCATCAAATGGGACAAAGGCGCTCTTTGAAATTACTAAGGCACTGTCTGCCCCTAAATGTATGGACAATAAAGTGGCAGCATCTCAAAAACTCTGCGATTAAATCGCTACACATTTTCAGGATAAGATTGCTAAGATCGTGGATAGCCTCACTGTTAACACCAAGGCCGAACAACTTAATCTGGGACTGCTGGGAGCTTAAGATCAACAACAACTGGTATCTCTGAGTAACTTCCAAACCCTTACTAAAGGTGCATTTGACAGTCTGGTGGAGAGTGTCTCCTCAGGCTCTCCGAATGATCCTTTTCCCTCTAGAATTTGGAAGTCATCTGGCCGAGACACTCTTCCTTGGTTGAGGCAGATATGTAATCAGTCCCTGGAGGAAGAAGTGGTTCCAGAGGAATGGAAACTGGCGGTGGTGGCTCCATTGATCAAAAAGCCTTCCCTGGATCCATCAGTACCGGCTAATTTTAGGCATATTTCCCTCCTACCCTACCCAGTGAAAATCTTAGAAAAAGCAGTTAGTAGGGAATTGTCGCGTTTTCTGGAGGTGAACTCCTTGCTTGACAAGGATCAGTTTGGCTTCCGCCCTGGTCATGGGACGGCGACGACCCTGGTCACAATGCTGGATAACCTACGGATGCGTGCCGACAACGGGAATGCGACTGTGCTAGTGCTTCTCGATATGTCGCCCGCATTCGATACGGTGAACCATCTTATCCTACTGGAGAGACTGCAGAAGCTAGGAGTGAAGGGGCGGGCACTGCAATGGTTACAATCTCACCTAGCAGGACGACACCAGGTGGTATCATTAGTGCCTTTCACTGCTAATAAATCACCAGTCATCCACGGGGTGCCGCAGGGATCCGCGATCAGTCCCATTTTATTTAATATTTATCTGCAGCCCCTGCTCCCCATTATAAAGTCTGCTTAGTCAACTATGCGGGCGACACACAACTGGAATTCTCTCTGGAAGGTGATCAATCAATCAATCAATCAATCAATCAGCAATTTTTGTATAGCCGCTACTCACCCAGTAGGGTCTCAAGGCGCTGGGGGGAGGGGTCCGCTACTGCTCGAAAAGCCAGGTCTTGAGTTGTTTCCTGAAGGAGAGGTGGTCCTGGGTCAGCCGTAGGTGGATGGGGAGGGAGTTCCATGTCTTGGCCGCCAGGTAGGAGAAGGATCTTCCTCCAGCGGTGGCTCTGCGAATGCGTGGTACGGCGGCGAGGGCGAGGCTGGCCGATCACAGCTGGCGGATGGGTGTCTAGAAAGTGAGGTGGCTGTTGAGGTACTTCGGGCCCATGTCATGGAGAGCCTTGTGTGCGTGGGTGAGGAGTCTGAACGTGATGCTCTTGTTGACGGGGAGCCAGTGCAGGTCTCTCTGGTGGGTAGAGATGTGGATGCGGCAAGGGATGTCCAGGATGAGTCGTGCGGAGGTGTTCTGTATGCGCTGGAGTCTTTTCTGTAGATTGGCAGTGGTTGCCGCGTAGAGGGTGTTCCCGTAGTCCAGTCGGCTGGTGACGAGTGCCTGGGTGACTGTGTTCCTGGTTTCGGTGGGGATCCATCGGAAGATCTTACGGAGCATGCGCAGGATGTTGAAGCACGATGACGATACGGCGTTGACTTGTCTGGTCATCGAGAGGGAGGAGTCCAGGATGTAGCCCAGGTTTCGTGCGTGGTCCGTTGGCTTGGGGGTGGTGCCCAGGGCAGGGGGCCACCAGGAGTCGTCCCAGGCGGAGGGCGATGATCCCAGGATGAGGACTCCCGTCTTGTCTGAGTTCAGTTTCAGGCGGCTGTTCTTCATCCACTCGGTGACGTCTTTCATCCCTTCGTGTAGGCTGGCTCTGGCGGTGGCGGGGTCGTTGGTGAGGGAGAGGATCAGCTGGGTGTCGTCGGCGTAGGAGATGATGTTGAGGTTGTGTGGGTGTGCGATGGCTGCGAGGGGGCTCATGTAGACATTGAAGAGGGTGGGGCTGAGTGAGGATCCTTGTGGTACGCCGCAGATGACTTCGGTGGCCTCGGATCTGAATGGGGGGGAGGCGGACTATCTGGGTTCTTCCGGCGAGGAACGAGATGATCCACTCCAGAGCCTTCCCTTGGATTCCGATGTTGTTGAGGCGCTGTACTAGGGTACGGTGGCAGACAGTGTC
This sequence comes from Lissotriton helveticus, assembly GCF_964261635.1. NCBI lineage: Eukaryota > Metazoa > Chordata > Amphibia > Caudata > Salamandridae > Lissotriton > Lissotriton helveticus. Next base: position 31,792,537 of record NC_136068.1, read on the forward strand.
GAACGCCGCAGATAGGTCCAGGAGGATGAGGGCCGCTGTTTCCCCGTTGTCGAGCAGGGATCTGATGTCGTCGGTGGCTGCGATGAGGGCGGTCTCGGTGCTGTGGTTGGCTCGGAAGCCGGACTGCGAAAGATCGAGGGATCCGTTTGTCTCGAGGAAGGCGGCGAGCTGTCTGTTGACGGTCTTCTCGATGACTTTGGCAGGAAAAGGGAGGAGCGAGATGGGGCGGAAGTTCTTGAGGTCGGTGGGGTCCGCTATTGGTTTCTTCAGGAGGGCGCTAAGCTCGGCGTGCTTCCAGCTCTCCGGGAAGGTGGCGGTGTTGAAGGAGATGTTGATAATGTCCCGGAGTTGGGGTGCGATGATGGAGTCGGCCTTGTTGAAGACGTGGTGGGGGCAGGGGTCGGTAGGTGATCCGGAGTGGATGGTGTTCATCGTGCGGGTGGTGTCTTTGGTGCTGACCGGGGTCCAGTTGCAGAGGGTGGTGGTGGGGGGGTTGGTTCGGTGGTTGGGTGCGTGGTCCGTGCGCCGAATCTGTTGTGTATGTCGGCGATCTTGCGGTGGAAGAAGGTCGCGAGTGAGTCGCAGAGGTCTTGCGAGGGTGTGATGTTGTTTCCGGCGTTGGGGTTGGAGAACTCTTTGACGATGCTGAAGAGTTCCTTGCTGTTGCGGGTGTTGTTGTCCAGTCGTTCTTTGAATGTTGTCCTTTTGGTAGTGCGGATCAGCGGGTGGTGTTTGCGGGTGGCGTTCTTGAGGGCAGTCGTGTTTTCTGTGGTCTGGTCGTGGCGCCAGGCTTTTTCAAGGGTGCTGCAGTTTTTCTTGGATGTTTTGAGTTCGTCGGTGAACCAGGAGGCTTTCTTGCTGCCGGGTCTGCTGGGGGGTTCTTCAGTGGTGCGAGGTCGTCGGTGCAGTTGGTGAGCCACTGTGTGAAGGCGCGGGCTGCTTCGTTGGGGTCCGTTGCGCTAGCGGGAGGGTTCAGGCTGAGGGAGGTGGTTGGCGGTGATCTTGCTCCAGCTCCTGCGAGGAACCTGTTGCGGGTGGTGCAGGGTCGTGGTTCTTCTGAAGCTGAAGTGGAGGCAGCTGTGGTCCGTCCAATGAAGTCCAGTGGAGTGGCTGAAGGAGATGTGCTTGCTGGAGGAGAAGACGGGGTCAAGCGTGTGGCCGGCGTAGTGGGTGGGGGTGTTCACCAGTTGCTTGAGTCCAAGGTTGGTGAGGTTGTCCAGCAGGGTGGTGGTGTTGGTGTCGTTGTTTTCCTCCAGGTAGAAGTTGAGGTCCCCTAGGAGGATGTAGTCAGCGGAGGGGAGGGCGTGCGGGCTGATGAAGTCTGCGATGTCTTCGCTGAATTGGGTGCGTGGTCCATGGGGTCTGTAGATGAGGGTGCTCCTGAGGGTGGTCTTGGGGTCGGTGTGTATCTGGAAGTGGAGGTGCTCGGCGGCGATGAAGGTGTCGTCGGAGTTGGTCGTGATGCGGATGGTGTTCCTGTGGACGATGGCGATGCCTCCTCCGGTCTGGTTGACGCGGTCCCTCCGGGTGATCTTGTATCCGTCCGGGATGGCTATGGTGATGTCGGGCGCTGAGGAGGCGTTCATCCAGGTTTCCGTGAGGAAGGCGACGTCTGGTGATGTTATGTCGAGCAGGTTCCAGAGTTCGACGGCGTGTCTGTGGACGGAGCGGGTGTTGAGCAGGATGCACTTGAGGTGGTTGTTGCTGGTGCCTGGTCTTTTGGGTGTGGTGCAGGTCCGGAGGCAAGTGAAATTGCAGGCTTTGCAGCTGAAGGGTCCGTGGGTGCGTTTCAGGGTGGCTCGGTAGCAGGCGGGGTTCCGGTCGGGTTTGAGTGCGTTGAGGATGGCGGCGGCGTAGGTCCGTCGTGTGGGCTGGCATCGTCGGGGGCCAGGGGTCCTGGCGCCGGGCGCGGTCCAGGCGTGGATGGACGTAGACAGGCTTGCCTTTGGCGCGCCTTCGGCACACAATCACGCACCCGCTGCGCGTACACGCGGACTCCATTTAAGGCGAAGTGGGAGGGAGGAGCAGCTGGGAGGCGGGGCGGCCAATGGGGAAACAGGAAGAAAAAGGGGGCGGGCCGCGAGGGAGCGGCGGCATGAAGCGGGGAGCGGAGGGGGGTCACACCAGGGGTACAGAAAGAAGAAGCGCAACACAAACCTACTTGACAGAAGAAAAAGACTAACACAGTGAATACAATGTAATACAATCAAAAACGAGGGCACAGCAGGCACAGCAGGGCAAAAGCGGGAGTAACAATAATGAGCAGCAGCGAGGGGGCACCGAGGTCAGGGACGGACCTGTGGCGCTGGGGCAGAGATGCGCCTTCAGCTGGAGGGCCGTGCGTCGTGAGGGTGTCCTGGGGTCAGGTCACACTCGCCTACGCCGCGCGGGCTCCATTTAAGCCCAAGTGGGAGGGAGGAGCAGCTGGGAGGCGGGAGCGGGGCAGCCAATGGGGAAACAGGAAGGAAAAGGGGGCGAGGCCCGAGGGAGCGGCGGCGGGAAGCGGGGAGCGGAGGGGGGGTCACACCAGAAGTACAGAAAGAAGAAGCGCAACAAAAACCTACTTGACAGAAGAAAAAGACTAACACAGTGAATACAATGTAATACAATCAAAAACGAGGGCACAGCAGGCACAGCAGGGCAAAAGCGGGAGTAACAAGAACGAGCAGCAGCGAGGGTTCACCGAGGTCAGGGACGGACCTGTGGCGCTGGGGCAGATATGCGCCTTCAGCTGGTGGGCCGTGTGGCGTGGGGGTGTCCTGGGGGCATAATGCAGTATCTCTGGACTTGTTCCAGGAGTACATGCGGAAGACAGACGACTGGCTTAGAAGGAATTCCCTACAATTTAACGCTGGAAAGACCGAGGTGCTGTACTGTTCCTCTGGTAGGCTACCTAGACAATTTCCCTCCAAATTCAGGCTTACCCCAGAGGAGGAACCAGTGACCCCGGCAAGTAAGGTACGTAATCTGGGGCTGCGGATTGACAGTGATCTCCAGATGGAATCACAGGCAAATAAGACCGCCAGTGTCTGTTTTGCTCTAATACGTATGTTGCGTAAAATACTCCCCTTGCTACCTAAAGAGGCGCGATCAGTGGTCGTAAGTAGTATAGTAGGCAGCAGGCTGGACTACTGTAATTCCTTGTATCTGGGGGCCCCAGTATACATTCTGCAGGGGCTCTAAAGAATCCAGTCTGCAGCTGCTAAACTAGCCCTTGGCTGGCAACTCTGCTCCTCGACTACACTGGCTCTGAGAGAGCTGCACTGGCTGCCAGTGATGGAACGTGTTCATTTCAAATCCATATGTTTGGTCTTTAAAGCGACACATGAACTAGGCCCTGTTCCTATGCAGGAAAGGTTCTCTTGGTATCAACCTACAAGGCAGCTCTGTTCCTCTAGTGCCGGGCTACTAACGGTGCCTAGATTTAAACGGTCCAGGCTAGGAGGAAGGGCATTCAGTGTGGCCGGCGCCCGATTGTGGAATGGACTTCCCCAGAGCCTTAGACAGATCAGCGCCTTGCTAGAGTTTCGCAGGAAGCTGAAAACCTGGCTCTTTCCTAAGGCTTAGTCCAAGCCCTCTCTCTCTGCTCCTCCAGTTGCGACCTGTTCCATCGTGGTTCGGTTTTTAGTCTGAAGCGCCAGGATACCCGTGGGGTGACTGTATGCGCTATATTAGTTTATAAATCAATCAATCAATCAACGGCGTGCCTCACTCTCAGACTGCATTGGTGGGTTCCAATCAACATCAGGTCATCAGAAGGAAGGGGGCTTGAAGAAGAACTTGTAGTAGTAGCCCTCCTTGACCTTTATCTTGCTGGGGATCTGGAAGACAATGGATCATCATCAGGAGGAGTGGCTTCCTCGGATGATACCTCCGCTTCAATCTCGATTTCCTGTTGTGCCCCTATTTCTGGAGGAACAAGCATTGTGGGCAGTTGTGCCGCTTCATGATCCTCTAGTTGTGCCTCTCCATGCGCCTCTCTTTGCGCCTCTCCATGCGCCTCTCCATGTGCCTCTCCTTGCGCCTCTCCTTGCGCCTCTCCTTGTGCCTCTCCTTGCGCCTCTCCTTGCACCTCTACTTGCGCCTCTCCTTGCGCATGTACTTGCGCTTGTACTTGTTGCACCTGTGGTTGTCATTGCGGCTGTGGTTGTTGAACACTCGTCAGCTGAGTTACACCGGACGTTGATTGGATGCTACTTTCTTGCGATGAGCCAACATCACTGGTCGATGGTGATTGAACAATTTAAGTGGCTGCCTCTGCAACACTCATGTGCTTGACCTAACTCGGCATGGTGGCACTGAGCCCAAAGAAGCGAAGGTGCTGCTCCCTGCTTGGTCCCCGGCGGAGACTGCTGCTGCTGCAGGCGTAGTTTTTTTTCTCCAAAAAAAGTGTCTGTGGGCACACCAGTCTCCTTGGTAGGTGGTGCCACTTGCTTCTTCTGCTCCTTCTTACTGGCAGTGGCACTGGCAACTTTTATCGTAGAGGCGCTAGGGCCACCTTTCTTTGGGCCCTTCTTCTTCAGATGTCAGAACATCAGGCCGCAGTTGCACGAGTTGCAGAGTTGTCTGTGGCCACACGTAATGTCACGTGACGTTGTGCTGCACACACCGCTGCAGGAATTCTTCCTGGCACTGGTGGTTCCCTTGTGCACCTAAAAGCAAAGGAAGCCAGAGGAACATCAGTTAAACACCCCAAAAAGTCGGAAAACACACAAAAATCACTACAATCCAATGCCATCCATGCCCTCAATGATGTTTAAATTCAAGACACCAACAAGTTGCACATCTATGAACCCATAGGTGTGTCTCCCATGGCACCAGTGTCGATATTGCTGTACTCTTACAGCTGAATTTGTAACAAAAATGACTTCAAACAAAGGTTTCTATTGTTCAAGAAAATTGTATTTCAGTTTCTTGTCCAGTATTCATAACGTGTAGCAACACTCCTAATTGTTCCAATGCATTTCGGTGATTCTATCCACCTTCATCAGGGAACGTCTACAAATGAACAAAAATATATACAATGTAACAATTCTTCAATCTGTTCTTGTTAATACATTCGCTTTACTATGTTTATGCAAACAGTTACTGGCTTTAAACTCATGTTGATATCCCTTTGGGACAAACGTAATGGCTCGTGTGTTACTCCAATGCGACCCCGTCATTTAAGAACGGTTTTGAGTTTTATACGTACGGCTTTCCCTCTTCTACGTGATCAGTTAATGATTCGCGTTTGCCGGTTATCTGAGGGTGGGGGCCCTTCACTAGAATCGTGTGCCGCTTACGCCTAGCTTATATAATTTGCCAAAGCTCACCTTCGTTGCTGTAACGTATAATCCCGCTACTCCGTGTGGGTTCCTGCTACTGTTTGCGCTCTCACTGCTCGTGAAAACTCCAACTGACGCCGCGCCGCTGACGCATGCGCAGTGCCTGAATCTAACTTTTTTTAAAGAAACCAGTTATTTTGAAACCAGAAAACTTTAGCATTCAAAACTTCGACACCTGAACTTAATCTACAGGTAGAGGTTAACCAGGACGCCATGTGTAATATTTACATGCATATTATATCATACAAGGCTACATCATGATTATTTAAAGATACAATAATTTACAAATAGCACAAAAATTCAGTTCGGTCATTTAAACCATGCGGTTTAAGGCTGTTTAAATAATAAATCCAGTGGTTTTCACGCTTTAAGAGGTTTTTTTTGTTCAAGGCTCCTTCTTTCCTCGGTACTATTTCCAGTACACACGCTCTCAATTGATTCAAATTATGACGTTTTTCTGTGAAATGTATCGCTACCGTGGATTTAGTGGAGTGGGTCCTGATGTTACTCTTATGTTCAGTTAATCTCACTTTTAATTTCCTTTCCGTGTGTCCCACATAAACATTTCCACAGGGACATTTCAATAAATATACCACATTGGTGGTATCACAAGTGGCATTGACTTTCAAGGGTATTTTCTGTCCTTTCATAGGGTGACTGATGTTTGTCCCCTTAATGATATTATGACAATTTGCACAGTTTAAACATGGAACTGTTCCTCTGAATATCTGGTGTTGAGTTGTTTGCTTGGATATCTTCAATAGTTCACCTATGTTTTTTCCCCTTGAGTGTGCAAATAAAGGTTCTTGGTCAAAAATCCCATTAAAGTCTGGTTCCATTTTGACGATTTGCCAATTCTTGTATATGATTTTTTTGAATCGAGTACTTACGTTGGAGAATTTACTCACACACGTTAATCGTTGAGATTTTTTGGTGGTTTTATAGGTTAGTAACTCTTGTCTCGTTTTTGTCTGTGCTCTTGCCTGAGATTTCTGAATCATGTCCTCTGGATAGCCTCTTCTAGTAAATCTCTCTGCCATGGTTTGTAGTTGTTCTTGGCATAAGTGATCCTCAGATACCACTCTCCTAACCCTGAGGAATTGTGTGTACGGAAGGTGATTCTTCAATGATGGAGAGTGGTGGCTGGTGTATTGTAACAAGTTGTTCTTATCTGTGGGTTTACGGTACAGGTTCGTGATGAGAATTCCGTTGTTTAATGTGATTTCCACATCGAGGTATTGAATGATGGTATCATTAATGTTCCACGTAAATTTAATTCTCTCATTTCTATCATCCAAGATTCTCAACTGTTGGACTAACGATTCCTTAGTACCTTTCCATATAATGAACATATCGTCAATGAATCTCATGTATGCTAACAGATGTGTGGCCCATTCTTGATTGTTGTAAATGTGTTCCTCTTCAAAAGATCCCATAAATAGATTTGCGTATGCCGGTGCGGCGCAATTTCCCATGGCGGTTCCATTGAGTTGAATAAACCAGCGTTTCTCATAGGTAAAGTAACTATTCATGAGGGTGAATTCCATCAATTGCATCAAAAAGATCTGTAAGTCTTGAGGATAAGTGCTGTGTAGTAAAGCTTTTTCAATGGCCTCCAGGCCTTCTCTGTGGGGTATGGCTGTATACAGCGTTTTTACATCTATGGTAGCCATGATGCACTCTGTTTCAATTTTTACAGCTTGTAACTTAACCAAGAAATCTGTTGTGTCCTTGATATAAGATAGATTTTTGATGACCAACGGTTGCAAGTACTTATCTATGAATTTTCCCACTGGTTCGTGGATACTCATCTTGGTGGATACAATTGGCCTGCATGGTTTTTTTTTTGGATCTTTATGTACCTTGGGTACTAGATACATGGTTGGGCTCTTTGGATTCTCTTGCATTAGGTATCTTTTTGTTTTTTCGTTAATGATTCCTTTATCTGTCGCTTGATTCAAAATGATTTGCAATGTCTTGCGAATCTCTGTCGTTGGATCTTGGTCTATTTCCATATATGTGTTAGTATCGCCTAAATGGGTGTTCATAGCTTCTTCATAGAACTCCTTGTTCATTATTACTAACGCCCCTCCCTTATCTGCCTTTTGACATATGATTTGTTGGTTGTTTGCTATACTTTCTATTGCTCCAAATTCCTTCTTCGACATGTTTGGATTTTTGACCCTTTTGTTGGTATTGATTTGGTTGATCTCCTGTTTGCATAATTTTTCTAAAAGGTCAATCGTCTTGTGTGATGTAGGAGGCATGTAACTGCTAGGAGTTTTTAATCCTTTTAATTCATCTTCCTTTGGCAGTGGTTTTTCGGTTATGACGTTCTCAAAAAAGTGTCTCAACCTCATTTTGCGTGTGAGTTTAAAAAGACTCACTTCTAGTTCAAGTTGATTGGTATGGGTGCTAGGTACAAAAGATAACCCTCGTTGTAAAGTTTCTATCTGGAATTTATTTAAGTTTTGATCTGAAATATTCAAAACTAAATTTTCTGTCATTGTTAGTGTTGTTTCTTTCTCTCTTTCCTGGTCGTCGTATTTCTCGTTTGTGGTTGGTTTGTTTCCTTTGTTTTTGTTGCGTCCCCTCCTGGGTCTTCTATTGCTGTTGGGCCTACGCCTAAAAAAGGCTCTGAAGTTGTCGGTTTATCAGAAGGTATGTTTCTTGTGGATTCTTTTCTTTTATCTGTTCTGTCACTATCCGTGGATGAGGTATCTGTCTGAGATGTGTATTGCTTGGTTTGCCGCCTTCTAGCGTATACTTCCGCCCATATGTAGACTTCTTGTAATTTGTAATCCAGGGTATCCCAACGGTATTTCCTGAGTTTGCGTTCGTTCACTTCCTGTGTATGATGGACCAATTGGGAATTAATGTCATCTAGGATTTTTTGTAACTCTTCTCCGGTGACTCCCTTTTTCAATTCTTCAGTCACTGTTTCTATTTCTGTTTTTAATTCCTCAAATATCTTTGCCAGCTCCTCAATAATGAGTAATATTAAATCCAAACTACATTTGTTCAATATAGCAAACCAACGTTCAGTGAATGGTTTTGAATTTTTACAAAGCGACGGTTTCAGGGCTATTCTGAGGCCTCTGGGGATTCGTTGTGCCTTGTGATATTTAATCATGGTATTCGCATGGAGTCGTTGATTAATTTCTCTACGTGTGAGGTACATTAATTGTTTGATTTGTTGTTCCTTGTTCCTCGTGATTTTTGTTTCCGATGTTTCTGCTTGTATTAAGGAGTATATTTTCTCACTCGCTTCCGCCGTAAAGGCGAAGGTGTCTGCTCTTTGATCCGTAGAATGCGTGATTTCTTCATATTGCATGTTTCTAGTTGAGGTTGGCGTGCTACTTCCCTGTTTGGGGGGATTTGCTACAAGCTTTGTGGAAAAGGGTCGTGCACCGCCTTGGTGTCTCAAAAACTTTTACCGTGCTATCATGGAAATCACTCCCCTCCTGGAGTGTATATGTGTAAACCAACAAGTTGCACATCTATGAACCCATAGGTGTGTCTCCCATGGCACCAGTGTCGATATTGCTGTACTCTTACAGCTGAATTTGTAACAAAAATGACTTCAAACAAAGGTTTCTATTGTTCAAGAAAATTGTATTTCAGTTTCTTGTCCAGTATTCATAACGTGTAGCAACACTCCTAATTGTTCCAATGCATTTCGGTGATTCTATCCACCTTCATCAGGGAACGTCTACAAATGAACAAAAATATATACAATATAACAATTCTTCAATCTGTTCTTGTTAATACATTCGCTTTACCACAAAGCTTGTAGCAAATCCCCCCAAACAGGGAAGTAGCACGCCAACCTCAACTAGAAACATGCAATATGAAGAAATCACGCATTCTACGGATCAAAGAGCAGACACCTTCGCCTTTACGGCGGAAGCGAGTGAGAAAATATACTCCTTAATACAAGCAGAAACATCGGAACCAAAAATCACGAGGAACAAGGAACAACAAATCAAACAATTAATGTACCTCACACGTAGAGAAATTAATCAACGACTCCATGCGAATACCATGATTAAATATCACAAGGCACAACGAATCCCCAGAGGCCTCAGAATAGCCCTGAAACCGTCGCTTTGTAAAAATTCAAAACCATTCACTGAACGTTGGTTTGCTATATTAAACAAATGTAGTTTGGATTTAATATTACTCATTATTGAGGAGCTGGCAAAGATATTGGAGGAATTAAAAACAGAAATAGAAACAGTGACTGAAGAATTGAAAAAGGGAGTCACCGGAGAAGAGTTACAAAAAATCCTAGATGACATTAATTCCCAATTGGTCCATCATACACAGGAAGTGAACGAACGCAAACTCAGGAAATACCGTAGGGATACCCTGGATTACAAATTACAAGAAGTCTACACATGGGCGGAAGTATACGCTAGAAGGCGGCAAACCATGCAATACACATCTCAGACAGATACCTCATCCACGGATAGTGACAGAACAGATAAAAGAAAAGAATCCACAAGAAACATACCTTCTGATAAACCGACAACTTCAGAGCCTTTTTTAGGCGTAGGCCCAACAGCAATAGAAGACCCAGGAGGGGACGCAACAAAAACAAAGGAAACAAACCAACCACAAACGAGAAATACGACGACCAGGAAAGAGAGAAAGAAACAACACTAACAATGACAGAAAATTTAGTTTTGAATATTTCAGATCAAAACTTAAATAAATTCCAGATAGAAACTTTACAACGAGGGTTATCTTTTGTACCTAGCACCCATACCAATCAACTTGAACTAGAAGTGAGTCTTTTTAAACTCACACGCAAAATGAGGTTGAGACACTTTTTTGAGAACGTCATAACCGAAAAACCACCGCCAAAGGAAGATGAATTAAAAGGATTAAAAACTCCTAGCAGTTACATGCCTCCTACATCACACAAGACGATTGACCTTTTTGAAAAATTATGCAAACAGGAGATCAACCAAATCAATACCAACAAAAGGGTCAAAAATCCAAACATGTCGAAGAAGGAATTTGGAGCAATAGAAAGTATAGCAAACAACCAACAAATCATATGTCAAAAGGCAGATAAGGGAGGGGCGTTAGTAATAATGAACAAGGAGTTCTATGAAGAAGCTATGAACACCCATTTAGGCGAAACTAACACATATAAGGACACGACAGATTTCTTGGTTAAGTTACAAGCTGTAAAAATTGAAACAGAGTGCATCATGGCTACCATAGATGTAAAAACGCTGTATACAGCCATACCCCACAGAGAAGGCCTGGAGGCCATTGAAAAAGCTTTACTACACAGCACTTATCCTCAAGACTTACAGATCTTTTTGATGCAATTGATGGAATTCACCCTCATGAATAGTTACTTTACCTATGAGAAACGCTGGTTTATTCAACTCAATGGAACCGCCATGGGAAATTGCGCCGCACCGGCGTACGCAAATCTATTTATGGGATCTTTTGAAGAGGAACACATTTACAAGAATCAAGAATGGGCCACACATCTGTTAGCATACATGAGATTCATTGACGATATGTTCATTATATGGAAAGGTACTAAGGAATCGTTAGTCCAACAGTTGAGAATCTTGGATGATAGAAATGAGAGAATTAAATTTACGTGGAACATTAATGATACCATCATTCAATACCTCGATGTGGAAATCACATTAAACAACGGAATTCTCACCACGAACCTGTACCGTAAACCCACAGATAAGAACAACTTGTTACAATACACCAGCCACCACCCTCCATCATTGAAGAATCACCTTCCGTACACACAATTCCTCAGCGTTAGGAGAGTGGTATCTGAGGATCACTTATGCCAAGAACAACTACAAACCATGGCAGAGAGATTTACTAGAAGAGGCTATCCAGAGGACATGATTCAGAAATCTCAGGCAAGAGCACAGACAAAAACGAGACAAGAGTTACTAACCTATAAAACCACCAAAAAATCTCAACAAATAACGTGTGTGAGTAAATTCTCCAACGTAAGTACTCGATTCAAAAAAATCATATACAAGAATTGGCAAATCGTCAAAATGGAACCAGACTTTAATGGGATTTTTGACCAAGAACCTTTATTTGCACACTCAAGGGGAAAAAACATAGGTGAACTATTGAAGAAATCCAAGCAAACAACTCAACACCAGATATTCAGAGGAACAGTTCCATGTTTAAACTGTGCAAATTGTCATAATATCATTAAGGGGACAAACATCAGTCACCCTATGAAAGGACACAAAATACCCTTGAAAGTCAATGCCACTTGTGATACCACCAATGTGGTATATTTATTGAAATGTCCCTGTGGAAATGTTTATGTGGGACACACGGAAAGGAAATTAAAAGTGAGATTAACTGAACATAAGAGTAACATCAGGACCCACTCCACTAAATCCACGGTAGCGATACATTTCACAGAAAAACGTCATAATTTGAATCAATTGAGAGCGTGTGTACTGGAAATAGTACCGCGGAAAGAAGGAGCCTTGAACAAAAAAAACCTCTTAAAGCGTGAAAACCACTGGATTTATTATTTAAACAGCCTTAAACCGCATGGTTTAAATGACCGAACTGAATTTTTGTGCTATTTGTAAATTATTGTATCTTTAAATAATCATGATGTAGCCTTGTATGATATAATATGCATGTAAATATTACACATGGCGTCCTGGTTAACCTCTACCTGTAGATTAAGTTCAGGTGTCGAAGTTTTGAATGCTAAAGTTTTGTTGTTTCAAAATAACTGGTTTCTTTAAAAAAAGTTAGATTCAGGCACTGCGCATGCGTCAGCGGCGCGGCGTCAGTTGGAGTTTTCATGAGCAGTGAGAGCGCAAACAGTAGCAGGAACCCACACGGAGTAGCGGGATTATACGTTACAGCAACGAAGGTGAGCTTTGGCAAATTAGATAAGCTAGGCGTAAGCGGCACACGATTCTAGTGAAGGGCCCCCACCCTCAGATAACCGGCAAACGCGAATCATTAACTGATCACGTAGAAGAGGGAAAGCCGTACGTATAAAACTCAAAACCGTTCTTAAATGACGGGGTCGCATTGGAGTAACACACGAGCCATTACGTTTGTCCCAAAGGGATATCAACATGAGTTTAAAGCCAGTAACTGTTTGCATAAACAAAGTAAAGCGAATGTATTAACAAGAACAGATTGAAGAATTGTTACATTGTATATATTTTTGTTCATTTGTAGACGTTCCCTGATGAAGGTGGATAGAATCACCGAAATGCATTGGAACAATTAGGAGTGTTGCTACACGTTATGAATACTGGACAAGAAACTGAAATACAATTTTCTTGAACAATAGAAACCTTTGTTTGAAGTCATTTTTGTTACAAATTCAGCTGTAAGAGTACAGCAATATCGACACTGGTGCCATGGGAGACACACCTATGGGTTCATAGATGTGCAACTTGTTGGTTTACACATATACACTCCAGGAGGGGAGTGATTTCCATGATAGCACGGTAAAAGTTTTTGAGACACCAAGGCGGTGCACGACCCTTTTCCACAAAGCTAAATTCAAGACACCCCACAGAAAGACTAGGTCCATGGACCACTGAGTACCCCTGGGCATAATGGATGAAAGCAAGGCAAGCTGGGTGCAGGCCTGAGCATAATGCCTGGCTTCAAAATGGCCCCTTGACACCCACCACATGGCCAGGCCCTGCCTGGACCAGGCCTCAAAATGGCCCCCACCCACATGGTCAGGCCCCAACAGCACCCAAAAAGTCAAAGAACACACAACAATCAACATAATCCAATGCCATCCATGCCCTCAATGATGTTTACATTCAAGACACCCCACAGAAAGACTAGGTCCATGGACCACTGAGTACCCCTGGGCATAATTGTTAAAAGCAAGTAAAACTGGGTGCAGGCCTGAGCACACTGCCTGGCTTCAAAATGGCCCCTTGACCTCCACCACATGGCCAGGCCCTGCCTGAACCAGGCCTCAAAATGGCCCCCACCCACATGAAATAATACTACTGTCAAAACTGGTAGTAAATGCTGCGCACTGTGCATGAATAGTCCTCGCGGACTCTATTGGTCCACTTAATGCGTGAACAAATGAATCATATACATACTCTGTTTTTCAAAGAAATGATATTGTAGATCATCACATTAATACCTGTTTTGTACAGTTAATGTTACACAACAGATTTGTCATAAACTCATTAAATCACATGAAAAAAGAATCTTCTGCAGGTCCATTAATACATGAATCCATACACTGGTCCATTGAGCGCAATAATCTATACATGAATCAATATTTTCTTAACAGCAACCATCTTGGAAATGCCCGATGCATTTCGGGACAATGATGTCCCTTCTTCAGGGGCAATCTGTGGAAGCAAAACAATTTCTCAAAATCTATACTTAGATATCAATGCTATTAATCACAATGACTATACATGAAGGCACACCATGCATGGGTCAGAATACACAAAAGTACAAATATGGTGTTATTGTTGATAAAAACAAGCAACAAATCACAAGTGTAGGTGCACTGAATCGATCTCATAATGTATAATGAAAAAAGATGCAGGGAAATTGATCAAGTTATACAATGGTGACCAAGTGATTATAGGGGAGTGTACACCTAATAAAAAGGGTTCCCAAGGCCCAGTTCCCATAGTGCTCAATAATGTGTAAAAAAGTGCTGACACTCTGATTGAAAACTGAACTACCTGATGCAAACCACGATCTGCCAACTGTGGAAAAACCGAAAAAAACTCACTGAAACAACCTGTGGCCAATGGTACTTAGCCAGCATCTTCAACACCAATAACCGCAAGTCAAAACACCGCCTACCTGCATATATGTTACGTTGAACACTATCCAGTGATAGCCTGCTGTTTTAATGTTGTAGATTGTGGAGATGATCTGCAAAAATGATACCATACCCTCAATCAGACAATTGTGGGGTTGTGATGCTAATATACAGCTGCAACCAAACCATACCAATATCAACACTCACCCGCGGGGAATGTGTCTTCGGTCACCTCTGTGTTTCTACCCACACATGGCCAGGCCCCAACACCACCCCAAAAAGTCAAAAAACACACACAAATCACCACAATCCAATGCCATCCATGCCTTCAATGATTCAAGACACCCCACAGAAAGACTTGGCCCATGCACCACTCACTACCCCTGGGCCTACTGGCTAGTGAGGCTTTACAGGCACCCCAAAATTAATTTTTAAAAAAATCCACATATAACAGTGAGCTAAAATTCCATGACATAAATGAGATTTAAGATCAAAAAACTCTCATAAACAGTTGTATCATGCACCCATGACTAACCCTAGGCCTACTGGATATAGTGGCTACCCACAGGCCACAATACATTTTTTTTAAAGTTGTGAAAAAGTTTTAAAATTGTAGTTGCAGCAACTGCAATGCCCCAAACAAACAACACCAACTTACTTGTAAAATTTCAAATCCAAAAGTGATCCAAACTCCAAAGTCCCAAAAGTCCTCAAATAGATAATATCCAGCAGCAGCCAGAAAAAGTAATCCTTCCAGCTCCAGATCCAAATCAAAAGTGACCAGGACATGGACAAAGCACTGGGAGGAGCCAGCTGGACAGGAACAGGAATTTGGAGACTCTGGGGCACTTCCTTCCTCCCACCCCCCCCCCCCCCCCAAAATGGACTCCTTGCACCAAAAAGTGCAGCCAAATGTCAATCTGAGGAGTTATTCTGATCAAAATCAACATTTTCAGAAGGTTTATGCTGCCTGCGGTGGATTTCTTGTGCAGAATTGCAATTTTTGCAAGTTCGGGAAAGCGAGCTGTTCAAATCTCCCGCCGTAAGTCAGCTGCGCGCCGCATCTACGTGTTCGCAATTGTTTACTCCAGCGATGCGTGATCGCGGGCCCTTATGACGTAATCACGTTGTCAAACTCTCGCTGTGCAAGATGGCGGGCGGCGATGATGTAATCGCGGTCGAAAAACTCTTGCCTGATCACGCAGCAAGATCCAAAATGGCGCAGCACACGCAAACCGGGAGAAAAGCAACTCGGCGAACACAGAATCACGGTAAGTAAACGCCGCGCGATATTGTATTTTTCAAGCGCAACCAAGCAAAAAAATCCACCAGCTTGCGAATTTACGGATTTTTGGGCAAATTCACGGGATTTGCAGACCGCAAAATTGCCAAAAATCCGCAAATTCCGCAAACGGAACGGATTTTGCGCGCACGGTTAATCAAATGTCAGTCAGATGTGTGAAGACAGGCGACACACATAACTAAGTGAAGCACAGGTTCATTACAAATCAGAAACAAGTTCAATACACAACAGTATCAAGGTAAATCCACATGACAGTGGGCACACGGTCACCAAGTGTCGTCAAATGGCGCTTCAGGGGTGTCAGGCACATCACATGATGGCATACTAGAAGTACCACCCTGGCATTGAAATCTGGTTGTCGGTGTCAGACTTGACCAAGCAACTGCCAAAGTACCTTGGGAGGGACAAAAATGAGACACAGTCAGGAGCACACCAGAACAGGATGGAAATGCAATACACATGTCACAAGAAACCTACGCAGTAACAAATCAGCATTTCAACACCATTGTGGACTACAGACCATCTGACAGGACACATCCCTGCACGCATCCAGTCAAGTGCCACACGGACAAACTCAAACAGCAACTGAGCTGCACAAACACATCACAGGCTAACTCAGGACATTGACATGACAACCCTGTGAACTCACATTCAGCTGAAGAAGTTGTTGATGAGCTTTGTGCGGACGTCACCCTCATCATCATCATCACTGGCCTCGTGGCCCAGGTCAGGATCCTCCATAGGTGGTGGATGTTGGTCGTCGTCGTCCAGGATGAGAGGCACCTTCTTCCGCACAGCCAGCATGCAGCCGACGATGATGATCTTGCACACCCATATGGGAGGGCACCTCCAGTCTTGTCCAGGCAGTGGAAGCGGCTTTTCAGAAGACAAAAGGTTCGCTCAATAACTCACCTGGTTCTGCCATGTGCCTCATTGCAGCGCATCTCGGATGCTGTCACAGGGTTCCTCAGGGGTGTCAGCAACCACGGCATGTTGGGGTATCCAGAGTCACCTACATACAAAGAATCACACATTTGTTGAGGATTGTAAGGGGGTGGGAGACAAAATTGCAAGACACACACAATGGTGAACAGTACACACCAACAAGCCAGGCACGCTGGTTTGGCATCTGTGACATCATCAACAGTATGCGACTCCTCCTCAAGATGTACGCATCGTGCGCCGAACCAGGGAAACGTACACACACATGTGTAATCACCATGTCCGCCAGACATACCACCAGAGCATTGAAAGAGTGGAAATGTTTACGGTTGCGGTATATCTGTTCCTGTGCCCGTGGTGGTATCAGGGCCACATGTGTGCCATCGATTGAGCCTATCACGTGTGGCATCCTCCCCAGTCCATAAAAGGCATCCTTAATCTCTGCGGTCTAGGAAACTTGATGTAGGAGTCTAGGTGAATCAACATCCCCTCCAAGACATCTCTAAGCACACGGCTGAACATAGTTTGTGACATACCACCAACACTAGTCACAGTGTGTTGAAAGGTACCGGTGGCAAGGAAGTGCAGGGCTGCCATCACCTTCACCTTTGGTATCAGTGCTGTTGGGTATGTGCAGCCAGGTACCAGATGTTGCGCCAACTGCACCGCCAACTCATCGATCAGACTCCTGGTGAAGGGGTAACGTCGGATGCTGTTGCGTTTCACCATGGTCTTGAGGTCAGGGAACGGTCTATGGACTGCTGGCGCCCTGCACTACAGAGATGGGTAAAGTAACATTATAATTTCAGCTACCCATGTGGCACTCACCTTGCAAAACATCACATGATACATCATAGCAATACACAAGTAA
Source organism: Lissotriton helveticus (assembly GCF_964261635.1). Classification (NCBI taxonomy): domain Eukaryota; kingdom Metazoa; phylum Chordata; class Amphibia; order Caudata; family Salamandridae; genus Lissotriton; species Lissotriton helveticus. Next base: position 31,809,786 of record NC_136068.1, read on the forward strand.
CTGAGGTGTGTGCTGTTGGTTATGGACACATTTGTCACATTCATGTCCATTATCTCACATATCAATGACACATGTGTACATAAGTTCCTTGGGGTGCAATGGCAAATCATTGGGTTGTGGCACAGTACATATGGACTGCTGTCACTTTCTAAACACACAACACAGTGACAAGTGAGGACTGATGTTTCACAGCCATCACAACTCCAAGTCACTGAGATATCCATGGTCCCTGTATTGCCACATGTGCACTGGAATGACATGTTGTATCATGGACATCCCACAACCAATCATGAGTCCCACAGTTAATGGCCCCTGTGGTCCCTGCAGGCCATACATGGAGATCCCTGAGACACACACAGCATAAATGTGGATGCACAAGGCACATGGTGGACCATGTCTCTCATTGGGCACATGGAACCACAAACATCAGAGACACAACATCCACACAGACTGTGTGGGTACATCATGATTGTGGCCTTGGGTCTGGCTGTGGCATACATGACATGCAACCCTGTACTCATGCTGTATGTGACAGGTCATACACATCTCCAAACTGGGACTGTGTCCATGACTCATGCCCGTAAGCCAACACTTGGACATTACATTTGTGAAGTGCAACACACCAAAACTAATCTGTCCCCATGAAGCCCTGCCCAGCCTTGGAGTGGCTTGACCTAAGTGCCCCTCAAGAATAGAAATGTTGCCCCCCATACACACACAGGAGATGCAGCCTTACATGCCATGTGATGCAGTATGGGACATGCTGTGGTGTTGAAGGTGTGGCCATGTGAATGAAATTTGTGTGAAAACCGTCTGCAAGTCACACCAATGTGATCGAACGCGGGTGACTTGTATGCAGAAGCACGTGCATGCATGGACCGAGTAGTGCTCACACCTTGTCCATTGACTGCACAATGCGTCTGCATTACAGTCCCTCGCATTGGATCACATTGATGCCAATGGGCAATGCATGCACACGGATCGGTCCATGCATGTTGGACGCGTATGCAATGTGACCCGACGCAGTTGACTTCTACAGTGACGCGTCCTGCAGTATTGGACCGAGCCATGCGCATGGCTTAGCCATTGATTGCAATCTGAACCGACGTGGGTGACTTGTAAGCAGACGCGTCATACCCGCATGAACCGAGACGTGCGGACGCATAGCCCATAGAATCCTATCTAGACAGATGCGTTTGGTTAAAAAAATACACGTCGTTTAGGCAGTTTACCGAGCCATGCGCACTCATTGGCAATGGGCTGTCATGGTGAAGGACGCAAATTCAATATTCGTTCGAGTCGTGCGCAGGAAATTCAGTTGGATGCCTACTACAATGTTGCAATCCTAGGGTGTTCTGAAGGTGAGCGTTTTGAACGATGCTGAAGACGTGTAGGAGTCTTACATTTTTATGGATTGGACAGACTCATAGAATGCAACCGTCTCTGGCCTATCATAAATGGGCAATGTCACAGAATCTGCCTCTGCAGCACTGATTTAAGGCTGGCAGACCCCCAGGGAACTCATTTGCCTGCACTGCATGCTACAGGATCACTTTCCACAATCCACTGCTGCTGCTGTCTATACTTCCTCTGGATCCTGCAATGGCACGTACTCTGGAGAGGGCCTCAGCATTCACAGAGGAGGAGAACCAGGTCCTGCTGGATGGGGTCCTCCCACAGAACAGCAAGCTGTATGGGAAACCAGGGGAGCTGATGAGTGTGCAGTCCACTGCCCATCATTTACTGCAAGTTGTATTTGTAAAAGTAATAGAAGTGTGCCCAGCAGTGTGAGGCATACACACTGAGTACTGTCAGCTACCTATGTATGTGGGTACATGTGATGTACAGGTGTCCTGCTGCAGTAGTGCAGTAGTGCTAGCCTTAAATTCCTAGCCAATGTTACCATGTCAGAGCTGCAGCACAAATGCACATTTATATGAGTGCACTACCTGTGTACCTCTTTTAGCTTTGTGATGAATACATGTATTTTGAACTGTATGCAGCACAATTATGTGGCATGTGTGGTAATGTCCTCTTCACTTTGTCATACTCACAGGTTGATGCCCACCAGAAGCAAGAAATCTGGCTGACCATCGCACGGGCAGTGAGATCAGTGGGGGTCTACAAGCGCCGGATCTGCAACTGCCAGAAGAGGTGGCAGGACCTATGTGGCTGGACACGGAGGATCGCGAGGGTCCAGCTGAAGCTGTCGCCTCCTCGCAGTAGGGGCAGACACCGGACCCTGACCCCCCACATGCTCAGGATTCTGGCGGTGGTCTTCCCAGACCTGGATGGGCAACTGAAGGCCAGACAGCAGCAAGGAGGGGGTAAGTCCATGCTGAATCTGTGAACTGTCTGACATGCTTTTTGCAGTCTTTTGACCTGGTCATACTCCCACATTACGTTGGTCTTGGAGTCCAGGACCATGTCCCTCAATTGTGTAAGTCATACTCCTCATCTGATCCACAGTTGTGGTCCCTACAGTCTGTGACTTTGTTCACTTAGGCACTGTGTCCCTTCAAGCAGCTATGCTGATGGTCCTGCACAGCATATGTTACTGGGACTCTGATATGTGCATCGTGGGTAGGTCTATTCTTTGCACTATGCCTGGTCTCTGACATGTGTTCTGTGTGTGCCTTTCATATGTGTTCTAATTACTGGTGTGGGTCACAACATGTGTGTGGGTTTCTTAAAACATACCCATGCAGCAGGTAAGTGGTGTCCTCAGTGTCCTCAGGTCTATGTATAGGAAGTATGTCACACTAGCACAGACACCTGCCTATTGTCCAGGCCAATACACTGTTTTAAGTTTACCTGGTCAGTCATGCCCACTCCACGGCATTGGGAGACTCTGTACTCACACTCACGTGTATGGACCTACTGATTGTGCTTCCTGAAATGTGCCATCAGGTATCTGACATAATATCATTGCATTGTGGCTTCCTGTTTTGTGACAACTGGTGTGTTGAGGATTTTAGTGTCAGCAGGACATCTGAGTTGTGACAATGGGGATGATACCTGTGCAACATTTAGGGGTGTGGTCAGTTGAATGTGCATAATGGTGTATGCAACAGTGACTTTCATGCAGCTGTGTGTCATTAGCAGCAGACTGTGAGGTGCTCATGTTCAGGAAGTTGTGTTTGCAGTCACTCATATGTAACATTTGAGTGATGTACGTTCAACATAGTCCGAGAACAGTGTGTGGCAGGGGCCAGACTGGTGCACTTGTCAGCTGCAGAGTTTGGAATGTGCATGACCTATGAATGTGATGCAGTGCAGACTGATGTTGTCCAGATGCATTGCCGCATGACATGTGACAGTGAAGACTGACTTACCATGCATGTCTGTGCCAGGGCATTTACTTGAGAAGAGGTAACCTGCATTGGAGTCAGAGGTGCTCCATGAACCCCATTGTGTCATTAACTTTCAGGACGTAAGGACGTCGTTGTGCGTTGTGCTGCTAGGCATCACAAAATTGTGAAATGTGAGTCTGAGCATACATTCATCCAGACACATGTACTGAGTGATTGGCATGTGATTGATGTATGTCAATAGTTATGTACTTCTACATGGTCATTTGCATGTTCAACAATTGTGAACATGGTGCATGTGTGCACTTTGTGGTATTATCATCCAGCATGCAACATACATATGGGTACAGGTCCAGGAGGCATATGGGTGCCATGGGTGATGTTCAGACTGGCTATTGCCCTATGTAGACCTGTGTGTGCATTTTGAGCAAATAACAGCTAAATATGCCAGGGCATGACCGGTAATGTTGTGTATTGACAGTGTTGTGTGCATGTAAGTGCAGGCAACTAATGTGGTCCTACTTCTCCTACTGATATGCAGATACATCCATGGGCACAGGAGACAGCGCCACAGAACCGGAGGAGCCACAAAGCCAGCCTGGGTCAGCAACTGAGGAGTCGGAGGGACCCAGTGGCACGGAGGGTGAGGGGAGCCACACCGAGCAGTCCTCAGAACCATCCATCTCAGCTGAGGACCACAGCAGCTCGGAGGATGACTCCCTTGTGGGGGCGGGTGTCAGTATCCAGCAAAGCTCGGATAGTGAGGCTGTTGCCGCCACCACCACTATCACCACCCTCTCCTCGGCTCCCATCCCAGAGATCCGTGGCAGCTCCCTTGTTTGGGAGCATGTCTTCTTCCTGACAGGCAACACACCCCCTGCCCCTGTGTCCCCTGCTGCCCTGAGTGTAGAATCTGTGGACCTGCTTAAACAGATCCATGTAGGGCAGACATCAATGCTGAGTGTCCTCCATGCACACACCAATCTGTTGACACAACTAGTGTTGTTCATGAAGGGCATCTCGTCGGGCATGTCTGTCCTACAGAGGCCCAATCAGTCCATGGCCTCCTCCCTGAAGGCAGAAGTATTCCTCCTCCAGCAGTCCCTGACCCCTTCAGCCTCTGCCCAAAGAACAACTCCTATTACCCTACCTGTCCCCAGCACACACACACCAGCATGGTCACCCAAACATACAGACACAGACAGCACACAATCACTCAAACAAAAGTCAAAACGTGCACGCAAGCAAAGTCAGGGGACTGATACCACACACACAGGGGATGGGTCGCAAACACACACACAGGCATCAACAAGCACTCCACAGTCCTCAGATCCCTCTCCCTCCAAGAGTCCTTCCCTTGCCTCACCTGCAACCCCATCTCCTAAGCAGCCCCCACACACAGAGAAGAGTGCCCCCCACACATAGGCACCCTCCCCCAGGTGCAGGCAGACTGAGGCCCCCACCTGCAAGTCACCCCGTACCAGGAAGAGCAAGACCCCACCCCCACCCGCCAGCTCCACTGCACAGTCTCCTTCCTCCATCCCCCAGGTCAGCACACCACAGGTTTCCCCGCCAATTCCTGTCCCAGGTCCCCCCACCCACAGATACATCATCCCCAGAATGCTCAGGCCCTCCCCAACTCCCGCTTGCTCTTCCACTGACACCACCACCAGTCTGTCTGTTACTACTGGGGTGACCGTGGCCCCCCCCAGCTGTCCTGCCAACCTCACCTGCACCCCTTTCCACTCCCATGGGGTTAGACACTGCAGTAGAGTCCACGAACACCCAGTCTGACATGGGCACTGCAGTGGGGATCATGCCCACTACACCTGACCTTCCCACTGCAGTGGTTCCAGCACCCAACCCATCAGAGTTGTGCCCCACAGTTGTGTCGGCACAAACCATGCCAGACACCTCCACTGCAGTTGCCACTGACTCTCCTGCACCCACCACCCCTTCACAGCCTCCTTCTGATGAGCCCTGATCCTGTCCCTCTGGTGCCTGGCCTGCCCCATGTATGCCCCTCAGAGTGGATTTCCCTAGTCCTTATCAGTGCAGGCAAGCAACGGGTGACAGGTGTCACTCACACCTTCACTGGACTTTGTATTTTTGGACGGACATTGGACTAAATATCATTGTGGATATTCCCTTTCAGATGTCAAATTGCTGATTAAAGCATTTTTTGTTATACTTGTGCATTTGATTTAGCTGTACATATTGTTGATGCTGTTTACCCTGACCTTACTGTGGTGATGCAGGATTTACAAATGTCTGTTACTGAGGTGTTGATGTGGTGTACTCCATGAGATATTTTCCTGTTCAAGTTGGTATCCATGTCATCCTTTGCAGCTGACTGGGAGTGTCATGATTAACTAATTTAGCACAGGGATGGTAACATTTCAATGGCATGGCCACATCTGTGGCTTGCACCCAAGCATATATAATGTGCTTCACAATGTACAATTTGACACTTTCCTTGACTGTTGTCCCATCTCCACTGTACATGCAGGTGTGGTCATCATTGGTGTGAAGTCAACTGTGTCCTCTGTGCAACTTGGTAGACATATGTATTGTCTATGTGCAGGTGACTTGAGGAGCAGTAGCGTACACAGGTGTATGCTCCCAGTGCCTACATTGTGTGATAAATGATGGTTGACTGAACAAGTGTTGTGCGGACATGTCCAGGAATCATACATACTGTTTGGCATGTGCTGCTATTTCCATTATGACACTTACCTTGAGGTCACTGTGATGATGGGGGATTTTCACCCTTTGCCACCATGGTCAACTTTAGCTGCAGTTTGTGTCCACACATTTTAAATTGGATGTGCACACTGATGGGGGGGTTTGAAATCATTGGCCCGGTGCTATTTAAAAGCTTGACGTGTGTAGCCCACACTCTGGTGTTCATCACACATGTGATGGTAGTTACATTGTGTGTCATAATTCAATTTCACTGTTAGGGCTATTTGTCAGTCACTACACACTGTTGGCATGATGTTGTTGGCTGACATACCTGTGGTTGATGTTTGATGGATGTGTGGCGCATCATCCTTCCTATGGGTGGAGGTGTCAATAGTGTCTGCCACACTGACCCCTATTGGTGGGGGAGGCAGTAGTGATGGGCAACATTCCCCTATGGGTGGGGTGGCATCAGTGATAGGTAATATTGTGATGTATTCCTATAGGTTCTGAATCGATCCCCCTATTCCTGACCCTATTCTGGTTAAACAAACCAACAAGTTAACTAGCAGTCAGCCCATGAGGCAGAAAACCCCCATGATGCAGATACCGTTATCTGACGCAGTCACACTACGGCACAGGAACGTGTTATCTGATTAGGTCATAACGCTTGCGATCTAATTAGACAAGCGATATTCCTCCAGCCCCTGATAAGGCATACGGAGTTCTCATAACAAATCAAACCTATGACAACCTGGGCAAAACCCTGCGGCCATTGTTTTGATTTCACCGAGAACTTTAGCAAAAGAATGTGCTAACGAGCAAGTCGTATGACATCCTTATTGACGTATCTATGTCCATCCTTACGTCAATCTCGGCACCTTAAAGGTATAAATATTACCGATATTGCCCTATGCAAACACACGCGGTGGTGACGAGACGGAGCAGCCATACTTGCCGAAGCGAAGAGCAGAGCAGACCCCGCTGGCACAGCCCCGCCTTCCTGACGCGCTGAGAACGAGACGCACTGCTTTCTCCTGCCGAGAAATCCAGCACCGGCGCTTCCGGGTAGCCCTCGCAGGCAGCCTGGAATATCGAGACCAGAGAGAGAGATACCATCCCTCATTCAACCTAGATTCCAGGTACAGAACTGAATAACCCCTCGCTGAGAATTCTTTAGTTATTTACTTGGCAAAAACAAACTTAACTTAAACTGTAACTTTCTATTCCCGCCCACGTATTAGGCTTAGGTCAGGTACACGGGGTAGGCGTATTTAGAAACACCAGTTGAGTAAGTTTAGTCAAATGTATATGTGTATGTAATATATTTTATTAATTTTAAAACATCTTATGGCTTAGAAACCATATCAATGTTTTTACAGTATTATTTCATACTATTGCTTTTAATGTATGCACTTTACTTAGCTATAAGTATTGCAATAATATCGATCCATTTCTCTTGTATGAGAAAAGAGACTGATCAATAAATAACACCTTTTTATTGAACACGCCCGTCTCTTCCTTTTCTCTACATTCTGATGAGACTAAGAATGCACGTACTGACTGAGTAAAATAAATTGCCTTTTGTTCACACGACTCTCGAGATACACTCTTGATTAGGGGAGAGCAAAGTTGTCATGTTCTATGGTTGTCAGAAACTAAATCCCTTCTTGTCTAATCAGGGAAGTTAGGGCCAGATGTAGGTAGGCTATTACCGATCGGAATCGGCCGAAAATACCGATTTCCGTCCGTTTCCGATCGGTAGTGAGCGTTCGATATGTAGGTGACCAAAAATAGGCTGATTCGGTAATTATACCGATCGGTATAATTACCGAGCAGTAAAATACCGATAATTGAATGTTACCTATCGGTAATGTTACCTATCGGTAATGTTACCTATCGGTAATGTCACCGATCGGTAATGTTACCTATCGGTAATGTTACCTATCGGTAATGTCACCGATCGGTAAAGTTACCGATCGGAAATGTTACCGATCGGTAATGTCACAGATCGGTATTGTTACCGATCGGAAATGTTACAGATCGGTAAATAAAAGTAGGTAAAATTGAAAATCGAGATGTAGGGAGGCCCAGAAATACCGATTTTGCCTCAAAATCGGTATTTGAGAGTCGGAATTTACCATGGATTCAAAAAAGGTGGTAACCAGGTGCAGCCTATAAAAAAGGACCCAAAATGCAATTCAGTTTGCACAATGGCGGCATTCTATGTAATAGCAAGACGTCTACGGCTACGGGAGGAAGGAGAGAGGGAATGGCTGAGACAGGAGCAGGTCTACAGGCAGAGGGTCACCCTGTTGATGCTGACAGAGGAGGAGATAGTACAAAGGTACAGGTTGGCTCCAGTAACCATCATGGAGCTCATCAGGGACCTTAAACCACTGTTGGAGCACCCCACCCCAAGGGCACATGCAATACCAGCACATGTGCAGGTGCTGTGCAGCCTCCACCTGCTGGCGTCAGGGAGCTACCAGAGCGTGGTTGCTGTGGCGGGAGGGGTGACCCAGAGCAGCCTCTCAAGGTTCTTCCACAGATTCCTTGACGCCATGTTGCACAGGATGGAGCATTATATTTCATTTCCATCCACCCATGCTGAACTGGTACAAACAAAATCAGACTTTTACCAGATGGCAAGATTTCCCCATATCATCGGATGCATTGATGGGACACACATCCCCATTTGTCCCCCTGCTGCCACCGAATACATTTACCGCAATAGGAAGTCAAGCCACACCATCAACGTCCAGGTGATTTGCAATGCAAAGTACGTTATCACGGACCTTGTAGCTAAATTCCCTGGAAGTACACATGACTCCTATATATTTCAGAACAGCGGCATCTATGAACGGCTGTCAGCAGGGGAATTTGGCGAAGGATACCTCCTAGGTAAGACAGAGTCTGCGACAGCATTCACACATATTGCAGTGAGACTTACAAGTATACATGTGACTAATGTACTCCCATTTCCCTTTTAGGAGACAGTGCATATGCCCTACGTTCTTTTATTCTCACTCCCTACCTCAACCCCTCCACACCCAGCCAAAGGAGGTATAACCGGGCACATAAAAGTACAAGGAATGTGGTTGAACGGACATTTGGCATCTGGAAGAGCCGATTTAGATGCCTTCACAAGAGTGGAGGCGCAAGGCAGTATACCCCCACAACATGCTGCAAAATCATAGCTGCCTGTGCCATGTTGCACAACTTGGCTGTCAAAAAGGGTACAGAGGTGGAGTTGGAGGAGTACGAGGACCATGATGACGACAATGCCGTGCCTGACATACAACCTGCTGGAGTCACAACACCAAGTGATGGGAGATACAGGCGTGAGGAAATAACAGCCAACTATTTCTGAGTAAGTAATGACACACAGACAGGTTGTGAATGGAAGTAAAGTATTTATCTGTTGGCACGAACTTACAGCACTTAGGTGCAACAAATTAACATGTACAAAGGTGGGGACAACATGTCCAGGGTTACTTCACCCAAACTTTTAAAGTCACTTTCTCTGCCGCTTCCCAGACACACTGGGAGTATCCCCACTGCCTTCCTCCAGGCTTGAAGGCTCAGCTGTGCGCCTCCGGCCCCTACGAGCAGGCACCACAGCACTACCCAAGCTGCTGCGGCTACTACTGTCCTCCCCTTCAGCCACATCCAGGGCAGGATTGTGAGCAGCATTACTGATCATCATTGCCTCTAGGGCACTGGTTATTTTGGCTATGCCCCTTGTGACCTCTGCTGTATTTTGTGTTAGGCTTTCCTGCATATTGTTTCCTCTCCTGCATAGCTGTGCAGTGGCAGTGGCAAGGCGATTCAGCGCCCTGTTGGTAGCGCGGGTGTCCCTGCGCCTTGTATTCTCTATGTGGTCCATCTTATCGCACAGCTGCGTGATAGCAGACGTAATACCAGCAACTAGGTTGTCATTTGATTTTACCATGTCCCTGCTGCAATTGGCTATATCAGTAATGCCCTTCCCCATCTCTCCTACAGTTTGATTGAGAGCACGGAATTGCCGGTGGCAGGCCTGGATGGATCTGCCCTGCATGCGCTGGATGCGCACCATGCTTCCCTCCAGCCCCCGGAAGACAGTGCCTTCTCCAGTGCCTCCTGCAGTGCTGTGCATGCGGCGACGTCTTGGCATGGTGTCTTCATCAGTGTTTGCCTGCAGTGCAGCATGAGGCATAGGTGGAGTTTGCTCAGCCTGATCTAATGCTGCCTCCATCAAGGGCAGTGTGGCCACGAGTCGCCTCCTGGCTGGTGGTGTTGCAGGTGCAGCCTGTTGCATTACTGGGGAAGTCTCCGGTGAGAATACCAATGCAGGTGATTGTGACAGGTGTGGGGAGTGTGGAAGGTCGGGGGTGAGGCCTGTCTCCTCCTCCTGTGCAATGCCACTTGTGTCCTCCTCATCTTGCGATGGTTGCACATGGCTTGGCCCTGCCTCCTCACTCTCCTCCCTCGCTGCTGCAGTCCCTGGTGTCGATGTGCCTTGCTTGGCTGATGGTGCCCCTAGGTGTAAATAAGCGTATGTACATTGATTGTTACTGTGTCACAGTGACTATAAATAAATCTTTACACATTTAACTTTCATGATTCTGCAATACTTTCACTGCCTTGCTGATGTCTGTTCAGTTATACATGGTCTAATATTAGCAGACTACATTTCCCATTATGCATTGCTCCTGTATAGTGCTAGCAGTACTGGACTGGGCTTGGCCTGTGCTCAGAGGTTTAAGGGATGCTGCTTGGTATGGGGTGTTGTGCTGCGCATGCATCTTACCTTTTGATTTGGCTCGGGCTGAGCTGTCCACTGCTCCCAGTCCCACCACACTGTCTGGCTCGATGGTAGACGCCACCAACTCCTCCAGCTCAGTCAGGGGGGGTGCTGGATTCCTGCCTCCTCCAGTGACACCAGCCTGTTTATGCAGCTCTGCAAGCTTCCTCTTGGTTTGGCTCCTGAGGTCATAGAATCTTTTCTTTAAATCCTCCATGCTCCTGCTGGTGACTCCCACTATATTTACCCTTTCCACTATGTGCAGCCACAGCTTTCGCTTAGCTGACTCAGCCATGGTGAGGGAGAGCTTCCCAAATAGTTGGGTGTGCACCTTGACCACCTCCTCAACTAGGAGTTCAAGCTCAGTGTTGCTGAACTTAATTTTTCTCTTTCTCTCACTGCTGCTTGACATTATTCCTGGGTTTTCAACACAAACAACTCTCCCCCTGCTCCTCTCTCTGTGTGCTCTGCTCTGCCTGTCTCCAGAACTTTCTAATGAGTTGCACCTGGCTGGGCAGGCACTTCCTGGGAGGAAGGGGGAGGGTGGTTGCACCTGATTGGCTGTTGTGTTCAGTTTCACTTTTGTTTGCTGCACGTTTGTTTGTAATACCGATCTGTATTTACCGATCGGTATTACCGATCGGTATTTGCCGATCGGTATTACAGATCGGTATTTCCAATGCATTCCTATGGGACTTTTGGCCCATAGGAATGCATTGGAAATACCGATCTGTAATACCGATCGGCAAATACCGATCGGTACTACCGATCGGTAAATACAGATCACCCGTTACCGATTTTTACCGATTCGGTATATTTTTCCGATTTTTTACCTACATATCATTTTCCGATTTTTAAATACCGAATCTGTAAAAATCGGTAAAATTCGGTATTTAAAAATCGGTAAAATGGATTTACCTACATCTGGCCCATAATTCCTTCCTGAACATTCGAGAAAGTTTCTAGTGAACTCTGAGCTAGCTGGCAAACCCAAAACTTTAAGTCTAATATCGACAGTAGTAGACCTGGTTAACGTCTGGTCTAGGCCTTTACTATTGAAGGTATTATTCCAATGCGCAGAGCCTATTGGGATAATAGGGACTACACTACATGGCGCCCAACGCGTTTGGAAAGGGCGATAAAACTAACGTAAGACATTTAAAGTAACTCAGTCGTGCTTTCTCACTCAGACCCCTTTCTCCCATAATACTCCAAAGACGTCTGGAGTGGGTAAAAGGTTATATCCGCCAGACCTCGCAGGAGGGAACTCCTATGTATGGTTCTTGGTATAGTCAACGTTGAAGGATACACTGTTCCAAAATATTGTGCATCTAATCTTTGTTTCCATAGGAAACCTGATCTGCAAACAAAAGAAATAACCATCCTGTCAGTAAAATGGTCTACAGTGATGAAGAAAGAGAGACAGTTAGATTAGCAACTGAACTCGCGGCAGCTGATGCTACCATGCAAGAAGCAGACCCGGATATAATACTCATCCCGGTCATCAAAAGGAAATCTATAACTTTAAAACTTATAGAAAATGGACTGACACCTAGAGGTGGTACAGTCATATTCGTAATTGAGGCACACGAATATCGGCAGACAGAGGTATACTATTCATGGATAAACTTTCCAGCAGCAAATCCTGTAACAAAGTACTTCCACTATTACAAAATAGAGGAACCTCCTGAAACGTACACTCCTTTCGAGGAGGTGGAAGTACCACTCAAATTTCAAGAGCATTTGCTCTTATTTGATGGCGCCCTAAAACATAACAATCACATCACCAGGCTCGGTCCTTTAGGTAGACCAGGAGCAACGTGGCCGGTCCTAGCCGGATACACACCACATCCAGACATCGACGGGATGTCTGCAGCTAACCTGTTAACACAGCTAAAACAATTAATAAAAATACATAGACAATTAGTCCAGTATGTGATGCGGACTTCAACAATTCAGCCAGCGATTAAACTCCCACAGCTGACCCCTCACCAGGGGAACACAAATAAAATTACACCACAGAACATCCAGTCCTGCCTAGGTAAAGTACCGGCTAAACGGGAACAAATACCATTCTGGCTAGCGCAGAAAATCACCCAAATAGAGGCGGTGTTTCCAGACACCACCCCATTAGAAAAACACAGGATTCTGACTATCTGTCTTCCAATGGGAATCGCACCACACATTGAGGACTGTGACACTTGGGGTACAGTCTTTGCTTCCATCTACACAAAAACGCACGGTGTTCCATCCATTTCGGTAATACCAGATGTGCTAAAACAAATTCAAGATGAATACGGTCCAGAACCCGCTTTAACTCTTGGTATGAAATTACTAAAAGACTTCAAGCAGGTCTCGGCTATATTATTAGCCAACATAAAGGGAGAAGCAGCAAACGTGGCGATCCGCCAGAGGTTAAAGGAAACAGATATAGCAGACCAACCAGCTGAAATTGCCAGAATCATAGAAAAATCCTATAAGGAACTAGGTAGAGATAGTTTAGGTGGAATACCAGTAAAACCACAACTGATTGAAAGTCCTGAAAAAATATTTTTTAATAATAATTCAACATCACAGAAAAAGAGCTGGGATGGAAACAAACAATCCAATCCCAAAGAAAAGAAATTCCAGTCCAGAGGAAGGTCTCCTAGGCGAAGAGAGAAATCTCCGAACCAAAGACACAGGTCACCCCAGAGTGACCCCTCTGGGAAAAGATATAACCTTAGAAACAGGGATAATATAAAAAAGCCTGATAGATATCAAGACATTGATACACGTCCCTCTCAATCTTTTCAGACTTCCTCGCAGAAATCGGAAAGAAGAGGACGATCAGAACAAAGAGAAGAGCACGCCAAGTCCAAAGACAAGGAACCTGCTCAGCTAAAAAATAAATTACAATTTCCAAAGAAGAAGGTAGCCAGCATTAAAATAGTTAACAATGCCGAGAATTCTGAGGACACAACTGAAAAACGGGGAATGGGCTCAGACAATGCTAGACAGCGCAGCAGAAGTGAGCATAGCTCGCAAAGTCCTTATGAATCATCTGGAGACAGTGGACACGAATGAATATCTTCAAGTGGAAACTGCGGACACCAGAGTTAGCAAACCTCACAAAATATACGAAATAACATTGCGTATAGAGGGGGATAAGACTAGAAAAATAAGGGGACTATTTTGGGATAATCTCTCCAAGGGCTATGATATCCTTCTAGCTGAAAAAGACTGGCCACCAGAGTTTGTCAGGGATTGCCCTCATGGCGAAGAAGTAATTATGCCTGCCTTCTCAAATCATATCCCAATTCATAAAAAATATACACTTGCTAGAAAGTGGGCAGTGGCTCTAGCTCCTGCTTTATATAAAAATCACGTGGGATGGGATGAGGACTCTCCTCCTCACAAAATCCAGTTAAAATCACAACCTACTGCACAAAGGCAGTACCCAATTAAGCAAGAAGCTAAAAAACAGGTAAAAGAAATACTAGATCAGCTAGAATACCAGGGGGTGATTGAAACTTGCACCTCACAAATGAACAACCCTTTGTTTCCGGTCTCCAAACCAGACAGTTCATATCGTCTAGTTTTGGATTACCGACACCTTAACACATGTTGCAAAACTTTTGCAGTGCAAAATTCGCATAGTGCTGCACTAATGAATAACATAGTGCGCAAAAAATACAAAACAACCTTAGACATCTCTAATGGATTCTTTTGTCAAAACATAGCACCAGAGAGCAGATATTTGTCTGCGTTCTCAATAAATGGCACTCAAAAACAATTCTGTTGGTTAGCCCAGGGGTACAAGAACAGCCCGGGAGTATTCTCAGCGAGAGTAACAGAATTACTACAAATATATGATGATGAAGCATTATCTTATGTCGACGACATTTATTTAACAGATGATGACTTGGAGACTCACTTGAAGAGAGTGAACACCATAATATTTGGGTTCGCAGCAGAGGGTTACAAATTCAACTTTAAAAAATCCAGAATTGCCCATCTGACAGTCCTGTTCTTAGGATATGAATTATCAAGTATAGCCTGGCTGACAATTTTCTAGAAAAATGTGCCGTACTCCAAGCAACTAGAAGAATTAAAAAATCTAGAATATGAAGAAACATATCCTCTGCCAATCGACATTCTGCCTTTACGACATTACGCCTGTGTAATTTATACAGACGGACATGCTCAACCCCCCGTTTGGGGAGAACAGGCATACAACCCCACATGTGGGATTACAAAAGAAGTGTGGCGCGGAGGTAAACTAAAACCTCTATTAACAAAAACACACTCAGTAGAAACTAATTCAGAACAACAAACTGAAATACTAGCATTGAAAATGGCGCTAGATAATGCGGATCGCGAATTCCCGACACTTATAGTGTCAGATTCATATTACTGCGTCAAATCATATAACAAGGATTTGCACACATGGATTCAAAACGGTTACAAAGATGACACAGATGCACCAATAAAGCAGAAACTGCTCTGGGAACAAATAGCTCTTTTTCAAAAAGAGCTACCAAAGACTCACGTGACACACTCACTGAGTCATCAGCGTGATGGCGTTCACGTTGCAGGGAATTCATTGGCTGAGACAGCCACAGCGGCAGCCACTAAATCGGCTCCCGTAGTTCGAAAAAAGCGTACATTAAAATACATTGACGGTGAAACAGTGCTGGCGGTGAAAACGTCATCAAAAGGCGACTGCTCAGCGCTACCGATCAACTATCCACTCAATTATACATACATAATCGATGCAAACTCCGTCCCTTTTGCTCGAATCCCTGGAGTGGGGGATAGAGTGATTCCAAACATGGACAGGAGAAACTTGTTAATCGCAGACGCACATATGGGCGAGGGTCTCAGACACCTCAAACTAAAAGATTCTCTGGAAGAATTACAATCACGGTACTGGTGGCCAGGCATGAGCCTGCGTCACACCATGTTTGTAAAAAACTGCCCAAACTGCAACAGAGATCGAAGTGGGGAGAGAAACAGTTTAATACCTCGTCGTTTTACTCCAGAAAAAATCAAGAGTAAAAAGGAAGGCTTGCGATTAACATATACAGGCTAGTTTCCACTTATAATGTAGATCACCAGCACTCGGCTGACGTCTGGACTGTTATACAAAGATTTGCGAGTCTAAATGGCATATACGCTAAGAGCATGCTACGTTTGACCATTGTTTTCACTCTAGCCCTCCAGCCTGAGGGGAAACATGGCCAAATGAGCATAGCACAGCGGGAATCTTCTCACTTCCTTCCTGAGGGATACGGGATGGTGTAAAGAAAAAACCAAGGCATAAAGCAATCTATAACGGAAAGGATATTAGGTTCGGGAGCTGGGTGGGTCAAACATCTAATAAGTGTCCAACGTAGTCTAAATAACTTGCCAAGAAATTCTCTGAAGGGATTCAGTGCGTACGAATTATTATTTGGAACTAGGATGTTGATCTCTGACATTGATAGTCAGACTTCAGTGGTGAAAGAAAAAAGCTTTGATATCAAAGACCGTTTGGCTATTTTGCAGGACTTAAACAAAACAAGAAAAGACCTGAGCAACATAAAGTTGAAACAACAGCCAACAACCACTGAAGAACCACCACCTGTCCCAGCAAGACCTGTCTGGATTCCAAAAGTCGGGGATCTAGTCAGGGAAAAGATCGCGGTAAAGAAGGAATTTGGGCCTTCTTACAGAAAAGCAGTTCCTGTCTTGTCTATCAACGGGACAAGATCAGTTGTACTACCGCCACTTGCTGGTAAAAAGGAGAACCGAGTTGTATCCATCGACCTGGTAAAACCACAATCATGTGGCCGATAACAAACAGTAGGCCAAGTGGACTCCCAATAAGTAGCAGAACACCAAGGTTTGCTACCAGTACAGAGGTCCTAACGAAGAGGCTCATCACATTCGAAACGCCTACAGAAGAACAACAAGGACTATGCAACAATGCAATAGAACTCAGACCTCTGAAAACCCAAATAAAAACATTTAGCAGAGACACACCAATCTATAATGAAGTACCAAGCGAAAATGCAAGAAACAGTAATCCTGAAGCAATTGGAACAATTGACAGAACTGCATCCGGCTACTTCATAAACTTCGATGATTCCTCTGAAGGCTTCAGTGAATCAAAGACACAGCCATCATCAAAAACCTTTAAAGATAAAGCAAAAGAACTTTTGAATCAACTAAAAGAAACATATCTGATTTCTCCATGGATCGAATTTTGGGTGGGTTTTGGTGCATTTATCCTCATACTTTGGCTCATCATGGTACTTACTTTGGGACGCTTCATTGAGGGAAAATATGCTAAAATGGACACAGCAAGTCAGAAAATCAACTTGATCCTCAAACCACACACATCTTCACACGTCGAGAAAAGAGAACTTTCTTCAGTCAACTTCACAGCCAATCCGATACCGGGTGGGGTAGCCTGGGACAACACTGACTATGAAATTTATGGTCCGGTTGAAATCCTGAAATATCCACACCAAATTAAGATCTCATTGAGTGACTTTGCAAAACCAAGCTCATTTGCTGATGATTGGGACTTCGAAAGCATTAATAATATGATGTCTGACTTAGTAATGTCTGCTAATTTTACCAAACATGATTATTTGCAGGGTTCTACAAATTATGATAGTATGTACTGTTATAACCACTATGGTAACCATTTTTTACATAGATCTGCACAACCTAGAAATGTTTTAAATTATAATCAATGGGAACATTGTGCAACCCCTCCAAAAGGAAGCTCAAGAACCTTCTATGACAAATATTCATACTTTTCAGGTTTTAACACAAGTAATGCTGAAACATTTTAGTTCAAATTGTCAAATAAGACAGGGACGAAGACCATGATAACAAACACAAAATTGATATATTCAGACTCATTCATTGAAAAAATGAATACCTTTGGTTTTGATTATTGGGACAAAAATGTTGAATTGAAAAGTGTTTGGGGTACAAAAGAATGGCAAGTACAGGGTATAGAATCTTTGTTTAGAGCCTGCATGATCCCAGAAAAAATGATATTTTTAAATGACACGGTTCAACAAACTACCTGTCTTGGCCTAGCCAAAATCAAAGACTTAAATAAACCGTCTATTCCAAAGCCAACAATGAGCAGCAATAGCTCTATAGATGAAGAGATAGATGTAAATTATGTATTAAACCAAAACAGAACACATCCAGATTGGAAACAGTGGTTGATCTGGCCCACAGATACTAATAACTGTCAAGACAGATTCCTGAACAAAACACAGGGGTTCAAAATGACCAGGCCAGACCCTATATATCCTCAAAGACATCACCCAGGGATAATAACCACCTACAGTGTGGGCAAATTATGCCTTCAATGGCTACAAACTTCCACACTGGCAGAAATTAAGCAACACCTAACTTTACTTACTGATGGTGCTGACTTGCGTGATTTCATTATGGGACCGCGCAAACAGCGTCAAAAACGTTTCATAGCAGCCTCTGTATATGCAGCATACAATGAGGCCTGGAAGGTTACTAAAATTGAAACAGCAGAGAGAATACGGGAAATTGACCGTATTAATTTGGAAAAATCACTTTCTGTAGTGGACAATGGGTTAATGACTCTGTCCTCCAGAATTTTTTCTTTGGACAGCATTGTGTCTTCAGCAATCGACATATTATCGCAAGACTTACTGTTGTTACAACACGGTCAGTCTCAATTGCGTTCTATTGTACAACTTGGCTGGACGTTACAAAATCTACGTTCAGGCTATGTGCCTTGGCGTTTAATCAACACAACGTCACTATTCCAAATCTTTAACCTTACTGATAGACAAGTCAGTATGGCACAAAAGGGTGCTGATTATACAATCTTGAGCATTGAAAAACTCGAAAGATTACCAGTGACAATGTCAGAACGACCTGTCAGTGAATGGATAATACATGGGATAATAAATATTCCAATCTCAACCTTCAGGTTTCAATACTGCCAAAAATATATACAGGCTGGCATGTACGAGAAATTGGGAAAGGGGTACATTAAAACAACATGGAACCTGCCCTATTCACATGCATGTGTCAGTAATAAAGGACAGAAAGTGTTTCTTAGTGGCAATAATTGTGCGATGTCACTAAACGGCACGCTTCTGTGTAACGGAATTAGTTTGCATGGAGCCTGTGAAG
This sequence comes from Lissotriton helveticus, assembly GCF_964261635.1. Lineage (NCBI taxonomy): Eukaryota > Metazoa > Chordata > Amphibia > Caudata > Salamandridae > Lissotriton > Lissotriton helveticus. The sequence goes on from NC_136068.1 coordinate 31,828,737, forward strand.
GGAATTCATACAACCTTTCATGTCACCAGCAAGGCGCACCTGCAACAGAGATAGAACCATTCTTTCAAAGACTCTATAATGGGAGTTACATTCTAATTGTAGATCGCAGATGTTGTAGTCTTATGCCCGGGACTCCTTATCTCGTAACTACGACTGCGAAGGTCAAGTGCTGTGGACGCTCATTGTTCCCCAGCTCCTTTCCAGACAGGGAGGCAAGGGCATGGCCCAATTTGAAAATTACTTCTATTCGAATAGATACTTTAAGCAGAATGAAAACAGTGCTTCTTCAGACGCCTACAAAGCTCACGTCATCAAAAGAAACGTATGATCTACAAGTCGCAAGGACGACTGCAGAGATACATTCATTGTTATCAACTAATTCCCCCATACATTTCGCAGAAATCCTGAATGAAATCTTAAATATTTCTGATACCAATGGGGTCTCAAAGGTATTTAAGACAGTATTTTCGATGGCATTAACACCATTCAAAGCCATACTGGGTATTTTTCCAGATTTCGTCCATTCAATTTTTGGCGGACTTCCCCTGATCTTGGGACTAATTGCAGGAATCCTATTCTTAGTCCTTATTTTTCGTTATGGCAACCCATGTCACAGACAAAACTCTTGCGACAAGGGAAGAAACAATCCTAGCCATTGGATACCGGGACCGGATATCAAAAATCCTGGGACTCTCCCGGCTTAGAGACCTGAACATGACTTGGTTTCTATCATTTCGACCAATGTGGCAAAGATGTGTTTTACCTGTATTAAGGTGTCTGCTATGCGGAGAAGAATGCGTGTTAGACACCTGTCTGACGCTACAATCGGATGCGCCAATGGATGCAGAAACATTGTTGAGCCCGATCAAGGTTCACGCTTTGTGCTGCCCTCAAAGGCTACCAATCCTGATGACGGCATTCGTGGAAGCTTCACCACTACGATTAAGGGGTAGTGAAGTTCAAGATGAAAGCAGCATCGATCAGGTACGACCTTCTGTCAGCAATGCGAATCAGAATGTCAATGGAGACAATCATGCGCACGAATGCATGGTTACACCTTTTTCCGAGTTAGTGGAACTTTCCCAGGAAGCTGTTGACAGCTTTTTCGAAAGCCTAAATGATATGATGTTCTCACCAGAGCAGAAATAGAGACTTTTGAGCAAGCTGGCACACGGCGTTCCCTGAATTCGGCCTTCAACTTTAAAAATAAAGTCACATGAACAATTTTACCTCCAGTTCACGGACAGCAATTTTTCAGCAGCCCCAAAATATTTTTGCATATTTTTCGGGACACTATCTTCTGCTTAAAGTAAGAACTATTCTTAGAGAACTAAGGTTTCTAAATTTTAGATAGCTTATAGACATTAGCTGCCCGCTGGTATGTTCATAAATATTTTATTCTGTGATGGAATGGTCTCGAACTTTTTTTCTGTATTAAGAGCCATTTCATGTGTACATTCTCATATACCAAATAGCAATAATGTATACAAATGCGTGATTACTTTGGCATTATTCTACAGCTTGAGTGCATACAATACATATGATTGCAGTTCTTCCGTATATTTGAAAAATTTCAAAATGCATTTATGTATTTATGTATTTTGGGGTGGTAAGGTATACACTATACTCTATAGTATGTTTTACTATGCATAGATTAGTAAATATGTCCATAGTTAGCGTGGAGTGGGTGTGATGTATTCCTATAGGTTCTGAATCGATCCCCCTATTCCTGACCCTATTCTGGTTAAACAAACCAACAAGTTAACTAGCAGTCAGCCCATGAGGCAGAAAACCCCCATGATGCAGATACCGTTATCTGACGCAGTCACACTACGGCACAGGAACGTGTTATCTGATTAGGTCATAACGCTTGCGATCTAATTAGACAAGCGATATTCCTCCAGCCCCTGATAAGGCATACGGAGTTCTCATAACAAATCAAACCTATGACAACCTGGGCAAAACCCTGCGGCCATTGTTTTGATTTCACCGAGAACTTCAGCAAAAGAATGTGCTAACGAGCAAGTCGTATGACATCCTTATTGACGTATCTATGTCCATCCTTACGTCAATCTCGGCACCTTAAAGGTATAAATATTACCGATATTGCCCTATGCAAACACACGCGGTGGTGACGAGACGGAGCAGCCATACTTGCCGAAGCGAAGAGCAGAGCAGACCCCGCTGGCACAGCCCCGCCTTCCTGACGCGCTGAGAACGAGACGCGCTGCTTTCTCCTGCCGAGAAATCCAGCACCGGCGCTTCCGGGTAGCCCTCGCAGGCAGCCTGGAATATCGAGACCAGAGAGAGAGATACCATCCCTCATTCAACCTAGATTCCAGGTACAGAACTGAATAACCCCTCGCAGAGAATTCTTTAGTTATTCACTTGGCAAAAACAAACTTAACTTAAACTGTAACTTTCTATTCCCGCCCACGTATTAGGCTTAGGTCAGGTACACGGGGTAGGCGTATTTAGAAACACCAGTTGAGTACGTTTAGTCAAATGTATATGTGTATGTAATATATTTTATTCATTTTAAAACATCTTATGGCTTAGAAACCATATCAATGTTTTTACAGTATTATTTCATACTATTGCTTTTAATGTATGCACTTTACTTAGCTATAAGTATTGCAATAATATCGATCCATTTCTCTTGTATGAGAAAAGAGACTGATCAATAAATAACACCTTTTTATTGAACACGCCCATCTCTTCCTTTTCTCTACATTCTGATGAGACTAAGAATGCACGTACTGACTGAGTAAAATAAATTGCCTTTTGTTCACACGACTCTCGAGATACACTCTTGATTAGGGGAGAGCAAAGTTGTCATGTTCTATGGTTGTCGGAAACTAAATCCCTTCTTGTCTAATCAGGGAAGTTAATTCCTTCCTGAACATTCGAGAAAGTTTCTAGTGAACTCTGAGCTAGCTGGCAAACCCAAAACTTTAAGTCTAATATCGACAGTAGTAGACCTAGTTAACGTCTGGTCTAGGCCTTTACTATTGAAGGTATTATTCCAATGCGCAGAGCCTATTGGGCTAATAGGAACTACACTACAATATGCCTCTATGGGTGGGGTGGCATCAGTGATAGTGCACATGCCCTATGGGTGGGTGGCATCAGTGATAGGTAATATGCCTCTATGGGTGGGGTGGCATCAGTGATAGGTAACATGCCCCTATGGGTGGGGTGTCATTGGTGATAGGTAACATGCCCCTATGGGTGGGGTAGCATCAGTGATAGGTAACATGCCCCTATTGGTTGGATGACATCAGTGATAGGTAACTTGCCCTATGGGTGGGGTGGCATCAGTGATAGGTAACATGCCCCTATGGGTGGGGTGGGATCAGTGATAGAGCACATGACATATATGGGTGAGGTGGCATCAGTGATAGGGCACATGACACATATGGGTGGAGTGGCATCAGTGATAGGTAATGTGCCCCTATGGGTGGGATGGCATCAGTGATAGAGCACATGGCACATATGGGTGGGGTGGCATCAGTGATAGTGCAAATGCCCCTATGGGTGGGGTGGCATCAGTGATAGTGCACATGCCCCTATGGGTGGAGTGGCATCAGTGATAGGTAGTATGCTCCTATGGGTGGGGTGGCATCAGTGAGAGGTAACATGCTCCTATGGGTGGGGTGGCATCAGTGATAGGTAACATGCCCCTATGGGTGGGCTGGCATCAGTGATAGTGCACATGCCCTTATGGGTGGGGTGGCATCAGTGATAGGTAACATGCCCCTATGGGTGGGGTTGCAGTAGTGGTGGCTATGGGTTCCCTGAGGAGGCGTGGTACTGGTGGACAGGGTGTGGACCCCTTAGGTTTGTTTGTAGGAACTTACCGTCTGCGCCGTCTGCGTCTGTTCCTGATCCGGTCATATATGTACAGGACTGCTATGACCTGCGCAATTGGATTCATGCTCCATCTCAATCCGTTGCTAGCTGCTCCGTTTCGAATCCGTGGAAGGGGTTAATGGCGCAAATCGGAGTTGATATGCAGCTCTTCCGGGTGCTGTGACGTGCTGTACGTGGCGACTCATCTGGAACGTAGAATCTGTGCTTCGTACTTGACCGGCTGGAAGTAGCAGTGTTTGTGGTGATGTGCGACGCAAATTGAGTGTTTCTGGGTCAGGCTCGGACGGAAAATATGGATGGAGTCGGAATATGCGTGTCGGTCAGGAATTTGGCACTTGTCCGCATCGTACTTCCTCGCCCGGACGGTCTCCCTCCTGGTACTTTTCAGCCATAAGGTAAGGCTACTGACACGTTTCGGAGGGCTGACCGACCGAGATCGGAATCGAGCCCTAAATAATACTTAGGGGCCTATTACGATCCGCCACCATATCGGTAAATGGGACAGACCGCCAGAGGTGCGGCGGTCTCGCTATGACAATTAGGATGTGACCGCCACCCCGGCGGTCCCATCCCGCATATTCAACATTGTTGCGGGTGGTGCTGAAAGCAGCACCCGCCACAATGTTGAATATGCATGTTGTGCATTGACATACACAATGTGATAGGCACCGCGCACCGCCTGCCACCTTGTGTAGGCCAATGTAGGGGGGTACCATAGGTACTCCCCAACTGTAGCCCCCCACCCTCCAGGGGCCCGCAATGGGTCCCCAAAGCGAACTTCGCATGACTTTCCGTGACGGAGTCCCCGCCATAGAAAGGCATACTACTGCACTCATCGTAATATGGATGGCGGTGCCTGCATGCACCACCACCATATTATGTGCCTTTTTAGCCCAGCAGGCCATCTTGATGATGGCCTGCGGGCGGAAAAGCGGCGGATGGACTATCAGTCCGCCGCATTACCCCCACCATGCTAATGTGGCAGATCCGCCCGCCATGCCAATAGGCCCCTTAGTGTGTTTAATAGACAGGACAACTGTAGTTTCTTCATAACGTGCATTGGTGTAAAATGCATTTGGAAAAAAACTAAGCTATTGACAATTGTAACAAAATAAATCAGGCGTCTTCCGCTTACTTTAGGAGTGTTGGAACGTGGTGCTCTAGTGAAATATGGAGTTCATCTCCCTCGACATGCCATCAATTAAGCACTACCTTTACAGCTTTAGGCATGTCACTTACAAATCATCGAATTGATGTTTTTAAGTCTAATTCATTTTAACTGAAGCCAACAGACTCTTCAAAGTTAAATGCATTAAAGTACATGGTGCGCGGCTTCCCAGGCTAGGTCTCACAGCTCCCCAGGGAGCCACGGCACACAGTTTGGGAACCACTATCATAGAGAAAGGGTCCCCAAGCAAGACTACAGTTCCGGGTTGCGCCCAACCTTGTTACAACATTCTGGAATCATTAACACATTTTTTAAATCAGTAGTGGGTCTTCCCTCTTACTTTGCAAACTGCATTTTACATACGGAATTGGCCCTCCCTTATATATCAGAATATATACAACTAGCCTAGCTCATCCTATGGCACTCTATATGGAGGAGAGAGACAGTACCATTGACCCAAACGGTAATAAGGAACTGTATAGCGATGGATAACCGGAAAAGGTCAAAGTGGCTAAGTTACGTGGACTCAGTCTTAAAAGAGATAGGGCTCCACAAACTATTGAAAGACCCCCTGGCATGCAAGAAGGTGTCTAAGCAGAAAGTCATTGGTATGTTTATGTTAAAGGCTGAACACAAGCACAGGGAATATTACCAAGAGAAATCTACAGCACAGGTTTATCACCTTAACCCACCGCCTAAGGTGGGAGACTTTCCCTATTTAGCCAGCATAAACAGCACACGCCATAGATTTATACTGCGAAGATTTCGCACAAATTTAATTCCCTTAATGTTTGGTTACCCAGAAAAAACATATAACCATTCCAATCTAATCATGTACCCGTGTGATAATTTATCACCCCAAACCGAACTGCATATAGTTTTATTCTGTGGGCTCTATGAGAGCGAAAGGAAGGCCTACCTGAATCCAATTCTAAAAAAAATGGGACAAAAGCAGTGCCGGGAAGCATTGGTCTTTTTAAACATACTACCCGACCCCTTGGTTTGCTACTCTGTAGCAACGTTCTTCTTGGCCTGTATGAAGAAGAGGAAGGGGTTGACATTTAGCCCATTAAGCTGATTGTAAATTTTAATGAACTAATATCTGAGAAATGAATTGCCTTTTCATTATGTTTTTAATGCATTCTCATCTTATCCTAGGATCATGAAGAAAATTTTTGGAATTTTAATGATAATATATTTGTAACAACATTTTCATTGATGTATTGATTATGCGTGCTTTTATGGTCATTTTTAATATGATCGAATAAAGATGATGATGATGATGAGTAATGGGTATGTAAATGTGCAGGGAGAAAAATATGTCCCCCTAAGGTGGCAGCTCCAAATTGTCCCATAAAGGGCACCTTGGGAAGACCATGACTTTGAAGCATGTCAAGGAAAGGTTTCGGTAGGTTGATAGATCAGGCAAAGAAATGGGTGTTCAAATGTGAGGTGTGTGAGGAAGTGGAGAAGGGTGGGTTGAAGGTTGGCTTGGGTACTGTAAATCCTGACCAACAAATAGATGATCTACGATTGTCATGAGACAACATGTGTTTTAATTTATTTATTCTTTTTGTGGTCCTTCCTAGCTCTTTCAAGATATGCAGCCGTAGTTGCTGATCTGCATTCTAAGTTGGCAGAGCTGTTATTCATGAGAAATGTGACCATACACTCTACTATTGGGGCATTGAGGGCAATTTCCAGTAGGAAAAGGATTCTGTCTTGTTTGGTCCTATTAAAAAATAAAGAATGCTTTGGAAGGATGTGGAATTAGACATGTGGAATCTCCAGGGCAGGCAGAAAGGATAATCTGGTAACTTAAGGGGACCATGGCAATGGCAGTTTACTCAGATGGTTGAGAGGGCACTGGGAGACATGTTGTGGGAACACCATACTGCAATTAATAGTGTATTTGTTAAATCTCTGATTGTGATAATGTGAGATAGATCATCTGGTACTATGGACTACAGGATGGTTGCACAAAAGTTATGGTGTTGAGATTAAAGCATAACTCTCCCCATATCAATATTGAGTTGCATGTTAAGTAGTTTGTTCGGGTAGTTTAAATGCAAATATACTGGCATTACCCTGCCCCACAAGTGCCCTCTCATATCCTTCTAGCCCGTCCCATTAACCAGGACTACTTATTGAGGCCTCAGCATAAATCCTGTGAGCAACTCCTCAACCTCTTGGGCAGGGTGCTACTCCTTCACTGCTGCCAATCGCTAGTTGGTATCTGAGACTGCCATAGGCCGCCAATTGCTGTAATTCTCTGTTTCTGTTTTATTGTATTGTATTTGGTCACTGTTGAATTTTTTGTTGCTCTTTGTTTCGCTGATCCTGCCATTTCTTTCCCACTCTGTACCTCCCACCTACTGCCTGCCCCTCCCACCTCCCACAACTACTTCTGGAGGCCGCAGCTTGGACGCACAGTGGACAGCGCACCAAAGGTAGGTCCATCTGTGCCTGGGCCTCACCCTGTGCCAGGAACCCTGACCCCACTTGGAGATACAACCACTTCAAAGCCCTGGGCCCAGGCCCCTGCACCAACAACTGCTGCCGCTCCTCTACCCGATCCATGGTAGCTTTCTCCTGCTAACACTGCCTATTCTCTGCAACACTGAAGCTCTGGCACCCACGGCAACCACCACCACGCCTACTCAGACCATCTCCAATACCTCCTGCTCAATGCACGATCTCTCTGCAAGCACACCACCAAGACTTGGGACACCATCACCTCCCTCTCCGCCGACGTCATCTTTCTCACTGAGACCTGGCTCAATCTCTCATCCACGCCCGACATCACCTCGGCCATGCCAGTCGGCAACAAGATTGCACACCAAGACCATATCAACAAGAATGGAGGTAGAATCGCCATCATTCACAAGGAAACCATCCACCACAGATGACGTCACCCCGATCATGGAAGAAACCTAAACTTCCATCTCCAAACCGACAGCAAAACCAACAGAGGCACCCTTGCCTACAGACCTCTAGGACCCTGCCCAGCTTCTATAACACAAGTCCCAATTTCATCACTCTGCTTGCCATTGACTCTGAAAACAACATTCATTGGCAATCTCAATTTTCACCACGACGACCCCAACGATATCAACATCACCAACCTCCTCGAAGCATGAGCAACATCGGCTTCATCCAGCTGGTCACTAACCTCACTCACATCCCAAGACACACACTCAACCTGAACTTTACAGGCAATGACAGAATCAAGTACAGCCATGTCACCGTGCTCACCTGGACGGACCGTGCCATCATCCACTTCACCATCTAGGGATCAACAGCACCAACCCCAAGCCACCCTGCACATCACACTGCAGCTAGAACAAGATCTCATATAGCCAATGTTCCTGTTCCTTCAACACCTCTCTCCCTCCCACCACAACAAATCTAGAGCAGGCTGTCAAGAACTTCTCCGCCTGAATCACAGACTGCGCCGACAGAGTTCCCCCAGCATACCTGCCAAGCTCAAAAGGTCCTCCAAGCCAGCCAGTTGGTACAAGATGGAACTTAAAACTATGAAGTGCACCTGCATATGACTTGAAAGGAGATGGCACACCTGCATGGAGCCAACGGACCGAACAACATTCAAAACTGCTCTTAATCAATACCACCAACTCCTGAAAAAGATGAAATGGAGCACCCTGGCTGACCAGATCAAAACAAACTCCAACAGTAAGGAACTCTTCAACATTGTCAAAGAGTTCTCCAGCCCCTCAGGCACCAAAAATGTCATCACCCGTTCACTGGAATTCTGCGACTCCCTAGCAGACTTCTTTCATGACAAGTTGTCCACCATCTACAGGAATTCTATATCCCAACCCACCGACCTCCTCAGCCATTTTGAATCCACAAAGGAGGAACACACCCATCTGATCACCACTTTGGACCAGCTCACCATGCATGACACCGACCACAGCCATCATGACTTCCATCCACTGAGGACAAACATGGACCCCTGCCCCACCCCACAAGACAATCAGCAGAGAGCTATCTGCCATCTTCAATGCATCCATCACCATGGCCACATTACCTAAAGAATGAAATCATGCAGAAGTCAAGAAATCATCCGCTGACCCCAAAGGGCTGAAGGGCTGAAGAACTACTACCCCATCTCTCTGCTCCCCTTTTCCTCCACAGTTCTCGACAAGGCCATCAACTGCCAACTCACAAAACACCTGGAGAACAACAATCTTCTGGACAATTCACAATCTGGATTCTACACCAACCACACAGCACTGAAACTGACCTGACTGCAGCCACAGACAACATCAGATCTCTCTCAGCAGCGTTCAACACGGTATCACACGACACCCTATACAAAAGGCTTCGCAACATTGGATTCCAATGAGACGCCCTCAAGTGGATCGCCTCCTTCCTCACAGGTTGAACCCAGAGAATTCCTCCTCATCCTAGACCTCCCTAAACGGACCCACATCACCCCCCAACTCACGACGCTCGACTGGCTCCCCATTCAGAAGAGATGCCAGCTCAAGATGTTGATCCACAACTTCAATCCCTTCACAACCAGGGATGTACATCAACCACCGACTAAACTTGTATCATCCCTCCATAACAGCTGCGCTCCAGCTCCCTCTACCTCGCCCACACTCCCTGTATCCACCACAGCAACAGTGGAGGACGTTCTTTCACCCACTTCACCTACAGACCTCATGCTCTCTGCTAGAATTCAGAAAAGTACTCAAGACCTGGATGATCAACTAGCTCCCTCCAGCTTTGCTCTCAGCTCCTGGATACCCTTATGGGTGATTAGAACTGCTATATAAATGCAGGAGCTCATTTATGAGCCTCTTGCGCCATCAGTGCCTCACGTTGCGTGACGCACCAGTGGCGCAACCTGCTGCGTGATCTTTACAAGCACATGTAAAGCCACCCTGCATCGCTTTACATGTGTTTGTAAATGTCGCCCCTTTTCAAGCAACATGTTGCCTGTTAGGGGCGTAACATGGGTGTTGCTTTGGGAGTTCCCATGCAACACCCATGTCCACTAATGCATTTCCAGATTTACGATCAATGCGTCAGAATGCTACACCTCCCCCATTGGTAGTGTAGCGAGGTGTTGTGAGCAGAAACGTTTTTATTTCTCCTCGTTTGCTTCTTCTTTCAATGCGTGTTGCATTCTACAGCATGCATTGGAAGAGGAAATCACCTCAATTGATTGATTTTGTGCAGGAAGGTGACCCTTCCTGCACAAAAACAATCTCCGCATGACGTAGGTATCCTTGAACCATGGTGCAAGGGTGCCTGTGCCGGAGCATAGCAGCAGTTTGTGCACCAGCGCAGGGAAAAGCACATAGATGCAAAATGTTATTCTAAATATGTTGCATCCCTGTGCCTCGAAAATAACTCAGCGTGGCGCAGCAAAATAACTTGCGGCACCGCGCTGTATTCGTTTCTCATAAATAGGGCCCTAGATTGATTGATTGATAATCTCTTGCTCATGTATGTCCATTTAGCACACTCACTCTTCTATCACAAAACCTAAGCTTTTAGTGAGGTATATTATACTCTAAAAATTGTTACAGCCCCACTGCATGCGTTCAGACCCAGTCTTATAACCCAGACACTCACCGGCGGTCTTCATTCTGTTTCCTCCCACAGAACATGTTTGCCTCACCCCTTGCTCCTCCTGGCAGACCACCCTGGGCGTGGCCTGTGGAGTTCTCCTCGGTGCTGCAGTCATTGTGGCTGGGATGGCGGTTCATTATGAGAGACGCTTGAACCGCAAGGGCACAAGCAAAGGTAAAAGTGCATAACGTGGCACTTAATTTATCTCTATGTATGTCATATACTATATGCTCTGTATATGTGACACAACAGTAATGCTTCCATCACTCTTTGTTTCAGATGAAAACGTGTACCAGAATCCCAGCATTATCAAAAACGCTGATGCCCAAAATGAGAATGTGAGAAAAGGGCGCGAGGGGCAGTCAGCGGTGAGTAGCAGCTAGTGATGAAGTCAAGTAAATAATGTCTCATAGTAACAAATCCAGGGTATTCATATTCATTTCGCTTTTAATTTTCATTCTGCATGGGACAAGTGCATAGGCCTTCCAATCCGATAAGGAAGGGCATAGATTGAGGGCTTGGTTGGAGCCCTGATGCATACTGGTCAGGGTGTTACATCTGGCAGATAAACTGCCTCCAGCCTTCGGTGACAGTCTGGGAGGGGCTACTGTCAGCTGAAGATGCTGCAGGAAACCTTAATTCCTTCATTGGGGGGGGGTAGATGAGCTCCATGCACTGGGCCTGAGGGGGCGACCCCTGTCTGGCTCTTGAATCTACATTACACCTCTCTCCATATGTTGTCAGTGCCCACATACTAAAGGCCCCAGCCATCCTTACTTCATTGTAATCTCCTGTTTGTAATAATTTCTGACCGACCCATTCTGATGGAGTCGGTTGGAAATTCTTACAAACAGGAGTTCCGAATGGCTGACGACTCTGAAAACTTACCGATGGCGTACATTAGGGGTTCTTCAATTGGGGGTGCTATTAGACAAGGATAGGTGTGTATCATCCAGTGAGAATCAAACTTTCTGAAAGTAAGCAACCACAAACAGCCTGTTGGGTTTTGCTAGCAACTGGCCAAATGTCTCATCATTGGCACCTTCCTTTGCACCCAGGAAAAAGCCCCCATTCCTAGATCTTGTATGAAGTGTAGCTAAGTAAACAATGTTTGCAAGAGCTTCTGCTCTAAAACCTGCAACAGTGTGTAAGGTCCTCCAAACATTCCTCATTTTTCACTCCATAGGTCAGAAAATGGACCCAAAAAGAAAGTTAAAATGGGCCCAAATGACCTCCAAACTTGTAAATGTATAGGCCTCCGACGCACTGTTAAAAACCACTGTCATGCTCTGACGATATAGTAAAGAATGACCAACATGTTTCAGTGCCAGGGAAAAGATTCGGCAACTTCATCAGGGCGAGTGAGCCATACTGTCACCCAATCATGCACCACACCACGTCGCCACCAGGTGAAGGCCATCAGTGGTCAATCGGTTGAAACTCTGGGCAAATAAGTTGAACCCCCTGCAGTGCCGGAAGTAAAAGGTCCTTGTCTGGGTGCTCTAGAGTCAATGGCGGTCTGGTGGGTTGACACATTCAGAGATCCTACCACCGCACTTAGAGGCATATTTATGAGAGGCTTTCATCACGTTTGCACCACACAAAGTGGTAAATGCGTGATGCAAGCCTCTACCTCAGATTTATGCAGCCACGCAAAGCTACATTGAGGGGCTTCATAAATCTGGAGAAAGGCAATGCTACTGCGCTGCCTTAGTCTGTGCAAGGGAGGCGTTCCATGGGCTGTTCCTATGCAAATCCCATGTTTTGTTACGCATTCCCATATTTACCAAAACTGGTAAACCCGGGAATGTGCCATACAGATATGCCTCCCCAGGTGAGGCGTAACAAGGAGAAATGTCTTTATAGCTCCTCGTTGTTTCATTCTGCAGCACCCATAGAAAGAGGAAAACGCCTTCATGGATTGTTTTTGTGCAGGAAGGTGCCCCTTAAACAATCCTGCCTACAACACCGGCCCTCTTTCACCGTGGTGCAAGGCTGTGTGCACTGGAAGTAGGCTGCCGAAATGCTCCGTGCAGGGGGAAGGACAGGAATGCAACATATCACCTAAATACGGTGCAATCCTGCCCTTTCACAGTGACGCAGCGTAGGAAAGTGACTTTCTGTGCTGTTCTGCGCTGCTATTTTCATAAATATGCCCCTTGGTCTTTTTTCTGGAGGTTGAGGTGGAAAACTGACCTCTTTAAGTCAGATATGCATTGAATGAGTTCCTACTGAAGCCACTGATTTGGCAAGGAAAGCTGTGATTGGGAACAATTCACAGTTCATGCCCTTGGAAGTCCTCTCTTCGGCCGAAACATGCGGTCAAGTTTTTTACATTGGGACATAGTCAGGGCCATAATGAGCAATAACAATGCTGTTAGATTTTGTCTTTATCTTGTTACATTTGCTGTGTGTTCCAAAACAGGTTAAATGACAGACAATGTCTTCTGATGAATTGCTGCTTTTTCTTTTAACATATAGATGGTGTTTACTTTCCTTGACTGTACAAGACACATTTAGTAAAGTGAACTATGTCACAATCTCTCAGGGGTGCAGACAGGGCCACTGGGATTATGAGGCAGGAGATGCCTACATTATGCAGCAATGTTTACTAAATTCTGGGGCAATAACACTCAAGTTATGCTGCTTAATGAAGCTCATTTTTACTCATTACCACTATCTGGCAAAGGTGGACTTTATTAGTACCAGTTTCGCATCCGAACACAGCTGTAATTAACTGAAAGGTGACCAATCAACCTTTGCAAAGGCCCTTCCACTGTACAGCAGCACGTATTGCAGTATTTTAGCAACTTTTGATCTGTTTGAGATAGAAAGAAAATGTGTTTGTTTTTTTAAATCTGCAGATTATGAAGCAGATTGTGGATTATGTGGCAAATGCGACAAAATCATAGCTATGCGGAAAATGCAGTAGCCGCAGAATCACATAATTCCAGTGGTCTTGCATATAGGGAGTGTGAAAAGGAATGTCAATTTCTTTCTAATTCCTAAAACAATTAAATACCTGTAAGTGAACTGTAGAAAATTCTCAACATATAACAGTTGTTAGGAAAGCACAAATGAAGCACATTTTGTTGTATAATTCTGAAATGTGATGTAAACCAATATCAAAACATATCTTGGTGATGCACAAATGATACTTATTGTATTGCATTGCACATATGTATAGCGCTTACTACCCCAATGTGTGGCACTCAAGTTCTTATCTACAATGGAGCAAGCTACGCCAGATAGGAGGGTGTTTAGTTGGACAGGTGTTGTCTTTGTTTTTTGGTTCAATGTGGGACGTGTTTTCATGTCATGTGTGAAGGTTACTGAAGTGCGGTGGTCATGTTATGAAGCCTAGGAGTATGTTGGATGATGAGGTGTGAAAGTCACAGACGCGCAGTTTACGGTTTGCAGTATGTTAGCAGCTCTGCTTACTATGATTACTGTCTGCTTAGCTGGTTACGGCACTGTGTTGTCCAATCAGAAATTTTGGGCCAGATTTACTTTCATGTTTCGCACCGCAGGAAAGTCATTGCCGTGTGTGTCAGATCTCTTCAGGTATTCCATGTCTTGGAAATAGCCATGTTTTCAAATGTCTTCTGAAGTGTACAGGATGCTTTGAATGTTGGCGTCAGGTAGTCTTTAAACCAGAACTGCTCATTGCAATAACGCATGATCTCCAATCAATATTAGCAGAAATGAACAACTGTCCCATGGCCCCTGAACTTCTCATTCCTGCCTCTTTGATTGTATTGTATCCTAACTTACCATTCCTGTTTCCCGTAAATGAACACGCAGTACTAAACCCATTATTTGGTTCAACCAAGATTGTAGACAGAGCCCTAACATCTTAGCCCAGGCAATCAAACTAAAGGACAGTGACCAAATTCACAGGGCAAGAAAAGCTTACGAATCAAAAACAATCAGCAGGTGAATACTGATCAATGGGCATCATACACCAAACCTGTTATTCCGGCTTTGCAAATTTATGAGGCTACAGCTGTGGACTCTGTCCTATATGGAACAAGGCGCTGTGGCTTTTTCAGCTGTTCAGACCATGGTAGGAGTGAAAATAAGTTCCTGAGCAGACTTGTTTTCTTCTCCTCATTATATTATACCTCTGTGCCTACTGCGAACATATGCATGTTCATACTGTTGGCATGGATATATTGTTTAATTCTCCAGTATTAGGGGTGTCTTTCATAGATTCACATGCTTGAATATTCCCCGTCGTCGAAGTGGGAGTCCCACGGTACATAAAATAGCAGTAATATATGCATACATAAGTAAAATTATTATAATATAAAATACATATACATATAACTATATATATATATAAAATACAATAAACTCAAAAGTACCATAGAACTGAATAGGCCCATAGAAAGACTAAGGGAGAAACTCAACTTAGCAACATATCAGTGTCATTATGTTTTGGTCCACATTCCAGCCAATCAGGCTGCAGTTTCCTCTTGAACCTTCTCCTCAGAAGCCCAAGACCTCAGATTTTCTACCGCACGTCCTGTGAAGGGAGTCTCCCTGAGCTCTGCTCAGTTTTTCTTCAACTCTAGCTGTTATTTCTTCAAAAATGTCTTCAAATAAGAAATCTTTGTTTAAAACCTGCCCTTCTTGTGGCAAACTGCGTCTTTTCCATGAGGATCCTCACAGTAAATGCATTTACTGTCTCTACCCAGACCACGAGGTTAAGAACTGTAAGTACTGTCACACTTTTCCTTCCAAGACTCTGAGGGATGGAGAGGCCCGTCTCCTTCTGTGGCTACAGAAGTTGAAGACTTCAGAGTCTGTGGTTTCTGATGTGGAAAGTTTTTCTTCAGGTATTTCCAGATCCTCTCAGAAGCGTGGGTCTGAAACTAAGGTTCCATCTCCTTTTCTTAAGAAGAGTAGACTGTTGGAATCCTCCAGGATTGTTTCCCCACAGGATTTGCTTCAGGACACGTCTACGGGACCTGGTTCTCTGACGTCTGCGCCCAAAGCCTTGCCTTCCTCTCAAAAATCTGGCATTGGCTCGTCGACGGGCTCGTCGACGCGCCCGTCGACGTCTTCAACAATGACGAAGTCTGTAACCTCTACGTCGACAACGACATGTTCTATGTCATCCACTGCTGCGTCGACAGCGATCACCTCGTCGACGACAGCCCAGGAGACGAGACCCATTACGTCGATTGTTAGGATCTCGTCGACCTTCTCTCGTCGACGCGAACACCGTTGGCGGTCCCGTCGTCGACGCGAATACCGACGACGAAGACCAAGCCATCTAAAAGAAGCTCGTCGACGGCCTCGTCGACGGCGCCTACGTCGACGGCCATAACATCAGGGCCGACGACTCTGTCGACGGCTATCTCGTCGACGGTTACTTCGTCATCGACGATCAAAGCTCCAATATCGTCGACGGCTTCGTCGACGGCTCCGTCGACGGATAAGACATCTTCGTCGGCGATGAACAAAATCTTCAATTTCAACTCTTCAGGTTGGTCGTACAACTACTGCTGTTGCATCAACGGGCTCGTCGGCATCTCGTCCTCCTCCGACCTCAGCTACCATTTATACAGTGGCTACTGCTTCTACCTTGAAGACGGTACCTCTCATTTAACTAAGTCCAATAAGGAGTGGTGCCCGTCTTCCAGACAAATTGTTTCAATCCGGTGGAGAAAAATCCGACCATGAATCTGAGGTGAAACAACTGTTTGGACAGGCATCTAGTCCATCTGATTTGCACATTAAGTGCCAGGAGTACAGTGATGAGGGTGACGAAGAGGAATACGTCGAAGGTGGGAATGATTTATTTCCTGTTGACGAAGCAGAAACAGTAACTTCAGAACCAGTTACACAAATTCCTTTCTCTTTAGTCAAAAATTTGCAGCACATGCTTGATGACTATAACCGCAGGTTCCCTCCATCTACACCTGCCTCCCCAGCATTACAACCTCCTCCCCAGCCTCAACCACAACCTCCACAAGCACCTGCTACGGTTCCACCCGCGTCACCGGGAGGAACTCGTCCTGACACTGACAATGAGGATCCTGCTCCTCAAGACACTGATGACGACGATGACGTCGATATGAATGAGTGGGACAATTACAGGGCACAAACGCCTTCCACTCCGCCCACTTCACCTCTTGCATCGCCTCCAGTGGACATTGCAAACTTCCATAATTTAATGGTCCATGCTGCGAAACGCTTTCATCTCACTGTAGAGAAACAGCAACATGAGAGTGAATGCTTCCTGTATGATTTTAAGGACATTTCACAAAGACAATCACACACAATTCCAATTATTGACTTTATTTGGACGGAGGGCCTTAAACTTATGGAACATCCGAATTCAGTGCCTGCAGTCTTACTCAGATTGGACAAAAAATATAAGGCTCCAGCGTCCGCTACAGCCTGTTTGGTATCACAACCAAAAGCAGACTTGGTTATTACTCAAGCAGCACAGAAAAGATCTTGTAATCCGGCAACACCACTCACATCTCCTCCTGATCAGGAAGGCCGCAAGCTGGACTCTATAGGGAAAAAGTTTACAACAATGGCTGCCACTACTGTCAGAGCGGCAAATACCTTGGCTATTCTGGGCCGTTACGACCGCCAGATGTGGTCCGAGATTGCCGCACTGATTCCTCAAATGTCTGAGACCATCCGTGCAGAAGCACAGGCCATTATCCAGGAGGGAGAGGTAATCTCGTCTGAAATTATCGAATGCGCGCTCGACATTTCATCCACAGGCTTTCGCCAATTAGCTGGAGCTGCAGTCTTGAGACGTCAAGGCTGGCTGAAATCTACAACTTTTTGCCCAGAAGTACAAGCAAAGGTCCTTGACTTGCCGTACGATGGAGATTCTTTGTTTGACAAGCATGTGGACGATGCTCTTGAGGCGATCAAAAAGGACACTGACACCGCAAAGTCCTTAGCTACTCTCCAATATATAAAGCGGCCCTTTCGGGGAGCACGAGGTAGAGGCGGGGGCTCCTCTACTTTTCGTGGATCAGGCCAGTATCGCTCATACAATACCTACAGCGATAACCGGCAGAGAGGTTCATACCAAAACCAAAATCGTCAGTCTTCCTCCAGACCATACCAAAGGAAAACAACTTATGGAGGTGGTGCAAACAACAAAAAACAGTGACAGTTTCAGTTCCTTTCGTCTGCCGACTGTGCATCTTGGAGGTCGCATCTCAAAATTCTTTTGCAAATGGTCCGAAATCACCTCCGACCAATGGGTCCTGGACGTTGTCTCCAAAGGCCATACCCTGGAGTTCACAAAAATCCCTCCCACTCGTCCACCTTCGGGGCCACCCTCTCCCCACCTCAAAGAACTTTTGGCCCAGGTGAAATTAATGATCCTGAAAGGAGCCATCGAGGTAGTGCCGCTAGGTCAACGCGGCAAGGGATTCTATTCCCGCTTTTTCTTAGTCAAGAAAAAGTCGGGAGAATGGCGTCCAATTTTGGATTTACGGGCCCTAAACAAATTCATCCTTTCCAAAACTTTTCAAATGTTAACTCTGCTTCAAATCTTGAATTACCTCAATCCAGGGGAATTCTTCTCAACGATAGACCTCCAGGACGCATATTTCCATGTGCCAATTCACCCCAGACACAGGAAGTATCTGCACTTCACAGTCGGACACCTGCACTTCCAATTCAAGGTCCTACCATTCGGCCTCCGTTCAGCACCGAGGGTCTTTACCAAGATCATGGCCCCGATAGCTGCCTTTCTACGCCTTTGAGGCATACAATTCTATCCATACCTGGACGAATGTCTCATAAAGGCTCCGAATCTTCAACTGGCAATCCAGCATACACAGTCTTGCCTCTCCCTGTTTCAAGACTTGGGTCTTTCCATCAATTGCCAGAAGTCACACTTTCGCCCAACTCAGTGGCGAGATTTTCTAGGAGCCTCGCTAGATTCTCATCTGGCAATGGTTTTTGTCTCCCAGGAACGACAAGACCGTATGCTCCAGATGGTACGATCACTCCAGTCAAAACTGTACGTTTCAGTCCGGATGTTGAAATCATTCCTCGGCATGACCTCTTCTGCCATACAGTTGATTCCTCACTGCAGACTACATATGAGGGTCATCCAAGAGGAGTTGGACAAGCAGTGGAAACAGATCTCAGGATCATTCAACGACAGGATCCTTCTCACGCCCCGCATCCTAAGGGCTCTGGAGTGGTGGGCTCACCCTCCAAACATTTCAAAAGGTGGTCTTTTCAAGACACTACTCCAACTCTAACGCTTACGACCGTTGCATCCCTGGAGGGCTGGGGTGCACATATCGAAGGCCTATCAGTACAAGGAAAATGGACTGCGGTCCAGCGCACTTGGCATATAAACCGCCTGGAGCTTCTGGCGATCTTCCTTGCCCTAAAGTCTTTTCAAAGGATTGTTCAAGGTCAATCTCTGCTGGTGAGGACAGATAACACCACCAACATGCTTTACCTGAACAAGCAGGGCAGCACCAGGTCCCTTTTGCTTTCCCAACAAGCACAGGAGATCTGGAATTGGGCGATTTGTCATCAAATTCATCTCACAGCCATCCATGTGCCGGGTGTTTCCAATGTTCTGGCGGATTCCCTCAGCAGATCTTTCTCGGACAATCACGAGTGGGAACTCAATCAACCAACTCTCGAGTTCATCTTCCGCCAGTGGGGCCAGCCGCAAATGGATCTTTTTGCGACTATCACCAACAAGAAATGCCAACGCTTTGCAAGTCTTTATCCCCACAGAGAGTCAAGCGGAAATGCATTTTCGATCAGCTGGTTGAACGCATTCAGCTACGCTTTTCCTCCGCTTCCTCTGATTCCGCGCTTGCTACACAGGATGAGGCTTCAACCCTGCCACATCATCCTGATTGCACCCAAATGGCCGCGGCACCCATGGTTCTCGGATCTGCTCTTGTTCTCCCAGAACGAGCCAATTCCGCTTCATCCACTGCCTCACCTCCTCACGATGCAGCAGGGGCAGATTTGCCATCTGGATCCGGCATACCTCCAGCTCCATGCCTGGAACCTCAACACCATGAATTTGCGCGTCTGACCATCTACGCTGACTGTAGAGAGGTGGTGGCGCACGCCCGTGCTCCCACCATTAAAACCTATCAGTTGAAGTGGAAGCGTTTCTGTGTCTGGTGTCACACCAAAGCCTTGGATCCGATGACCGCCAAACCAGAACAGATCCTGCCTTTCTTCCTATCCCTTGCAAAGTCAGGACTTTCCCACTCCACTCTGAAAGTATTTTTAGCGGCTCTCTCCCGCTTTCGCCATGATGGTTTGACCTCACTGTATTCATCTAGAATCATCCAACAGTTTTTCAGAGGTTTCTTCCGTATGTTTCCACCCATTCGGCGTCCTCTGCCTGCTTGGCGCTTGAATCTGGTTTTGTCTCAGCTCCTCCTACCTCCTTTTGAACCCATCCACTCAGCAAGCTTAAAATTCCTCACGTGGAAAGTTGCCCTATTGCTCGCCTTGACTTCATCTAGGCGTGTCAGTGACATTCAGGCATTCACAATTCAGCCTCCTTTTCTTCAGTTTTCAAAAGACACTGTTACATTACGTACTAATCCAACATTTATTCCGAAAGTTCCCAGTGATTTCCATCTCAACAAACCAATCATTTTAAGAACTTTCTTTCCTAATCCACAGACTCCTGCGGAACGTTCATTACATTCCCTGGATGTGAAACGTTGCCTTAAATTTTACATTCAGCGCACTGCATCCATCAGGAAATCTGATCAATTGTTCGTGGCCTACGGCCCGATCTGCAAAGGACAACCTGTTACCAAACAAACTATTACTAGGTGGATTTCCTCCACCATTACCTTTTGTCATCAACGGGCTGGCAAGCCTCTTCCAGCTTCAGTAAGTGCTCATTACACTAGAGCTGTGTCAGCCTCTACTGCCCTCTTTGCGGGGGTACCTCTGCGAAACATTTGCAGAGCTGCTACGTGGTCAAGCAGCCATACTTTTACGAAGCACTACTGTCTGCAGTCAACAAACGCCGCTGATGCAGCAGTCGGACAAGCGGTGCTGCGGAATCTTTTCCATTGAAGGTGAGCCTCTGTTGCTGCCTTCCTCCAGTCATAAAGGTTTTTCCTCTTTAATATATATATATTTATTATATGCTTCAATTTACTGTTACCTTTATGACTTATATGGTGCTTACTGCTTTCTACTCTTATTCAAGCATGTGAATCTATGAAAGACACCCCTAATACTGGAGAAGAACATAAGTTACTTACCTGTAAACTGTGGTTCTCCAGTATTGGTGTCTTTCATAGATTCACATGTGACCCTCCCGTCCTCCCCTCAGAGGCTCTCTTCTCCTCAGGCACTTTTGGTTACTCTGTGCTACGAAAATCTGAGGTCTTGGGCTCCTGAGGAGAAGGTTCTAGAGGGAACTGCAGCCTGATTGGCTGGAATGTGGACCAAAACATAATGACACTGATATGTTGCTAAGTTGAGTTTCTCCCTTAGACTTTCTATGGGCCTATTCAGTTCTATGGTACTTTTGAGTTTATTGTATTTTATATATATATATATATAGTTATATGTATATGTATTTTATATTATAATAATTTTACTTATGTATGCATATATTACTGCTATTTTATGTACCGTGGGACTCCCACTTCGACGACGGGGAATATTCAAGCATGTGAATCTATGAAAGACACCAATACTGGAGAACCACAGTTTACAGGTAAGTAACTTATGTTCTTATATCACGTGGGGTTTGCTTTTGATGTATATATTGCGTTGTTTTGAGAATGGTGGATACCATTTATGTTGCTGTACACTCTATTGGATGACTGCATGATATTTTCAATTATGTCACTATTTAAATTATCTTTCTACCATCAGACACTTTTAATGAGACAAATGTGCTTAATGTATTTACCTTGAAGATCAACATTATTATGTTTTATTTTAATCTAATGATTGATTTTTTCTTTCACTTGCATTTTAAAATCTTATACTAAATGTATAATGTTACTGCTATTAGCCTTGAATAAGCCCCATGTTTGTACGCCACTAAAGGGGCAAAACACGTGTTGGCTGTATCTTTGTATCAAGTGATTCTGACATTTGAACAATCACCTTGGAGCTTTGATTTACCAATCAAAAAGAAAGACTTTAATACTGCCAGCAATATCATTAACCACTTATTCAGAAGGAACATTTCGAAAATACTCACTTGTCCTGCTTCATGTATCCACTTTTGGAATCAAATGGGTTAGGGGTATCACATTTACTAAGGACAAGTGGCAACGTAGATACCCTCATTACTTCAAGACAGGCACATCCAGGAACTATCACCCCTATAACATTGGATACAATGTTAGTATAAGTCCACCTCATGCTTTTTGGGCTGCGAGATCGGAACCTTCTATTACATAGATCGAACGTAAGGACTATTTCTTGAATTACACTGAGGCTATTGATGAGGGGAAAGACATGTCTGCTGAACAAAAGAAAAGGATCTTGTTACACTCATTGGGGACCCATTGGTTGAAGTTGTATACCCACATGCGTAAAGCAACTACAATAGGGGATTTCAACGTGTTTAAAGCAGCAATTAAATATTTCGATAATTATTTCACACTCACAGTCTGCATAGGTATAACTAGGTATAAATTCTTTCAAAGGAAACCAGGGAAGGATGAGCCATTGGATGATTTCATTGGTGATTTGAAAAGGCTTGCAACGGATTGTAAGTTTGGGGTTGTACATGATGATTTAGTAAGGGACCAACTGATGATGCATGCTAGTAATGCTACAACACTATGACTCCTCTGGTTAAGTGACAATTCCCCTTTGGATGATGTTTTAGCCATTGTACGTAAATCTGAAATGTCTGGGAGGTGTGCTAATGTTTTGAAAGAAACAGAGTTATAAGGAACCTATTACAGTGAACAACTGACCATTTCACAGTAGGGATAAAAACTATCTAAGGCAAAACAGGAATAAGACAGCTGGGAAGGATGGATACAGGTGTCTTAGGTGTGATAGCAAAGAACACCTGGTGTACAGCAAGAATTGCCTTGCTTTGACACTGAACTTCTGCAAATGTGGCATCATAGGCCATTATTCCAGAGTTTGTAATAAATATGTTGTTGAAGGTAGCAAGAGTTCAAATAAAGATGATTCAGATATGGGCATAGTCAAATCCACCAGGGTAATGAGCCTAGGAGGGAATTTAGTTTTGGATATTTATGAGTCTGTAAAAAGAATTAAGCTGGAATGTACCATGATTATAGGTGGAGTTCATATTAAAATGTATGCAGATTCAGGATCTCTACACACGATTGTGAATGAGGAAGAGTGGAAAGACAGATTTGTCACCAGTATTGGTACACACCTGCAAATCATCCTAGATCAAAATCGTTAGGCGAAAGAGTTAGTGGTGGATGATGGGGTTACCATGAGTGCAACTGTACTACAGCAATTTCCGGAGGTGTTCAGTAAAACCTTAGGGAAGTTACAAGATTTTGAGCATAACATACAGGTACATGCATCAAGGTGGGATTTTGCGAGTCCATAATTGCAATTATTAAGGAATTGCAATTAAGGATTTGCAAAAGCCTATGCATGTAGGAATCACTATAAAAATAACGAATCCTAAACATTCCTTAATTGTGACTCGCAAATTTGGGAGTCGCAATTAAGGAATGGCTCCCCATTCATTCCTTGTCTGAGATTAATGGGATGGTGGTAAGTCTTAGGGGTTGAAGTGGTTCTCAACCATTGACATAACACCAGATCTCATTGGCACAGATGTCCGAGAAATTAATGTCATTTATCTCACCATTTGGTTGTTTCCAGTTTAAAAGAATACCATTCGGGGGCGTGGCTACGATGGCGGCTCGGTAAGACGTGTCTCGCGGAGGCTCCCCAGGCCTGATCCCCAGCCAGGGAACCTTGCGGACCTTCGCCCTCACCGAGCCGGCCATTACCAGCGGACAGGGTCCGGAAGAGGTCCTGCAGACGAGGAGCCGGTGGTGAGGCTCGAGGCTGCCGTAAAGCGCCGGGGAACGAAGAGGCCTGCCTGCGGAGGGCCGGCGCGAGCAGCAGAGACCCGGGCGCTAGTGCCAGGCGGCCCCGGGAGACCCCCGGCAGCATCTGAGACTCGGGTGAGGGGGAGTCGGGGACCCCTGCAGCGGCTCCGGAGACCCGAGAGCATCACCCGACACCGGCAGACGGAGGCTCGGGCGGACCGGAGGAGGACTACGCGGCGCCGGGCCCGCCGGCCCCCGGAGCAACGCGAGGCCCCGGCGTGGGCCTGGTGGAGGTGGGCGCCGAGGACCGGGGACGCTTGGCTGCCGCCGAAAGGCGAGGGTAGAGGTGACACGCGCTGCTGCCGGGAGGCGGGACGGGACCCCACGCAGCACAGCGGACATAGTCCGGCAGCATCCGACAGCGGCCCAGCGGACAGGGCGGTGCCGGGCCCGCCGGCCTTCGGAGCTACGCGGGGCCCCGGCGTGGGCCAGAAGGAGGAAATCGACATTTAGAAACACAAGGACATTACCTTGCTGAGGATGTGGATGACCGAATTAAACAGCAGTTGAAGATAATGCCTGGACTTCGGAAATTTTGTCTGTAGGTATTTATATAAGAATAAATGCTTAAGCACTATATATGGTACAACTAAAGAGCGGTTCATTTTGGTTGAGTTCAGGTTCAGGAGAGGATCAGAAGCGCAAGAGCATAAGTAAAATGAGCTGAAAGAATCAGTGGGGCCAGAGTTGTAAGGATCAGTGAGCCATGGTGAGAAAGGTATGAACAGAGGTTGATGAAGATAGACCTACGTGACCAGGCAGTCATCATAAAAAATATAAAAATATAACCCTGCTGTGTCGTGGACCGGTGGAGCCTATCGGCATCGGGCTGAGGTGGGACCCGGCGTCCACAAGAAGGAGGTGAGCGGCGCTCAGGGGGCGGCCGGGGAGCGACTACTGGTGACCCCCAGAGACTCACACGGCACGAGGCTGGGGCGCAGCTACACCTCTGGGACAGCCCGTGGAGGCGGCGGGCCCTGGTAGAAGGAGATTGGTACCACACGGGCGCCAGGTTCTGATTCACGAGCGAGAAGGAGCGGCAGTATTGAGGCCTAGGGGTGAGGCCCCAGGGACACGATATCGGCCTTCCCTTACTACGGCCGGAGCACACCGGGGCACCTTGTGGAAGCAACTAGAGCCCCGACTGGGCTGAGGCCAACGGCTGGGTTTGACATGTCGAACCGCAAAGGGAACCGCAACATCTCGGAGATGCTGGTCAGGGGACCCCCCAAGACCGACAAAAGCCCGGACAAGCCGGTGCCAGGGCCCCCCCCCAAAGGGAAGGATCTCCCAGAAGGCGAGACACCGGCGACCAAGGCATTTATGGAAACCCTCTTTGCCTCCCTGAAAGATGATATTCAAACCTTCCGGCAGGAAATGACAGGGGAGTATAAGGAACTCCGACGAGACGTCGACGACCTGGGGGAGAGAGTAGCGGCCAACGAGCTCTCGGGCCAGGCCAGAAGTGAGGAAATTGAGCTCCTTCGGCAGGAGATCGTCCGCCTTCACGACCAGCAACTGGATCTCCAGACCCATACGGAGGACCTGGAGAACCGCTCCAGGCGGAATAACATTCGAGTCCGGAATGTGCCGCTCAAGGCGGAGGGGGAGGACATGGCGGGGTACCTGCAAGCGCTCTTCCGAATGGTGCTGGGGGAAGAGGATGACTTTGTGGTTCGTATCGACAGAGCCCACCGAGTGGGCCCGGCCCGCCGGTCCCAGGGACCCCCACCGGACATACTGGCCTTTCTGCCGGACTATCCCTTGAAGGAGCGCATCTTGAGGGAGGCACGTCACAAGCAACCCCTCTGCTTCCAAGACCACAATGTGGAACTCTTTCAGGACTTGGCTGCGACCACCTTACAAAAGCGGAGGGCGTTTAGGGTTGCCACAACCTTCCTGCGTAAGGAGGGGGTCCCGTATTCCTGGGGACACCCTTTTCGCCTGGTCTTTAAGTGGAATGGCGCCCTCCACCAGCTGCGTTCCATACGAGACACGTGTGAAGTGCTGGGCATCCCCCACGAGGACCCGCCCCAGGACGACATGGCGGACCGACAGTCCTCCAGAGCCACGTCGGGCTCCCCTGGGACGTCGAGGGACGGATGGCAGACAGTGCGTCGAGACAGGCAGCGGAAGAAACCTCTCAAGCCCGACCCGGACACGGTGGCCCTGGAACAGGCCGCAGCAATCCACGAGGTATCGAAAGACACCGGCGCAGCCTCTTGAGTTGATTCTGGTGAAGGTCGTCATCAGCTAAGTTTTGGCTCCTGGTTGGGGGGTCGGGGGGCCATGAGCCGCCACTGCCACACACCCACTCATTGACTCATCTACCACAGGCCTAGACTGTCTCATGATTGGCCTGGGACTATGTTCACCAGTTGGGGGGGGAAGGGTTGGGGGGAATGTTGGGGGGGGGAGTTGGGGCTTGGGAGGGTGGAGGGGGGGAGCTTGGTGTGTTCACTATGGTTTAGCATTTGGTACCTGGGGTTGGGCTGGCTGGGGGTTTGTGTCGCGGCAGACGGGACGCACGCACACGCATGGCTTCTGACAGCATAAATATCCTCTCTCTTAATGTTAAGGGACTCAATAACCCTATCAAAAGGAGGGCAGTCATCTCCTTCCTTGAGCGTTCTGGGGCCGAAATATGTCTGTTGCAGGAAACGCATCTGTTGGCGAAAGATTGGCACCGCATGAAAGCAAGAGCCTTCCCCCACCAATTCTACTCCACGACCAACGAGAAGAAAGCGGGCGTAGCAATACTAGTGGCCAGACACTTCAAAGGGCGGGTTGGGGGCAAGGTGGCGGAAATCAGGGGCAGGCTCCTAGCACACACGATACACATAGGTACTTCTTCCTTCACGTTAGGCTCCATTTATGCACCCAACACCAAACAAGAGGTCTTCTTGAAAGGGGCGCTGTCTGAAGCGCTTTCGGGGGATATGAGGCTGGTGCTGGTGGGAGGGGACTTGAACCTGGTCATGGATAACGAGAAGGATAGGTCTGGGAAGAGATTTGGGGACGCCGGAGCGCTGTCGGCGACCGGGAAGCAGTGGTTAGGGGACAGGGGGCTGACTGACATTTGGCGGGACAAACATCTTACTGCCACGGGATACACCTTTTATTCTCATGTGCACCACACATATGCTAGAATAGACCACTTCCTGGGTTCAGCGGACGTACTCCCCTTGGTTAAGGACATTGACATTACACCAGCGGCACTTTCGGACCACGACGCGGTGATCCTTCAACTGACTGTCCCGCATACTCCTCCTCATAGGGGCAGGTGGCGACTCAGGGAAAGTATACTTTCCCGCGAGGGAGTGGTGCAGCAACTGTCCCAAAGCATTACCACCTACTTGGCTCATAATGACACGGGAGAGGTAACCCAGGCGACATTGTGGGGGGCGCTTAAGGCGGTCATTAGGGGCGAAATCATGGCGATCGCCGCGGCAGAAAATAGGGAGCGGAAAGATCGGAGACGAGACCTGGAGACGCAAGTGCTAGACCTAGAACGGGTTCACAGCCGGACGGGAGCCCCCCGGATTTGGCGCAAGCTGAAAGCGGTCAGGGCACAACTGGCGAGTTTGGACCTAGACAGGGCAGAATACGCGGCGCTCCGCCTCCGCCACACGTACTACGTAGGGGGAGACAAGACAGGCCGCTTGCTGGCTAGCAAACTTAAGGCCAAAACCGTCCGCTCCCAGATCCCAGTGATACGCGGAGACAATGGCGGTGAGGTCCGGGAGGAGGACGGCATAGCGGAGGCATTTCGAACCTTTTATGAGCAGCTATATGCTGCCGATCGGACCGTGGGGGAGGAGGCGGGGAGGACCTACCTGGAGACTATGGAGGTCACTGCTCTTAACGACGTGAACTCCGCAGCGTTAGACGCCCCTTTCCGCCTGGAGGAAGTCATAGCGGCCATCGCCCGTCTCAAACCCTTGAAAGCTCCGGGCCCGGACGGCTTCTCCGCGGGCTTTTACAAAACCTTTTGCCCCCTCCTGGCACCGGTCCTCACAAAACTGTTCAACTCGTTCGAGGGCCAGGGCTCAATCCCGAGGGAGATGTTAGAGGCAGAAATCATAGTCCTTCCGAAACCGGGTAAGGACCCCTCGCGCTGCGCTGCGTACAGGCCGATTTCGCTTCTTAACGTAGACCTTAAGCTCTTCATGGGCATTCTGGCCTCCCGACTGGGTCCGTGTCTTCCAGGCGTTATCGATCCTGACCAAGCGGGCTTCGTTCCCTCCCGGCAGTGCGCAGATAATACAAAGCGCATTATGCATGTCATAGATAAAGCCCACGCCAACGCCTCGGACGCAGCACTGCTCTCGGTAGACGCCGAGAAGGCGTTCGACAGGGTGGACTGGAGGTTCCTGGAACAGACGCTGGTTAAGTTCGGCGTGGGTCCACGCTTCCGCTCATGGGTGGCGGGATGCTACACATCCCCGAAGGCGACCATCAAAGTCAACGGGGTTAGCTCAAAGCCGTTCGACATCCAGAGAGGCACGCGACAGGGTTGCCCCCTCTCGCCGCTCCTATTCGCCCTTTATATCGAGCCGTTTGCCCAGCGCGTCCGCGACAATAATGCCATAGCCGGGATCAAGTTCGGGGGAGTGGAGCAAACCATAAGCCTCTACGCGGACGACATTCTGGTGGCGGTAGATAACCCGTGGGTCTCTTTGCCGGCCTTCCTGTCGGAAATGACCGCGTTCGGAGCAGTGTCGGGCTTCAAAATGAACGTCCAGAAGTCCGTCGTCCTGCCACTGGGTAGCAATACCCGACCGGCTAACAGGGCATTGCTGCACTTGGGGGGGCTTGAGGTCAGCACCACCGTGCAGTACCTGGGGATAGACTTGACACCGGCGACAGCCCAAACGGTCGACCTTAACTACACCAAGCTGCTGTCGCGCGTTCAGGGAGACATTGCGAGGTGGAAGCAACAGCCGCTTTCGTGGCTGGGTCGGGTGGCGGCCATAAAAATGTCCCTGCTGCCCAAGATCCTCTACGTATTCCAGACCATCCCCGTCACTCCCCCACTGGGGATGTTGAAGAAGCTGCAGGACGCCCTGCACCACTATGTTTGGGCGAATAAAAGGTCCAGGCTGCGGCGCGACCTGGCCACGAGGACGACGGCGGAGGGGGGCTTGGGGGTCCCGGACCTGAGGCGTTACTTCCAAGCGGCTCAGCTTAGATTCCTTCTGGAGTGGTCCCGACCGACTTCGGAGAAGCATTGGTTGTTCCAGGACAGGGCCATGGCGGGCCTGCCCCTTTGGAAGGTTCCATTCCTGGCGCGGCCGGACAGACCACCGTACCTCAAGAGATCCCCCATCACCAGGACTCTTTTACAAGTGTGGGATGCAACCGCGGTTCCGAGAGGCCTGACGACCTTTCCCTCCCCCATGACGCCTCTGCTAGACAATCCGGCGTTCCCCCCGGGCAGATCCCCAAGCTCATTCCCTCAATGGCGACAATCCGAATGCCGCTCTGCATGCCACCTATTCGACACGGAGGGCTTTATGACCTGGGACGCAGTGATAGCGAATTACACACTGGATAAGCCACTCCGCTACCAGTACTTTCAGCTCAGGCACTGGCTGATGCACACCGACGTGGCGCCTTTGGCGGGCCGCCCCCTCACCCCCTATGAGAGATGGATCGTGACCAAAACGTCAGACACAAGGTCCATCACTGACTTATATCTGATGCTGTCCCCATCCCCCTCTACGGAGAAATCTGCTGGGCAGAGGCGCTGGGAGAGGGAACTGGGACGCACTCTTTCTGCAAAAGAGTGGCGGGAAGTATACTACCGAGCTCACCACACGGCCAGGAATACCGCCAGCAGGGAGGCGGCGGTCAAGATCGCCTATTACTGGCACTTGACCCCTGAGCGCCTACACCAGGGAAACCCGAGCAGAGACCCTAAATGTTGGAGAGGTTGCGGGCACACGGGGACCATGCTACACATTCTGTGGGAATGCACCGCGGTACAGGAATATTGGGAGGCAGTACTTAAGGACATAGACACTCACTTTGACACCGACATTCCACGATTCCCGGCTTATGCTGTCCTTGGCCTGCCGAACAGCCTGACGTTCCCACTCAAGTCCATGCGGGGTAAACAGATGGGATTGGCAATGGGGGCGGCAACTCAGCATATTCTGTCGCTATGGGGGTCCACTAGGCAGCCCACACACACGGGGTGGTTACACAGGTTATGGTACATCATGGGGATGGAGAGGATACAGGCCTCGCTCACTCAGTCATCCAAAACTTTCAGAGAAACTTGGCAGCCACTCACCTCTCTACTTTCCCAAGAATTTACGGAGCTTACATGTCCGAGATATCTCAGAGTCCTGAAACTGGCGGAAGGGTTTCGGGAGGATACGGCTCGAGTGGAGCACAAAGTCTAACCTGTACCCCGAACATCCACCTTTATGCGCTACAAGGAACACACCGGGCGGGAGGGGGGAGGTTGGGGGGGTAGGGGGTTGTTGGAGGGGGTAGGGCACTGTTGGGGTAGGTTGGGGGGGTGGGCCTTTGGGTGGTTGGTGGAAAAGAGTTCTGGTGGTCGCCGGGGGGCGTGTCCCCCACTAAGCGAACATACTCGGGCGCCCGGACTCGCCTCACTTCCTGGACGCACAGTGGGGTACTCAGCAGTGCGGGGGACGGGTGCCACGGCGTAGCTTTTTGTTTCTTCATATGTTGTATGTAAGATATCGCTATGTGGAACTCAATAAAAATATATTTGATCAAAAAAAAAAAAGAATACCATTCAGATTAGCATGCGATGCAGCAATTTTTTAAAGGTTCATGTAAAATATTTCGGTAAAGAACAGGGTGTGGTGTTCTTAACGGATGACAACCTTGTTTTTTGGTGAAGACAGGAAGATTCATGATGACAGGTTAAAGAGAGTTTTAGGAATTCTTGTAAACAACACTTTAACTGTAGGGTTTAAAAATGCAAATTTGCTGAACGTACAGTAACATGCATGGGTCATATAATTGGTGAAGAGGGTATTAAACCTAAAGTGTCTGTGAACAGTGTGATTGAGAAGTCTTCTGTACCTAGCAATAAAGAGGAAATTAGGTACTTTTTTGGGATGGCTAAGGACTGTGCTAAATTCATTTCAAGATTTGCAGGCAGGTACTAAAAAAACAAAACGAAATTTGAGTGGTCAACAGAGTGTAATGTGGACTTTCTCAAAATCAAGTCTAGTATCAATACTGTGGCTACTTTAAGCAGTTTTGACCCAGAACTGGTCAGTGGTATTAAAACTGATGCAGGCAGGAGGGTTGTGGGAGCAGGTATGACATTTCCTTTGCTTTCAGGTCATTGTCACCAGCAGAGAAGAAGTAGCCCCGAATTGAAAAAGAAGCTTGGCATAGGCCGTGGACCATTTCAGAGTTTTTATTTGGGGAAAACCGTTGATAATTCAGTGTGACCATAAGCCTGTCATCAGGCTGTTGACAACGAAAGGAACTGTCAATACATCGGCCAGAATGGCGAGACTTTCTATGCAAATGCAGGATTATATTTACAAAATTGTATATGTTCACAAATCACTTGCTTTGATTGGGCACAAGCTCATTTGTTTTTTGTTGTAAAAAAAAGTTCTACTTTGTAGCTTGCCACTGAGGTATCACTTTGTAGACCATAAAGTGTGATCAGTCAAATCTCAGAAAAGCGTCCTCTAAACTTAGAGTTCGTCCCTACCGGCGCTGCTGTGAAAATCGCCAAGTAGCGATTTATTCCTATATATCCTAGTTATTCATAAATCTTGAAAAAGAAATTTGAGAAAAACTATTTGTTCCAATGAATGATGTTCAAGTTTATTTCATTATCTTCTGTAAATGTTGTAATTCACTTGTTACAGTGTATTTTTCATTGCATTCAGGCTTGAATCAATCGTTTTCCTAATGAACCCAATGCAAAATTCGTGTCTCAAGGACACTTCATCAGGGGAATCTATTAAGGGTGAAAAATATGTATAAGAGGACACCTGTATATATTTCATTACTATACAGTAAATCATGATTTGTAAAACTTGTCTTATTTCATGAATAGGCAATAAAAATGTTTGTGTATGTGGACAGTGAAAAGGTAATCTTGTGTGTATTTACTCGTGGAAGCTAAGGTGAAAAAACGGCTTCTATCGCAAACGAATATTAGGTGAAAGTGACCAGTAACGAGGTGAAAACACAGCATTGTGGTTTATCTGAATAAGTGCTTCAACGATGTGAGGTCTCAGTATTATATAATTGAAGCTTCGTGACAGTGCGCAGTTTTAACAAAACATAGCAAATATAAAACGTGACGTAAACAGTTGGTCGAGTGAATTAAAAACTAGTTCTTGAAAGATGAAAAGTCGAAGTGAAAGAGAGAGAGTATTAAACGCGGTTCACAAAAGTTTCTACAAAAAGTTCTTATCATGAATGTAAAGCTTTATATGTTCGCGCGCCGAAGCTCGAAGTTAATAGTTTAATCGCGCCATTGAATCTATGGCGTCTGTTTATATGTAGAAATAGAAGACGGTGGTTAGGTCACAGGGTACGCATTTCAATAGGCGCCATCTTAGAGTGGTGAAAAAGCATCCCGAAGTAAAAAAACGGGAGAAAATGTGTAGTGTAGGAGAATAAAGGTATCTAAAGGTGTCAGTGAGAAAAAATAAAACAATGATGGTTTCAAAGGCATTGTAGGCGAGTGTCAAAGTATAAGATGATGACTTTTCGTATATGAAAATTTGATAGGGATAAATGTGATAAGGTAACATAAAACAGTATCACTGGTATATAATAGAAAGAAAAGTATACATATTAATTCTAAATATTCTGAACAGTGAGTCCACCATGTATAAAATTAAAGGTAACAAGAGAATTCCAGTCGATCATTAAGTCCATTGGGCCTTATAGCCTCCAAGCTATAATCCATTAATTTTCTTTTCGTAAAAGGACTTTATTGATGTCTTGTCCTTCCGTTTTCGTGATTGTTTGCAGTAAGATGAAGTGTAATTGCGATATGTTATGTCTTCTTTCTTGAAAGTGTAATGCTACAGTAGATTTGACATTTTTGGTTCTAATGTTGCTTTTGTGTTCCGATAGTCTGGTTTTGATTTTTCGTGTAGTTTTTCTCACGTAAACCAGCCCAAATGGGCATTTTAAATATATAAATTACGTTTGCAGTATCACAACTCGCTGTAACTTTTAATTTGATGGGGGTACCTCTTATTGGGTGCATAATTGTACGTCCTTTGATTATCCAATGACAATTGTTGCAATTATGGCAAGGTAGAGTTCCTCTATATTGAGGTTTTTCACTTTCATCAATGGGTTTCAGTATTTCTTGTATGTTTCTGCTCCTAGTATAGGCAAATATGGGTTTACTTTTAAAAATGCCTTTAAATCTGGTTCATTTGTCAGAATTTGCCAATGTTTTAATATGGTTTGTTTGTAATACCGACTTTTAGTTGAGTATTTGGAAACAACTACCAGTCTTGGGCCTTGAGGTTTAACTGATGGTTGCAACAGTTCTGTTCTCGTTTTCGAAGTATACTTAACCTTTGCATCTTGTAACACTTTGAGGGGATATCCTCATTCTTGGAAGTGGTGTATCATATTATCTATTTGAGTCTGTGATTCAGTGCTTTCAGAAACAATCCTTTTTACTCTGTAAAGTTGTGAGAGTGGTAGGTGATTTTTGAGAGATAATTGGTGAAAGCTTCTATAATGCAGTAGGTTATTGCGGTCTGTGGATTTTTTATAGAGAGTGGTTTCTATCTTGTTCTCTTTGATACTCAATAGTAC
Source organism: Lissotriton helveticus (assembly GCF_964261635.1). Classification (NCBI taxonomy): domain Eukaryota; kingdom Metazoa; phylum Chordata; class Amphibia; order Caudata; family Salamandridae; genus Lissotriton; species Lissotriton helveticus. The sequence continues at coordinate 31,862,265 of NC_136068.1, forward strand.
ATCAAGATAGGGTATAGATTTGTTTTCCACTTGATAAGTGAATTGTATACAATCATTAATTGTATTTAGGTTATCTAATGCTTGAATCAAGGTTGAATATGGGGCAAACCATAGTACAAAAATGTTATCAATGTAACGTCAAAAAATTCTTGCATGTTTCTTCCAGTGTTCTAGGCTCAAAATGTTTTTTGGTCTCAAATGTATTCATGAAAATGTTTGCATAACAAGGAGCTGTAGAATTGCCCATAGATGTACCTGTGAGCTGTAAGTAATGTTCATCTTTCCATTCAAAATAACTTTGGTAAAGGGTGAAGGTTAGAAGTACCATCAGGAATATTTGAAATTGTTGATCTAATGGTGAATTGTTGATCTACCAGGCAAGGCAAGTCATAAAACCTTAAACACTTTTGAAACCTTAGTAAGCAATGACATTAACAAATTGGATTTTAGAAAATGCACCAAATTACAAAATCTATCAAAAAAGGAATTGAACATAATGAAGAGAATATCACACAATCCTAACATCATCTGCCAGAGGGCAGACAAAGGGGGAGCCCTTGTGCTCATGCATTTAAACTTCTACACCTCTCAAGTCAATGCTCATGTCAGTGACAAAGACACATATATCCTGTTGGGATACAACCCTACAAAAATATTCCAAGAACAACTCTTACACATTCTTAAGAAGGCATTATATGAAGGAATTATCTCTGAGAAAACAAAAAGGTTTCTCACCAAAAAATATCCCAAAACTCCTAAAATCTACACGCTTCCAAAAATTCACAAGGACCTAAAACAACCACCATTTCGTCCTATAGTCAACACAAGAGGGAGCATCCATGAACCAATAGGTCAATTTCTGGATATACACTTACAAGATTTTGTGATAGAAGCCCAAACTTATGTAAAAGACACTACCGATTTTTTGACAAAATTTCAACAGATCACACTGCCTGAAAAATGAAGAAGTATGGATGAGTACCATAGACGTGAAATCGCTCTATACCTCCATTCCACACAATCTGGGTATTGAAGCAATAGAAGAAACATTGTTAAATTCACCATTAGATCAACAATTTCAAATATTCCTGATCGAACTTCTAACCTTCACCCTTTATCAAACTTATTTTGAATGGAAAGATGAACATTACTTACAGCTCACAGGTACATCTATGGGCAATTCTACAGCTCTTTGTTATGCAAACATTTTCCTGAATAAATTTGAGACCAAAAAGATTTTGAGCCTAGAACATTGGAAGAAACATGCACACATTTTTTTACATTACATTGATGACATTTTTGTACTATGGTTTGGCCCATATTCAACATTGATTCAAGCAATAGATAACCTAAATACAATTATTGATCGTATACAATTCACTTATCAAGTGGAAAACAAATCCATACCCTATCTGGATGTACTATTGAGTATCAAAGAGAAAAAGATAGAAACCACTCTCTATAAAAAATCCACAGACTGCAATAACCTACTTCATTACAGAAGCTTTCACCAATTATCTCTCAAAAATCACCTACCACTCTCACAACTTTACAGAGTAAAAAGGATCGTTTCTGAAAGCACTGAATCACAGACTCAAATAGATAATATGATACACCGCTTCCAAGAACGAGGATATCCCCTCAAAGTGTTACAAGATGCAAAGGTTAAGTGTACTTCGAAAACGAGAACAGAACTGGTACAAACATCAGTCAAACCTCAAGGATCAAGAGTGGTAGTTGTTTCCAAATACTCAACTAAAAGTCGGTATTACAAACAAACCATATTAAAACATTGGCAAATTCTGACAAATGAACCAGATTTTAAAGGCATTTTTCAAAGTAAACCCATATTTGCCTATACTAGTATCAGAAACATACAAGAAATACTGAAACCCATTGATGAAAGTGAAAAAACCTCAATATAGAGGAACTCTACCATGCCATAATTGCAACAATTGTCATTCGATAATCAAAGGAAGTACAATTATGCACCCAATGAGAGGCACCCCCATCAAATTAAAAGTTACAGCGAGTTGCGATACTACAAATGTATTTTATATGTGAAAATGCCCATGTGGGCTGGTTTACGTGAGAAAAACTACAAGAAAAATCAAAACCTGACTATTGGAACACAAAAGCAACATTAGAACCAAAAATGTCAAATCTACTGTAGCATTACACTTTCAAGAAAGAAGACCTAACATATCGCAATTACAATTCATGATACTGGAAACAATCACGAAAACTGAAGGACAAGACATCAATAAAGTCCTTTTACGAAAAGAAAATGAATGGATTTATAGATTGGAGGCTATGAAGCCCAATGGACTTAATGATCGACTGGAATTCTCTTGTTACATTTAATTTTATACATGGTGGACTCACTGTTCAGAATATTTAGAATTAATATGTATACCTTTTTTCTGTTATATACCAGTGATACTGTTTTGTGTTACCTTATCACATTTATCCCTATCAAATTTTCATATACGAAAACAGTCATCCTGTTATACTTTGACACTCGCCTGCAATGCCTTTGAAACTATCATTGTTTTATTTTTTCTCACTGACACCTTTAGATGCTTTTATTCCTCTACACTAAACATTTTCTCCCGTTTTTTTTACTTCAGGACGCTTTTTCACTACTCTAAGATGGCGCCGATTGAAATGCGCACAACGTGACCTAACCACCGTCTGTCAGGGTTAGATCAGGGAGCCTGCATCTCGCGCTGAGAACTGAAAGTATTGTGCTCAAACTACAATTCCCAGAAGGCCTTCTGGGAAGTGAGACTAACGTTTAAATTCACGCTCAGCGCATTGGAGCACTGTACGTGATACTGAACCTGTTTCCTGTTGCAGAGCGGCTGCTCTGTCCTTCGCTGTACCTTGGATTCCTTTGCCCACGGCTCCGGCTTCATTTCTCCCCCGGAGAATTCCCAGTCTTCACGCGTCTCACTCGGCGAGTGAGGACGCATTTCCTTGGTTGCTTCGTTCCAGCTCCCCCGCGCACGGCTGCGGCGGGGTGTTCAGGTGCCTTCCTCGCTCACGGCTGTGGCGGGGCTTCGTTTGGGCTCCTGGTGTTTTCCCTCCTCTCCGGTCGCGGCTACGATGAGGGGAACATTTCTTCCGGAAAATTGCTCAGCTGAGCAGAAGGGAGGCGACGTCTGTCCAGTGAGTTATGAACAGATACCCGGCCGGGTAGGAAGTTTTCTGACATTGTTTTCTTGCCTTTCTTTCTCATGGGAATCATTATGGTATGTAATACCATGCAGTTAGTTCCTGGATCAAGATTTCGAGACTAGTACTTTCCTTTTGTTTTCTCTAGGATTACAAGACTGTGATCTATTCCGGTTAGGAATTAACATTAGTATTGTTACCTACTCGCTGCTCGTTGGTTTTCTGGAGCGATAAGGACTATTTTTGTTTCCTCATTTTTTCACCTTATTTTGTGGAATACTGGGGGGTTTAGAAGTGAGTGAGTGCATGAACGAATGTTGACGTTGACTGGTCTATTTGGAGATAGGTGGTCAATTACAGCTGGTTCTAGTGTTTCTAGGTGGATAGCATATTCCTCAACGTAAGAGAAGCAACTTACTGGAAGTTAAGGAAGACTCCTCAGGGAACAACCTAGAAGGTATTGCTGTGAATCTAGTGAGAGTTTAATGAGAGTAGTCAAAGTATATGTACTGTATTAATCTTGTGCTTTTTATTACAGGTTGTCACCTTTCCACTGCTGTCCCCTCTCTATTCCTTTTTTCCCTCGCCTGATCTCCTTTATACTCTGTGTATCATACAGTCAGAGTGTGAGGAGATCTGGAGGTGGACCCAATAGAGCATTGTCCTGATCCTGAGGAGCATACGGTCGTGACACCGCCTTCTATTTCTACATATAAACAGACGCCATAGATTTAATGGCGCGATTGAACTATAAAGCTTCAGATTTATGGTAAGAACTTTTTGTAGAAACTCTCGTGAACCGCGCTTGATACTCTCTTCCTTTCACTGCGACTTTTCATCTTTCAAGCTAGTTTTTAATTCACTCGACCAATTGTTTATGTCACGTTTTATATTTGTTATGTTTTGTTAAAATCGAGCACTGTCACGAAGCTTCAATGATATAATACTGAGACCCGACATCGTTGGAGCACTTATTAGGATAAACCACAATGCTTTGTTTTCACCTCGTTACTGGTCACTTTCACCTAATATTCGTTTGCGTAGACGCCATTTTTTCACCTTAGCTTCCACAAGTAAATACACACGAGATTACCTTTTCACTGTCCACATACACAAACATTTTTCTTGCCTATTCATGAAATAAGACACGTTTTACAAATCATGATTTACTGTATAGCAATGAAATATATACAGGTGCCCTCTTATACATATTTTTCACCCTTAATAGATTCCCCTGATGAAGTGTCCTTGAGACACGACATGCATTGGGATCATTAGGAAAACGATTGATTCAAGCTTGAATGCAATGAAAAATACTCTGTAACATGTGAATTACAACATTTACAGAAGATAATGAAATAAACTTGAACATTGATGGAGCAGGTTAATGAACAATATTTTGTTCATGCTTGTGAAGCCAGACTTCCATAATGTTTAATAAAACTAATATGTTTGTTGCATGTTATTAAATCAACCTAGAATAAACTGTGCATCATAAACACATGGGATTAACATTATGCTTATTTGTGCAGAATGCAAAAGAAATAATACAATAATTATTGTCTATTGTCTTTGTCATACACTAACTGCTGCTCTAAAAAATAGCATGTGCTTTTGTTTTGTCTTTTCTGTGACACAAATATATGCTGCCTAAATGTGCTTCTGCTAGGTAACATAATTAATGGGTTAACATTTAGCAAAGGGGGTGGGTAACAGAACAAATGTCAATTCCTTAGTTAATTGATGTTTTATGTTAGTTTAAATAATAGTTTTCCAAATGAAGCTTAGAGTTGGCTGCAGAAAAATAATACATTTTAAAAAGTGACGCAAGAAAAGGTGGCGCAGAAAATTGACGCTTTCTGAAAAGAGACCTGCTGATGTAAAGCCACAAGAGAAAACTTATTTTGAAAAAGATGAAAGCCTATAAACTTTTATTGTTAAAAGTTTTGAAAAGAACTGCCAAAGGCGACCCTGTGGAGAAAGGTTTACTATTGTGCCAAGGGAAGCTCAGTACGGACAGGCTCAAGGTTGAGAGGAAGAGCCGTGGCATTTTTTTTGTATTACATGAACATCTTTGCTACAAAATGTAGCAGCCTAAGGAAGTGTCGCAAGGACTCTGTGCATGAACAATGGGTTAGTGAAAAAAAACCCGGACATGAGGTAGAAGATGTCACAATTTACTGTGGCATGAGGTGGTTCAGCCAATGGAGAGCCAGAATTCAGCTGTTGGAATGTGAAAATAGTTAGTTCAGCTTTAGTTTTAGGGTATAAGAATGAGCTCAAAGAGCAGACTTTTGCCTAAGCTTTTGATTCTAGAGGGTCGTGTTCTGCTGATGGATGAACGTACGTAAGGAAAGGAGCCTTTAATAAAGACTTTATTTTCAGGCAATGAGGGTAGAAACAGGGAATTAGTTAGGGTTTGGAAATGCTTATTTTCACTTATTTCTGCTAATGAATAATATTTCTTGAATTAAGCTCTCTTTATAAATGCTGAATAAACTTTTCTTTATGACATTTTCTAATACTTGTTTAATAAAGTTCCAAAACCTAAGTTTCCATGAATATGTTTAAATAAACTTACTAAATGACAAGCTGGTCTTGTTTATTATGGATAGTTTAAACAACATATATAGATCTAATCGCCTCATGATTCAGACGCTCTGTTGTTGATATGGGCCTAGTATTGTATGGTAAGTTTAGTGGTAGTAGGTAGAGTCATTTATGCAAAATTTTGGTAGGGGCGCTGGATCCATTTACAGAAGATAATGAAATAAACTTGAACATCATTCATTGGAACAAATTGTTTTTCTCAAATTTCTTTTTCAAGATTTATGAATAACTAGGATATACATGAATAAATCGCTACTTGGCGATTTTCACAGCAGCGCCGGGATGGACGAACGCTAAATTTGTATATGTACCAGGGAAACACACTGTGGTAGCCAACTGTCTTTCTATAATTTCAGGTGGCATTGGTTTATGATCGTGGTACTCAAGCAATAAAGAGGGATGAATGGATTGTGGAGTATAAGAATGATAGGGTGTTTCAGTAAGTGTCTCCTTTTATCTACAATGGTTGGCCGAGGAAGGAACACCTTAACAGGGATGTAAGACCTTTCCGGGAAATTAGATCAGAGCCTTCTATCGACAATGAGCTGATTTTTAGAGGGAACAGAATTGTTCCCCCTGTGGGGGTGCATGGAACGATTATGGATTTGTGTCATGAAGGCCATTTTGGAGTGGTTTGAACCAATTCTGCTGTGAAGAAACTTTTCTGGTGGCGAGGTGTGGAAAGTGGAAAGATTCATCAGGTAATGCCCAAGGTGCACCTTCCCAGGCAAATCGTTACATATATTTAGGCCTCCCATGAGTGATTGGTGCATTCACAAACAACGTGGGAATCTGTAGCAGTTGTGGACCGGTTGGGAAGTCACAAATATTCATTGTGGTACTTTTTACAAGATGGCCTGTTGTACATTTTATGAAAAAAGCTGACTGTGAAACAGTTTTCAAGTTTTTGGATGGAGTTTTCATTTTAGGAATAATTCAATCAGCAATTTTGTGCACAACGATTGGGTAGTATAGGTGATGAAAGCTGTGTGGGCTTATAGAGTAACAACTAATAATGTCACTGGGTTGTCGCCTTTTGTAATTATGAGGGGAAGGAACCCCAGGACAAAAGCTAACCCTAGTTGGTTGGGATATGTGAGTGTTGGCAATTGGGTCACCTGAGCTGGTCCAAGAAAGGTCAGTAGAAATGCATAAAAAGCAAACAGTATTACAGTTACAAACATGGCGTGGAAACTATTAATGTTAAAGTTTGGGTTCAAATCAAGAATCCTTGTAAAGTTCCCAAAGACGTGAGCAAATATTTTGATCCTGAGATGGTTGTGGAAGTGTTGTAGGATGTAGTCAGAATACAGTGTGGTAAGGTGTGGAATCTAACTGGTGGTTTTTGTTTCACAGGATTTGTGGAAGGACTTTGAAGTTATTCTGGAAAAGGACTTCAATTGGCTAGAGGACTCAGCTACCATGATTAGTAAGCGTACCATCACAACGCGTGCTTTTACAACACGTCCCTTACAACGCAAGTCGTTACCACGACTTGCGGCGGGGGCGCGGATTGAGAATAGTATCATTTACTATTCTAACACCAGTCCCCGTGGACACTAGGGAAGGTGTTGGAATAGTAAATATACTATTCTTAATCCTCTAGCGCCCTCCAGCGCAAGTCGTGGTTACGACTTGCGTTGTAATGGAAGCGTTGTAAAAGCCTTGCGGAGTAAAATCCGCGTGGTAAAGGATGTTTCCCGTAAGCTTCACCCGGTGATGGCTCGGAACAAATTTTAGGGGATGGTGGTGTAGCCGAAGAGCCTGATTCCAGTGTAGGTGTGGGCACTAATGATATGGTGGAGGCTAACTCTAGTGTGGTGGACAAAGAAAGCCTCCTGGTTGGTTGAAGGATTACATTGTGGAGACAATGGAGTAGGATTAATTTTGCATGATTTTAAGTGAAGTTACTGGTTTTGATTTGAGTGAAGGAGTGTGAATAGTGATGAACGTATTTCGTTTTTGGGTAGAGCTGAAAGTATTTTGTTTGTTATTTTAGAATGTTTTTGTTTAGTTCTATTTTTCCTCAATATTAGGTTATATTGTTATTCTAATCATTATATATAAGTAAGGGGGATGTGTTGTAGGCGCAAGCGTTACTGCGAGCAGGGACAAAGTTTGACCTATTCGGTGGCCATTGTAAAAATAATCTAATACACACCTGTTAGAGGAAAATCCATTGTGTATGGCTGAAAGCTTCGGCGGTCTACATGGAATACTGGCATATTTACATTGCAGGTGGTACCTTCAGGGTGATTTGCACACCAGTTTTTGAGCAATGTCAGTTGATGTGACGGTTTCTAATATAGAATGCAGCCTCTTGTGATGCGTGGAGTGTTCTGTGGTAGCACAGAAGACTGCAGAGATCATTGCAGGCTGAAGGGCCTTTCATTACTCCCCTACAAAACTTAAATAATTACTCTTCAAAAGTATTCAAAGCTGAGTGTTTATCCCACTACACAATCCTTTCCTGTGCTATCCTTCCAGCCAAAGGACCTCCAGGACAGGATGCTCTATTGATGTCAGATACTCTCCTCTGTTTTATAAGTGTTACATGTGCTAAGTCTTTTCCTTCTCTCTTCTGCAGAATCCAGGCTTAGCTGCAAACTCAGTGTACATGGTAAGTACATAACACAGTACAAGGGTCAGACCTTGTGAGATCCCAAGACGTAAGCCTTCGAGTCATTATTGTATTTCACCTTAAAAGACAGGAAGCAGATCCCTGGCACAGGAAGTGGAGACACACTTCCTGTGAGGTGGAGACTTGTCTGCCTGGGGGACAAAGAAACAGGCAATAGAGCTAGGGCAGATGTTCTTGGTCCTCAACTTTGATGGTTATGGAGGAAGATGAGGAGTCTCAGGGAGGAGAACATCAGCAGAGCGTGCATCAAGAACTGATGCAAACTAACCAACAGGATTCACAAAGAACTTATTTGTAGTAATAATAATAAATTATTAATAATATGAATAACAATAATAATACCAAAACAATAGAGGAAGTGAAGAGGTATTGACAGAATCACCCTCCAAACCGATATGCACAAACAAAGAGATTCTATCAATGTGTAGTGATTTAATTTTTTATATTTATTTTTTGTGGGTGGTGAAATAATAAACTCTCTCTTAGGGTGGTAAAGATGAGAGCACAATGTGCTTTTTAAAATACCCCTCACACACTAAAAAAATCCAATAGTGTCATGCTTCATCATTGGGGTCTTCCCGTCCCTCTACGGGGCGGGGCGTGCTACGACCTGGCGAACTACGCGGGAGCACTAGTATGGTGACAAGGCTATGTGACAGTGCAAAGTGGGTGGTGTCAGTGAAGTGTAGGGACCTAGTTATGTGTGGGAATTTAAAAAAGCTAAAAATCCTCTGGCTAGTGGAAAAAAACAATTTATTCACTTCCCTAGCTGGGGACGTTAAGAAGGGGGTTTTGAGGTAGAGCAATTAGCTACAACCTGGTCTACATGTTTCGTAAGCAGTCCCCTACTGCCTACTCATCAGGACCTTCTAATGGCCCCTACTAGAATAGAGCTCAGTTGCTAAATGTGGTAAGCCTATTGTCCTAAAAACTAGCAGTAAAAATTCACTGTTAGTTTTAGCTTCAGGGCATGAGCTGGCCCCAGTGAAGCAAAAATTTCAAAAAGATGACCTGATTATGGTCTCTGTAAAATAAATGAGGAAAAAAAAAGGGAGAGAAAAGCACAAATTATGACAATTGTAGCTGTAATTTGTCTTTAGGCACACATAATTCTTAGCGCCACAAGTCCGACTTATCATTTGCCCGTTTTATAAAGAATATACTTAAGACTTTATGGACAGAGTGATGGTTCAATCTGCCATCCCCTGAATGTTCGTATTTTGCCCGAACATTTTGTTGCCCCATGTAATTAGGACTGGTTTCATCTCAACACACACACATTCATAACTCAATGCACACAACGACACTCCACAGGGTTAAAAACGAGGAACCCGACTCTTTTTATGCCAGTAATGGTTTTAGAAATAATCATTAAAATATTCAAAAAGGCACATCCATGTAATTGGATAGTTAGCGATACATACTGCTTTGGTATATGTGGTATGCCCCATGAGCTGACAATCGGTAGGTATTCAACGCGGCACTCTGAAAAAGAGAAACCACGCCCTTAGCGTCGCACAAACACACATAACAAACATATGAGCCCCCGTCTCCAATGCCAAGTGTTTAGAGACCTTTGACAAAGTCTTTTACTCACATTGTCCGCATAATCATATTGCCTTACTTCTAACCATATTGCCGCTCTGAAGAATGATCGCGTCTGGGGTAGTGTGATCATATAAGCTCCACTGAGCGCCGGTGTCGCGTTAGAGGTCTGTTTGCAAGACTGGCGTGCTGACCTAAGATGGCCGCCTGGGATGGAACAAGGGTGTGTTTGAACGGAAGTCTGTCTTCCGTGTCTACTAAGTTATCAACAAGCTTTCAGCCCGAACATTATTTTAAAGGAACAAACGTGATCTCATCATCTAGGCTCATCCGTTCTCAATGTTAAATTCTATTAAACGGGCATTTGTGTTGATTCTGTTTGTTAAATCACACTGGACCCCTTGAAATACAAAAACGGGCTGTTGTGAAGTCCTGGTGGCCCCTCTAGATGGTTCGGGGGGGTTTTGGGCCCAGATTGTGTTACAGGTTCGCAGAAGAAGGTCTGTCAGTCTATGAAAAGACTGTCAGTTACTGTCGGGCTTGTGCCCAGATTATGTTACTGGATCACAGTAAGTGATCTATCATTGTTTTAAAAAAAAGGGTATGAAAAGTGGGGACTGGATCACAAATAAAGAAGGGGAGTTTCTGTGTCAAAAGAACCCTAGAACCCCTTACTTATATATCTTACCAAAGATTCACAAGGACCTTGAGAACCCACCGGGTAGACCCATTGTATCGGGGATTGGGTCAGCCACCCACTTTGCACTGTCACATAGCCTTGTCACCATACTAGTCACCATACTAGTGCTCCCGCGTAGTTCGCCAGGTCGTAGCACGCCCCGCCCCGTAGAGGGACGGGAAGACCCCAATGATGAAGCATGACACTATTGGATTTTTTTAGTGTGTGAGGGGTATTTTAAAAAGCACATTGTGCTCTCATCTTTACCACCCTAAGAGAGAGTTTATTATTTCACCACCCACAAAAAATAAATATAAAAAATTAAATCACTACACATTGATAGAATCTCTTTGTTTTAACAATAATAATATTTAGCATTAATATTAATGTTAATAGAATTCTCCAGGATGCACTTCCCTGTGTCATAGTAGCTGTCAGTATAAGTATTTGCTCTTAATTATGGGTGTAGGAAGGATAAATTGTAGACTTTGCTGAATTCAAACTCATGTTCTGCAGACGTCAGCAGATAAAATGATAACCCTAATAATTCATGGTCCTCACATTTTCAGAATGCTGATAGAGTATGTGTCCACCCAACGGATGGCTAGTGAGCACCATAGTCGCTGCTCAATGCGGGCTTGTCTGTCGTGTCATCGTGTCAGGTGTTTCTTTTTAAATTGTGTAAAACAAAAGCTTGAATGTTCCTGACAAACTGGGGGTTTCTCACAAATGCATAGGGCAGGGGGTGTGGCTACCACTGATGCATCAGGTACCGTGGCACCAAGGCCCAGAGCCCCTGAGAGGTTCATTGATCCTTGACAATGCTGTATTTTACTACCCTGACAGCAGTCCAAGGGGGCATTTTCCTTGCTTGCACCAGGGCCTCCTTGATATGCTCCTGGCGTAGGGGACATTGCTTGCCCCAAATCCATGGAGTCTGTGGCTCTCTAGGTTATGACAGCTGAGCCGACAGATGTTTTTGCGTTCGCGCCTCTACATGAGACAGGGAAACACGAAGAAGGTGAGTGAGCTATCCACCAATTTCTGGTGGGTATAGCCCTTACAAGCTGTGCCAAACTAACGCCAGACTGTACCCTCTTCTATAAACGACACACCTTGATGCTGTTCTAGAACTAAAAGAACCTACTAAAGTCTTTTTTTTTCTAATGCTTGATTTATTTGTTTCCAGGAACTGGAACATGGAGACCGAGCAACATACGACCAGCTAAAAAGATAAACGGTTATATATTCGATTCCAATTTATTAGTATTTCTTTATCTTAAGCGAAGTCTGGTTAATATATTAAAGGAGATCTCTGTGGGTCAATTAGACTCTCTGACCGGGCAAGGTGGCCGCCATCCTGTCAGGAGATCACTGCGGCCTTCAATGCATTCTTTGGTGATGTGGTTGTAGTGAAGCTTTGTCGAAGAAGGGACAACGTTGTTTTTGTCAAACTTGCCAATTTGTTTTTGTTTTATTATAATAAACTTTTGATTTCGATTTTTTAAACAAAGATGCAGGAACCCTTCACTCTGCATATTTGTAATTGATTTACAGCTCTGCCACGCCTCTGAGTGAGGTCCGTGTGCCTCTGAGTGAGGTCTGTGACAGAGAAGGCTTGAGGCATTCATTAAGACCTAGTGAAGGTCTGACTAAGGGTCTCATCATGAGGGCCACTCACACACACACTCACACTCACACTCTCTCTCTCTCTCTCTCTCTCTCTCTACTGGTGGTCGCCAGTATGTAGTTATAGTTAGAACCTAGTTTCCATAGGAAAAGCATTTTTTGATTTGCTAATAACTTTGGCATTGTTTGACGAATCTTCGCAAAATTCTCCCAAACAAAAGTCTATCCAGGTCAGCTCCTATCCCGATGGGGTGATTTGTCAAGTGGGGGCTGAGAAAAAAGGGGGGTTGCAAAATGCGTTTTCCCCCATGTTAATTTCCATAGGACATTTTGCGACGGGCTACAGCCCGAACTGCTGAACGGAATTACCCCCAAATTTGGGAAAAAGGTAGAGCTTGGTTCAGAAAGTGACCTTTTTCTTAAATGGTGTAAATCCGTTCAGTAGTTTTTGAGAATCAAAAAATATGAGTCAAAAAATCAATTTCCCATAAGAAACTTTGGGCAAGGTTACAGCCGAAACTACTGAACGGAGTTACCCCATATTTGGCAAACAGGAAGTGCTTAGATCAGAAAGCGACCTTTTTTAAATGGTGTAAAACAGTTCAGTAGTTGCTGAGAAATTAGAAAAATAAAAATTTCGATATCTGGGAGGAGCCTAAGTCCCGAGCACGAGCTTCACTGTGATTGGCTGCCAACACTCCAAACCAGGAAGTGTTGGCAGACATCTTGTGACTCGGTAGAAGCGAGCCACCAGAAAGCTGAGAAACAAAGATATAAAACAAGAGAAGGGGGCAGGGTAGAAACACTCTTACCCCTAGGCCTGCTCAGAGGGCCCCAGAAGAATCCCCCAGGGTCAAAACAAATAATTAAAAAATAAATAAAAAATCACGGCGCAATTCGCGCTGTGGTCGCGGGTTCCCGCATTTTATTTTATTGAGGCCCCTGGGTAGGCTAGGTCCCGGGGGTATTAATTAAATAATAATAGCGGGGGCCCGCAGCCCAGGGGCTTCACTCGTATTGGGAGGGGGCTTTAGTAGGCTGTGGAAATTATACTGGGAAATCAACAACGCGTCCTATTTTGGCCTTCTTTAATATAATGCGGAATCAATCAATCAATCAGAGTACTTCTAAGGCGCGCTACTTACCCGTGAGGGTCTCAAGGCGCTGAGGGGAGGGAGTGCCGCTACTGCTCGAAGAGCCAGGTCTTGAGGAGTCTTATGAAGGCGAGCAGGTCTTGGGTGTGCTGTAGGTGGGTAAGGAGCGTGTTCCAGGTCTTGGTGGCGAGGTAGGAGAAGGATCTGCCGCCGGAGGTTGTTCGTTGGATGCGGGGGACAGCGGCGAGGGCGAGGCTGGCAGAGCGGAGCTGGCGGGTCGGGGTGTAGAAGCTGAGTCTGCTGTTCAGGTAGGCTGGTCCAGCGTTGTGGAGTGCTTGGTGTGCGTGGCATGGGTGAGGAGCTTGAAGGTGATCCTCTTGTCGACGGTGAGCCAGTGTTGGTCTCTCACGTGGGGGGTGATGTGCCTGCGGTGGGGGAGGTTGACGATTAGTCGGGCGGAGGCGTTTTGGATGCATTGTAGTCGTTGTAGGTGTTTGGCTGGGATTCCTGCATAGAGAGCGTTGCCATAGTCCAGTCTGCTGCTGACAAGGGCCTGTGTCACCGTTCTTCTTGTTTCGGTCCGGATCCACTTGTAGATCCTGCAGAGGATGTTGTAGCAGGAATAGGAGACGGCGTTGATCTGTTTAGACAAATGAGAGGGAGGCTCTCTTGCTGGCATGGAGAGGGTGTTGGCGCAGTCATTGATCCACTGTTTGAGGTTGCCGGCTGTGGTGTCTGGGTTGGTGGGGTCGTGGGTGGGTTTTGGGCGAGGGCGATGATCAGCTGGTCTTCGGTGACTTTGCTCCAGCAGCGGCAAGGCAGCTGTTGGGTGCGGTGGTGTGTGGTTGGTTTGTTGAAGGTGAAATGGATGCAGTGGTGGTCGGTTCAGTGGAGTTCGGTGGTGTGGTGGAAGGCGACATGGGCGCCTGTGGAGAAGATGGGGTCCAGTGTGTGGCCAGCGGCATGGGTGGGTGCGGTGAAGAGTTGTCTGAGGCTGAGGTTGCCGAGGTTGTCGATCAGGGTGGCGGAGTTGGCGTTGTTGTTGTTCTCGAGGTGGAAATTCAAGTCCCCGAGGAGGATGTATTCCATGGAGGCGAGTGCGTGGGTGCAGGCGAGGCCGGCAATGTAGTCGCTGAATTGAGCTCGGGGTCCGGGTGATCTGTAGATGAGTGTTCCTCTGAGGGTGGTGTTGGGGTCGGTGTGGATCCGGAAGTGCAGGTGTTCGGCGGTGTTTAGGGTGTCGTCTGGGTGGGTGGCGACCTTGATGGAATAATGTTTACTTATAATGCAGGGTTCCCGCGTATTATTTTAATGAGGCCCCTGGGTGGGCTAGGTCCCAGGGGGCATTTCCTAAAAAATAATAGTGGGGGCCTGCAGCCCCGGGGCTTCACTCATGTTGGGAGGGGGGTTCAGTAGGCTATGGACATTTTATCGGGAAAACAACAATGCGCCTTATTGCGGCCTTCCTTTAATATAATGTGAACTATTGAAAGTAGAAGTATTGCCAGCCATTCATTTCCCCTCCGCGGAGTAGGAGGGATATCTGATTGACTGTTGTTTTTTAAGGAGGAGCTTCCAGAGCTTAATGTTGATTGGTTGCGAACTATTGAAAGTAGAAGTGTTGCCAGCTATTCACTTATCCTCCGCGGAGTAGGAGGCCCATCTGATTGGCTGATGTGCTCAAGGAGGACTTAATGTTGATTGGCTGTAAACCATTGAAAGTAGAAGTGTTGTCAGCGATTCCTTCCCTCTCCGCTGAGTATTAGGGACATTTAATTGGGTAATGTCTTCTAAGCGGGACCTTCTCAATCTTAATGTTCATTGGCTGTAAAGCATTAAAAGTAGAAGTGTTGGCAGCCATTCCCTCCTCCTCTGGGGAACAACATGGACATTTTATTGGCTAAAGTGTTCCGAGTACAAGTTTGCTCCTTATTGGGTGGGAACGGTTCACTGTTGTCAGCCATTTTGTGACGCACTTCCAAAGGAGTACGGGAAAAAAAAGTAGAAGAGGGAAGGGTGGGAAAATTATTAACTCTGTACAGTGGTCACATGGTGGTGGACAGGGATTGTGAAGGTAAAATTTGTTTTTGATATATTTTAAGGACCATTTATATAACTACCGTGGGGTGTACAAATCACTGTGGAAAAATAACAGATTGTTTTGCTGTCTTCTTTTTATCAAGTTTGCGGGTGGGATACTTCACAGGAGCACTATTTACTTATAATGTGGTGTTTACTTTTCTGATGGGGAGGTGTAGTTGCACAGCAAAAATTTCAGTCTAGGTTTCAAACAGTTTTTATTTAGCAATTACAAATAAACTTTCTTCGCAAACTGATGCTGTATATATCAAAGGGGTGACAAATAAAAATTTAATTTATAAAATATCAGTTAAGCGTGGCCACACCCTCCTTTTTTTCTGCTATAATTTGTAAAAGTGTTCAGAAATGTAGGGTTTATTAAATATTTAAAGTAACAAAGTATGTAGGATAGCTATATTTTTTTCGACCTCAATTTTGTAAAATATGCTCCCTGAAAAAATATCTGATCAAGTACGTTATAATGTTCCATAAGCTGTATTACAGAATGCGCTGACAAATCTGCAACTCCTCTTCTGTAACAATAGGACAGTCTATTACAATATAACAAATGCCACTATTGTTACAGTAAAAAGAAAAGGAAAATAAAGTTATGAATAGAACAGAAGATCAATAGCGAAATACTTTCGAGCAGTAATTATTTTGAGAGCTTTTTTTCTCCGGGACGTCAAAGTTTGATCTTCGTGGCAACAGGTCATAAACTCCTCTGAGATCATTATACTGTGAAACTTATAACATATATATTCACAGTATATGATCAAAAGGGGGGAACAGACTAAAATCCAGAAGCTGGTGACGTTGCTTATATATCTTTACTCTTTGTGGCGACGGGTAATGAACTCCTTTGAGATCAACATGACTGTTCACATTATAATATACATATTAACAGTATATGATCCCTAGGGGAAAACAGACTAACAACTGGAAGGTGTTGACGTTAATTGTAAATGTTTAGGGTTTGCACCTACGGGTCACCAACACCTCTGAAGCAAAGTACAGTGTTAATATTCTAATATAGAAAGTCACAATATATAAGCTCAAAGGAGCCAGAAAAGGAGCAATGTTTGCTGTAATCTGTCTGTTTCTGAAAACAAGCTGCTGAAGTTACAGAAAAAAAGGCAAAAACATGCAATAACACTTTTTTCTAGATATAAATATTTAAATATTGACAAATAGCTACGTATTATAACTATATACTATGCCATAATCAAACAACTTACAACTCCAGAATATGTAAGGCTACTCAAGGGAGGAACTCCTCAACCTAGACCCTGGTAAGAATACTGTACGCTGCTTTCAACTGTCCCCTGACACTGTGTGTCATTCAAAAAATAATTCCCTTTGTGGTAGTTGTCACACATACCTCCTGGCCATTTTAAATCTTCCCATTTCACAGGAAGTTATATCTGAAAATAAAAACCTGGTCGATATCGATAGGGATTCTCTAAAATGTATCCTGTTGAACACCAGATCTCTGGTCAAGCACAGCACAGAGTGTGCATTATTACTTGAGGAATCCAAAGCTAAAGTGGCTTTTCTCACAGAGACATGGACGGATAATTCTTCTGGTCCAGACCTGGTCAAGGCTACTCCGCCTGGGTATCAATGCTTTACCCTTGATCGGCCTATGAAAAAAGGAGGAGGAGTGGCAAATATCTACCACGAATCTCTCACACTGACCTCGGTTCCTGTCTCAAATCTGAGTTGTGATGCCTTAGCGTTTAATATTTACGCTGACAATCGCAGAACTCTGAGGGGCATACTAGTATACCGCCCACCAGGATCTAAAAGTGGGTTTTTAGACTCGGTGGGGTCATTATTAGAAGTAGAAATGAGTTTAGAATCCTATTTTGTGTTGGACGATTTTAATTTCTACCTTGAAGATTCCACTAATCCCGACACAATTTGGTTAGAACAAATCATGGAGGCTGGAGGCCTCACACAATTGGTGGAGCCTTCCACGCATGAGAAAGGCCATACACTGGAGGGTATTTTCTCTAATAACGAGGACATAGGGAATATTACAGTTTTCCCGATTCCGTGGTCAGATCACTGTGCCATTCAGTTCGAACTGAATAACTATTGGGTTCACCCAATCACTACAAAACCTATTCAAGAGATTGCTACTAGGGCCTGGGCTAAATTAGACATTGCGAACTTTGAACATTTTCTCCTAAACTCATTGGTGAACCCCCCTCCCAATGTTGATGAGGCAACGGAGATGTATAATGATTGGCTAATTAAGGCCAATGATGCACTAATTCCTATAAAAAAGTGGATCCCCAAACGAGCCTTACCTACTGCTCCTTGGTACTCAGATGAACTCAAGAAGCTGACGTGTAAACAAGCCGAACGGACATGGCGTAAATATTACAACAAAGAGGCCAAGACAAAATATAAAATTTGCATCACAGACTATAAGCATCTATTGCTAGCAGTAAAGAAGGACTACTACTCAAGGCAAATTGAGCTGGCTAAATCTGATGTTAAAGAACTTTTTTAAACGATTATTAAATTATCTACCCCTACCACCGCTAAAAGTCATGCCCATTCTGAATAGGTACGGGAAACTGTGGACCCCTAGTGTCATTCAATATGTTAAATTTAAAAAATGCCAGCATTTGTAAAGCATAGCGCTAACCCCGGAGGGGCGTGACGGCGCTCGGGGGTGTTGGGAAGATTAAGCAAGGTGTTTGGCACAGTGAGATAGTGGTGGGCTAAGATGCTGCTGGAGTCGAGAATCGAACTGTGAATGCTGTTGTTCGAAGTCAGGTATTATAGGTGATGCGTCATACTTTTACAACACTTATATGTTAATTACTGCTAATTAAGTTGAAAACATTGTTAAATTAGAAGTAGGTCTCCTTGTTTTCCGTTTTTACAGATTTTTACAGAAATTGGGGTATTTTTTGATCGATTCTAAATGCTGTTAATGATGAGTACCAGGCCAATAGGTCTGTCATTCTAAAAGTTAAAGGGTTAAAACAATAAGAGACTTTTAGTAAACAGCCTTAAAGAGCAATATATATGCTTGTATAAGAAAACATGCAAAATATATATGGGTGAATACAGATAAAATTATTAAAACAAATATGGATAAATACAGACGGAAATGCCCAAAAAATAAATACCATAAAAGCAGGAGCCATAATTAGAAGATATAAAGGACTACGGTTAAGTTAGTTTTCACTATAAAAAGTATTAGAGTCTTTTTAAAATGTATTTAAAAACCATTATAGGTTTTAGGGATATTGTAGTTAGAAATTAGCATTTAAAAAACCTTTAAAATTGACTGAACGAACCATAGGTTTCAGACCCATTATAGTTAGAAGTTAGCATTTAGAAAACCTTAGAAATTCCGTGAAAAAACCATAGGTTTCAGGGGTGTTATAGTTATCTGGACATTTCACTCGTACAAAACCTTAGAAATTCCACCGTTCTAGTTAGTTCTACTAACTATAACTCACGCCCCCGCAACGCACTGCTCATGACGTCACATATTACATCATTCATGGCATGGTCAGTGACATCACTGATGACATCACTGATGACATCACTGAACATTGTTCAAGAAGAGTAACCTCGACTGCTTGATGCGTTCCTCTTGTGGGCTTTATAGTAATAGTGTGATATAAATAAATTCATAATATTTAAATATCCAACGGAGTTCCAGTATGTTTTAAACACTACAATTTGGCAACGATCTTTGCACGGACCTAAAAGAAGGATACCAAGGCCCATTAAAAAATACTGCTTTCAGGCAAGCAAGTATTTTCTAGCATTCTAACGATGTCAACTTTTTCCGTTCACAAAGTGCCTTAATGATGAAATGTATGTACTTTACTCTATTTGCACAGAAGAGCAGGGATTGGCGAATGTTACTGTTTCAGGCTTGTCATTGAGACCGGAATTGTATGTGTGGCAGTTGGTATGGTTGGCTTGTGGCAGGCATTTTCAGAAACTACCACGCGCTTTTGAAAACGTGAGCACAGGAATAGAAGAGCGTAACAGACGGGAAGGCTGATAGGGGCGTACCAGATTTTGTAGATATTTAGGCGCAATGCCAGTCTTGATCTTAAACATAAAGCTTAAAGCTTTAAATTTCGTCCTATTTTCCACTCTGAGCCAATGCAAATCGCTCAGGGCATTAGAGATAGAAGACATTCTTGGGACTCTGCAAAGCAGTCTTGCTGCAGAATTCTGTACCACCTGAAGCTTACGTAACACATCCCTATTAGCCCCCAAAAAGAGAATGTTCCCATAGTCCAGTCGAGATGTTACAAGTGCCTGGACTACAGTCTTTTGGGTAGCAATCGGGAGCATCCAGATGATTTTCTTTAACCATTTTAAAATGGTAAAGCAGGTGGCTTCAGTTTTTACTGCATGTTGTTTCATAGACAATTTATTGTCAATAATCAATCCCAGATTACGGACCTGAGTAGAGGGGAGTGGTAAAGGCCCCATTACTTTGGGCCAGTGTTGGGCACCCCAAAGATAGGTTTTTTTCCCCAAAAAATAAGGACTTCCGTTTTTTCCCCATTGAGCTTGAGTAGATTAGATTGTATCCAAGATGCAATATTACCCAAGCCCACTTGAAGGTTGAAGGTCCAGATATTTCTTCCGCCGATAGGGAAAAATTGAGCTGGGTGTCGTCGGCATAATAAAAATGCAACAACGCCGCCTCCTCTGCAATTGCTGCCAAAGGGTGTACATATATATTAAACAGCAGAGAACTTAAAATTGATCCATGCGGTACCCC
The DNA here is from genome assembly GCF_964261635.1 of Lissotriton helveticus. Lineage (NCBI taxonomy): Eukaryota > Metazoa > Chordata > Amphibia > Caudata > Salamandridae > Lissotriton > Lissotriton helveticus. The sequence goes on from NC_136068.1 coordinate 31,882,496, forward strand.
ATATGGAGAGGAGTAGACCTTTGAGGAAGCCCTGGTTGAAAACACTTGAAATGTCCGCCTAGATAGAAAAGAGGACAGTCAACCAAGTGCAGATCCTGAAATGCCTGGAGATTGTAAAGATTCAATTAATACGGTATGAGAAACCGTATCTAATGCGAACTTAGGTCTAATAATATAAGGGCCACTGTCTTACCTGCATCCAAACGTTGTCTTAACATTTCGGTAACACCAAGAAGGGTTGTCTCGGTAGAGAAACACGATCTGAAGCCGGATTGAGAAGGATGTAAAAAGTTAGAAGCTTCAATAAGTGTGGTCAATTGTGAGTTTACATGTTTTTCCAAAATTTTGGAAAACACAGGAAGTAAAGAAATGGACCTAAAATTGGATGGCTGGGTAGGGTCAGCATTTGCCTTTTTCAACAGTGGGAGGACCATGGCATGTTTCCACTCAGGCTGCACCATGGCCTCTTGAAGCGAGGCATTAAGTAATTCCCTAACAATTCTCAAAGATGGCTGTTCTAATTGCAGGAGTACAGAAGCCAGGAGAGGATCACAGGGAGATCCCGAAGTAATTCTGGCTAAAATCTTTTTTAAAGAATTCATGTTAAGAGGCGCCCACTTCTCTAAATTTATAAGAGGTTCATCAACAACAGTAGGCTCAAAAGAAAAAGTGGACTGAATAGGTGTCTTTGAACTAGTTCTATCTAGAGTCAAATATATTTGCTCCACTTTATTTATGAAGAAGTTAGCAAGAGTATTGCATTGCAATTCATCCAAAACAGGAGAGCTAGGCTGCGTATCCGAGCCTGGTAGTTTCTTAACCATAGAAAACATAGTGCGCGAGCAGTTCTGAGCCCTCGAGATAGTAGAGGAAACATACTCTGCTCGGGCTAATATACATAAAACTTGATATTTATTTAGGGCAGTTTAATATGTGAGTTTAGATTCAGGGGAGTAATTCTTCCTCCAACATCTTTCCATAACCTTACATCTACTTTTTTCAACTTTTAATTGTTCTGTAAACCAAGGAGCAGGGGGATGATGATTATTCAATTTTTTCACAGAAAGTGGAAGACAATCATTAGTTGCCTTAGAAATCCAATTATAAATAATTTCTGAAGATGATAAAGATATAAAATCAATGCTAGGGGCATTATTAGACAGGGTTTGATTAAAAGTTTTTATGTCTAATTTTCCCCAGTATCTGGACTGAGGTTGTATACCAGGTATCGGTAGAGCCAAATTCAATGGGGCTGTATATTGGAACTTAACAGCCAAGTGATCTGACCAACATAAGGGAAGAGCAGGTGGGAATTTAATATGAGATAGATTAGAGAAGATGGGATCCAATAAGTGGCCAGCTGTATGCGTTGGGCCACTATTACAAAGTAGTAAATTAATTGCACAAAAGTCTGCAATCAATGCACTGATGGTAGTACATTCATTATTATCCAAGTGGAGACTTAAATCACCCAAGGCTGTAAAGTTAGCCATTTTGAGTAAATGCAGAGCAATCAAATCTGGGAGTGAAGACGCCCAAAGACCAACAGGTCCTGGGGGCCATAGATCAATACCGCAGACATAGTAAACTGGGCAGTTAACGTAAGTTTAAAAAGAGCAGCCTTACAATCAGCAATAGGAAAGTCCTCAAATTTGCAGAAATAACATTTTTTTTAAATTAATGCAATGCCTTCTCCTTTCCTAAAAGTTCTATCTTTCCTGACTATGACATAGTTGTCGGGTAAAGCAGTAGCCATGTCAGGTCCTGAGCTTGTGTGTAACCATGTTTCTGTTAAGAAAATTGCATCAGGTTCTTCACTGCTTAATAAATTAAAACTATCCTCCTTATGTTTTGGGAGGGAAGGGCAATTAATATTCCAAAAACTATATGGGCCAGATGTAGGTGGCCCAATACGGGTCGGTAACGGCCGAAATTACCGAATTTCGGCCGTTACCGACCGGTATTGGGCATTTGGGAGGTAGGTGACTACATTTCAGATTCGGTAATTTACCGAATCAGTAATTTAAGGAATCGGTAATTTACCGATTCCTTAAAATACCTAATCGGTAAATTAACAAATCTGAAATGTAGGGAGCACTCAAATGAGTGCTTTCCCATTTTAGGATTCGTTATTTACCACCAACTATAAGTTGGTGGTAAATAACGAATACCTTTGAAAATGCAAATCCGTGCATCTTCAACTGTGCCATGTGGCAGACATACATGCCCTTCTCTCCACCTTCAATATCGAATCACTGTATACAAATATACCTCAGGAGGATGCCCTAAGTGTGTGTGAATTTGTTTTGGACTCGAGACCACGCCCACATCAAGTGCCTACGAAATTCATTGTTCAATTGGCCCGGATTTGTTTGAAAAACAACTTTTTTTATTTCAAAGAAAAATTGTACCTCCAAACCTCAGGAGTGGCGATGGGATGTAGTTTTTCGCCCGAAATTGCCAATTTGGTGATGGGTCAATTTGAAAGGAGATGGATATATGGCGACATTTAAACATCATGTGGGTTTTTGGTGTCGCTATATAGATGACATCTTCATGATTTGCAATGGGGATTCTCGACAATTGACTGAATTCCATACTTGGCTTAACAATAGAACCCAAGAGTTTAATTTCACGGTATCAAGCGACTCCTTTAAAATCAACTTTTTAGATGTGTACATTGAACATGAGGATGGGCAATTGGTTGTCAGTTTACATACCAAACCGACAGACCGGAACACACTACTACACTTTAATAGTGGCCACCCTAGGTCTTTGAAGGAAAATGTACCTTATGGACAGTTCCTCCGTATTCGGAGGAACTGTAGTAGTAAGGAGCAGTATTTTTTACATGCCAATCATTTAAAAGAAAAACTGACTGCACGAGGGTACCCTAAGAGACTAATTAAAGTGGCACTTAAAAGAGCATGGTACACACCTAGAGAGACTCTATTGGTACCTAAAGATAAAAACAAAAGCGAAACCCCATTGACATGTGTATTAACTTACGATCCAAGAGCAAATAGTGTGAAAAAATTGATAAAGAAAATTGGAAATTGCTGGGTGAAATTGATATCCCGAAACCACTATTTGCATTCAAGAAGGGTTCTAATGTTCGCAGCCAATTAGTAAGAGCTAAGACCAACTCGGTGAAACAGGTACCTAAAACTACGAGGGATTTATTGGGCCTTCCCCCGATAATTGGCCATTTCAAATGCCACAATTGTGTGGCATGTGAGATGACGAAGGACTCAAAAGAGATTGACATTAATGGAAATTCACACACCCAAAGATCATTCTTCAATTGCAATTCAAAAAATCTTGTATATTGTATCAGGTGTCCATGTAATCGATTTTATATTGGACAAACGACTCAGACTGTGAAAACAAGGGTCCTACAACATAAATCAAGAATCAAGTGTATGACCATAGGGGCGCCTTTGGTTAGTCACTATCAGAGATACAATCACTCATTCAACGACATATACTGGACAGTATTATGCGTGGTAATAAATAGAAATAAAGGAGACACTGAGACTAAGCTTAACCATCTGGAGGCCAGACTAATTGAGAAATATCAGACTTCTAAAACTGGACTTAATGATAAAGATGAGATATGGTCTCTAATTGGCTGAAATGTGCTATCTGTTTTGGCGTGAATACAGACTTGTAATTCTATGTAATTATGAAATGTGCCTTTTTGATGTGTTTTTGTGTACCTGTATATGATGTATACTTGATATATATATATATTGGTTATTTGTATCATACATTGTACAATAGGTTTTAGAATGTAAGAGGGGCTAGGTATCTCACGGTGATAATGGTTAAAGCTTTCCCTTATTCCCTTTGTTTTGAATTTGTTCAGTTTTTTATTTATGGTTACTTGAGAAGATTGATTCTGTTTACATTTCTTTCATTTTCTTTCCCTTTTTATTTATACTTTATTTTGAACACGTTGATATTAATCATATAAAATAGTAGATGAAAGTGCACTGAGAATGCCTGAACGAGTGGTTGGCTAGCGTATTTTGACGGCGGCCATGTTAGCTTGGGCCGAGTGTTTGGAATGAAGTCTGTTTTTTATTTTTACCGCATTAGGTAGAGTGGGTCCATTGGCTAGAATGGTCCTAGTCCGGCACCTATTTCTAGGAATTCTTTAGGAGCACCGACTAATAGAAGACTTGGGCTTCTTTGGATAGCGTGTTTGCGTCTTAAATCGACTGGCGAACACAATGGGACCGTGAAGAATAAGACGAGTTCAAAATAAGGTGAAGTAATTAACGCTCTGATGCCTTTTTACCCTAAGTTAACAAGTGTGCTTGAGTAACGACGGAGGTATATGTGAACCTCAGGGACATGTAAGTTAGACTGCATTCCCTTTGTGGATGTTTTTTGCGTGTGGAAGAGTAGGATAGAAGTTGTGAGGTGCTGTAGATTTATGGTGTTATTAATTTGTTTTTAGTTTCTTAGAGTTACTGACATTGCCACGGTGTATTATTTGATCATTCAAGAGTTACCGGTGTGGCGAGATAGACAGACAAACACAGGCTGTGTGTAACAGAGGAATTCTCACTCGCTGTCTACCTGGTTGGATTCATATTCTTAACTCCTTGATACCATAGCTGGAATTGGGCTGGGAAATTTGTGATACTATGCTGTGTAGCATCTTGCTTCGCTTAGCAGTTGCATTTGACTTAACACGACACTATTGGTGTAGGCATGGGGACGAATGAGGTTTGGTATTGAATGTATGTATAAAAGAGTAGATTCACTTGGTGGTGGTGTGACTATGAACACGTTTTCCTTTCGGTGTGTAAATAGAACAAGATACCAGAACCTATAGGAACCTTCTCTCTTTGTAGTGGTAGGGGCACCCTCGGATGCCTGTGTCCGTGAAGCCTACAGTCGTTTTTTTAGAAGGATGTATTTATTTATTATGTTATTTTGGTTTTTGTTTTAGGTAAATCATTATGATTGTTTGATGCCCATTGTCCTGATGAGGCCTAAAACTGCTTGACAGGCCGAAACGCGTCGACAGTTATCATCAATTTCGACACCCTTTCGAATTTGAAATTTCATGGATATAATCCCTAGGAGTATAATTTAATTAGAAGCTATAAAGACATTGATTATTGCTTCCCATGCTCCTTGATAGCTTGGTGTTCGAAAAGGAATTAAGGCCGTAAAAGACATTGCCAATATTTTCCTTGTATACAACTAATTGGGCTTCATATATAACCCGAGGATTAAGGGTTAACAAAAAGAAAATTTGATTGTGCTGATTGTTTTCTCACAAGATGAAATATTGTGTGAATAGTTGATTTGTACATATGATAAAAAATGTAAAAGCTTTTTTCAAAAAGAAAGTTACTAATCTTAATTTTTGTTTGTGTCACTTTTTTCAGTTGGGGTTAATAGCCACTAGATGAACGTTATAATATTATGATAGATTGACTCTGTACAATTCATAATGTTTCGAGATAGATAATTTCTAGTATCTGTCCCTGCTAATAATTTTTCTTTAAGTAAAATACCGGTGGCATCACTTGTCTTTAGTATACCACATGTGCACACAAGCACGATTCAGGGGTGCAACAGGGTGTCAAAGTGACAACCTTGAATGTTTTCCCCATTTTACCGAATTGGTATTTACCGATTCGGTAATTGCCATTCATTCCTATTGGCCTCCAGGCCCATAGGAATGAATGGCAATTACTGAATTGGTAAATACCGAATCTTACCGATTCGGTAATTGTTACCGAAAAATGATCTACATTCCATTTACATATTCTTAAATACCGAATCGGTAAAATTCGGTATTTAAGAATAGGTAAATTGAGATTACCTACATCTGGCCCAGTATCACAAAGGTTTAACTATACTGCATGATTTATAGTGCCAATGAAAACAGTGATTGGCACGCTTTAATTCAGTGTAGTCTACAACAGCAATCTGAAAACTAGTGTTACAATGTATTTTGCTTACATTTATAGTGTAGAATGTGGTCTATTATTATTGGTATTATAGCACTCCTCTACAAGTTATTGGTCAGCAAGGCAAATTCCATATTTTCAATCAACCACCGCTATTTTTTCAGTCACCAGCGAAACCAGTAATGAGATGGAAAAATGGGCACAAGTCATTTGAAAATTATTGAATTGATATTGATGGCAAAAGTTTGATCCTGAACGAAAAAAAAGCTTGTATGTAGTAGGGCAAGTTGGGTATGGCAGGTCAAGACATTTTTGATAACCTGCCAGAGATTGAAGCAGCTCCAGGTCAATTTGCAGCTTTAAATGAATATGACAAGGCAGTAAAAAGGACGTAAAATCTATTTATTGAAATACCAAATGTTAAAGTGGAGAAAACAACAGGAACAAGAAATTATTGAAGAGTCCATGTGGAGACATGATGGATATATATTTGAGAGATCAGTTTGTATTTCACTACTATTCTAAAGAATGCATGGAAGACTTTTGGTCTGTGTCATCCATGAAATGAAAACAGTCTAAAAAGTAGAAAAAATCTGACTGTACAGAAGAAACAAAAGTCAAAGAACTTCTTTGTAAAAAAAAACGATTTTAAATGTTATAGATGTGGCTTAAACAAAAACTTAGGAAATCATTCAGGGTGTCGAGCTATTGGAAAAATATGTATGTGAAAAAAAGTGGGTCATTTTGTGGACCTTTGTATAAATACCTGGCAAGTTGGCAAAAGTGAATACAGTAGATGATTTTGATGAGGAAATATGTTCAAACATTCTACTTACTGTTGACTCAAAACAAGGTAATTTAGGAGTAGTACACATGAGAAAGTAGAATTATCCATAGTGGCAGATTCAGGTTCTCCAATTTCAAGTTAGCCTGATCATATATTTTATCGATTGTAGAAGAATGTGAAATTGATGGAGTCAGATGTCAATTTAAAAGCATTTGGAGAATTTGACATTGAAATGCTAGGATACTTTAATGACATTTTGGAACTCAAAGGACGCTGTATAAAAATAAAAATGTATGTGCAGTAAGGGGAAGAGACACATTAGGGTGGCAAGATCTTGGTAAACTTGTATTTTGCTAAAACCTGGCTCTAAGGAACCCATACTGTTAGGAGATATGCTTATTCTCAATGTAGAGCAGAAATATCAGGATTTGCTACTTGAAGAGGTGTTGGAAAGACATAATAAGGTCTTTTCCATACAGGTTGGTTGCTTAAAAGGATTTGAGCATAACATCCGGTTAAAAGAAAATGCAATATCAGTGACTCATAAAATACTACTTTCAGTCAGAAAAGAACTTAAAGAACTATTATGTACACTGTGTAAATATGGTATAATAGAACCTAATGACTCACCAGAATGGGTTTCTGCAATAATGATTACTAAGAAAAATGGTGAACTTAGACTTTGTGCAGTTCTAAGATCATTAAATGAAAACATCATAGTAGATTGTCATCCACTTCCGAAAATACAAGAGATGCTTAACTCAGTCAGTGGTTCAAAATACTTTTAAATTATTGATTTAAAATCTGCATATCATAAAGTCAGAAACGTTTAGTTCCAGTCGGCTAAGACATTGGCTGCCCCAATTAAGTATTCTAATTTGAGCGAGATTTTGTTGTTCTAGGCAGAACATCCAAAGTCTCTTGGCCAGGTCTGACAGATCTGCAGGTTTCAGTCCACCTAGATGGTATATATGTGCTACTGATTTGCCCTGTAAAAAATGCTTGAAACTCATCAAGGCATAAAGTGAAGTCCTGCAGTTAATTCTAGGAATTGTATGTGGTGGTATTGGACTTGGCCCTTTTGGCAGGTTCACCCTGAAACGTTTTGCATTTTCCTAGCCTGTTTCTGTAACCTGGTGTTGGTGATTTTAGGCCTCTGCGCACTTTTCACTGTGGTCCAGTGTAAAGTGCGTGCGCTCTCTGTGAATGTGTGGTGAGAGTGGCCTGCCCTCCCATAGGAATGCATGGGGAATATGTTTGTCCATGGTACTTCCTGATGTGTGGGGATTGCAGGGGCGAGTTTGGTATGTGCGAACTCATGAGATTAAATGCTGAGCGATGATGTGCTCAGATTTAATGTGTCTAGTGTAATTGTGCCACTTTTAGAAGTTGGCATGTCTGTGCAGTGAATATGACTTGACTGTCTGGCTTGTGATTGGCTGGAGCTGGCTGGTGTGCTTGAATCCAGGAGTCAGGATGCGTCTGCCCAGTGGTGAATGGGGAGATCTGCATGTTGATGGAAGGAAGGAGTTGCACCTGGGACCTGAATAGGGCTGGGTCTTCCCACCACAATGCTGGCTCTACCCCCTGTGGTGCGTCTGATGTCCCTGGCCTGTCCTGTGAATAGGGAGAGGGGCTGAGCAAAATAAAGTGCTCCAGAACCAGTTGCATTTGGTTCGCCCTTTGCCTGCACCTTTGGAGACAAAGGATTTTGTGTATAAAAGAAGGGGCTGCGACCCCATGATTTTGTTCTTGTCTTGCACTTGAAACTACCAGGGGTGTGCTGCTGCTGGGGCCCAGGGGAAGGCTTGCCTCCCTGGGCACTGCCCTGCCCCTGGATGCTGGAGGACTTATTGGGACCCATCTTCCTTGCCCTTGATGCCTGGGAAGACTTCTGGGACATTTGGCTTCATTTTCCTTGCCCCCAGGACCTTTGCAAACCTTTGTGCACTCTGGGAGCGCAGAGATTTGGCTCCAAAAGGAGCCCTGGAGTGCTGCACTTTTGTCCTGAAGGAATCCCGGGCGTAGGGATTCCCCCGAAATTGCTCCACTGCGGGTGCCCACCCGGCTTCTTTAATTATTTATATTATGGGTGCCCACCCTGTTTATAGGAGCCCAAACGGGTTCCCACCCCGCTTCTACATTTGTTTTTGCCCTCGAGACAGCCTACCCCTCGTTTTGCCCCTTAAACGTGATCACTGAGGCGGCCCAAGTCAAAAACGGCAGGCGGGACATCCGGTTTCACTGAGGAAGTCCTGTGCACGCCCCAGCAGCCAGAGAAAGTCTTCGAGAGTCTCACTGGCTCAATCCTGAAGTCCCGAGACGGGGGACCGGGTGAAGCGTGGCAGGTGCGAAGACGGGGCGCCCGAGAGTAAGGGAGAGCCCAGCGTGCTGCCGCCATGTAGGAGTCCGGCGGAGGGGGCCCGAGGCACATTGCTGGTGCCTGCCCCTGCCGCATCCAGAAGGAGGAGTCCCCCGCGAGAAGAGAGCCGGCGCAGACACCAGGAAGATCCGGTAAGGTGGGGGCTCCAAGTTATCGGTGCCCTTCGAGGCACAGGGCCTTTCTGCATTTCTTGAACCGCCCCGTCTTTCAGGGGTCAGCTCCCGCGATGGGGCCATGTTACTTAGAGGGCCCGGAGGGGCCCGCGCCCCTCCCCTGACTGTACAGGCACTATAGCAATGCTATTTTTCAGAGCGGCCCCAATGGCAGTGGGCGCTCCGACCATGGGGGCAAGTTGATTTTTTATCACAAGGGCATTTCTTGGTTCAGAGCTGACGTGGCTCCAACAATTGGGGCAGTAATCATTTCAAAGAGCCCATGAGGGGCCAGAGAGGCCCAGGTCTCCCCCTGTGAGATGTCGCAGTGTTTGGGTACAAAAGTTACTTTGGGAGCTAGTATGCTCCAGGGGACATGTTGATCTCTTAGAGCCAAATAGTTCCACAGGTTGGCCCCACTATTCCTGGAGCCTGAGGGCTCCAACGCGTGCATTCTGGATTGTCAGAGCCTAGATGGCTCCAACGTTTGGCGCAATTTATTCCCAGGGGCCAGTGAGAGCCCATGTCGCATTCTGACTATTTACAGCTGCCCAGCAAGTAGTGGGCAGCTGCACCGTTTAGGTGCCATTTGAGCAAGAGTCCCTGAGAGGGACAGAAGTGGCACAGAGGTGCTAGGCCTTCCACAGCTGCACAGCACTTAGTGCCAGCTGCAGCGTTTAGGCCCTGTTATTGTTCCCAGCTGCCCAGCAACTAGTGGGTAGCTGCAACGTTTAGGTTTTGCGCAGATTGCGCACCCTTGACTTTCGCTGCCTTGGCAGCGCACCCTGACATTCTGGACACAGGGCATTTGAGACCCTTTTTGCAGTTGGCCAGGGGGACTGGTAGATGTATAGGGCGCAAGGCCCTAATGTGATTGGTGTGCTGATGCAATGTGGTGCTAGGAAATGTAATGCATTTGGTATGTTTTACGCACCCTGTTTTGATACCTCTACCTATGGTTTATGATTAGGAGGTTAATTTGCATTTCCTGTGGCTATGCTAGTGAGATGATGTTTCACTCTGTGATTTACGCCCCTAATGTGAATTATACTTAGGAGGTAGGGTCTAATGTGTTTAGATTAGTGAGAGATTGCATAATGTGTTTATGCAGTTGACGTTGGCGCAGGATGTAATTCCCACCTGATGTGACGGTGCATAATGTAGGTTATGTTACAGGTTAAGTTGGAGTACAGTGATTACCATTGGTTACTGGTTGTATGTTTATGATTTATTTTTACTTGTACCAATTTCTGCTAAGTGCTGATCCTGACAGTGGCCCATGTGGCCCTGTCCTGTGTAAATAATCCCTTGTGAATATTGCCTGTGCCAGTTGGCACAGTGTATATGGTGTGATTACTACCTGATGTGTTATGCCAATACAAAGGCTATTTTTATATAATCTTGTGTGGAGTTCCTTTTGTAGTGTGCCTGGGATGTTGTCGCTGTGTGCGTGTGCAAATGCTTTACACATGGCCTCCGGGATAAGCCTGACTGCTCTCGCCAAGCTACCGAGGGGTTGAGCAGAGGTTATCTATGGAGTGTAACTCCCTTGCCTTGACTAGAGTGGTGGTTTCTGCCTGGCTTTGGCGCAAGTCTTAGCCAACCAGAAATCCCAGTTCTAACAGGTGGGATCTCTCAATGTGGGACGACAGTCACCTCGTATTCTCGGTTCCCAGACGAGCACCCCATCCAAGGAGACTAGTATCGGATTCGAGAATGTAATACGGGGATGATCCAAATATTGCACATCCATTCCATGCATCTAGGTTTTCCAGCCACCAGCTCAGTTATGATTTTGCCTCCTGAACCAAGGAGATTTTGTCCCAATACCACAGGCCTGCTCGAAGGGCACTTGCCTTTATTCTTTTAAGAACACTGTAGTGAACGGGACCTGAAAATATGGCCTGGATGGAGAAGGATAGAAGGTCTAGAAGCCCTGCAAGTTCTCTCAGGGTTACTGGGTGTTGTTTCAGTACAAAGCGTATCTCTTTGTGGATTTTGGCAACCTTCTTCATTGGCAGGAGGAGACTAGATTTGACTGTATCTGTCGAGAAACTCAAAAATCTATGTTTTTTGAGGGTGTTAGAATAGACTTTTCTTTGTTTATGATAAAACCCGGGCTCTCTAGGAGGGATATCATCCTCTTTAAGTCTTTGAGACTTTGCATATGATACTGAGACAATATGAGAATGTCGTCCAGATAGATAATAAGATGTATACCTCTCTCTCTGAGGAAAGAGATAACTTCTCTCATCACTTTTGAAAGCTCCAGGGAGCCGATGCCAGGCCGAAGGGAAGTGCCTGAAATTGAAAATGATGATTTTGCCTGAAATATTTGAGGTAACTCTGACATTCCTGGGCCATTGAAATACTGAAACATGCGGCTTTGAGGTCCAGGTTTACTGACCAGTCTCCCTCCAGTAAAATGTCTCTTAGGAGGTGGATACCCTCCATATTGAAGTGTAAATAGGTGAGGAACCAGTTTAGGTCCTTGAGATTTTTTACTGGTCATTGGATATTTCTATCATGGCGCCTTTTTTAACATAGAGGAAATCTCCTCTTCTACTACCTTCGGTTGGTTTTGAGAGAGACTTAGTTCTCTGGGGAAATGGCACTGGTGTGGTGGTTGTACGAAGTTTATCTTGAAATCTTGAACCTTTGGACAGTTTCTAGAACCCAGAGGTCCCCGGTGATTGATTGCCAGGTTTGGAAAAATAATCAGAGGCGCCCACCCCCTTTTACCTGGGAAGAATTGCAAAGATGAAGATCAGTAATCACTGTCAAAGGTGCATGTGATCTGTCCGCATCCCCTTGGGCCTCTTGAATGGGACCCTAAGCCATGTTGTGGATAAAAGGGTGATGGTGTTCCTTGCTGGAAGCTCCTGCCAAAGTCCCTTGCTCTGAAATTGGGCCTGTATGAAGCTCGGGCGGGAGAAAGGCCCCTTCTTCCGGCCCATCCAAAAACACTTTGCTAATCCAGATCGAATATTTATTTGTCTAATATCTCCTTGTTTTGGGAGTTTGTTTCTTCCAGTGCATTATCTTGAGTCTTACTTAGACTAGTGCAGGTTACAGTGCCATTTTGTGCACTCATTCGGTTTGTGTCGCTTAGGACAGACATCATTTGAAGTGTTTAGATCGCCACTGTTTCTTTGGGTGCTTAGACCTCCTCTCAAATTTGAGTTGCTTAGACCTAAGTGTTTTGAGTTACTAGGTCCTCCGGATATGCCATTGGAAGAGACACCCTTCTGTATTTGGTCTTTTTTAATCTATTTCCCCTCTACTTACAAGTATCTGGCTCCCCACCAGACATTGAGTCCGGGTTAGGTTCTTCCTCAGAAAGGGTGAGTCTTTTGTTGCCCATAACCTGATGCATGGTCTCACACACGCAGGTGCACATTTCTAGTTGGATGAATTTTTTTAAGAGATCCCCATTAAAATGTTGGAGTTGTTCAAAGGATTGGCTGTGTTGGTCTGACAATCTTACAACTTGTGCCTTCTAATGTATTTTACTATATATATTCCATTTGAAAAATAAGAAGGTTTTTTTTTAGTGAACTCCTTGTTGGTATAAGATAATGCCACTATCACCTTGCCTGCAAGGAATTTGGTATTAGGGCTTTGGATATTACTTTTTGGAGTAATGGACAGTTCAACTCAAGACCCCAGGACTGCCGGAGAGACGCTCAGCTGTTCGCCTGATGTAGCAACTGACAGAGTTGCTCGATCGAACAGCTGCGTCTATGATGGACAGAAGCAGCCGTTGCAGACTTCTTTCCTCAAATCGGCCAGTTCTTCTGACGCGCTCCTATAGCATTGCACGCCAGGAGAAGAGGTGTCGCAGGGAGCTCTTGATGCTCTGAGGTATGTGGCTGGGCATGGTTAGGGGCTCTGAGATGTGTGGCACCTCTCACGGTGCATGGTGTTTGTGGTATGGTGAGCCAATGTGACAAGTGGAATGAGGGTTGTGACTGCCCTGCACGATGCAGTGATAAATGGAAAGGGAGTGGCCAGCGGTCAACATTAGAGTTAAGAATGGGTGGGGGGCGACCACAAATTTGAAGGCTTGCCTCTTTATCCACCATAAAACCTTAAATGATAATAGTAAAAAAAGTCCATACATATGTAAATAACAGGCTTATAATCAGTTATAGTAAACATAATAAGCTGAGATAGATAGATAAAAGTTAAGGTTAAGAAAGGTAATAGTTTGGTTCCTTATCTGTGTGGAGGCTCATTTAAGAGAGGCAGATTGTACTGAGTGCATGCCTATTATAACCTGATTGTATTATGTTCTAGAACAATCTATACTGTGATGTAATACTTCAAAATGGCTGTGTGGAAGTTGGCATTAAAAGATTAATGCATAATGGTAGCCTATGGTCTTTTAATGACACTGCTCATGAGACATGATGTACTTTTACCACCATGTATACTAATAGTTTAAAATGGAGGCATCAATGGGTTACAAAGAAGCATTAATGGTTTACAAAGGAGACATCAGGCATCAATGATTTACAAAGGCGGCATTGTTGGTTTACACAGGAAGCATCAATGGTTTACACATGAGGTATCAAAGGGTTGTAAAGGAGGCATCAATGGGTTACAAAGGAGGTATCAATGGTTTGCAATGGAGTCATCAATGGCTGACAAAGGAGGCATCAAAGGGTTGTAAAGGAAGCATCAATGGGTTACAAAGGAGACATCAATGGGTTAAAATGGAGGCATCAATGGCTTACAAAGGAGGCATCAATGGTTTACACATGAGTGTGAATGAAGCTTCAAGCAACCAACACAGGTATTGTTATGGTTATGATAATCGTTATGAGTATGATGATTATTATTATTAGTAGCAGTAGTAGGAGTAAGAGTAGTAGGAGTAGTTGTAGTAGTATTTATAAGACAGGTAAAGCTGCCTTTTATGTCAGACGTAAAAATGAAAGATGGTATAGACCACAGTTTCTATCATCGGGCGCCTTACCAGAGATTTAAGAAGACAAGATTTCCATTTGAAAATGTTAATCTATAATTGTTTCCTCGTTTTAGGCCCTGATGCTTTGGCTGAGAGGACTCTTTGTGCTGGAGAAGAAACGTTGATGTTATTAAGGCCCAGAAGATCACCTCTTACATCAGTGTACAGAAAGACATAGTTAATAATTACAAATGTTTTGGTAACAATGTGTTCAGCTTCAAGTGGTTTTGTTTAATAAGTGCTGCAAATGTGACCAATTATATTCAGACTGATTTCAGTTTATTTCTGTGACATGAAAATTATGAATTTTGTTACAGAAACAATTATATTTATTAATTAAACATCATGTTTATTATCTTTTACTTTTAGGACTAGCAATAACATGTTTAGTTCATGTAACTTTTCTTTTCTAATATTCAAAAATAAAAACAAACATAATTATTGGTGTATTGAACGAAAATTGCAACAATTTCAACAAATGTTGATTTATCCTATAAAGAAATCAGGGCACTACATAACGGAGAAGATGAAATAATGGAGACACAAGCATTATAAGAAGTGGAGAACGTAGACACAGTATTTTAAAAGACACTTGTAGCAGTTAAATTGTACAGATTAGTTTGGTTACCGGGCAGCATCTTTCAATTTCCAACTGTACCCACATTTCTGAGTGGAGTAAATGTCATCGGCATCCTCTTCTCTTTCAACTTGGCGTAAGTGTTGCCATCTCCACCTCATCAAAACAGCATAGACTTCAAGGAAGCGACAGCCATTAGGATAATGACCTTCATTCCAAATGCCATTGGGTAGAATTCCTGGTCCATAGTGTTGCATCCAGCCCTACTTCCCTCCTGTTGATAAAGAATAGAACTGTCCTCCTGGATCCATCTTTTAACTCATGAGCACAATTTTAGAAAGCCTCAGTAATCATTTCAAGCAGCAAGGCCATCAGCTTCTTTGGTGCCACCATTTTATGGTCTAGCTTGACAGACAGTTATATGAGGAATGCCAGGAGAGGGGTTTTGACTTCCCATACATGTTGGGAGCCATGTTTACAAAATTTGATTAAGGAAACAAAAAGAGTGATTGTAATAGACTCCAATTGGCTGTGGGAGGGTTCCCAATCACCTCACCTAATGTGGCCCCTTTGTTAACGTGATGTCAGCAACTTGCAGGGGAAACCCTTAATAATGCTACATTACTGGGTGTGTGCATCTCTCCCTGGTCGCCCCACTGAGGCCCTCTGCTTTGCCTTGTTTTAAGCATGCAGACTTCCATATAAATGCCTGTGCTGACCTCTGAGCGGCGCACCCTTACTAGTAGATGTTAGTGCAGACCATTGCTATTGATGAGTCGTCAAACAAGGCCCATCCATTTTCTGTTAATTACATGGCCTCTAGTTGGAGCAGGAATTGTTACAGTCAAAAGCAGCATGGCCATAAAACTATTGGAACTTCTTTAAAGGGGTGTGGCCTCTGTAATGAAGGGTGTTGACTAGTAGAGGGAACTTGAATCCTGTGTTGCACAAATTCATAAATCAATCAGTCAATTAATAGGTTGACTTGTAGAGCGCTGCTTGCCACCCATGGAGGTATCCAGGTGATGGCAGTGATCCAGTGTTTCAATCGAAGAGTCAGATCTTGAGCATCTTGTGGAAATCTAGTACGGTCGCAGAGATCCGTAGGTGATGGAGGATGTTGTTCAATACTCTGGCTGCAAGGTAGGGGAAGGAGCGACCACTGACCCTGCTCTGAAGGATGCAGGGGTGCAAAAGAGTGTGAGGGAGAGTGGAGGTTTCTGCTAGGTTTGTGGAGGTTTAGATTGTGGCTTATGTAGGCTGGTCTGGAGTTGTGCAGGGCCACGATTGTGTGGATGAGCAGCTTGAATCGTCATCTTTTCTGAAATGGGAGCCAGCAGAGCTCTTTGAGGTGTCAGGTGATGTGTGATTGTTGAGGGAGATCAAGGACAACTCTGGCTGCACTGTTCTGGATCTTTTGGAGTCTTTGGAGGAGTTGATTTGTGAATGCTTCAGAGAGGGCACTTCCGTAGCCCAGTTGGCTGGTGAACATGTCCTGGGTGAAGGTACATCTAGAGTTTTGGGGAAGCCACTTGAAGATCCTGTGTAGCATGTGCGGGATGAAAAATCATGAAGATTATATGGCGTTAAACTGAGATATCATGGAGAGTTTGCCATCTAGTATAATGCCTAGGTTGCTGGCATGGTCCTTAGAAGTTGGTGTGGGGCCAAGTCCCGTCAGCCACCAGGAGGCATCCCAGGGGGAATTCTTGTTGCTGAAGATCAGTACTTCAGTCTTGTCCGTGTTGAGTTTGAGGCAGTTGTCCATCATCCAGTTTGTGGCATTGGTCATGCAGTGGTGGAAGTTCGTCCTGATAGTGGCGGGATCTTTGGAGAGGCTGATTTGGGTGTCGTCCGCATAGGAGATGATGTTGAGTCAGTGAGATATGATGGCGCTGGCAAGAGTTGTCATTTAGGTGCTGAAGAGTATGGGGCGGTGTGATGAGCCTTCAGGAACTCAACAGGTGATCTCCTAGGGTGCGTCACGGGGCCTGTGGCCCTTAGGGACATTGTTGTTTTTCATTAACTTAGCATGAGCATGTTGTAACTTGTCTGCTGCTTTGGTGCACATTACTACACATCTTTATTTTTGCAATACTTGAAGGATCACTTTCACATGAGAACTAATCGCTGTGTTCACACTCTGCATCTTCCTGGGATTTTGATTGAGTATTAAGTGCAAGGTCGAAAAACAATGCCCCTTGTAATTTTGTTCTGGCCAGACCATAGCCCTTGAACAAAACATACCAATGCAGCTGTTGTTTGGACAAGGTATTTTGGTTTTTAGTGGGGTACACAATTTAGGTGACATACTTGGAGAGGGACCTTTCCAGGGAGAAGAGTGAGATGTAGATCCACCATCTATAGGCTGAGGTATGGGGTCTGCTGACAAACCCCAGAGATCTTCTAATATATAATAATACTGCTTCTTAGCAAGGGGCATGGTCGTTATGCTCCACTGTATTTTTATGATGACTTCTCCCTGCATGATTTATGGACTAGCTGCTATGCTGACTATATTTGTATTATGCATTTTCCTGTTTGTTGTGGCACGTATTCTACATGTTAGGGCACTTTAGTTAAAATAAATATTTTAAATTGTTTAGTGGCTCTGTCAGATCGTATTGTGGATGAGTATAAGAGTGCAAGTGAACTAGTGTGTCTCGTTACAGCGATTTCTGAGGGATCTGGGAGAGTTGTATTCTTGGGAGTCTAATCATTTGCTTCTCCTTGAGTGAGTAGGAGAGCGAGTGAGACACTATAGCTAGTCGGTCCCGGGCTCCTGGGTACTAAGGTGGTAGGATGACCCGGTCCTCATACACTAAGGGGCCAATTAGGATCACGGGTGGATCGCCACCACCCGAATGGCGGTGGTGATCCGCCCGTGATCCGACCCCACCCCCCACCCATTTCCCCCCCCGCCATATTACTATGGTGAGGGGGACCGCGGCGGACAGAAAGACCGTCCACCGCTTTTCCACCCGGTCAACGAGTTGACCGGGCAGAAGAGGGGTTAATATGGTGGCGGTGTCTGTTAGACACCGCCAGCCGTATTACCATGGGTGCTGTAACAAGCCTTTCCGTGGCAGTATTGCCGCCACTGAAAGGCATGCGGGAATAGACTGCGGGGGCCCGTTGTGGGCCCCCAGGGACTCTGGGTGGTGGGGGGTGCACATGGGGGTGCCTATGGTACCCCCCTGAACTTCCATGCACAACATGGCAGGCACTGCGCGGTGCCTGCCATGTTGTGCATGGAAGTGCCTGACATGCCTTCCTGGCATTGTGGCGGGCGGTGCTGAGCACGCGGCACACCACAATTACAGGAATGCAGGATGCGCCCGCCACTGTGGCGGGCGCATCCTAATTGCCCACACGGGACCCCCGCCCTTATGGCGGGCGGTCCCATTTCCCATCCTAATGACCCCCTAAGTTCCTTTAGCCCCTTCGCTGCGGGGGGTAATTCCCCCGCTGTGCTGGGGGGTGGGGGGGCGCGCACAGCGCCCCCATGCTCATGATGAGCTCAGCTCGTCATGAGGCACGGCTCTCCGGTGCTCATGACGAGCTGAGCTCGTCACAGCTGCACCCGTTCCCGTGGAACGTTCAGCACAGCTCAGCTCGTCATGAGCATGGAAGGTGATAATCCTGTGCATTGTTCTGGTTTTGTGCAGAATCTCTGTAACATGACGCCACCAGCGTGTGGTCTGGTACTTATTCGTGAGACTGAGTAGCGCTTCTCTTGTCCACAATACCCTTTCACTGTTTCCAGAGACGTCCGTGGTGAGGAGGCTTAGCCTCCTATATTTTAATGTTTATAGGTTTTTCAAGCTTGAATTTTAAAAGGTTTTTGTTTTCTCTGTTAGACCCAGTTTTGCGCTACCGTCCTCATTATTCCTTTGTCCAATTTCTACTATGGCAAAACCGGTCGCTATTGTGGCAGCGAGTGTGACTTACCACTTAGAAGTCTTTTACTCTTAGGTTACATTTCCAGCAGTGGATGGGAATGATAATTCTTTTCATGAATATACACCAGCAGTGGTTCAGCTCAACTATCGCCCTTATCGGTTACTTTGAAGTTCTGTTGACAGCCTGGGAGCATACCATATGGTTTAATGGCACCCTTCCTCACCCTGTTTCTGCAGAACGTTTAGGACCTTTATTGGTCAATGAGGCCACTTGGCCCGTGTTGGCTGGTTTTACACCACATCTTAATTATCTTAATGTTACACTCGCAGAGTATGTCAATTACATATGTCTTTGATTCATATACACAGAAGTGTCATACAGTTTGTCATGTAATATACAGGTGGCTCTGGCTGGAGCCGCACAACAGCCGCCTGCACATGCTGGTGGTCTTTTTATAAGTCCCATCATGATTAATTCAGTGATGGGCAAACGTCCTCAAAATGGAGATGAGTTTCCATATTGGTTGGCAAAAAAATTGGAGCAACTCGAAGCTGTTTTCCCACATACTGCTCCTGTATAAAAACACAGGTTCCTTACAATGAGTTTAGCTAGTGGTTTTATTTCCACTTTAGCTGATTGCACCACCTGGGGGATGGTGTTTGCTGCAGTGTACACACTGTGTTTTGGCATCCCGTTCATGATCGTTCTAACGAGCGTTCTCAAAAAGGTTCAAGATGAACACCGGGCTGGTCCTGCCTTGGAGTTTGGGATGAGATTAGTGGGCATGTTACCTATTGTCTCTGATATGATTCTGGCCAATGTCAAATGGGAGCCAGTAGGCTTGCAAGTGCATCAACGCCTATCAGTGGTGGATGAAGTTGACAAGCAACAACAGTAGCCGATTATTATTGTAGATATATACACATTGTTAGGACGCAATAGTCTGGGAATGAGACCTTTTACTCAGGTACAAAATAAGCCCACTCCTGAAAAGGAGGGTCATCCAGTCTTTCCTAAAAAGACTTGGAATAAAAATCAGCGGCAGCAACAACAGAAGCCAGCTTCACCTGCTGGTTCACCACCACCAGATGCTTCTGAACGTAGATATGATTCGCGTGACTGCTCTAAGATGAAAACACCAGAGAGGTTCCAGGTTCCTGATCCTCGTTCTCCTCGTTCTTTTCAGGAATCGTAGGATCAACAGTTCGGTGACAGACGACATCAGGATCGCAGAGAAGGTGAGTCAGCGCAGGCAAGATGTGACAGCCGGCTGGAGCCGCACAACAGCCTTTATGAGATAGGCCTCCAAATTGAAGGTGATGTGAGATGCACAATTAAGGCGGTCTTTTGGGACAACCTTACTTCTTCATATGATATTTTTTTAGCAGAGGTTGACTGGCCTCCCCCATTTGTTCTGGCTTCTCCTAAAGGGGAGGATGTTATTCTCCCAAGTTTTTCCTGTTGTCTCAGAGGAGGCTAAATGCATCGGAGTAGGCATTAGCCTTTGCTCCAGCTGTTTATCGTGATCAGGTGAAATGGGAGAAGGATTCCCCAGAACGTGAAATTCCATTGCGCTCTATGCTGCAGCCCCATGCCCAATACACGATTAAGTGTGAAGCTAAAACTTAGATATTGAAATTCTTTCTCAGTTGCAATAGCAGGGTGTGACTGAACCCTGTGCATCGTCCACGAATATTCCTCGTTTTTCGATATTGAAACCGGATTGTAAATATCTCATAGATTTGGATTACCGTCATTTAAACAGTTATGTTCGTACCTTTGCTGTACAGAACACGCACAGCTCTGCGTTGGTAGATAACCTTGTTCATCATAAAAAATATAAAATGACTCTTGATATATCTAATGGTTTTTGCAGTCACAATTTGGCCCCTGAGAACCGTGACTGGACAGTGTTCAGCGACGTCAGCAATCACAAAAGGTATACACTCTTGCCTATGGGATATAAGAATAGTCCCATCACTTTTGCAGCATGCATAGTATCTCTTTTGCATGGGATTGACCCTGATGCCTTCTCATAAATCAAGGACATCTATTTGATGGATGAATAATTGATACCGCATCTTGTGTGTGTGGACCGCATGATAATGTCTTTTGCTGACTTCGATTACAAATTTAACTTTGCCGAGTCACACATTGCCTTTTTGGCAGTCCTTTTTTTCTCAAATATGAGCTTAACAATTAAGGTCGGGGCTTGGCCCTCCACTTTCTGGAGAAATGTGCACAATTGCAGCCTCCATCCACTCTCAGAAATTTGCAATCTTTGCTGAGTTTTTTTGATTTTGGGAGGACATATGTTCCTGATTATGCCCAGCGTATCAAACCTCTTTACTCTTTGATACAACCTACTTACTCAGCTTCCTGTTGGCTTCCGGAACACACACGAGTCTGATCTGCTTGCGACCAACTTCTTCAGACAATTTGACAAATTTAGTAATAAGGATTGGAGCAGGCGCGTTAGGTTTCACTTACTTGATGTTCAATGAAGGAGACACTGTACCCATTGCTTACAAGTCGCATATGTACACTTCTGCTGAGATGCATTTCTCAATTACAGAATAAAGCTTGATGGCTGTCTGATGGCAATTCTGAAGGAACACTCTCTGACTCAAGGTAAAAGCATTTTTATGGTTTCGCCTGTGCCTGTCTCAAAGGCTAGTGTTCCAAATTCTAAAGCCTTGCATCGACTTTGACGTTGGCTGATGTCAATTTTATCTTTGACCCCAACTGTTGGGTGATGATGAGTCCATGCATAGCATCCATGATTTATTTATTACTTACAGCATTGAGGAAGTCGAAGGCTAACTTGGCGTGCAACGAAACACAACTTGGCTGGTTGTTCTTTGTAATGCATCAACATTGTATTAACTACATGGTGGGTCTAAACTAACACTGCTTGGAACTCTATGACTCCCTGGATTTGAAGTTTGACTTTCTTATGAACCTTGAGAGCCCAGAACTTTAATTGTTTAGCATACATTAACCATAATTTGGGGGTTTATGTTTGGGGTTTTATGGTAGCCAACCCTTGCTTTAGAGTACCACCATAGTGTTACTTCTTGCTTTTTACTAGTTCCCGGATAGTATCGGTGAGTGCCTTGTCCTAGGCCTGGCTACATTGCTTCTGTGACCATTTATTGGATTATATGGAGGTTGTAGTATTAATATGTATTGAAAAAGAAACTGTTACATTTGCATGATTGTGGTCCTTAAGCTTACAGATGAGACATTCAATACCAATGTGAAAGTAGTTTTTCTGTATGTTTTTTTCCCCTGCAGGTGACGACCAAAGGCATTAATTAGTTAGTAAAAGGTACATTGTATTCTTAAGATAGCAGGACAAGGAAGAAGTGCCAAGGTCGAATAATTTTAATGAAGAACAAAGGGAGTTTTACCAATTGGTACTATCGGATGAAGGGAGAAACCTAAGGATGCTTCGAAAGTGGAGACTGGAGTATGGTAGTAGTGTTCAAGGCACCAAGTTCATTCTTGGGATCTGGAAAGATACTGTGATGTGTAGGAAGTCATATTTCTAGAATGTTCTTTTAATTAGTGAATCTGCCTTGAGGTTAGTCAGATTCCCTTTAGAGTTGGAGTGGTACAGACCTCTCTTGACTTCTCTGATAGTGTGGCTTCAGGTTATAGATGATTGCTTACTTATAGAACTTCTCCAGGGGTTCTGATGCTGACACCTTTCATGCTTCCTTGATTCAATAGGGGCTCCCATATCCTTAGATTACTGCAGGATTTAGTATATGCTGCATATCTTTTCCATGTATGTGTAGAAGGATCGAAACCATTTGCCTAGTCACCTAGGGGCATATTACCAAGCAATAGCGATAATTATCGCTATTGCTTGGTTAGAGACAAAATTTTACCGCTGAGCTGCGGCGATTTTTACCGCAGATAAACCTTGGTATTACCAAGGTTTATCGCAAATGCGATAAAAAACGGCCGCAATGCATGAATATCGCTGAAAAGTCAGCGATATTCATGCATTACCGAGCTAATGCTCTTAGCCATGTTATCCACCTCCCATTGGATAACATGGCTAAGAACTGCTCAAGGCAGGTGTTAGCTTTTGGAGATATTCGCGCTTAGCGCGAATATCTCCAAAAGTTGGTAATAGGAGATAGCCATGTTAGCGACTGTTTCCAGTCGCTAACATCTTGGCACGCCCACTTTGCATGTCATTAGTGATAAATATCACGGACATGCAAAGTGGGGCCCAAGATGGTCTTTATCTCCTACTAGCTGTCGCTAACTTGTGTTAGCGACAGCTAGGTAATAGGGAGATAATTTTATCTCCGCTTTCTTGGCTATTAAAGCCAAAAAAGCGGAGATAAACCCCCTTGATAATATGCCCCCAAATTCTTTTAATTTTGTGTGTTTTTGTGTCTCGGCTACTCAGAACCCTACTTATATTCTTTGCTGTTCAGGACCAAAACTGTAAGACGCGTTGGTCTTCCTTTCATAATTTTATACTTTTACTTTATGTTTTTCAGATTGAAGTATATAAATCTGGCATTGAGTTTGTAATAACCCCTTTTAACATCAAGTTACGGAGTTTAACTCTTATTGTGTGGCCTTAATGATCACACTATAACTTAAAATTTAAATTGTTGTTAACTCCTCTTTCCCTAAGGATACTACAGAGGTCTATCGTCCAGAATTGACTTGGAACAAATAGCCTAGTGCATTCACAAGAGGAAGTACCCTTGTTTGGTAGAGATGTACGTCTTTATAGTCTTGTTGACTTCTCGATAGCAGGATTCATGTTATAACTTATAATATTTCTGGATGACACAAGGAACAGTCACATTGCTGAAATACACACACCTTCACTGGAGGCATTTCCTTGTGGTCCAATATGTTGTAGTGTACTGGACATTTACCCAATGAGGAAGCACTTACTAATTGACCAGTACAAATTACTCCAGTTGGGTAGACATTTTATGCAAAAGTGTGGACTCTTGTTCTATAAACAGGCAGGTGAGGTTCTGTTCTCGTCCTGATGCTCATTTCACATAAATGTACCTTTAACAGGAAGCACTTACATATATACACATAGTAGGTGCCCCAATTGATGCTCCACTTTTGTAAAGACAAATGATCCTAATGTCCGAGGCTTGACAAAGGATAAGCAAGTGTGTTTTCTGACATTAAAAGACGATCTGAAAATGTTGGGAGGGTGAATGGATTGTTGATCTATTGAAGTGCAATCTGTAGTGACATTGATGAGTGGGATCTTTCTTGTCCTCACTTGGTAAGAGCAGAGTCCATGGTTCTCCCTTTAAATTACTACAGGTACGCAAGTGTGTAAAATCACCTGGAAATTCCACCCGTTTGCCCCGCCTCGTCCACCATTATAGTATGTATTTTCTTCCCACCTTTTGTCAGGATGATGGAAAGTTTACTAAAAGGACCCCCCGGACATTTCCCGATGATTTTGGAGATGCGTTCCTGTTGCCAACGAGGTAGCATTTACTGATTTACCAGTAGAATATACTCCTGTTGGGTAGACATTTTGTGCAAAATTGTGGAGTCTTGTTGGATAAATGAGAAAAGAGGTACTGTTTTGGCCCTGATGCTCATTTTACAGATATTAAAACCTCCACGGGAAGCAGTGGCACGTATAAACAATTGGAGCTCAACTTCTGTAAAGGACAAATGATCCTAATATCTGGTGCTTGACTAAGGCAAAGCAAGTGTTTTTTTCTCAGCAATTTCACACTGTTAGACAATCTGAAATGCTTCGTGGAGGTGAATGCATCGTTGATCCATTGGAGTGCAATCTGTACTAACTGTGACAAGTGGGTTCTTTCTTCTCCTTACCTGGTCAGAGCTGTGTTCATGCATTGGTATGCAGGCCATTGCTAGGATGATGGACAGCTTACCAAAAGAGCCCCCATTACATTTCCTACTCATTTTAGTGATGTGTTCTAGATGCCATAGAATATGAGGACATCTCCATCAAACAAAATAGCACTTACCTCATATAGATAAGAGGTAGGGCCCTTGTTTAATGGAGATTTCACTCTTTATAATCTCGTAGTCTTCTTCATAGTAGGATTCATGTTATCACAAATTTCTGGATGAAGACACACAAGGAACAATACTGGTTAATTATCAAATGCTACCTTGATGTTAAAATGTCTAGTGCATATTCTACAGTACAGCTCTGTAATGGGCCACGAGGAAATATCTCCAGTGAACTTGTGTGTGTTTAATTTCAGCAGTGTGATCCAAGAAGATCCCACTGTTTTGAGCAAAATGTCTACCCAACTGGAGAACTTTCTACTGGTTAATTAGTAAGTTCTACATTGTTTATGTTTAATTTCGGCAATGTGGTTCTTGTTTGAGTGTCTTCTTTCCGAAATCTGTGATAACATGAATACTCGAAAGAGAAGACAACGAGATTACAAAGAGATGAATCTCTACCAAACAAGGGTACTTCCTTCCTCTTAACTCTATGAAGCAAGTGCTTCTTTGATTTGTGGAGATGTTCTCATATTCCTCTGCATCAAAAAAGTGTCCCCAAAATCGGCAGGAAACGCGCTCAAGTGGCCTTTTTTGAGCTGGGAAAAGGAGGGAGGACATTTGCCTACTACTAAGGTGGATGAGGCAGGGCCGAATGGGAGCAGCTTGTAGGGGATTTAAGCATTTGAATACTCATTTTAAATAAAAAGGGATAACTATGGACTCTGCTTTCACCAGGAGATGACAAGAAAGAACCAACTCATCACAGTCACTACAGAGATCGCGCTCCAATAGATCAACCATACATTCACCTCCATCAAGGATTTCAGATCATTTTTCAATGTGGAATTGCAGATAAAATACACTTGCTTTGCTGTCATCAAGCCCAAGAAGTTAGGTTAATGTGTCCTTTACAGAAGTAGAACTTCAACTGGGGCACCTGCTTTTTTTACATTTGTAAGTGCTTACCATTGAGGTTTAATTTCTGTCAATGAGCACCAGGGCCAGAGCACGTTCTCACCTGCCCTTTTATCCACAAGAGTCCACAGTTTTGCACAAAATGTCTACCCAACTGGAGTACTTTCTACTGGTTAATGAGTACTCACTGGGTAAATGCCTAGGGCATATTGTACACTACAGTTGCATTGTGGACCACGAGCAAATGCCTCCAATGACCTTGTGTGCATTTAGTTTCGGCAATGTTAGTATTCCTCAAGGGTCTTCTTCCAGAAATCTGTGATATCATGGGGCCTTGTATAGAGAAGATGATGAGTCTACAAAGACGTGAATCTCCACCAAACAAGGACACTTCCTCTTACCTGTAGCAAGTGCTTCATTGTTTGGTGGAGATGTCTTCAGATTTCTCTGCATCAAAAACTCATCACCAAAATCGACACCAAATGCGCTCGCAGTGCCTTTTGGTAAGCTGTCCATCAACCTGGGAAAAGGCGGGAGGACCTTTGCCTAAAACTTAGGTAGACGGGTGGGCCAAATGGGCGGAGCTTGTAGGTGATTTTAAGCATTTGCATACTCATTTTAATTAAGGGAGAACCATGGACTCTGCTCTCACCAGGAGGGGACCGGGAAGAATACACTCATCTCAGTCACTACACAAGAGATTGTGCTCCGAGACATCAACCATGCATTCATCTCCAATGCCTAACAGTTCCACTCCCAATCACATAATTCCACTCCATAACACACAATCCGATGCCACACAACTTCACTTCACTCAAATCCATTCCACTCCACTCTACTCCCCTCCCCTCCACTCACCACCCAATGCCACTCCATACCACACAATGTCACTCTACTCCAACCCTCATAATCCAACTTCAATTCACACCGAACAATGTCACTTCACACCACACCTCACACTGCCACTGCAATCCAAACCTCACAATTCAACTACACACCACACAGTACCACTCTACTCCTCACCAATCAATGCCACTCCACACCACACAATACCACACAATGCTACTCCAATCAATGCCATGCCACACTCCAAACTACTCTACTCCAGTCCACACAATGCCACTCCATGCCACACAATTCCACTCCACTCCAATCTACTCCCCTCCCCTCCACTCACCACACAATGCCACTCCAAACCACACAATGTTAGTCTACTCCAACCCTCATAATCCAACTTCCCTTCACACCGAACAATGTCACTTCACCCCACACCTCACACTGCTACTGCAATCCAAACCTCACAATTCAACTACACACCACACAGTGCCACTCTACTCCTCACCAATCAATGCCACTCCACACCACACAATACCACACAATGCCACTCCACTAAATGCCATGCCACACTCCAAACTACTCTACTCCAGTCCACCCAGTGCCACTCCATGCCACACAATGCCACTCCACTCCAATCTACTCCACTACACAGAATTCTCTTCCACTGCATTCTACTCCACGCAATACAATTCCACTCCACTCCTCACCGCACAATTCTACTCCACTCCACGCCACACAATCCAAGTGAGAAATTAATTTCAAAAAGGATTTAAAAACAAAAAGAACCAGTGTTTAGGAAAATGTTGGCTCTCAAAAGAGCCTTTGTGTGTATGGTATGTAGATGATAGGTACACATAGACCTGGAGGCAATCTTTCAAGTTGTTGAGGAACACCATGTTGCCTATTTCTATGAAATGGACTCCCTCTTTTCAATATTTTCCGACCATGTCGAAGCGTAAGTTGATATGGTACATAATGCCCATGTTGTGGTCTCAGAGTAATGCAGAAACTGTGTTATTGACATGTTTCCTGGATTTCTCTAATTGTGGATACAATGGGGTTGGCCACTGCCACTTCTGTCCGGCAAATGCTGGAGAACACCAAGGTAGTATGTGGGAAAAGTGATGTTAATTTACCAAAGGCATCCTTCATTAGGATTTCCTGTCCTACCCTAGTAATTTTTCCTAGATCATTGCCATGAGCAGTGCATAATCGTGAGGTCTGAATGTTGGGAAAGGAAGCAATTGATGTCACTTAAACCCTGTCTGGTCAACCCAAGTAGTGTTTACATTAGGTAAACCAGGCCCCTGTCAATGTCACTATTTCTAGCACTTTCTCTGGCCCAAAACACAAAACTATGGCCCACAATCCAGACTCTGGACATTTTTTAGACAAACAGGAGTAGCACACAGGAAAAAGATGCAGCAGAATGAGGCACTTTTGAAGATGAAAGGCAACTAAAATGGAAGACAGCAAGTAAAATATAAAAGCACATATTTGATTGGATGGTGGAGATGTAGTGGAAACTAAAAGTAGGTAGTAGTAAATTCCTAGGAGTCAACCACACCTGCTACAGTTAATGTGGGGCTAGTATGCCGTTTAGAGAAGGTTTTGTGAACTTTTTACCTACTGGCAGGCAGAGACTAGAGGAAACATGATTTCTATGGAAACAGAGGTAAAAGAGTGTGGGGAGGAAAATAAAAGAGATTGCAGTTTGAAACTGAAAAGCAAACTGCTGTACATAAATTGCTCGGTAGGGAGTGTATGTCTTGTAATTAACAATATTTTACAAAATGAAACATAAATGAAAAACATTAAAATGCTTTTAAAGGATTTTTTGTGGATCAGCTGATCAGCCATAGATTTACACAGGGGCCTCAATGAGCACCGCGATCAATCCTTGAATCTGCAGAAAAACCTACTGAATTGGGTTTCTTTACAGGAAGAATAGAAAGGGTTAAAATATAGTGACCATTTAGGAGTGGTAAAACAAAAATAAAAGATTAAAGGAAGTCTTTGACTTGCTATGAATAGGAGTATGTGTAAGAGCACATGGGCAGTGTAGCCATTTTAAGATCTTTTCTACTGAGCGTGGACAAGGATTGCCATAGATCTGACTAGAGATTTGCAGTGCAAAACACGTTAGAAAATATCACACTTAACGTCGGACAACGGCCAAGAGATTTTAGAGGTATATTAATTAGGTTGTACTTTAAAAAGTATATTTAAAAAACAAGTGTGAGTGTATGTAAGCTGAAAGTAACTTCTAGACACTACAGTAAAAGGCAAAATAGAAGGGAGCTTAGATGGGAGCATTAACTAAAAATGTAGTGAGCAGGAAAGGAAGACGTGGAGTTTTTATACTGAGAAAATAGTTATTTTATTAAGCCAGTATGAATGATTGTGTTAAAGATTTGATGTGAAAATAAAAAGTATTTATAAACTTGCAAAAAGGCATATTACTAATTTGAATTTATAGGTGAAATTGTAGTACAATATATATAAAAAGCAGTGAATTTTACAAAAACAACAAAGGTTACAGGGACGGCGTAGTTAGGAAATTGAATATAAAATTTTAGAAATTCATTACATTTGACTTAGGTTATCGAGGCACTGTAGCTAGGTTCCGATTTTACACACACAAAACCATAGAAACTCAGCAGTTATAGTTACTTAAGCTAACTAGAACTTACACCCTCGCAATCCACTGCTTATGACCTCACATTTTACATCACTCTTGACATGGTGAGTGACATCACTGATAACATCACTCATGACATCTCAAATGAAATCACTGTTACATCATCAAAAGTAAATTTCTATAAACTTAAAGAAATACCATTTACATTTATTTAAGATACGAAGACACAGGTCAGAGACGTACAGGTCAGAGCTCACTGGAACCTTATCAGCTACTACACTCCCTTATCATGTAAAGGACAGTTCTCAGCAGATAGTCTTGTGTTTTCTAGACCACCACTGTAAACACTAATGAACAAAGTCAAGCGTCTTTCTGTATAGGCTAGTCTACTGCAAACCAGAACTACACCATTTGTGACCCTGAAAAGAGGTTTTAGTGCAATTGTCAGATTAACATAAACCACCTTAACATACAACCAGTAGGGAGGTATAGGGGAGCAGGCGACTGTGTGACAAACCACTAGTAAAATGATTCTTTGTCCTGGACAAAGGTGTGAGCAGAGAGGTGAGTCTGGTGTAAATGTTTAGTGTCATGTGGTCAGGATAGTCCGGGTTAGAAGCACCACCTTTTTACATGCTCATGTTTCTTAAGTTGCCATCTTTCTAACACACAGTGACGTTTAACATACATTTGCATGCGTGTCAGTGCGGGATAATATTCTCTGAAGCTACATTGCTTACATTCTCACTTCATAGGCACTTTATCACGACACCTTGAACATTCAGTACAAGGAATAAACTGAGCAAATGTGGTCATTGTTATTGTCCGATGGCGACAAAACTATCAGATTTGAATAAACATTTGCGGCCTGACCGGGGCTTCGAAATGGGCCTGTTTTTAAGACACTGTTTGAGTACAGGTGGTCGAGCTACGCATGGCTCGAGCCCTTCTCTGAGCCAGGTCTTGGCCTGGGGGGGCTGGCTCCCCAAGCAGAGTAGGGCTGGCATCACAGACACTGCAGAAAAGATAACTGCACACACCAGGCCTGAAAGGGGCTTCTTTGCTCCATCCGTCTGGAGTTTAAAAGCAGAGCATACAAGTGGAAGTGAGTCTGTCGCCGAGCCCTGCATCTCACCTGTGCCTCAGTGAGGACCAGTAACTCTGGGGTCTGAGGCAGCTGTGTGTTTGGAATACAAGTAAGGGTCTCTACTGAGGTGTTGAGGTGCCCCTGAAATCTGCTTGTTACGACAGGAGAACCTATCCATCCCGTTGCAGAATTGCACATTGCGTGACCAATAAAACTGGATTGAAATCCTGACATCACTGATTGACCAAATGTGTGATCCTAGCCAATGACTTTACTGCACAGAGCCTTACTTTCCTTTACCATCTCATCTGAAAGCACTTAGAACTAATGTAGTTCAGGGTGTGTGCTGTATAAAACTCTCCCTTGTAGATGATTTAATTAACTGTAAGTTTGCTGCTCCTATCATAATAATACAAGTCATACATATTACGCACCAAACAACTAATGTATCTCTTGGGTCACTACCTGAAGGAGTTGTTTTCAGAGATATTTTTAAATTCATGTTTAAAAACTATGGGGCATATTACCAACGATTAGCGATATTTATCGGTAACTAGGCTTAGCAAAAAAAATGTTATCGATAGGCATTGCCAGAAATTATCGCTGAGATAACGTGCTATTAGCAACGTTTATCTCCAAAGCGATACATTTTCCGGCGATATCGTGAATATCGCTGAGAATACAGCGATATTCACGCATTAGCGACAAAATGCTCTTAGCCATGTTATCCACCTCCCATTGGATAACGTGGCTAAGAACTGGTCAGAGTATTCTGCTTAATTCAGAGACTCTGTCCATCACCACCCCTTGTTGTAAATAATTTTGTCCACCCTAAGCGTGGAAGGGTATACTCAGATGTGAGTCCCTTGCTCATTGCACCATCAGGATTCAAGCAAGCCGGGCCGAAGACGCCTGAAATGCCAGAAACCGGTCCCCGGAAGCTTGTCTCCTTTCCAGTGTAAGAATTGGCTTTGTAGTTTGGTTTGCCCTGTTCCCATCATGCACTGGGACAGGAACAGACTAATTTGCATACAGCCAGGTTCTGAAACTGGGATGATGCAGTGAGCTAAAAAACGGTGTTGGATCTAGCCCTGATCTCTTGACTGGGTGAGAGTACTCTGCTTAATTTAGAGACTCTTTCCATCACCACCCCTTGTTGTAAATAAGAACTGGTCAGAGCAGACAGTTTTGCTTGATCCTTTATTCCTTGTGTTTCACATAGGAGAACCATTGGGGATGTTAGTGGCCGACTTCCCGTCGTCCCTTTGAGCACTTTATTGTGAAACCTACTTCCTCTTGGCCTTGCAGCCATTGTCTTTTTCACATTTTGGTCAGAGCAGGCGTTAGTTTTTGGCGATAGCGGGAATATTTCCATCGCTACGCCTGCCTTGCTAATAGGCGATAGCGACGTTAGCGACTGCTTTCAGTCGCTAACAGGTTGGGTACGCCCACTTTGCATGTCATCAGCGATAAATATCGCTGACATGCAAAGCGGGACCCAAACCGCTCGCTATCGCCTAAAGCTGTCGCTAACTGCTGTTAGCGACAGCTTGCTAATAGAGCGATAGAATTATCGCCGCTTAGCGGCCGAAAACAGCCGCTAAAGCGGCGATAATTGCCTATCGCCCTGCTTGGTAATATGCCCCTATCAGTTCTAGTAAATATCCCTTAACGGACTGGTGTCATCTGAACTACTGAAGTGAAACAGATCCAATTTGTTATCTACACTTTTCTGAATTTTGAAGAGTCATTATCACATTTGTACATGACTTTCTTTGCTCAGCTGACAAGACAATATGTTGATGGCTTGGCTCCCGCTCTGGCTCTGAGCATACTTACCAAGTACCACGCATCAGGCGTTTCTCTAATATATTTCAGTGTGAATGGGCCCGATTCACAGAACTAACTTAAGACAAAATCCTAAACTTACTACCATTTTGGTATCCACAGAAGGCACTTACTCATTTCGATATTCACAGAAGTTAGGAGTCCTAACTTTAGGACTTCTAAATGCCTTCTGTGATTACTGAAAGTCCTAAAGTTAGGATTTTTCTCAGTTTAGGAGTAGTAAAGATAGGAGTCCTAACTTTACTACTCCTAAACTGAGAAAAATCCTAACTTTAAGACTTTTGGTATTCATAGAAGGCATTTAGAAGTCCTAAAGTTAGGAGGATGGATGAGTGAATGGATGGGTGGAAGAGTGGATGGATGGGTGTACCGATGGATAGGCTGAAAGGGTGGATGGATGGATGAGTGAAATGCTGGATGGAAGGATACACGATGGATAGGTTTGCAAATGGTTGAATATGTTTGGATATGGATGGACTTAATTATTTATTATTGCGCAACCTCCCCTGATGTTTCTGTAAAACATACCTTTTGTCCCGTAGTTTTGTCCTGAATTTTGACCTCCTGTCCTGAATTTTTGTCCTGAATTTTGACCCTTTGTCCTGAATTTTTACACCCATTATCCTGAATTTGCACCAATGCCAGTTGGTCACCCGAATTCTGGCAGTAATATCACACCCCGTGAGCGGGACCCGACTGCAGCCCACCATTCACGGCGCCGACAGCCGGGCTCAGCAACTGCCACAGACACAATTTATAAAAGGATCCTTAAATAAGTAAGTGCCTGAGAGAGAGTGAGAGTCAATTAAAACCGCAATGAAAGTAAACACTTCTGTGCCATATGTTTTAATTGAGTCTAGAGCCATGACTGGTACAACTGTCAGGACATAGTGCGCCCCACCCCGGGGCTGTCAGGCGCAGTGATAATAGTTTTATACTGCTTAGTGAGTGTCAGAGAGTGTCTTTAAAATAATACAGCCCTTAACAGTGGGATCAGGATACAAGGGCACTAGGGTAGTGCCTTTCCATTTCTCGTGCTTTGCAGCAGTTAACTTCTAAGAGTTTCTCGTTGCTCAAATAAGAGTAACTCCTTTTTTTATATTTCCCTCATCCTCATTGCTTGATTTTGGCGCGAGAAAATGTCACTCATAGTCATTGAAAATGTCACTCATAGTCATTGAAAATGTCACTTATAGTCATTGAAAATGTCACTCATAGTCATTGAAAATGTCACTCATAGTCATTAAAATGTCACTCATAGTCATTGAAAATGTCACATAGTCATTGAAAATGTCACTCATAGTCATTAAAATGTCACTCATAGTCATTGAAAATGTCACTCATAGTCATTGAAAATGTCACTCATAGTCATTAAAATGTCACTCATAGTTATACTGTAATTATGAAATGTCACTCGTAAAAGTGTTAAACCTTGGCAGCTATGTTTGAGTGCCAGGCCAGAATCCCAGCTCGGTTCCTGCACTCTGTTGATTGTGTGTCTGCCCACTCTGAGTCTAACAGCACATGCACTCACTGCAGAAATCCTTCAAAGGTAGCACTTGAACTGCTGCCAGCTCAGCTTTGAAGCAGGGAGCGGTGATGCCGTCTCTGCTTCTGAGCTGTGATGTCTGTAGCTCCTGCACTAACATGGAGAACGTCCGAGTTAAGTGCATGAACTTTAGGCAGCGCAATGACTGAGACACATGGGCCCAGCTCAGCTCTGCTCCAGGGCACACGTTCATGGTGTGACCAGGCTGCACTCTAGAGTTAGGTGTTTCAAAGAGGTCGGTAAAGGTGATGAAGTAACTAGGAAGGACAATTTCTGGTATCTATGATCATTTTTAGATCCGGCGGTGACGGTGTCCGGGGAGGAGGCAGCTGCGGAGAGCACATGTTCTGCACATCCCTTCTTGAGAAAGACAGTCCCCAAACATCAGTAAGTGGGAGTGGTAACAGCAAGAAGTGGGAGTGGTAATGGCAGGAAGTGGGAGTGGTTACAGCAGGAAGTGGGAGTGGTAACAGCAAGAAGTGGAAGTGGTTACTCAACTGAGAGCCTGTGGGTGAGGCAGAACCAGAGTGAAGACAGACTTCTTAGAACAATGAGGTCAAGGCAGCGCAAGAACTGTAATACAACCAAGGGTTGGCAGACTTATGATTGGTAAACAAGGGGGGCCTGGGTGGGGTTTTAATGTAGGAGCTGATGAGCTGGGCAGCAAGAGTGATCCACCTCACTGAGAGAATAAGGCTGTGCCTCACTGAGGGAAGAGGAGTGGTACACCTCTCTGATAGGATCAAGAGGGCACATACACCTGACTGAAAGAAGAGGGCTGCACCTCAATGAAGGAAGAGGAGAGGTACACCTCACTGACAGGATGAAGGGGGTTATACACATCAGGATAAAGAGGGTAAATACACCTCACTGAAAGAAGAAGGCTGTAACTCACTGATGGTACAGGAGAGGTACCTAGCACTGGCAGGGGGAAGAGGGTACACACACCTCACTGATGTAGGAGGAGAGATACACCTCTCTGATAGGATCAAGAGGGCACATACACCTGACTGAAAGAAGAGGGCTGCACCTCACTGATGGAAGCAAAGAGGTACACGTCACCGACAGGATGAAGGGGGTCATACACATCAGGCTAGGACAGGCCTGGTGGACTCCATGACCCTAAGGCCACCAGATGTGAAGACTGCACCCCGACCCACATGTGAGGTTAACCTGTACCCCAGAGCTAGGGAGGTGCTACTGTGCGATGAAATCCCCACCAGCACAAGACCGGAGCAGGCCTGGTGGTCACCTTCACTCTGAGGCCACCACAGGTGAAGACCGCACCCCCACCCAAGGGTGAGGTCCACCTGTACCCCAGAGCTAGAGAGGTGCCACAATGCGGTGAAAACCCTGCCAGCCTCAGGCTAGCAATATCAAGTAAAAGTGCCTACAAGGGATTGTGTTTATATACAACGGTTCTTTTTCTCAGATTCTAAAGATTCAATGTCAATAAATTATTTGAACCTATGTGTATTGATCACAAGTTTAGGCAATGAATGCACTAGCAATTAAATAAAAATTTATAAGGTACATTCAACACTCAGGTTGAAATCAAATGCATACATATGAAAAAGGTACAGCTTAATTTCACCTCAATTTCATAAGTAAAAATCCTCTCCTAATAAAATAATAACAATTACCAGTATTTTCACTGAATATCACAGTCACTTAACGTATATTAATACATGAGGAGTTGGATAATACGGTCGACGTTTCGGTCTTCTGTCGTGCGAATCCTTTAGACCATCCTCAGGACAAAGCAATCTGCATTTTTTAACAATGACCCTTCTGGAAACTGGCAGGTTGTTTGGACCTTGACAGTGTTGTAAAGGCTGGTAAGTTGTTCAGACCTTGACAGTGTTGTAAAAACTTCAACAATATGGTTTTCCTGGTTCTAGTCTGATGTCTTTAATTCTTAACACACCAAGGTTAGGATCTTCACATGATATTTTAAGGACCTGATGTCTCTCAGTTATTCAAACAATGAATGTTCTTGAGTCTATTTTAGAAATAAAGCAGCAGCGTGACGAACGGCAATCCTCTCAGCGGGAGTTTCGTGACTAGGGCAGGTCCGGCTAGACTTTGTGACCCTAAGGCCACCACAGTTGAAGACCGCACCCTGATCCACATGTGAGGTTCACCTGTACCTTGAAGCCAGCGAGTTGCCCCAGTGTGAAGAAAGCCCTGCCGGCCCCAGGGTGGAGCAGGCCCGGTGGACTCCGTCACTCTGAGGCCACCACAGGTGAAGATCGCACCCCCACCCACAGGTGAGGTCCACCAGTACCCCAGAACCAGGGACGTGCCACAGTGCGATGAAAGCTCTGCCAACCTCAGGCTAGGGCAAGCCCGGTGGACTCCATGACCTTAAGGCCACCACAGGTGCAGACCGCACCCCCACCCACAGGCGATGTCCACCTGTACCCCAGAGCCAGGGAGGTGCCACAGTGTGATGAAAGCCAGGCTAGGGAAGGCCCTGTGGACTACGTCACTCTGAGCCCACCACTGGTGAAATGTGCACCCCCACCCACAGGTAATGGTCCCCATGTACCCCAGAGCCAGGGAGGTGCCACAGTGCGATGAAAGCCCCACCGACACTAGGCCGGAGCAGGCCCGGTGGTCACCATCACTCTGAGGCTACCACAGGTCACAGCTACAGCGGCTGCTGAGGTTTATCTCATTCCTGGACCTAAAATAAATAATTAAGTCATGAGAGAGCGAAGGTCATATATGTCTCCCACAGATCATTAACCAATCTTTGGAGAAGGAAACAGGCTGAGTTGAAATTGCTCTGCTGACGTCGGCCCTTCACCGTCTCTGTGAGGTTCAAGGAGTGTTGTACCCTGTCGGACATGAGGCCTCTGTGGAGGGAAAGGTCAGGTCCAGGAATGGCTCTGAGCTCACACTGACTCAAGTTGACTCCTGGTTCTCTACCCCTCTAGACAAGCACAGGTGGGCAAAGGCTGAGGCCAACAAGTTCTGTGATATTAGAGTAGGAGAGATAGCATTGTGCGAGGGAGGGGTCATTTTATTAGTATGTGTTCCCAGGGGCGTCAGCCCTTCTAACAGACTGCTACAAGTGTCTCCAACATAACCAAAAGGTAGCTGTCATGTACGTCAAAGAACAAAACCTGCTAGCGTCAACATCATAGCCCACGCAAGCTTTAGACACATCATAGTACAGTAGTATCTACATCAAAGCTCACTCATCTACAAATACACCTCATACCTCACTCTCATCCAGGTCCTATCTCGCTCCAAGCTATGTTTGTACTTCATACCTCACTCTCACCCAGGTCCTTTCTCACCCTGAACTACGCCTGTATCTCATACCTCACTCTTGTCCATGTCCTATCTCACCTAGAGCTATGACGGCACCTCAATCCTTACTCTCCTCCAGGTCCTATCTGACCAATTTATGCACCCCATACCTCACTCTCATCCAGGTCCTAACTCACCCAGAGCTATGTATGTACCTCATAACTCATTCTCGTCCAGGTTCCATCTCACTCCAAGCTATGAATGTACCTCACAACTCACTCTCATCCAGGTCCTATCTCGCTCTGAGCTATGTATGCACCTCATACCTCACTTCACCCAGCTCCTATCTCACTCCCAGCTACTTTTCAAGTCATGGCTCGCTCTCAGGTCTTGTCTATGTCACTGATCGCTCCCAGGTCTGATCTATGTCACCCCTCACTCCAAGGTCTGATCTATGTCACCTCTTGCTCTCTGTCTGATCTATGTCGCAGCTCGTTCCTAGGTCTGATGTATGTCACCACTCACTCCCAAGTCTTATCTATGTTACTGCTCGCTCCGAGGTCTGATCTATCTCACCGCTCACTCTGAGATCTGATCTATGTCACCACTCGCTCCCAGGTCTGATCTATGTCACCACTTATGCTCAGGTCTGATCTATGTCACCACTCACTCCCAGGTCTGATGTGTGTCACCGCTGGCTCCCAGGTCTGATCTATGTCACCGATCGCTCACAGGTTTGATCTATGTCACCGCTCGCTCCCTGATTTAATCAATGTCACCGTTCGGTCCCTGATCTGATCTATGTCATCACTCGCTCCCAGGTCTGATCTGTGTTACTGCTAACTCCCAGGTCTCATATATTACACAGCTCACTCCCAGGTCTGATCTATTTCACCGCTCACTCTGAGGTCTGATCTATTTCACCGCTCACTCCCAGGTCTGATCTATTTCACCGCTCACTCCCAGGTCTGATCTATTTCACCGCTCACTCCCAGGTCTGATCTATTTCACCGCTCACTCCCAGGTCTGATTTATTTCACCGCTCACTCCCAGGTCTGATCCACGTCACTGCTTGCTCCCAAGTCTGATATATTTCACCGCTCACTCCCAGGTCTGATCTATTTCACCGCTCACTCCCAGGTCTGATCTATTTCACCGCTCACTCCCAGGTCTGATCTGTTTCACCGCTCACTCCGAGGTCTGATCTATTTCACCGCTCACTCCCAGGTCTGATCTATTTCACCGCTCACTCCCAGGTCTGATCTATTTCACCGCTCACTCCCAGGTCTGAACGACGTCACTGCTTGCTCCCAAGTCTGATCTATGTCACCACTCGCTCCCAGGTCTGATATATTTCACAGCTCATTCCCAGGTCTGATCTGTTTTCCCGCTCACTCCCAGGTGTGATATATTTCACCGCTCGCTCCCAGATCTGGTCTATGTCACCGCTCACTCCCTGGTCTGATCTATGTCACCGCTCGCTCCCAGGTCTGATCTATGTGACCACTCGCTCCCAGGTCTGATCTATGTCACCGCCTTCTCCCAGCTGGCTTCATCTCACAAGTCAGATATTCTCTCTACTGATGCAGTTATAGTTAATTCCCAGTTCTGTTCTTCCATAGTTCTTGGCAGGTCTTCGCAAACTGTCCAAGAGAGGCACAAGGAAGGAAGGAAAACCTGACCATGGGTGAGTGTGGACAGTAATTCAGATTCTTTATTTCCTGCATAGTTACTTAAAACCCTTGCAATACATTACATAAAATCCTAAAATAAGTTTAACAAATCCATCAATGTTTGTGTCCTGTAAAAATAAAAATTAAAAAAAACCCTTGTTGGGAACTTCTTTACCGATATACGGTCCAAATTAATTGTAGGAGTTATGTGGAGCTTTAAGTGTCTTCTGCTATAAGTGCAGATGCATATTTTAGTCCCGCATGGAATTCTTTGCAGATCCTCGTAATTGTTTTGGGCTAATTATCTTCGCTTGTTGTGCGGGTTGGCCCTTAGCTTCAAGTAGTGTGTTCATATTTTTGTCTGATTAGCGGTGTGTCCTTTTTAGCATTGTCGGCCCGAGCGTTATTCAGTTTCTGCTAGCTTTGGCGTTCTTTGTTCGGCCAGCATAAGGAATTTGACCAGCCTGCAATTTAGTTGTGTATTGCCTGGATTAAAACATGCTAACACCACTTGTCTCCTTGTCCTGATACCTTCCTGTCTGAAGGGTTCTTTGAGAAGCTGATTACGTGCTTGGTGCAGGTCCTTGCATAGGCAGATTAGGTGTAGTATGTCCCCTCGTTCGGTGTTGCACAAGCTGCACGACTCATGTGCTAGCGACCTTTGCCATGGTGGAAGGTGCTGACTGCATGGAAGGATTCCCATCCTATGCCTCAAAAAAATCATTTTTATTGACTTCGAATAACCCTGGTTAAAATACAGTTGTGGAGCCAGAGTTTTATAGGAGTTAAGGGTCATCCAGGCATGCGATCTGTTTGAGAAGGTTGCTTTGTCTTCCACCAATGAAATTTGTTTTAGGGATTTCCAGACCAGTTTCTTGAAATTAGAATAGCCGATTTGTGCGTTCCAAAGTTCTGTGAGTTGGGTGGATTCTAGGGCTAGGTGTAAGTAGCTTCTGGCTTGGGAAAGCTCTCTGTGTTGTATGTACTGCCAGATCAGATAATTTAGCGTATTCGTAGTGGCACTTCTAATCCTGTGCATGCAGATAATGTATGCACCATACCTGGCTAGTTCTTGCGGTAAGAGACCAAACTCTAGTCTTATTTGGGCAGGTGATGTGTAGGATGGAAGGCTGAACAAGATTCTGTAGGCCTTGACCTGTGTGCTTTCCAATTCTTTTGCATCTCTTCCCCGCATTGTCTCGCTACCGTAGGTAATTGAGGGGAGTAAATTGGCCCGGACAACTTTCAAAAGCGGAGTCAGGGTCCCAGGCCCCATCAGTTTGCTTGCCAGATTTTTCATTGTTAAGGCAATCAGTAGACCTTTCCTTCTAGCTTCCTCTTTCTGATACCTGAATGTCCCATCTTTGTCGAATGTCACTCCGAGATACTTATAATCATGATCTGAAGTAAATTTTGTGCCACTGAGGAACCAGCATTTTTTGGAGATGGTTTTTATGGTTTATTGACATTGTCCATGTCTTGCTCAAGTTTATATTTAGGTTGTTTACTGAGGCATAGTTCTGCATCGCCATCAGTAGATGCTGAAGACCAACGTACGTATGACTGAGCAAAACTACGTCGTCAGCATACATGAGATTTGACAGTGTTTGCCCTCCAATCTTTGGAGAGTGGGAATTGCAGGCATTGAGCGCTTTTGGAAGGTCAGCCATAAACAGGTTAAACAGGGTTGGGGCAAGCACGCAGCCCTGTTTCAGACACTTTGTTGTGGGCACCTTTGCTGAAATGTGTGTGCCACCGCCTAATTTCACCTGCACCCAGGTATCCATGTGCAGGAGTTTCTACATGTTTAAAATGTGCTGAGGTATGCCCCATTGTGCCAATTTTCCCCACAATCTGCCCCTATCGACATTATCAAAGGCAGCGCTAAAGTCAATATAACATAAATGAAGAGGTATTTTTGAATTTTTGGCTGCATCGATTATTAGCGAGATTGTGAGGATATTTGTGGATGTGCTTGCCATTTTGCGGAAGCCGGTCTGGTTCATCGGTATTATTGAATTTGTTTCCGCCCAGTTTGTCAGCTCCTCTAATACAGTGCCAGAGAAGTATTTGGCTTCCTTCTCTATTAGAGCTAATAGGCGATAGTAATTGGCCTCAGCTTTATCACCTTTTTCGTGGATTGGGACTATGGTGGAACCTTTCCATGATTCCGGTATTCTATTTAACCTCCTGACTTCCGAGAATAAAGGATACAGGATATCCACCCAATCCTCGCTCTTAGCTTTAAACAGGGCTGGAGTAATTCCATTCGAACCCGGGGCCCCTTCCTTCCTCCCTTTGGCTATCAGCTTCTTGATTGCAAGGAGCTGAGAGCTATTGTCCAAGATGAGAGGGCTATTTACTTTGAGCAACTGCTCCTGGTCCCTCATCCCTGCTGTACTTGCTCCATCTTGATCTCCTGCTGTCCTACTCTCCGCCGTTAGAGTTCCAGCCGTAACGGTCTGATTATTGAAGTGACTGGTGAGGAAGTTTACCCAGTTTGCTTCTGAAATATGTGATCCAATACCCATATGGTGTGGGTGAGTGATTCTATTCACCGTCTTCCAGAAGCGAGCACTGTTGTTGCTATTTGTGTCGTGTAACAATCTAGCCCAAAAAATGTTTTCAAAGTTGCTGTTTATGTTCCATTTCACACTTTTTAATTTTGCCCTTTGCTTGTTCAAGGATGCTCGTACAGTGGCATTCTCTAGAGATCTTCTTAGCCTGCGGAGTGTTGCGTTTATTGATTTTTTGGCGTGTTTCAGTTGCTGTCTCTGGGCATTCGAGATTTTGTTCTTCTCCCATACTTTCCGGGAGTTGCTTATTGTTTCTGCGTGATGCTCTAAAAGCTTGGCCGTGAACTGTTACCAATGGTCGATTTTGTCTTCTTGGCTGAATATTGGCGAATTAAACAGTTGAATTGCTGCTTCGGCCTGAGAGTTTGTGTTGTTTAGTGTACATTTTATCCTTCTTAGGTTGGACATGGAAATGCGCCCCAGAATTACATCTGTACTGATCGGACTTGCTGCGGTCGCTGTTATTTGAAATTCTTGTGGGTGGTGGTCGCTATCTCCCTTGTCCTCCATTCTGTACCCAAGTATATATGGGAAGA
Source organism: Lissotriton helveticus (assembly GCF_964261635.1). NCBI lineage: Eukaryota > Metazoa > Chordata > Amphibia > Caudata > Salamandridae > Lissotriton > Lissotriton helveticus. Next base: position 31,924,129 of record NC_136068.1, read on the forward strand.
GAGCGAGGCTTACAAAGGTATAGTCCAGTATGGAGCTTGTTGTGAGAGAGTAGTAGGAGTCCACTGGTATATCATCAGCGAATCGGCCATTTATAGCTCGTAAATTTAGATGTTCTAGTTCTGCAAGTAGGTAACTGTTGCAGTGCTTCTTCTTTCTCTTCGGTGGATAACTTTGTGCGGTGATGTTATGGATTCCATTTTGTATAGCTACTTCCTCACCTTGAGATGAACCTATAAAGTACTGGTTTAGGTCCCCTGTCAGAGTGAAGTGCAGATTTTCCATCACTGCAGCGAGCTTTGCTACTTGATTTGCGAGTTCAATAGAGTCTTTAACTATCCGTTTGGGGTGGATGTATGAGTTGATCAGACACACTTCCAGTTTTTCGACCTCTGTAAGGATTGATATTGTAACTGCCAATATAACATTTGACACTGACTCGATGAGAGTAGATGTGGGGATACTTGTTAAGGAGACATAAATTGCCAGCCCGCCTGAGCAGTGGCCAAATCTGCCCATCCTTTTTGCTGGACTCGCAAAGCAAATGTAGCCCTCCATGTGCTGGGGAACCAAAAGCCAAGTTTCCTGTAGGAAAATTATATAAAAATTTGTGATATATTGCCGGAAGTCTGGATCCTCAATTTTTGATGCTAGGCCGTTTATATTCCATGAGCATAATCTAAGAAGGGGTTCCTTTGTTCTACGTTGGTTTTGGTCTAACTCATCGCGTCAGTGCTCCTCTGAGCGAAGAGTGATGGTTCTCGTTATTAATTCCTTAGACAAACCTTGGGCTATCAGAGCAGCTGCCTGTGGTGCCGTTTTTTAGTGATTCCCGTCCATATTGGTGCTCAGATGGCGGGATTTGCCCTGTGCTCCTCTGAGTACACAGTTTAAGTGTACTTGGCGAGTATTTGATGCTGGGCTTCCGTTGCTTAGTAGTGGCGATGGGTAGGCTGGTTGTAGGAAAGGAACGATTTCTACGCCCCAGTTCTGAAATATGCCCTGTTCGGCTAAGATTGCCTCTGTCATTTCGCTTTTAGTCCACGTTGTTTTTGTAGCTTCTAGGCACAGAGGGTTAGTAGAGTGTATGAATTCTATAGAGAGTAGATCTGTTGACCTTATGCCAGTAAGATTTGGTATTGACCCTGTTAGTCTCAGGATGTTGCTTCGGTTCAGTATGTCTTGAGGACCCTTGGAGGTATAAAGAGGGTAAAATACCAAAACCTCGGCTGCCTGGTGTTTTCTTGAATTTGCTGGCGGCAATAAATTTGCTGTGCGTGGCGGTTTTAAATCATGTGTACTGGCAGTGGTTTCTTTAGGCTGTGTTACCAATTTGATGCTTGGTGGTTCTTCCCGGGGGATTCTAGGGGTGTGGACAGTGAGAGAAGAGGGTATGAAGTTCCTCGGGTAGTCGCCTCTTTTCTCTCCCTGTTCTACCCGAGGAACGTCATACCCTCTTCTCTCACTGATTGACAGGGCATGTGTTCTGGACCTCTATGAAAAGCCCTATAGTCCCTCCCTCTCTTTGATAGAGTGTGGACAGTGCCTCCTGACGAGTACACTGACAGACACTCCTGTTAAAGCAATGCACCAAGGGATATTCTGTGCCGGTTCAGGAGTCTGAATCTGAAACCCAGTGAATCGATCTCTCAAGATGGAGCAGGGATCCCAGGAGGTCACTGACTAGTGGCGTGGCTAGACCTATTGCCTCCTGAGATGGACCCCGAGTTTCCTGCCTGGTGCAGGTAAAAGCATGAGGGTGTTCGACAGACGACTTGTTTTCGGGGGGTAGACAACTTGCTCACCCCCGCTGCTACCAAAAAGAACCCCCCTCCTGGTACACCACTGCACTGACATGTCAGGCTCCGCATACTGCGCAGTTGAGACTAAATGGTTGATGCTTTGATGGCCCAGCGAGGTTATATGATATATCCGGATGGTTCTCTCATAATTACTGATTATTTGTTTTGTTGAAGGGTTTGTAGGAGTTTTGCGATGTCTGCTTTAGGGTTGACTTCTAATCTCTGAGTCACGCCCTAACAAAATGCGCCTACGGGCACTTTGGTGGACTCAGAGTTCACCTCCACTATGGAAATCTGTGATTTTGGCCCAAAACACTGTTTCTGTTCCGATATAGGAACAGTGGCTGGGTGATGGTGCACACTCCAGTTGGGTTGGTAGATGTCCATATATGATTCAAAATTATATCTTTGGTGCTTCAGGAGGAAGGAGAGCCACCTAATCTCCCACAAAACAGAAGAGGATCTGAGTCTTCTCCTTAAACAATTTTTTTAAACAACCTCTAAGCACTCAATAGTACACTCACAAATGTAATTTTAGTCATTAATGTCCAATGTCTTTGTTTTCAGACATAAGTTCTTTTCGTTGTTTATAATTTTCATCTGTACAAAAAATCTTGGTCGACAGCAACTTCAAGCCATGCCAACACATGTTTCGTCCGTTTAATTACAATTGGACTTCATCAGGGCTCATAGCAATCGGTATCGTGTTGTATATTGTATTGTCAATGCAAATCCAATTCAAAATCCGTCTATTTGTCCATATTCACTTAAGGACTCTAAAATGATCAGTGTACTCCCACTTCAAAACTGATAGGTAGATTGCTCCTGTCAGGAGATTATCAACCGACGCAATGCTGTTTGGTCTTTGATTCTCTGTCGTCTCCGTGCCTCAGCAGTTCCTCCTAAGAGCATAAGTCCCTAATATCCATGGCTAATTGCCATCAATTAACCCTGTGATTATCTGACACCCTTTACCCAACTGGAGAGGTCTCATGGGGCTTGGCAATACTTTAACATGTTTCGATCCGAAGAGACTATTCCAAAACATCATCACGTTAGGGTGGCCAGAAAAGTTGTAATAATCAGATTTAAATTTTTTCTGCTTCATATGATTGGAAAACTTACTGTCCAAGATCCAACTCCAGTGATAGGAATGAAAACAAAGTATTAGCTGCTGAAGAAGTTGGCATATAGTAGGTCAAAATCAAATGGTCACATGCTCAGCCAGCCTTACCAAGACAATCCTGAAATGCTAAAAAGGAAAATGTAAGAAAAATAACTTGAAGTAAGGTATTATATGCACCTAGAGCAAACCCTGCAGTGGGGGTAGTTTCCAAGCTTTCTTCTGGTGATTCGATTCTTCTTGGAGAACTCTGGGATTGACACAAGCAGTCTCCTTGCTTAACCAAGGCAAGATGATGAATCAACCGTATGATGCAGACAACTGCTGGCTTCTCGCTTGGGTGATCTTTGAAGGCTTCGCCATTGGCGACCATCACAGCTTCTGAGAAAGGGTGATCTGGATTCTACGATGGTGTGAGAGGCACAATACCATTCTGTCTTTGGTTTAGTAGCTGTGTGTTCTGAAAGTGAGTACAAGAATGGAAGGAGTGCAAGGACAGTTGAAGGCACTTACTACAGTAGAAGCGGGGTGCACACTTGCATTAAGATAAATGGAAAAGTGATATGACTTCCACTTAAGTTTCAAGTGAGCTAGTCATGCCAAGATATAATTTCGCACAGACGGTTTCTCACTTCCCTTCAGTCCAGCTGCAGCGGATGGCCCTGAGAATGTGGTAGGACACAGGGATGTTTGTCACATGGCACCGGTGGAGCAACCCCTGCAGCTTCATTACCGCCGGACCACAGAGTACAAGGTGTTTTCGGCTGGGATCGGATTCAACTGGGTACTTCCCTTGGGCATAAAATTGATCGAACTGTACTGAATATCCTCTGCAGTCTACAAAGAGAAGAAAGGAGAAGAAAGGAGATTTGTAAATTCATTACTTTCATTTGGCTCACCTCTAACACACTGACTACAAGCGACAAACATAGCAGACAGAGACAATGGGCTACAGGACTGAAACACCTCATGGAATGAACAGTTATGTTATGGGTATTTGTAAAGCACAGTATCACCTGCGAGGGTGTCCAGGCCCTGAGAATTTGTGTGTGCCTAACCGTGCCAATGGTAGGTTAGTTAACTGGGAAGCCACGTCTTCAGCTTCTTGAAGAACTCAAGAGGCGAAGGCTCTGATGTGGAGTGGGAGGTGGTCCCATGACTTAGGAGTGATGTAAGAGCACACTTGTCCTCCTGTTCTGGCTCTATCTATATGTGGTATGTGTGTGAGTAGGAATCCTGTAGAGAGGAGGTGTCTGAATGATTTGTGGAAGGAGATGCAACTGTTCAGATAGGTGCTAGCAAAACAAAAAAATGACGGACAGAATGCCGAACATATCAAACATTCACCCCCAGTCACAGATCTGGGTAAATTCAACAGTTGTTTGCCCACCATGCCCCCTCAGTTTGGAACCAACCATTTGCAAATCAGACTTGACCCTGCTCCTCAAGGGAACAGTCCAGCCCGAACTGGCAAGCAAGGTCTTTCCTAGACCAGAAACAAGAATCCTGATGTGGTAAATAAATAAATAATACCGGATCTATTTTTGAATGAATAAATGAATAACAGATAGCTCAATAAATAAGAGTCAAGATTCGAGGTAGTAGGAGTTTTGCAGGTTTAATACAGCATAAGGACAGGAACAGGACAACCTGCACAGGAATAGGATGGCAGCGCTGCCGGGGACAGAATCGGGATCGGCGTGCTTACTTTAATAACAGTACACAAGTATATATATTAAAACAGTTGCATTACAATACATATGATAGGCGGAGCAGTGGGTGTGGTCAATAGCAGTCGCGAAAGATAAGGGTGAAAGTAGGTATAACAGAGGCGTATACATAGACATGTGATGCAAACGTAACAGACTATGTCATAAATGGGGCGGAAACATGGAGGGGGCTACCTAAGGAGCCGGGACCTCTGACCTAATGGTGCGCGCAAACTGGCAATGACGTGTTACTAGGAGAAGCTGGGGGCTTCGAATCTCTGTGCTAGGAGCAGAGACTGAAGTCTGGAGAGTCAGGGCGACATGTACCTAGGCAGTATCTAATATCTGATGTTTTGAGAACATGTTGATATGAACTAAGAGTCAGGAGGGGAGAGGCTAACGGACTCTAGGACTGGAGCATGCATTATTCTACATGTAGTGCGTGATGAAGAATATTAAATGACCATTAAATACAGTATTTCTCTAACGTGGAGACGTAAAGGCTAGACAATGACGGAAACTATTGATGCAGTTCAGTAGCTTAGGAATGCAGAGAAGGAGGACTGAACTGATAACTGGAATCATAACATACTCTTGGCAGACTCAGAGGCAGAGCCAGGCTGAGCCGGGCACTGCGAGGCAGGAAGTAAGTGAAGGGTCGAGGATACAGGTGGGGGCTGTATCGCTCCTCAGCGAGGCTTCAGGAGACAGGAGCTGAATCTGGTGTCCGGGCCCTTTTGAGGCCTAGAAACGGGGACTTTACAATGGAATAACGTGCACACTGAGAAACGTGGCAACGTAACTTTACATAGGCCTGATATTCGTAGTATTCACGAGAACTGGAAACTGGCATACTAGAGGTGGACACAACTGTAATTGCGTCATTAATCGAGCATGGGGAATACATATGCATATTAATCATGCACAGATAACATATGATGGATGACACGTAGGGACACAGAACATGGCAAAATTTACTTTTCCACATTCCCTCCTTGTCACTACGTTTCCATCAGGAAACATCAATATTCATGATACCATCTATCATTTCATACAGTATCATTTGCTCGTCTCGAATTTTCTGGGAACGTGTTTTAGAACGGGGCTTGGGACTAGGAATACAAGAGGTAGCACAAATGCCGCAAATCGCAGGGCCACATTGTATACAGAGGCAGCAGCTGAATATGATCGCTACTGCAATACCTAGAAAGGACAAGACTTTCCATCCCCAAGCGGAAATTATATTCCAGAACCAACCGGACCATGTCCAGGTGCCTGGATCTTGGTGTAACAGATGGGCAATTTTATGGAGTCTGGTTGTAGCTGAATAAACAGACGGTGCGTTATTTGGAATGAAAATGCAGCAACTAGATCCGATGACTCTACAGGCCCCGCCCCTATCGGCCAATATGACGTCAAGGACGAGACGATTCTGTAAAACGACAAATCTCATAGCAGATTGCTCTTCGGTTAAGTTACCTAGAGCAGAGGCAGTCTCATTAACTACTACTTCAAGGGTTCTGGTTAACCTACGAATTAGCTTACTATTCTGGATAGGTCCTATAAAGAAGAAGAAACCTCTATTGAAATCTGTATACTGTTCTAGAGCAGTTTCAGTATAATCGACAATGGGGGACTCCCTTCTATGTCTAAGGTGTACTAGATGTGTGTTTCTATGATAATCAGATGGGGCTAGGAAAACAGGTGGCAGTAGGAAGGCAATGTAACAGGTTCCCTCCCAATCGAGGGGCAGACGAACATATGCGGTCTGTCCACAAATAAAATAAGAATGGCGTGAAGCTTTGAAAATAGATTTCCCACTGTCACTATACTTGACAATAGTAGTACAATCACTATGTCCTACATGTACAGAACCATTATTTCTAACACATAATTCGCCTTTGACTGGTAGTACTGAAATAGCAGGTAAGTCTGGAGTGGAATCAGACTGAACATTCAGGACCATGAAATTCGAAGAATAATTACCTAAATTGTAAACTTCGTTTTCTAGATCTAACCCTGTTCTGTGGGGAAGACCTTGCTTGTCTGGGAAACATGTACTGTTAAGAAAGAACATATCTGTTGAGGATGACGTTAACGTGGACCATGCTCCACACGAACCATTATGTGAAAATGGATAAGGAAAAAGTGGCAGAACCCCCTTCGGTGTCTGGAAAGGGGGGAGACGACCACATACCCAACAATTAGTGGCATTGCTGGTCTGGTGTGAATAATGTAACATGCGGATGAAAGAATTATTACGCATAGCGAGGCGGTAAGAGAGTTCATGAGGAGGCAGATCACTAAACGTGTGTTCTACTGTAGCATTGGCAGACTTATTTACATGAGAAACTGGAAAATACAGGTAAAATGCATAACTGGTGCAGGAAATCATAACACTGAGAAATAAAACGAAACATAGAAAAACGATACATCGGATTGAGTTTTGACTAACTCTCTCACTATGGGGGTCTATTTTATACATGTCAGAAACCGGTCTAACCGTTTCACCTAGGGGAGGACTTAGACAATCAAACTGGCTGACTTATTTTACTAGACCTTAACTTGAGTTTATACTCCTGTTGCGGAGTTTTCTCTAACAGGGGGGGTGCAGTATCATTGTCTTTTGCGGGACAGTCCTTAAGAATAGTACTTTGGCAGTCCTTTGAATCCTGGGGAATGTTCTTTGATACTGGCTTCAATCCATAAAATTTCTTTATATGCGAAAGATGCACCCAGCCTTTGCGTCCCTCCAACTTCACGGCTGTACGGGTGGCGAGGAGGACCTGTCGGGGCTCCTTCCAGCGAGGCTCCAGCGGACTTGAGCGGTCGAAATTTCGCACTAGGACCATGGATCCTGGAACGATTTCATGCGGTGCCACCTCGGTATTGTCTGGAAATGCGGCGGCAACCTGTGAACGACAAGAGTTGAGGGCAGACATCAAGGAAGCTAGGTAATCTGTCAGCATATTACTTGAAACATCTGTAATACTTCGGGGTCTAGGTGTACCCCACATGTTAGGGGGGCGACCGAAAACGACCTCATACGGGGACAGACCTGATCTGGAATGTGCGACCATGCGCATATAGAACAGAGCAACTGGCAGAGTTACTAGCCAGTCTACACCTTTCTCTTGACAAACTTTTGCAATACGGATTTTCAAAGTCTGATTATGTCTCTCTACGAGACCGGCTGCTTCAGGATGGCGTACACAATGGAACTTCCACTGGTACCCTAACAAAAGGGACACGTGCTTCATGAGTTCAGATGAGAATGGCTGGCCGTTGTCAGAATATACGACTCTAGGGAGTCCATAACGGGGGAAGAATTCACGAACCAACTGCTTGGCAGTGGTCACGGCTGTGTAATCCGGAACTGGATATGCCTCTGTCCACCTGGACAAAGCGCATACAACTACGAGGACATACTTGAAACCTCGACATCGCTCCATCTGAATGTAATCCATCTGGAGGACTTCAAAAGGGTGGTCAGGGGGCTGGAAACCACCTTGTTCCACCGGGACACTTTTACCTGGATTAAACTGGCAACATATCATACAGGTACGGACTTTCTGCTTGGCTGCAGCTCGTAAATGTTTGTTGAACCAAATATTCTGGATACTGTCTAACATAGCTTTTTCTCCTAAATGTGCTGGACTATGTGCGGTATTAATAATGACTTGAACCATAGAGTCGGGGAGAAACCATGTGGCTCTACCCTTCGTCAACCATCCTTGATCTGTCTGGACCCCTCCTTGTTCGGACCATTTCTTGATTTCATCGGGAGTAGCATGTAACTGGATATCTATGACATCTTGAGTAGGGTCTTTAACTGTCATACATGTAGTCGGATCTGGAGTGTGTGTCGGTGTCTTATTTACTGGAATGTCTGGTGTCTGAGCTGTAAGCTTGGCTGTGCGATCTGCTAGATCATTACCTTGGGAAATAATGTCAGTAACTTTCGTATGTGCTTTGCATTTCATGATAGCAATGGATGTCGGTAAATGTATTGCATCTAACAGAGCCTGAATGAGGAGACCATGCTGAATCTTGGTTCCATGAGAAGTCATGAAACCTCTCTCCTGCCAGAGCACTCCGAAGTCGTGTACAACTCCAAATGCGTAGCGTGAATCTGTGTAAACATTAACTTTCAGGTTCTTAGCGTGTATGCAGGCTTGTGTCAGAGCAACTAGCTCTGCTGCTTGAGCAGACAGGGTGTCAATACGGTGTGTTTCAATAACTTCAGTGTCAGTAGTCACTGCATACGCGGCTACTAGTTCTCCTGTACTAGTTCTCATACATGAACCATCCACATAAAGTGTCAGGTCGGGATCTGGTAATGGAATATCTGTCAGATCTTGTCTTGGCTTGGTCATGATGTTAACTATTTCCACACAGTCGTGTGTGGCAGGATTCAAAGTAACTGATGGTAACAATGTAGCAGGATTTAAAACGTTGCAGCGTCTGATTTCTATGTGTGGCTGGAACAGTGTCAATTCATAACCTGTTAAACGTGCAATTGTCAAGTGCTGAGTTTGTGTTCGGTTTAAAAGAACTTCCACGGAGTGTGGAACTTGTACTGTCAGGGAATGTCCTAATACTATGGAATCACTTTGTCTGATAGCTAGTGCTGTGGCTGCAACTGACTTAAGGCACGCAGGCAGAGCCTGGGCTACAGGATCTAATGTGCTCGAAAAATAAGCACAGGGCTTGTACTGTCCTGCTTGATCTTGTGTGAGAACAGATAATGCTGTACCTTCGCGTTCCGTGACGAAAAGTGTAAAAGGCTTACTGTAGTTCGGTGTTGCTAGAACTGGAGCTTGACATAGGGCTTTCTTTAACTCATTGAAACTAAGTGTATGTTCAGATGTCCAAGGGAGGACAGTCGATACGGCTGCCTCCTGTGTCGTTAACTGTATCAGTGGCTTGGCTAGAAATGCATACTGAGGAATCCATTGTCTGCAGTAAGAAGTGAGGCCAATAAAAGCACGTACCTCCTTCTGGGTCTTGGGCTGAGGAAGACTCGCTATTAACTGGATACGGTCTGGTGTCAACTGCCTACCCCTCTTGGACAGTAAGTGTCCTAAGTAGACCACTTGCTGGACACAGAATTGAAGCTTAGAAGGGGACACCTTGTGTCCCATCTCGGCTAGGAAATACAAGACTGTAAGGGATGCTCGCTCGCAAGCACGTTCAGAACGGGCTGTGATCAGGAGATCATCAACATACTGGAGCAGGGCAGTGTCAGTTGGAATGTGAATGTTGTCTAGTTGTCTCTTGAGTGCTTGACTGTAAATACTAGGACTTTCTGTGAAACCTTGAGGAGCGCGTGTGAACATATAGCTCCTTCCATTTAAACAAAATCCGAAAAGGAACTGGCTGTCTGGATGAATGGGAACACTGAAGAACGCGTTCTTGAGGTCTATGACAGTGAAAAATGAGGCTTCGGAATCAATGGCTGTCAACAGGGAAGAGATATCTGGGACAACTGGATACTGGGGAATAATACATTTATTAAGTTCTCGGAGATCAATCACTAATCGATATACTGGAGGTGCATTTGGATCAGTACGTTTCATAACTGGAATGATCGGAGAATTGCATACATTGGAGTCAGTTTCTACAACTACTCCTTGAGCCATGAGCTCGTCAATAATTTTGGATAAGGCTGCTACAGCCTCAGGTGGCAATCTGTACTGTCTGATTCGTGGCAGGACTACACCTGGCTTGAGAGTCACACGATGGGGTGTGATTTGCATAAAGCCAACATCAGTTGGACCTTGCGCCCATAGATGCTGCGGAACATTGGACAATCTCGGATCAAAATCTCGTAATACATAGTGACCCTTGAAGTCACGTAGGAACAATCGTATTCCCTCCGGGGAACAGCATATAACTGCACCTAACTCTTTCAGTGTTTTAATGCCTAATAGATTCTCTGGACATGACTTAGTAAGTAACAGATCAGTAGTGCGGGACAATGGACCTACTTCTAGAGTAACTGGCTTTGATATTTCATTTACAATAGGTTTTCCTGAAAATCCAAGGGAAACATTTCTTGAGCCTGAGAGCGGAGCCCCTGGAACTTCGGCGTGACTGATGGTGGTCCTACTTGCCCCTGTATCAATCAGAAACTTTCTGTCTTTCCCTAATACTTGACTATGAACATAGGGACCTTCTTGATCTACAGGTATCTCGATGAGAGGCAAGCCTACCTCCCTCTCTAGGCTGTTTCATGAATATGGCTGATACTCTGGATACTCAGACTGTGCATACTGGTACATCTGCTGTGTAACATGCTGTGTCGCAGCGATAGGCTGCGGTGCTGTAACTGTCTGTGGTGCATTCTGTGGCTGAGGAGTCTGTGAAACCTGTTCTTGTCTAGGCGGACGTGGTCTTTCTTTAGTCTTACCGGTAGCTATGTTGTGTTTCAGAACTGCACACTCGTTTATAAAATGACCTGGCTGTTTACAATAATTGCAGTTCCCTTTAACGGGAGCTGCAGGATGACTGGCTTGATTCGGACCCCTCTTCTGACTGTCTTGAGGAACAGATTGTGCAACTAGTACTTTCATTTTCGTGTCTTTCATACGTTTTCTCTCGTGATCTTGTTCTTCTCTGATTCTATTCTGGTGATATTGGAGCATCTGTAACATCTGGGACGGGGTATTAGCTTGCCAGGTACTTTCGACTTTCAAAACTCGATTTTTAATTTGTGGACTTGAATTCTCGACTAATTTAGTAACAAAAAGATGAGGGTATGACTCGCTACTTGTCTTGAGGCCACTGTTTATGGTAAAACATTTCTCAAATCTGGAATAATAATCACTAATATCTTCGTCTTGTTTCTGTTTACAGGCTGAGATTGCATCCCAGTCTTCCTTTCTAGTTGTCAATAACCTAGGCAAAACTTGTATTAACAGTTCAGGTAATTCTTTACATTTATCTCCAAGACCGGTACCTGGTACTCGTGCCTTGTCTTCAGCTTCTAGGACTGCCCAATCGATCTTTTTCTCTCCCACCTCCCATTCTTTTTCTTTGAGTTTCTCATATACCCCTGCGGGCAACAGGACCTTTAACATTTTAATGATATCTGGATACGTGTATTCTCCCATACGGAGCATGTCTTTTAATTCTCTGTGGAACCCTGCTGGATCTTTATCATGACAGGGAATTAACTTTTTCATCTCTAAGAGTTCCATCTTTGTGATCGGGGTGTAAACAAACACTCGTTGCATTTCACCACCGTCTGTCTTAACTGGATGTACTTCTCGTAACGGATTCTGTCTGTCTATGTAAAAGGGTTTACTTTCTGGGGGTGAGACATGACCAAAATACGGGTTCAAAAACGTTCTGTATTTGTGGCGCTGTTCTAGAATGACCCTAATCAAATCGGTACCTAAACCTTTCCATTTATACTGGAGTAACTCGTTCAGGACATCGTGTAACGGACCTGGATCAGAATGTTGACCCTCATACAATCTAATGAGGTGCTGGATCATATACATACCCGCCAGTCGTTGCTCGGCTGGGGGCATTTTCAGAAACATTTGTGCCACTATTTCGTCTGGAAAAGTGGTAGAATCAGTAATCCATCGGACTGCTGATCGGACTAGTTCTTGTTCATGCATAGTACTTAACTCGCTATAACCGATTCGTGATTTCAGAATGTGATCGGTAGCTTGAAATACTTGTTCCAGAGAACCTTGTTCTGGTGCTGGATGATGAAAAATTGACTTGTGTTCCTAGGCGCAAATGGCGATCTGGAAATCTAGATTTTCCTACATACGCTATTCTGTCGGGATTCTCGTCCTCTACCTCTTCTGTAGAAGAGTCATTTTCTTTCTCGCTTACTTGTGCTTCTTTACGTTGTTCGTGTACCCTTATTATTTCTTTACGAATCTTCTTGTACATACTCTCTATACTACTGATGGTTCTGTGCTTACCCTCGGCTATATTATCACTCCACCTTGTCAGGACTTTCATTTCGGCTCGATCTTTGGTCGGATAATCTTGTTCCCTTATTAGACAATTAATCAGAAACTTTAATATCATGAGCTGGACTTCAACTTTTCTTTGGCACATGACATCACTAATACTTTCTGGATCATTCCCTGTACGGATGAAACGATATATTCTGTCTAGATCTTCTTTCATATCTGGTAGGGTGACTAGATACTCGGTCACCTTTCTCACGCGTAATGAATATAAAACCATACTATCCTCGCCTGGGACTGGATCATAGCCACATTCATTAAGGGCTTTTCTTATTTCTGCAACAGACTGATACCTGGGCGTACGCTGTGACGCTTGTGCATGTAATTCGGCTAACGTTAAACGCTTGTGTGGCGGCGGGGTTTGAGGAGGACCTCCCCCTGCGGCCCCTAAACTAGAGTCGTCTACTGATGCTCTTCGTCCTGGCAGAGTGGGAAATGGAAATGTAGGCTGGACTTGTATGGCGGGCTGGACCGGGGGTACCGTAACAGGTACTCCGGTGTCTGGAGGAGCGGGAAGTGCCTGATTTACAGGGACTGGCGGAGCGGGATTTGCATATTCTGGGACTGTGTCGTCCAAATAGGACGAGATGAAAATATCAGCTGCGGTCGGTTTGTGACGTAGCTTGGTCGGAACTAATGGTGGCGGGAAATTACTGGATGCCTCCGGGGTTGCTTTTGGCAAGCCCTCGGCAAGAAGAGGATACATACCCTTAATAAGAGCAAGCCTCTGTCTGTCTGACTGTTCGGTTTTAACTCGTTCACCAATCTCGATTAATTCCCTTTCTTGGGCTCGTTCTAAGGATTCTCTACTTAATTCTGACTTTCTGATTTCTTTTTCGGTTCTTTTATGAGATTCTTTGCGCCATAACTCGATGGCATCTTTCTGTGACTGTCTGGCTTTCTTTTTCCATAATGCTTCTTCTACTCGCATGATGCACTCGGCATCCCATGTACCCAATACGGGCCATCTATACTTTTCCTCTAACTGTTTGGTATACTCTACCCATAAATCTAGATACAATATGGCGCTTATGCCATGCTTCTGATACATAAAATGACCTGGACTGTCCCTAGGCGGGACAGGAACTGCTGCTTCTAGCAGACCTTTTCTGGTTTTTAACTGACGCAGTTTTGAAAAGAGCGGCATGACTGAACTATAGTCTGGACACAACACAATACACAAGGAACACGATAATCACTTCGCACTCATACCACGACATTAAAATACATGAATAACATTCAGAATAACAGTTCGAACAGAATACTACCTGGAATACGGGAAACAGAATACATGAATTTTCTCGAGAAATCAGAACTGACTAGAACAGAAACTAGATGCACTGCTGAAACAGTACGAAACTTACCGGTCTCATACAGAGACATGTCAGGACCCGCATCCACCGAAGTGGACACTTCGTTTGTGGGTCTGTGTACCACCAACCCACGGACCAGAGTCAATTAGATTGACCCTGTCTAGATACTACCCCAGCAACGGTACTCACCGGGCAGCAAGAACGGAAGGCCTCGGACTGGACTGGACTGCTACGACGCCGGACGGACGAACTTCGGACTTCTGTTACGGGTGGGCCTCCGGATACCTCGGACCTTGGACTCTCGGCTTGGGCTCTGGTCGGGACTCGCCGCGTTCCTCCACCGTCTCGTCTGGATGCTGGACCGCCTCCTCCGTCTCCTCCGTGGGCCTGAGGGATACTTGAAGCAGAAATATCTGCCGGTGCGCAGAAGAGTTCCGTCACGACTGCAGAGGGTCAGGGGGTCGGCGTGGCTTCACCGACGCGTGGGGAAAGGGCAAGTCCCTATTCGGGCGCCATTATGTGGTAAATAAATAAATAATACCGGATCTATTTTTGAATGAATAAATGAATAACAGATAGCTCAATAAATAAGAGTCAAGATTCGAGGTAGTAGGAGTTTTGCAGGTTTAATACAGCATAAGGACAGGAACAGGACAACCTGCACAGGAATAGGATGGCAGCGCTGCCGGGGGCAGAATCGGGATCGGCGTGCTTACTTTAATAACAGTACACAAGTATATATATTAAAACAGTTGCATTACAATACATATGATAGGCGGAGCAGTGGGTGTGGTCAATAGCAGTCGCGAAAGATAAGGGTGAAAGTAGGTGTAACAGAGGCGTATACATAGACATGTGATGCAAACGTAACAGACTATGTCATAAATGGGGCGGAAACATGGAGGGGGCTACCTAAGGAGCCGGGACCTCTGACCTAATGGTGCGCGCAAACTGGCAATGACGTGTTACTAGGAGAAGCTGGGGGCTTCGAATCTCTGTGCTAGGAGCAGAGACTGAAGTCTGGAGAGTCAGGGCGACATGTACCTAGGCAGTATCTAATATCTGATGTTTTGAGAACATGTTGATATGAACTAAGAGTCAGGAGGGGAGAGGCTAACGGACTCTAGGACTGGAGCATGCATTATTCTACATGTAGTGCGTGATGAAGAATATTAAATGACCATTAAATACAGTATTTCTCTAACGTGGAGACGTAAAGGCTAGACAATGATGGAAACTATTGATGCAGTTCAGTAGCTTAGGAATGCAGAGAAGGAGGACTGAACTGATAACTGGAATCATAACATACTCTTGGCAGACTCAGAGGCAGAGCCAGGCTGAGCCGGGCACTGCGAGGCAGGAAGTAAGTGAAGGGTCGAGGATACAGGTGGGGGCTGTATCGCTCCTCAGCGAGGCTTCAGGAGACAGGAGCTGAATCTGGTGTCCGGGCCCTTTTGAGGCCTAGAAACGGGGACTTTACAATGGAATAACGTGCACACTGAGAAACGTGGCAACGTAACTTTACATAGGCCTGATATTCGTAGTATTCACGAGAACTGGAAACTGGCATACTAGAGGTGGACACAACTGTAATTGCGTCATTAATCGAGCATGGGGAATACATATGCATATTAATCATGCACAGATAACATATGATGGATGACACGTAGGGACACAGAACATGGCAAAATTTACTTTTCCACACTGAGACAGATTTCTGGATTTCACCCCTCATCAGCCAGGCTTGCTTGAATCAGCTGGCATAGCAAGCATGGGACCCACACTTGGGCATACCCTTCCCACTTACAGTGACTACAGCAAAACAAGCAAATGTTGGATGCAATGCTGAGCATATGAAACATTCACCCCCAGTCACAGATCTGGGTTAAATCCATTGTTTCTTTGTTCACCATGCCACCCCAGTTTGGACCCAGTCATATGCAAATTAGTCTTGACCCTGCTCCCCATGAGTACAGTCCAAACTGGAATGCCGTGGTGAGCAAAAAACTGATGAAATTAGGCCCAGATCTCTGTACTGAGGTGAATGTTTGACATTGTTTAACATTCTGTTCATTAATCGTTCTTTTTTCCATTTGTCGCCCTAAGTGGGATGGATATGCCCAGACGAGGGTCCCGTGCTCACCATGCCACAGCAGTTGAGCTAGCCTGGCTGATGAGGGGTGATACCCCAAAACCGGTCTCAGGATGCTTGTTTCAGGTCCCAAGAGGACCTGTCCTGGCAGTTTGGGATGGATACAGTATACAGAGTTTAATGTTGTTCCGTAAAAGAGTTAAGACCTGGCTCGTCCCTAAAGTCGGAAAATCCTGCTCTTAGTGACAGGGTTTTTCTTTTGTAGTTCGCTCTTCACATTCTCTAATAGTCTTCTCCTGGCTCTTTGCTATTTTTCCAGCGCCAGGATGCCCGCCGGGTTGCAGTGTGCTCTACAAATGTCAAAAAGAAAATAATAAGTTAAGACTGTTACCATCAGGAGGAGGTTCAAGACTGATTTGCTTAAAAATTCCCCATGCAGAGCCATGCCTTAGGGGCAGACACTGCACCCCTCTACTTGTCCTCAGAGGGTGTTTAGGGGTGAGTTCCACTGGTCTTGGAGAGCTGAATTCAGAGTCTCAATCAGTGAGCTGGCAGAGCTGACCAGCAGGGTAATGAACTCAATCCGGCAAGGCAAGCCGAAGGCTAAAACATAGTTAGGAAGCTGGCTCAGAGAATCATAAAAACCCTTAAGTGCCAGAAAGAGTGCAAATATGATGAAAGCAATATCTCATTTGCATTTGTGATCCTTGTTTACAATAAAATTGATGTGAAAAAAGGATAACTTAGATCAGATCACATTTTCCTACACTATCACACTCCTGCACAACTAAAGTGAGTGAGTTGTCAAGAGATGTAACACCAGTGGTAGTAGTAGTAGTAGTAGAATAGCTTTATTCGATTTCTACGAACGAGAATCATAAAAGCACATACAAAAATATACATTAATATACGAAATTTTAACAGTTAAAGAAACTAATTTTCCTGAAAACTAACAGTTTGTTAAAAATCATACTTAATCATATTATAATTAATTTTCTGCATCTTACCACACTTTTCTGAAAATGTATCAAACATCATATGACAAATTCATTATTTAAAAGTTGTAATGCTAAAACCGCCGGTCTGCATCTTTTAAAATCTAATTTCTTTAAAATCGGTAATAACCATTTTTTCCTTTGAAAATTATAAAATTTACAAAAAAATACAGCATGAATTGTAGTTTGCTCTCACATATTGTCACAAGGGCATAATTGCATCGCTCTTGTCCATTCACTCATTTTTGGGAAACTGGTAATGCGATGGAAGATATCTAGTCTGAATCTTGCTAGCAATAATTTTTCATATTGGCTGGGTACTAGTGTAAGGTAGGGGTGTATACTCTAAGTTGTCAATATTGTCTGATGATGCAATACAGAGGGCTTTGCTAGTTCTATGGATAATCGGCGCGAGTCGAGTAGTACCATGCATTTTGTAACACTAGTGAACAAATAAAGGTACTGGGCACAGGTCTGACGTCACGCCAGTACACAACTAATGTACAATCGATGAATGCAGGCTTAGTTGTGACTGGACTGGTTCCTCTTTGGCTTTGCATATGTAAATAGGTGGGTAGGATACAAACCCTTTCAGATGTGTGTACGCACAAGGTCACCATGAATGATGGCTTCTTCTACTTTTAAAAAGTGTCACTTTTCTTCACCTACATTTCCTGAAGTCACTTTGTGTCAGATATTTCCTCCACAGTCTTTAGGTCTTGTCTAGGCAGCGCCTGTGCTGTCTCTTTAAGACATGCTGTATCTACTTTATTGGCTATCATCACACCCATCGATTTGTATTCATACCTTACTGTGCCTTTCAAAATTCCTTCCTTTTAATTGGTGAAACGTTGCTATGTGTCCCCCTTTTGGGTCTGTTTTTTACTTTCATGACCACTGCCCTGTTACACGCCCCACTACTCTTTTGTTTCCTTCTGGTTTGGCACACAATTTTTTTCTTTGGGTTGGTCCCGCGCTGTCTATTGCTTGTTTTATGTTGTTTCTGGCTGCAATCTTTATAATGTGGGGTGTTCTTCCTTTATGTGTTCACCCAATCCTGGGCGCATTCACTCGAAGGTAGTTCAACAATTGCCGTAGTAATATTGGCATTTGCAATTTTGTTTCAATTCACCATTGTTTATTTATTTATTTTTAGAGTAAACGCGAGAGAGCCAACGCCATGACTCAGACCTGGTTTCCCAGTTCCTAAGTCGGCAGCTCTGTGTGTTACCTGACATCCTCTCTATTGAGGCCTCAAGGACAGTGCATTTGTTATTGAGCTGTGTTCCTCAGATGCTGCGCTCCGAGACAGGGTTAAGAGAGAGTTCTCTATCCTGCCTTACCCGCACAGACATCTGTTTCTCTCAGTTTAGTCCAGTTGGTTATTTTCTGGTCTTGTGGGCTTCTATAAGGAATGTTCACGTCCATAAGTTCCCTGAAGGAGCATAGAGGCCCCAACAACCCCATGGTGTGGGAGGGAAAGGCATGCCCCTGCCGAGCCTCAAAGTACAGCTTCGGCCAAGCCCATTGTAGAGTTGGAGAACCGGGCACGCACCAACCCTGTAAAATATTCATGCTTAGCATCCAGAATGACAGATTCATTACTGATAATACCACAGACCAGGGCTTCGTTAACCCATGGTGTGCAGCCAATATTTTTATGTAAAAGTGTTGCCTAAACTTACAGTGCGTTCCCCTTAACGCACGTTTACAGACCCAGTTCTAACCGGTGTACTGCAGTTTCAAGGAGACGACAACCTTGCCCCCCTGCCCCCAGTTTATAGTTCTCTGATATTCATTTGACCATAACAGATTTTTACAAAACAATCTGCTCACTAAATCCCCCCCAGACCTGTAATGATCGAGTCTGACCTCTGGCTGTGCTTGCTATATTAACGTCCCTGATGGAGGTACCGCCTGCCCACTTACAACTGGTGACCGCTGGATTCTGGTGCTGGCTGCCCAGCAACCTTTCGGAGATCCCCTGAACTGCTTCTCAGTGACCCCAGATGGATTCCAGAAGTGGGTATCTTTCATAATGTTTTTTATTGGTTGCAAATGGAAGTATTAAGTAGCGTTATCCATTTTTGTTACATTCTCCACGGGTACTTTACTGTCCTAGAACGCATGTGCGGCAAACCTGGCTACAACTAGCTGCTTCTCTGCTTCTCTGTTCCCCCATTTAGACTCCCCAGCACCAAGAGGCCTGTTGGTGTACGTGCGCTATACAAATTCCCATTTAACATAACATAGCATAACTGGGTCCGATTGATGCCATTTGCAACATGACAACTGGAAATTCCACCATGCCCATCCAACATAGGGGGTGTCATGCTTACTCAGGGTCCTGATAGCCTCCAGCTCTAGATTCACAAAAGTACCTCAGGTTCAACCCCCGACGGGGCCTGCTCACCCTGTTATCTCTACTATGTCGGTAAAATGGGTGCTACTAAATTTGGTAATGATGGCTCTTGCTATTTAAAGGACCATGAGCGACAGTCTGGTTTTGTGGTGTGATCTATGC
The DNA here is from genome assembly GCF_964261635.1 of Lissotriton helveticus. Lineage (NCBI taxonomy): Eukaryota > Metazoa > Chordata > Amphibia > Caudata > Salamandridae > Lissotriton > Lissotriton helveticus. Next base: position 31,943,682 of record NC_136068.1, read on the forward strand.
ACAACTCTATTATAAATATAATAATAGTAATCTATATTGTTGGGATCCTCTTTATAATACATTATGTTTTTTTACCTCAAGCATATTGTCACAGTTTTGCAACAGTGTCAACAATAGGCGATGGTTATTACCCAAATTAACAGTAGTCGCTTAATAGACAATGGGAGTTTGAAATGCTGGGTAAACCCATACAATACATGAGCCGGGTTACCTGCACATTAACAACAGCTCTCTTTTGTTATTACATCAACTCCACCCAGGGCTTTTATTCCACAATATATCCCCTGCATCATGCTGTAATGCCTTTGTTGTTTTCCATTATTCTCTGCATAAAATGGACGGGGAGCAATTCAGGGGACTGTATAAAGAAGTTGGGCCACACCTCCCAAAACATCAAACATTTCACCAAAACAAGCTGTCTGCAGCCCTGGAGCCAGCCCAGCCCTCACATGCCACAGTCCTGCCTTCAGTGCCCATAGGACGATCTCTGGACACAGCCCCAGCCAGACATTCACATTCCACAGCCGTGACTTCAGTACCCACAGGGCAGTCTGTGGGAGAAGCCCTAACTTGGCCATCAAATGCCACCGACATGTCTTCAGTGGTCACAGGAAGGTCTCTTGACACCTGCCTGACACGCCGCAGTCCTGTCTTCAGTGCCCATAGGACAGTCTCTGGAGCCAGCTCCTCCATCACATGCCACAGTCATGCTTTCAGTGCTCATATGACGGTCTTTAACCCCTTCCGTGCTCCCGTCGGCCAACGGCCGACGCAGCCCGGCCCACTCAATAGAATGCCCGCGTTAAAGGCGGTAGTTGAGGTTGCGAGAAGTATTGAACCGGCTAAAAAATCTATACAGGTGGTGAGGAAGGAGAGCAAGAATGATAGAGTGGTATGAGTAGTTAATATTGGAAAACATATCAAGGAGAAAGGGAAAAGCTGGGACGCCTTGGGCACGGGTGGATTGAAAAACTGTGGGCCAAATAGCAGTTGTAAGGGGATGCTATGCTACTGGTGTGGGCCCAGCAGTCATCTTGATAATTCTGAAACATGTCCAGCAGTAAGCAATTTGTGTAGTTAGTGCAAGAAAAGAGTATGTGTTAGTCGGTATGTAAGAGTATTGGGTGGAAGGTTAATTATGGTGCAGAGGATGCTGGTGATGATGAGTCTAGCATGCAAGGTGTAGTTTTACGTTTCCAGAATGACGATGACGAGAAGAGAGGGGTAAGATTGCCCAGTTGTTTGCTAAATATTGATGGTGTGCAAGTTGAAGTCATGGTGGATTCATGTGCATGGTACACCACAATGGACAAGAAATTGTTTGAGAAGTTGTGGCCTGGAAGGGAACTGTGTGGTACCAGTGTAAACCCGAACGTTATTCTGGTCATAGAGTTCCGATGGTGGGTGTAATGCACGTTGAATTGATATTTGGTGCCAGGAAAGGTTCTGGGGACATTTATGTGGCAGAGAACGTTGCCTTGATTCTGGGTTGCCTCACATCACGGTGCTTGATACCAAAGTAGATTGAAGTGTGAATCCACCTGTGTATTCTGTATGCGATGAACAAAATATAGCCAATACGAGTAACATGGATTATGAAGGGCTGAAAGAATAATTTCCTAGTGTATTTTGGGAATCAACTAGGCGAATGAAGTGTATTGAGCATAAAATAATCTAATGAGAGAATGTTATGCCTGTAAGGCAGAAATTGCAAAATCTGTCTTTAAACCATAGAATGAAATTGAAGGGCATTCTGTGTGATCTATGTGAGAAATACATCATTGAAACTATGGAGAGCTCAGACTGGTTATCTCCGGCCCGGATTTCACTCAAACCAGATGGGGATTTGAGACCAAGGGGGTCATTAGGATGGCGGACAAAGCCATCCTATCATAAATTGGGATCGCCCGCCATAAGGGTGAGGGTTCCGTGGGGGCCATTAGGATGCGCCCGCCACAGTGGTGGGCGCATCCGCCATTCCTGCCATTGTGGTGGGAGGTGCACTCAGCACGACCCACCACAATTGCCAGGAAGGCATGTCGTGCACTGTCTTTCATGCACAACATGGCAGGCACCGTGGGGTGCCTGCCATGTTGTGCATGGAAGTGCAGGGGGTACCATTGGTACCCCCCATGTGCACCTCCCACCCCCCATAATCCCTGGGGCCCGCAATGGGCTCCCACAAGCAATTTCCACAATGCCGCCACGGAAGGCATTTTTCCGCACCCATAGTAATATGGCTGGTGGTGTCTAACAGACACCGCCACCATATTAAACTCTTTTCCGCCGGGCGGAAAAGGGCCGGACGGTCTTTCAGTCCACCGTGGTCCCCCCCATGCGGGCGGTGGCAATCCGCCCGAGATCCTAATGGGCTCCTTAGTGTGGGTCTAAGATGTCTTCATGAGGCCATTTGGGTGGAATCATTCCCATTACCAAATCTGCAGGATTGAGTATCATCCATTGAGGAGGCTACAGTAGCTACAGCCATTTATCTCGCCAGTGCGTACCACCTTATTCAATTGGATTGTGATTCAAAGGATTGCACAGCTTTAATAACTACCAAGGGAATGTTTCAGTTTCAAAGAATGCCATTTGGTCTGGCAAACTCTTCTGCTGTCTTCCAGAGGGAAATGCCTAGGAGTTTTCCGGGGATAGCAGGAGTATTTCAGGATGACATTTTCATATTTGGGACGGATAAACATGAGCATGATTGGAACTTAAGAAAGGTGTTGCAGGTTCTTATGCAAAATGGTTTAACTGTATAAGAAGAGAGATGTGATTTTGGGAAACAGCAGGTGGGATACCTGGGACAAATGTAAACCAGAGGAAGGTATCTGCCCAAGGCTCAGCCATGCAGAAGCCATTGTCAATGCCCCAAATGTAAGGAAAAGTTCATGTCTTTTCTAGGTCTGACAGAATGTTCTTCTTGATTTCTGGAAAATGATGCCACCAAAGTAGAGAATATATGGTCATTATTAAAATAAAATGCTGCATTTTGTTGGGGTCAGAAACAAACTGAGGAGTTTGCTACTATCAAGAATGAGATGTTATGAGCACCATGTTTTAAATTGTTTGTGCTGGGGGTGGGTTGCATAGAATCAGTGGACTCAGTAGGTTTGGTGTTGGCTCTGAGGGGGTTGTTGCATCTGCATCTCATACTTTGACACAAGCAGAAAGGAATTTCTTAGTAATAAAAAATGAGTTACTGGCTGCCACGTGGGCTGTAGAATGGCTCAGGGTGTATGTATAGGGGAGAACATAAACCCTTGATAAATATTTTGAGCTAAGGTAAGGGAAAAAACATTTTGCCACGGTTAGCACGTTTGGCTTCAAAATTTACAAATGTACCATTATGATATTGTATATATTCCAGTCAAGGATAATTGTGTTGCAGATGGATGGATGACGTTATAACGCATACTTTTACTCCGCAGACCATTACAACGCGACTTTTACTCCGCATACCGTTACAACGCATAGCGCCTTGGGGCGCTGGATAGTGGTAAGTATAATTTACTATTCTAACTCCAGTCCCCGTGGACCCTAGGGAAGGTGTTGGATAGTAAATTATACTTATTCCCTATCCTAGAGCGCCCCCCAGCGCAATGCGTTGTAATGGTATGCGGAGTAATGGTTGCGTTGTAATGGTAGTGCGGAGTAAAAGATCCGTTGTAACGGGTGTATACCGTTGCGGATAGGTTGTCATGGTTACCTTTGGACACAGGCATTAGTAGTGAATTGGATGAGAGTGAGTGTGATGTAGCATTCACTTATGAAGATGTGATGTGTGGCAGAGGCATGGATGTGGAAATGGGGCTGGAGTTGTCTGAAGTGAGATGGTTGCAGGAGATGAAAAAAAGATGTGGTCTTGTTGGCCATAAAAAGTACATTTGGCAGGATGGCCTTTGGAGAGTCAATTGCAAGGCAAGTGTAGTACGTTTTGGAAAGGGAAGGAGGAATTATCAGTTTGTAATGATGTAATTTTGAGAGGAGATAACATTTTACCTCCTATTGTGGTATGGGAGAAGTTTGTCAAGTTGGGACATGAAGGCCCGGACGGAGCTCTGTACATCAAACCATTGCGCCAGGGGCTGTCAGGAAACGGGTGTCTTCTCTCACATCCTCTGGGGATATCCTGACATCCAAAAATACTGAGAGGGGTTAGCGTGAATTATGTCTGAAGTGATGGGCTCAGCAATGCCACTGCAGGCTAGGTGGCATATATTGTGTGTGACAGGTGAGGAGACTTGGCTGAGATACCAAATATTATGGCTGATTGATGTGGCTATGGTAGGTTTTGGGTCGCTGGGTTGAGTATTCAGGTCTTTGAGGGTTCTAGGGACCAGGGTTGGGAAGGGAGGGAACTAGGCGATCCCCCTTTTTTTGTGATCCTATGGTAATGTATGGAAGTCAATATCTTTAGTAAGGTTTTTTTTCTTTATCTGGTGCTGGATATACTAAATATAAGTGCTGCAATGACATTTACTGTGCTTGATACCACACAGCCTGTTGTTGTGATATTATACTCTGCAACTGAGAAAGGTTTCATAAAAATAATTCTTTAAAAAATATATCATCAGTGATGTCATCAAATTTTTGATTTATATAGCACGAACTTGACCCGAATCGGGTATCAGAGCGCTTTACATAGCACCAGTTGCATTACATTAGGACACATTCATTTTTGTTACGCACAGGGAGATTAGGTGATTTACCCAGAAACACAGGATGTTCAGCGTCATTGCCAAGACTCGGTTAGATGTCCTGCACATCTAACCTGGGATTCTATAGGAATTCTAATAACGCATAATAGCGAGCCCATTATCGCCGTTTTATCGTCAGTTTCCTGCTGATAAAACTGCGATAATTTTAACGAGGTTCCTTGCTAATATGCCCCTCAGTTACCCAGAATCGAGGTCAACCGCCCTAGCCGTTAGGCCAACTCCTCTCCCCAATGATGAACTGAACATGTCATGAGGGATATAATATGTGAGGTCATAGGCAGTGCAATGCAAAGCGCAAGTTATATTTAGCTCGAGTAATTATAACTGTTGAATGTCAGTGTTATTTTTTGTTTTAGGTGGTATAATTAAATTAACAGATTCACATAACCGTATTGTCACTTTAACCTTTGTGTTTTTAGTGAATATGTACATATATGTATATATTCTTGCCAACATACATTTCTTATTATGGAAGAACCTATTAACCCCTTCGGGGCTAATGACGAGCTGGGCTCGTCATCACGCTTACCTGTGGTGCGCTGATGACAAGGCCAGCTCATCATCAGCCCCACCCTCGGGGGAAGCGCTGGCGCTCCCCCCGAGGGTCTCTGATCTTCGTTTTTTCGCTGGGGGCGGCAGCGGAAGAGCTTCCGCTGCCCCCGCCCCCCCATGGGAATCCCTGATGACGTCAGCGCGCACAGCGCGCGCTGACATCATCAGGGATTCCCAGCGCTCGGGAAGCCATTTGCTTCCCGAGCGCTGGAGAGAAAGGTTTTCCATAGCTGGCGGGGGTTTGGGGCAGCGAAGAGGCATCAGGGGAGAGGAAAGAGATTTTCCCCTCCCCTGATGTCTCTTTGCAGGGCATTTCTGCCTCACGATCGCGCACAGCGTCGCGATCATGCGGCGGAAATGCCCCCACTAGACACCAGGAATTTCATTTTAGTTTTAGGAAGCGACCCCTTGGGCAAGGGTCGCTTCCAGGCGGGCAAAAATTATGTTTTCGTTTTTCTGCCCCCCCTGGGGCGAAATCGGCCCGTTTTTTCTGCCGTTTTGCCCCCAGGGGGGGCAGAAATTCCCCACTAGCACCAGGGTCATTTTTTATAGCCAAGATGGCGGCCATGGTTTTTGTTTACGTTTTTCTGTCCCCCCTGGGGGCAAATCGGCCCTTTTTTTTGCCGTTTTGCCCCCAGGGGGGACAGAAAATGCCCACTAGCACCAGGGATTTTGTTTTTAGCTTTTAGGAAGCGACCCCTTGGGCAAGGGTCGCTTCCAGGTGGCCTCAAATTAACTTTTTGTTTTTCTGCCGCCCCTGGGGGCAAATCGGCCCGTTTTTCGGCCGTTTTGCCCCCAGGGGGGGCAGAAATTACCCACTAGCACCAGGGATTTTTGTTGGGGCAATGTGTTTGTTTTGGGAAGCGACCCAGGTGGCCATGATTGTGTTTTTGTTTTTCTGTCCACCCTGGGGGCAAATCGGCCCGTTTTTTTTGCCGTTTTGCCCCCAGGGGGGCAGAAAATGCCCACTAGCACCAGGGGAATATTTCGTTTTTAGGATGCGACCCCTTGGGCAAGGAGTAGTGCTTGGCTGGCGGTGTGTGTGGAGTGGCGCTTGGCTGGTGGTGTGCGTGGAGTGCTACTTTGCTGTCTGTGCACGGAGTGCTGCTTGGCTGGCGGTGTGTGTGGAGTGGTGCTTGGCTGGTGGTGTGCGTGGAGTGGTACTTGGTTGTCTGTGCACGGAGTGGTGTTTGCTGGTGGTGTGTGTGGAGTGTTGTTTGGCTGGTGGTGTGTGGGGAGTGGTACTTGGCTGGATGGTGTGCATGGAGCGGTGCTTGGCTGGCGGTGAGTGGCGCTTGGCTTGCGGTGTGCGCGGAGTGGTGCTTGGCTGGCGGTGTGTGTGGAGTGGTACTTGGCTGTCGGTGTGCGCTGAGTGGTGTTTGGCTGGCGGTGTGTGTGGAGGGGTACTTGGCTATCTATGCACGGAGTGGTGCTTGGCTGGCGGTGTGTGTGGAATGGCGCTTGGCTGGTGGTGTGTGTGGAGTGGTACTTGGCTGGCTGTACACGGAGTGGTGCTTGGCTGGTGGTGCTTGTGGAGTGGCGCTTGGCTGGTGGTGTGCGTGGAGTGCTACTTTGCTGTCTGTGCACGGAGTGGTGCTTGGCTGGCGGTGTATGTGGAGAGGCACTTGGCTTGTGGTGTGCGTGGAGTGCTACTTTGCTGTCTGTGCACGGAGTGGTGCTTGGCTGGCGGTGTGTGTGGAGTGGCGCTTGGCTGGTGGTGTGCGTGGAGTGCTACTTTGCTGTCTGTGCACGCAGTGCTGCTTGGCTGGCGGTGTGTGTGAAGTGGCGCTTGGCTGGTGGTGTGCGTGGAGTGCTACTTGGTTGTCTGTGCACGGAGTGGTGTTTGGCTGGTGGTGTGTGTGGAGTGGTGTTTGGCTGGCGGTGTGTGGGGAGTGGTACTTGGCTGGATGGTGTGCGTGGAGCGGTGCTTGGCTGGCGGTGAGTGGCGCTTGGCTTGCGGTGTGCGTGGAGTGGTGCTTGGCTGGCAGTGTGTGTGGAGTGGTACTTGGCTGTCGGTGTGCGCTGAGTGGTGTTTGGCTGGCGGTGTGTGTGGAGGGGTACTTGGCTAGCTATGCACGGAGTGGTGCTTGGCTGGCGGTGTGTGTGGAGTGGCGTTTGGCTGGTGGTGTGTGTGGAGTGGTACTTGGCTGGCGGTGCACGGAGTGGTGCTTGGCTGGTGGTGCTTGTGGAGTGGCGCTTGGCTGGTGGTGTGCGTGGAGTGCTACTTTGCTGTCTGTGCACGGAGTGGTGCTTTGCTGGCGGTGTGTGTGGAGTGGCGCTTGGCTGGTGGTGTGTGTGGAGTGCTACTTTGCTGTCTGTGCACGGAGTGCTGCTTGGCTGGCGGTGTGTGTGGAGTGGCGCTTGGCTGGTGGTGTGCGTGGAGTGCTTCTTTGCTGTCTGTGCACGGAGTGGTGCTTGGCTGGCGGTGTGCGTGGAGTGGCGCTTGGCTAGTGGTGTGCGTGGAGTGGTACTTGGCTGGCGGTGTGTGTGGAGTGGCGCTTGGCTGGATGGTGTGCGTGGAGTGGTACTTGGCTGTCGGTGTGCGCTGAGTGGTGTTTGGCTGGCGGTGTGCATGGTCTAGTGCTTGGATGGTGGTGTGGGTGGACTGGCGCTCTGCTGGCGGTGTGTGAGTAGTTACTTTCTGTTGGTCACTACACACACTGCTAGTTGAGTGACACTCTACGCAGTCCATCATTTTCTGTAGTTGCTGTGTCAGATATGTGGGCTTGTGAAAGTGATGGGCCCTTGAATGGCGCTGGTGGTGTGAATGTTTTGTATGTGTCACACATACAAAAGGTGTACGAATGTCCTTACTGCCCCTGTGTGATGGGGGTACTGGTAGGAGCAAAAGACTGACTGGCACCAAAGTGGTCAGGCAGTTAAAAAAATTCAAAAAATTATCCAGTGTCTTGATGTTAAACCTCATCTAATGCCAATTGGTCTAAGCCCTATTTGATGGCCCATCTGGCCGAAATTTAATTTGGGGGGGAAATTTGTGTGTTGTTGTTTTAATTGTTATATTGTTTGTGAAATGTGGTAGTAATTTTTTTTTCTTCTCTATTTTTGTCTTGTTCCAGGCTTTTGCTGTTTGGATTGTTGTAGGTTGCGTGTCTGTTTGCAGCTTGTGTAGTTGCTTGTGCTTGGTAAGTGAATGTATTTTGTACTACTTCCCCTTGATGTTTGTCCTTTTGAAAAAGGTTGTACTTCTAGCAGTTTGTGTGGCTCTGTGTTTTTTTTTCGTTTTTTTTCAGCATTAGTGTTTGATGTGCACTTTGTTTTCTAATCTGTCATTTCTTTTTTTCTTTCTAGTGGGATATCATTTCTTTTCGCTGTGTCTCAACAGAGTAGGTGCTGGTGAGTGGAGCTATATTTGGTAAGAGTGAAATTGTTTTGGATTGTGTTTATCTTTTTGTGAAAGCCTTACCTTGTTTACTTATTACTTTGCACAGTGTAGGTTGTTGTTCCCTTGTGTGTGCAGTCTTCTTGCTTTGTAAGGATAATGGCTAGTCGCAGGATTACTGCTCAGCAGGTTCTTGGTTTGCTTTTTGAGTCTTCCTCTGACCATGGTTCAGAGTCTGAATCCGATTCGGACTCCCAGGAAGCGGCAGAAGATTCAGGCAGTGAGTTTTCTCTTCGCTTGGAATCATCATCATCGGATGATGACTCTTCTTCTAGTGCTGATGAAGGGCCTATGGTAGAGGAGGACATTGTGTTGCCGGTAGTGGGCCAAGAGGCACCTGTGCTGCTGCCTAGGGCCGCAAGGTTTCCTTTCTTTTTACGTCGGCAAGAGGCATGTGGGCTGGAGCCTGCACCCAAAAGGCTTCACATTGCTGTGGTGCGCAAAGAGGCATCTGGTGCTTTTCGTCTTCCTGCTGGTGTAGTGCAGCAAGAGGCATCTGGGGCTGTTAAGCTTCCCATTGGTGTAGAGCGGCAAGAGGAATCTGGGGATGCTATGTCTTCTGTTGGTGTTGTGCAGCCAGAAGTATCTGTGGCTTGTAGACTTCCCATTGGTGTAGAGCGGCAAGAGGCATCTGGGCCTGCTTGGTTTCCCGGAGGTGTAGTGCAGCAAGAAGCATCTCAGGCTGCTGGGCTTCCCGTTGGTGTAGTGCAGGAAGAGCCCTCTGGGGATGCTATGTCTTCTGTTGGTGTTGAGCAGCCAGAAGTATCTGTGGCTGGTAGGCTTCCCATTGGTGAACAGCAGCAAGAGGCTTCTGGGCTGCAGGCTGGGGTGGCTGCTCCCCCCGTTGATAGGGATGGCCTCTGGGTTCCCCCTGGCTTTGTGCAGCCGGCATTGCCAGAGTTCACTGGTGTTCCTGGGTGTAGAGTGAATACTGAGAATTTTCTGCCAATTAATTTTTTTCAGTTGTTTTTTGATGATGTGTTTTTGCAAGAGATTGTTGAGCAAACCAATTTGTATGCAGAACAATTTTTGAGGGCCAACAGTGCCCGCCTTAAGCCCTATTCTAGAGCAATCCGGTGGACTCCCACAAATGTTGAAGAGATGAAGACGTTTCTGGGATTAACTTTTTTGATGGGCTTGCTAAGGAAGCCATCAATGACTTCATATTGGTCCACTAGTCCCTTGATGGCAACTGCTATATTTCCAGCAGTCATAAGTCGTGATCGGTATATGCTTCTTCTTCGGATGATGCATTTTGTTGATAATAGTTTAGCGTTGTCACACGATCACCCTGATTGTGACCGTTTGTTTAAAATTCGGCCTGTCCTTGATCACTTTGTTGATCGTTTTTCTGAGATTTTTGTCCCTGGTAAAGAAATTGCAGTGGATGAGTCTTTGGTGTTGTTCAAGGGCCGCTTGGTTTTTAGGCAATACATTCCTAGTAAGAGGGCACGCTATGGAATCAAACTGTATATGCTGTGTGACAGTGAGACTGGATATGTCTACAATTTCAGGGTGTACACTGGTAAGGAGTCCAGCATTGACCCTCCTGGTTGTCCTTCTACTTTTGGAGTGACTGAGAAAATTGTGTGGGAACTAGGTAGAGGATTATTTAACAAAGGCCATCATTTATATGTAGATAACTTCTACACTGGTCTGCGGTTGTTCAAGGAGTTGGCCAAAGTGGGCACTGTTGCTTGTGGCACAATGCGCAGTAACCGTAAAGGTTTCCCAAAGGAACTTGTTTGCAAAAGGCTTGTGCGGGGACAGTCTACGGCATTGTGATGTGGGGAGCTTCTAGCTGTGAAGTATTCAGACAAGAGAGATGTGTACATGCTGACTACTATCCACGATGAAAGTACAGAACCTGTGCCTGTTTGGGGTCAGGGTGCTGAAGTGCGCAAACCTGTGTGCATTATAGCTTACAATAAGTTCATGGGTGGTGTTGACAGAGTAGATCAGAGGTTGGAACCCTATGCTGCTCTTCGAAAGGCTTACGTTTGGTACAAGAAGTTGGCTATCCATCTGTACCACTTGGCATCCTTTAATGCTTTCGTTGTGTACCAGAAGTCTTGTCCTGAGAAGAAGATGCCTTTTGTTAAGTTTCAGGAGTCTATAATAGGCAGCCTTGTACTTGTGGAGCAGGAAAGTGTTCCTAGATTTGGAGTGGTGGAGGAAGTGGCTAGATTGAAAGATCGCCACTTTCCTGAATCTATTCCTTCCACTCCTGCAAGAGACTTCCCGACTAGAAGATGCAGAGTCTGTTGGCGAAGAGGCGTGCGGAAGGAGTCTCGTATATACTGTCCTGACTGTCCTTCTAAGCCTGGATTGTGTCTGTCTCCTTGTTTTAAATCGTACCACACGCAAAATAAGTTTTGGGAGTTTTAATGAGCTGTAAAGTGAATTGCCTGGTCTGCATTCTGTAAAAAAAAAATTGTTTGTTTCAAGGATTGGCATTAGTGCAAAGTTTTTATTTTAAGAATTTGTGTTAGCTGATTTGTAGGTATTTCCATTTGTTTAGTGTTATTTTCAAAAAAAGAATTCTAAATGTGTTTGTGGTGTGTGCCGGCTGGTGCTTGGCTGGCGGTGTGTGTGGAGTTGCGCTTGGCTGGTGGTGTGCATGGAGTGGTACTTGGCTGTCTGTGCACGGAGTGGTGCTTGGCTGGCGGTGTGTGTGGAGTGGCGCTTGGCTGGTGGTGTTCGTGGAGTGGTACTTGGCTGTCTGTGCATGGAGTGGTGTTTGGCTGGTGGTGTGTGTGGAGTGGTGCTTGGCTGGCGGTGTGTGTGCAGTGGTGCTTGGCTGGTGGTATGTGTGGAGTGGTGCTTGGCTGGCGGTGTGTGTGGAGTGGTGCTTGGCTGGCGGTGTGTGTGGAGTGGTGCTTGGCTGGCGGTGTGTGTGGAGTTGCGCTTGGCTGATGGTGTTTGTGGAGTAGTACTTGGCTGTCTGTGCACGGAGTGGTGTTCGGCTGGTGGTGTGTGTGGAGTGGTGTTTGGCTGGCGGTGTGTGTGGAGTGGTACTTGGCCGGATGGTGTGCGTGGAGCGGTGCTTGGCTGGTGGTGTTTGTGGAGTAGTACTTGGCTGTCTGTGCACGGAGTGGTGCTTGGCTGGTGGTGTGTGTGGAGTGGCGCTTGGCTGGTGGTGTTTGTGGAGTGGTACTTGGCTGTCTGTGCACGGAGTGGTGCTTGGCTGGCGGTGTGTGTGGAGTGGCGCTTGGCTGGTGGTGTTTGTGGAGTGGTACTTGGCTGTCTGTGCATGGAGTGGCGTTTGGCTAGTGGTGTGTGTGGAGTGGTGTTTGGCTGGCGGTGTGCATGGTCTGGTGCTTGGATGGTGGTGTGGGTGGACTGGCGCTCTGCTGGCGGTGTGTGAGTAGTTACTTTCTGTTGGTCACTACACACACTGCTAGTTGAGTGACACTCTACGCAGTCCATCATTTTCTGTAGTTGCTGTGTCAGATATGTGGGCTTGTGAAAGTGATGGGCCCTTGAATGGTGCTGGTGGTGTGAATGTTTTGTATGTGTCACACGTACAAAAGGTGTACGAATGTCCTTACTGCCCCTGTGTGATGGGGGTACTGGTAGGAGCAAAAGACTGACTGGCACCAAAGTGGTCAGGCAGTTAAAAAAATTCAAAAAATTATCCAGTGTCTTGATGTTAAACCTCATCTAATCCCAATTGGTCTAAGCCCTATTTGATGGCCCATCTGGCCGAAATTTAATTTGGGGGGAAAATTTGTGTGTTGTTGTTTTAATTGTTATATTGTTTGTGAAATGTGGCAGTAATTTTTTTTTCTTCTCTATTTTTGTCTTGTTCCAGGCTTTTGCTGTTTGGATTGTTGTAGGTTGCGTGTCTGTTTGCAGCTTGTGTAGTTGCTTGTGCTTGGTAAGTGAATGTATTTTGTACTACTTCCCCTTGATGTTTGTCTTTTTGAAAAAGGTTGTACTTCTAGCAGTTTGTGTGGCTCTGTGTTTTTTTTTTCGTTTTTTTTCAGCATTAGTGTTTGATGTGCACTTTGTTTTCTAATCTGTCATTTCTTTTTTTCTTTCTAGTGGGATATCATTTCTTTTCGCTGTGTCTCAACAGAGTAGGTGCTGGTGAGTGGAGCTATATTTGGTAAGAGTGAAATTGTTTTGGATTGTATTTATCTTTTTGTGAAAGCCTTACCTTGTTTACTTCTTACTTTGCACAGTGTAGGTTGTTGTTCACTTGTGTGTGCAGTCTTCTTGCTTTGTAAGGATAATGGCTAGTCGCAGGATTACTGCTCAGCAGGTTCTTGGTTTGCTGTTTGAGTCTTCCTCTGACCATGGTTCAGAGTCTGCGTCCGATTTGGACTCCCAGGAAGCGGCAGAAGATTCAGGCAGTGAGTTTTCTCTTCGCTTGGAATCATTATCGGATGATGACTCTTCTTCTAGTGCTGATGAAGGGCCTATGGTAGAGGAGGACATTGTGTTGCCGGTAGTGGGCCAAGAGGCACCTGTGCTGCTGCCTAGGGCCGCAAGGTTTCCTTTCTTTTAACGTCGGCAAGAGGCATGTGGGCTGGAGCCTGCACCCAAAAGGCTTCACATTGCTGTGGTGCGCAAAGAGGCATCTGGTGCTTTTCGTCTTCCTGCTGGTGTAGTGTAGCAAGAGGCATCTGGGGCTGTTAGGCTTCCCATTGGTGTAGAGCGGCAAGAGGCATCTGGGGATACTATGTCTTCTGTTGTTGTTGTGCAGCCAGAAGTATCTGTGGCTGGTAGACTTCCCATTGGTGTAGAGCGGCAAGAGGCATCTGGGCCTGCTTGGTTTCCCGGAGGTGTAGTGCAGCAAGAAGCATCTCAGACTGCTGGGCTTCCCGTTGGTGTAGTGCAGGAAGAGCCCTCTGGGGATGCTATGTCTTCTGTTGGTGTTGAGCAGCCAGAAGTATCTGTGGCTGGTAGGCTTCCCGTTGGTGAACAGCAGCAAGAGGCTTCTGGGCTGCAGGCTGGGGTGGCTGCTCCCCCCGTTGATAGGGATGGCCTCTGGGTTCCCCCTGGCTTTGTGCAGCCGGCATTGCCAGAGTTCACTGGTGTTCCTGGGTGTAGAGTGAATACTGAGAATTTTCTGCCAATTAATTTTTTTCAGTTGTTTTTTGATGATGTGTTTTTGCAAGAGATTGTTGAGCAAACCAATTTGTATGCAGAACAATTTTTGAGGGCCAACAGTGCCCGCCTTAAGCCCTATTCTAGAGCAATCCGGTGGACTCCCACAAATGTTGAAGAGATGAAGACGTTTCTGGGATTAACTTTTTTGATGGGCTTGCTAAGGAAGCCATCAATGACTTCATATTGGTCCACTAGTCCCTTGATGGCAACTGCTATATTTCCAGCAGTCATAAGTCGTGATCGGTATATGCTTCTTCTTCGGATGATGCATTTTGTTGATAATAGTTTAGCGTTGTCACGCGGTCCCCCTGATTGTGACCGTTTGTTTAAAATTCGGCCTGTCCTTGATCACTTTGTTGATCGTTTTTCTGAGATTTTTGTCCCTGGTAAAGAAATTGCAGTGGATGAGTCTTTGGTGTTGTTCAAGGGCCGCTTGGTTTTTAGGCAATACATTCCTAGTAAGAGGGCACGCTATGGAATCAAACTGTATATGCTGTGTGACAGTGAGACTGGATATGTCTACAATTTCAGGGTGTACACTGGTAAGGAGTCCAGCATTGACCCTCCTGGTTGTCCTTCTACTTTTGGAGTGACTGAGAAAATTGTGTGGGAACTAGGTAGAAGATTATTTAACAAAGGCCATCATTTATATGTAGATAACTTCTACACTGGTGTGCGGTTGTTCAAGGAGTTGGCCAAAGTGGGCACTGTTGCTTGTGGCACAATGCGCAGTAACCGTAAAGGTTTCCCAAAGGAACTTGTTTGCAAAAGGCTTGTGCTGGGACAGTCTACGGCATTGTGATGTGGGGAGCTTCTAGCTGTGAAGTATTCAGACAAGAGAGATGTGTACATGCTGACTACTATCCACGATGAAAGTACAGAACCTGTGCCTGTTTGGGGTCAGGGTGCTGAAGTGCGCAAACCTGTGTGCATTATAGCTTACAATAAGTTCATGGGTGGTGTTGACAGAGTAGATCAGAGGTTGGAACCTTATGCTGCTCTTCGAAAGGCTTACGTTTGGTACAAGAAGTTGGCTATCCATCTGTACCACTTGGCATCCTTTAATGCTTTCGTTGTGTACCAGAAGTCTTGTCCTGAGAAGAAGATGCCTTTTGTTAAGTTTCAGGAGTCTATAATAGGCAGCCTTGTACTTGTGGAGCAGGAAAGTGTTCCTAGATTTGGAGTGGTGGAGGAAGTGGCTAGATTGAAAGATCGCCATATTCCTGAATCTATTCCTTCCACTCCTGCAAGAGACTTCCCGACTAGAAGATGCAGAGTCTGTTGGCGAAGAGGCGTGCGGAAGGAGTCTCGTATATGCTGTCCTGACTGTCCTTCTAAGCCTGGATTGTGTCTGTCTCCTTGTTTTAAATCGTACCACACGCAAAAGAAGTTTTGGGAGTTTTAATGAGCTGTAAAGTGAATTGCCTGGTCTGCATTCTGTAAAAAAAAAATTGTTTGTTTCAAGGATTGGCATTAGTGCAAAGTTTTTATTTTAAGAATTTGTGTTAGCTGATTTGTAGGTATTTCCATTTGTTTAGTGTTATTTTCAAAAAAGAATTCTAAATGTGTTTGTGGTGTGTGCCGGCTGGTGCTTGGCTGGCGGTGTGTGTGGAGTTGCGCTTGGCTGGTGGTGTGCATGGAGTGGTACTTGGCTGTCTGTGCACGGAGTGGTGCTTGGCTGGCGGTGTGTGTGGAGTCGCGCTTGGCTGGTGGTGTTCATGGAGTGGTACTTGGCTGTCTGTGCATGGAGTGGTGTTTGGCTGGTGGTGTGTGTGGAGTGGTGCTTGGCTGGCGGTGTGTGTGCAGTGGTGCTTGGCTGGTGGTATGTGTGGAGTGGTACTTGGCTGGCGGTGTGTGTGGAGTGGTGCTTGGCTGGCGGTGTGTGTGGAGTGGTGCTTGGCTGGCGGTGTGTGTGGAGTTGCGCTTGGCTGATGGTGTTTGTGGAGTAGTACTTGGCTGTCTGTGCACGGAGTGGTGCTTGGCTGGCGGTATGTGTGGAGTGGCGCTTGGCTGGTGGTGTTTGTGGAGTAGTACTTGGCTGTCTGTGCACGGAGTGGTGTTCGGCTGGTGGTGTGTGTGGAGTGGTGTTTGGCTGGCGGTGTGTGTGGAGTGGTACTTGGCTGGATGGTGTGCGTGGAGCGGTGCTTGGCTGGTGGTGTTTGTGGAATAGTACTTGGCTGTCTGTGCACGGAGTGGTGCTTGGCTGGCGGTGTGTGTGGAGTGGCGCTTGGCTGGTGGTGTTTGTGGAGTGGTACTTGGCTGTCTGTGCACGGAGTGGTGCTTGGCTGGCGGTGTGTGTGGAGTGGCGCTTGGCTGGTGGTGTTTGTGGAGTGGTACTTGGCTGTCTGTGCATGGAGTGGCATTTGGCTGGTGGTGTGTGTGGAGTGGTGTTTGGCTGGCGGTGTGTGTGGAGTGGTACTTGGCTGGAGGGTGCACGGAGTTGTGCTTGGCTGGCGGTGTGCGCTGAGTGGTGTTTGGCTGGCGGTGTGCATAGTCTGGTGCTTGGATGGTGGTGTGGGTGGACTGGCGCTCGGCTGGCGGTGTGTGAGTAGTTACTTTCTGTTGGTCACTACACACACTGCTAGTTGAGTGACACTCCACGCAGTCCATCATTTTGTGTAGTTGCAGTGTCAGAAATGTGGGCGTGTGAAAGTGATGGGCCCTTGAATGACGCTGTTTGCTGGTGTGAGTGTTGAAATGTGATGGGTCCGCGGCTGGCGGTGTGAATGTTTTGAATGTGTCACACGTACGAAAGGTGTATGAATGGCCTGTAAAGAGGTTGGTGCCTTGACGTGGCTTTACAGCTCACGAGCTGTGAGTCAGTGGTTCAGTTAATCATACTTTCAATTATACGCAGTGTATTTCATTTTTTGTGAAATTACTTGCGATTACAATTGTATGTACTGAATCATCACTCACCCTCGTGCCAAATCCAACCAGTATGTGTGTGTGCTTGCGGATTAGATGGCTGTGCAGCAAAAAAAATGTTTTCTCTTTCTGCAGTAGGGCGTACCTTGTCCCTTATTGTGATTGTTGTAATGTATTGCTTTTCTTCCAGATGGTGTCAGTGGTCTTGTTTGTATCAGGTATGAAAGGTGCGTGAATGGCCTGTAAAACGGTTGGTGCCTTGTCGTGGCTTTACAGCTCACGAGTTGCGAGTCACTGGTTCGGTTTTTATGCATTTATTTATTAACAGAGCATTTCTTTTTTTTGAAATATCATGTTAATAAAATTTTATGTACTGAACCATCACTCGCCCTCGTGCCAAATCCAACCTGTATGTGTGTGTCTTTGAGGAATAGATAGCCGTGCTTGATTCTTTGTCTTTTGAGTAACTCAGTTATGGTGTATATTATAGCTATAAATAACTTTCTAAATTTAGATATTATTGGCAATTCATGGCAATATATGGTCATGTCTTGTTGGTGAATTCTATTGTTGTTTTTTGCGCACAATCTCTTGCAAACTTGAAATTGTCTGTCACAATTTTCATGCGATATTGTCCCCTGAATCGCACGTTCTCTATCTGAAAACTTAATTAATTCAAAACAATTTTGTTTTGCAAGGGGGTTCCCATGAGTTTTTGACCCGGGGCTTGGTGGGCATCTTTGGAAACTACCAAACCCAAACAGTTCTGGGAACTAGACACCCGGGGGAGTCCAGGGAGATATGGCATGCATGGGTCCCCCAATGTTTTCCTACCCAGAAACCCCTGCAAACCTTAAATTTTGGTCAAAAAACCCACTTTCCCGTACTTTTTTGGGTGGGATCTCGCTGCCGGCACAAATGTCCTACCACCCAGTGTTTCCCTTATTCTCCCGAGTAAAATGATACCTAACTTGTGTGGGTGGGCCAAAGGCATGTGGCTTAGGCAGGGGGGCTTAATTTGTAAACCTTAAATACTACTTTTTTCAAAATTCATTTTTGGCGTGTTCTGCTTTGGGGCACCCACACAAGTGAGGTATCCTCTTACTCGGGAGAACAAGGGGAATGCTGGGTGGTAGGACATTTTTGCCGGCACGGCGATCCCACGCAAAAAAGTTTGTAAAAGTGCTATTTTTACCTAATTTTATGGTTTGCAAGGAGTTCTGGGTAGGAAAACATTGGGGGACCCACGCATGCCATACCTCCCTGGACTCCCCCGGGTTTCTAGTTTTCAGAACTGTTTGGGTTTGCTACTTTCCAAAGAATACCACCGAGCCCCGGGCCAAAAACTCAGGTGCCCCCCCCAAATCAAGGTTATATTGCTTCAGGGTATTTTAAATTCACCACCGTACGATTTGGACCTTTTCCTGTTCCAGCCACTATGCCTACCCACGCAAGTGAGGTACCATTTTTTTGGGGAGACCTGGGGGAACGCTGGGTGGGTGGAAATTTATTGATCCACCCAGATTCCAGAACTTTCGACCACAGAAATGTGAGGAAAATGTGTTTTTTTTGTCAAATATTTAAGTTTGCAAGGGATTCTGGGTAACAAAACCCGGGGTTAGGCCGACGAGTCACCCCATCCTGAATTTCCCTGGGTGTCTAGTTTTCAAAAATGTATAGGTTTGCTAGGTTTCCCTAGGTGCTGGCAGAGCTACGGCCCAAAAACAAAAGTTAGTCTTTTTGGCCAAAACGTGCTAGATTTCACTGGGAAATTGAGGTGCAACCATGTTGCGTTTTGCGCTGTTTCATGTCGCAGCCACTATGCCTACCCACGCAAGTGAGGTACCATTTTTTTTGGGAGACCTGGAGGAACGCTGGGTGGGTGGAAATTTGTTGATCCACGCAGATTCCAAAACTTTCCACCACAGAAATGTGAGGAAAATGTGTTTTTTTTGTCAAATTTTAAGGTTTGCAAGGGATTCTGGGTAACAAAACCTGGGGGTAGGCCGACGAGTCACCCCATTCTGAATTTCCCTGGGTGTCTAGTTTTCAAAAATGTATAGGTTTGCTAGGTTTCCCTAGGTGCTGGCAGAGCTACGGCGCAAAAACAAAAGGTAGTCTTTTTGGCCAAAACGTGCTAGATTTCACTGGGAAATTGAGGTGCGACCATGTTGCGTTTTGCGCTGTTTCATGTAGCAGCCGCTATGCCTACCCACGCAAGTGAGAAACCATTTGTTTCGGGAGACCTGGGGAAACGCTGGGTGGGTGGAAATTTGTTGATCCACTCAGATTCCAGAACTTTCCACCACAGAAATGTGAGGAAAATGTGTTTTTTTTGTCAAATATTTAGGTTTGCAAGGGATTCTGGGTAACAAAACCTGGGGGTAGGCCAACGAGTCACCCCATCCTGAATTCCCCTGGGTGTCTAGTTTTCAAAAATGTATAGGTTTGCTAGGTTTCCCTAGGTGCTGGCAGAGCTATGGCGCAAAAACAAAAGGTAGTCTTTTTGGCCAAAATGTGTTAGATTTCACTGGGAAATTGTGGTGCGACCATGTTGCGTTTTGCGCTGTTTCATGTCGCAGCCACTATACCTACCCACGCAAGTGAGGTACCATTTTTTTGGGAGACCTGGGGGAACGCAGGGTGGGTGGAAATTTGTTGATCCACGCAGATTCCAGAACTTTCCACCACAGAAATGGGAGGAAAATGTGTTTTTTTGTCAAATTTTTAGGTTTGCAAGCGATTCTGGGTAACAAAACCTGGGGGTATGCAGACGAGTCACCCCATCCTGAATTTCCCTCGGTGTCTAGTTTTCAAAAATGTATAGGTTTGCTAGGTTTCCCTAGGTGCTGGCAGAGCTACTGCGCAAAAACAAAAGTTAGTCTTTTTGGCCAAAACGTGCTAGATTTCACTGGGAAATTGAGGTGCGACCATGTTGCGTTTTGCGCTGCTTCATGTCGCAGCCACTATGCCTACCCACGCAAGTGAGGTACCATGTTTTTCGGGAGACCTGGGGGAACGCTGGGTGGGTGGAAATTTGTTGATCCACGCAGATTCCAGAACTTTCCACCACAGAAATTTGAGGAAAATGTGTTTTTTTGTCAAATTTTTAGGTTTGCAAGGGATTCTGGGTAACAAAACCTGGGGGTAGGCCAACGAGTCACCCCATCCTGAATTCCGCTGGGTGTCTAGTTTTCAAAAATGTATAGGTTTGCTAGGTTTCCCTAGGTGCTGGCAGAGCTACGGCGCAAAAACAAAAGGTAGTCTTTTTTGCCAAAACGTGCTAGATTTCACTGGAAAATTGAGGTGCGACCATATTGCGTTTTGCGCTGTTTCATGTCGCAGCCACTATGCCTACCCACGCAAGTGAGGTACCATTTTTTTTGGGAGACCTGGGGGAACGCTGGGTGGGTGGAAATTTGTTGATCCACGCAGATTCCAGAACTTTCCACCACAGAAATGTGAGGAAAATGTGTTTTTTTTGTCAAATTTTTAGGTTTGCAAGGGATTCTGGGTAACAAAACCTGGGGGTAGGCAGACGAGTCACCCCATCCTAAATTCCCCTGGGTGTCTAGTTTTCAAAAATGTATAGGTTTGCTAGGTTTTCGTAGGTGCTGGCAGAGCTACGGCGCAAAAACAAAAGGTAGTCTTTTTGGCCAAAACGTGCTAGATTTCACTGGGAAATTGAGGTGCGACCATGTTGCGTTTTGCACTGTTTCATGTCGCAGCCACAATGCCTACCCACGCAAGTGAGGTACCATTTTTTTTGGGAGACCTGGGGGAATGCTGGGTGGGTGGAAATTTGTTGATCCACGCAGATTCCAGAACTTTCCACCACAGAAATGTGAGGAAAATGTGTTTTTTTGTCAGATTTTTAGGTTTGCAAGGGATTCTGGGTAACAAAACCTGGGGGTAGGCAGACGAGTCACCCCATCCTGAATTTCCCTGGGTGTCTAGTTTTCAGAAATGTATAGGTTTTCTAGGTTTCCCTAGGTGCTGGCAGAGCTACGGTGCAAAAACAAAAGTTAGTCTTTTTGGCCAAAACGTGCTAGATTTCACTGGGAAATTGAGGTGCGACCATGTTGCGTTTTGCGCTGTTTCATGTCGCAGCCACTATGCCTACCCACGCAAGTGAGGTACCATGTTTTTTCGGGAGCCCTGGGGGAACGCTGGGTGGGTGGAAATTTGTTGATCCACGCAGATTCCAGAACTTTCCACCACAGAAATGTGAGGAAAATGTGTTTTTTTTGGTCAAATTTTTAGGTTTGCAAGGGATTCTGGGTAACAAAACCTGGGGGTAGGCAGACGAGTCACCCCATCCTGAATTTCCCTGGGTGTCTAGTTTTTAGAAATGTATAGGTTTGCTAGGTTTCCCTAGGTGCTGGCAGAGCTACGGCGCAAAAACAAAAGGTAGTCTTCTTGTCAGAAAAGTGCTAGATTTCACTGGGAAATTGAGGTGCGACCATGTTGCGTTTTGCGCTGTTTCGTGTCGCAGCCACTATCCCTACCCACGCAAGTGAGGTACCGTTTTTATCGGGGAACCTGGGGGAACGATGGGTGGGTGGAAATGTGTTGATCCACGCAGATTCCAGAACTTTCCACCACAGAAATGTGAGGAAAATGTGTTTTGTTTGTCAAATTCTTAGCTTTGCAAGGGATTCTGGGTAACAAAACCTGGTGGTAGGCAGTCGAGTCACCCCATCCTGAGTTCCCCTGGGTGTCTACTTTTCAAAAATATATAGGTTTGCTAGGTTTCCCTAGGTGCTGGCAGAGCTAGGGCTCAAAAACAAAAGGTAGTCTCTTTGTCGGAAGAGCGCAAGATTTCACTGGGAAATTGAGGTGCGACCACGTTGCATTTTGCACCGTTTCCTGTCGCAGGCACAAGGCCGACCCACACAAGTGAGGTACCGTTTTTATCGGGAGACCTGGGGGAACGCTGGGTGGGTGGAAATTTGTTGATCCACACAGATTCCAGAACTTTCCACCACAGAAATGTGAGGAAAATGTTTTTTTTGTCAAAATCTTAGCTTTGCAAGGTATTCTGGGTAACAAAACCTGGTGGTAGGCAGTCGAGTCACCCCATCCTGAATTCCCCTGGGTGTCTACTTTTCAAAAATGTATAGGTTTGCTAGTTTTCCCTAGGTGCTGGCAGAGCTACGGCGCAAAAACAAAAGTTAGTCTTTTTGGCCAAAACGTGCTAGATTTCACTGGGAAATTGAGGTGCGACCATGTTGCGTTTTGCGCTGTTTCATGACGCAGCCACTTTGCCTACCCACGCAAGTGAGGTACCATTTTTTTCGGGAGACCTGGGGTAACGCTGGGTGGGTGGAAATTTGTTCATCCACGCAGATTCCAGAACTTTCCACCACAGAAATGTGAGGAAAATGTGTTTGTTTTGTCAAATTTTTAGGTTTGCAAGGGATTCTGGGTAACAAAACCTGGGGGTAGGCCGACGAGTCACACCATCCTGAATTCCCCTGGGTGTCTAGTTTTCAAAAATGTATAGGTTTGCTAGGTTTCCCTAGGTGCTGGCAGAGCTACGGCGCAAAAACAAAAGGTAGTCTTTTTGGCCAAAACGTGCTAGATTTCACTGGGAAATTGAGGTGCGACCATGTTGCGTTTTGCACTGTTTCATGTCGCAGCCACTATGCCTACCCACGCAAGTGAGGTACCATTTTTTTCGGGAGACCTGGGGAAACGCTGGGTGGGTGGAAATTTGTTGATCCACTCAGATTCCAGAACTTTCCACCACAGAAATGTGAGGAAAATGTGTTTTTTTTGTCAAATATTTAGGTTTGCAAGGGATTCTGGGTAACAAAACCTGGGGGTAGGCCAACGAGTCACCCCATCCTAAATTCCCCTGGGTGTCTAGTTTTCAAAAATGTATAGGTTTGCTAGGTTTCCCTAGGTGCTGGCAGAGCTATGGCGCAAAAACAAAAGGTAGTCTTTTTGGCCAAAACGTGCTAGATTTCACTGGGAAATTGAGGTGCGACCATGTTGCGTTTTGCACTGTTTCATGTCGCAGCCACTATGCCTACCCACACAAGTGAGGTACCATTTTTTTTGGGAGACCTGGGGGAACGGTGGGTGGGTGGAAATTTGTTGATCCACGCAGATTCCAGAACTTTCCACCACAGAAATGTGAGGATTTTTTTTTTTTTGTCACATTTTTAGGTTTGCAAGGGATTCTGGGTAACAAAACCTGGGGGTAGGCAGACGAGTCACCCCATCCTGAATTTCCCTGGGTGTCTAGTTTTCAGAAATGTATAGGTTTTCTAGGTTTCCCTAGGTGCTGGCAGAGCTACGGTGCAAAAAACAAAAGTTGGTCTTTTTGGCCAAAACGTGCTAGATTTCACTGGGAAATTGAGGTGCGACCATGTTGCGTTTTGCGCTGTTTCATGTCTTAGCCACTATGCCTACCCACGCAAGTGAGGTACCATGTTTTTTTGGAAGACCTGGGGGAACGCTGGGTGGGTGGAAATTTGTTGATCTACGCAGATTCCAGAACTTTCCACCACAGAAATGTGAGGAAAATGTGTTTTTTTGTCAAATTTTTAGGTTTGCAAGGGATTCTGGGTTACAAAACCTGGGGGTAGGCAGACGAGTCACCCCATCCTAAATTCCCCTGGGTGTCTAGTTTTCAAAAATGTATAGGTTTGCTAGGTTTTCCTAGGTGCTGGCAAAGCTACGGCGCAAAAACAAAAGTTAGTCTTTTTGGCCAAAACGTGCTAGATTTCACTGGGAAATTGAGGTGCGACCATGTTGCGTTTTGCGCTGTTTCATGTCGCAGCCACTATGCCTACCCACGCAAGTGAGGTACCATTTTTTTCGGTAGACCTGGGGGAACGCTGGGTGGGTGGAAATTTGTTCATCCACGCAGATTCCAGAACTTTCCACCACAGAAATGTGAGGAAAATGTGTTTTTTTGTCAAATTTTTAGGTTTGCAAGGGATTCTGGGTTACAAAACCTGGGGGTAGGCAGACGAGTCACCCCATCCTGAATTCCCCTGGGTGTCTAGTTTTCAAAAATGTATAGGTTTGCTAGGTTTCCCTAGGTGCTGGCAGAGCTACGGCGCAAAAACAAAAGGTAGTCTTTTTGGCCAAAACGTGCTAGATTTCACTGGGAAATTGAGGTGCGACCATGTTGCGTTTTGCACTGTTTCATGTCGCAGCCACAATGCCTACCCACGCAAGTGAGGTACCATTTTTTTTGGGAGACCTGGGGGAACGCTGGGTGGGCGGAAATTTGTTGATCCACGCAGATTCCAGAACTTTCCACCACAGAAATGTGAGGAAAATGTGTTTTTTTGTCAGATTTTTAGGTTTGCAAGGGATTCTGGGTAACAAAACCTGGGGGTAGGCAGACGAGTCACCCCATCCTGAATTTCCCTGGGTGTCTAGTTTTCAGAAATGTATAGGTTTTCTAGGTTTCCCTAGGTGCTGGCAGAGCTACGGTGCAAAAACAAAAGTTAGTCTTTTTGGCCAAAACGTGCTAGATTTACTGGGAAATTGAGGTGCGACCATGTTGCGTTTTGCGCTGTTTCATGTCGCAGCCACTATGCCTACCCACGCAAGTGAGGTACCATGTTTTTTTGGGAGACCTGGGGGAACGCTGGGTGGGCGGAAATTTGTTGATCCACGCAGATTCCAGAACTTTCCACCACAGAAATGTGAGGAAAATGTGTTTTTTTGTCAGATTTTTAGGTTTGCAAGGGATTCTGGGTAACAAAACCTGGGGGTAGGCAGACGAGTCACCCCATCCTGAATTTCCCTGGGTGTCTAGTTTTCAGAAATGTATAGGTTTTCTAGGTTTCCCTAGGTGCTGGCAGAGCTACGGTGCAAAAACAAAAGTTAGTCTTTTTGGCCAAAACGTGCTAGATTTCACTGGGAAATTGAGATGCGACCATGTTGCGTTTTGCGCTGTTTCGTGTCGCAGCCACTATTCCTACCCACGCAAGTGAGGTACCGTTTTTATCGGGGGACCTGGGGGAACGATGGGTGGGTGGAAATGTGTTGATCCACGCAGATTCCAGAACTTTCCACCACAGAAATGTGAGGAAAATGTGTTTTGTTTGTCAAATTCTTAGCTTTGCAAGGGATTCTGGGTAACAAAACCTGGTGGTAGGCAGTCGAGTCACCCCATCCTGAATTCCCCTGGGTGTCTACTTTTCAAAAATATATAGGTTTGCTAGGTTTCCCTAGGTGCTGGCAGAGCTAGGGCTCAAAAACAAAAGGTAGTCTCTTTGTCGGAAGAGCGCAAGATTTCACTGGGAAATTGAGGTGCGACCACGTTGCATTTTGCACCGTTTCCTGTCGCAGGCACAAGGCCGACCCACACAAGTGAGGTACCGTTTTTATCGGGAGACCTGGGGGAACGCTGGGTGGGTGGAAATTTGTTGATCCACACAGATTCCAGAACTTTCCACCACAGAAATGTGAGGAAAATTTGTTTTTTTTGTCAAAATCTTAGCTTTGCAAGGTATTCTGGGTAACAAAACCTGGTGGTAGGCAGTCTAGTCACCCCATCCTGAATTCCCCTGGGTGTCTACTTTTCAAAAATGTATAGGTTTGCTAGGTTTCCCTAGGTGCTGGCAGAGCTACGGCGCAAAAACAAAAGTTAGTCTTTTTGGCCAAAACGTGCTAGATTTCACTGGGAAATTGAGGTGCGACCATGTTGCGTTTTGCGCTGTTTCATGACGCAGCCACTTTGCCTACCCACGCAAGTGAGGTACCATTTTTTTCGGGAGACCTGGGGAAACGCTGGGTGGGTGGAAATTTGTTCATCCACGCAGATTCCAGAACTTTCCACCACAGAAATGTGAGGAAAATGTGTTTGTTTTGTCAAATTTTTAGGTTTGCAAGGGATTCTGGGTAACAAAACCTGGGGGTAGGCCGACGAGTCACCCCATCCTGAATTCCCCTGGGTGTCTAGTTTTCAAAAATCTATATGTTTGCTAGTTTTCCCTAGGTGCTGGCAGAGCTACGGCACAAAAACAAAAGGTAGTCTTTTTGGCCAAAACGTGCTAGATTTCACTGGGAAATTGAGGTGCGACCATGTTGCGTTTTGCACTGTTTCATGTCGCAGCCACTATGCCTACCCACGCAAATGAGGTACCATTTTTTTCGGGAGACCTGGGGAAACGCTGGGTGGGTGGAAATTTGTTGATCCCCTCAGATTCCAGAACTTTCCACCACAGAAATGTGAGGAAAATGTGTTTTTTTTGTCAAATATTTAGGTTTGCAAGGGATTCTGGGTAACAAAACCTGGGGGTAGGCCAACGAGTCACCCAATCCTGAATTCCCCTGGGTGTCTAGTTTTCAAAAATGTATAGGTTTGCTAGGTTTCCCTAGGTGCTGGCAGAGCTATGGCGCAAAAACAAAAGGTAGTCTTTTTGGCCAAAACGTGCTAGATTTCACTGGGAAATTGAGGTGCGACCATGTTGCGTTTTGCACTGTTTCATGTCGCAGCCACTATGCCTACCCACACAAGTGAGGTACCATTTTTTTTGGGAGACCTGGGGGAACGCTGGGTGGGTGGAAATTTGTTGATCCACGCAGATTCCAGAACTTTCCACCACAGAAATGTGAGGAAAATTTGTTTTTTTGTCACATTTTTAGGTTTGCAAGGGATTCTGGGTAACAAAACCTGGGGGTAGGCAGACGAGTCACCCCATCCTGAATTTCCCTGGGTGTCTAGTTTTCAGAAATGTATAGGTTTTCTAGGTTTCCCTAGGTGCTGGCAGAGCTACGGTGCAAAAACAAAAGTTAGTCTTTTTGGCCAAAACGTGCTAGATTTCACTGGGAAATTGAGGTGCGACCATGTTGCGTTTTGCGCTGTTTCATGTCTTAGCCACTATGCCTACCCACGCAAGTGAGGTACCATGTTTTTTCGGGAGACCTGGGGGAACGCTGGGTGGGTGGAAATTTGTTGATCCACGCAGATTCCAGAACTTTCCACCACAGAAATGTGAGGAAAATGTGTTTTTTTGTCAAATTTTTAGGTTTGCAAGGGATTCTGGGTTACAAAACCTGGGGGTAGGCAGACAAGTCTCCCCATCCTGAATTTCCCTGGGTGTCTAGTTTTCAGAAATGAATAGGTTTGCTAGGTTTCCCTAGGTGCTGGCAGAGCTACGGCGCAAAAACAAAAGGTAGTCTTTTTGTCAGAAAAGTGCTAGATTTCACTGGGAAATTGAGGTGCGACCATGTTGCGTTTTGCGCTGTTTCGTGTCGCAGCCACTATCCCTACCCACCCAAGTGAGGTACCGTTTTTATCGGGAGACCTGGGGGAACGATGGGTGGGTGGAAATGTGTTGATCCACGCAGATTCCAGAACTTTCCACCACAGAAATGTGAGGAAAATGTGTTTTGTTTGTCAAATTCTTAGCTTTGCAAGGGATTCTGGGTAACAAAACCTGGTGGTAGGCAGTCGAGTCACCCCATCCTGAATTCCCCTGGGTGTCTACTTTTCAAAAATATATAGGTTTGCTAGGTTTCCCTAGGTGCTGGCAGAGCTAGGGCTAAAAAACAAAAGGTAGTCTCTTTGTCGGAAGAGCGCAAGATTTCACTGGGAAATTGAGGTGCGACCACGTTGCATTTTGCACCGTTTCCTGTCGCAGGCACAAGGCCGACCCACACAAGTGAGGTACCGTTTTTATGGGAGACCTGGGGGAACGCTGGGTGGGTGGAAATTTGTTGATCCACACAGATTCCAGAACTTTCCACCACAGAAATGTGAGGAAAAATTGTTTTTTTTGTCAAAATCTTAGCTTTGCAAGGTATTCTGGGTAACAAAACCTGGTGGTAGGCAGTCGAGTCACCCCATCCTGAATTCCCCTGGGTGTCTACTTTTCAAAAATGTATAGGTTTGCTAGGTTTCCCTAGGTGCTGGCAGAGCTACGGCGCAAAAACAAAAGTTAGTCTTTTTGGCCAAAACGTGCTAGATTTCACTGGGAAATTGAGGTGCGACCATGTTGCGTTTTGCACTGTTTCATGTCGCAGCCACTATGCCTACCCACACAAGTGAGGTACCATTTTTTTGGGGAGACCTGGGGGAACGCTGGGTGGGTGGAAATTTGTTGATCCACGCAGATTCCAGAACTTTCCACCACAGAAATGTGAGGAAATTTTTTTTTTTTGTCACATTTTTAGGTTTGCAAGGGATTCTGGGTAACAAAACCTGGGGGTAGGCAGACGAGTCACCCCATCCTGAATTTCCCTGGGTGTCTAGTTTTCAGAAATGTATAGGTTTTCTAGGTTTTCCTAGGTGCTGGCAGAGCTACGGTGCAAAAAACAAAAGTTGGTCTTTTTGGCCAAAACGTGCTAGATTTCACTGGGAAATTGAGGTGCGACCATGTTGCGTTTTGCGCTGTTTCATGTCTTAGCCACTATGCCTACCCACGCAAGTGAGGTACCATGTTTTTTTGGAAGACCTGGGGGAACGCTGGGTGGGTGGAAATTTGTTGATCCACGCAGATTCCAGAACTTTCCACCACAGAAATGTGAGGAAAATGTGTTTTTTTGTCAAATTTTTAGGTTTGCAAGGGATTCTGGGTTACAAAACCTGGGGGTAGGCAGACGAGTCACCCCATCCTAAATTCCCCTGGGTGTCTAGTTTTCAAAAATGTATAGGTTTGCTAGGTTTTCCTAGGTGCTGGCAAAGCTACGGCGCAAAAACAAAAGTTAGTCTTTTTGGCCAAAACGTGCTAGATTTCACTGGGAAATTGAGGTGCGACCATGTTGCGTTTTGCGCTGTTTCATGTCGCAGCCACTATGCCTACCCACGCAAGTGAGGTACCATTTTTTTCGGTAGACCTGGGGGAACGCTGGGTGGGTGGAAATTTGTTCATCCACGCAGATTCCAGAACTTTCCACCACAGAAATGTGAGGAAAATGTGTTTTTTTGTCAAATTTTTAGGTTTGCAAGGGATTCTGGGTTACAAAACCTGGGGGTAGGCAGACGAGTCACCCCATCCTGAATTCCCCTGGGTGTCTAGTTTTCAAAAATGTATAGGTTTGCTAGGTTTCCCTAGGTGCTGGCAGAGCTACGGCGCAAAAACAAAAGGTAGTCTTTTTGGCCAAAACGTGCTAGATTTCACTGGGAAATTGAGGTGCGACCATGTTGCGTTTTGCACTGTTTCATGTCGCAGCCACAATGCCTACCCACGCAAGTGAGGTACCATTTTTTTGGGGAGACCTGGGGGAACGCTGGGTGGGCGGAAATTTGTTGATCCACGCAGATTCCAGAACTTTCCACCACAGAAATGTGAGGAAAATGTGTTTTTTTGTCAGATTTTTAGGTTTGCAAGGGATTCTGGGTAACAAAACCTGGGGGTAGGCAGATGAGTCACCCCATCCTGAATTTCCCTGGGTGTCTAGTTTTCAGAAATGTATAGGTTTTCTAGGTTTCCCTAGGTGCTGGCAGAGCTACGGTGCAAAAACAAAAGTTAGTCTTTTTGGCCAAAACGTGCTAGATTTCACTGGGAAATTGAGGTGCGACCATGTTGCGTTTTGCGCTGTTTCATGTCGCAGCCACTATGCCTACCCACGCAAGTGAGGTACCATCTTTTTTTGGGAGACCTGGGGGAACGCTGGGTGGGCGGAAATTTGTTGATCCACGCAGATTCCAGAACTTTCCACCACAGAAATGTGAGGAAAATGTGTTTTTTTGTCAGATTTTTAGGTTTGCAAGGGATTCTGGGTAACAAAACCTGGGGGTAGGCAGACGAGTCACCCCATCCTGAATTTCCCTGGGTGTCTAGTTTTCAGAAATGTATAGGTTTTCTAGGTTTCCCTAGGTGCTGGCAGAGCTACGGTGCAAAAACAAAAGTTAGTCTTTTTGGCCAAAACGTGCTAGATTTCACTGGGAAATTGAGGTGCGACCATGTTGCGTTTTGCGCTGTTTCGTGTCGCAGCCACTATTCCTACCCACGCAAGTGAGGTACCGTTTTTATCGGGGGACCTGGGGGAACGATGGGTGGGTGGAAATGTGTTGATCCACGCAGATTCCAGAACTTTCCACCACAGAAATGTGAGGAAAATGTGTTTTGTTTGTCAAATTCTTAGCTTTGCAAGGGATTCTGGGTAACAAAACCTGGTGGTAGGCAGTCGAGTCACCCCATCCTGAATTCCCCTGGGTGTCTACTTTTCAAAAATATATAGGTTTGCTAGGTTTCCCAAGGTGCTGGCAGAGCTAGGGCTCAAAAACAAAAGGTAGTCTCTTTGTCGGAAGAGCGCAAGATTTCACTGGGAAATTGAGGTGCGACCACGTTGCATTTTGCACCGTTTCCTGTCGCAGGCACAAGGCCGACCCACACAAGTGAGGTATCGTTTTTATCGGGAGACCTGGGGGAACGCTGGGTGGGTGGAAATTTGTTGATCCACACAGATTCCAGAACTTTCCACCACAGAAATGTGAGGAAAATTTGTTTTTTTTGTCAAAATCTTAGCTTTGCAAGGTATTCTGGGTAACAAAACCTGGTGGTAGGCAGTCTAGTCACCCCATCCTGAATTCCCCTGGGTGTCTACTTTTCAAAAATGTATAGGTTTGCTAGGTTTCCCTAGGTGCTGGCAGAGCTACGGCGCAAAAACAAAAGTTAGTCTTTTTGGCCAAAACGTGCTAGATTTCACTGGAAAATTGAGGTGCGACCATGTTGCGTTTTGCGCTGTTTCATGACGCAGCCACTTTGCCTACCCACGCAAGTGAGGTACCATTTTTTTCGGGAGACCTGGGGGAACGCTGGGTGGGTGGAAATTTGTTCATCCACGCAGATTCCAGAACTTTCCACCACAGAAATGTGAGGAAAATGTGTTTGTTTTGTCAAATTTTTAGGTTTGCAAGGGATTCTGGGTAACAAAACCTGGGGGTAGGCCGACGAGTCACCCCATCCTGAATTCCCCTGGGTGTCTAGTTTTCAAAAATCTATATGTTTGCTAGTTTTCCCTAGGTGCTGGCAGAGCTACGGCACAAAAACAAAAGGTAGTCTTTTTGGCCAAAACGTGCTAGATTTCACTGGGAAATTGAGGTGCGACCATGTTGCGTTTTGCACTGTTTCATGTCGCAGCCACTATGCCTACCCACGCAAATGAGGTACCATTTTTTTCGGGAGACCTGGGGAAACGCTGGGTGGGTGGAAATTTGTTGATCCCCTCAGATTCCAGAACTTTCCACCACAGAAATATGAGGAAAATGTGTTTTTTTTGTCAAATATTTAGGTTTGCAAGGGATTCTGGGTAACAAAACCTGGGGGTAGGCCAACGAGTCACCCAATCCTGAATTCCCCTGGGTGTCTAGTTTTCAAAAATGTATAGGTTTGCTAGGTTTCCCTAGGTGCTGGCAGAGCTATGGCGCAAAAACAAAAGGTAGTCTTTTTGGCCAAAACGTGCTAGATTTCACTGGGAAATTGAGGTGCGACCATGTTGCGTTTTGCACTGTTTCATGTCGCAGCCACTATGCCTACCCACACAAGTGAGGTACCATTTTTTTGGGGAGACCTGGGGGAACGCTGGGTGGGTGGAAATTTGTTGATCCACGCAGATTCCAGAACTTTCCACCACAGAAATGTGAGGAAAATTTGTTTTTTTGTCACATTTTTAGGTTTGCAAGGGATTCTGGGTAACAAAACCTGGGGGTAGGCAGACGAATCACCCCATCCTGAATTTCCCTGGGTGTCTAGTTTTCAGAAATGTATAGGTTTTCTAGGTTTCCCTAGGTGCTGGCAGAGCTACGGTGCAAAAACAAAAGTTAGTCTTTTTGGCCAAAACGTGCTAGATTTCA
The DNA here is from genome assembly GCF_964261635.1 of Lissotriton helveticus. NCBI lineage: Eukaryota > Metazoa > Chordata > Amphibia > Caudata > Salamandridae > Lissotriton > Lissotriton helveticus. The sequence goes on from NC_136068.1 coordinate 31,975,117, forward strand.
CTGGGAAATTGAGGTGCGACCATGTTGCGTTTTGCGCTGTTTCATGTCTTAGCCACTATGCCTACCCACGCAAGTGAGGTACCATGTTTTTTCGGGAGACCTGGGGGAACGCTGGGTGGGTGGAAATTTGTTGATCCACGCAGATTCCAGAACTTTCCACTACAGAAATGTGAGGAAAATGTGTTTTTTTGTCAAATTTTTAGGTTTGCAAGGGATTCTGGGTTACAAAACCTGGGGGTAGGCAGACAAGTCTCCCCATCCTGAATTTCCCTGGGTGTCTAGTTTTCAGAAATGAATAGGTTTGCTAGGTTTCCCTAGGTGCTGGCAGAGCTACGGCGCAAAAACAAAAGGTAGTCTTTTTGTCAGAAAAGTGCTAGATTTCACTGGGAAATTGAGGTGCGACCATGTTGCGTTTTGCGCTGTTTTGTGTCGCAGCCACTATCCCTACTCACCCAAGTGAGGTACCGTTTTTATCGGGAGACCTGGGGGAACGATGGGTGGGTGGAAATGTGTTGATCCACGCAGATTCCAGAACTTTCCACCACAGAAATGTGAGGAAAATGTGTTTTGTTTGTCAAATTCTTAGCTTTGCAAGGGATTCTGGGTAACAAAACCTGGTGGTAGGCAGTCGAGTCACCCCATCCTGAATTCCCCTGGGTGTCTACTTTTCAAAAATATATAGGTTTGCTAGGTTTCCCTAAGTGCTGGCAGAGCTAGGGCTAAAAAACAAAAGGTAGTCTCTTTGTCGGAAGAGCGCAAGATTTCACTGGGAAATTGAGGTGCGACCACGTTGCATTTTGCACCGTTTCCTGTCGCAGGCACAAGGCCGACCCACACAAGTGAGGTACCGTTTTTATGGGAGACCTGGGGGAACGCTGGGTGGGTGGAAATTTGTTGATCCACACAGATTCCAGAACTTTCCACCACAGAAATGTGAGGAAAAATTGTTTTTTTTGTCAAAATCTTAGCTTTGCAAGGTATTCTGGGTAACAAAACCTGGTGGTAGGCAGTCGAGTCACCCCATCCTGAATTCCCCTGGGTGTCTACTTTTCATAAATGTATAGGTTTGCTAGGTTTCCCTAGGTGCTGGCAGAGCTACGGCGCAAAAACAAAAGTTAGTCTTTTTGGCCAAAACGTGCTAGATTTCACTGGGAAATTGAGGTGCGACCATGTTGCGTTTTGCGCTGTTTCATGTCGCAGCCACTATGCCTACCCACGCAAGTGAGGTACCATTTTTTTCAGGAGACCTGGGGGAACGCTGGGTGGGTGGAAATTTGTTCATCCACGCAGATTCCAGAACTTTCCACCACAGAAATGTGAGGAAAATGTGTTTGTTTTGTCAAATTTTTAGGTTTGCAAGGGATTCTGGGTAACAAAACCTGGGGGTAGGCCAACGAGTCACCCCATCCTGAATTCCCCTGGGTGTCTAGTTTTCAAAAATGTATAGGTTTGCTAGGTTTCCCTAGGTGCTGGCAGAGCTATGGCGCAAAAACAAAAGGTAGTCTTTTTGGCCAAAACGTGCTAGATTTCACTGGGAAATTGAGGTGCTACCATGTTGCGTTTTGCACTGTTTCATGTCGCAGCCACTATGCCTACCCACGCAAGTGAGGACCATTTTTTTTGGGAGACCTGGGGGAACGCTGGGTGGGTGGAAATTTGTTGATCCACGCAGATTCCAGAACTTTCCACCACAGAAATGTGAGGAAAATTTGTTTTTTTGTCACATTTTTAGGTTTGCAAGGGATTCTGGGTAACAAAACCTGGGGGTAGGCAGACGAGTCACCCCATCCTGAATTTGCCTGGGTGTCTAGTTTTCAGAAATGTATAGGTTTTCTAGGTTTCCCTAGGTGCTGGCAGAGCTACGGTGCAAAAACAAAAGTTAGTCTTTTTGGCCAAAACGTGCTAGATTTCACTGGGAAATTGAGGTGCGACCGTGTTGCGTTTTGTGCTGTTTCATGTCGCAGCCACTATGCCTACCCACGCAAGTGAGGTACCATGTTTTTTCGGGAGACCTGGGGGAACGCTGTGTGAGTGGAAATTTGTTGATCCACGCAGATTCCAGAACTTTCCACCACAGAAATGTGAGGAAAATGTGTTTTTTTGTCAAATGTTTAGGTTTGCAAGGGATTCTGGGTTACAAAACCTGGGGGTAGGCAGACAAGTCACCCCATCCTGAATTTCCCTGGGTGTCTAGTTTTCAGAAATGTATAGGTTTGCTAGGTTTCCCTAGGTGCTGGCAGAGCTACGGCGCAAAAACAAAAGGTAGTCTTTTTGTCAGAAAAGTGCTAGATTTCACTGGGAAATTGAGGTGCGACCATGTTGCGTTTTGCGCTGTTTCGTGTCGCAGCCACTATCCCACGCAATTGAGGTACCGTTTTTATCGGGAGACCTGGGGGAACGATGGGTGGGTGGAAATGTGTTGATCCACGCAGATTCCAGAACTTTCCACCACAGAAATGTGAGGAAAATGTGTTTTGTTTGTCAAATTCTTAGCTTTGCAAGGGATTCTGGGTAACAAAACCTGGTGGTAGGCAGTCGAGTCACCCCATCCTGAATTTCCCTGGGTGTCTACTTTTTAAAAATATATAGGTTTGCTAGGTTTCCCTAGGTGCTGGCAGAGCTAGGGCTCAAAAACAAAAGGTAGTCTCTTTGTCGGAAGAGCGCAAGATTTCACTGGGAAATTGAGGTGCGGCCACCTTGCATTTTGCACCGTTTCCTGTCGCAGGCACAAGGCCGACCCACACAAGTGAGGTACCGTTTTTATCGGGAGACCTGGGGGAACGCTGGGTGGGTGGAAATTTGTTGATCCACGCAGATTCGAGAACTTTCCACCACAGAAATGTGAGGAAAATGTGTTTTTTTGTCAAAATCTTAGCTTTGCAAGGGATTCTGGGTAACAAAACCTGGTGGTAAAAACTACAGGTAGGCACTTTGCCAAAAAAGGGTCAATTTGTAACTGCTAAATATAGGTGTGACCACGTTGCATTTTGCGCCGTTTCCTGTCGCAGGCACAAGGCCGACCCACACAAGTTAGGTACCGTTTTTATCGGGAGACTTGGGGTAATTCAGATTTGTAAATCAACTGTTATTACCAATTGAGATTTCATGCGTTTCTCCCTTTCAATGAAAGACATTGTGTAAAAAAAAATCTTTTTGAAAAATGACCAATAATTCTCATGCTAGTATGAGTATTCCCAATTTTGAAAATGTGCAATTATATACTGTTTCTGAACTCAATTCAGAAATACATAGGTGTCTTTCATACAGATTTTTCCATGTATACATTTTCCAGGACAAAGTGCTCAATACCCAGTAAATGAAAAAATACCATAGCAAGTTGCTGCTCAGTTTTTGGATTTGGTTTCATCGGGTTCTTGGTGAAACTACAAGTCCTATATATCCCCACAGCCAGGAAGGTCTAACGGATGTAACGGTATATTGCTTTCCAAGAGCTGTCAAAATTAGAAAAAGTTATAGGTGAAAACGTTGAGACAAAAGGCTGTTTTTTTCAACAAATTTTCAATTATTCCAATATTTAACTGTTAGTTTCTATAAGGAAACCTTCATGGATTTAGACAAATGACCCCTTTCTGAATTCAGCATTTTGTCTAATTTTTAAAATGTACAGCTTTCCAGGATGCATTATTGCTTTCAAACTCATTTCTACCATTAACTGGAAGGAGTTGGAAAGCTCTAAAAATAGCAAAAATAGGCTATGTCCCAGAAAAATGCCAAAACTGTGTGAAAAATTTCGGTTCTCTGACAAAAGACTGTCATTCCCTAAAAGCTGAGAAAATTGAGATTTCAGCCCCACAAACCCTTTTTTGATAAAATTTTCAGGGAAAAACCCAGAGGCTTTCATTTGCAGCCCGTTTTTCCCATTTTTCTGAAAAAAACAAAAAAATCACTATATTTTGGTTAATTTCTGGGACCCCTCCAAGGGAATCCACAAACCCTGGGCGCCTTTAGAATCCACATGATGTTGGAAGAAAAGGACGCACATTTGGCGTGGATACCTTATGTGGTCAAAAAGTTACAAGGGCCTAAGCACACACTACCCCAAAACGCCAAAAAAGCCTTAGCCCAGGAGGGGAAAAGGCCTAGCAGCGAAGGGGTTAACCTAAATTAGGCCAGATATATTGCTTTACCAATGTGCGTTTATTTTTTATTTTTTTACAACTGCATATTATTTTCATTACTTGTACAATTTTAAAGGCTATTGTATCAGAATAAAACAAAAGGCAGACTGGCCAAGGCCAAACCTATTGGCTTTGCCAGTGCTTGTTTTATCAGATGGCATGCACATGCAACACCGATTCATGTGTGGAAAGCCTTTGAGTCTGCGTTTGTTTGTTTTACCTGGTTCAATAACTGGACATTGCTCTTCTCTTGCTGCGACCTTGGGTCAAATTTGTCATTTCTTTGTCACCATCCCCCCATCCCTGTTACCGCCTGCTCTGGTATTGGCCAGAGCACCAGGAAGTTAAGTCTCATAGATGACCAGAGTTTTATTCAAAGGTGACAGGCTGGTGCCAGGGAGGGAGTATCCTGATCCCAGCTCTTTTCACCTGAATAATCGGAAAAATCCCCCTGGAGAGGATTCAAAGCAGAGTTGGTGGATTCTGAGCAGAGAAAGACATCTTCATCCACGACAGAGACACTCTCAGCTTGGAGGAGGGAAGTGTGACCTGGTGAGTGACAGGGCCACTGTCAGAAAACTCAGGACAGGACAGGATAAGGAGCTGAGCCACTCTCAGACAGCTGAAAGGGCAAGATAAGGAACAGAGCTACTCTCAGACAGCTGAAAGGACAGGATAAGTAACAGAGTCACTCTCAGACAGCTGAAAGGACAGGATGAGTAACAGAGTCACTCTCAGACAGCTGAAAAGACAGGGTAGGTAACAGTCACTCTCAGGCAGCTGAAAGAACAGGATAAAGAATATAGCTACTCTCAGACAGCTGAAAGGACAGGATAAGTAACAGAGTCACTGTCAGACAACTGAAAGGAAATGAGAGGTAACAGAGTCACTCTAAGACAGCTGAAAGTAGGGGAGAGGTAAGAGAGTCACCCTCACACAGCTGAAAGGACAGTATAGGCAACAGAGGCACTCTCAAACGCCTGAAATGACAGGTTAAAGAACAGAGCCACTCTCAGAAAGCTGGAAGGGTGAGTTAAAGAACAGAGCCACTCTCAGACAACTGATAGGACAGGTGAACGGACAGAGCCACTCTAAGACAGCTGAAACAAAGGATAACAATCAGAGCCACTCTGGGACAGTTGAAAGGACAGAATAAAAAACAGCCACTCTCAGAGAGCTGAAAGAACTTGTTTTAGAATGTAGCCACTCTCACACAGCTGAAAGACAGGATAAAGGACAAAACCACGCTCAGACAGTGGAAGGGACAGGTTAAAGAACAGAGCCACTCTCAGACAGCTGAAAGGACAGATTAAAGAACAGAGCCACTCTCAGACAGCTGAAAGGACAGGTTAAAGAACAGAGCCATTCTCAGACAGCTAAAAGGACAGGATAAAGAACAGAGCCATTCTCAGACAGCTGAAAGGACATGATTAGGAACAGATATCAATCCATCTGCATTCCCATATCCATGGGGTATGTCTACCTGGCACTGGGATAGTCCTCGTTAAAGGTTTCAGTGATTCAGTAACAAATTCAATAAAGTTAATCGATTGGTTCAAAGTGATTTTAATATTGTTGTGTCATCACAATATTGTTCATGAACTTCAAATCCCAGAATACATCATTCCTGGTGCGTGATTCAACAATGTCTCAGTATATCTTTCACTCCAGGGCTGACGTGGCGTTCACAAGGGGCAAAATCGTCAATAAAGATTCTATTTTGTTTCTGCCGTCAATGTATTATTATTCCCATTGACTTCATCTTTTTCAATATTGACACAGGTTCTGCTAGAATTCTGCAAGAAATTGGTTTTTCTTGCAGCGAGACCCATCTTTTGTGAACACAGAATTCACCCGAAATCTAAGGAAAGTTTTAGTGAAAACTCTGCAAGCGGTTCAGATACAGGGGGCATGCCCTGAAGTCCTTCCTTAGTTTCTACACATCCACCCAGAGCAAGGTTTACTATGCTAATGCAAATCATGGGATCTGACAGACAAGCTCTTACATGTTCTTCCACTTCTGTGGGTGCGTGTCCCCACCCACACCACCCCTCTGCTGCTCTATATCTCTAACTGCTCTCTATGGCTTCACTACCGCTTCCTTTCACAGCAGGAACTAGTGTCCCCAGGGGCAGTCTAGTGTCCTCAGGATCCCATTTTCTTCCCTTTTAACATGCATTTATGTCAGGACCAAATACCCGTCTCCAGTTGTGACTTCTCATCCAGTATCTACTTAGAACAAATGCACCCAAAGTGTCAAAGTAAATAAGTGAAATAAAGGCAAAGAGTAAAACCATGACACACATTGAAAGATCCATAATTAAAAATTGATGGAGAGATACTTTTTATTTATGTTCAGTAACTCACATGATGCAATGGTGTCACATTATTAATCTACACACACACACACACACACACACACTCACACACCACACACCCACACAGGACTTCTGTACACTTGGCAGGTTGTTGCACTGCTAGAGTCCGTCCGTCACCCCCGAGGTGGAGGGACCGTCCGCAGGGGCAGCGGCGGTCCCTCCATTGGAATTAGGATGTGACCGCCACCCTGGCGGTCACATCCTGTATATTTAACATTGTGGCGGGTGCTGCTTTAAGCAGCACCCGCCACAAAGTTAAAAAGGCATGCTATGCATTTGCATGCACAAAGCGGCAGGCACCGCGCGGTGCCTGCCGAATTGTGCATGCAACTGGAGGGGGTACCATAGGTAACCCCCATGTGCACCCCCCACCACCCCCTTCACCCTGGGGGCCTGCAACGGGCCCCCAATGCAAGGACTGTATGCCTTTTCATGGCGGCATTGCCGCCACGGAAAGGCATATCCCCCAGCACATCCTAATATGGCTGGCGGTGTCTGCTAGACACCGCCACCATATTAGAGCTTTTCCGCCGGACGGTCTTCCCCTCCGCCACGGTCCCCCCCGCCATCGTAATATGGCAGGGGGAAGAAAGGTGACTGACGGGCAGGGATGGCGGACGGATCGCCACCGTCTCCATGACGGTGGCGATCCGTCCGCCATCCTAATTGACCCCTTAGTCTGCTTGCCTAGTGGAGCAATATAACTCATCACATATCTTGGTTGTGTGAAGGAGATGTTACTCAAAACCAAACAGGATCATAAACACAATACTAACATATTTCCATCCCATGGACACAATTGTGTGTACACCCATAAAAGGTACACCAGCTCATTCCCTTAGGGGTCCTTATTTGAAAGTGAGCGACATAGGGTGAGACATTTATAACACATGGGAAATACTATCCCCCACTGTGACATATATTATACACTGGGTAAATACCTCCTACTTTAAGTTTTAAGTTTCAAAATGGGGCATTACATCCGGGATTGGTTTTCATACACTGACATTCAATGATTTTAACTTTTTTGTAACTTTCCTCAGATAACTTCTGGCAGGTTTGACCAAGTGCTAAAGCCAGATAAGAATACAGATCCAAATAATAGATAGTAGGCAACTTATTCACTAAACCACACTGCATTCTATTGTATTGCATCATTTATATAGCGCTTACGACCCCTATGTGGGACGCTCATTGCATGTTTACATAAGTAGCCTGCAACACCGTGTAGGGTGTTTGGTTGGAAGGATGTTCTGTGTTCTGGTCCTTTGTGGGAAGTGTTTTCATGTTGTGTGTGATGACCACTGAGGTGCGATCATCATGTTTTGCGACACAGTGCATAGCAGAGCTTTGGATGAAGGTGTGCATGAGGCAGACACACAGTTTTATGGTCTTCAGTTTGCTGGTAGCTTTGAACAGCTCTGCGGGTCCCGTTATGGTATCTCACATGACATAGTCTGCTTAACTGGTCACTAAACTGGGTTGTCTGATCTGAGACTGTGTGTATGCTTATAGTCTGAAATGGCATGGTCAGAGAGATAGAGAAAAGGATGGGAATTTTGATTATCATCCCATATCTGAGTGTCTTTGTGAGATGTATAGAAGGGGTCAGATTGTATAGATATTTGAGGACTGCAGAGAATGCACTAGATTAAATTCCTTCAAATTGTCCAGAAATGTGTGACAGATCTGTTGAGTTATTCCATGCCTGTTCAACTGGTGATGGCTGTACAGTGCTGGGTGATGGACAACCTTCATAGCAGATAAGTAATATGTGAATTTAAGTGGCATAATTTACAAATCATCGCTGACTGCAATAGTGGGCCATAACTGTCATATGACATAGGTTTCCTGCCTAACGAAAGCGGTGTGCTGTTTGAGGTATTTGGAATGCCTGGGTTGTAAGTGGAGGATTGTGCTTGAGTGATTGATTGGTTTCTGTTCTCTGTTGCTGGGTTGTGGGTGGTGCAGTTATCTATGAAATAGACATGCTTTCAACTGTCTTCTAAAGTGTATAGGGTGCTAGATGCTTCTAGTGTTGGCTGGTAGTGAATTCCAGAGCTTTGCGATTTGTACTGACAAAGCAGTATCTCCTCCAAGTTTTTATGATGGACATGCGTCGCCACTCACAAGACATGTATTCATCATCCCCCTCTTTTTTTGTCTTTTCTGAGTAGCATCAGCATATATTAATGGCAAAGCTAATCATTTTGCACTGGCAAAGCTAAAAGGTAAGACCAATAACCTTTGCAAAAGCATATTTTTTTCAGTTGTCCATGCAGAGTTGTATTCGGTCATCAGATCACAGTATGTCAAATCCAGGAGCACCTCTTCTTTGGGCCAATAAGAATCATTTTATTTTGGTGTGAAGCGCTTAAAGCTTAAGAAACAAAATGGATTCTGTAGCTGTGCTAAAGACACCTGTCTGCTTGGTGGTAGCCTTACTGTTCTAGTAGTTATATACAATGTTTTTAATTTAAGCATCTCATTGGCAGATGATGCCCTTCTTAAATGTAAATTAATAAAGATGAATCTGAGACCATAAACTCCCCCAGACACAGAAACATCTTGCCACAGCAAGTCTTTGGGCAGTTTATGTTTATCCCCCTCTCACTGCAAATCCATGAGACTATGAAAACAAAAATCAGATTTAACAATATTGTTCAAACAACCTGCTTTGAACATGAAGCCCCAACATACATAGGGTTTCTTGTGATACGGAAATAGAAATAATTATGTTTGTTTCCTAGGTCCAAAAGGAACTGTGGATACTAACAGTGAAAGCAAAGACTGAATGGCCCTGCCCTTTTTATCCACAAGGACAGTGGTCCATCCCTAGCTTTAACTTCTTTAAACATTTAACTAAAGCCAAATGTATAGACATCACTCTTCGACCAACAGTTAAAGGGGGTTTAAAGCCCACCTAGAACCTCTACTTCAGAAGAACTAATAGAGGAAAAACGAGAACCACCGATGACGCCATTTTATGTTTGGAGAACCTACAAGTAGACAAGGCAGACTTGTTTTAATGTATACTGTGGTGGCCAAAAGAATCTACTCACTTCACAAAAGTGACAACATGCTGAGTAAATAATACTAAGGGCCACATGTACGACCATTTCATTTTGCGACTCACAAATTGCAATTTTTAGCAACTCGCAACTTGCAAGTCATTAAATGAAATCAGCTAATGTGTCTCAGACATATTAGTGATAATCAATGGGGTTGCAAATGACCTATCTCATCAATAGTCATGAGGCAGGTCTCAATTTGTGACCCACTGGGAATGGGCAATAACAAAGGGACGGTGGCCTGCTGGGCACAGCCGATCACCATGTCTTGGATTGCTTTTAAATAAAGCAACTTTTTTTTAAAGGAAATCGGGATGCGTTTCAAAAAGATAAATGAAATGTTTCTGTTTCATTTTTGAAGGGTAGACAGTGGCTCCTGAGACCACTGCCCGCTGTTAAATAATGTTTTCGCTGCCAGTCATGAAAGGGAATGGGTCTCCAGGGGACCCTTTCCCATGTGAGACTGGCTTACCACCTTTTTGAACTAGGGGGTGAACTACGAGTATCTTGCGACTGCATTCAAGTCTCAAAACAATCGTACATGCCCTTGCTACTCGCTATTAGTAAGGGACGCCCTTGGCACGCCCCTTTCTATAGTGACACGCAAACCCTATTTTGCGAGTCAGTAATAGGTTACCGACTCACAAAATAGGGTTGGTACATTGCACAAGCTGTTTTAGCTGTCACAAATGGGTCGCATTTCAATTTGCAACGGCTGAAAATGGTCGTACATGTGCCCCAAAGATCTTAAGACAAGAACACAAAACAGCACAAAAGAATCCCCACTTGGAAAACTGGAAATAAAGGTGGTTTTCAGCTTCAAACTCTCCATAATTACAGCACTGGTGTCCTGGTTACAAACATAGCGCTCATTCTGGTTGGGTGCAAACTTTGCTTGGAATCGAATTGGGATTTCGCTTTGGGCGCCATTTCCCTCCACCCTAATTGCACATGTATAATGTGCACACCTCGTGCTGTCAACCCACAGGATTTAGGAGTAAATCCTTGCACGTATCTTGTTGGAAAACAGCATGACATTTCAATAAGCACATCAAGGAGTTTGATCTCAAAATTGAATTGACTCAGTAGTGGGAAGCATTCCACATTAAACAAGCACGGGTAAAACCAATAGTCCTAGCCTTGGTAAACTATTGCCCTGTTTATGTATTTATTATTTTCTGCAAGCATGTACATAACAATTAAAGCAAGCATTGGCATAGCCAATACGTCTCGCTTTTTGGACCCTATAAGTATTTAGTTATGCAGCAGAATATCCTTGGTGCAACAACACCAACTGTTGCATGGCTAAACACTTAGAAGGTCCCAAATGCGAGACCTATTGGCTATGCCAATGCTTGTCTATTATTTCTTGCTAGGAGAGTAGGAGATCAAAGCATTTGCACTGTTGTTAGTTAGCCACATTAAAGCTTCTTTGCATTTGAATATATCCCCATAGAGGGGGCATGTCCAGCTGCGAATGGAACCAGTCGCACAAGCCTGAGTTCTGGCACCAAACCCTACTGGGGCATTTCTCCTGAAGTCAGAGCCCCAATCCGAGGGGACTGACCCAGCAGGGGCCCCCCAGTAATTCTCACAATGGCTGTGGCACCCATGTCCTGAGTGTGTCCGGCGCTGTGGGTATCACGGATTCCCTCTGTGCTTTCTTTCACAAGGCGGGAAGAAAGCACAGGCAAGGCGGGACAGCACTCTACCAGAGGACCTGAGACAAGCCACAATTGTCTTGATCCACAAGCCTGGGAAACCGAGTGAGGATTAACACTTTTACAGGCTGATGTCACTGCTATATGTAGAAACCAAGATTCTTGTGAAAGTCTTGGCCAACCACTTGATACAGGTGGTTAATTCCCTGGTGGGACCGGATCAGTCATGTTTTATGTCCTACACAGCTACCATACACAACTTGCTTCACACCAGGAACGTTATAGCCATTGGCAGTTGTGTTCGCCCTGGACGTCGAGAAAGTATTTGAATCATTAGCGTGATCACACGTGGGATGGGATTCGACACCAGATACTTGTACTAGGTGAGACTCCTCTACACCAACCTGATGCCAAGAGTTAAAGTCAATGACACAATCTCCACAGAGTTCAAACAAGCCACAGGCACCCGGCAGGGATGCCCATTGACCCCCTGCTGTTCACGGCACAGTTCGAGCCACTGGTCTTTTGGGTATTACATGGGTTGCAATGGAATCCGGACTGGGAGGACGTAATTTCTCTCTATGCAGACCATATCCTGCTCTATCTGGCACATCCAAAGAACGCTGGATCATGAAATTTAGCAAAATCTAGAGACTTTTTGGTCCTACTCGGTGATTTGCATCAATTGGCATAAATCTCTAGCATGCCCCCTGTACCAGAAAGCCTCCACTCCACAATGGGATAGCGCTCCGAGATGGGAGTCAACCGAGTTTTTAATCCTAGGAATATTTGCGACCACGGATAGGGAAGCTTTCCTAAGAGAAATAATCACCAGAATTCTTGATCGCTATAAAATAGATGTAGTTCGCTGGAGCAAATTCCTACCATCACTGATGGGAAGGGCACCCCTATAGAAAATGATATGTCTGTCAAAATTTATATATGTGTTGCAGAACACCCCATTTGAGGTTTCGGATGAGTTCTTCAAGTTGGTTGACTATGCCACTAGGGCCCTGACCATAAGCCCCTAGAGGGCGGAATCACCCTCCCCAACCTGCGCCTATACTACTGGGCAAATCAGCTGCAGATGAATAATGCCTGGCCATTCTCCCACAGCAGGAGCCATCGCTCGTGGCAGACCGGCCAGCAAAGAGCCATGGGGAGGGGGATATACATGTGAGGCCTCTGTGGGGGGGCAGGGGCTGCACCACTTCCCCTCTGACAGATGTGGTTATAAAAATTGGAAGTGGGCGCCAGAAACCCTGAGATGGAGGGGTAAAGTGACGCTTAAAACCCCACTATGCGATTCTAATATATTCAAGGGCCTGTGACTGATACGCGACAGTGTTACTGCTGGACAGTACTCGCCTTCCACCTGCTGGTCATTATTTCAACGTACGGTACGTGATAGCCAATTTCCACTGACTTTATATTCTCGAGTGGCTACAAAACATTTTTGTTTATTGCATAAATCACGGTAGTTTCAAAACTGGAAATTCACAAGAATTATATTGTGTTATGACAAATTTCAACCACAGGGAATCCTAATAAAAATATGTTACTCATAATGTAGTAACGTAGACAGTGGTTGAGCAATGCCATCTTGTGGTAGTGATGACAACCACAGACAACCCCGTGAGTTGTGTGTGTGCACGCGCTAGAAGCAGGTGGGAGGTGGGGGGCCTACACAATTTACTTGCAGGAGCAGTAATTGCTACCATATGGCGGCACTTGCTGCCGCAAGTAAATCACCTCACGGGCACGCGTTGACATTGAAGGCAATGGAACGCGTGCACGTGTTTGGCTGAAAAGCCATGGCGATCGGAAAAGGTCTTTTTGCCAATCAGCGCATGCGTGCAGCGTAGGCGAGACCTAAAAAGGAAACTATATAGTGCAAGCTTGCATTTAAAAAAAAGTCAATAACATTCACTGATGTAGCTAATTTGACATTGATGTTTTAGAAAAAACAAACAAATCTTTTACCTGGAAATCATCATCTAAGCAAGGACTAAAATTTCAGGCAGTTACAATGTAACAATGTAAATACAATCCTCTATGTATGCAACTTTAGAAAGAAGGCAGAAAATAAAATAACATCTAACAGGACACTCGAAATCTAGGCAAACAGCCTATGTTTAATGCTAATGTAAAAAATAATTTAAAACACCATTATCAGGCTGATGTGAGCAATGTACACAGACTTAGATTTTTGTGGAAAAACAACAATCTGGTGGAAGTGCTAAGTGGTCTCAAATCCAGATCTAAAAAATAACGGTGCACCCAACTTCTACAAAATGACACCCAAAAGAAGAGAACACGCATGAGTTTTCAGTGTTGTAATAAAGTCTTCTCATCGTGTTCAGACACAGAGTGATGTTTGCCTGCTCGCTGCAGCAGCAGTCCTCTCTTAATGGCCGTCGCTCACTCACAAGTGAAGAGACCAGCCAAGTAATCTATGGTTTCACTACTTCATTACTGAAACATAGTATACATTTGATAAGCGTGTTTTTAGGAGCAACAACTCTTTGTTAAGACTGAAATACAGGTAGTTTATGGGCTGATGAAGATAACCATGTGACATGTTGTTGAAAACGCATTGGTGGGGGGGCGGGCCAGACATCAGCGAGAATGGTGACTCAACCATAGTTCTACCAAGGGAGTGCGAGACTGTGAGCCTTTCTTGTGCCTTATGCTGGCGATCCATCCAGATGCCCTAGATTATGCCACAATAGCTCAGGATGGTGACCTCCTGCCTTGGGTGCGGACCGTCCTCTTCCTACCTGTGCGGGAGCAAATCTACACCTCTCCTCCAGCGGGCCCTGTACCTTGCTGCATCTGCCGTCCAGCACCTAGAGCATTCTGTGCTCTCCTTCATCGACCAGGAGCATTGTTTCTACATCTTCGGACTGGGAAGTCACCCCTGCTCAACTTCTATTTACCCACATCGCGTGTACGGGATATTTTTACATGAACTGCGGTATGATGAGGAGGTATCCGCTGAGTTCAACTCCATATTATGTTTAGGTAATGTTAATTGCAAAGGTTTTCCCAGATATACAGTGGAAATTGATGGTAAATCCGTAATTATGATGATTGACTCGTGCTTGGTACAGTAACATTGAGATAATGTTGTTTGACGAGCTTTGGGGTGAGAAGAAACTATTCCCACCCGATATTCAGCCTGGCGGTTATTCTGGTCACAAAATTGATTTGCAAGGGTACATGTGGGCTGGTCTGGAACTTGAAGGGAGAAGAACTAGGGGGAAAGTGTATATGGCAACAAAGGGAGAGACTATTTCTGGGTGGCCTCATCAACAAGAAATGGGTATAATATTAGATCCCAATGTCAGCCCGCCGGTATATGTAGTTACAACTAATAGTGAGGAATATGTCAGTATTACCAGGTCACTGTTTCCAAGTCTTCTTGAAGGGACTTTGGGAAAGTATGTTGATTTTAAATACAAAATTATACTTAAGGATGAGGCAATACTAGTGAGGCACAAGGTGATGAAAGTACCATTGTCCTACCTTAACAAACTTGTGGTGTTGTTAAGCGATCTGGTTGAGAGTAAAATAATTGAGCCAATAGAATCTTCTCCTTGGGTATCTCCCATTTTGTTATCTCTCAAGGGTACGGGGGATCTCTGGTTGTATGTAGATTTACATAGATTAAATAAGGAGATTTTGGATTGACAAACACCCCCTTCCAAATATGCATGAATTGATATCCACGTTGTCTGGTGCTTTGTTTTTTTCTGCTATTGATTTAGCGAGTGCTTACCACCAGGTGGAATTACATGAGTAATCCAAATGTTTAACAGCGTTTGTGACACCAGAAGGGATGTTTCCATTTTTGCAGATGCCGTTTGATTTGGCAGGTTAGGCTTCTGTTTTCCAGCATTTAATGAAAGAGGTGTTGGAAGGTATAAAGGGAGCCTTTGCCTTCCAGGATGATACTCTAAATTTTTGGGAAAACTTATGATGAACATGACAAGAATTTAAAAGATGTGTTGAAGAGAGTGCAAGATAATGGACTGACATTAACATTTTCTAAATGCAGATTGATACAGAGCAGGAGTATTTATGGGAAGGTGTGTAGTGTTACTCTTAGAACGAGGAGCATGTAAATAGGAATGTTTCGGGTGGAATTTGATGCTGGAGATTCATTAGGACAGTTGACTAGGCTGGTCGGCAACCAGCTGGATGGTTGTTACACTGACTTGTACACCAGCCCTGAGCTCAGGACCTATTTGTATGTGGTGCACCAGCTCTGGATGCCTCACTTGCATATTCTCTCCAGAAGGTTCAGGCAAAGTCACACCAGCATCATGTTGGACCACTGCCACTCTTCTCTTCTTGGGCACACTGCCCATCTGAGGACCATGCCCTCACGCCGCCTGCAATTTTGAGGCAATCGATGTCTGGACTTTGGTTGATAACATCGCTGCCTGCAAAGCATAAAACAAAGTACTCCACAGGACCCCCAACAATGTGGTCCTGACTCCTGACTCTCTGACTCAGCTCAGGAGAATGAACATTGGGCCTCTTGGAGCCGACCACCATGATCAAAACCTTTAAGGACTGCAAGACTGAATACCACGACCCAGGAGGCCTGGAATCCTTCCTGGATTCCCTGGAAAATTCTTATGTGGACATTCTGCTGGACACAGACATATCAGAGCAACTATAACGAAACACCAGGAATCGAATCGAAGAGAGTCATCTGGGCAGGATGAACTGCAGCGGTGGGACTTGGTCACGCAGGAGTGGTCGCAGATTACCAGATTGATGGAAAAGGACTGGGAAGTCTGCCCTGATTAGTGACAATTCAAAGTCACCCACAAGCCCTGACAAGTATTGGTCTTCGTATGACAACTGACTGCAATTCTCCATTAATGTATTTCTGCTGTCTCCCTCTCTTCTCACCCCTGGGTAATAGTGGGAACCGTTGAGGTTGAGGTTTCATTCTAGGTGGTGGGCTGGGGTAAGATGCCTGGGTGTTGTTTTGTGCCCACTCTAAAGCTTTACAGGCTCCAGCAGCCAGTGGTTAATACAATATTAAGGCTTGTCTGCCCAGGGATCCTGAATCATCTCCTTTCTCCTACACTGCCTGTACCCCCCCTCCGCCCCCAGTTCCAATACCTCATCCCCAATTAGACAACATTACCCTGATGAGAGGCAACAGCTCCACCCCTCCAGGTTCTGGAGGTTTCTCTTTAACCCTGAGCACAGGTGTTTGCCCTGGGTCTGTCAGCATGCAGTGCCTTGTCTCCAAGACTTCTCTTCTCCCATTGAAGTATCCCCTATTTTTAAACCAGGGGGTCTCTCTGCTTGACCATCCCCTCTCGCTTCCATACCTCAGGTACACATGTTCTTCTACCCACCTATGTCCAACAGCTAGTTACTGGATTGACTGCTTCCTTTGCACTGCTCTGTTGCTCCAGAAATGGTCTGAAACATCCATAATTTCCTGCAGAATTTCATATCACAACCTTACAGCACTACATCTGGACTTGGGATTGTGGCCACCTACATGGAGTCCTTGGCACCTAAATAGATCCTATTACAAACACCCAGTAGCCAGAGGTCACCTTGCCGACCTCATAGAGAGGTTCCTAAAGGAAAACAAACACTTGGTCAACTTGGTGCTGACCCTGTGGGCACTGGAAAGGGTGCAGTGAGGGGCTTACTGACCAAACAAAGGCTAATGGAATGGGAACACCAGCTACAAGCCCAGATCTGACCTCTGACCTCTGCTTACTCCACATCCCTGACACATGTGATTGTACGGGAACTCCATGCAATTTAATACACTATACACAACAAAGGCAGAGAAATGCCTTGTCCACATCTAACAAAGACATATCGAGCATGGGGAGAAGGTGGGCTGGTTGCTGACTTACCAACTCCACCAATTAGACTCCAGGAACATGTATGCCACCAGGGTCTCTGTAACCCTCGCTGATAAAAGATCATTCTTTCAATGCATCAACGTATTCAAGCTACTTGTGCCCGGTCAGCCACGTTGGAAGGGGAGGTCACTGCCAAAGAGGTTGCTGCAGCCATTGACTTTATGCCAGCCAGAAAGATGCCCGGACAGGTCAGATGGCTTCCTGGCAGAATTTCACAAAGTGACTCATCTTTTGATCCTCCCTTTCTTGTCTCCATATATAATGAAGCCCCATATCATTAATAAACATGGATGCCAATATATTAGCTAAGATCTTAGCAACCCACCTGAATAACGCAATAATGGCCCTAAAACACCCCTGTCAGCTGGAGTTTGTACCTGACAGATCTCTGATCAATTATTAGTGCCCCCTTTACCACATACTCTGACAAGTGAGGAAACATAGGTGAAAAGGGCCTCCTCTCCTTCGATGCTGAAAAGGCCTTTGACCGTGTGGATAGGGGCTATCTTTTTTGGATCATGGTGAGGGTGGGTATAGGCTGCAATTTTCTCACGCTTACTAAAGGGATTCTCGTGAGTCATGCCCACGCTTGAGGCCTGCCTACCTGAGGGACCTGAAGAGAATTGTACCCCAGCCCTGAGCCTTGGCCTACTTAGTATTTGGTGCACAATCTCTGAATACCAAACTTGCATGTTTTCTCCAGAAGCTCCAACCTCACAGCCTGCACAATATGGGCAGTTACAATATCCAACCAATTATTTATACCATGAAACATGACTTTCACAAATGTTGCAACTTGAATCTATCCCTATAGGGGGTGGTTGAGGTTATCAAGATGAATGTTACCCCCAAATTTAACTAAATGTTTGGAACGCTGCCCCTTTTTATTCCCCCTTTCACCTTTAGGGTCATCTTTTGCTCCATTTCCCTTTTCATCTGGGCATCGAATAACCCATTAAAGGGATCGAAGTTGTGTTCTTGTAGCAAGACGAACAGCCTCAGACTACCACATTTAAAATTCTACTAATTGCCGCAGCATTTGGCCCTTTCAAACTATATTCTGCCCATGTTCAGGGCTGCACCCTCTTGGGTGTTTCTGGAATGCTACATTTTACATGGGACCGAGGACCTAGCCACATATTATACCTCATGACACTGAATCACCCCGCTTTCCAACCCTATCGTACACGCTTGTCAGTATGCGTGGCACAGAGTCTACACAATGGGGAAAGTATCTGCCCCCTACACTCCAAGACACCGATATGGTGCAAAGCAGCAAATACAACAGGGGGGGAACAGATCTGCAGGTCACTCTGGAAAAATCCTAGAATTTGCTATAATGACAATTTACTCTCTAACAGTCCCTTAAAACCGTTCCAAGATCTATGACTAGTGTTTGAGATTCCCGGAGATACACTCAATTGTCCCAAGGCTTACTGACTAACCTGGGGAGATCTGAGTTGCACCTTATGAAAGAATTTAGTAGAGTGGGGTTATTGCGGGACTATACACCAAATTGATTGCTCACTGTTTTCCACTGCACACATGGTGGGAACACACAAGTCAATTCAGAATTCCTGGAAGATATCTGGGATACACCCTTGGCGGACAACAACAAGGGATTGAGTGAGGCTTGGCTAAGGT
Source organism: Lissotriton helveticus (assembly GCF_964261635.1). Classification (NCBI taxonomy): domain Eukaryota; kingdom Metazoa; phylum Chordata; class Amphibia; order Caudata; family Salamandridae; genus Lissotriton; species Lissotriton helveticus. The sequence continues at coordinate 31,993,922 of NC_136068.1, forward strand.
ACAGCTATTATCTCTCCATTGCTGTCTCTGGTGTCAGGTGAAACTGTGTAAAGCCCTCCTTAGCACAGAGTTGAGATGCTAGAGATGTGGAAAGCAGGACTAAGACATTATTCATGTGTTGTGCTTATACACTATGCTACATGGCATTTGGAAACAGACCTTGGACCATTTGATGATTGAAATGCAGGTGTCCAACATCTGCCCACCTGCCTGGTCCTACTATACGACCCCCACGTTTTGCTTAGTGTCAGTATGTTTTTGACTTAGTCTGACTGGGAACCTGCTATTCAGGACCCCAGTCACTGCGCTTTCTCCCTAAGTTGACCATGGTAAGTAATTTTGTACATCCACAATTGGCTACTGGTGTCCCCTTTTAAGTCCCTAGTTTATTGTGCAAAGGTACCAAAGGCATAGGTAGACCAGAGGTCTCCCATGGGCTGCAGCATGTGTTGTGCCACCCACGGGAGCCCACATAAACTGCAATTACAGGCCTGCCATTGCAGGTTGTGTGATTTGGTGCCTGCACCTCTCACAACAGATATGTTTCCTTATATCTGAGGTCACTGCACTTAAAACCTATAAGTCACCCCTATGGCAGGCTCTTCAATCCTGAGGACAGGGTGCTTGGTAATACGTGTGAGGGTGCTCCTGCATGAACAGGACACCCCTCTAAAACCCAGAGTTGATTTTCCCGGCTTTGTAAGTGTGCATGCCCATTTAAATACATATAGTGGACATCAGTCATTATGACATATCTAACTATATAGTGGCTGCACCGAACCCAGTCATGTTTGGCATCAAACATGATGGAATCATACCCCAACACTGATTCCAGTGTTGGAAGTATGATCCCATGTACTGGGGGCTCCCTTGGGTACCCCCGTGCTCCCTGTAACAGCCTTTCAGGGTCTGTCAGCAAGCTGGTGCTGCTGCCGACCACAGGCATGATTCTGCCCTCCTGATGCTGAGTCAAGCTCGAGCAGGGGAAGGTAGAACAATAGGTTTCCTGTCACAAGGAGGTGTGACCACCTCCCAGTTGGGACTTAGTATATTGGGCTGGGGTGGGGGCTCTTGCTAGCTCCAACAGACTGCTTTGAAGGGCAAATTTGGTGCCCTCCTTTCATATTGCAGTCTGAGCCAGTTCAGGGAGACCTTGGCTCCTGATCTGGTGTAAAACTGGATAAAGGACAGGGGAGTATCCTCCCCTCTGACTAGCCCCCCTGGGAGGGAACCCAGAGTTGTTACAACTCTTTCCTTAGGGTTCTTAAGGGCTTACCCGTGGGTGGTTCCTTATATTCAACATGGGACAAGACTGAAGCCTGAAACTACGTTGCTCCTCGACCTTGTGGACATTTGGACTTTGTTGGACTTTGCCTGGAACCGAGGCTGCATCAAGGAAGACTCCTGCTGCTCCTGGTCTCTCTTCAAGTTGTCTTTGAAATCTGTCTGTGTCTGTGCTTCTTCCAGGTTCTTCAACAGACCTTTGGGCATCAAGGACACCTGAAGAAATATTCCTTGGAGTGAAGGATTCACTCGCCTGCATCCTACGTACTTCCAGAGGCTCAGTAACACAAGTGGTGGTTCTGAAACTCCCTCAAGGGGAAACAACGTTTACTACGCGGCTTTTACAACGCAGTACTTTACGATGTGGTTGTTACAATGACCGCGTTGTTACCACGCGTGTCATTCCAATGCAAGTCGTTTCAATAACTTGCTCTAGGAGGCATGCCACACCAGGGAATGTGTTGGATTTTGAATCCAACACCTTCCCTGCTGTTGCGCAAACTGGAATAGGAATAGTAATTAATACTATTCCTAAGTCTAGCGCACCCCTTAGAGCAAGTCGTTGTAATGACTTGCGTTGTAATGACACGCGTGGTAGCAACGTTGTCGTTGTGACGACCCCATTGTAAAGTACCGCATTGTAAAAACATGCATTGTAACGTGCTATATTCCCCTGGAGGTCTGACCTTTCCTCTCTGCAGTTTTGATGCCAGTATCCCTCGTCAGAACCGCTGGGTCCAAACCCATGTTTACCGCATTGACTTTCCATTACCAAGATTTGGTGGCTCTGCACTCCAGAGATATTCAGGCTACAAGAAGCTCTAGCCTCCAGCATCTCTTCCCTCCAAAATCAGCGTCCTCACCACATCCTCTGCACAGTGGGCCTTCATCCTTGGTGAGCTGCCGAGGTCCTCTTGGGACGGCCTCTGCCCTTGGCCTGTGGGTCCTCCTGAGGGTCTTATATCACTTCAGTGGGCTCCCCTGCTTGCTCGGGCCTGCTCCAACTCTCCTGCTACTGGTGAGTCCTTTGGACTTTGCTGGCCCCAACATTCTGGCAGATGCATCAAGCAAAATACCTCCCGGTAAAATTGCGATTCGGTAAAACAGGCCGATACCGAACGCAAATCCTGGAAATGCAATGCATCAACCCAAAACCCTTAAAAAATAAAGAATCAGTAAATACCTCCCGCGGTAAAATACCGAATTGCATAATAGTGATTCAGTAATACCGAGAAAGAAACCAGCCTCCGGAAATACCGAATCGCTAATAAAGAATCGCAACGAAATGCCTCAAAACTCGCAAATACCGAAAATGGTCAAAATCGCTATTTTGCATGAGCAAAATCAGGGGAATCACAAACTGGAGGTAACGTTATTGGAAGGTAGGAAAAAAAAAAAAAAAGATTTCCAACACAGGTGCAGCCACTCAGAAACCCTTCAAATATGCCTCTGGAGACCCTGTAGGTCTTCCAAAATGGCTGCCCCCTACGTGCCTGTTAGGAGGAGGAGAATCAACGCCCTTGCACAGCGCAGGAGGATGATCCAGGACAGAGTCTTCAGGGTGCGCATCACATTGCTGGGCCAGACAGAGGAACAGATCTATGACAAGTACAGGCTCAACAGGGCCATGATCATGCGCCTCATTGCCGACCTTGAACCACTACTGCAGCACCAGACCCGTAGGACCAATGCCATCCCAGCCCATGTCCAGGTCCTATGCAGCCTGCACATGCTGGCGTCAGGAAGCTTCCAGGGGGTCATAGCAGAAGCTGGAGGTGTATCGCAAGGCGCACTATCACGCTTCTTCCACAATTTCCTAGATGCAATGCTGACATTGATACATCACCACATCACCTTCCCCACAACCCCACAGCAGTTGAACCGCACCAAACAGGAGTTCTACCAGGTGGCACAATTCCCCCATGTGATAGGGTGCGTGGACTGCACCCATGTCTCCATCTGTCCCCCGTCAGCCAACGAATACATCTACCGCAACCGGAAGTCATACCATTCCATCAACGTCCAGGTTGTGTGCAATGCCAAGCACATCATTACGGACATCGTATCACAATTCCCAGGAAGCACCCACGACGCATACATATTCAGACACAGTGGCATCCACAGGCGCCTGATCAACGGGGAATTTGGAGAGGGTCACCTACTCTGTACATACAAATGCCTCCAAATGAACACCATCCTCACATATGTAAATGTATCCATGCAACTAACCATTTGCTCCCCTCTCTGCAGGTGACAGCGCCTACACCTTGCGTGATTATCTACTCACTCCCTATCTCAACCCTGCAACACCTCAGGAGCAGCGCTACAACGCAGCACATATCAGCACCAGGAATGTGGTAGAGCGAACCTTTGGCATCCTCAAGAGTCGCTTCCGGATACTACACAAGACAGGAGGTGCCTTGCAGTATGACCCAGTTACCTGTTGCCGGATAATAGCGGTCTGCGCCATGCTGCACCACATTGCCACACGAAGGGGGATACCAATAGAGGTGGACGGAGAGGACGACTTACGGGCTCAGCAACTCCCCCCCAACACCAACAGGCACACGTGCCAAATACAGCTGAGGGACAAAGGAGGCGGACATACATCACAAGACATCACTTCTGAGACAGGTTATTTACTCTTCCGTAAGGGAGTGAAAGCATGGCTGTTTGACCAATAATTGCTTCCTGCTCTCTTACCAGTAATACAGATCCAGGGCGCCGGAAAACCCTCAGGGTAGCTGTTGCACCATATAAATGCAATAAATAAATAAATAAATAAAGAGCCAACACAACATGTTTATTTTTGCTATTGTTTAATGCACATGAGTACCTGTCAGGTGCATATGTATGAGACGCCAACATGACGCAGAATCAAGTAAACAAATCAAAACATGTCCTGTCATCACGGGTGTAACATGTTGCTGTACAGTTGGCCCATGGTTACATCACCATGGCCAGGGAGCCAATGGATCATGGCTATTTGCGCCTGCCCCATACCCCCAGCCTCCTGTCCTGTGACTCGGCCACATCTCCGCGATGTGATTCTGTGGCTGTGGTGCTGCGTGGACTGCGCCTCCTTTCGCTGGCCTCCGGAACAGAGACGCTGCTCACGCTTGAGGCAGCCTCACCCCCCTCCTCCCCTCCCAAACTACTGGTACTGAAAGTCCCAGACTGCAGATGCTCCACTGCAGTGGTCACTCTCTCCAGGGACTTTGCGACATCCCCGCAATAATGGCCCAAATCGACCTGCAGGGACACAGATCTGCGCGACAGCACAACTGTGCTGTTGCACAGCTTAGTGATGGCTCTATTGGTGGCAATAGTACGGCCCATGTTCTGGCGATGCCTACGGCGCTCGCTTTGTTGGCCTGCAATTACAGCACGTGTGAGTTCCTGCAGGCACAGTTTGATGTCCCTGTTGCCCTCAGCAACGGCTGTGGTCATCTCATGCATTGGGTCTGTAATGGTGACTATTTTATTTGTCAGTTTCACAATGTTGATATTCATAGCACCCATGTGTCTCCCCTGCAGGCGCTGGACACGCAGCATCCGTGTCTCCACCACTCCGTATCCGTGTGCTGGATCATCTGCTCTCTCAACAGCTCTACCTAGGGGCCTTGCCCGCTGCCTGACTCGGACACTTGCTGCTGCTCGGGTGGTTGGAGCGACGACTGTCTGTCGTGGGACAATTGTGTCAGCTGGCCTCTGCTTTGACTCCATCACCTGCAGGGAGGGGACATTTGCCCTACGGCTCTGTGCAGTTGGCCGCGGTGGTGGTGAGGTCCACCGTGGTGGTGGTGGTGGTGGTGATGTCCGCCATGGTGGTGGTGGTGGTGGTGATGTCCGCTGTGGTGGTGGTGGCGGTGATGGTGGTGTTGTGGGTTCAGGTTCCTGCGGGGTCTCAACATCTGTCACCACTGGTGTCTCTGAGATAACGAGGCGTCCGCTGTCATCTGAGTCGAGGGGTGCTGCATCTGTATGTGAAACAGTGCATAGTTATTATTTTGCCATGATGTATCTGTGTTGCATGATTTAACCTACATAAAGGAGATTTTGCACTGACATATGGCCATGTGCAGCTGGTTTCATTTCTATTACATCAGGGGTCAGACATGCACTCATTCATGATATGACTACAACTCCCATGATGCACTACTCTGGTGAGGGGATATGCATTAGGCGCAGCTACATATGCACTGTGACTGGCCTGGGGGGATGGGCATGGGTGTACAACACGCTGCATATCTGCGCTGGCATGCAACTTACCTTCTCCTCCTGCTGCTGCGCCGGATGTATCCAATTGAGTGACCCCCACAACAGCTTCTGGCTCAATTGTTGCCTCAACGAGGTCCTCAAGGGCAGTGTTTGCAGTCACGTTGGATGTTCCCCCTCCTGTGCCAGCTGCATCCCTCACCCTTTCGGCTATCCTCTCCTTTGCCCTCTTCCTGAGGTCATACCACCTCTTCTTTAAATCGTCTATGCTGCGGTGGGTGACTCCTACAGCATTGACTCTGTCTTTAATGCGCAGCCACAATTTGCGCTTCTCTGGCTCTGGAACTTTTTGGGACAGCCTCCCAAAAAGCCTGTCATGTTTGCTGCTCACCCCCTCAATGAGCAGTTCGAGTTCCTTATCTGAAAACTTTCGTTTTCTCTTCCTGGGTGCCTCCTTGTTCTGGGGTGCATCCTTCTCCATCCTGGTAGTCTGCTCTGAGTTTGATTGTGTTCTCACTGTAACAATCCTCTGCTCCTGTGCTCTGCCTCCTCATCTGAGCTCCTCAGGGCACTGAATGAAGCATGGGCTGTGTTGCTTCCTGGTTGTGATGTCATCAGCCTGCTGCCGATGCGACTTTCTTTATTCCGGATTCGCTATTACCGAAATTGCAAATACCGATTCGGTAGTGAGAGGGTCCTTGGTGAGGGAGAGGATCAGCTGGGTGTCGTCGACGTAGGAGATGATATTGAGGTCATGTAGTCGGGCGACGTGGGCGAGCGGTGCCATGTAGATTTTAAACAGTGTTGGGCTGAGGGAAGAGCCCTGGGGTACGCCGCAGATGATCTCGGTGGCTTTGGAGCAGAAAGGGGGGAAGCGGACGCTCTGGGTTTTGCCTGGGAGGAAGGATGCGGTCCATTACAGGGCCTTCTCTTGGATCCCGGCATCATGGAGGCGTGTGCGTAGGGTGCGGTGGCAGACTGTGTCGAAGGCGGCTGACAGGTCCAGGGGAATGAGGGCCGCGGTTTCTCTGTTGTCTAGCAGGGCTCTGATGTCATCAGTTGCAGCGATGAGGGCAGTTTCGGTGCTGTGGTTGCTGCAGAACCTGGACTGCGACAGGTCCAGGATGCTGTTCTCCTCGAGGTAGCGGGTCAGTTGCTTGTTGACAGTCTTCTCAATGACCTTCGCCGGGACCGGGGGCAGGGAGATGGGCCGGAAGTTCTTGAGGTTCTAGGGGTCGGCCATGGGTTTTTTGAGTAGGGCATCCCTTCCAGCTCTCCAGGAAGGATACTGTCTCGAAGGAGATGTTTATGGCTTTCAGGAGATGGGGTGCAATGGTGGTGCTGGCTTTGTTGAAGATGTGGTGTGGGCATGGGTCTGTTGGAGATCCGGAGTGAATGGTGTTCATGACTTTGATGGTGTTGTCGTCATTTATGTTGGTCCAGGAGAGCAGGCGGGTGGTGCGAGTGGTTGTCGTGGGGGTGGAGGTCTCGATAGTTGTTGGGGTGGTCGTGGCATTGAAGCTGTCGTGGATGTCTGCGATCTTGCGATGGAAGAAGGTGGCAAGAGAGTCGCACAGGTCCTGCGAGGGTGGAATGTTGTTGTTGTTGGAGAGTTCTTTCACGATGCTGCAGAGCTCTTTGCCATTGTGTGCGTTGTTGTCTAGGCAGTTTTGAGGGAGGCCCTTTTGGTGGATCTGATGAGGTGATGGTGTCTTCGGGAGGCATTCTTGAGTGCTGTGTAGCTGTCCGGTGTCCGTTCACGGAGCCATCTCTTCTCTAGCTTTGGGCAGGATTGTTTGGAGGTCTGGACGTCTTCAGTGAACCAGCTGGCTTTCTTGCTGGGCTGATTTTTGGAAGGTTTCTTGATCGGGGCGACAGTGTTGGTGCAGTCATTGATCCACTGTCTGAGGTTGCAGGCGGCAGTGTCGGGGTCAGTGGGGTCAGCGGGTGGGCTCCGGGCAAGGGTGGTGGTTAGCTGATCTTTGGTGAATGTGCTCCAGCAGTGGCGAGGGATCTGTGGGGGGCGGTGGTGCGTGGTGGGTTTCCGGAAGGTGAAGTGGATGCAGCGAAGGTCGGTCCAATGGAGTTCGATGGTATGGCTGAAGGAGACGTGGGTGCTTGCAGAGAAGATGGGGTCAAGCGTGTGGCCGGCGGAGTGGGTGGGTGATGTGACGAGTTGTCTGAGTCCGAGGTTGGCGAGGTTGGCGATCAGGGTGGTGGAGTTGGTGTTGTCGTTGTTCTCGTGGTAGAAGTTCAAATCCCCAAGGAGGATGTAATCCGTGGAGGCAAGGGCGTGTGTGCTGACGACGTTGGCGCGGAGTCGCTGAACTGTGGTCAAGGTTCGGGGGGTCTGTAGATGAGTGTGCCTCTGAGGGTGGTGTTGGGATCGGTGTGGATCTGGAAGTGCAGGTGTTCGGCGGTGCTGAGGGTGTCGTCGGTGTTGGTCGAGACTCTGAGCATATTCCTGTGGATGATGGCAATTCCTCCTCCTACTCTGTTGATGTAGTCCCTGCGAGTGATCTAGTAGCCGCCTGGGATGGCTATGGCGATGTCGGGTGCCGAGGAGGGGTTCAGCCAGGTCCCTGTCAGGAAGATAACGTCTGGCAAGGTGGAGTCCCGTAGGTCCCAGAGTTCAATGGCGTGTTTGCGGGCGGAGCGGGTGTTGAGGAGGATGCATCTGAGGTGGTTGCGTTCTTTCCTGGTGGTTGGGTTGGCGGGTCGGATGCTGGAGAAGCAGCAGTTCCGACAGGAGAAGGGTCCTTGGGTGCGCTTTGGGGTGGCCAGGGAGCAGGTTTGTGATCATCCGGTGTCGAGTGCGTGGAGGGTGCTGGCATCATAGCGGAGACGGGCTTTGTGTTGTTTGCGAGGGCCAGGGGTTCTGACACTGGGTGCCGTCCAGGCACGGACGTGTGCTGACAGGCTTGCCTTAGGCGCGCCTGCTGCGCGTGCCCACACAGCAGCCAGCATATATGGTGAGGTGAGAGGGAGGAGTTGCTGGGAGGCGGGAGCGGGCGGTGAATGGGCGAGCAGGGGGGCGGGGCCGCAGGGACGCAGCGGCGGGAAAAGCGGGTGAGGATCGTCAGCGGAGGGAAACAGAGGGCAGGGGGCACAGAATCACAGGGGGAAGAAAAAACAGGCAGAGCTAAATACAGTGCACAGGAGCACTAAGCAGGGTGCAGAAATCGCAAGGGGAAGAAGGAAAGGAGCAGGAGCAGAATAACACAACACAACAGTACAACCAAGTGCAGCAGGTGAGCCTTGAACTTGTGGCCGGCAGCAGTAGCAAGCTGGGGGGGTGCTCACGCCAGGAGGAGCTGTTGCGGCGGCGAGGAGAGCGACCTGCCTGAGAGCAGGGTCAGAGGTCTCTATGTATCGGCACAGTGTACTGTTCAGACCCATTAGGAAATTGTTTCCTGTTCCTTGTTTCTCCATTGATGGCTCCATTGTGGAAGGGTTTCAGGACAATAGGGACTCCCTATGTTGTCTTCATTCATTACATGCACTGAGACCCTTAGACTGGGTGGTTCCTCTCCTTACCAAGGGGGGATCATTTTAATTTCCATTATCGAAGTCAGTTTTATATTAAGGTTGATCTATCTGGGATGTTAATTAATGAAATTTGGGGAAATGCTAGAGTCCTGGACGTTTTTTTATATACTAAGCATAATCGTTGTCCTGAAATTCTTGTTGTATTCTTGACTTAATCTGAGCAAAACGAATGAAAATGTTATGATACAAAGAAAATACATCAGCAGTTGTCTTACTTGACACAGATGTCCCACACTGATCTCCCTCAGTAGTTAGAGCACAGACCCAAATTTCTAAAGCTACAGCTGAAAATGACTTTCCAGTCACAGTATTTCCTTCTCCTCCCACACAGGAATGTAAGCAGATTGGAGGACTCCATTTACTTCAATACCAAGGGACCTGGGCAAAGACTGAAACTTACCTTTAATTCAACAATATGCTACCAAGTGAGCTATGGCCAAATAGGAACCAAAGGCTATGGGGATCCATCTTAACAGGTAAGAGAAACCTACGGGAGGGAGCATTTACAAGGGATTGGTGTCAAATTTATATCATGGATGGTGAGTTTCTATGAATCTTGGTCTCCTGAGTTCAGACAATTTTTGTTGCTGTTTTTGGCTGGGTCAACCTGATTCAATTGAACATGGACATCAATTCACCAAAATGCCAAGTGTAGTGTAAGTGACATTGTGTGTCCTTTGACCACTATTGCATCACAGGAAATGACATTATATAAACTTTGAACCAATAGTATTCTAGGAAGTGCGGTCACATGACCCAAGTGCAAGTTTAATAAAAGTACAGCAGTTAGTTACAAGACTAAAATGCTGCCAAGCTATGCCAGAGGCACAGCCATCACCTATCCAGGTACAGCCATAATATACCACAAGAGGGCGTACAGCAAGTCTGGCTCAAGCTATTGCTTAACACTCATCCCTTAATCACAATCTCAGTTGCCCTATGTCCCTTTTTAAGTCTCGGCCTGCGTAGGCTGCGCTTGCGCAGTCTCACCGGCGAGATCTTATGTTTCTTAGTGTGGGGCTTTAACCCGCCCCTCTTCTCCATTGGCTGGCCTCCTAAATGCTGGCCAGCCATTGGAGAAGAGGTTTGTCCTTTAATTTAAGTCCGGTCTTTTCAGGATTGAGGGGTGTGTTCTTTCGTTTCTTTCGTTTCTTTCACTCCTCTTCCCATTGGCTGGAATTTTACATTCCAGGCAATAGGAAGAGGAGAGAAAGAAAAACACGCCCCCAGTCTGAAAATGGCGGGGCGTTTCTCCGAGGCATTTCTGCTTGACCTCGGAGAAACATGGTGGTGAGGAGCACTCCTCTCTTGCCTTCCGGCTTCACTTTTCACTGCAAGATCCGCGAATAAATCAGTTTTAGTCACCCAGAAGAAATATCCAACACCTACAATCTGCATAGCACCCGCCACCTGACAAGACGGGTGATGGTTGCAGACCGAATTTTAATGAACCTCTGAGGCACTTGCGGTGCGGAATCAACAACAAATGAGTACTCTGGGTTTCTGTATGTCGCACTAGGATTGGCTGAGGTTTCGCCAATGTTCCAATCCTAGGCCACTTTATAGTTCGCGAGTGGTGTGTTTCCTTTGGGCCTGTTTTTGCGCGGTTTTACACACTTATTTCTCATTGAAGTGAACAACGCCGGTGGTGCTCCCCACTCTGGGGCGCAGGGTGACCATCAAGGCGCCGGGAGGACACGGACCTCCAGGGCAGCCGGGACTCTCCGGATGTCTGCCACAGCCATCGGGGCTGACGGAGGCTCCCCTAACGCACTGCCTGACTCCTGTCGGGCAACCCTCGTCACCATCACCGCTCGCCTAGAAGAGCGTCTGCGATGCACGCAGGCCGCGGAGAATGACTGTTGTCTCCTGCCCCTGATCCAAGCATAGCTATCAGCTGAGACCTACGATGAGCTGACTGCAGCCCTATACACTGCAACTTGGAGCCATCAGCGTGCCCTCCACAACAGGCTCCTGTGTTCCACCGGAATTAAAGACACAATATGAATAGATGTGTGATGTATGGCCGAGGGCACCTCGTGCCGCTGCCGTAGCTCGGCTGCTGCCTGCTTGCACCATCTTACAGACCTGCAATCATCACCCTCCAACACCTTTCCCCTCACTCATTCCGTCCCTCGAGCCACTCACCCCTCCCCCTTTCCCTCGCTATTTTCCCACCCCCCTTCACGGTACCTCCTCTTATTTCTCCTTTTACTGTTCTTCACCCTTTCCGTGGGTATGTCCTCGCTTCACCCCGTCCTCCCATCACCCCTCCGCTATGCCTCTTTATTCCTCGCTTTGATCACTGGCTTCCCACCGCCCTGTCATTCGACTTCCCTCTCCACGTTTTCTCTTTTCCTCAACCTCTTTTCCCCTCTCTGTTCCCTTCCACCTCTTCCTGCCTGCCCTTCACCTCCCTCCCTCCCCTCTTTCTCCCCAGTCCTCTGTAGGCCCTCGGGGAAACAAAAGAGCAGCCCTTTATATAACTGGACATTTGGAGCAAAACATGAGATGCCCCCTTCACTTTGAACTGGAGGAGGGGGGTCCATTTCAAGGGGATTCTCACCCACAGCAAAGCCGAGGAGCAGGAAGAGAAGCCCTGGGGCGGGGAGCCACAGCCTCCCTCTGCAGCCATCAGCGCGCCCTCCACAGCGAGCTCCTGTGTTCCACCGGTATTAAAGACACAATATGAATAAGTGTGTGATGTACAGCCGCGGGTGCCTCGTGCCACTGCCCAAGCTTGGCTTCTGCCAGCGCCATCTTACAGACCTGCAATCATCGCCCTCCACCACCTTTCCCTCACTCATTCCCTCCACCACCCTCCCTCCCTCGTGCCACTCACCCCTCCCACTCTCCTTCGCTATTCCTCCCCCTTCCCGATGCCTCATCTCATTCCTCCTTTTACCGTTCTTCACCTTTTCCGTGGGTATGTCCTCCCTTCACCCCATCCTCCCATCACCCCTCCACTATGCCTCTTTATTCCTCGCTTCGATTACTGGCTTCCCACCTCCCTGTCGTTCGGCTTCCCTCTCCACGTTTTCTCTTTACCTCACCCTCTTTTCCCTTCTATGTTCCTTCCACCTCTCCCTGCCTGCCCTCCACCTCTCCCTGCCTGCCCTCCACCTCCCTCCCTCCCCCCACCTCCCTCCCTCCCCCCCTCTCTCCTCAGTCCTCTGGAGGCCCTTCGGGGAAACGAAAGAGCAGCCTTTTATATAACTGGACATTTGGAGCAAAGCATGCGATGCCCCCTTCACTTTGAACTTGAGGCGGGGGGGTCCATTTCAAGGGGATTTAATGTTAGCCTTTGAATGCCCCCCAACCCCCTCCAGGGAGGAGCGCGCTGCTCTCGGCCCCATGCCTTGACTTTATGCCTCCAATAAAACACTCAAAGAATCAGCAATAATCCAGAAATAGAGCAGTTTATAGGGTAACAATGTTGTATAGCCCACCCGCAATTTACTTACTTACAGATGACAGTATCGTGTGGCTTATGGCATTTTCTGCGTTGTCCCCTCTAGTCCTCCCCCCACATGTGTTTTGATGAGTGAACAGGAGCATGCTCTTCAACACAAAATACCAATTTTCAAGACGTATGTTGAACATTAAGAATGGAACACACAAATCTCCACACGTGTTGGAGTTATGATCCTTCTATTGTTAAGAAGATATTTGATTCTTATAGTGCCAAATATTGTCTTATGAATATAGTGGACGTTGTATGCAATGTTTGTGTTATCACTGATATTTTCCAGGGATGGTTAGTTAGGTTTCTAAATTTTACTCTTTATGCCTCATGTTGCTGTTGATAGAACCAGTGTGTGCGATTTCTTTTGTGGGAAAGTGTCAGTTGTATTTTTTGTTGTTTTTGGAGAGCATTTGTTGCATGTAGGGTGCACGTTGTGTACTAGGGCTCCCGCGGCCTTATGTAGCACGGACCTGGATGTTGTTGTGGCGCTCCCGCTATCGCAAACCTGCATCGGCTTTCAGCCCTGCTACGATAATGGTGAGTGGTTAATCTACAGAGGAGAAGTTCCACCATTCTGTGGTGATGGGCTTGTCCTCGTCCCCCTCCCCTGACCAGTTTTCAATCTTCTCTTAGTGGAGAACTGCCACGATTTACTACTGGGTTCGGGCTTAAGCTGCCCGGTAGTCTCCTACAGGGGTCTGCCAGCAGCCAATCACATTGGCAGTAAGGGGGCTTTTTGGCCATCATTTTGAAAATTGAGTTTTCATTTAAATGTTTTCTCTCCTTCCAATTCTTGCTCAAACTTCAGCCTTGGAAACCCTAATTAACCGAGCTGCTGTGCACAACTTGTTTGTCACACTATTTGTGCCCCAGCATTATTATTAGGCATTGTCCCTTACTTCAAACTAAAATGCCCACCCTGGAAAAGTCTAGGTGCGGAAGTACTTGTCCATGTAAATTATAGCTGCAGCTGTTCCTTAAGATGAACTTGTTCCCCTCTATGACTTGCTTTCCTTCTGTCTTCTAAAAAACTTCAAGTGCTTTGTGTACAATGCTCTTTTCTTACTATTCAACCTTCTAAAAGCATGAGAACATGGTGGATGCTGTTATCTGCGATTAGGTATTCCTACAGATTTTGATTTGTTTGCATCACCTTTCCATCTCTCTTGTCTCTTTTATCACCTTGTTCTCTCTGCTACCTTTCCCATTTGTTGCTGCCTCTATCACCTCTATCCCTTGCCTCTCCCTCTCTCTGGGGACTACTGTCTTCTCTGTGTTGAGACTGAGACAGTTTTCCTTCATCCAGTCGGCGACGTTCATCATACATCTGTGTAAGTTGGATCTGGTGGTCGAGTGTCTTCTGACAGCGAGAGGATGAACTGGATGTCGTCGGTGTAGGAGATGATGTTGAATCAGTGTGCACTGACGGTATTGGCCAGGGGGGTTGGGCCTAAGGGCCAATCCTTGGAGGACACTGTAAATGATCTTCTTGAGTTCCAAAATTAACAGTAGGAGATAATTACTCTAGGTTTTTTAAGTGAGGTATGATCCATTTGAGGGTGTCTCCCTGGATTCCAATGTGGTGGAGTCTGTTGCTCAAGATGTCATGGGAGACAGTGTCAAAGGCAGCTGACAGGTCCAGAAAGATGAAAGCTGCTGTTTTGCTGTGGTCCAGGAGGGCCCTGATGTCATTGGTGGCTCTGATCAAGTTTACCTCAGTGCTGTGGTTGGCACGAGATCCAGATTGAGAAGGGTCGATGAGGTTGTTGTGTTCCAGGTATTCGGTGAGTTGCTAGTTGATTGCCTTTTCGATCACATTTCCTTTAAAAGGGAGCAGAGAGATGGTCTGGTAATTTTTCGGTTTTGCTGGGTCGGCCGATGGTTCCTTTAGGAGGTGCCTCACTTCAGAATGCTTCCAGTCATCACGGAAGGGAGCCGAGGTGATGGAGGTGGTCAGGACTTTCTTGAGCTCTTCGACAATCGTCTTGCTCTCGTGTTTGAAGATGGGGTAGGGACAGGGCTCTTTGGGTTCTCCCGAGTGCACGGAGTTCAGGATGGAAATTGTGGTTTGAGTTGTGAGAGGGTCCCGGTGGGTGTGTAGGTGTTTGAGGTTTGTGTTTGTGGGTATGAGCTGGCTGATGCTGTTAGTGGCAGGGGTTTGAATTTTTCGAAAATGGCTGAGATCTTGTCGTGGAAGAAGTCTTCCAGGGTGTCACAGAGTTCTTGGGACAAGGTGATGTCATTCTTGGTAGTCCCGAGGTAGGAGAACTCCTTCACATTGGCTAAGAACTCCTTGCGGTGGTTTGTGTTGGCTTCAATGCAGTCCTATGCGGTCCACTAGGGCATTCTTCTCTTCTTTCAGGAGCAGTGGTAACTGGTTGAATGCTGTCTTGAAAGCGGTATGGTTGTTGACGCTTTGCCTGTGACCCACTTCCTTTCTAGTTGCTGGCATTTGTTAATGTAGGTATTAAAGTAGGTCCGTCGGATTCGATTTGTTAGGTGGAGGTGATCGTGTTGGTGCATTCTGTGACCCTTTGAGAGAATTTCTCCAAAGCCTATTCTGGGTTGAGCAATGTGTCTGGGGGGTGGGAGTTCAGAGGTGAGAGCGTTGCTCCACTGGTCTTCTGATAACTTTTTCCAGTCTCTGCACGTGGAACTGGGAGGCATGGTTCCGGTGTTGGTGGGTCTTGAGATGGTGAAGTGGTCGTTCCAGGTGAGCTGTGTAACGTGGTTGTACTTGACTCTGCTCCTAGAGGTGAAGATGGGGACGAGTGTGTATCCTACGATGTGGGTAGGTTCGGTGACAAGGTGCTTAAGGTTGATGTTGCTCATGCTTTTGTTGTGTAGTCCCTATAAACCTCTATAGGATCTGCGCGTTTAGATAACATGCACTGTAGGATTAGTGTCCAGACTGATTCTAGACACCCCCACCAAGTATGTTAGCCTGTAAACCAGCTGGCTCACAGTGCCACTAGAAACCTCTCTTACCAAGGAAAGAATAGTTCTTGCCAACTATCGAACATGATAACTCTGTCTCATCAGGGATCGTGGAAACAGTACGATACTTTTTGTCAGTCACTCATGCTCACTTTGTCTCAGAGAGATACACAGAATAAATGTTGGGGAAGTTTTTCAATAAGCATTTATTGTACCAGCGTCATTCTATTGTAAAATAGGTGAGCTGAGACCACCATTAAGCAAACAGATGTAAATGATTAGAAGCACCAACAGACGAAAAGGATGGTAGATTTCTGGTAGATTTCTACCATTGTGCTAAAAGAATGAATACAGGCAAGTATGTAAAATACATGACAATAATAAAAGTGTGCTCCTACGATGCGATCCTAACTATATGTACCTAAGTGTACCTAGCATGTATGTAGGGTTAAAGCCAAGAATCCCTCGAGGATAAAGTCAACCCCATTACCTGAAGTGAGAGACTGTGGGACCCTGTCTTGGTCTCAAGATGGACACCCCTCGATCGATGTCAGACCACTGCGAGCTGGAGTAAAAGGTCCATAGGTCGCATGCTACTCCACCATTCCAGCGGGTATACCCCAAGAGCATCATGGTAAATGCAGTATTCTCAAAGCGGGTGTGCTTTTCAAAGGTTCCGAAGTGTAAATGCAAAGTTGCAGGCCAACTCTGGACACCGGTGTTTCAGGATTATTGTCCTTCATCAGCAGAGTGTAGGAAGATATTCAGGGGTTGCTGTGCAGGCTGCCAAAGTGTTCTCAGGTCTGGTACCTCTCTGGGCGCGTAGGGCGTTACCTGAGCTCGTTAGCTCAAAGGCTCGAGGGAGCCGTAATAAAGTAAAAGGTCCATAGGTCGCACGCTACTCCACCATTCCAGCGGGTATACCCCAAGAGCATCATGGTAAATGCAGTATTCTCAAAGCGGGTGTGCTTTTCAAAGGTTCCGAAGTGTAAATGCAAAGTTGCAGGCCAACTCTGGACACCGGTGTTTCAGGATTATTGTCCTTCATCAGCAGAGTGTAGGAAGATATTCAGGGGTTGCTGTGCAGGCTGCCAAAGTGTTCTCAGGTCTGGTACCTCTCCGGGCGCGTAGGGCGTTACCTGAGTTCGTCAGCTCAAAGGCTCGAGGGAGCCGTAATAAAGTAAAAGGTCCATAGGTCGCATGCTACTCCACCATTCCAGCGGGTATACCCCAAGAGCATCATGGTAAATGCAGTATTCCCAAAGCGGGTGTGCTTTTCAAAGGTTCCGAAGTGTAAATGCAAAGTTGCAGGCCAACTCTGGACACCGGTGTTTCAGGATTATTGTCCTTCATCAGCAGAGTGTAGGAAGATATTCAGGGGTTGCTGTGCAGGCTGCCAAAGTGTTCTCAGGTCTGGTACCTCTCCGGGCGCGTAGAGCGTTACCTGAGCTCGTCAGCTCAAAGGCTCGAGGGAGCCGTAATAAAGTAAAAGGTCCATAGGTCGCACGCTACTCCACCATTCCAGCGGGTATACCCCAAGAGCATCATGGTAAATGCAGTATTCTCAAAGCGGGTGTGCTTTTCAAAGGTTCCGAAGTGTAAATGCAAAGTTGCAGGCCAACTCTGGACACCGGTGTTTCAGGATTATTGTCCTTCATCAGATGAGTGTAGGAAGATATTCAGGGGTTGCTGTGCAGGCTGCCAAAGTGTTCTCAGGTCTGGTACCTCTCCGGGCGCGTAGGACGTTACCTGAGCTCGTCAGCTCAAAGGCTCGAGGGAGCCGTAATAAAGTAAAAGGTCCATAGGTCGCACGCTACTCCACCATTCCAGCGGGTATACCCCAAGAGCATCATGGTAAATGCAGTATTCTCAAAGCGGGTGTGCTTTTCAAAGGTTCCGAAGTGTAAATGCAAAGTTGCAGGCCAACTCTGGACACCGGTGTTTCAGGATTATTGTTCTTCATCAGCAGAGTGTAGGAAGATATTCAGGGGTTGCTGTGCAGGCTGCCAAAGTGTTCTCAGGTCTGGTACCTCTCCGGGCGCGTAGGGCGTTACCTGAGCTCGTCAGCTCAAAGGCTCGAGGGAGCCGTAATAAAGTAAAAGGTCCATAGGTCGCACGCTACTCCACCATTCCAGCGGGTATACCCCAGGAGCATCATGGTAAATGCAGTATTCTCAAAGCAGGTGTGCTTTTCAAAGGTTCCGAAGTGTAAATGCAAAGTTGCAGGCCAACTCTGGACACCGGTGTTTCAGGATTATTGTCCTTCATCAGCAGAGTGTAGGAAGATATTCAGGGGTTGCTGTGCAGGCTGCCAAAGTGTTCTCAGGTCTGGTACCTCTCCGGGCGCGTAGGGCGTTACCTGAGCTCGTCAGCTCAAAGGCTCGAGGGAGCCGTAATAAAGTAAAAGGTCCATAGGTCGCACGCTACTCCACCATTCCAGCGGGTATACCCCAAGAGCATCATGGTCAATGCAGTATTCTCAAAGCGGGTGTACTTTTCAAAGGTTCCGAAGTGTAAATGCAAAGTTGCAGGCCAACTCTGGACACCGGTGTTTCAGGATTATTGTCCTTCATCAGCAGAGTGTAGGAAGATATTCAGGGGTTGCTGTGCAGGCTGCCAAAGTGTTCTCAGGTCTGGTACCTCTCCGGGGCGCGTAGGGCGTAACCTGAGCTCGTCAGCTCAAAGGCTCGAGGGAGCCGTAATAAAGTAAAAGGTCCATAGGTCGCACGCTACTCCACCATTCCAGCGGGTATACCCCAAGAGCATCATGGTAAATGCAGTATTCTCAAAGCGGGTGTGCTTTTCAAAGGTTCCGAAGTGTAAATGCAAAGTTGCAGGCCAACTCTGGACACCGGTGTTTCAGGATTATTGTACTTCATCAGCAGAGTGTAGGAAGATATTCAGGGGTTGCTGAGCAGGCTGCCAAAGAGTTCTCAGGTCTGGTACCTCTCCGGGCGCGTAGGGCGTTACCTGGGCTCGTCAGCTCAAAGGCTCGAGGGAGCCGTAATAAAGTAAAAGGTCCATAGGTCGCACGCTACTCCACCATTCCAGCGGGTATACCCCAAGAGCATCATGGTAAATGCAGTATTCTCAAAGCGGGTGTGCTTTTCAAAGGTTCCGAAGTGTAAATGCAAAGTTGCAGGCCAACTCTGGACACCGGTGTTTCAGGATTATTGTCTTTCATCAGCAGAGTGTAGGAAGATATACAGGGGTTGCTGTGCAGGCTGCCAAAGTGTTCTCAGGTCTGGTACCTCTCCGGGCGCGTAGGGCGTTACCTGAGCTCGTCAGCCCAAAGGCTCGAGGGAGCCGTAATAAAGTAAAAGGTCCATAGGTCGCACGCTACTCCACCATTCCAGCGGGTATACCCCAAGAGCATCATGGTAAATGCAGTATTCTCAAAGCGGGTGTGCTTTTCAAAGGTTCCGAAGTGTAAATGCAAAGTTGCATGCCAACTCTGGACACCGGTGTTTCAGGATTATTGTCCTTCATCAGCAGAGTGTAGGAAGATATTCAGGGGTTGCTGTGCAGGCTGCCAAAGTGTTCTCAGGTCTGGTACCTCTCCGGGCACGTAGGGCGTTACCTGAGCTCGTCAATTCAAAGGCTCGAGGGAGCCGTAATAAAGTAAAAGGTCCATAGGTCGCACGCTACTCCACCATTCCAGCGGGTATACCCCAAGAGCATCATGGTAAATGCAGTATTCTCAAAGCGGGTGTGCTTTTCAAAGGTTCCGAAGTGTAAATGCAAAGTTGCAGGCCAACTCTGGACACCGGTGTTTCAGGATTATTGTCCTTCATCAGCAGAGTGTAGGAAGATATTCAGGGGTTGCTGTGCAGGCTGCCAAAGTGTTCTCAGGTCTGGTACCTCTCCGGGCGCGTAGGGCGTTACCTGAGCTCGTCAGCTCAAAGGCTCGAGGGAGCCGTAATAAAGTAAAAGATCCATAGGTCGCACGCTACTCCACCATTCCAGCGGGTATACCCCATGAGCATCATGGTAAATGCAGTATTCTCAAAGCGGGTGTGCTTTTCAAAGGTTCCGAAGTGTAAATGCAAAGTTGCAGGCCAACTCTGGACACCGGTGTTTCAGGATTATTGTCCTTCATCAGCAGAGTGTAGGAAGATATTCAGGGGTTGCTGTGCAGGCTGCCAAAGTGTTCTCAGTTCTGGTACCTCTCCGGGCGCGTAGGGCGTTACCTGAGCTCGTCAGCTCAAATGCTCGAGGGAGCCGTAATAAAGTAAAAGGTCCATAGGTCGCACGCTACTCCACCATTCCAGCGGGTATACCCCAAGAGCATCATGGTAAATGCAGTATTCTCAAAGCGGGTGTGCTTTTCAAAGGTTCCGAAGTGTAAATGCAAAGTTGCAGGCCAACTCTGGACACAGGTGTTTCAGGATTATTGTCCTTCATCAGCAGAGTGTAGGAAGATATTCAGGAGTTGCTGTGCAGGCTGCCAAAGTGTTCTCAGGTCTGGTACCTCTCCGGGCGCGTAGGGCGTTACCTGAGCTCGTCAGCTCAAAGGCTCGAGGGAGCCGTAATAAAGTAAAAGGTCCATAGGTCGCACGCTACTCCACCATTCCAGCGGGTATACCCCAAGAGCATCATGGTAAATGCAGTATTCTCAAAGCGGGTGTGCTTTTCAAAGGTTCCGAAGTGTAAATGCAAAGTTGCAGGCCAACTCTGGACACAGGTGTTTCAGGATTATTGTCCTTCATCAGCAGAGTGTAGGAAGATATTCAGGGGTTGCTGTGCAGGCTGCCAAAGTGTTCTCAGGTCTGGTACCTCTCCGGGCGCGTAGGGCGTTACCTGAGCTCGTCAGCTCAAAGGCTCGAGGGAGCCGTAATAAAGTAAAAGGTCCATAGGTCGCACGCTACTCCACCATTCCAGCGGGTATACCCCAAGAGCATCATGGGAAATGCAGTATTCTCAAAGCGGGTGTGCTTTTCAAAGGTTCCGAAGTGTAAATGCAAAGTTGCGGGCCAACTCTGGACACCGGTGTTTCAGGATTATTGTTCTTCATCAGCAGAGTGTAGGAAGATATTCAGGGGTTGCTGTGCAGGCTGCCAAAGTGTTCTCAGGTCTGGTACCTCTCCGGGCGCGTAGGGCGTTACCTGAGCTCGTCAGCTCAAAGGCTCGAGGGAGCCGTAATAAAGTAAAAGGTCCATAGGTCGCACGCTACTCCACCATTCCAGCGGGTATACCCCAAGAGCATCATGGTAAATGCAGTATTCTCAAAGCGGGTGTGCTTTTCAAAGGTTCCGAAGTGTAAATGCAAAGTTGCAGGCCAACTCTGGACACCGGTGTTTCAGGATTATTGTTCTTCATCAGCAGAGTGTAGGAAGATATTCAGGGGTTGCTGTGCAGGCTGCCAAAGTGTTCTCAGGTCTGGTACCTCTCCGGGCGCGTAGGGCGTTACCTGAGCTCGTCAGCTCAAAGGCTCGAGGGAGCCGTAATAAAGTAAAAGGTCCATAGGTCGCACGCTACTCCACCATTCCAGCGGGTATACCCCAAGAGCATCATGGTAAATGCAGTATTCTCAAAGCGGGTGTGCTTTTCAAAGGTTCCGAAGTGTAAATGCAAAGTTGCAGGCCAACTCTGGACACCGGTGTTTCAGGATTATTGTCCTTCATCAGCAGAGTGTAGGAAGATATTCAGGGGTTGCTGTGCAGGCTGCCAAAGTGTTCTCAGGTCTGGTACCTCTCCGGGCGCGTAGGGCATTACCTGAGCTCGTCAGCTCAAAGGCTCGAGGGAGGTACCAGACCTGAGAACACTTTGGCAGCCTGCCCAGCAACCCCTGTAAATCTTCCTACACTCTGCTGATGAAGGACAATAATCCTGAAACACCGGTGTCCAGAGTTGGCTTACATTACACTTCGGAACTTTTGAATAAGCGCACCCGCTTTTGAAAAAACTGCATTTACCATGATGCTCTTGGGGATACCCGCTGGAATGGTGGAGTAGCGTGCGACCTATGGACCTTTTACTTAATTACGGCTCCCTTGAGCCTTTGAGCTGACGAGCTCAGGTAACGCCCTACGCGCCCGGAGAGGTACCAGACCTGAGAACACTTTGGCAGCCTGCACAGCAATCCCTGTAAATCTTCCTACACTCTGCTGATGAAGGACAATAATCCTGAAACACCGGTGTCCAGAGTTGGCTTACATTACACTTCGGAACTTTTGACTAAGCGCACCCGCTTTTGAAAAAACGGCATTTACCATGATGCTCTTGGGGATACCCGCTGGAATGGTGGAGTAACGTGCGACCTATGGACCTTTTACTTAATTACGGCTCCCTTGAGCTGTGGTAAATAAATAATTAATTACCGGTACTATTTTTCTATGCATTAACTGAAACAGATAGCTCAATAAATAAGAGGCAGGATCCGTGGTATCTGAGTCGAATAGGCTTTAATCAGATGGCTCGAGCCAATGGACCATCGGGTTCCATCACCTGCAAAGGTTCAGGAAGAGACAGACACAGGACAAAGGGAAGTAAAAGCCTAATGTCATATTAACATCATACAGTATATATAGTAAAACAGTACAATTGCATTGAATACAGTAGGCGTAACAAGTGACAAACGGAAGATAAGAACATATGGGCGTGAAAAGAAGGCGTGCACAGGGCGTGTACGGAGAAATGTGATGTAAACGTCACAGAAGTGTCATAAGTGGGTGGACACATGGAGGGGGCTTCATGGGCAGCTGTAACCTTTAACCTACTGGTGCGCGCAAAACGAGTCATGACGTGTAACTGGGGAGAGCTGGGGGCTCTGACTTCTGGCACTAGAAGAGGAGACTAAAGTCTGGGATGTCAGGACGACATGTACCTATAGCATATCTGATATCTTGTGTTTGGAGAACATGTTGCTTGAATCTAAAAGTCATCAGGGCAAAGCTACTTGACACTAAGGCTAGTGCATGCATATATTCTACATGTTTTGCGTGTGCTATGAATCTTCTACGGATACTAATTCAGAAATTCTCTTGCATGGAGACAGAGAGACTAGACTATAGCTGAAAATGTTTATGCGGTTCGTTAGCTTAGAAATGTGAAGCCGGGGAGCTGAACTGATAACTAGGGCATAACATATTCTTGGCAGACAGGCAGGCAGGCCAGGCCGGGCACCGTGCTGCTTGGCAGAAAGTAAGTGAAGGGTCAGGGATGCGGGAGGGGCTGCATCGCTCCTCGGAGTGATTCAGAAGACTTGAAGCTTGAATCTGGTGTCCGGGCCCTGTAAGACCTAGAAACGGGGACAACTCGATGATTTAACGTGCACACTGTAAAGACGTTGGCAACATAGGCCTAATACTCGTTGCTTTCGCGAGGATTGGATAACTGGCATACTAACGTTGGACACAACTATAATTGCGTCTTTATTCGGTCAAGGGGGTAAATATGCATAGCGTACATGCACATATAGCATGTAATGGGGAACACGTAGGGACACATGACAGGGCAAAATTCAATTTTCCTCATTCCCTCCTTGTTCCCTACGTTTCCTTCAGGAAACATCAATATTCATGATACCATCTATCTGTTCATACAGCATCATTTGCTCGTCTCGAATCTTCTTGGAATGGGACTTAGTGTTGAGGAGTCCTGCGAGACTCTTCTGACGTTTCCTCTCGAGCTGCGAACTCCCAACTCCCTCAAGGATCAACCAACCCAATCAGGACTTTGACACTGACTGGACTGACTTCTCCCCCAGGGAAAGGGGAAGTGGACAGAGAGACGCACAACAAATTATACAAGATTAAATCTTCGGTTGATTGTGTCTCTCTCTAGGAAGTGCTCCAGGCCGAAGACCTTTTCTTAAGGAATGTTCTGCGCTGCTTTCACGCTACGCTGTGATGCAATATTAACAACAATTACTCAGTTGTTGTCTTCTTGCTTAACTTAGATTATCAACTAACATTGTGGTTACTGACCATTTATCCGTCTGGCCCTTGATCACACTTTACAGGAGTTTTTAGTTTTAACTCTGGCTCTGAATCTTGACACCTTCAAATAAACAGAGCTTGTCAGAATAGCGTAACACTTTTGCTAAAACAAACTAATTAGATTAATTGGGTTAGTTTTAACTGAACTTAGGAACTTCATGCAGGGTCATACCTGAGTCTTTAATTACTTCTTCTGTTAGAGGATTCTGCAGTAGGAAGACAGGAAATAACAGCCTATCTAAATTCACTCTGCTATCTAAGGTTATTATTCCTGACTGACCTTGTAAATATGCCAACCCTTCTTACATAACTCTGTTATTTAACCAACATAACACAGAATTACTCATTCTAATTCAGTTTGCCAATGTTACACTTTTGCCTTTATCAAGGCTTGTTTTGTCTCCACAGTCTGCCTTTTGAGCGCTTAAATCTGTACAATGCTTGGCTCTATGCAGCTGCTGACATTAGTCTCTTCCAAGACTTGTTTGGAATCTCACAGCAAAAACAAGCGTTAATCCTTTAGATAAATAGTTCCTGCTAAACCTTGCTGAGCCACTTGCCTTGTCAAGGTTTGTTTCTTGGTTTACTCTACATGACGAGCAGTTTCCCTTTTTAGCGTCGTTTGCGAGTTTTACTAAAATTAACCTTTGCCACGTTAATTTTAAGTCAGTCAAGTTGCTCGTGGCACCTTTAAAATAATTAATCTCTTACTGTCCTTTTCACATGAGCTGCGCAGCGCTGACAGGAGACTTGAACTGCCGGCAGAGAGGGAGCGGGTAAACAAACCTCCCGACAGCTTCAGAGAAGTACCGGAGTCCGGCTGCGTCGTCTTCTTCAAATACCATTAATCAGCGGCGCTGACAGCCAGGGCTTCGGGAACCTCACAAGACAGGATTTCACGAGTTGGGATAAAGGGGCATTAATTATTCAGAAAGGGAACAGGAGACAACAAGACTGAAGGGGACTACGCGGGAGCAGAAGCTCTCGTCAAGCTCAACGAGAGACAAAGCGTTTGACAGTTGGCGGAAACGCATATTTATAGCTTCAGCCACGAGACTCAGCGCGAGCCTCTTTCATCACAACACAAAGCACGAGGGCTGGCGCGAGCCTGTCTCAATAGAGCGCACATTCTAGGAGTTTGCTCATATCCCAGTTAATAAATAAACAAGCATTGCCAAAGGCAATTATCAAAACTAACTTAACTAAATGGATTCTAACTAAAATTTAATATTGGAAATAATAAACAAAATGTACCCACTGACCTAAATTAACCCTAATGATTCACAAGATGTAACCTGAACCAGTTCTGAGTCAGAGTTTAATTAAGACGACCGGTAACACCCCTAACAGTTCCTCCCCCCAAAGGTGGTCTTACAGGTCTAGGTTTATCAGGATGCAATGCATGAAAAGACCTAACAAGTCTAGGAGCATGAACATTCTTCTCAGGTTCCCAAGATCGCTCAGAAGGATCATAACCCTTCCAATCAACCAAATAAAACAAGGTACCCCGTATCCTTTTAGAATCCAGAATAGATTTAACCTCGTACTCAACATGATCACCGACAATTACTGGTGGAGGTGGATTGTCAGCTCGAGTAGAAGGTTCAAAAGGTTTCAACAGAGAAACATGAAAAACAGGGTGAATAGCATATTCCTCAGGCAAAACTAGTTTCACAGACACAGGATTCAACACTTTCTTAATTTCAAAAGGCCCAATATATCTGGGTTTCAGCTTCCTGGGACCCTCCAACTGAATGTTTCTATTAGATAACCATACCAACTGACCTTCCTTATACAAAGGAGAAGATTTACGATGAGAATCAGCAGTCTTTTTCATAGTTAATTTACTTTTGACCCATTGCTTTCTAGCCTTATCTTGGATATCCAACAGATGTGTCAACCTATCAGTAACTGCTGGCATAGACAATTGTTCATCAGGTAAGAGTATAGGAATAGATCTTGGATGCTGACCAGTGAGAAAATAAAAAGGAGAACAACCCAAAGCTGAATGAGTGGTGTTATTATAGGAAAATTCCGCCCAAGGTAAAACTTCATCCCAAGGGCAAGAGGAGGTTGTTAACAAACATCTTAAACCTTGTTCAACATGCTGATTCAATCTCTCAGTCTGTCCATCCGTCTGTGGATGAAAAGAAGAAGACAGAGCTAACTCGATTCCTAAAAGTTTACTGAGTTGCGACCAGAATTTAGAAATGAATTGAGGGCCCCTATCTGAAATAATCTTTGAGGGAAGACCATGAAGTTTCACAATATTAGATAAAAATACAGTACTGAATTCAGTTGCAGAAGGAATCTTGTGTAATGGAATAAAATGTCCCATTTTAGATAACAAATCCACCACCACAAGAACTGTAGTAAAACCATTAGATTTAGGGAGATCAGTAATAAAATCTAAACTGATTGTATGCCACGGGTGAGGAGGAATAGTCATTGGAAGAAGTAAACCCCTCGGGACTTCATGTAAAGCCTTTTGACGTGAACAAACTGGACAAGCTTTCACGAACTGTTGAATTATAGGAATCATTTTTTCCCACCAAAAATGACGCTGACATAAATCCAAGGTCTTGTTAATACCCGGATGTGCAGCAATTGCCAAATCATGATTCCACTGCATGACCTTATCCTGTAACTCTCTTGTGGGAATAAACAATTTATCATTGTGATAGAAAAAACCATCTCTAATGGAATTCCCTTTTTTAAATAGCCATTCCTGAACATCAAAATTTTTTCATTCCATCTTAACAGAATCTAAAAAACTTTCTGAATGAATTTCAGCAGCAATTTTTTCTAAAGGCAAAATACTGGGGGGATCCTTAACAGAATTTAAGTCTTTTTCACATACTAATCGTGAAAGTGTGTCAAATAACAGCTGCTTTTTTCCAGGTCGATACATAATTAAAAAGTCAAATTCGCTAAAGAACTGTAACCACCTCATTTGTCTAGGAGTAAAAGCCTTAACAGTGGAATAAAATTGTAAATTTTTATGGTCAGAATAAACAGTAATAGTGTGTTTAGCTCCCAAGAGGTGATGTCTCCATTCTTGAAACACATCTTTAATGGCTAACAATTCACGTTCCGCAATCGTATAATTTTGCTCAGCTAAAAGCAATTTCCTAGAGAAAAAGGCGATAGGATGGAAGTGACCAGTATTTGCATCCTTTTGAAGCAACACCCCACCAATAGCAGTCTGTGAAGCATCTGCTTCCACAAAAAAAGGCCTATCAGGATCAGGATGAACCAAAATGGGAGCAGAGGTAAAAGCCTTCTTCAACAATGAAAATGCTTGATCAGCTTCTTCAGTCCAAGAGAAGACTTTCCCTTTTTTCAATAACTGGGTAATGGGAGTCACAATATCAGAAAACTTAGAAATGAATCGCCTATAAAAATTAGCAAATCCAAGAATTCTCTGCGTGTCTTTAATTGAAGCAGGAATTGGCCAGGTTAGAATTGCTTCGACTTTCTTTGGATCCATATGAATCCCCTCAGGTGATAAACAATAGCCGAGAAATTCCACTTGAGAAGCATTGAAAACACATTTTTCCAATTTAGCATACAGAGAATGATCTCTTAATTTCTGTAACACTAACTGAACATGTTGTACATGCTCTTCCATATTTTTAGAATAAATTAAAATGTCATCAATATAAACGATGCAACAGACATCCAACAGATCATGCAAGACCTCATTAATAAAATATTGAAAAGCCGCTGGAGCGTTGCAAAGACCAAATGGCATAACCGTATACTCAAAAAGACCAAATTTCGTACGAAAAGCGGTCTTCCACTCATCACCTTCTTTGACTCTAATCAAATGATATGCTCCTCTAAGATCCAGTTTGGTGTAAACACTAGAACCCTTAATTTGATTAAGAAGCACTGGAATCAAAGGCAATGGATACCTATTCTTAATGGTTGCTTTATTTACCTTTCTGTAATCAATACAAGCCCTCAAATCCCCAGACTTCTTCGAAACGAAGAAAAGAGGGGACGAAACAGGAGAAGTAGAATGTCGAATGAAACCTAATTCCAAAAGCTCATCCAAATAGTTTCTTAAATAAACATTTTCAGGTTCGGTTAAGGCGTAAATTCTACTACATGGTAGAATAGCACCAGGAACTAAATCAATTCTGCAATCAAAAATTCTGTGCGGTGGTAATTTGGTTGCTTCAACAGGATCAAAAACCTTAGAAAAATTTCTATACTCAACTGGGAGCCTATTATCTTCAGCAGTTAGAGCAGCACAAAAAAGGGGCATCACTGGATCTTTGGTTTCTTGATAACAGTGTAACTTACAAAAAGAGGACTCTAAGGTAACAGTTCTTTTAATCCAGTCAATTTTGGGATTATGTAATTCCAACCAAGGAATGCCTAAAATGACACCAAAATTTGGTGCATCGATAAGATCAAAAACCACTTTCTCAGTATGACCATTATCTGCTACTAAAGTCAATGGTTCAGTGTTAAATTGAATCATACCGGAAGACAAAACTGAACCATCAACAGCTCTCACAGACTCAGGTTCCTCCTTAGTAACAAATTTCAGATTCAATTTATGAGCAAAACCTATATCGAAAAAATTCCCAGTAGCCCCAGAATCCAACAGTACAGGAATACTATGTCTTTGAAGAGTAGTTAAAATAAAGACCATCCGAATAGTAAAATGTTTGGGAATTTGTGTAGTTACATTGGTGACAAATTTGGAGATCTTGGAAGAAATTTTGCTCGAGGAAACGATCTCTGCTTCCCTCGAGAATTTTAGTTTTCCGACGGCTTAATAGGAAGAGTTTCAATAGCTAGAACTTTCTTTTTTGCGGGTTTTACAGAACAATCCTTGGCAAAATGCCCAGGTTTGCCACAATACAAACATAAATTACTCTTACGTCTCCGTTCTTTTTCTTCAGGAGTTAAGGGCCCTTTAAAACCACTCGATAAAACAGGTTCAACAAAAACATTCTTAACTTCAGACTCTTTTCTCTCAACTTTAGACAGTGAATTTCGAAAATCACTCCTTGTTTTTTCATTTCTACGTTCACCCAGTCTGTGGTCAAGCCTAACCACTAGATCCTGAAATTCTTTAAATCCATCAGGCAAATTCACTATGTGTGCAAGAGAATCTTTTAAATCATCTTTTAGACCTCTATAAAATAAAGAAATTCTCTTCTCCTCAGGCCAATGAGTTTCGGACAGGAGTCTATTAAAGGTAGTAATATAAGAGATTAAATCCTTGGTCCCTTGACGAAGACTCAATAACTCATTATCAGAAGACTGAATTAAAGTGTGTTTGGCGAATAAATTGGACATGGCCAATTTGAAATTCTGCAAATTATGAAGCAAAGGGTCATTATTATCTACTAAGGGCATGGCCCAATTCGCCGCCACCCCCCCCAGATAAGAAATTATAAATGCTACCTTAGCAGAGTCAGAAGAAAAAATTTGAGGCTTACACATGAAGTGCAATTGGCACTGACTAAAAAAAGTAGCAAATTTGCTATTGTTTCCAGAAAACCTTTCTGGATTAGCCAAAGGAACAGGTGTAGGAGTAACAACAGTAACTTGAACTGGCTGTTTATCAGACCGATCTTCAGAGGTGTGTGGCTGAACAACGTCAGCTCCAAACCTAGCTGGCGCTAAAACTGGTTTCCTCTCCTTAGAGGAATCCCTCCAAGTCGAGAAACCAGCCCTAGTCTCATCTAGCTCCTGACGAAGCGATTGATTCTCCAAACGTAAATTTTCCATTTCCACTGTCATCTTCTGCACTAACTGTGACAACTGAGAAGCATCCATGAGGGTGAGTTTGCAGACTCAAGAGGAAATGATTTTAAAATTTGGGAAGATAGGCTTTGTCTACTGTTGAGGAGTCCTGCGAGACTCTTCTGACGTTTCCTCTCGAGCTGCGAACTCCCAACTCCCTCAAGGATCAACCAACCCAATCAGGACTTTGACACTGACTGGACTGACTTCTCCCCCAGGGAAAGGGGAAGTGGACAGAGAGACGCACAACAAATTATACAAGATTAAATCTTCGGTTGATTGTGTCTCTCTCTAGGAAGTGCTCCAGGCCGAAGACCTTTTCTTAAGGAATGTTCTGCGCTGCTTTCACGCTACGCTGTGATGCAATATTAACAACAATTACTCAGTTGTTGTCCTCTTGCTTAACTTAGATTATCAACTAACATTGTGGTTACTGACCATTTATCCGTCTGGCCCTTGATCACACTTTACAGGAGTTTTTAGTTTTAACTCTGGCTCTGAATCTTGACACCTTCAAATAAACAGAGCTTGTCAGAATAGCGTAACACTTTTGCTAAAACAAACTAATTAGATTAATTGGGTTAGTTTTAACTGAACTTAGGAACTTCATGCAGGGTCATACCTGAGTCTTTAATTACTTCTTCTGTTAGAGGATTCTGCAGTAGGAAGACAGGAAATAACAGCCTATCTAAATTCACTCTGCTATCTAAGGTTATTATTCCTGACTGACCTTGTAAATATGCCAACCCTTCTTACATAACTCTGTTATTTAACCAACATAACACAGAATTACTCATTCTAATTCAGTTTGCCAATGTTACACTTTTGCCTTTATCAAGGCTTGTTTTGTCTCCACAGTCTGCCTTTTGAGCGCTTAAATCTGTACAATGCTTGGCTCTATGCAGCTGCTGACATTAGTCTCTTCCAAGACTTGTTTGGAATCTCACAGCAAAAACAAGCGTTAATCCTTTAGATAAATAGTTCCTGCTAAACCTTGCTGAGCCACTTGCCTTGTCAAGGTTTGTTTCTTGGTTTACTCTACATGACGAGCAGTTTCCCTTTTTAGCGTCGTTTGCGAGTTTTACTAAAATTAACCTTTGCCACGTTAATTTTAAGTCAGTCAAGTTGCTCGTGGCACCTTTAAAATAATTAATCTCTTACTGTCCTTTTCACATGAGCTGCGCAGCGCTGACAGGAGACTTGAACTGCCGGCAGAGAGGGAGCGGGTAAACAAACCTCCCGACAGCTTCAGAGAAGTACCGGAGTCCGGCTGCGTCGTCTTCTTCAAACACCATTAATCAGCGGCGCTGACAGCCAGGGCTTCGGGAACCTCACAAGACAGGATTTCACGAGTTGGGATAAAGGGGCTTTAATTATTCAGAAAGGGAACAGGAGATAACAAGACTGAAGGGGACTACGCGGGAGCAGAAGCTCTCGTCAAGCTCAACGAGAGACAAAGCGTTTGACAGTTGTCGGAAACGCATATTTATAGCTTCAGCCACGAGACTCAGCGCGAGCCTCTTTCATCACAACACAAAGCACGAGGGCTGGCGCGAGCCTGTCTCAATAGAGCGCACATTCTAGGAGTTTGCTCATATCCCAGTTAATAAATAAACAAGCATTGCCAAAGGCAATTATCAAAACTAACTTAACTAAATGGATTCTAACTAAAATTTAATATTGGAAATAATAAACAAAATGTACCCACTGACCTAAATTAACCCTAATGATTCACAAGATGTAACCTGAACCAGTTCTGAGTCAGAGTTTAATTAAGACGACCGGTAACACCCCTAACACTTAGGACTTGGAATACAAGAGGTAGCGCACAAGCCGCAAATCGCAGGGCCACATTGTAAACATAGGCAACAACTGAATATGATCATTACTACTATTCCTAGGAATGATAGTACTTTCCATCCCCAAGCAGATATTATACTCCAGAGCCAACCGGACCATGTCCAGGTGCCTGGATTCTGGTGCAACTGATGGGCTATCTTGTGAAGTCTGGTTATAGCTGAATAAACAGACGGTGCGTTATTAGGAATGAAAATGCAACAACTAGATCCGATGACTCTACAAGCTCCACCCCTATCGGCCAGAATGACGTCAAGAACAAGGCGGTTCTGAAGAACGACAAATCTCATAGCAGATTGCTCTTCTGTTAAGTTACCTAGAGCGGAAGTAGTCTCATTCACTACTGCTTCAAGGGTTCTGGTTAACCTACGTATTAGCTTACTATTCTGGATAGGTCCTATGAAGAAAAAGAAACCTTTATTGAAGTCTGTATACTGTTCTAAGGCAGTTTCAGTTTGATCGACAATTGGGGACTCGATCTCCCTTCTATGTCTGATGTGTACTAGATGTGTATTTCTGTGATAATCGGATGGGGCTAGAAAAACTGGTGGCAGTAGGAAGGCAATGTAACATGTTCCATCCCAATCTAGGGGCAGACGTACATATGCGGTCTGACCACATACAAAATACGAATGACGTGAGGCTTTGAAATTAGATTTCCCACTGTCACTGTACTTGACCACAGTAGTACAATCACTGTGTCCTAGATGTACTGAACCATTCTTTCGGACACATAATTCGCCTTTTACTGGTAGAACTGTAATAGCAGGCAAGTCTGGAGTAGTCTCGGACTGAACATTCAAAACCATGAAATTCGAGGAATAATTACCTAGATCATATACTTCATTTTCTAGATCTAACCCTGTCCTATGGGAAAGACCTTCCTTGTCTGGGAAACATGTTCTATTCAGAAGGGACTTATCGTCTAAGGATGATGTTAACGTAAACCATGCTCCACACGAACCATTGTGTGAAAACGGATAGGGAAAGAGTGGCAGAACTCCCTTCGGTGTCTGGTAAGGGGGGAGTCGACCACACACCCAACAATTAGTGGCATTGCTGGTCTGGTGTGAATAGTGTAACATTCGGATAAAAGTATTGTTGCGCATGGCAAGTCGGTAGGATAACTCGTGAGGAGGTAGTTCACTAAAAGTGTGCTCTACTGTATTATTAGAGGAAAGATGTACATGTGAATCAAGAGGAGGAAAAAATACATGTAAGACGTAACTTATACATGTGATCGTAAGACTCAGAAATAACATAAACAATAACGTAATAATACATCTGCTTCGCAGATTTTTACAATAACGTATTTTCTTGGAGTTTCGTCTAACTCTCTCACTATGGGGGTCTATCTCATACATGTCAGGAACCTGTCTAACCGCTTCACCCGAGAGGGACTTAAACAATTAAACTGTCTGACTTGCTAGACCTTAACTTGATTTTATACTCCTGCTGCGGAGTTTTCTCTAACCGGGGAAGTTTAGAGTCAGTATCGGGGCAGTCCTTGAAAAAAGTCTTTGGACGGAGTCCATGAAAACGCTTGATGTGGCTGGAGTGAAGCCACCCTTTTCTTCCTTCTAGCTTTACGGCGGTCCTTGTGGTCATCAGAACAAGTTTTGGCTCTTTCCAGCGGGGCTCCAGCGGACTTGAACGATCAAAGTTCCTCACTAGAACGAGGTCGCCTGGAATGACCTCGTGCGGTTTCACTTGGGTGTTGTCTGGAAAAGCAGCCGCGACCTGTGAACGACAAGAGAGTAGTGCAGACATCAAGGAAGCTAGGTAATCTGTCAGCATATTACTGTCAACATCGGTAATTTTACGTGGCATAGGTGTACCCCACATATTCGGGGGACGGCCGAATACCACTTCATATGGTGACAGACCTGAACGGGAGTGAGCGACCATTCTCATGTAAAAAAGGGCGACTGGCAGGGCTACCATCCAATCTACACCTTTCTCGGCACAAACTTTTGCAATACGTATTTTCAGAGTCTGATTGTGTCTCTCGACGAGGCCAGCTGCCTCGGGGTGTCGTACGCAGTGGAACTTCCACTGGTACCCTAACAGAAGAGATACTTGTTTCATGAGTTCGGATGAGAATGGCTGGCCGTTGTCTGAATACACGACCCTGGGCAAACCATAGCGTGGGAAAAACTCACGAACCAACTGCCTGGCAGTGGTCGCGGCAGTGTAATCTGGAACTGGATATGCTTCTGTCCATCTGGACAAAGCGCATACAACTACGAGGACATACTTGAAACCTCGACATCGATCCATCTGAATATAATCCATCTGGAGGACTTCAAAAGGGTGGTCAGGAGGATGGAATCCACCTTGTTCCACCGGAACACCTTTACCTGGATTGAACTGACAACAGATCATGCAGGTACGCACTTTCTGCTTGGCTGCTGCTCGTAAATGCTTGTTAAACCAAAGGTTCTGGATGCTGTCTAACATGGCTTTTTCTCCTAAGTGTGCTGGACTGTGTGCTGTATTAATAATGACTTGAACCATAGAGTCGGGGAGAAACCATGTGGCTTTTCCCTTCGTCAACCATCCCTGATCTGTCTGGACCCCTCCTTGTTCAGACCATTTCTTGATTTCGTCTGGGGTAGCGTGTGACTGTATGTCTAGTACGTCTTGTGTAGGATCCTTGACCGTCATGCAAGTTGTCAGGACTGAAACGTCTGTCTTTGTCTTGTCAGCTGGAATGTCTGGAGTCTGAGCTGTAAGCTTGGCTGTTCGATCTGCTAGATCGTTACCTTGGGAAATGGTGTCAGTGGCTTTCGTATGTGCTTTGCACTTCATGATGGCAATGGCTTTCGGTAAATGTATTGCTTCTAACAGAGCTTGAATGAGGGGGCCATGCTGAATCCTGGCTCCATGAGAGGTCATGAAACCTCTTTCTTGCCAAAGGACTCCAAAGTCGTGAACGACTCCGAATGCATAACGTGAATCTGTATATATGTTTACTTTCAGGTTCTTGGCTTGTATGCAGGCTTGGGTCAGAGCGATGAGCTCTGCTGCTTGAGCAGACAGGGTGTCAATACGAAGTGTTTCTATAACTTTAGTTTCAGTAGTCACTGCATACGCAGCTACTAACTCTCCTGTACTTGTTCTCATACATGAACCATCCACATAAAGTGTCAGGTCTGGATCAGGTAATGCAATGTCCGTCAAGTCTTGTCTTGGCTTTGTCATGGTGTTGATAACTTCCACACAGTCATGTGTGGCAGGATTTGATGTATTCGAGGGTAACAGTGTAGCAGGATTTAAAATGTTGCAGCGTCTGATGTCTATATGTGGCTGAAACAGTGTCAGTTCATATCCTGTTAAACGTGCAATTGTCAGGTGCTGAGTCTGTGTTCGGTTTAAAAGAACTTCCACGGAGTGTGGAACTTGTACTGTCAGGGAGTGTCCTAACACTATGGAATCACTTTGTCTGATAGCTAGAGCTGTGGCTGCAACTGACTTGAGGCACGCAGGCAGAGCCTGGGCTACTGGATCTAATGTGCTAGAAAAATAAGCACAAGGCTTGTGTTGTCCTGCTTGATCTTGTGTGAGAACAGATAATGCTGTACCATCACGTTCAGTAACAAAAAGTGTAAAAGGCTTACTGTAGTTTGGTGTCGCTAACACAGGCGCATTACATAAAGCTTTCTTTAACTCATTGAAAACAAGTGTATGTTCCTGGGTCCAAGGGAGGACAGTCGATGTGGCTGCCTCCTGTGTCGTTAACTGTATCAGTGGTTTGGCTAGATATGCGTACTGAGGAATCCATTGTCTGCAGTAAGAAGTGAGGCCGATGAAAGCTCGTACCTCCTTCTGTGTCTTGGGCTGTGGAAGATGTGCTATTAACTGGATACGGTCTGGTGTCAACTGTCTACCCCTCTTGGACAGTAAGTGTCCAAGGTATACCACTTGCTGGACACAGAATTGCAGTTTGGAAGGGGACACCTTGTGCCCCATGTCTGCCAGGAAATACAAGACTGTCAGTGACGCACGTTCGCAGTCACGTTCTGTACGGGCCGTGATCAATAGATCATCGACATACTGGAGCAGGGCAGTGTCAGTTGGCATGTGAATACTGTCTAGTTGTCTTTTAAGTGCTTGACTGTAAGCATGG
This sequence comes from Lissotriton helveticus, assembly GCF_964261635.1. NCBI lineage: Eukaryota > Metazoa > Chordata > Amphibia > Caudata > Salamandridae > Lissotriton > Lissotriton helveticus. The sequence goes on from NC_136068.1 coordinate 32,029,071, forward strand.
GCGTAAAATCCGCTCCGCTCGCGGATTTTTCGGATTTTCGGCAAATTCGCAATCCGCGAACGCTCGCGAATTTGTCGAAAATCCGTGAATCCGCTCGCGGCGGATTTTTTGCTTGGTTGCGGCGCGCGGCGTGGTGCACGGCGTTCACTTTCCGTCATTTTAGCGTTTGCCGAGTTGTTTTTCTTTGCGAGTGACGCGCCATTTTAGATCTTGCTACGTGTTCCCGCGGGAGTTTGTCGCCCGCGAATACGTACTCGCGGCTTGCCACCTTGCACAGCACACCTCGCGAGAGTTCGCAATTGCGAACACGTAGTTGCGGCGGAAAGGAACAATCTCGCACTTGCGAAATAGAGATTTTGCAATTTCGCACAAGAAAATCACCAGCAAACAGGATAAACCTTCAGAAAATTATGATTTTTATCAGAATCACTCCTCAGGTTGACATTTGCATGGCCTTTTTTTTTGCAAGGAGTCCATTTTGGGGGGGGGAGTAAGGAAGTGCCCCACAGTCTCCAACTTCCTGTTCCTGTCCAGCAGGCTCCTCCCAGTGCTTTGTCCATCTCCTGGTCACTTTCATTTGGATCTGGAGCTGGAAGGATTACTTTTTGTGGGTGCTGCTGGATATTTGGATTTGAGGCCTTTTTGACTGTCTTTGGATCACTTTTGGATTAGAAATCAACTTTCACAAGTAAGTTTGTTTGGGGCATTACAGTTGCTGCAAGTACAATTTTTGAACTTTTTCAGAAAATTAAATAAATTATATTGTGGGTAGCCACAGTATCCAGTAGGACCAGGGTTGGTTATGGGTGCATGATACAACTGTTTTGTTGAATTTAAACACCATTGAGGCCATGGATGGGCTGGGATTGTGCAGATTTTATTGTTTTTTGTCGTTTTTTTGGGCCTGCTGGTGTGGCCCTTTGCCCAGGGGTGGTGAGTGTTGCATGGGCCTAGTCTTTCTGTGGGGTGTCTTCTTGAATTTAAACATAATTGAGGCCATGGATGGGCTGGGATTGTGCTTATTTTATTGTTTTTTGTCGTTTTTGGGGGGCTGCTGGTGTGGCCTTTTGCTTGCCCAGGGGTGGTGGTGGTGCATGGACTGAGTGTGCCTGTGGTGTGGTCTCACTCTCTTTGATGTAAACATCATGGATGGCATTGGATTGTGGTGATTTCTGGCTGTTTTTCTGTTTTTTGGGGGTGTACTGTTGATGTGGACTGGCCATGTGGGTGGTGGTGGTGGCCATCTTGAGTGCTGGCTGGTACCGGCAACATGTGCTTGGGGTGTAAGGGGGCCATTTTGAGGAGAGGCAGTGTCTGAGGCCTGCACTTATTTAGCCTACTTTTCATCCCTTATGCCCAGGGGTAGTGAGTGTTGCATGGGCCTAGTGTTTCTGAGGGGTGTCTTCTTGAATTTAAACACCATTGAGGCCATGGATGGGCTGGGATTGTGCAGATTTTATTGTTTTTTGTCGTTTTTTTGGGCCTGCTGGTGTGGCCCTTTGCCCAGGGGTGGTGAGTGTTGCATGGGCCTAGTCTTTCTGTGGGGTGTCTTCTTGAATTTAAACATAATTGAGGCCATGGATGGGCTGGGATTGTGCTTATTTTATTGTTTTTTGTCGTTTTTGGGGGGCTGCTGGTGTGGCCTTTTGCTTGCCCAGGGGTGGTGGTGGTGCATGGACTGAATGTGCCTGTGGTGTGGTCTCACTCTCTTTGATGTAAACATCATGGATGGCATTGGATTGTGGTGATTTCTGGCTGTTTTTCTGTTTTTTGGGGGTGTACTGTTGATGTGGACTGGCCATGTGGGTGGTGGTGGTGGCCATCTTGAGTGCTGGCTGGTACAGGCAACATGTGCTTGGGGTGTAAGGGGGCCATTTTGAGGAGAGGCAGTGTCTGAGGCCTGCACTTATTTTGCCTACTTTTCATCCCTTATGCCCAGGGGTAGTGAGTGTTGCATGGGCCTAGTGTTTCTGAGGGGTGTCTTCTTGAATTTAAACACCATTGAGGCCATGGATGGGCTGGGATTGTGCAGATTTTATTGTTTTTTGTCGTTTTTTTGGGCCTGCTGGTGTGGCCCTGTGCCCAGGGGTGGTGAGTGTTGCATGGGCCTAGTCTTTCTGTGGGGTGTCTTCTTGAATTTAAACATAATTGAGGCCATGGATGGGCTGGGATTGTGCTTATTTTATTGTTTTTTGTCGTTTTTGGGGGGCTGCTGGTGTGGCCTTTTGCTTGCCCAGGGGTGGTGGTGGTGCATGGACTGAGTGTGCCTGTGGTGTGGTCTCACTCTCTTTGATGTAAACATCATGGATGGCATTGGATTGTGGTGATTTCTGGCTGTTTTTCTGTTTTTTGGGGGTGTACTGTTGATGTGGACTGGCCATGTGGGTGGTGGTGGTGGCCATCTTGAGTGCTGGCTGGTACAGGCAACATGTGCTTGGGGTGTAAGGGGGCCATTTTGAGGAGAGGCAGTGTCTGAGGCCTGCACTTATTTTACCTACTTTTCATCCCTTATGCCCAGGGGTAGTGAGTGTTGCATGGGCCTAGTGTTTCTGAGGGGTGTCTTCTTGAATTTAAACACCATTGAGGCCATGGATGGGCTGGGATTGTGCAGATTTTATTGTTTTTTGTCGTTTTTTTGGGCCTGCTGGTGTGGCCCTTTGCCCAGGGGTGGTGAGTGTTGCATGGGCCTAGTCTTTCTGTGGGGTGTCTTCTTGAATTTAAACATAATTGAGGCCATGGATGGGCTGGGATTGTGCTTATTTTATTGTTTTTTGTCGTTTTTGGGGGGCTGCTGGTGTGGCCTTTTGCTTGCCCAGGGGTGGTGGTGGTGCATGGACTGAGTGTGCCTGTGGTGTGGTCTCACTCTCTTTGATGTAAACATCATGGATGGCATTGGATTGTGGTGATTTCTGGCTGTTTTTCTGTTTTTTGGGGGTGTACTGTTGATGTGGACTGGCCATGTGGGTGGTGGTGGTGGCCATCTTGATTGCTGGCTGGTACAGGCAACATGTGCTTGGGGTGTAAGGGGGCCATTTTGAGGAGAGGCAGTGTCTGAGGCCTGCACTTATTTTGCCTATTTTTCATCCCTTATGCCCAGGGGTAGTGAGTGTTGCATGGGCCTAGTGTTTCTGAGGGGTGTCTTCTTGAATTTAAACTCTATTGAGGCCATGGATGGGCTGGGATTGTGCAGATTTTATTGTTTTTTGTCGTTTTTTTGGGCCTGCTGGTGTGGCCCTTTGCCCAGGGGTGGTGGTGAGTGTTGCATGGGCCTAGTCTTTCTGTGTGGTGTCTTCTTGAATTTAAACATAATTGAGGCCATGGATGGGCTGGGATTGTGCTTATTTTATTGTTTTTTGTCGTTTTTGGGGGGCTGCTGGTGTGGCCTTTTGCTTGCCCAGGGGTGGTGGTGGTGCATGGACTGAGTGTGCCTGTGGTGTGGTCTCACTCTCTTTGATGTAAACATCATGGATGGCATTGGATTGTGGTGATTTCTGGCTGTTTTTCTGTTTTTTGGGGGTGTACTGTTGATGTGGACTGGCCATGTGGGTGGTGGTGGTGGCCATCTTGAGTGCTGGCTGGTACAGGCAACATGTGCTTGGGGTGTAAGGGGGCCATTTTGAGGAGAGGCAGTGTCTGAGGCCTGCACTTATTTTGCCTACTTTTCATCCCTTATGCCCAGGGGTAGTGAGTGTTGCATACTTGCATGTCCGTAGTCTTTCTGTGGGGTGTCTTCAATGTAAACATCAAGGATGGCATGGGATTGTGCTAATTTTTCTGTGTTTTGTCGATTTTTTGGGGTGTATAACTGAACTGATGTTCCTCTGTCTTCCATTGCTTTTAGGTGCACAAGAAGACTCAAGAGAACCACCAGTGCCAGGAAGAAGTCCTGCAGCGGTGTGTGCAGCATAACGTCACGCGACGTCACGTCTGGACACAGAACCCTCTGCAACTCGTGCAACTGCTGCCTGCTGACCTGCTCTGAAGAGGATGGCCCCAAAAAAAGTAACCCGTAGCTCCTCTAGCAAGAAAGGTGCCAGTAAGGAGCAGAAGAAGCAAGTTACCAAGGAGACTGGTGTGCCGCCCGCCCCTTTTTTTGGGAGTAAAAAAAAAAGTATGCCTGCAGCAGCAGCAGCGGGATCTGCTGGGGACCAAGCTGGCAGCAGCACCCCCGCTCCATTGGGCTCAGTGCCACCACCACCACCACGCCAACTTATGTCCAAGCCCTTGAGTGCTGCAGAGGCAGCCAGTATAGTTCTTGAATCACCATCGACCAGTGATGTTGGCTCATCGCAAGAAAGCAGCAGCAATGTCCCTCAATCAACACAGGTTGTTGTAGCTCATCTGACGAGTGTTGAACAACCACAGCCGCAACAACAATCACATGTGCAAGTACAAGCCCAAGTACATGTGGAAGGAGAGGCAGCGCAAGGAGATGCGCAAGCAGAGGTGCATGGAGGGTCACAACAAGTGCCCACAATAGTTGTTCCTCCCGAAGTAGGGGCACATCAGGAAATCGACAATCAAGGCGAGGTATCATTTGAGGAAGCCACTCCTCCTGATGATCCTTCATTGTCTTCCACACCCCTAGCAAGGAAGAGATCAAGGGTGGTGTCTACATCCTCTTCAAGCACACCTCCTTCTGATGATACGGATCAAACTTGGGAACCAGCACCACAGCCGTCTGAGAGTGAGGCACACCATGATCCAACAAAGGTAGTTAAGCGTAAAAGGAAGCTCGTCCAAAGTCTCAGAGTTATGGAGTGTGATGAGGCTCAACAAGAAGTGGCGGATACTGCTGCTGATGAAGACTCTGCCAACGACGACCCAGTCATCATAAAGGTCACTGCAGCCCCAGCGGGCATGCAGCAAACAGACATTTTGACCCTAGCCCGAAGAGCTGCTGCGCGTGATGATGATGATGATGATGTTGTCGATGAGGAGGCAGTGGAAACACCACAATCATTGGAGTTAAGTAGTACACCAACTCGTCCCGCTTCCATATTTCTTTCTGGCAAGAAGAGACCTCCGTCAACCTCGACCTTAATTAGTGGCGGTGAAAGTGGAAAACGTACAAAAGTTGGGCAATCCAGATCCTCCACTTCATCTGGCATTAGCTTCATGACCACCACCACCAGTATCGCCGCCTCCTCCAGGTCCCACAGACACTTCAAGTCCCCAGTTTGGGACTTCTTTACTGTTTGTCCCAAAAATCCAAAGTTTGCCATTTGTACCCTTTGTAAGCTTGCAGTTAGTCGTGGTAAGTCAGGTACCAACTATGGTACCGGCGGCCAGAGTGGTCATCTTGAGAGAAAGCACGCTGTCAAATGGTTTGCGCACCTAGATGCGATCAAGAAAGGCCAAAATCAAGGAAACGTTGATGTTTCATCTGATGATGACGAGCAGGAAGAAGACGTGTCAAACACGTCCCTTACACCCAGTACCCCTGTCAGCAGCACACCCAATGTGAGGCACACTAAGAGTGTTGGAGCGAGTGAGACACCAACGCACAAAAGTTCACCAGCGAGCAAAATTGGGTCAACGAAGTCATTATCAGCCCGTAAATGCTTGGTTCAGGGCAACATTAGAACAATGCTTACTTCAGACGTGCCATATGAACGCAACCACCCACTGACGCGTCTGTATAACACTAAGCTGGCTAAAATGCTAGCTGTGGACCTTCTACCTTTTTCTTTTGTAGAAGCGGTAGGTTTTCTTGAATTAGTTGCAACGCTCTGCCCTAAATGGAAGGTTCCGAGCCGGTTCTATTTTGCCAGAGTTGCGGTTCCAGCACTACATGAAGATGTGCTGCAGGCGATTGGGGCAGCTTTGCAGAAGAGTGCTGTTCACACAATACATCTGACAACAGACATGTGGACCAGTGGCCCAGGCGATGATTACATGTGCATCACTGCACACTGGGTCTCTTTTTCAGGTGTTAAAGCAAAGCTAAACGCAGGTGTTGACCCGGACCAAGTTTTCAAAGCTGCTCGGAAACATGCAACACTAGCCATGTTTGGCTTGGAGAAAAGTCACACAGCAGAAAACCTTTTGGAAGAGTTTGACAAAAAGGTCTTGACAATGCTATCCCCCCTAAAACGCAAGATTGGTTATGTTTCCACGGATAATGGCGCCAATGTAGTTAAGGCCATGTTCATTGGTGACCATGTTAGAGTGCCGTGTTTGGCGCACTGTATCAACCTGGTAGTTCAAAAATTCTTGAGTGATAAAGAGAGTCCAGCGTTCGAGGTAATGGCCACCTGCCGCAAAATGTGCAACCATTTCAGCCATTCTTTTAAGGCCCGGAAGCATCTGCGGAGACTGCTACTTCAACGTAGAATGCCAGTGAAAGCACTCATCCAGGAGGTGGCAACACGTTGGAACTCAACCTTCTACATGCTTGAGCGTCTGTATGAGCAGTATACGGTACTCGATCACTATTTCTTGACAGAGGCTACATCTCAGAAGGAGGACCTGCGGATGAGTAAGGCGCAATGGGACATAGTTAAAAGCCTGACAGACATGCTTCGTCCTTTTGAGTTCTTCACGCGTGCAGTCAGCCAGGAGGACTGTAATTTGGGAAAAGCTATCCCATTGTTGTGCATACTGGAGCACCAACTGATGGCGGTTTCTTCTGAGTTTGAAAAAGATGAAAAAAAAAAAAAACATTTCATTTTGTCTGAGAAATTATTACATCGCCTACGTGGTGATGAACGTCTTCAAAACATCAACTCAGATCAGCATTACATTTGTGCTACTATTCTGGATCCACGCTACAAAAAGGCGCTGGCAGACAACGCATTCTTTCCTTTCGCTGATGCAGATGTTCAAAAGTACAAACATTGGTTAGCCTGGTCAGCCAAGAGGTTTGAAAAAGAACGGCAGGTTATTGAAGGAGAAGCCAGTACATCAGCATCAGCATCAGCAGGCCATCCGCAGTCACAAGAATCCACTTCTGCACCTGTGGCTGGGGCACAAGTGACCTCTCAGCCGTTAAAGACACCGGCAACTGGATCATCTGCACCACACACAATGACAACACTAACAGTGGCTGGGGAGGAGGATTGGCTAAGTTTGATGGGGTATGGTTCTCGAAAAAATGTCACAGGCACAGCAAAAAGTAAGCAAAGTGGAGGAACAGTTGATGACCTTGAGTCGATGGTGCAGGACTATCTGAATGACTCAACAGAGGTCTTCCTTAATGATGAGCCATTGCAGTATTGGCATGGCAAAAAACAATTGTGGCCACAGCTCTTCAACCTGGCTATAAACTATTTGTCTTGCCCACTCGCAAGTGTGTCTTCTGAACGTGTTTTCAGTGCTGCTGGTGGCATTGTAACTCCCAAACGGAGCCGCCTCTCGCCCAAAAATGTGGAGCGGCTGACAATGATCAAGATGAATCAGCACCTCATACCACCAGATTACAAAGTACGAGAAAGCACGCCGCATGAAGACGAGGAGGACAGCAACGTAGATGAGGGGATTTTTTCTCTGTTCGGTGCCACTGACCTCATCCAGCCTGAATTCACAGAGTATGATGACGAAATCTTGTTCTTATTCCCTGACACCGAGCCCTGAAAATGAGACAATCAATCAAGAACTTTCTTTTTCGTCCTTATTCACTTTTATTCCTGTGTGCTTTGTGTCTCTCTTTCTTTGTTTTGCACAGTTAATTTAATTCAAACTTTAATCACCTAATCCCAAAAACAAGACCATCATCAGAACTGTCTTCACTTGTTTGCTTATTGATTTGAAGGTGCCGCAGTCTACATTCCTCAGGTTCACAAGTTCTGAAGAACATGCTCCTCTATCCTGCTCCTCCAGACTGCGATTTCCCTCCAAGCAGAGTGCTGGATTACGCCCAATGAAGAAAGACTCAGCACTTGTGGGGGTGTTGTACTTCTTTGCGGGTGAGTTGACGGATTTGGGCCCATTGCTGTGAAGCTCTAATAATGGACAAAAGTGTTTTGGACCAAATATGAGGTGGAAATTTCTTGCCGTTTTTGCTGACTTGCTTGCCTTTGAGGTGCTCTTTGGCGGGGTTCCGGGGGTTTGTGTGTAATTTTTGGTGTCTGTCGAAGCACTGCTGCGACAGTCTAATCTTGATTGCATTTGCTTTTCAGGAAATCCGTGGTGGAAAACAGGAGTTATGATGATTGATGATGATGACCTAGCTGAACAGCGCCGCATTTGGAACGAAGGCCGAGGGATATTGTAAGTATGAGATTTAGCTTTTTCGCTGTTTGGGGGTGTTGTCGGGTGGTTTTTTGCGGGTGGGTTGGCGGGTCTTGCCTGGGGCATTCCTGGGAAGGTCTAATACCGGATAGAAGTGTTTTGGACAAAATCCATAAGGAACAGCCTTTTTTTTGCCATTTCTTCAGACATCTTGCTCAATGTAGCGTTTTGGGGGGCTTCCTGCTGTTCGTGGGTGGGTTGCGGCCGGGGTCTCTGTCGAAGCACTGCTGCGACAGTCTAATCTTGATTGCATTTGCTTTTCAGGAAATCCGTGGTGGAAAACAGGAGTTATGATGATTGATGATGATGACGACCTAGCTGCACAGCGCCGCGTTTGGACCGAAGGCCGAGAGACATTGTAAGTATGAGATTTAGCTTTTTCGCTGTTTGGGGGTGTTGTGTCGGGTGTTTTTTTGCGGGTGGGTTGGCGGGTCTTGCCTGGGGCATTCCTGGGAAGGTCTAATACCGGCTAGAAGTTTGTTGGACAAAATCCATAAGGAAACACCAGTTTTGGCACTTTTTGTAAGTTAGGGTTCGTTAGGGTTAGCCCTAGCAGCAGGATTGCATGTGTTTAGGGGGGTTCTATTGCAACGCGGTTCTGTTGTTGTAGAGCACTGTTGGAGCGATGCTGGCTATGGATACTTTTGCTTGCTTGCAAGTGGTTTGAATACAATCCACGGTCTGTATTTGGGCCTACTGTTACTTTCAAAGTACGTTTTGTAAGCATTTTTCTGCTAGGCATCGTTTTTGGAGATATGATTGGGGTTCTTCTACATTTTTGCGACTGGCTTTAGTAAGGGTCTTGGTGGGAGCATTGCTGGGAAGGTCAAATTTTGTTCTAAAACACAGTAGTACACCCACCTTGAGGGGAAAGATCCGCTATAATATTTTGGCCATACTTATTGATCCTTAAAAAGGTGACTCAGACAGAGCACGCAATTTCAAAAATATTGTACTGTCTATTAGGGAAATCAAAGTGTCACTTTTTGAACCACACAGCGTACATACCTTTTATTTATTTATCAGTGGTATTGTAATAGCACTTCCTGTTTTCCGTTCAATAATTACAGGCCGGGTTTCAGTCAACATCCGCCAGGCAGGCAGTGGACAGGGTGTCTCTTCTGTCAGTGGTCACCACATTGATGGACGAAGCGTCAGCTGGAATGGAGGAGTGCCGCCAATAAGAGGAATTGTTTGCTGCATGCAACTTACTTACCAATTTCAACAGGACAACTCCAACAACATACGCAATACAGATACAGTATCCATTGTTGTCTTTTATTCTATGAGTGTGACTGCATGTGCTTACCTTTAGTTTGTAACCAAAGATTGTCTGTATCTTCAATTATTGTTTGTCCATGCGCTGCTTTTTTTTTCTTCTCTCAACAAAACCTACCCAAAAAGAAACCCCCATTCCCATCCATTTTACAAACCCTAACCCTCTTCCCCCGGGCTGTGTTGTTTTGCTTGATGTCTGACTAAAATGACATCAATAATTCCACACACTTGCTGGGGAGGATAAGGCCATAGCAGCAACAGGCTGGTGAAGGAATACGAGGATATCTTCTAGACTTACTCAGCTTCAGTACTATATCTTCTAGTAGTAGTAGCCAATGTCAAATAAATTCAACGCAAGTACTAGTTATACTTGCAAGCAAATACTTTACCATTTGTTAGGCTACATTATGGCACTGTTCTAGTGTACTGTCACCTGCTATTTTCTCGATCGTACCGTAACCGTTGTAATGCTACAGTAAGGAGGACAAACAAGGTTTCGTTTTCTTTTTTTCCATAGGCATGCAACTGCCACTGTGTCACACCACTAGTACCACCGGAATGAGGAAATGTCACCCGCCCAGGATTGACAACGTTAATCCCCATTTCACCTGGAGCCAGCCCTGGGCCTAGCCCTAATTTCTAACACAAATTACAGGTAAGATAAGCGTTTGGTGGGAGGTAGTATAATGGAGTATTATTTCGGAGTAGACAAGAGATTGACGGTTGTACTACTAAAGTCCTACGACTGTTCAGGAAAACAAAGTTACTGTTACACCCCCGCCCCCCACCCCCCAGACTGAAAAGCAGTAAAAAAACAGGTATGGTCAGATAAAGTTGAAAAATATATTTATTTAGCCCTAACAAAATAATCTCCCTCACCCACCCTAACCCCAATGATTGTCTCTGAAACGTCCCAAAACGATCCCAACTCCCAAATCCCACCCCCCAAAAGTCTATAAAAAAAGGGCAAGGGACACTCCACTACTGGAGGGTGCTGGTGCTGGTGCATGATGCGGCATGGGCATCATACTCCTTGCGGAGGGTGGCAAGCTCGGAGCGGAGGCCCTTAACCAAGTTCTTATACCTCAGGACCTCCTGCTCCAGGTTGGACATGCGGACTCGTAGGCGGCGTTGGCGTTCCTTGCAGCTCCTGTGGGGGGCAGCTGGTATTTCGGTTGCTTGGCGGTGGCGGTCGTCTTTCTTAGCCCGGCTCGGTCCCGCTGGCTTAGTCACGGAGGAGGATGCAGTGGTCACAGTCGAGGATGTTGCCCCGCTCGACTGCGTGTCCTCCTCCTCCTCCAGGGCCACCAGCCGCCGATACTCGGCGACTGTGGCCTCCAGCCTCCGTTGCCGGGCCAATCTAGCCTGCTCCCTCCTTGTTGTTGATTTGGAAGGAGCAACTATATGAAGAAAGAAAGACATAGTCTGTAACCAATGCTCCTTATTAATAACACAAAGTGATTGAGCCGAAAGTTGGGTCACAGAGTACAAGTAGCAAATTGAAAGCACAGTACATAACTATTGAGGACAGTATCTATGTAACCTCCCACTTCTGCATCCTTGCTCTAACAGTAGTGGTAGTTTAATGAACTAATTCTACGACCCCTATGGACTTCCATTACAGTCGACTATGACAGTACACCAGTCTTATTCTTCTTCTTCTCTCTTGTTTAGGGAAATGGGTACGTTATCTTATGCAAGCCGGCAGAATGACATGGACACAGCACAGTGAAGTTGCACCCGAGAAAAAAAGTTGCACACCATGATGAGTGAGACAGACTTGCGTTACTGTACCGGTCCAGTACATGCAGGTGGTGAAGCTATTACTTTTCTATTACGGGTGGCACTGAGAATACTCTGTTACAAGGGCTACTGCTTAATTAATTTACCTTTCACCCTACAGTGCAAATGAGTACTAGAAAAGGAAACTGAAGAAGCTAACTAATTTGATTATCTATCACTTCACATGGGACGTATTTAATGACAGATGAGATGACTTTAGGTGCTTTGCTTAATATTGAGTGAACAGTGATACACCCACACATGAATGACGTACTACAAGTAAACTAAAGTTATTAAGAGAGGTACGGAGTGTCCACCGTAATAACCAGATATATGCTGTGAATGCAAACGCAATACAAAGTACTGCTACTATTCATGGTAGTATTGGACACATTTACAATTTCTTTTCCTTGCCTTCCCTGCACTGGGACGGACGTGCGGGTGCGGTGGTACATGCTCTTCAAGGTAACACTTACTTCACCTGGCGACCATCTACTCTCTCTAGATACACATGTGCTATCTAAGAGTCAGAGAATACCATGCTCCAGGCATCCATTCAGTCAAAGTATACGCACACATACAGTTTCTGTTTCACCCACCCAGGCTGCTGTCCTTCCACCCATCCTTGCTTCATCATTGACCCAGCCATGCACCATACCATATTCTTTCCTTCCCAGCCACCTCTGGGTCCAAGCAAACACATATCGTTCTTCTTTGCCAGCCATCATACAAGTTCGCGTCCCACTTACTTACACCCTTCTTTCGCTTTTCGTTCATCCCATCCATCACGTTCGTCTAAGAACTTATTGGGATTCTTCTCACCAAAAACTTCACAGCTAAGTCGAAGTACATTTCGAGGAGGCTACTACCTGGTTGATTTGTAATTGTAATACACCCGTGCAGAAAGCACACTATGTCTTCAATCTCAATAAGTAAGGAATATATAGCTTACCTGTTTCCGCCACCACCGTTTGATCCCCCACAGGAACGGCCGCCAGCTCTTCTACCGCCGCCTCCTCCCCAGAGGCCTCCGAGTCCTGGTCCAACACAGCCACCTCCGCGCTGGCCCCGTCACCAGATGTTACACCTACAAAGTACATTTAAGAATGTTAGAATACACCACTCACTACTATATAATATTTGGTCTAGGAGAAATGTTAAAAAAACAGAATACAATGTAATAACTTGTGACTGTCTACTCCATAGTAAAAATGTCCCATTTTCCAGGGAAGGCTGTTGTCTTGCTGCACTTTTATGCACAACTGATGAATGCTTGCTTTTGATTTTTAACACGCACCACTTTTTCTCCTAACAGACAGAAGCTTGACTCCTGAGTCCTAAGAACACGACCAGGATCAAGTTCAAACTAGGTGAGAGTTCGGCTCGACCACAAGAAATGTGTCCAATTAATCGTCAGCACTAACCACTTTTCCGTTTACAGTTAAATAGTTTTATGACAAAGTAGATTTTAATAAATGTGTTTACTTTTAATAAAGCTTTTAAACTTAAATAGACTCTGTGGTTTTTGTTCCTCTAGACTAGAGTGGATGAGCTAAAGGTTTTGGAATTTTTGCAAGCATGAATGCCTCTGACACTTCTTGACTGTGCTGTGACTCCGTACTACTCTCTTGTCCTGCGTACGATAATCTAGAGATCATTGGGGATCTATAATCGGTGACTTCGGGAGCTGAATGACTCTGCCACACTATCTAGTCAGTAAGGAGACAGTGCATAGAGGTATTGCTGAATATAATGGGAGTCCAATGGAATTGCCAAATGTCCAATCTTAGTTAGCTACACAGACAGACTAATAAGAATAGTCTAGTAATACCACAGGGAGTCATATTCGAGGCAGGATAAGAATTTATATCCAGTCTACAAGAAGATCAAAGACGATTTAAAAAAAATCGAATGAGGAACGCTAGGAAAAAATAGGTACTGTTTATTAAAATGTAAACTTACTGGGGCCAGCAAAGGAGCCCTCGCCTGCCCGATCCTGGCCTGCATCCTCAGCACCCTCCTCCTGTGTCCTCTTGCCCTTGGGGGGAGCTGATGTACAACATGAAAGAAAGAAAAACCAGAAAACATGGATGAGATTTTTCAACCAAATCAAACATTTCAAAAGAACAATAACAACATATTTTGGAAAAATAGCAAATAGATAGACAACTATTCCACGGGATCTATCTCATGTGGTATACTACGTTATTCGTATTGCCTGATTTGCGGAACGTTGACTTAGAAAGTTCCTATGTAACTCAATAAACAGACTACTAAAGAGGTTTGCCTAGGCCTGGCACTGCAGGCAGCAGTGCGCAACACGTGACAGACAAAGTCCATCCTGCTTGCAGATCAGTGAATACTCAAACTATCAATCCACCCGCCACCACCGCCACTATTTCTTCTTATAGCCATGTGACTGTCTAAAGGAAGGACTGGACTTCAGTCTGTTGGGGCTGATTTAGAAGTCCCTTGCGGAAGTTGCGGCTGATTTTCCTCCATTGTTGCGTGCCTTTTCTGACGCAGCGGCAGAACAAAAGACTCGCCATGGTGTTGGTGCGGCGTATATATTAAAAAAAAACACATATGGGCATATGGGCGATGCATCACGTTGTAAAGCCCTGCGCCATCAGGGGAAGTTCCGGCGCAAGGGAGGGCGTACCTGCGCAGGAACGAATCCTAAAAGTGGCTGAGGGAAATCTACAAGATGTCAATCAGTCACTTTTAGGACAATGATGCATGACTCAAACCCTGCGCGCTTGAAGCCGACGTACGGCTTGATGCAGCATTGGGGAGATAGGGTACCCCAGAGCATTGCTGGAGCTGCGCCATCGTTGGCACGCAACTCCAGCAATGCGCTGCCTTTACGGCACAGATGCGTAAGGCTTCTGTGACGTTTTGGGCCAATGGGTGGTGGTGGCATGGCACACAATTACTGCCGCATCCCTGCTACTTTGCAGGGATGCGCCGGTAATTGAAAATATGACCCTTACTGTCTAGCATTACGCAGTTCTTTTCTTTACAGTACACTCATACATAATTTCTCAGGCCAATGAAATGCTTCTGAACACAACATACAAAACAAAGAAGCATAGTAGCAAGCAAGGCTACTGAGAAGGAGAGCAGTGCACCTGAAATGCATAGAAGATTTTGAAATATAATTTACCTCAATGTAATCGGCAGCATTATTGCTCTTGGTAAAGAACAAAGATTTGCAAATAACAGAGCAGGATAAAACAGAGTAGTAAATGTACTACTACTACTACTCACCAAGCCCGGGGACCTCTACGCCGAGCGCGTCCAGCAAGTCCCGCTCCCGGTCCATGACATCGGTCCAGCGGTGGGTGGCCTGGTTATATGTGCGCCGGACCCCAGAGATCTTGTACATGGCCCGGCACACCTTCTCCCACCGCTTGCGACGCTCCCGGATGCCATAGCCGGTCGCGATCTTGCCGCCTCCCAGGATCGTCTTGGGGAGGCGGCGCTGGACGTGGAAGATCAGTGCCGCCACTTCCTCCGCGCTGAAGATCTCCCTCGGGACCACTTGCTCCCCCCTTAAACGCCCGCACGGGAGCCGGGCACGGGGTGCGGGACCCTTCCCCTTCTCAGGGTGCTTCCCGGCTCCCTTTACCATGGTCTGGGCAGAAATAAACTTAAATGATAAAGAAGAAATAGAATAGTGAAGAAGAAAAGAAAAGAGTTTAAAAAAGTAGTTTAAAAGTAACTAAAAGCTGCAGAAAACACAAAAATATAGAGCTAGAAAAATAGAGGGATAGATAATAAGTAAAATTAGATCAAAAAAACTTCAAACAAGCAAAGGATGGCAGAGATTGAGAGAGGATAGAGAAAGCATGCCCAGAACCATAGCAATGAATGAGAAACAAGATGGCCGCGCCCGTTCACGACCGCGTGGGTAAGTTCGCGCGAGATTTTCCTTGCGAGTACGCGCGAAATTGTACTAGCGAGCAGCACACTTTGCGAGATTACACATAGCGGGCGGAAACGGAATTACGTCACGCCAACAAGATGGCCGCGCCCGTGTACGACCGATAGGGTAACTTGGCAAACGTATAGCTAGAAGCGCCTCGCGAACACGCGCAAGATCACGCGAACATACACGTCGCAACAAAAACAATTTTGTATTCGCACGTATTCGCGGCTTCCGAAATCGATCTCGCACGGATTCGCGCCCCAAAAAACGCGCGAAATTGCAGAAAAAACGATTTTAGCTAAACTGAAAGCAATGAGCAGGTGCAAAAGTTCAAACTTAACATTAGTAACATTCAAGGTAGTGCTTCCTGATGGGCCCCTCCAGAGTTTGCAACTATTCTATGACCCTGCTATGACCCAAACAGCAGGCTCATAGAATAGCTACAAGTAGACCATAAAGGTCCTGTGAAAAAAAAATTTCACTGCAACAAAAAGCAAATTACAGATAAGGAAGGAAGCAGGTGCCAGCCAGACTGGAACTTTCAAAATTACTGACACATTAATGAAACACAAATTAATTGATGGCAGTTGAAGAAGGGCAGGTGTGCTTGCTTTTTTCAACCACCATAATCTACAGTGATAAATAAACCTAATGGGTGGCAGTGAGGATGTACCAGAGGGTGGCATGGGTGTCCCAGAGGGTGGCAGTGGTGAAACAGAGGGTGCTGTGAACCTGTGATGATAAACCAGACGTAGAAACAACATAGTCGCGGCCGTTGCGAGCCGAAAAGTAAGTTCGCAATTGCGAACTTGTCCCAAAATCGGCGCGAACACGCGCCAACACAAAAAACGGAAAAATCCGCAAATCCGCTAGAGTTCGCGGATCTTCGCGGATTGCGAATCCGTAAATACGCAAGTTCGCGGATTGCCAATCCGCAAAATCCGCCCATGCTTACTTGACTGTAAATACTAGGACTTTCTGTGAAACCTTGAGGTGCTCGTGTGAATTTATAGCTTCTTCCATTTAAACAGAATCCGAAAAGAAACTGGCTGTCTGGATGAATGGGGACACTAAAGAATGCGTTCTTGAGATCAATAACAGTAAAGAACGTAGCTTCAGAATCAATGGCAGTCAATAGGGAAGAGATATCTGGAACCACTGGGTACTGGGGTATGATACATTTATTAAGTTCTCGAAGGTCAATCACTAATCGATAAACTGGAGGTGCATTTGGATCAGTACGTTTAAGAATCGGAATGATAGGAGAATTACATACATTGGAGTCAGTTTCTACAACTACTCCTTGAGCGATGAGCTCGTCAATTATTTTCGATAAGGCTGCTACAGCCTCAGGGGGTAACTTGTACTGTCGGATTCGTGGTAATACAACACCTTGTTTCAGAGTGACACGATATGGTGTAATATGCATACAACCTACATCAGTTGGACCTTGAGCCCATAAATGCTGTGGTACATTCAATAATCTTGGATCAAAATCACGTAACACATAATGACCTTTAAAATCTCGTAAAAACAATCTCACTCCTTCCGGAGAGCAGCATATTACCGCTCCTAATTCTTTCAATGTTTTAAAACCCAGTAAATTTTCAGGACAGGATTTCGTAAGCAACAAATCTGTAGTTCGGGACAATGGACCAACTTATAGGGAAATTGGTTTCGATATTTCATTAACAATAGGCTTTCCTGAAAATCCCAGGGAAACATTTCTTGAGCCTGAGAGTGGAGCCCCTGGAACCTCGTCATGACTGATGGTAGTCCTACTTGCCCCTGTATCAATCAGAAACTTTCTGTCTTTCCCTAATACTTGACTGTGTACATAGGGACCCTCTTGATCTACAGGAATCTCGATGAGAGGCAAGCCAACTTCCCTCCCTAGGCTATTTCATGAATACTGCTGATATTCTGGATAATCTGACTGTGCGTACTGGTACATCTGTTGTGTAACGTGTTGTGTGGCAGCTATAGGCTGCGGTACTGTAACTGTCTGTTGTGCGTTCTGCGGTGGTTGCGTATTTTGCGGAACATGTTCTTGTCTAGGAGGACGCGGTCTCTCTTTCGTCTTACCTGTAGCTATGTTATGTTTCAGAACTGCACATTCGTTTATGTAATGACCTGGCTGTTTACAGTAATTGCATGTCCCTTTAACGGGAGCTGCAGAATGACTAGTTTGATTCGTACCCCTCTTCTGACTATCTGATGGAACCGACTGTGCAACTAGTACTTTCATTTTCGTGTCTTTCATACGTCTTCTTTCGTGTTCTTGCTCTTCCCTGATTCTGTTCTGGTGATACTGTAACATCTGGAGCATTTGGGACGGGGTATTAGCTTGCCATGTACTCTCGACTTTCAATACTCGATTTTTAACTTGTGGCAAAGAATTTTCAACTAGTTTAGTAACAAAAAGATGTGGATACGACTCACTACTTGTTTTCAGACCGCTATTAATAATGAAACATTTCTCAAATCTGGAATAAAAATCACTAGTGTCTTCGTCCTGTTTCTGTTTACAGGCTGAGATGGCGTCCCAGTCTTCCTTTTTCGTGGCTAGTAATCTTGGCAAGACTTGTATTAACAGTTCGGGCAATTCTTTGGCTTTATCCCCAAGACCAGTACCTGGGACTCGTGTGTTATCTTCGTTCTCTAACGCGGTCCAGTCAATCTTTTTCTCTCCCACCTCCCATTCTTTTTCTTTGAGTTTTTCATATATGCCCGCAGGCAACAGGACCTTTAACATTTTGATGATATCAGGATACGTGTATTCTCCCATACGGAGCATGTCTTTTAATTCACGGTGGAACCCTGCTGGATCTTTATCGTGACAGGGCACTAACTTTTTCATTTCTAGTAGCTCTATTTTCGTTATAGGGGTGTAAACAAATACTCATTCGAGCTCACCCCCCGTTCCCTTAACAGGATGCACTTCTCGCAACGGATTCTGTCTATCTATGTAGAATGGGGGTGAAACAGAAACAAAATGCGGAGTCAGGAACGTTCTGTATTTGTGGCGCTGTTCTAGAATGACGTTAATTAAATCGGTACCTAGACCTCTCCATCTGTTTAGGAGTAACTCGTTCAGTACATTATATAAGGGACCTGGATCAGAATGCTGACTCTCGTACAGTGTAATGAGGTGCTGGATCATGTACATACCCACCAGTCGCTGCTCGGCTGGCGGTAGTTTCAGAAACATTTGAGCCACTACTTCGTCTGGGAACGTGGTAGAATCACTAGTCCATCGAACTGCTGATCGGGCGAGTTCTTGTTCATGCATGGTACTAAGTTTACTGTAACCAATTCGTAATTTCAGAACTTTATCGGTAGCCTGAAATAATTGTTCAAGAGAACACTGTTCCGGCACGGGAGGAGGAAAAGCTTTCTTGTAGTCTAGGCGTGTGTGTCTATCAGAAGGTCTCGTCCTACCTACATACGCTATTCTAGTGGAATTCTCGTTGTCTACCTCTTCGTCTGAAGAGTCATTCTCTTTCTCGGCTACTCTCATTGCTTCCTCCTTTTGGTGTATACTTATAATTTCTTTACGAATCTTCCTGTACATGGTTTCTACACTATTCTGTGTTCTGTGTTTTCCTTCTGCTATATTGTCACTCCATCTGGTCAGGACTCTCATCTCTTCTGGATTTTTATCAGGATGATCCTGTTCTCTTATTAAACAATTTATTAAAAATTGCAAAATCATGCCTTGAATCTCGACTTTTCTGTGTACCATAGCTTCGTGAATACTTTCTGGTTTCTCCCCTGTTCGGATGAAATGATATATTCTGTCTAGATGTTCTTTCATATTTGATATGGTAACCAAGAAGCTTGCAACTCGTCGTAAGCGTATGGAATATATTATCATACTATCTTCACCTGGTACTGGATCATATCTACAATCAGATCCGCACTCATTGAAATACTTTCTGAGGGCTTCGTACGTAGTCACTTTCGGGGTACGTTGTAACGCTGCATCTCTCAGCGTCAGGCGTTTTGTTTGAGGCGGGGTGATAGGAATACCTCCCCCTGCCCCTCCTGAACTGGAATCGTCAATTAATACTGAGTGTGCGGCTACTGGTAACGTGACTGGCAAAGTAGGGGTACGTAATGCGGGTTGGTCCTGGGGTACTAGCACATTAACAGGACCAACGACTGGAGGCACAGTAATTACATTAACAGGAGGCGGAGGTGGAAGTTGAACTGGCGTAGGATTCGTATTAGCATATTCTGGGACAGTGTCATCTAAATAGGAAGAAAGGAAAATTTCAGCCGCGGTCGGTTTATGACGTAGCTTAGTCGGGACCAAGGGTGGCGGTAAATTACAGGATGTTTCCGGGGTCGCTTTAGGCAAGCCCTCGGCGAGAAGAGGATACATACCTTTAATAAGGGCATTTCTCTGTCTGTCTGATTGTTCTGCTCTAACTCGTTCACCTTCTTCTAGTAATTCCCTTTCTTGGGCTTTTTCGGAGGATTCCCTACTTAATTCTGCTTTTCTGAATTCTTTCTCTGTTCTTTTATGCGATTCTTTACGCCATAATTCTATGGTGTCTTTCTGGGATTGTCTGGCTTTCTTTTTCCATATTGCCTCCTCTACTCTCATGATGCACTCGGCATCCCATGTTCCTGAAACAGGCCATCTATATTTCTCTTCAAGATGTTTGGTGTAGTCCACCCATAAATCTAGATACAGTATGGCATCTAAGCCATGCTTATGATACATGAAATGTCCAGGACTGTCCCTGGGAGGGACAGGGACTGATTCTTCGAGTAACCCTTTTCTGGTTTTTATCTGACGTAACTTCGAAAACAGCGGCATATTTGAACCGTACTTGAACTTGAACACAATACACAATGAACACAGTAATGAAATAGCAAAACAATCACTCATACCACAACATCAAAAAACACATTAATAACAGTTCCAACAGATACTACCTAATACATTGAAAACATAATACTTGAATTTCTCGAGAAACGGACTTACTAGAATTTCTGGATGCACTGCTAAAACAGTACAGAACATACCGGTCTCCTAAAGAGACACGTCATACCGTATCCACCTAGGTGAACACGTCGGACCGGATCTGTGTACCCAAACCCGTCTGACCGGGCACAAACTAATGAACCCGTCTAGATACTTTCCAGCAACGGTACTCACCGGGAAGCAAACTGAAGGCCTCGGACTGGACTGGACTGCTACGACGTCTGGTTACTGCTACGCACTACGCATGCGCCTCGGGCTTCGGGCTTCGGAAACAGGTGGGCCTCCGGATACCTCGGACCTTGCTCTCTCGGCTTGGGCTCTGGTCGGGACGATCCGCCTTCCTCACCGCCTCGTCTGGATGCCGGACCTCAGTCTCCGTCTCCTCCGTGGGCCTGAGGGAGACTTGAAGCAGAAATATCTGCAGGTGCACAGTAGGGGTCCGTCACGGCTGTAGAAGGGTCAGGGGGCCTGCGTTACATCGCCGGCGCGTGGGGAAGGGGCTGGTCCCTGTTCGGGCACCATTGTGTGGTAAATAAATAATTAATTACCGGTACTATTTTTCTATGCATTAACTGAAACAGATAGCTCAATAAATAAGAGGCAGGATCCGTGGTATCTGAGTCGAATAGGCTTTAATCAGATGGCTCGAGCCAATGGACCATCGGGTTCCATCACCTGCAAAGGTTCAGGAAGAGACAGACACAGGACAAAGGGAAGTAAAAGCCTAATGTCATATTAACATCATACAGTATATATAGTAAAACAGTACAATTGCATTGAATACAGTAGGCGTAACAAGTGACAAACGGAAGATAAGAACATATGGGCGTGAAAAGAAGGCGTGCACAGGGCGTGTACGGAGACATGTGATGTAAACATCACAGAAGTGTCATAAGTGGGTGGACACATGGAGGGGGCTTCATGGGCAGCTGTAACCTTTAACCTACTGGTGCGCGCAAAACGAGTCATGACGTGTAACTGGGGAGAGCTGGGGCTCTGACTTCTGGCACTAGAAGAGGAGACTAAAGTCTGGGATGTCAGGACGACATGTACCTATAGCATATCTGATATCTTGTGTTTGGAGAACATGTTGCTTGAATCTAAAAGTCATCAGGGCAAAGGCTACTTGACACTAAGGCTAGTGCATGCATATATTCTACATGTTTTGCGTGTGCTATGAATCTTCTACGGATACTAATTCAGAAATTCTCTTGCATGGAGACAGAGAGACTAGACTATAGCTGAAAATGTTTATGCGGTTCGTTAGCTTAGAAATGTGAAGCCGGGGAGCTGAACTGATAACTAGGGCATAACATATTCTTGGCAGACAGGCAGGCAGGCCAGGCCGGGCACCGTGCTGCTTGGCAGAAAGTAAGTGAAGGGTCAGGGATGCGGGAGGGGCTGCATCGCTCCTCGGAGTGATTCAGAAGACTTGAAGCTTGAATCTGGTGTCCGGGCCCTGTAAGACCTAGAAACGGGGACAACTCGATGATTTAACGTGCACAATGTAAAGACGTTGGCAACATAGGCCTAATACTCGTTGCTTTCGCGAGGATTGGATAACTGGCATACTAACGTTGGACACAACTATAATTGCATCTTTATTCGGTCAAGGGGGTAAATATGCATAGCGTACATGCACATATAGCATGTAATGGGGAACACGTAGGGACACATGACAGGGCAAAATTCAATTTTCCTCAGAGCCTTTGAGCTGACGAGCTCAGGTAACGCCCTACGCGCCCGGAGAGGTACCAAACCTGAGAACACTTTGGCAGCCTGCACAGCAACCCCTGTAAATCTTCCTACACTCTGCTGATGAAGGACAATAATCCTGAAACACCGGTGTCCAGAGTTGGCTTACATTACACTTCGGAACTTTTGAATAAGCGCACCCGCTTTTGAAAAAACTGCATTTACCATGAGTCTCTTGGGGATACCCGCTGGAATGGTGGAGTAGCGTGCGACCTATGGACCTTTCACTGCGAGCTGGAGTGTCTGCATGCAGGAACCTTAGCGTCTTGCATCAGTGCGTCAGCATGGAAGTCCTTTTCTCCTCTCACTGCCTCAGCAAAGATATGGTGTATATATACCTAAAGTGGTAACCTCAGAGGTTCTACCTTGCTGCGTCATGTCGGACTTAGGATGATGGAGGAATGACCCTTATACATAGTTATTATGCAAGAGATGGTAGTTCTGCTGAGTTTCCAAGAATCCTCATGCATAATGGATGAGGCTAGTTTCCAGGGAAAACCCTATGCCCTGTAAGCAGTACCGTAAGCAGTACCGTAACTAGGCAAAAAGTCAGTTCCAAGAACTATTATGTAGTGTAATGGTAGAGGACAATATAGGTAAAAGGTTAGGTGACTACCTGAGCCTATATTGGGTTACCAAATGAAACATAACACCCACTCCTTATCCGACTGGACGACATACTAAAATTCTAGAGGTGCACTACAGGTCTCGTGAATAATGGTATGTATTTGTACACTCGGTTCTACATACGAGAGGATGTTCTTTACTGACGCACCCGTCTCAAGATACATACCCTCGCCTTGAAACTTTTCGATTTCCCTCAACGTGATGGAATTTCTCTGTACAAATACATACCATTATTCACGAGACCTGTAGTGCACCGCTATCACAATTTACCGTTATACCCAATAAGGACATTTCCTGCTGGATAACCACTCTCTCGAACAGAAGCTTTCCTACGGTCCTGAGCCCTGTCGGGTCGGAAGTATCATCGTCAGAGCGACCTTTCAACTTCTATTCTTTCTCGTACAGCCCTGAAGAGTCGCAGGCAGACTGTGAAACACATGTCGGCTGGTCCTCTCCGTGTCTGAACATTAAAAGACACTGCAGATCAATGCCCAATGTATCTCATAATTATAACTATTGCCGTGTGAATTTCTTTGCTTTTTGTCTCCATAACGTTCTTCGAGTCCACACTGACTCTACTTTTTCTATATTTCTGGAGTGTGTATGGGTATCTGTTTGTTATTATAGATATTGTGTTAGTCTAGGTTAGCACTACATTGAGAGGTTACAGGGTTTATCCCCCCACCCTTCTTGCACCTCAAACCCACTGAGAATCACCACCCCTTTGGGGAATTAGCGTTAATGTATAGCAGTGCGCCCTTCACCTAAGTGACAAAACCTTCTCTCTGACCCTTTAATAAAATATGTTTGTATATATATAGTACATACACCCATGAGTGACTGAAAGCCATGCAGCTCAGCAGAAGTGTCTATTGTTTAAAATTCCAAATTTGGTTGTTTCTGAAAAAGCCACATTTTTCCTAGCACACGATGAGCCAAATGTGTATGTTTCTTGGTAGGGAGCACAACACCACTGTTGCCTGCAATCACAGACGACGGTCCCTGCAGCACCTCGCAGATCAGGTCAATCAAGCACAGATGTTCCTCTGTATTCTTCACAGCTGCTGCTGGGGATGCCTGTGTGACAACCAAGCCCAGAGTACTTGGTGAGGAGCCGGTATCCATTCCGACAGGAGCTGAAGCATCCTGTGGAGGTTCTAAGAATGCAGAGATCAGCATTGGAATATGCTGAGGACACAGCAGAACATGGCCCATTATCGGGTCCAGTAAAGCTTCAACGTTCTGTGGCGCAACTGATGGAAGTGTTAGAAAGAGATCTAACACGCCTTCTTGTCTGCAGAACAGGCATCGGAGGACAGACAGAATATAGTCGATCCAGACTGGTCTAAATTATAGGAACCAAGATTCACTTCGTTCGCGATGGCAAGGTATGCCCAGATGGAGTTCCATGCAATCACGGTATCGCATTCCAAGAGCGTTTTTCAATCTCCTTGGTGACTGAGACGTCCATTGCGCAGCAGAAAAATGACAATCAGGATTCCTGCTAGCAAGAACAGAATCAGTGGAAGCCCTCCAAAAATAATTCCAAACACAGAGTGTATACAGTTAGAAATAACTCAGAAGATTGTCTGAAAGGTGCTTAAATAGGTGTACTATACCTGTTGTATCAGACATGTTAAAGATACGTTGTACCATTTCTGTGAAATGGAAAGGGCAGTTTGTTCGTATTTAATTTAATTTAATTTAATTGTGGGTTTATATAGCGCTAGAATCAACTCCCGGAGGAGTATCTCTGCGCTTCGACCGCTGGGGAACCCGTCCTGGCTCACCCTGAGAGATGGTCCCTAATGGGTATCTCTAAGGTGCGACCAAGCATCCCCGGCGGTCTGGGGGGCCGTTGTGAAGATGAGGCAAGCTAATGCCCAGAGTTGCAGAGTGTGGTCCCTGACTAGAGTAGGCACCGAGGCGAGAATTATCGAGCCCGCTGACCCTGGTCCACGACCCTGCCGCGTCGGGAATCGAACCCTGGTCCCGGGCCGTCCTCTGTATTAGTGCCTGTATCTCAGCTGAGGACCTTGCGACATGAAGATCATAGGTCTCTCGGGCGGAGGTTAAGGGCAAGGTTTTCACTACAAGCATGGCTTTCATTTGACTCAGAGTATCAAACCGCATAAAGGAAGCATTCAAAGAAGGCCATACTGGCGCCTCCCTGACTGTATGGGTCGGTGGAAAAAATACTAGCAAATAACCCTGGAGCTTACACTGACAAGATATGCGATGCCCGGGAGCATCCCACACCAACCTTGATCAGTCAGCATCAAGTACCTCCTATTTGAAAGTAACTTGAACACCGGATAAATCACGGCAGCTAGGGACCCTTTCAAGTGACAGGATAAGTGAGCAACTGAACCATTACAGGCCCGTGAAGCATGATATCCTGGCATATAAGAGATCCACATAAAGCATTCTCGCAGTTTGTACCTCTTAGAAACGCTTCCATGTCTCCACTCCAGCATCGAAATCTGTGTTGCAATTTCCCAGATTCCTTGATTAATTCCGTACCCATCACTTTATTTATGCCTACCTGTTGTTGTTCTAGGCAATACTGAAACTGGAAAGTTGTGATCAGTAATGTTATATGGCCATGGATTAACCATTCTGTGGATGGTGACTTTCACAGTAAAAGGTATTTGGTCCAGTTTTTCAATACGCAGTATTGTATATTTTTCTCTCTTTTGTGCCATTGTTATCTGCGTCTCAGATTTTATGCAGAACTTAGGGACATACTGTTAATAAATCGCCAAGGCACGTAACCAGCACATAATGATTGCAGCGTCCAGCTTGATAACATAATCAAAGCAATTTAGTTGAGATTAACAGTGTTGTAGTATGGACAAGTCCTGTTCTAGTATATCTATAACAGAAGATACAATATTGCCCAGTGAATAAATCCTGGATGTTAATGTAGTCATACCATTGTCAGCTACAACTAATGCCTTTTCTAGGTTAATCCTATCTATTTCATGAAGTTTCTCCGCAGCTTCTTTTTGAGAGATCTTCCAGATTTCATTATAAACAGCATATAAGAAACGTTTCTGACGTGGCTTTCGGGGACCTAATAAAAAAATCCCGTAGATCCACCTCATCTTTGAGGAAGGATAAGTGCTGTTTCAACTGGGAGTCGAGGTTTTTAGCCAATCGAGACCCATCTTCCCAACACTGAATGATGTCACCACCCCTGGATGTTTTCTTTGTACATACCGTTGGTCTGGCCTCTCGCTACTAAACCCTTTGGTAGTACCCTTGAATCTTGATTGACGTCTGTTTGTGTCTGTGGACCAAACTAACCATCCCTTCCAAGGGTCTGAAGTATTGTACTGCATGATGCCATCTATTCTATCCCCTCCACATGATGTAAAATTGATGTGTGAAGGTGTTGGATTCTGGGGTGTGTACAAATCCTTGTTTTTGGCTATTCCAAGACAGAACATCTGTTGCAAAGTGTCATTCAGAAATAATATCTGTTGTGGAATGAGGCACGCTCTAAATAGTGCTTCTGTTCCCTGGACTTGCCATTCCTTTGAACCCCAGACTGATTTTATGTCTATAGTATCCTTCCATAAGTCGAAAACCTGTTCAGACATTTGGGAAATAAAGGATGCAGAATAAATCTGTTTCGTGTTAGTTAGCATATTTTTCTGTGCAGTTGTTGGTGCAACCATATGGTAATATGAGGTCGAGTCAGAAGTGTTAAACCCTGAAAATGTAGAACATTTCTGTGCAAACTTTTTTGAACTACCTTATGGTGGTGTCGGCAATGTTCCCATTGTTGGTATGTAAAAACATTGCATGAGATACTGGATTTGCAGGCTGGATCCAGGTGCAGGTTAAATATGGTGGTTGCCTTTCTAGTGTCCCTGTGGCTCTGAACAGGACGCCATCAAACTAGCCCTTTTAGTCACTTTGGTATTACTGAGTTCAGGTGAAGATACAGGGCTCAACGGCAGGGTTGGCCTCTGAGGGCTCAAGGCAAGCTCCAGTCAGCAAAGCAGTCTTCCCAGGTACGGCAAAGCAGTCTTGCAGAGTGCACAGTAGGTCACAGCAATGTCTTTCCACAGGTCCATGAGTGAACTGAAGATTTGGTGTCTAAGGTCCTATTTGTATATACTTGTGCTCACCTTCTGGTAGGTAGGAGAAGCTTCTATATAATGGCATTGGAGTGCATGCAATATCCTGCCCTGGCTCTAAGCTTCCGGCAGTGACTATGTGGAGGCAGAGTACTCCCTGTTCTGTTGCAAGTGGGGCTGTGCTCAGCACTGCCTCTCCCCTCATTCTTCCAGTAGATGGCCCATTCAGGCACACCTAATCCCTCTATTGTGTGACTGTCTGGGAGGAATTTACAATGTCTGTCTGTTACACCCAGTCATGTGATCCAAGGCAGGCTGCATGCACCAAACGGGTTAAGGGCAGAAACATGCCAATTATCTAACACTGGCATTTTCAAAACTGTAATAAAAAAAAACAAATTTACCATTAAATAGGGTTTTTCATTACAGTTCCATAAACACCAAACATGGGACAGCTACCTGCTCCCAATTGGATATTTCGGCTCATTAAATGTAATGAGGAATCTCCAATATTATCCTATGGGAGGGGTAGGTCTCACAGTAGGGAAAAACAAATGTGGGGTGTTTTACCACCAGGAAATGCAAAACTAAAAAGGGCATGCCCAACCTTTCAATTACAAGGCACCATGCCCTATGGACTTTCCAGGGCCTGCCTTAAGGGTGAATTATATGTAATGAAATGTTAGTTTAAGGCTTTGCAAGTGGTTTATATTGTCAAGTTGAATTGGCAGTTTAAAACTGCATTCAGGCTGCAATGGCATGCATGGACATGTTTTAAGGTGCAACTTAAGGGGAGGGCACAATAAGTGCTGCAGGCCCACTAGTAACATTTAAATTACAGGCCCTGGGTATATGGTATAAATGTATGATGGTATTCCACATGTGTTTAGTATGCATGCCTTCTGAACACCGTCATTGGAACAAATGCATATTTAGCACACATTCTTTCAGCACGCGTGTCAATATAACTACTTGCCTTAAGGGGCGCTTGATTTTGGAATAGTTTTATTTAGTACTAGCTGTACCCAGCCACGTGTTCCTGTGGCTCGGTCTGGTTAAATGGAAGAGAAAGAAAAGAGTAAGCGCACATTTCTAATATGTTTAATTTCACAATGCTTGTGGGTATACAATATGTTATTGTCATTCTTATATATGTAGACTATTGTCTATAGGCGTTCCTTGTATTTGTTGCGCAGCAACCAAATCGATAGGGTCTGTTCGGGTTGCAAAGTGAACCAACTCCTCCCCCCTCCCTCCACCCACTTCCCGGTCTGCCATCCTGACACCAACTGTCCATCCTAATATATGTAGACTATTGTCTATATGCGTCCCTTGTATTTGTTGTGCAATAACCAAATCGATAGGGTCTGTTCGGCCTTTCAATTAAAAACACGCGCGTATTGGAATCCAACGTTTTGTATATATAAACACACGCTAATGTTGCAAAGTGAAACAACTCCTCCCCCTTCCCTTCATACACTTCCCGGTCTGCCATCCTGAAACGAACTGTCCATCCTAATCTATTTAGACTATTGTCTCTATGCTTCCTTTCTTAATGTTGCCAAGTGAACCAACTCCTCCCCCCTCCCTCCACCCACTTCCCGGTCTTTCATCCTGACACCAACTGTCCATCCCAATATATGTAGTCTATTGTCTATATGCGTCCCTTGTATTTGTTGCGCAGCAACCAATTTGATAGGGTCTGTTCGGGTTGCAAAGTGAAACAAATCCTCCTCCCTCCCTCCACCCACTTCCCGGTCTGCCATCCTGACACCAACTCTCCATCCTAATATATGTAGACCATTGTCTATATGTGTCCCTTGTATTTGTTGCGCAGCAACCAAATCGATAGGGTCTGTTCGGTCTTTCGATTAAAAACATGCACGTATTGGACACGCACGTATTCGAAACCAAGGCTGTGTATATATAAACACGCGCTAATGTTGCAAAGTGAACCAACGCCTCCTCCCTCCCTCCACCCACTTCCCGGTCTGCCATCCTGACACCAACTCTCCATCCTAATATATGTAGACATTTGTCTCTATGTGTCCTTTCTTAATGTTGCCAAGTGAACCATCTCCTCCCCCCTCCCTCCACCCACTTTCCGGTCTGCCATCCTGACACCAACTCTCCGTCCTAATATATGTAGACCATTGTCTATATGTGTCCCTTGTATTTGTTGCGCAGCAACCAAATCGATAGGGTCTGTTCGGTCTTTCGATTAAAAACATGCGCGTATTGGACACGCACGTATTCGAAACCAAGGTTGTGTATATATAAACACGCGCTAATGTTTCAAAGTGAACCAACTCCTCCTCCCTCCCTCCACCCACTTCCCGGACTGCCATCCTGACACCAACTGTCCATCCTAATATATGTAGACTATTGTCTCTGTGTGTCCTTTCTTAATGTTGCCAAGAGAACCATCTCCTCCCCCCTCCCTCCACCCACTTCCCGGTCTGCCATCCGGACACCAACTTTCCATCCTAATATATGTAGACTCTTGTCTCTATGCGTCTATTGTAGTTGTTGCGCAGCAACCCAATCGATAGGGTCTGTTCGTCCTTTAGATTAAAAACATGCGCGTATTTGACACGCACGTATTCGAATCCAACATTGTGTATATATAAAAACGCGCTTATTGGAATTCAACGTTGTGTCAAAATTTCAAATCAATTGGTGAAGAACTTTAGTAGATTTAAGTATTATCATTTTGCTCTTGGCCACTCCTAATATCACGAGAGCTACTCTCTCCTAATATTGCTGGAGAAGCTCACTCCTGATACTGGAGGAGCTACTCACTCCTGAGATCAGAGGAGCTACTCGCTTCTGATATTGGAGGAGCTACTCACTCCTGAGATCAGAGGAGCTACTCGCTTCTGATATTGGAGGAGCTACTCACTCCTGAGATCAGAGTAGCTACTCACTTCTGATATTGGAGGAGCTACTCACTCCTGAGATCAGAGGAGCTACTCGCTCAAGATATTGGAGGAGCTATTCACTCCTGATATTGCAAGAGCTACTCACTCCTGATATCGGAAGAGCTACTCACTCCGGATAGCGGAAGAGCTACTCACTCCTGATATCGGAAGAGCTACTCACTCCTAATATCGGAAGAGCTACTTGCTCCAGATATCGGAAGAGCTACTTGCTCCAGATATTGGAGGGGTTACTCACTCCTCATATTGGAGGAGCTACTCACTCCTGATTTTGCAAGAGCTACTCACTCCTGATATTTGAGGAGGTACTCACTCCTGATTTTGTTAGAGCTACTCACTCTTGATATCGGAAGAGCTACTCACTCTTGATATCCGAAGAGCTACTCGCTCCTGATATTGCGAGAGCTACTCACTCCTGAGATATCAGGAGCTACTCACTCCTAATATCGAAAGAGCTACTCACTCCTGATATCAGAAGAGCTACTCACTCTTGATATTGGAAGAGCTACTCACTCTTGATATCGGAAGAGCTACTCGCTCCTGATATCGGAAGAGCTACTCACTCCTGATATCGGAAGAGCTACTCACTCCTGATATCGGAAGAGCTACTCACTACTGATACTGCAGGAATTACTCACTCCTGATATTGGAGGAGCTACTCACTCCTGATATTAGAGGAGCTACTCACTACTGATATCAGAAGAGCTACTCACTCCTGATATTGCAGGAGCTACTTACTCCTGATATCGGAGGAGCTACTCACTCCTGCTATTGTAGGAGCTACTCACTCCTGATATTGCAAGAGCTACTCACTCCTAATATCGAAAGAGCTACTCACTCTTGATATTGGAAGAGCTACTCACTCTTGATATCGGAAGAGCTACTCGCTCCTGATATTGGAAGAGCTACTCACTCCTGATATCGGAAGAGCTACTCACTCCTGATATCGGAAGAGCTACTCACTCCTGATATCGGAAGAGCTACTCACTACTGATATTGCAGGAGCTACTCAATCCTGATATTGGAGGAGCTACTCACTCCTGATATTAGAGGAGCTACTCACAACTGATATCAGAAGAGCTACTCACTCCTGATATTGCAGGAGCTACTTACTCATGATATCGGAGGAGCTACTCACTCCTGCTCTTGGAGGAGCTACTCACTCCTGATATTGCAGGAGATACTTACTCCTAATATCGAAAGAGCTACTCACTCCTGATATCAGAAGAGCTACTCACTCTTGATATCGGAAGAGCTACTCACTCTTGATATCGGAAGGGCTACTCACTCCTGATATCGTAAGAGCTTCTCACTCCTGATATCGGAAGAGCTACTCACTACTGATATTGCAGGAGCTACTCACTCCATATATTGGAGGAGCTACTCACTCCTAATATTAGAGGAGCTACTCACTCCTGATATCGGAAGAGCTACTCACTCCTGATATTGCAGGAGCTACTCACTCCTGATATCGGAAGAGCTACTCACTCCTGATATTAGAGGAGCTACTCACTCCAGATATTGGAGAAGCTACTCACTCTTGATATCGGAAGAGCTACTCACTCTTGATATCGGAAGAGCTACTCACTCCTGATATTGCAGGAGCTACTCACTCCTGATATCGGAAGAGCTACTCACTCCTGATATTAGAGGAGCTACTCACTCTTCATATCGGAAGAGCTACTCAATCTTGATATCGGAAGAGCTGCTCACTCTTGATATCGGAAGAGCTACTCACTCTTGATATTGGAAGAGCTACTCACTCTTGATATCGGAACTGTCCATCCTAATCTATTTAGACTATTGTCTCTATGCTTCCTTTCTTAATGTTGCCAAGTGAACCAACTCCTCCCCCCTCCCTCCACCCACTTCCCGGTCTTTCATCCTGACACCAACTGTCCATCCTAATATATGTAGTCTATTGTCTATATGCGTCCCTTGTATTTGTTGCGCAGCAACCAATTTGATAGGGTCTGTTCGGGTTGCAAAGTGAAACAAATCCTCCTCCCTCCCTCCACCCACTTCCCGGTCTGCCATCCTGACACCAACTCTCCATCCTAATATATGTAGACCATTGTCTATATGTGTCCCTTGTATTTGTTGCGCAGCAACCAAATCGATAGGGTCTGTTCGGTCTTTCGATTAAAAACATGCACGTATTGGACACGCACGTATTCGAAACCAAGGTTGTGTATATATAAACACGCGCTAATGTTGCAAAGTGAACCAACGCCTCCTCCCTCCCTCCACCCACTTCCCGGTCTGCCATCCTGACACCAACTCTCCATCCTAATATATGTAGACATTTGTCTCTATGTGTCCTTTCTTAATGTTGCCAAGTGAACCATCTCCTCCCCCCTCCCTCCACCCACTTTCCGGTCTGCCATCCTGACACCAACTCTCCGTCCTAATATATGTAGACCATTGTCTATATGTGTCCCTTGTATTTGTTGCGCAGCAACCAAATCGATAGGGTCTGTTCGGTCTTTCGATTAAAAACATGCGCGTATTGGACCGCACGTATTCGAAACCAAGGTTGTGTATATATAAACACGCGCTAATGTTTCAAAGTGAACCAACTCCTCCTCCCTCCCTCCACCCACTTCCCGGACTGCCATCCTGACACCAACTGTCCATCCTAATATATGTAGACTATTGTCTCTGTGTGTCCTTTCTTAATGTTGCCAAGAGAACCATCTCCTCCCCCCTCCCTCCACCCACTTCCCGGTCTGCCATCCGGACACCAACTTTCCATCCTAATATATGTAGACTCTTGTCTCTATGCGTCTATTGTAGTTGTTGCGCAGCAACCCAATCGATAGGGTCTGTTCGTCCTTTAGATTAAAAACATGCGCGTATTTGACACGCACGTATTCGAATCCAACATTGTGTATATATAAAAACGCGCTTATTGGAATTCAACGTTGTGTCAAAATTTCAAATCAATTGGTGAAGAACTTTAGTAGATTTAAGTATTATCATTTTGCTCTTGGCCACTCCTAATATCACGAGAGCTACTCTCTCCTAATATTGCTGGAGAAGCTCACTCCTGATACTGGAGGAGCTACTCACTCCTGAGATCAGAGGAGCTACTCGCTTCTGATATTGGAGGAGCTACTCACTCCTGAGATCAGAGGAGCTACTCGCTTCTGATATTGGAGGAGCTACTCACTCCTGAGATCAGAGGAGCTACTCACTTCTGATATTGGAGGAGCTACTCACTCCTGAGATCAGAGGAGCTACTCGCTCAAGATATTGGAGGAGCTATTCACTCCTGATATTGCAAGAGCTACTCACTCCTGATATCGGAAGAGCTACTCACTCCGGATAGCGGAAGAGCTACTCACTCCTGATATCGGAAGAGCTACTCACTCCTAATATCGGAAGAGCTACTTGCTCCAGATATCGGAAGAGCTACTTGCTCCAGATATTGGAGGGGTTACTCACTCCTCATATTGGAGGAGCTACTCACTCCTGATTTTGCAAGAGCTACTCACTCCTGATATTTGAGGAGGTACTCACTCCTGATTTTGTTAGAGCTACTCACTCTTGATATCGGAAGAGCTACTCACTCTTGATATCCGAAGAGCTACTCGCTCCTGATATTGCGAGAGCTACTCACTCCTGAGATATCAGGAGCTACTCACTCCTAATATCGAAAGAGCTACTCACTCCTGATATCAGAAGAGCTACTCACTCTTGATATTGGAAGAGCTACTCACTCTTGATATCGGAAGAGCTACTCGTTCCTGATATCGGAAGAGCTACTCACTCCTGATATCGGAAGAGCTACTCACTCCTGATATCGGAAGAGCTACTCACTACTGATACTGCAGGAATTACTCACTCCTGATATTGGAGGAGCTACTCACTCCTGATATTAGAGGAGCTACTCACTACTGATATCAGAAGAGCTACTCACTCCTGATATTGCAGGAGCTACTTACTCCTGATATCGGAGGAGCTACTCACTCCTGCTATTGTAGGAGCTACTCACTCCTGATATTGCAAGAGCTACTCACTCCTAATATCGAAAGAGCTACTCACTCTTGATATTGGAAGAGCTACTCACTCTTGATATCGGAAGAGCTACTCGCTCCTGATATCGGAAGAGCTACTCACTCCTGATATCGGAAGAGCTACTCACTCCTGATATCGGAAGAGCTACTCACTCCTGATATCGGAAGAGCTACTCACTACTGATATTGCAGGAGCTACTCAATCCTGATATTGGAGGAGCTACTCACTCCTGATATTAGAGGAGCTACTCACAACTGATATCAGAAGAGCTACTCACTCCTGATATTGCAGGAGCTACTTACTCCTGATATCGGAGGAGCTACTCACTCCTGCTATTGGAGGAGCTACTCACTCCTGATATTGCAGGAGATACTTACTCCTAATATCGAAAGAGCTACTCACTCCTGATATCAGAAGAGCTACTCACTCTTGATATCGGAAGAGCTACTCACTCTTGATATCGGAAGGGCTACTCACTCCTGATATCGTAAGAGCTTCTCACTCCTGATATCGGAAGAGCTACTCACTACTGATATTGCAGGAGCTACTCACTCCATATATTGGAGGAGCTACTCACTCCTAATATTAGAGGAGCTACTCACTCCTGATATCGGAAGAGCTACTCACTCCTGATATTGCAGGAGCTACTCACTCCTGATATCGGAAGAGCTACTCACTCCTGATATTAGAGGAGCTACTCACTCCAGATATTGGAGAAGCTACTCACTCTTGATATCGGAAGAGCTACTCACTCTTGATATCGGAAGAGCTACTCACTCCTGATATTGCAGGAGCTACTCACTCCTGATATCGGAAGAGCTACTCACTCCTGATATTAGAGGAGCTACTCACTCTTCATATCGGAAGAGCTACTCAATCTTGATATCGGAAGAGCTGCTCACTCTTGATATCGGAAGAGCTACTCACTCCTGATATCGGAAGAGCTACTCACTCTTGATATTGGAAGAGCTACTCACTCTTGATATTGGAAGAGCTACTCGCTCCTGATATCGGAAGAGCTACTCACTCCTGATATCGGAAGAGCTACTCACTCCTGATATCGGAAGAGCTACTCACTACTGATACTGCAGGAATTACTCACTCCTGATATTGGAGGAGCTACTCACTCCTGATATTAGAGGAGCTACTCACTACTGATATCAGAAGAGCTACTCACTCCTGATATTGCAGGAGCTACTTACTCCTGATATCGGAGGAGCTACTCACTCCTGCTATTGTAGGAGCTACTCACTCCTGATATTGCAAGAGCTACTCACTCCTAATATCGAAAGAGCTACTCACTCCTGATATTGGAAGAGCTACTCACTCTTGATATTGGAAGAGCTACTCACTCTTGATATCGGAAGAGCTACTCGCTCCTGATATCGGAAGAGCTACTCACTCTTGATATTGGAAGAGCTACTTACTCTTTATATCGGAAGAGCTACTCGCTCCTGATATCGGAAGAGCTACTCACTCCTGATATCGGAAGAGCTACTCACTCCTGATATCGGAAGAGCTACTCACTACTGATACTGCAGGAATTACTCACTCCTGATATTGGAGGAGCTACTCACTCCTGATATTAGAGGAGCTACTCACTACTGATATCAGAAGAGCTACTCACTCCTGATATTGCAGGAGCTACTTACTCCTGATATCGGAGGAGCTACTCACTCCTGCTATTGTAGGAGCTACTCACTCCTGATATTGCAAGAGCTACTCACTCCTAATATCGAAAGAGCTACTCACTCCTGATATCGGAAGAGCTACTCACTCCTGATATCGGAAGAGCTACTCACTCCTGATATCGGAAGAGCTACTCACTACTGATATTGCAGGAGCTACTCAATCCTGATATTGGAGGAGCTACTCACTCCTGATATTAGAGGAGCTACTCACAACTGATATCAGAAGAGCTACTCACTCCTGATATTGCAGGAGCTACTTACTCCTGATATCGGAGGAGCTACTCACTCCTGCTATTGGAGGAGCTACTCACTCCTGATATTGCAGGAGATACTTACTCCTAATATCGAAAGAGCCACTCACTCCTGATATCAGAAGAGCTACTCACTCTTGATATCGGAAGAGCTACTCACTCTTGATATCGGAAGGGCTACTCACTCCTGATATCGTAAGAGCTTCTCACTCCTGATATCGGAAGAGCTACTCACTCCTGATATTGCAGGAGCTACTCACTCCATATATTGGAGGAGCTACTCACTCCTAATATTAGAGGAGCTACTCACTCCTGATATCGGAAGAGCTACTCACTCCTGATATTGCAGGAGCTACTCACTCCTGATATCGGAAGAGCTACTCACTCCTGATATTAGAGGAGCTACTCACTCCAGATATTGGAGAAGCTACTCACTCTTGATATCGGAAGAGCTACTCACTCTTGATATCGGAAGAGCTACTCACTCCTGATATTGCAGGAGCTACTCACTCCTGATATCGGAAGAGCTACTCACTCCTGATATTAGAGGAGCTACTCACTCTTCATATCGGAAGAGCTACTCAATCTTGATATCGGAAGAGCTGCTCACTCTTGATATCGGAAGAGCTACTCACTCTTGATATTTGAAGAGCTACTCACTCTTGATATCGGAAGAGTTACTCACTCCTGATATTGCGAGAGCTACTCACTCCTAATATTGCGGGAGCTACTCACTCCTGATATCTGAGGACCTACTCACGCCTGACATCAGAGGTGCTTTTCACTCCAGATATCGGAAGAGCTACTCACTGTCAGGATCTGAAGCGGTATCGCGCCTGCTTAATTCATCTATGACTACCAGTCCCAGAATACCCTGCTTCTAGTAGGCGGGACCTATATAGTCATCATCAACCCGGAAGTCGGGTTGTATTGGATTTTGCCATCGGTACCTAGCGGAGCGTCTGTCCGCTTCTTCTCTGGTGTTCTGTGGTGCTTCGCAGACGTCTCTGCTGAAGACACAGACACCAGTTTTCAGACACCTGGAGCGCAGCGGTTGTGCGGTATCGTCCGTGCAGCGTAGCTGGAGGAGTGAGCCCTTTTTGTTGTTCGCGGCTGCGAACCAGAAGACTGTTGTCACCGTGGAGGAATCGTTTCCTCGTGTGCTGTGTGTGATCTGAGATTCAGTGGCTGCTGGATCTCGTTTCGAAACAGGGCGGTTGTTACCTTGTGGACAGCCATTTCCATCGGATTGAGCATCGTGGTCCCGGGCAGATTTTCCATGTCTGCGGAACAGTGAGGGGCGTGGCAATAAGGCACTACCCGGATCAAAGCACAGTATTGGAGCCCAGAGGTACTGTAGACTCCATTTGTACTCTGTGCGGTAATGGGGATTACCTCATCCTGTGCCCTAGTTGTTTTTGAGTTCTGACCCCTTATCATTTTTTGTTCATGTGCTGAACTACTGTGGATTACGACCTCTGTTTCTGTGGAGTGAACAGAAGGAGGTTGTTTTGGAGAACTATACCTTGAACTGTGTCTACTGGCTCCAGGGGGAGTTTGGTCCGTTCCTTCACGCCTGCATGGTGCATGACCCTGGGTATGTATGAGGAAGGGGAATCTAGGTGTCTGGTATTTAACTGAGCGGTGGAATGGGTGTATAATCTGTGCTTGTGTTTTGTGGGCATACACCAGATTGTTCCACGTTAGGAGAGGCCATTCGGAGACAGATTTCTTAGTCCCCCACAGTGTATTCAGCAAGGTACGTGGAACAACACCAGTGAGACTATGGAGTGTAGTGAGATGGTGTAGACCTTTAGTAATGGGTTGTCCTTTGTCTTTCAGGTTTCCTAATCCCACGCAGCCCCTTCCCTACCCCTTTTTTCCCTCACCTGATCACCTCTAAGCTCTGGAGGTTTAGAAGCAGAGCTTGGGGAGGTCTTGAGATGGACCATTAGAGCATCATCCAGATCCCGAAGAGCACGGAGAACCCTGACACTCACTCCTGATATTGAAGGAGCTACTTACTCCTGATATCGGAGGAGCTACTCACTCCTGCTATTGGAGGAGCTACTCACTCCTGCTATTGGAGGAGCTACTCACTCCTGATATTGCAGGAGATACTCACTCCTAATATCGAAAGAGCTACTCACTCCTGATATCGGAAGAGCTACTCACTCTTGATATCGGAAGAGCTACTCACTCTTGATATCGGAAGGGCTACTCACTCCTGATATCGGAAGAGCTACTCACTACTGATATTGCAGGAGCTACTCACTCCAGATATTGGAGGAGCTACTCACTCCTGATATTAGAGGAGCTACTCACTCCTGATATCGGAAGAGCTACTCACTCCTGATATTAGAGGAGCGACTCACTCCTGATATTGCAGGAGATACTCACTCCTAATATCGAAAGAGCTACTCACTCCTGATATCGGAAGAGCTACTCACTCTTGATATCGGAAGGGCTACTCACTCCTGATATCGGAAGAGCTACTCACTACTGATATTGCAGGAGCTACTCACTCCAGATATTGGAGGAGATACTCACTCCTGATATTAGAGGAGCTACTCACTCCTGATATTAGAGGAGCTACTCATTCCTGATATCGGAAGAGCTACTCACTCCTGATATTAGAGGAGCTACTCACTCTTGATATCGGAAGAGCTACTCACTCCTGATATTAGAGGAGCTACTCACTCCAGATATTGGAGGAGCTACTCACTCTTGATATCGGAAGAGCTACTCACTCTTGATATCGGAAGAGCTACTCACTCCTGATATTGCAGGAGCTACTCACTCCTGATATCGGAAGAGCTACTCACTCCTCATATTAGAGGAGCTACTCACTCTTCATATCGGAAGAGCTACTCAATCTTGATATCGGAAGAGCTGCTCACTCTTGATATCGGAAGAGCTACTCACTCTTGATATTGGAAGAGCTACTCACTCTTGATATCGGAAGAGTTACTCACTCCTGATATTGCGAGAGCTACTCACTCCTAATATTGCGGGAGCTACTCACTCCTGATATCTGAGGACCTACTCACGCCTGACATCAGAGGTGCTTTTCACTCCAGATATCGGAAGAGCTACTCACTGTCAGGATCTGAAGCAGTATCGCGCCTGCCTAATTCATCTATGACTACCAGTCCCAGAATACCCTGCTTCTAGTAGGCGGGACCTATATAGTCATCGTCAACCCGGAAGTCGGGTTGTATTGGATTTTGCCATCGGTACCTAGCGGAGCGTCTGTCCGCTTCTTCTCTGGTGTTCTGTGGTGCTTCGCAGACGTCTCTGCTGAAGACACAGACACCAGTTTTCAGACACCTGGAGCGCAGCGGTTGTGCGGTATCGTCCGTGCAGCGTAGCTGGAGGAGTGAGCCCTTTTTGTTGTTCGCGGCTGCGAACCAGAAGACTGTTGTCACCGTGGAGGAATCGTTTCCTCGTGTGCTGTGTGTGATCTGAGATTCAGTGGCTGCTGGATCTCGTTTCGAAACAGGGCGGTTGTTACCTTGTGGACAGCAATTTCCATCGGATTGAGCATCGTGGCCCCGGGCAGATTTTCCATGTCTGCGGAACAGTGAGGGGCATGGCAATAAGGCACTACCCGGATCAAAGCACAGTATTGGAGCCCAGAGGTACTGTAGACTCCATTTGTACTCTGTGCGGTAATGGGGATTACGTCATCCTGTGCCCTAGTTGTTTTTGAGTTCTGACCCCTTATCATTTTTTGTTCATGTGCTGAACTACTGTGGATTACGATCTCTGTTTCTGTGGAGTGAACAGAAGGAGGTTGTTTTGGAGAACTATACCTTGAACTGTGTCTACTGGCTCCAGGGGGAGTTTGGTCCGTTCCTTCACGCCTGCATGGTGCATGACCCTGGGTATGTATGAGGAAGGGGAATCTAGGTGTCTGGTGTGGAACTGAGCGGTGGAATGGGTGCATAATCTGTGCTTGTGTTTTGTAGGCATACACCAGATTGTTCCACGTTAGGAGAGGCCATTCGGAGACAGATTTCTTAGTCCCCCACAGTGTATTCAGCAAGGTACGTGGAACAACACCAGTGAGACTATGGAGTGTAGTGAGATGGTTTAGACCTTTAGTAATGGGTTGTCCTTTGTCTTTCAGGTTTTCTAATCCCACGCAGCCCCTTCCCTACCCCTTTTTTCCCTCACCTGATCACCTCTAATCTCTGGAGGTTTAGAAGCAGAGCTTGGGGAGGTCTTGAGATGGACCATTAGAGCATCATCCAGATCCCGAAGAGCACGGAGAACCCTGACACTCACTCCTGATATTGCAGGAGCTACTTACTCCTGATATCGGAGGAGCTACTCACTCCTGCTATTGGAGGAGCTACTCACTCCTGATATCGGAGGAGCTACTCACTCTTGATATCGGAAGAGCTACTCACTCTTGATATCGGAAGGGCTACTCACTCCTGATATCGGAAGAGCTACTCACTACTGATATTGCAGGAGCTACTCACTCCAGATATTGGAGGAGCTACTCACTCCTGATATTAGAGGAGCTACTCACTCCTGATATTAGAGGAGCTACTCACTCCTGATATTAGAGGAGCTACTCACTCTTGATATCGGAAGAGCTACTCACTCCTGATATCGGAAGAGCTACTCACTCCTGATATTAGAGGAGCTACTCACTCTTGATATCGGAAGAGCTACTCACTCCTGATATTGGAGGAGCGACTCACTCTTGGCATCATAGGAGTTAGTCATTCTTGACTGAGAGTCAGATAGTTTCCTTGATATGCTCTAAACTCAGGGAATGGAGGATGTATTCATTCCGAAGTTCATGTGGTTGAGTCTGCTGACTAAGAGGTACTTAATCCTTTACAACTACTTAACTGCTAAATACTCAAGGCTATCTCTATCCTCCATAGAATTCTAGTGTCTGCGACTCCCATGGTGTCTCCCTCCCACTGTTTCTGTGCTCCCTCTGCAGGAATCCTCTCTCCATGGGCTCCTTTCCCATTGGTGGCGGCAAGACTAATGTCTGTGGTTGAGTATTGATACAAATCTATGTTTTTAAACCCAGTGTCAACTCTTCTTTCTTTCAGTCTGTCTCAGTGTCTGGACTCAGCCGGCCTCAGCTCAGGGGGCCGCTGCAGAAGTGATTAATGCCCGAGTGGGA
This sequence comes from Lissotriton helveticus, assembly GCF_964261635.1. Lineage (NCBI taxonomy): Eukaryota > Metazoa > Chordata > Amphibia > Caudata > Salamandridae > Lissotriton > Lissotriton helveticus. The sequence continues at coordinate 32,069,816 of NC_136068.1, forward strand.
GACACAGTCATCCTCACTGCCCCGGTCACTGCAATTGTGATGACGTCTGTCTGGTACAGAGGGACAGTAGTGGCTGATCCAAAGGTGATCTGCTATCACAGCATTTCAACATCACTACATTTCCTTGGCTCCCAATTCACGGGGCGCGAGACCTGTCGCCCAGACGGATCTTTGGAGATCAGAGACGTGCAGACAATCGACACCGGAAATTACACCGTGAGTGTGGCACAGAGTCCTGCATCCCCGGTAACAACCACCAGACAGCTGTGGGTCTACGGTGAGTGCTCGACCTCTGCCCTGGGAGTTCATGTTTCCTCTTCCTTTGCAGGGTTATGTGTGGCCTTTTATCCTAGTTCACCTAAGGATGTTTTGTGACATGTGTGGTTAGGATGAAATGTCCATTTGATCATTGACCTGCTGCATGACCCTTTCACAAGACGTCATTCTGTACATGGCTGGCATCCATACTCTTGGAGTGGGGATCAGGTTTAACTCACAGTGCCATAAAATGTACAGCAAAGCACACAGATATGTATACAACACCTTCTAATGTTTAATTGTAAGTCCATAAGGTCGTAGGACCTCAATGCTGATGAAAAAGACCTCATGAAGAAGACCTCATGCCTGTCTAATCCCAAACAAGAACCTTAATTCAAAGAACTGCGCCAGTAGTGTGTAACTGAGTACATGCAAACCGTGTGTACTGCAATAACATATGTGACCAAGGAGGACATGTTAACTTGAGCTGGGGCAGGATCCAGTACCAGGTACCATTCTGAATCACCTCACTCGGTTCAGAATCAGTAAAGTTTTCATTTCTTTTCACTTTTGGAACTGGATCAAATTGACTTTTGGAGCAGAATATTTCTTTTATTCCCTTGTGGACTTAAATCCTAGAAACATGTTCTAGACAGTTGGGTTAAAAAAGTAATGTCTTGGGGAATTACACACGCTCTAAAGACAGCCTCTTTACTCTGGATTTCCCAACATTTTGTAAATCCCAAAAAAGTGTAAAGTATTCTTTCCAATACTCCTAACCTTCACGGCAGGATTTATAACAAATATAGGGGAATATATCATTTTATGATTATAAATGATCCTTTCTTGAGGTCTTTCTTCTTACAGTGAATAATAGAAAGCTGTTGGATCCCACCTGTCCTTACTATTGAAATAAGGGCATTTTTACAGATTAAGGTAGCAATTTATCGGAGGAAGCAAAAACTGATTCCACAGTGTATACACATATTTTTCCCGGGGAGTTCTTGTGCTGTGTATGTAATGTTGTCCATAGTGATGATTGTCAGCATTTAATAAGAGTCCTCACTGTCTTAAGTGGTATATGCCTGAAGGTTTAACAGACTTAGGGGCACATTATGATGGCGGACGGACCTGAGTCCGCCCGCCACCATAGAGTAGGAGGGAACCTCCGCATGGCCTGCGGAGGTCCCTCCAGTGCAATTAGGATGTGACTGCACCCTGGCGGTCACATCCTCTATTTTTAACATTGCGGCGGGTGCGGCTTCAAGCTGCACCCGCAGCAATGTGAAAAATGCACGCATTGCATTTGTATGTAGAAAGTGGCAGGCACCGCGCGGTGCCTGCCGCTTTCTGCATACAAATGCAGGGGGGTACCATAGGTACCCCCCATGTGCACCCCCCACCCCCTTCACCTAGGGGGCCCGCAACCGGCCCCCGCAGTGAAGTTACACATGCTTTTCCACGGCGGAAAAGCCGCAGCGGAAAAGCATGTTTCAGAGCCCATCCTAATCTGGCTGACGGTGTCTGAGAGACACTGTCACCATATTAGTGCTTTTCCGCTGCGGTTGTGAGCCAACCGCGGCGGAAAAGCTGCGGACGGAAACCGGGACCCACCAGCCATCCTAATGTGGTGGTGGGTCTTTGGTGGGTCCGCAGAGGATTTTTTCGCATCCTCCGGGTCGGCGGTGGCTTCCGGCGGCCCGGAGGATGCGGAAAATCCTCCATCCTAATGAGGCCCTTAATATCCAATTGATCTGAAAGGGAACCGGTTATTATAATATCATCAAAGGCACATTTGAGAATGTAGGATATCTGTAGTAGCTCCATACGTCCCATGATCTGATAAGGGCACCTTCCTGCACAAAAACAATCCCCTGAGGCATATTCATCTTTCTGTCTGCTGTAGAATCCAGCAGACAAAGAAAGAGGAGAAATAAAGATATTTCTGCTCGTTACACCTCCCCTTGGAAGGCGTAGCATTTTGCCACAGTCCCAGGTTTATCAGTTCTGGTATATCTGGGAATGCGTCAAAACCCACGGGACTTGCGTGGGAACATCCATGCAACGCCCATGGAATGACTTCCAAGGGCAGAGTTACGCAATGCAGTGATTTGTGCTGCATTGCTTTGCTCCAGATTTATGGAGCCACTCAGGTCCACTCAAAGTGGCCTTGCGTGGGTTCATAAATGTCATTTTTGAGCCGCGTTGCGCATGCACCACGTTGCCTGGTGCAAGTGTGACCCAACTGGTCTCATAAAAATGGCCATCACTCTCTATTCAGTCTCTAACTTGTATACTTGGAGCCCATGCAATAAAGCTGTGTGGCGGGGTGGACGGAAGGGCACGGAGACCAGATCTTGGGATATAAGGTTTTATTTTTCCAAAGGTTTTTTTCTTTCTCAAAGTAAATCTCTCCCGGGCCAAGAACGCGGGATCCGTTATTACTGACTCCTCAGGTGGTCTTCTAGCGTTCCTGGAGATGGGCGAAGTGTCTCTGGTTGGATACCCTCCGTGAGGCTCTCCTCCGCGGGACATACGAGAGAGGAAAGAAACACCACGGTCAGATTCTCCTCTTTGTATTTGTTACTCCCACTAAAGAAACCTGCGTAGTGAGGGAACACCAGTGCGCGAGTGTATATACAAATCTTATATACACAACAACAGGGGGTGTCAGTGAGGGAAAGTGCGGGTAAAGTGGGGAGGGGTTAAGCAAGTGAGCCGCTATATCTACAAATATTTACAAAGCTCTATCAGCGCTTTACTCGTGATAGTCAGCTACAGCCTCTCCCCGCCTCCCCAACCAGCCCGACATGCGTTGACGCACCTGGCTGAGCCACACTCCTCCTCGTTGAGTGTGGCTGGGCGATACACCGAAATGTTGACAACCAGGCACAGGAACCTCCTTCTTCAGTTCTTCGGTACCTCTCGTCTTCGCCTCGGTCTCGTACAGTCCTTCTCCTCCTCCATTCACCAGCTCTCCCTTGCAAACCAGCTGCTCGTCTGTGACGTCACACGCCGGTGCTTTCTCTTCCGTCTTTTTCTCCAATCCAGTGGAACCTACGTCATCCGAAGGCGTGTACACGAAGTCCATGTTTGCATAGTTAAAGGGACCATCCTTGCTTTCCTCGCTGTGCATATTCCAAACTCTCCACCATCTGTTGGCCACTCATTCTGGGGGGAAGGTAAAGAGGGAGGCGCACTTGAGTTAGCGTCCCACCATTCGCTCTTCTTGACAATCCACTCGGCTGATCTAGACTCTTTGTTACAGCTTTCTGTTTTTTGGTCATTAGTTTTTGGGGAGAAATTAGGGAGTGCAGGGCTTCACTAACTGAATATAATATGTTAAGTCCTACCAAAGTTAAGAAATCCCAAAGGGACAATCATAATGCATTTGAAGGATGTCTCACTCTTTCTGCAAGACTTCCGGTGCCACAATCCTTCTCTTGCTGGAAAATTCATATCCAAGAATAATCACATTCAAGTAAGCAATTGTGGATATTTTATAGTTCATTATGTAACCGTGTGTGTGTGATCATTACTGTATTTAACCGGTTCAGCCTAGCAAGGTGTTGTTCTAAGTCCTCGTTCATAATGTGAACAGTTCAATGTAAAATATCTTCTTTTAAGATGTCCAAAATGCATGCTGCAAATATACCAGTGGCCTGATTCACAAAGGTAAACTGAGACAGAAGTTTAACTTTACTACTTTTGGTATTCACAAAGGACATTTAGGAGTGATAAAGTTAGAATTTGTCTCAGTTAAAGTTTTGGTCTTAAGTTTAACTGAGACCAAAAAGTTAAACTTTAAAAGGTTAAAATGCGTCTGTGTGTCCCTGCTCTCAGGTTACCTCTTTAGTGGGCACCCACAGGGACAGACTGAAAACATAAAATCGGATATTGCGATTGAGGTAATGCTTCCCTGGTCCCATGCTTCAGCTGATTTCTAATGCCTAAACAAGTCAGTCGGCTTTCATCAGAACCATTTCAGTCACTAATCTTGTATTTGGATAATCATGTGAACTTCACCATAATCACTCACTCCTCCATGCAATTTCATGTATTCCAGTTGTTTTTTTGGTATTTCCCACACTTGTAAATCTACTTCAGGGCTTCAAAAGGCCCCATGGGAAATCGTGTCAGTCTGGTCCATCAGTCATACTGTCATCAACGATCTAGTCCAGCACGCAACTTACCTGGATTCCCATAACTCATGAATGTTCGGGAGTTGCGGGAATCCAAGTAGGTTGCCTGCTGGGTGAGGTCTTGATAATGAAACATGCCACATAGAAATATGAGGGTGAGAGTCTGCTAAAAAAGAAATACTTTTTTCCCCTCCTCTTGTTGAGAAGAGGTTCTGCAGGGTCAACCCAAACCTTTTTTGCCTTCCTCAGTCTACTTTTTGCTGAATTTGTTTTTGTTGGCCTTAGGACTCTGCGCATTTTACCACTGCTAACAGGTCCTAAAGTGCCTGTGCTCTCTCCCTAAAACATAGTATAATTGTTTACACCTGTTTAGCATATTTAATTTACTTGTAATTCCCTTGGAGAGTGGCATATCATATACTCAGGGCCTGTTAATTAAATTCTACCAGCGGGCCAGCAGCACTTGTTGTTCCACCCACCTAGGTGGCACTCTAAAACTAGTCCCAGGCCTGCCACTGCAGACTGCATTCAGTGTTAGACTGCATTGTCAACTTGGCATTTAAAACACCATGTCAAGCCTTAAACTCCCCTTTTAGCGCCAGGACACCGTACAGTAACAGTGCGCTTTATAAGTGTCAAAAATAAAATAAATAAATAAATTATATATAAGCCAACCCTCAGGTATGCACAAGGTAGCCCATAGGGTATACACCCGTTACAACGGATCTTTTACTCCGCAGACCCATTACAACGCGACCATTACTCCGCATACCATTACAACGCATTGCGCTGGGGGGCGCTCTAGGATAGGGAATAAGTATAATTTACTATCCAACACCTTCCCTAGGGTCCACGGGGACTGGAGTTAGAATAGTAAATTATACTTACCACTATCCAGCGCCCCAAGGCGCTATGCGTTGTAACGGTATGCGGAGTAAAAGTCGCGTTGTAATGGTCTGCGGAGTAAAAGTATGCCTTATAACGTCATACATCCAGCCCATAGGGCAGAGTGCTATGTAATTAAAAGGTAGGACATGTGCTTTTAAGTTGTACATGTCCGGGTAGCGAAAACACCCCAAATTAATTTTTTTTACTACCCTGCTCATAGGATAACGTTGGGGATTCCTCATCACATTTAATACGCTGTAATTCCTAATTGAGAGGAGGTAGAGCTCTCATATTTAGTACTCATGGAATTATAATGATGAAACTTCTTTACTGGCATAGTTGGATTTATTGCTACAATTTTGAAAAGGCCCCTATTAAAAAGTTGGCATTTTCCTGCTCTTAGCCCTGTGTGCCTACAGCCTGTCTCTGATTACACGTCTGGGTTCGGTGGCAGCTTAGCTTTGTGTATTCCCTCTAGACAGCCACACAAAATAGGAGCTTAGGTGTTACTTGATGGGCCATCCTTGGAGGATGAGAGTGAAGAGCTGGGCACAGCCTCACTGTTCCACCTGATTATAGCATGAGGGGTGAACCTCTGTGCACTTGAAAGAACCTTCTTTGAAGTCTTTCCCACTTCAAAGGCACCACTGGATATAATAACTGGACCTCAGACTCCACCACTTCAGTACACTTCTGGACCTTTGACCCGTCCACCAGGAAGAAGAACTGCTGTGCTGCTGAAGAACTGCCACTCTGCTGGCCTGCTGTGAAGAACTGCTGCCTTGCTGTGTTTTTCCTTGCTGCTTTCTCTTGCCTGGGTGAGAAAGACTGGTCTTGCATCCCTTGTAGCCAGATTGACACCCAGGGCTAGCTAACTGGCCTCCTGATCTGAAGTCTCAGGGACTTAAAAGGCTTCAAACCACCCTGCTCCTGCACCTGGAACATTGGAAGTGGGGCCAAGATGTTTGCTTCAGCGGTATCGCGGCATCCTCTGCTGTGGGAGCAGAATTGGTACATCGCCGCTGTTGCGAGATCAGGACAGGCGCATCTCCTTTTTAATTGGCATATCACTTTCGGAACAGATGCATCCTCTGCTGCAGGAGCAGAATTAACCCACCTGTTGCGGGATTGACACTGATGCATCGCTTTGACAGCACCACAGATCTTCATCAATGCAACCCGGATTAAGGTACTTTAATTCCACTGGCCTCAAGGGGTCCCTGTATCCAGCCTTCGCTCCATCACAGTCAGCCTGAACTTTTTACTTTGTCCCTGTCCGGATTGACCAGACATCCAAGGTAAGTGCTTATTGCTTCTAAGCACTATTTTTCAGTTTATTCTTTTAAAATCCATATCTCAAGTTCAACTTGTAGGATTTGTGTCATTTTAGACTTGTATTATTTATTAAATTAAGTTATATTTTTCTAACCCGGTGTGGAGACTTTTTGTATGGTGTTTTCACAGTTTAACTGTTTGAAGTGTTGTACAAATACTTTACACATTCCCCCGAAAGTTAAGACTGACTGCTCAGTGCCAAGTTATGAGAGGTGAGCGCAGGTTAAGGTAGGGTGTGCTTGTGACTTACCCTGATTAGGGTTGTGGTTACTGCTTTACCAGGGCTTATACCCCAATCAACAAGGAGCCCAATTTCTAACACTCTCCATTTGGTCTGGTGTACTCACAAGTCAACTATCCAAATTGAATAAGAAGTCCCAAATATGACATTTGAACTCTAAATACAAATATTTAGCAACTTTTTTTATTTTTATTAGTTTTGCTTTGATCGAATTCTGAGATAGTAGTATCGATGGACTTGATATAAAGAGCACTTTCTTTTTCCTTGTTCAACTTTGAGAGAACATGACAATTGACTTTTGACCTCTAAATACACTTTTTAGGTGGATTATTCCATCAATGTTAGATCCTTTACTACAAATATTGTATCATTTAATCATCATTTACATGTTTACATTTTCCTTTATTAACTTAGTGGTTGGAATTCATGCAGTTTGATTTGTAACCTCTAATTCTACTTTTCTAACTTTTCAAGGTAATTTATCCGACATTTCCACCAAAGATTGCTGGACTCCACTCCACGAGTGTCCCGTAAGCCGACTTCTTGGGATTTCTCTTGAGGTACCTTCGTGATCCCTGGCCCGTTGGCCTGTGGGTCCCTGAGAGGGTAAATGTAACTTTCCCTTGGCTTCCCTGGTTGCTCCAGACATGCCCTGACTCCACCACTTGGTGAAGCATCTTTTCTCTTCCTGCGTGGGTTGCTGTTGCAAAGGCTTGTTGGGTCCAATCCAGGCACTGATACCACAGCACTCGACATCCTTTTTGGGACAGCTCGAATCCAGCTCCTGTTCATCGTCGGCGCCTCCTGGTCCTTGTGGCTGCACAGTCAAGTTTCACCTATTCGCACCTGAAGAACCCGACATCGGTGGGCAATTGTCTATCGTGCCCTTGGTCACTAGCTAGTTACCCAGACTCTGTCCCCTCTGCTTTCAAGTTCTTCTCATCCTCGATCCAGGCTTGCATCTCCTCAGACACTTTTCTTCTTCCCAGGCAGCAGCACTTTGCAGCAGATCGCCCTTGAAAATGACGAAGATTTCCGACACCAAAAGACACCTATGCACCCCGCTTCCCTGGGTGAGGTAACTCGAGTACTCCGGTGCTCCTGAGGGTGTTGGCCCTAGAACCCCTTAAGTCTAAAAGGGTTTGCTCAAAGTTCGCTCCTAAGTGTCCTTTTTCTTTAAAAACTCAACCGCGACTTTTCCCATAGAAGCCAACGGCGATTCGCAGCTGTGTTCTCACACTGCACAAGTCCCCCTGGGTCCCCTGTGTCACTACCTTGGGTGGTTCCTTGTGGTCCCAGTGATTCTACAGGCTCTAGACTTTGTGTCTATGCAAGTCGTGGTTCTTATACCACTTTCTTAATATAAGGTTTGGTCCCCCCCGGGGCACAGTGTATATTGTGCTATTTACTGAAGTTCTATTGCTATATCTTGATTGTAAATTGTGTGCTTTGACCTCTAATCTCATAAAGGGATTAGTAGGGAGTGTTTAGAAATAAATACATATATTTTATATATATACCTGGTGTGGTTCTCCTTTCATTTGTTTATTCAAGAGATTGGGGAGAGGAGTTGGCCTAACGGCTAGGGCTCTCGACCTCAGACCTGGGGATCTGGGTTTGAGTCTCGGTAACGACACCAAAACCTCCTGTGATTCTGGGCAAATCACTTAATCTCCCCGTGCCTAAAATGAAAGTGTGTCCTCATGTAACGTAACTGGTGATATGTAAAGCGCTCTGATACCTGATTCGGTTTGGGTCTAGTTCGCGCTATATAAAACTCTGCAAAAAAAAAAATTATAGACTGGTAAAACAAGCTGCTTTACATACATCCAAGACTTAGCCTGAAGGCTGCTCTACATAGCTACCATTAGGATAGCTTTCAATAAAGGTTGTCTTTAACCTATCATCAATAAAGGTCATTTCGTCTGGTTCAAGGTGCCCACTTTAATTAGTGGACAGCATATACCAGGCCAACTTCTTACAGCACTTCTCCTACCTTTTTCCACAAGAGCAGTTCAAACATGATTGGCAGAATATCCTAGTTTGCAAATGTTTCCTACATAATTAAGGCTATGCCATATTTGTAGCATAATACAACATCTGCTCCATAATCTGACAATTTTAACTAATAAATTGTTTGTAGCTCAAATGGATCAAAAGTTACTAAAAAATGTGACTTGTGGTACTGTGAAGTGGACGGCCCTTTGCAAAGGTTGACAGATCACCTTTCTCACTGCTGCATTTGTATCGTACACTGGTACTAATAAGGCAAAATATTTGCAGAGTCTGTTAGTATGTGTAAAAATGTCAAAATAATAAAGTATCAGAAAATATACCACATTACCCTGCAGCCTTTTTTTGCTGCATAATTTAGTCAACACAGAGGCATAATTGTGTCCTCCTTTGCTGCTTAATTCCAGTTGCTCCAAGCAGGCAGCAGATGTTAAAAGTGCTTGTGCATGAAGCAGAGAGACAGTGAAGTTTGCAAACTTAGTTTGGTGGGAGTGCAAATCCTGCATTGCTGATCCCTGATGAGTTGCAGCTAATACTGCTGAAACAAGGCCAGTGGAGATTACAATGGGTGAAGCAGACTGGCCTCAAGGGCAGGGCTGGCTTTAGCGGTGGTGGTGCCCTCTGCAATGTTTTTGGTGCCCCCAATGACCACCTCCGACATGGATCCCCTCACTACGACCCTTTAACAGTGCCCCTCAAGTCTCCATAACCATACTCTCCCTCAGATGCATTTAATTTGATTGACAGTGCCATTCAAACCAGTTTAGTGTGTCAGAGCACTTTACATCACTCGCATTACACGGAGACAATCAATTACACGTGTGTAAATCTCTGTATAGGAAATGTTCCATAAGGCAAAGGACTACAAGCTGTAGTAGTCACATGTGGTTGGGGTTCTCTTTTGAGCACTTTTTGCCACATCAGGATAATCAAACACTAGGGAAAAAACCATAACGCTCTAATCCATACATTGCATTTTGCTTACAGCTCTTAGATGATAGTTAATAGCTCACTGTTCTATATTGAGATTTTAACTTATAAACTGCAAGTAACAAAAGGATTTCTCTGATAAAAGCAGTAACCCAATGACCTATTTACATTAAGTGCACTTTGTGATCCGCATGGTACATGTTCTTTGCAGCAAGCACATTAACGCTCTGTGCTACCTTTTCATGAGTCTAAACTTCCACTCGACAAAACTCCGATCTCTTTCTAGGACGAACATTAAAAACCGGAGTAATCATGACATTTATAGTGTTGCCGAAAATTTCTGGAGGTGAGGAAGAAGGCAGCAAGAACTTTTAAAAGCATAATATACTTGCAAAGTAAGAGCCTGGTGCGATCCCACCGGTTGCACTGCCCTAGAGACGGCCCTTCTCAAGGGGCCTGTGACCTCAGTGACAGAGTCATACTTGCTCTAGGGGGTGCTGCTTCATAAGCCTGACCACAAGACTGGAGGTGAACTAAGGTCCACCTGCTGTTGCTAAGACACCATGACTTCTAAGGTCTTGCAGAGCCTTCTATGGTCTAGCATGGGAATGTGCTTCCTCAGGAGAGTAGTCTCGGGGACTGGTCAAGAAGGCTGAACTTGGTTCCCCAGTTCCAAATTCGGCAGCTCTGACCATAGTGCCACATCTTCTCCCCCACTGAGCACCATATTACCCCACTGAGAGAAACTCGCACTGCCTTCAACTACAACCCACTTGTGCCCCGCAATAAACACCTGGATGTGACTCAATTCAAATTATGCACTAGACAAGAGTAATATGCTGCCTAAAAAAAAGTAAACAAATCCTAGAAAAAAGCACACACTCATGGGGAATGCAAGATTAAGAAAAGCATGTTAAATGCAAAGAGTAACAACATGGCAACCTGAACACTTTTACACTCATTCAGAGCCAGTGAGTGATTTTGCCTGAAAAGTTAAAGACATGACTACAGCACCCGGAAGGGACCCATTTCAATGTCCGTTACTTATATCCTTTAAAAAACGTAAGCAATATGGTTTAAAAAGACCACATCTCTGAGCAAAGAGCTGCTGTACACAATTTGTTTTCTAATCCACCCATCAATCAGGCATTGCAGTACCTCCAGGAATGGTGCACTTCCCCATGCAGTGAAAATAATGCTGTTCACAGAAAGACAAGAAAATAAAAGTAGCGCTTCATTGCAAACTCTGTCAAGTGATGCTGATGTGTTTGGGTGTAAATAAAATCAATCTGGCCACTTTACGACCACTCTGTCTTTCTTTATTTAGATATTTCTTTATTTTTTATATTTTGAACCTTTTAATCCCGATATGCTACACTTTGGAATAGTAAAATGTCAGAAAAACACATTTTGGATCCATTTCAAAGTGGAACAAATAAACAAAAGGAGGAGAACCGTTTCTAGAAGTCACGTTTTTCAGAGAGGAGGAGCTGGACAGAAACAGAGGGAATAAGAGGAAGGAAGAGTGGAGGGGACAGCGGCCGAGCAGAAGTGGACACTGTCCTTGTCTTGGCATGAAGGTAAAGACTGACAGGCAGATGCATCAAAGAAAATACCGGGAGCAAACGGGCAGATTCTCAGAATCTGGCCGTTTGCTCCCGGTATTTTTGCATTTGGGATGCATCATCCAAAATGCAGAAATCACAATGTAAGGAATCTCTAAATAGCAATTCCTTAAATTGCTCTTGCATTTAAGGAATCCCAAAATGAGATTCCTTAAATGCAATGCATGAAACCCAAAAAAATAGCGAATTCGCTAATAGGGGGAGCAAATTACCATGAAGTTGAACTTCGTGGTAATTTGCTAAAACTTTGAAAAATGCATTTTTGTGCATTTTTCAAAGTTACATGTTGCGCACACACATGCCCTTAGGGCATGTGTGTGTGTAACATTTGTGCACACGTCCATTTCAGGGGTGCAACAGGGTGTCCTTTGGACACCCTGGCACCCTTGAAATAGCGGAACATTAGCGATTCGGTAATAGCTAATCGCTAATAAGGAATGTCTTTCCCATTCATTCCTATGGGCCTTTAGGCCCATAGGAATGAATGGGAAAGACATTCCTTATTAGCGATTAGCTATTACCGAATAGCAAATAAGGAATCTGTAGGAATCGCTATTAACATTGCGATTCCTACATGCATCCCGTTTTGCTAGTCTTTAATAGCGATTCCTTAAAATTCGCTATTAAGGACTCGCAAAACATAACTTTGATGCATCTGCCAGTTAGTCCTTTTCCTTCTGTTTCCCTCCCCCTCCACCCCCCACGTCCCCGAACGGACACCAACACCGAGCCTTATCCTATAGGCCTTCCTGGAACGCAATAAAAAAAAAGTAGGGGAACGGAATGTTTGAAATTAAAGAAGCAGGGGCACGCCGTTCCCTGCCGATCCCACCCACTTCGACCACTGGTGCTAGGGTGTGTACGTCAGTCTAGTGTAGGTTTTGTACTAGAATGATTCAATTCCAGTTAAAAATGCAATGCATATATAGGTTTAAAACTTTTCCTACGTTGTGTGTGTGCGGTACAGTGTAGCACACACGCAATGTCCGAAAAGAAAGGAGAAATGAAAACATTTCTCCTTTAAAGCCTACTTTCAAAAGGCAGTAATATGTGGCGCAAAATCCTATATTATTATTTTTGAAGATAGAGATTTGCATAAAAAAGCATGGGTGGTTGCATGGGTTACCCACTTAAAGCCCCCTTGAACCTAAGTAAACAAAGCAGCCCTTCACTCTAGTCTGTGTTACTTTTAGGCAATTTCCAGTGGAAAACAAGTTGTGTGCTGTAAAGCAAATAATCAAAAAAACATTTTGTCCTGGCTTGCGTCACTTTTGTGATGGCTGGAAAGCGCCAAATATTGGTAAATCTGACCCAATTTTTTGTAAAATAACCAACTGTTTTAAGAACTTAAAAACGGAGAGAGTGAGTTGTGTGTTGTGTGTGTATGTTTTTGTCTGAATGTGCTGGTAAAAATCCTACGTGAAATCTGACAACCACTTCACCATAACCGATGACTGAAAGCACCTTTACCTAACTGCGTACAAGAGAATCCATTTATTAGGGGTGTATTATACCTCAAACAGGTCCCCGTAGCTACGCCCCTGGAAACAACCCATGCTACACGTTCTGTGTCCGCAGGCTTTTTTTCCACAGGCTTAATAGGAGAGATTCAAGGCTCTCAGATGTTTACCCTGGTGCCTGAGTCTGAAAATTCCTGTGTGTTACAACCTCAAACTAAAGAATGTGACAACAGGTTATGACATTTGATATTGCTCCCTTTGCCGCTGCATTCAAGCTTGCATCCCTGATGAGGGGTTTTACCCCAAAACGGTCCCAAGATGCTTGTTTCCAGTTCAGGGAAGTCCTGGCTTGGCAGTTTGGGCTGGACTGTTCCCATGAGGCGCAGGGTCAAGACTGATTTTACATATAGCTGTATCTGAACTGCGGTGGCTGAGTGAGCTAACGAATGATGATGGATTCAACCCAGATCTGTGACTGGGGGTGAGTGTCTGAAAAGTTTCGGAGCCACGTCCATCATCTTGTGTTTGCTTTGTCCACCCTAAGTTGGCAGGGTATGCCCAGACATGGGTCCCTTGCTCACTTTGCCACTGGATTCAATCTAGCCTGGCTGATGAGGGATGTTACCCTGAAACCGGTCCCAGGATGCTTGTTTCCGGTCCAGGGAAGACATGGCTTGGCAGTTCGGCTGGACTGTTCCCATGAGGCACAGGGTTGAGACTGATTTGCATATGGCTGCGTCTTAACTTGGTGAAGTGAGCTAAAGAACGATGATGGATTTAATCCAGATCTGTGAGTGGGCGTGAGTGTCTGAAAAGTTTAGGTGCTCCGTCCATCATCTCCCTGTGTTGATATTGGCCGTGATGGTGATGCTGTAAGGACTGGTTCATGTGCACTGCATTAAGTAAGTGTATTCCATGAGGTTTGTTGTGTGATGTCTAGGGTTTTAGGAGTTTATTGAGAGTTTCATTCATTTTTGGGCAGATTCATCAGATAGGTTAACCCCTTGAGAAATGCGATGGTGAGTTGGATGGATAAGTTGGTGATGATCCTGGATTTCTTCAGTGAAGGCTGTTTTGGGTCCTGGAGCTCTGTGGATCTGGTGGAAGTTCTCAATCCAGTGGATCCAGAGCAGTAGATGGCAGCTGAGACATCCCATAAGTTTGAGGGTTGTGACATTGTTCAGGATGTAGGAATAGGAGAACTTTTGAAAGTAGGTGCGACCTCCTCCTGTCGTGTGGGAATGAGGAAGTGGAAGATGTGTGAAGATGTCACTGTGAGCCGTGTCACTGTGCTGAACATTGCCTTGACTCAGTTCATTGCGGTGATGTTGGTGATGCACTCAGAATGGGGTATAAGAGGTCGGTGCTGAGAATCATGACATGTTCTACCAATGTAACTGATGGGCTCTTCTAGTGCCCAGCTGCAAAATGTATTCGAACTCATGACGTGGATGCGCCATATTTCACACTATACAGCACATTCCTGTTCTTTCCTTGTGCTGGCGCACTTTTGGTTGGCCAGCGACAATGCAAGCACCCTTGAATCATGTTGCAAGGGTGCCTGCATTGCAAGCCAGATTGTTTTTGTGTAGAAAGAGACACCTTCCTGCACAAAACAATCCATAGAGGTCATAGTCATAGTCAAATCCTTTATTCGATCAGATACAAAATTATAATAAGAGTACATATGTAAAAAAAACAATTTCCAATATACAATTCTATATTAAAGTTAAAAGTACAATAGGTTATTTTATCCAAAGTAAAAATTGAAAATCAGAGCTATAAAAAACATCTATTACCCTGTTTTAAACTCCTGTAAGATAATTTTCATCCAGGAGCTAGTACTATTGCTGTCTTTTTTCTTTTTTTCATACAGGCCCATAGGAATGAAGCTAATGTAAAACAAGTGAAGGGATCAGATAAACGTTTTTTTAAATATAGTGCCACCTGGCATTGTTTAAAATTCATCTTCTGTAATATCGGTTTTAAGTAATCGTTGCTTTCCTTCTTATACAGTTTGCAAAATAAAACCAAATGCAAATCAGTTTGTCTTGACAGTCTGTCACATGGGCACAGAATTTAATCAGCATGGTTATATATTTTACCAGGATAATCTAACATAAGTAGGATCATATTCAAACGAAACCTAAACAATATGAATCTATGTTGTGCATTTGTGATGTCTGCCAGATAAAAGAAATGTCCTTTCTCTATCGCTGGAGGGATTGATCTGAAGCTTACCACTTCCTGCTTCTGTCCAGGATGTTTCTTTTGTCTCACACTCCACCCTCCTCATAAACATATTTTTGATCTTTTCCTGTGAGACCTTCCTACATTTGACTGGGTCCTTGAACAGTCATGGTTGGCCAATTTTATTCAAGAGTGTTTCTACATAGCACAACCATCTGGATCTCCTACAGTTATCCATATGTAAATAATTCTTTATTATTGTTTGTGTCAGCGGGACTGTGTCCTTTCTCCAAATTGAGTGCCACAAAAGGACAGGGGCCAATTGTATTGTATCTGTGATGTTGGGGGGTCCCAGTTCTAAATGTAAAATATAATTAGGGGTCGAGACGGGGAGTCCAACTAGGAATTTAAAAAACTTATTTTGGATAATTTGTAGGGCACCCGTTTCTACAGTGCCCCAAACTCCAGCCCCATGCGCCACTGCTGCCGTAACTTTGGTCTGATAAATATGTTTTATTGGTAATAATGGTCTATCACCCAATTTTTTTGCGAAAGTTTTTACAGCAGACAGGGTTCTCTCCATTACACCTCTGCGTCCCTGCACTAACTTTGTCCATGACAAGTCCTTGTCAATAAGAACCCGAAAATATGGGAAGGAGTCCACGAACTCTATCCTTTCATTCTCCACATGGAGATACAGTGTTCTCTTTCTTTTTCTTGCTCACACTATCACTGCAAAGGACTTAGTGCAGTTTACCCTCAGTGAGTCCATGAAGGATGCATATGAAGATATCAGATATTGGAGGCCGAACCCCATCCTGGCCATCAACACCGCATCGTCTGCGTTTGCCAAGATATGTAGGAATTGCGAGTTAAATATTGGTACATCTCTTGTAGACTTGGTAAGGGCTTTTTCTACTTTATTTGTATAGATAGAAAAGAGAAATGGAGCAAGGACGCAACCCAGCCTTACTCCTCTGGCGATTTTAAATGGGCGTGTGCAGCCTCCATCTTTTGTGTTACGTACCGAGGCCATAGCATTATAATACAACTGTCTAATAAAAGGTAATATTAATTGATCGACTCCCCTCTCCCTCATGAAAGTCCACAGCTTTTCATGGGTCACAGAGTCGAACGCTGCTGACAGGTCCATGAAAGCCATGGATATCTTTCCCTCCTTCATCCTGGTGTATTTTTCTATTATGAGTGCCAGGTTTAGGCACTGATCTATGGTGCCCCTTCCCTGCTGGAATCCATATTGGGCCTGAACTAAGATATTGTTTTCTTTGGCCATTCGTCTAACATAGAAAGGAGGAGCCGGCCCACGAGTTTTGATGTTGTGTCCAGTAGGGCAATTGGCCTGTAGATTTGTGGGTCAGACCTGTACCCTTTTTAAAAAATAGGGACCATAACACATGCAGACCAAGATTAAGGGGGACCGACTCGAATTATGCTATTCATCACGTTCGTCAATAATGGTGCCCATAGGTCTGGTTTTCCCTGAAAAATATCCAAAGAGACACCATTCGGTCCAGGGGCCTTGCCTGAGCTGAATGACATCAAACTTCTCCTTACTTCCCTGAGTGAGAAAAAAGGGAGCATGTTGACCTTTAGTTCCATATTAACAGATGGGTATTGGAGTGTTGAGGCAAAAATATTCTCAAAATGGGCAACCCAAGCTTCCTCATCTACATTGTTATCTACTGTGGGATCTGCAGGATTTTTAAAGTGCGGTGCATTTATTATCCTCCAGAAATCACGGGTGTTACCCATTTTTGCTGCCTTTCTAAGATCCTCCCATATATCTTCTTTTATTGCCTTCTCTCTATTTCTCGTTTTAAATTTATATGTAGCCCGCAGTCCCCTGATTTCATCCTGGTTTCTGGGTCTGCTTTTCAGAGCATGCATCAAAGCTCTCCTTGCTGCTGAGCAAGGTGAGTCAAACCATCCCCTTTCGGGTCTCTTACTCCATAGAGGTGTTCTAATCTTTCTAGCATGGGATGCTACGCGTGTTCCACTTGGTATGGTACCCACCGTAGAAGAGTGTACTGCATGGGGAACAATCATTGCAAGTATCTAATCTACTATTCATGACACACCATCATTGGAGATGTTATGGGAGGTGTTATAACAAATACATAGTGAGGATAAAAGTGCACCAGCTCTAGATTTAGGAATTAAAGTAATAGAACATTTTGAAACTGTTTCCTCAATAGTTCTGAATAACATTAGAGGAGAAGCCACAATTCTGGAGTGCACCAGCTGTAAGCATCAATTCCTCGTCAAGACTGTGAAGAGTAGCCTCGTAAAAAATCTCTACAGCTCTCTGTGGGATACTTTAGGTTCTCAAGCTTCAAATCCTCAACTCAAAAGAAAAAATGAGACGCATGGCTTCAGTAAAGAGAAACCTGCACCAGAAACTAGGAAAAGGCAGAAAGCAAAACAGAAAACCTGGACTGGATGTCCTCCACTGGGTTGTCCATTGTGGTGGATATAATTTGGAGGCCTGTGATAAAATCAGAAAGCCGGGTTGGTATCGGTATTCTTCCCACTCTCTGCAGGACGCTTGAGACAGTGAAACGATGGATTTAGGCCCAGATCTTTGTACTGGGGTGAATGTATGACATTGTTCTACATCAACTGTGTTTTTTGCTATTGAGACAGTCAAAGGACAGAAAGAAGTGGATGGACTAAGTTTTGCAGAAGGACAAATACATCAGACAGAAAAAGGACCCATCAAATGAGATTGAAGCCGGTGTGAAGAACGATACAAAAGGTTTGAACTTGAAGACTAATTTTAAAAAAAATTAAATGAGCCAGGCTTATCTTGGACATTTGATCCAGCTCAACTCTCCAACAACCCTCAAACTCATCCCACTTAACCCAGGAGAAACTTATTTCTACTCATTGGTGGGGCCCAAAGCACCACGAGTCACACATTCACACACCACACTGCCCCAGAATCAGTGAAAAAGAAGGCGAGCTGCTGGTTAGCGGGGTACCTTATTAACTGAAATTCTATATTTTACACATTATATACATTTCAGGGTATCTTTCATCCTGTTATAGGGAAAACAAAACATCAAAGTACTCCGCTATTTGTTTGATGGATCAACCAGGGACCAGCCTTTCTCACTCAACAAGTCACTCCCTACCGGCCCACCCGGTCCCTGCGATCCTCAGATCGACACCAGCTGGAGGTACCCCGCACCAAACTGGTTTCATGGGGCGATAGAAAATTTCTCGTATCAGCACCCAAGCTCTGGAATACTTTGCCACCATCCATAAAAAGTAGCCCATCCCTCTGGTCCTTTCGAAAGCACCTTAAAACCTGGCTTTTTGATCAATGACCCCACCCTCCTTTATGGTTGAATTCAGCAGATACTTAGCGCCGAGATGCCCACGGGCCCTCGTTCGCGCTTTAAAAGTGTTTAAAATAAATAAATAAATAAATAAATAAATAAACTAGTAGAAGTCATTTAATGGCGATTAAGACCAGCTCAATCACAGTATTCCCATAACTTTTAACTTTAAATTCTGTCATGACCTTTATTAAGATAAAAAAATAAAACAGACACAAGTTTATAATTTCAAAAGTTTATCTTCTTCATTTAGGAAAGAAATCTAGAATTTTCTTTGGACAAGCAAAATGTTAAGCATTTATTTAGCACGTGTTAAGGAAAATAAAATTAGAAAAGCATATTACCCATCTGTCATAGGCAAATGACAGAGTCACATTAAACAAGCTATCTATCTTTCTATTCTCCTCAATGCCTCCCTTCTGACATAAAATCTCTGCAATCAATCATCTTCTTTGCTCCATCAAAGTTAAAGTCCAAAAATATTTCAAAGTCTCTAGCACCATAAAATTGTTCAAACCAACAGCATGTTGTGGTGCAAAATAAAATCCCTTGAGCCAACTTTTCTCCCTTTTCGCGCAAGCTCTGTTTATACCTTTTTTCTCTAACTATTTACCTTAAAATTGAAACTTTTAGGGTCCACAGTCTTTTTTGATTGGCCCATTAGAGGGGTGGTGAGGATCACCTCATGTACTCCTTGTTTAAACCAGTTTAACTTATAGCCATGTCACTCTCAAGGCTTCCTCACGATGTCATTCCTCAAGTGTGTGCTTGTCGTTCATTCCTTGTATCATTTATTCATATTAGTTGGTATCTGAGACTGCCATAGTCCTCCAATTGCTGTAATTCTCTGTTCCTGTTTTATTGTATTACACTTGGCCCCTGTTGTATTTTTTGTTGTTCTTTAGCTGCTCCTGTCATTTTTTCCCACTCTGTACCGCCCACCTCCTGCTTGCCCCTCCTACTTCCCAGGACTATTTATGGAGGCTGCAGCTCGGACGCACACCGGACGGTGCACAATAGGCAAGCCCATCTGTGCCTGGGTTTCACCCAGTTTTCTTTTCTTTTTTTTTTTACAAAAAAGGGGGAGTGTGGCCCATTCGGACATGAGTGGGGTAAGGGCCCATATAATTTATGAAAAACAAGGAACCCACACTCAAAATCTTTTCACACTGTTTTAACTCAGGATGAAGAAAGATAAACAAACCTGAATATGTTTATCTCGGCAATTACTTACGCCGTTTTATTCAAGAATTTTTTGAAGTGAAAAAACGATTTATATCAAGAGAAGTATCAATGTCTTGAACTTACTTGCCAAACACGTAAACTTATACAAAATCAAAAAAATACGTGAATGCACAAACATGTGAAAGGGTACATATGCATTAAAGACTCAAATCCAACATAACATAATTGCGCAATAATTAGACAAAAACAAACATTTAAATTATGCAGAGCATAAAACAAATATGCATTTCAAAAAAAAAAAAAAAGTGCAAAGGGAATACTCATTACATCATCATACGGTATTCAAAAATATTTGACCAAAATGAAGCCTTTTGGTGTGCTTCCATATAACAAAGCAACCTCTCGGTAGCAATGTTAACAGGCGTAATGTTCCTAACAGTCTTAATTATTTCTAAACTGGCTAGGATTTAATCCTGCACGCCTACGCGTTTCGAGTTTGGGAGGGGTCTTCTCAAACTCTCTTCAGGGCCAAATGTATTCCATTCCCCTTTTGTTGACCTATTGATAAAAACACAAAAATTGAAGGTACTTATTACTGAAAGCTCCCCTCAACCTGCTCAACCTGCCTCTTTTGTACAACAGTAAAAATAGACGTACCTCTAGGGATTTGAGGTAATTCAAATCGTCCAGAAAAATCTTGCAATTCAATACGGTCTGTGCGGTACTCTAAAAAGATTTACACAAAATTTTATGAAACCTTGGAAGTTGAATAGACCTTTTAGTAATGAATTAAATGTGAAAACGGCGTGTAGTTCCTACCTGAATAACAGGTACAAGAGAAACCAATTTGGGCTGTAGTTCTCATATATGTAGATATCCGTTTAAAGCCTGGCGCGCTGTAAACAAATTGGGCGCATTACATATATTAAAAGCGGTTCATATTAAAGCTGTCCAGAGAATCATATATGTTAGAATCTTGACTTACTGGTAGCGCTTTCGCTGTTTCGAAGTTCAAGCGTCTCTTGGTTCACGGTGAACTCAGTAATTAATCAGGGTCCCTTCTTGGTAGTTTTCTCTATTTCCGCGGTTCTGTGTAAACAAACGCGGGTAATTGTTTAGAGGGCACATTGTGTGTTGTAAACGGTTGGACGCGTGCTGGCTATTATGTTAAAACAAAGCCGCGGTGAAGTTTAAAATGATTATGCTCGGCTGGCATTACCGAAAATAAGATATTTAATAAGAAAACACGCGCGGGACAGCGTGGCAGCTAGCTCTGCTGTTTCCAGTTTATCATACCTGTCAGCGCCGCAACCAGCGTCACTACCGCATTCCTTCACACAGTGAATGCGCGTCGGTTCTCTCAGAACCATGAAGGGACCCTCCTCATCAGGCTAAGCCAATCAGAGTGGGATTAGTTTTGTGGCGCCGCAATGGGGCATTATGGGACATGTAGTGAAACAAGCTCATTGTAAAATTCATGTCACCTGAATCTATCACCATTCCCGGGCTATGGGTCAAAGACCGCTGTGGTGCGGGGATTAAAGCCTAGACAGCTCACTCATTGAATTGAGGCCGGTGTTGATTGTATCAAACCGCATTATTAGATATGCCTCTTTACGCAACAAGGCTTGCTCTACGTTAGGCGATTTGTGTTGTGGATCCATTCCAGCCAGAACGGTCCATTTGAAATCAGTTTCCTTGTGGTTTGCGTTAGCAAAATGTTCAACCATTGGTGCATTTGGAACCTTTTTCTTAAGCCGTGAGCGATGTTGGGTTATCCGGACATTCACCTGTTGGCATGTTTTGCCTATATACAATTTATTACAAGTACACAGGATCCCGTAAATTACATTTTTACTCTTGCAGTTTGTGTGTAAACTGTGTCTCCATTTTGTGCCATTGTGGCAAAATTCATCTCCTTCTACAACACTGGCGCAGGCCACGCAAGTACCACATTTATGGTGGCCTGTGATGGGTTTGAGGTTCCATTTGGAAATTAGATCACTTTTGGGTTTTTGAATGAAACTATCGGCTCTTATGATTTGTTGGCCAACGCTCAAATTTTTCTTCATGGCAAAAATCGGTTTTTGTAGAGGGAAACCCATTCCCTCCAACAAATGCCAGTTGCGCAGAATAATCTGGCGAAACTTGTTCGTGTGTATTCCATATGTAGTGACACAAACGAGTTTGTCCAAGTCTTTCTTGGTTTTTGTTTTAAGGAGTTCTTCTCTCGGGGTGAAGCGTGCTCGTTTTTTGGAGTGTTTCAAAAGCTTTTTGGGGTAACCTCTTTTGCTTAGCTCATCACAAAAGATGTCAGCATTTTCACCCAGTGGCAGGAACCCTGTCCTTACAGCCACTTGGAGGAACACCTCCACTAAAGCCCTGAGCCCAGGCCTCTGCAACGACAACTGCTGCCGCTCTTCACCCCAATCCACGGTATGACCTTTCTCCTGCTGGCACTACCTTTTCTACTACAACACCAAAGCTCTGGCACCCACGGCAACCACCACCACGCCTACCCGGACCACCCCAGAACATCTCCAATGCCTTCCGCTCAATGCACGATCTCACTGCAAGCACGCCTCCGAAACTTGGAAGAAGATCACCTCCCTCTCTTCCTACAGCATCTTTCTCACTGAGACCTGGCTCAACCTCTCATCAATGCCCGAGATCGCCTCAGCCATGCCGGACAGCAACAAGATGGCACACAAAGACCATATCAACAAGAATGGAGGTGGACTTGCCATCATTCACAAGGAATCCATTCACTTGACCACCACCGCAGACTAAGTCACCCCGATCATGGACGCCTAATCTTCCAAGTAAAAACCGACAGAAAACCCAACAGAGGCACCCTTGCCTACAGACCTCCAGGACCTCTCCCCAGCTTCTGCAACACCATTCTCAATTTCATCACTCGGCTCGCCGTCAACTCCCAAAACTACATCTTCCTTGGCAACCTCAATTTTTACCACGAAGACCCCATCGATACCAACACCACCACCCTCCTTCAAGCAAGAGCAACATCAACTTCACCCAGCTGGTCATTAACCACACTCACATCACAGGACACGCACTAGACCCAATTTCTGTGGCCAGTGACAGAATCAAGTACAGCCATGTCACCAAGCTCACCTGGACCAACCATGCCATCCACCATCTAAGGATCCCCAGCACCAACCCCAAGCAAAGCTGCACGTCACACTGCAGCTGGAACAAGATCTCATAAAGCCAATGTATAGATGCCCTCAACACCTCCCTCCCTTACACCACAACAAACCTAGAACAAGCGTTCAAGAACTTTTCTGCCTGGATCACCGACTGTGCTGACAGAGTTGCCCCCAGCAAACCCGCTAAGCTGAAAAGGTCCTCCAAGCCAGCCAGTTGGAACACAACAGAACTTAGAACTATGAAGTGCACCTGCATATGACTCAAAAGGAGATGGCACAGCAGCATGGAGCCAATGGACCGAACAACATTCAAAACTGCCCTTAACCAATACCACCAACTCCTAAAAAAGATTAAATTAGGCGCCCGGCTGACCACATCGAAGCAAACTCCAACAACAGAAAGGAACTCTTCAACATCGTCAGAGTTCTCGATCCCCTCAGCCACCAAAAATGTCATCACCCATTCACAGGAACTCGGCGACTTCCTGGCAGACTTCTTTCATGACAAGATCTCCACCATCTATAGGAGTTTTGAATTCCAACCCACCGACCTCCTCAGCCATTTCGCCCCCAGGAATGAGGAACACAACCATCTGCTCACCGCTTGGGACCAGCTCACCATGCAAGACACCACAGCTATCATGACCTCCATCCATTTAGGAGCACATGGACCCCTGCCCCACCACATCTCCAACCTCGGGAGAAAGACAATCAGCAAGGAGCAAACTGCCATCTTCAACGTATCCATCACCATGGCCACATTTCCCAAAGAATGAAAGCATGCAGAAGTCAAGCCCGTACTCAAGAAATCATCCACTAACCTCAAAGAGCTCAAGATCTACTGCCCCATCTCTCTACTACCCTTTTCTGCCACAGTCCTTGAGAAGGTCATCAACCGGCAACTCACAGAACACTTGAAGAACAACAATCTTCTGGACACTTGGGATTCCGCACCAACCACAGAACTGAAACAGCCCTGATTGTAGCCATAGACGACATCAGATCCCTCCTCGACCAAGGAAAAATGACAACACTGATCCTCCTGGACCTCTCAGCAGTGTTTAACACAGTATCACACCACACCCTATTTAAAAGGCTTCACAACATTAGAATCCAATGAGACGCCCTCAAGTGGATCACCTCCTTCCTTACAGGTAGACCCAAGAGAATCTGCCATCCGCCATTCATCTTAGAACCCAAGAACACCATTTGCGGTGTCCTTCAAAGTTCAAGACCAACATCATCAGATAGCATGGACTTAACATCATATCCTCTATCGACGACACCCAGCTCATCCTCTTACTATCAGATGACCCCTCCGCCATGCTGTCCAACTTCTGCATTTGCTTGATGAACATCGGCGATCGGATGAGAGACAACTGCCTACAACTCAACACAGACAAGACGGAAGTGCTGATCTCCAGGACCTCCACCCTCTGAAATGACAGCTGGTGACCCCCCTGATCTAGGACCCTCACCCACTCCAACCGACCACACCCATATCTCAGGCATCATCGTGGACAGTAAGCGCACCATGAAAAGATAGATCAAAACAGTTTCTTCCACTTGCTTCCTCACCTTTCACATGCCTCACAGTATTTTCAAGTGGCTCGCCATCGACACCAGATGTGCTGTCACGCAAGCCCTGGTCACCACTCAACTGGACTACGGCAACGCACTCTATGTAGGAATCACATCACACCTCCTCAAAAGACTGCAAGATATACAGAACTCAGGGCCACATGCATCACACTAAGGAATTGCAATTCCTAAATTGCCATTTTTAAGGAATCTTGCGATTTCTACACGTTTCTTAATTGCGACTCGCAAATTGTGATTCGCAATTAAGGAATGGCTTGGCCGATAGGAATGAATGGGATTGCAGACGCAATTTGCGAGTTACAAAGATGTACTCCCAAATTGCGCATGAAATTTGAAGGGTGCAAGGGAGCCAAAAGACCACCCTGATGCACCCCCAAAAAAGGTAGGTATGCACTTGTGGTTCACAGACATGCCCAAAGGGCATGTGTGCGCAGCACAACGCACTATGAAAAATGCATTTATTTGCATTTTTCAAAGAAATTGCAAATTACCATCAACTTGCAGTTGATGGTAATTTGATGGTAATTTGCAAAAACGCAATTTGCAAATGCATGATGCATTGGGAATCACAATTTGCAATTCCCTCACTGCATTCGCAATTGAGGGAATCGCAAAAAATATGTGATTTCCTTAATTGCGAATTGCGAAAAAGGTACATGCATCTGAAAAGGCCATTTTGCAATCGCAAACAGCCGAATTTTGTGATTCGCACTGTTTACGATCGGAACATGGTTTGATGCATGTGCCCCTCAGTGGCCAAACTCATCCTAGACCTTCCTAACGGTCCCACATTGAGCCCCACTTCAAGAAGCTCCACTTGCTCCCCATTCAGAAGAGATGCTAGTTCAAGATGTGGATCCACAACTTCAAGGCCTCCACAACCAGGGACCAGCGTACATCAACCACTGACTGAACTTCCACCTTCCCTCGAGACACCTGCGCTCTAACTCCCTCTGCCTCACCCACACCCCCTGCATCTGCCACAACAACAGTGGAGGACGCTCTTTCTCCTACCTCACTGTGAAGTCCTGGAACGTCCTCCCACTTCACCTACAGACCTCATTCTCTCTGCTGGAATTCAGAAAAGGACTCAAGACCCGATTGTTCAACTAGGTCCCTACAGCAGGACTCTCAGCGCCTGGATACCCTCATGGGTGATTAGAAGTGTTATACACATCCAGTGGCTTATTTATGAGCCTCTTGCTCCATTGGTGCATCACGTTATGTGACTCACCAGTGGCTTAACTCTGCTGCGTGATATTTATAAGCACACGTAAAACCAACCTGCCTGGCTTTACGTGTGTTGATAAATATTGCCCCTTTTCACGCAACATGCTGCGTGTTAGGGGCCTGACATGGGTGTTGCTGGGGTGTTCCCACACAACACCCATGTCCACTGATGCATATCCAGATTTACGAGTAATGGTAAATCTAGAAATGCGTCAGAATGCTACACCACCCCCACGGAGTGGCGTAGCATGGCACAAGGAGGAGAAATGTTTTAATTTCTCCTCTGTTTTTTCCTCCTTCAATGCCTTCTGCATTCTACAGCACACATTAGAAGAGGAAGTCACCTCAATTGATTTCTTTTTTGCAGGAAGGTGCCCCTGTCTGCACAAAAACAATCTTCCCACGACGCAGGCATCCTTGCACCATGGTGCAAGGATGCCTGCTCCGGCGCATGGCAGCAGTTTGTGCGCCACTGCAGGGAAAAGCACAGAGATGCGCCATTTTGTTGTAAATATGTTGCATTCCTGTGCCTCGAAACTAACACAGCGTGGCACAGCAAAATAACATGCAGCACTGTGCTGTGTTAATTTCTCATAAATAGGGCCCTAGATTGATTGATTGATAATCTCTTGCTCATATATGTCCATTTAGTACACTCACTCTTCTATCCCAACCCCTAAGTCTTTATTGAGATGGCAATATTTGCCAGCACCCCTTCTCTAAAATTTGTTACACCACAGCGTGTGCTCAGACACAGTGTATATAATTCAGATACTCACCGGCTGCTTGTCTTCTGCTTCCTCCCACAGACAGCCTTTGCTCCACCGCCGGCTCCTGCTGGCGGACCACCCTGGGTGTGGCCTATAGAGTTCTCCTCGGTGCTGCAGTCATTGTGTCAGTGATGGCGGTTCATTGTGAGTGATGTCTGAAACAGAAGGACACAAACAAAGGTAAAGTTCCATAACATGGCCCTTAATTAATCTCTCTGTATATTATATAGTATATACTCTGCATATGTAACACAACAGTAATGCTGCAAAACAAACAAGATGATGGACGGAATGTTGCACAATGGCAAAACATTCCCCCACAGTCACAGATCTGGGTTTAATCCATTGTTATTTTGCTCACCGTGCCACCCCGGTTCAGACATGACCACATTCATGACCACATTCATTCCTATGGGCCTCCGGGCCCATAGGAATGAATGGGGAGGTATTCCTTAATTGTGAGTCACAATTTCTGATTTGTAATTAAGGAATATATAGGATTCGCAAAATTATTTGCAAATCCTACATATATAGCGTTTTGGGATTCTCAAATAGCGATTCACAAAAAATCGCTAATTGAGAATCACAAAAGTACATTAGGATACATATGACCCAAAGCTGGGGTCTCATCCACCCCACCCTTCCTTCGTCCCATTTCTACGGCCACCCTCTGCTTTGATAAATCGTGTATTCTGCTTGCTGACACCAGTCGAGATCAGAGATCCAGTTTGCTACTTCCGGAGGCCCAGGAGTTTAGCAATGTTATGTTTTGCAACCACTGAGGCTAATTTTATTCATAGTTTTTTGTAGGTTGGACACATCTGCTCATTCGATATCACCAGTAGGAACCATTTGGGGTCATTTAAAACCTCTGTCATAATTTTCCCAATATTTTGCACATATGTCTGCAGCACTGGGCATTCCAACAGCAAATGAAAGAAGGATCCCTCCTGCCCACTCCGCCCGTGGCACTGACTATTCCCAGGGTGTCCTAATTGGTGTAATATGGTTGAGGGATAATGTACCTTGTACCTTTTTAAAAATACCCTTATTGGGGTGCTCAAGCCCCCCACACGCCCCGGGGACCACCACCCCCCAGGGCTTTGTAAAATGTGGGAGGTGGGCTGCGCGCCCCCCCTCCTGGAGCCTTGTTGAGGCCCTGGGGACTGCCACCCCCCAGGGCTGGCTCCTGCAGTTTCTCGGGGTGCCCACCCCCGGGACACTGCCGTGGGAGCCTTGCTGATCCCACCCTGTCATTGCAAACTGCTTTGCTATTTGGAAGAGAGAGCAGGAAACCTGCTCTCTCTTTCAAGTAGCAAAGCAGATTGCTTTTCCACAGGGGGAGTAGCATATTAGCTGCTCCCCATGTGCACAAGCAATTCCGGCTCCCACAGAGCGTGGGGAGCTGACTGGGACTGTGGAGGGATTGGGGACCCCCTCCACGGCCCCCAACAGAGAGGGCCAGCCCCAGGGGATGGGATCCCCGGGGCTATAAGTGGCCCGCGAGGGGGGCCAGGTGGCCCCCCTCCTCAAAAAAATAAAAATAAAAAACAAAAGCCGGCCCCGGGGGGATGGGTCCCCAGGGCCATAAGTGGCCACAGGAGGGGGACAAGGCAGCCCCCCTCCAAAATAATAATACAACAAGAAAAAGGGCCATGCCCCGGGGAATGGGGTCACCGGGGCAAATTATGGCCTCGGGAGAGGGGCCACGCAGCACCCATCCCAATTTCTACCTTTAAAAAAAAAAATTGGGGGCAGTCCCTGGGGGATGGGGTCCCCAGGGCAAATAAATTAGCAAAAGAAGGGAAACTACACAGGTCCTCTTCTTAAAAAAAAATTTTTTAACGGGATTGCGCCTGAGGCCACGCCCCCTTCACGCCCTCCAGTGCGTTTGCAGATGGGGAACGTATTCCCCTTAAATACTGGGGGTCCCTGGGGGCCAACTAGCCCACCAGGAACCTCCAGTATGCTCCAGGGGGCTGCGTTGCAGAGAGGTGTTCTGAGGCCAAACCCCTTTTACACCTCACTGCCACGCAGCTCCTTGCTGCTTACTGGAGGTACCTGGTGGGCTACTTGGCCCCCAGGGGACCTCAGGATTTAAGGGGACTTAATCCCCCAACTTAAAAAGCACCACGGGCGCGTCTGCACAGTGGTGAAGGTAGGGGGCGGGGCCTGTGGTGATATGTGTGCAAATACGCGCTGTGGCGCGTTTTAATTTGGGGAATTCATTCCTCTCCAATCCTGAGGTCCCCTGGGGACCAACTAGCCCACCAGGTACCTCCACTAAGCGCCACAGAGCTGCCTTGCAGAGTGTTGTAAAAAGGGTCCTGGCCTCTTTAACTCAACTGTTATCAGGAGAGACCTCAGTGCTGCATCTTTGAGCCCGGTACTGATCCTGAAAGGTAATTCTAACCGTACTTACCAGTAACTTGAATTTCCTTCCATAGGATAACATTGACTAGTTTCACTTGGAAATTCTTTTAAGTGTGGAGTTTTGGAACTTACAAATATTCCTCTAAAATCAGCCAAACTACGAATGCCGATTTACTCACCTGTTATCAGGAGAGACCTCAGTGCTGCATCTTTGAGCCCAGTATTGATTCTGAAAAGTAATTCTAACCGTACTTACCAGTATCTAGAACTTCCTTCCATAGGATATCATTGCCTGCTTTTTGCTGAAAAAGTTTCTGTCGATTTTTGAAACTTACAAATATTCCTCTAAAATCAGCCGAACTACGAATTCCGATTTACTCACCTGTTATCAGGAGAGACCTCAGTGCTGCATCTTTGAGCCCACTACTGATCCTGAAAAGTAATTTTAACCGTACTTACCAGTAACTTGAATTTCCTTCCATAGGATATCATTGACTGGTTTCACTCGGAAATTCTTCTAAGTGTGGGGTTTTGGAACTTTAAAATATTCACCTAAAATCATCCGAACAACGGAATTCCGATATACTTACCTGTTATCAGGAGAGAACCTAGTGCTGCATCTTTTAGCCCAGCATTGACCCTGAAAAGTAAATCTAACCGTACTTACTAGTAACTTGTATTTCCTTCCGTAGGAATCCATTGTCTGGTTTTCACCAGAAAAGTTTCTAAGTGAAATAACTACAAATATTCCTTAAATATCGCCTGTATGACTTAAATGCATTCTTTCAACTGCTAACAGGAGATGCACCAGAGCTGGATACAGGATCTACCACTGAGTAAGAAAAAGTAAACATAACACTACTTACCTGCTACGTGAATTTCCTCACATAGGATAACATTGGTGATTCTATGTGAAAAAGTTTCTGTGTCAACTTTTAAAATTCAATAATATTCTTTAAAAATCACTACTTTAACCAAAATGCTTTTACTCAGTTGTTTACAGGAGATGTTGCAGGACTGAATCTAGGATCCAGTCCTGTGGGTAGAAAAGTAATCCATAAAGTAACTAATTGCATTTAACTAGAAATTCCCATTGAGGTCAATGTTGCATTGTGTTTGAAATTGTGTAGTCCATTGCAACAACTGTACTTAAAAGTCTATTTCCTAGTTGAAAAGTATTTAAACTAAAGTAATTCATTCTGAGAAAGAATATTTTGTAATGTAATGTATAATGTAATTATAATGTAATTTAAAAAATAAAATATCCGAAAATAAATAGTTAAAAAACGTTTCAGACATGTTATAGTTAGGAATTAGCATTTAAAAAACCTTTGAAATTCACTGAAAAAGCATAGGTTTCAGACATCTTATAGTTAGGAATTAGCATTTAAAAAACCTTAGAAATTCACAGAAAAAACATAGGTTTTAGGGGTGTTATAGTTAGCTGGACATTTCATTCCTACAAAACCTTTGAAATTCCTCCGTTATAGTTAGTTGTACTCACTATCGCGCTCCCAAATTCACTGCTGATGATGTCACATATTACATCATTCATGACATGGTCAGTGGCATCACTGATGACATCACTGATGACATCATCCACGTGACAACCTGATACATCTCATCATACACTAGTATAACCTTTCCACACTCATTATAAAATATGGAGTACCATATTTGAAACCATTGACACATCAATACAAGTTTCTAAAAACCCACTCAGTGATTCCTACACCTACACACACATCTAAACACTTACCTATAGGATTACTCATACATCCTAACAAAGATCAATAGAACACTATTAAATATACTTATACACCTACATTGACATTACACACCAGCACACATCCTATTCACTTATGCAGTCATCCTACTCACTTATGTTATGTTATGTTATGCGGATTTGTAAAGCGCACAGCTGAGCCAGCAAAGGGGCGTCCCAGCGCTGAAACCAGAATGGTACCGCTGAAGACAACAGAACAACTTATAACGAAGGGAACAAGAATGTTTTGATCGCTTTGCGAAAGGGCAAGTAAAGCTGGAGACTATGGATGGAGAGGGAATTCCAGAGCCGAGAAGTCAGCACTCGAAAGGAGCGGCCACCAGCACACGCCCTCCTCACCCTAGGGACAACCACCAGGTTCTGTCCCATAGAGCGGAGTTGACAGGAGGGAGTATAAAAAGAGTGCAAGTCAGACAAAATGCTGGGTGATGAGAAGTTGAGAATTTTGAAAGTGATTCAAAGGGGCTTAAATTTGATATGCCAGGCGACCGGAAGCCAATGGAGGCAATGGATAGCATTGGAGACAGAGCATTGCCTTGGCATGCCAAGGAGCACCCGGGCAGCGGCTTTCCGAACCCTTTGAAGTCTAACAATCTCGGTCTGATTAGCTCCGATGTAGAGGGAGCTAGCATAGTCCAGTCTGGACAGAATCAGAGCCTGGACAACAGCTTGCCTTACTGAGGGATCAAAGAAGCCCAAAAGGGGTTTAAGCCCCCGCAGCAGCACGAAACATGTCCCAGCCACCTTCTTAGTTTGAGTTCTAAAGTTAAGGACTGTGTCCAGCCAGACCCCCAGGTTCTTTACCGCCTGTTTGGGGGCGGGTGCCACCCCTAGAGCGGTGGGTCACCAATGCTCACACCACAACTCTGTGTCTCTCCCCACTAACAGAACCTCGAACTTACTAGTGTTGAGTTGTAAACAGTTGTCCGTCATCCACCCAGCGATAGCCTCGAGATCGCTGCGAAATTTGCAGGTGTCTTGAGTAACATCGTCGGTGAGAGTGACTACCAACTGGGTATCATCTGCATACAACACCACTGTAAACCCTCTGTTCTTAGTCACCGCTGCCAGGGGTTGCATATACAGATTGAACAAGGTGGGGCTCAAAGCGGAGCCCTGAGGAACCCAATGATTGACAGCACAGACTCTAGATGAAAAAGGAGGGGCGATCAGCTGGGAAGTCCGCCTAGACAAAAAGGAGGTGAACCAAGCCAGTGTGCCATCGGCTATGCCTGCCGCCTCCAAGCGCCTGAGCAAAATCTGATGGGAGATCGTATCGAACGCGGCACTGAGCTCTAGCAATATCAGTGCCGACGTGGGACCGGCATCCAGAGCCCATTTCAGGTGTTCAGTTACCCCCAGCAGAGCAGACTCCGTCCTGTGACCAGGGCGGAATCCATTCTGAGATGGGTCTAGAAGATTGTTAGCCTCCAGGTAATCCGTCAGAATGGCATTGACGTGGACCTCAGAGATTTTCGAAACCCAGGGCAGGAGGGAGATGGGACGGAAACTCTCCAACTTAGTGGCATCCAAATTGTTTTTTTTTTAATAGAGGAACCACTTTAGCGTGTTTCCAAGCGCAAGGCACAGTCGCTGTGGAAAGAGAGAGATTGATCACATGACACAACGGGGTGATGAGCAAAGGAAGGATTCTCAATGAAAATGCCGGCTTCAAGGGGTCCGACGGGGAACCAGACTTGACCTTCCTGCAAATTGCTGAGAGTTTCTCTTGAGAAATGGCGGGGAGAGTAGTCAGCGAACAAGAGGTGGGGGGCAGAGCCATGAGAACAGGAACTGGTGCAACCTGAGGGAAGGATTGGTAAATCTTCTCTACCTTCTCCACAAAAAAGAAGTCCAGGGCATCGCATTGATCATTAGATGACAACATAGTGGCAGTCGAGACAATAGGAGATTGCAAAACATTCAGTATTGAAAAAATACTTTTTGATGGATTGGTGCTGCACTTAACCTCCTCTGCATAATAAATAGCCCGTTCTACTTGAATAGATCCATGATATTGCTCAATAGCTGCACCATACAGCTTTTTCAGATTAGGGTCATAGTGCCTTCTCCATGCTCTCTCCAGCCTCTTACACTCTTTGCGCAAGGAAGCGAGCTTGGTGTTGTACCAGGGACTGGATCTGGTGCAACGCCCTTTGGTCCACTTTACTGGGACGAGTTGATCAAGCGCATCAGAAATCCAGAACCAACACAGATTTGTCAGCTCGATCACAGTCAGCTGTGAGACATGGTAGGGTAGAAGAGAGAAGCTCTTGAAAATGTACAGCATCAAGTTTGTGCCAAGGCCGTCTCAGTACAGGCTTAAGAGACATCCTGCTCGCCGGTGCCACACCAGAGAGTGTCATCACTTATGAAAACAATTGATCATACTTACATTTACTAAGCTACACACTTATAGAAACACCACTTTATTTATTCATATAGATAGTAACTCATACTTAGTGTGTTATAAAATCACTATTACAAGTATACAGTTTTCGATACAGTCACTCATACAATCACAGAGTCTTATGTATACATTTTTATATACAACAACTGTCACATACACTGGCTTTTATATTTCTAGTTTGTTGGACATATATCAATGAGAAATGTATTTAATCATCACCACACCCATAAAGAGATTCACTCACCCAAACAACTGTTTCCACATACAGTCTTAACCGCATATACCTACTAAATCAACTATTTATACATCTTTGGACAGTCACACCGCCCCACCCAACCACAATCCATTCTGAGATGGGTCTAGAAGATTGTTAGCCTCCAGGTAATCCGTCAGAATGGCATTGACGTGGACCTCAGAGATTTTCGAAACCCAGGGCAGGAGGGAGATGGGACGGAAACTCTCCAACTTAGTGGCATCCAAATTGTTTTTTTTTTAATAGAGGAACCACTTTAGCGTGTTTCCAAGCGCAAGGCACAGTCGCTGTGGAAAGAGAGAGATTGATCACATGACACAACGTGGTGATGAGCAAAGGAAGGATTCTCAATGAAAATGCCGGCTTCAAGGGGCTTCAAGAGAAATGTATTTAATCATCACCACACCCATAAAGAGATTCACTCACCCAAACAACTGTTTCCACATACAGTCTTAACCGCATATACCTACTAAATCAACTATTTATACATCTTTGGACAGTCACACCGCCCCACCCAACCACACACACATTCACTTCCCATACAAATACTCACTTAACTAATTAATAACGAATATAGACTTTCACATAGCTAGTAACCAACATATGCAGTAGTTTACACAACAAGAGATCGAGTGATACAGATATTCACACAGTTTAATCACTATTCCATATATTTATGGAGGAATTTCAATGGTTTTGTATGAATGAAATGTCCAGCTAATATATATATATTCACTGAAAAAACTTAGGTTTCACACATTTATAGTTAGGAGATATCATTTAAAAAACTTTTGAAATTCACTGAAAAACGATAGGTTTTAGGCGTGTTATAGTTAGCTGGTCATTTCACTCGTACAAAAAAATTGAAATTCCTCCGTTATAGTTAGTTGTACTAACTGTAACCCGCGTGCCTGCAATCCACTGCTGATGATAACATATATTACATAATTCATGACATGGTCAGTGACATCACTGATGACATCACTAAGAACTACCTACTCTGGCTAAAAAAAGAGCTAAACTTGTATGCTAGTGTGTGAAAGTTTCGATGAATGTATGTGTAGTGCACAATTGACTAAACTATTGCATTTGTGATGTGTGGTGAATGCATAAGTGCAGAATTATAAGGAAGTGCTGCAGCATGACACTGTAAACTGTTTAACTACAGCATGCTGTGGTACTTCCGAAGCACAGGGATGCAACATATGTATATAAATATGTTGCAGGTCTGTGCTTCCCTCTGCACAGCTGCTTAAACTGCAGCCATGTGGTGTCACAGGCACCCTTGCAACATGGTGCAAGGAAGCCCGTGTCATGCAGAGATTGTGTTTGTGCAGGAAGGGATACCTTCTTGCACAAAAACAATCAGTTAACGCGTTTTTCTCCTTCAATATATGCTATGCATTGTAGCATATATTGAAAGAGAAAACATGAGGAGAAGTGAAAAAAATTCTCCATTCACAAACATTACCAGATTTATGTTTTTTTTAATAAAACTGGATATATGTCTTGTTCTTTGGCTGTTCTGTGCAAACACGCACAGCAAAACCTATAGAACACCTTTTCAACGGAAAGTGCGGTGTATGTTGAGATTATCTTTACCTGGAAAACAAAGTATATAGAATGTCTTTTACTCACCTTGCAATTAAGAAAGAGAGGTAAAAGCTAGGCAAATTCTTATTATAGGAGTACTAACTGAGAACAAGATACATTTATAAGTACTTATGTTTTACGAAACTTATAGCACATATTTATATATGACTGAAGAGAAGGGATGGGGCCTACTGTCACATGTAAAAAAACACTTAGGGGTCGATTCCGATTCGGGAAAAACCGTTCCGAATAGCTGTTCGGAGCATTTTTCCTGTACGAATCGTACCCTGCAACGTCCCCCATACGTACGACAAAGTACGATTCGTACCAGGAGCCGTACTCCGTACGAGTCGTACAAGACACCGTACGACTCTAATCTCCGTACGATTCTCCCTCGGAACCCGCTGTACGCGACATCTGTACGTTTCGTGGCTGGTTTTTACGGCCCAGTAAGTACGATACGTGTCGGGTATGCACCGTACGACCCTTTTTCTATGGGAGCTGAAAACAGTCGTAAAAGCAGAGTTCACGCCGAAACAGGTACGGAACGGCCCCCCCGGGTACGGTGCGTACCCCCATGATCGCAGGGGTACGCACCGTACCTCTGCGATCATGGGGTGTACGAGCCGTACCCCCATTGTACGATCGGTGTGCGAGCCGTACCCCCATTGTACGATCGGTGTACGAGCCGTACCCCCATTGTACAATCGGTGTACGAGCCGTACCCCATGTACGATGGGGGTACGGCTCGTACACCGATCATACATGGGGTACGGCTCGTACACCGATCGTACAATGGGGGTACGGCTCGTACACCGATCGTACAATGGGGGTACGGCTCGTACACCGATCGTACAATGGGGGTACGGCTCATACACCGATCGTACATGGGGTACGGCCCCCATGCACGGCTCATACACCGATCGTACATGGGGTGCGGCTCGTACACCGATCATACAATGGGGGTATGGCTCGTACACCCCATGACGCAGGGGTACGGTGTGTACCCCTGCGATCATGGGGTGTACGGACCGTACGGTGTGTATGTGTTTGTGTGCTTTTCCGTGCGGCTCGCCCTTACCTGACGTGGACCGTACGAATCGCGTCCTCATACCCCGGTCCGGATCGTACTCGTCGGGTCGTACGGCATGTGTACGAGTCGTACGGTATGTGTACGAGTCGTACGGGTCACGGTTTCAGCCTTGCAATACGTACGGATCGCGACGATTCGGACGGATTCACGGAATACGGATCGTACTTCGCGACTCGGACGGACGGGTACGATTCGTACGGAGAGGGCTCCGGATACAAATCGTACGAACGGTTTTTTTCCCGAATCGGAATCGACCCCCTAGTGATGTGCTTTAAGTTAAATAGTTTTATTTCTTATAATTCTAAAAGTACCAGGACCTACAAGACAACCATATGTCTCTATTGTGTACCATACCATGTATCTTGTAGACAGGTGTTCTGAAACTGTCTCCTATTTGATACCTGTCTGCAATGGAATTCTCTGGCACAAATCTAGACCATCAATCTTCCATTTTTCAACAGTGAGAAAACATAGCCCCTTGTGCATTTTAAGACTTACTTAAACTTACCTCAGGAGTAATTACAACTAAAAAATGCTACACATTTTATTCAGTTGTTTTTTATAATGTAAAATATAGTAAATTCCGTATTTTAGAATTAGGATCTGTAAAAGAAAAGAAAAAATAGTTATAACATGTAATAATACATTTTTAATAGCACAGCATCATTTTGACATTTTACAAAGTAATTTCTTTGCTTTTTTTGCTGCTCTCAGAATTATTGAATTTCACTACAAACAGTGATTTCAATCGTACTCATCACATAACACCTGGCAACAAAACAAAACAATCAATTAGATTTTTTTAAAAACAACAACAATCTATCCACAGTAACATAACGGATAATACAAATCACACATATATAAAATGGTTACTGCTAAGAAAATTTTATAACTTAAATTTATAAACAATGTAAATGTCGTAGGTTAAAATTATACACCGAGACAATGTGCAACAAAAAGTCCATAATTCAAAGAAATACCTTTCCTTGAGACCAAAATGTA
The DNA here is from genome assembly GCF_964261635.1 of Lissotriton helveticus. Taxonomy (NCBI): domain Eukaryota; kingdom Metazoa; phylum Chordata; class Amphibia; order Caudata; family Salamandridae; genus Lissotriton; species Lissotriton helveticus. Next base: position 32,106,727 of record NC_136068.1, read on the forward strand.
TTTTTTCAGTCAATTTTATGTAAATTGTCCAATGGTAATCCTATTAAATCATAATAATAAAATCCTCAGAGGCTGAATTATCTTCCTAAAACTTTGGCCTTAAAAATCTTAGGTAAGAATTTGGTCATTCGAAAGGCAAACGTTGTTTGAAAACCAACTCAGCATCATTACAAAGAGTCCAGCCTTTGTTACTTTTTAGATAAGCAGTGTAATGTCCAGATGTTGTTGAAGGACCATTGTGGAAAATTATTGCTACTGCTACAAAAGTCCTTCCTGATATTGATAGTTGAGTAGCTACAAAATGTTTTATTAAAGTCTCCAATTTTCTTCCCTCGGCTGTACAACGTTGCATCATTAAAATTATATATTGTCCATGTCTTTGTACAAATAATGTTGATAACAATTTCTGATTTGCATTGGCTACACTCCATGTTTTGATTTGCAGCTTTAACTAATTTACTGAAAGACACTGATTTACAGTCCGGTAATATCAAATATAGAAATCTTTTAGTGTCTACATTAGTGCTACATGTATACATACAATTTTCACATTGATGTTCCCATTTATAACAAAGGCCAAAAAGATTCTCTATATCTACACCTTCATTTTCCAATACAGTAAGCATATACATTAGAAATTCCTGAGCATCTTGTTGGATACTTTGCGTAAATTGTGTAGAACCAGAACATACATCCAAAAGATTATGAACATCAGAAACGGTTTGTATTTTACCCATATCAGTTCTTAATTTTTCATACACAGAATGCAACAAGCAACAAAAAATTGTTTCCCGATTCTCCATAATTTGCTGTTGCAAAGCTTCAAGAAAAAAAAAAACATTCACGACTACATTAGCATAGCAGTTGACACAGAACTATTTTCAAACTGATAACCAACAATCTCTTCAACAATGTCCTTTTTCTTTTTGCTTGCAATTACATTATCTTGTTTTTTTCCCTTCTGTACACCTTCAGTACAGATATTCTCATACCTTCATTTTCGACCAACCACACGCTTTTCAAATACAGGATATTGACCTAAATTGGGCGCATATGTTCTTCTTAACCTATTATACTCTTTGCCACAGTTTGCATCTGCAGTAATCTTTGTATCATCAAAATCAATCAAAAACAAACCAGATAATGTTCTAACTCGCTACAAAGCAACATATGCCATAACCTCTTTAAAAACAGTATTTCTAATGTTCACCAAAGCACTGTCAACACTTAAAACATTGAGATTTATGAATAGTCACTACATATGCCAAAGAAACTGGAAACTGTTTTCTACGGACATATAAATCTTTAACAAGCAAAAAACGAACTGAACAATGACCAATTTGTTTAACTTCTTCAATCTGATCAAATTAAATTTTTAGGAACTCAATAGCATTCTTATTCTGATCATTAACAAAATCCACAACTTTACTCATTGCTCCATTAACTAAACCTTTTTCTACGTCCAAATTACACCTTAAAACGATTCGACAGTGTTTACATGCATATAGATTCTTTTCTAAACCAGCAGTTTTAGATATTGATTTTTCTAGAGAATCCAATTTTGTCTTCAATTTTTCAGTCAAAATAATAGTGATTCCTTCATGCTCTATTTTATCGATGGCTTCCATTTTTATTATTTCTCCATTTTCCAGTTTCAAAAGTTCTTCATTGAATATACAACACTCACGCAGAGTTGGCATTAAGCAGATTACAGATTTGTTTTCTGCAATTTTCATGTATATTTTCTCAGGAACTTTTTTCATTTGGAAACAAATTGGAAAGTAATCGACTCTGCAAAGCTTGTTTGCCATGTTCAGTCAGTTGTCCAATTCTTATATCTTGGAGAATAGTTCCATAATCAACATCATTTGCCTGTCGCATATTTGTAATGAGTACTTTATATTCAAAATTTGACCAAATGTTGACGTTTCCAACACTACCCAGAGACTTTCTGGTGTCTTCATGCGCAAGTGTTTTAAATACTGTTTGTCCTTTTACAGGAGTCAGTTGCAGGAGATCTCCAAAAACTATGACATGTTTTCCTCCAAATAACACGTCATACGCTGTTTTAGAATGTGCTGCATTCTTAAATGCACAAAGGCAAGCATTAAGTTGAGACCATGCTTACCTCATCAATAATGAGAAGTTTCATTTTCATCAAGACTCTTGAAACTTCACAACAAGCTTCTCCAGATAGCTTGTGGTATTCCAATTTGTTTTCATGCTCCACAGGTAGCATTAGTAAACGATGTAATGTAATTCCTTTGATGTTGTGTGCTGCCAACCCAGTTGGAGCAGTGACAACAAAAGACAAATGCCGCGGACGCACTTGAGGAAGGCAGACACCACTCATTCGGTGAGAGGAGGCCTGGGAAAGGGCTCGTTTTTTAAAAAGTAAAAAGCAAAAGTCTATTTTTAAATCCACCCTACAAGCTTGTGTTTTCACTGTGTTTTCACTGTCCTACCTGTTCATAGCTCCCCGGTCCACCGCCAATCGTTTGGTTTGTGTGGAGAGACAAGATCCGGGCTCCAGGAAGGGATTAACGACTTCTGGGCCAGACGACCAATCAGCTGCCTGCAGCTGTCAGTCCACAAAGCTTAAAAACCGATGCCTATCAAGACGTGCAGAGGACGTGCTTGAGTATGGCAGACACCACTCATTCGGTGAGAGGAATGCCTGGGAAAGGGCTCGCTCTGTTTTGTAAAAAAGTAAAAAGCAAAAGTCTATTTTTAAATTCACCCTACAAACTTGTGTTTGCACTGTGTTTTCACTGTCCTACCTGTTCCAAGCTCCCAGGTCCACCGCCAATCGTTTGGTTTGTGTGGAGGGACGCGGGGCGAGATCTGGGCTCCAGGAAGTGATTAACGACTTCTGGGCCAGACGACCAATCAGCTGCCTGCAGCTGTCAGTCCACACAGCTTAAAAACCGATGCCTATCAAGACGCGCAGTGGACGAGCTTGAGGAAGGCAGACACCACTCATTCGGTGAGAGGAGCGCCTGGGAAAGGGCTCGCTCTATTACTTTTAAAAAAGTAAAAAGCAAAAGTCTATTTTAAATTCACCCTACAAGCTTATGTTTGCACTGTGTTTTCTCTGTCCTACCTATTCCAAGCTCCCCGTTCCACCGCCAATCGTTTGGATTGTGTGGAGGGACGAGATCTGGGCTCCAGGAAGTGATTAAAGACTTCCGAGCCAGACGACCAATCAGCTGCCTGCAGCTGTCAGTCCACACAGCTTAAAAACAGATGCCTATAAAGACCCGCAGTGGACGCGCGCAGCGGGCGTGCTGAAGGTGCTCCAAAGGCAAGCCCGTCTGCCCCCTTTCCCGGCCGAACAGGGCCAGGGGCCACGACCCCTGTTCATTTCTCCACCCAGGTCAGGAGATACAGCCCTAACTCTTTGCACAAACTAAGAGGAAAAGTCCCAACCCTATGCCTTACCACATGTAACCCATATAGATCACCACTTAGTCTGCCCACACTGTGGATTCCAGCCCCTCCCCGACGAAATGTACACAGCGAAGGATGTACCTTCTAAACTGCAGATCTCTCTCTAAACACACCACCGAGATCTCCCTGCTCTTAGAAGAACAAATTCCAGATGCCCTGTTTCTAACCGAAACCTGGCTCCACTCCGAATCAGAACCTGACATCATCCAGGCTCTACCTAGATGATACCAAATTCTGCGAGAAGACCGATCAACGGGTAGAGGAGGGGGCTTAGCAATAATCTACAAAGAATGCTATAGCTGCCGCAGCTCCCCTTATCCAATACCAAATTGCGAAAGTTTCTTCTTCTCCCTTGAATTCTCCCCCACTAGCACCTTCTCCGGGATGCTTGTTTACCGCCCACCCGGGATTCTAGGACAATTCCTCAACTCCCTGCCCTCCTCCATAGCCAACCTAGCATGTATTTCCTCAAATTTCACTGTCCTAGATTTTACCTTCCACTTTGATGACACCTCAGACCATAATGCCCCAGAAATAACCTCCAGTCTCGCCGCTCTACAACTCCAACAACTAGTGCTGAAACCTACTCACTCTAAGGGCCACCTTTTTTATATCCCATTTTCACCAGTTGCCCAGACCTTCTAGTGGGAAATCCATCCTCCCTGCCATGTACGGACCACTTTTTGATTCCCGTCTCCTGGAGCTCCCCACATTCACACCGTGCCCCCACTATAGTCACCCGGAGGGAACGCAACTGGTCCAAACTTCCCCAAGCGGAAAGGGCAGCAACCTTAGACTCCTCCAGATCACCCTGCAACTCTGACCCCATCTTAGCCAATGAAAATTTCAACAGATGGATCTCAAATTCTTTAGATGCTGTCCTTCCCTCAAAACCCATTGAACTGAAGCGCACCACTAAGACTGCCCCCTGGTACTCCCAGGATCTACGTGAAAAGAAACGCCATTGTAAAAAACTGGAGAGGAACTGGCTGTAGCATCGTGCTACAAAGAACCACAGACACAGGTTCTTATATTTCAGGAGCTTTATTATCTGCAATCTGTCTCAACCCTGTCCCTACTCTAACTGCCTCTCCCTCGTCGGTCTCCTCCTCGTTCTGTCCACCCCCTGAGCTCCACCCACAACCACTAGCCTGCTAACTTCACAACATCTCCCCCCTTTGTTACAAAACAAATAAACACACTGACTTCTTAGTCCATTTCTTCAATAAGTCTTTTGGGTGGACGTATGTCACGATGAGGTCGTGGTGACCTGATTCTCGGATTAGTGTCACTCCATGTCTCATTGATTGGACCAGTGTTCTCACAACTGACTGAATGTGGTTCTTCCGAACAGGGAGTGTCCATTTCACTCGGTAGGGTTCCGGTGGTGTCGCGTGGCAACTTCTTGAAGTGCGAGATATTTCTCGTGATTTGTCGCTGCTCTGATTCTGCAGTCAACATAGTCCCTTTCTTTTTCGTGATCAGCAACGGTTCATCCTTGAACAGGCAGTCGGTCTTTTTCTGCTGCTCTTGCTTGACAAGCACACGGTCTCCTTTATGTAACGAGAGTGACCTCGCATTTCTCCGGTGATCTGCATATGACTTCATTTTGTCTTTTCTGCGCTGGTCTGTTTTCATCATTTCTTGATGATCTTGAGTGGATGACAATGATGGTCGTAAGGCCCCTTCCCACGTTGGAATACGATTCCTCATGGGACGTCCCAGCATGAGTGTTGCCGGGCATTGCCCCGTGGTTGCGTGAGGAGTTGTCCGGTAAGCTCGGAGGACCTCGTTGAGGGCGACTTGTAAATCCTTTCCTTCCGCTGTCGCATGTTGAAAAGTCTTTTTGAGCGTGGCCATGAATCTTTCAATTGTTCCATTAGCCTGTGGCCAGAGGGGTGTAATCTTGCGATGATGAAAATCTAGATGTTTCGCAAATGCTGCAAAGTCTTTTCCATTAAATGGGGGTCCGTTGTCCGTCTTTACCTTTGAGGGAACTCCCCAGGCCGCAAAGACTTCGTCCAGTACCTTGAGAGTACTCGCGGCATTTGTAGACGGTACAAAGTATGCAATGGGATATCGAGAATGCTCATCAATGATGGCCAGCACATATTTGCCCGATGCTAGGGGTCCATAGAAATCAATAGCAATTTCTTGCCACACCCCAGGTGGTAGAGGGGTCATGTGCAGTGGTGCTGGAGGGTCACTTTTGCTTGTGAGCTGACAGAGGTGACAGTCCTTCAAGGTGGCTTCTACCATTTGGTCGAGATATGGGAACCACACTCGCTCTCTTAATGCACGTTTGGTTGACACAATACCCCGATGTCCTTCATGGGCAAGGGCAACCACTCCTTGTCTCAGTTGAGTGGGAATCACGCTTCGCTGGTCTCGCAGCAGTATGCCATCAGTGGTGGCTGACAGCTCACTGCACACGTGCTGGAAAGCCTGCATTTCTTGTTTAATGATAGGATCAGTCTCTTCATCCTGAGAATCATGCCTCCACCTATTGTGTCGAATCCTGCGCAGGACCTTCTGCAGGATGACATCTTGTGCTGTGCTCTCTCGGATGGTGTCCATTGGGATAGCGGGAGGAAGAGCTTGGTCAGTCACAAAATGTATGTACTCTTCCGCAATGGACGATTTAGAGACTGATGATGTAGCTGGGTGTCTGGACATATAGTCAGCCGGGTTTTCTGACTTCCCCGGCCTGTAGATGATGGTGAACGTGTACTCCTGTAGCCTTAGGCCCCACCTTTCGATCCTTGGGGGCATCTTGGATCGTGGGTTTCCGTAAATGGTGACAAGAGCTTGGTGATCTGTGATTAAAGTAAAGTGTTTACCATATATGAAAACATGAAAATGTTCACATGCCCACACTACGGCAAGACTTTCTTTCTCGGGCTGCGAGTATGCCCGCTCCGGGTCAGTCAAGCTACGACTCGCATATGCAATGATTCGACGTGGATCTGAGTCATTGTCATATTGTGCCAAGATGGCACCAAGCCCGACAGGGCTGGCATCCACAGTTATTTCAGTCTTTCTTTGTGGGTTAAAATATGACAGGTGATCCGCAGATCCCACCGCCTTCTTGATCTCCTTGAATGATTTCTCGCATTGGGGAGTCCACTCAAACGGCTGCCTTGCTTGGTCAATAGACGGAGGGGATGGCTGATTGTTGCGTAGTCCCTGATATAGCGAGCACAATAACTGGCCATTCCAAGAAATGACCTGAGCTCACTGACGTCCTGGGGACTCTTGGTGTTGTTCAGGGTCCCAATCTTGTCGGGATCAGGTTTCATGCCAGCGCCTGAGAAGATATGACCAAGGAATTTCAGTGTGTCCTGGTGGAATTCGCACTTCTCTCTGTTTAGAGTCAGATTTGCTTCCAGTAGTGCGTGGCAGACACGATTGAGAGCGATATCATGCTCTCGTAGATCAGAACCATAGACAAGGATGTCATCACTATAGTTGAATGTGTTGGGAATGTTCTGAATGACCTGCCGAATGGCTTCTTGGAATATTTTGGCTGCTGAGGAAACTCCAAAACTGAGTCTCTTATATCTGAACAACCCCAGATGGGTTGCGAACGTGGTGATGTATCTTGACTTTGCCTCTAATTCTAGCTGGTGGTACCCCTTATTTAAGTCCAACTTGGAAAATACCTTTGCCCCGTTTAGAGCCGAGATCATATTGCTCAAATGTGGTCCCGGATGTCGTTCTCTTTCGATTGCAGTGTTGGGCAGGCGCATGTCCACACAGAGTCTGACTTTGTTGGCCGTGCCCTTTTTGGGAACGATAACTACTGGGGACACCCACGGTGTTGGACCCTCGGTGCGCTCGATGATATCAGCGGCTAGCAAATCCTGGAGTTCTTCCTCCACAGCGGTTTGGAGATGGACCGGTACCCGTCGAGGGTGTTGAGCGACGGGTCTGACCTGTTCATTAATATGCAATCGCACTTGGCAGTCTTTTAATTTGCCTAGTCCTTGAAATAGTCTGGGAAACTGACGGGTCACATCTTGGTTTCCGCTGACCTTGAAAAGGATTTCCACTAGGTGAAGGCGTTCAGCTGTCGGGAGGCTCAGCAGACAGTCCGCTTCTGGGCCTTTAATGACATGGATGACCGCTGGGATAGTTGTGTCCTCATGTTTAAGGGTCGTCGAGAACTTCCCGAGGCAGGGAAGTGGCTTCTTAGCCATCCATGTGAAGACTCTGACTGGTGCAAAGGTCAGAGGAGGACGCGGACTCATTCTTTCATATTCGGTGACTGGAATGTAGTTCAGGGATGCACCTGAGTCTAGTACAAACGTTGTATCATGATTGCCAACTTTGATGTCCAGCCGGGGATATGTCTTAAGCTGATCTGGATCTGCGGCTAAGTTCAGATATTCAATGGTATATGTTGAGTCTCGTGACTCTCGGCTGGAGTGTGACGACCCAGAAGACTGCTCCGTTTGTTCTTGGACAGCTCGTGCATGGTGTCTTCGGGCGCCGGATCGGTACATTCTCGGGGTACCTCTTCGTGAGTCAGGCTGAGCTGTCTTTGTGGCACCACTTCGTCTCTCCTTATTGTATTCTCCACACATCACTTCAAAATGATTCATTCGACCGCACTTCTGACATCTTTGACCCATGGCGGGGCAGCTGTCTACATGGGGGTAATCATACCCACAACGGTAACATTTCCTCACGGTCTCTGATCTCCTTTCTTTCTTCCACGACTCTCGCCGCTGATGTCTTGACTGCTCTTGACGGGATGACGGGCGTGACCTCCAGTGTCTGTCTCTCGAACTCCTTCGATTCTCACTCTTGGCGTGCACACGTCGCACTTGTTCGCGACTTCCTTTGTGCCCCGTTTCGATGTCGGCTGCATACTCTTCCGCTTGATCAAAGATTCGTGTCATCTCCTCTATATCGTCGAGGCTATGTTCTTTTCTCAATAATCGTCTCCTTAATTGGTCGGAGTGGCACCCATCAATTATTTGTGACTTTATTGCAGCATCTGTTGAGAAGTTATCAAATGCACAATGTTTGGCTAGTCTCCTCAGGCGCATCATGAAGGCGCTCATTGGTTCCTCCTTCCCTTGACGAGCCGAGTGGAATGTATGGCGTTCATAGTCGACGTTCTTTTTGTGAAGAAATCTTTTGTTTAATGCGTCACGCACTTTGTCATAGGTGTCTGCTTCCGTGGCAGGAAGGTCTTTGATTATTTTGACTATCTCCCGCCCCACCAAGTTGCGCAGGGCAATCAACTTCTTTTTGTCCACGATCACTTCTGACCCTTCGATCTAATCTTCAAATTCTTCTAACCATTCTTGCCATTTGGGACCCATGGTTCCCCCAGTGGTCACTTTGAGAGGTTCGGGTGCTCGCAGGTGCGACCCACCTGGAGCCTTAGGCTTAACATCGGCCAGTGGCTGCGGATTGCCATCATCATCGGACATCTTTGCAGTGCTTGTGTGTGTCTTTGTCACACTCACTTGTTCTCACCAATGTTTGATTATTCTCTGGTGCCAGTGCTTGTCTCTTTGCCAATGCTTGTTTCTTTTCTGTTGCCAATGCTTGTTTCTTTTGCCAATGCTTGTTTCTTTTCTGTTGCCAATGCTTGTTTCTTTTGCCAATGCTTGTTTATTTCCTGTCGCCAATGCTTGTTTCTTTGCCAATGCTTGTTTATTTTCTGTCGCCAATGCTTGTTTCTTTGCCAATGCTTGTTTATTTCTGTGGCCAATGCTTGTTTCTTTGTACAGTGCCTGACTTCAAAATGGCCGCCGGTAGTTTGCACAGGGAAAGTGTCCCGAAAGTTGCCTGACTCAAAGATGGCCGCCGTGGTTATCTGCAGGCACTATTTTCTCTCTCTTCATTCGACCCTTTTTCTTCACCCAGGACTCACCGGCAGTCGTTTCCAGGAGCAGCACCCTCCAGATTCAGCTCCCTCCGGTCACCGCTACAGTCAGGTGAGGTTGGGGTGGGCTCCCGCCTTACTTTGCAGGGTCCTCGACGGTGACGTGCCAAGTCTCACGCATCCGGCGTGAGATTCTCCGACGTCGGAGCTCGCTCAGGCTCCAATTATTTCGCGCTCAGCAGCGCTCTGCAGCAGGCCTTCGTGGGGCGGTCCACCCCCGAATTCACTCTTCTCTGGCCACTGCAGTCGTCAGGCTGGGTTGGGGTAGGCTCCCAACTCACTTTCGGAGTTCCCGCTCTCCGGTGCCGATAGCGTGCCAAAGCTCACGCATCAGGCGGGGCTCGCACTTTCGGCGCGAAAACTTCTTCTTTCTCGAGCATTTCAGCGCTCGTGGTAGCGGCTCCCTCCTCGCTCCCACAGTCACAGGAGGGGCAGGGTCACCTACTGTTGGTATCTGCTTCGTCTGGCAGCATCACACAGCAGCGGACTTTCTTTTCGACGCTACAGGGGGACAGGGTGCTCATACACGATTCTGTGGGCTGCAGTCTTGCTCATCCCACCCTCGTCGCCAGTTGTAGCATCGTGCTACAAAGAACCACAGACACAGGTTCTTATATTTCAGGAGCTTTATTATCTGCAACCTGTCTCAACCCTGTCCTGTCTAACTGCCTCTCCCTCGTCGGTCTCCTCCTCTTCCTGTCCACCCCCTGAGCTCCACCCACAACCACTAGCCTGCTACCTTCACAACACAGGCGTCAAGACTACTCGCTCCCCAGAAAAACTGTATACAGAGCCGCAATAAAAACCTACAAAAATTAAATTAGAATTGCGCAAGCAACCTTTTTCGAAAGCCAGATCAATAAAGCTGCATCTAAACCCAAGATAATTTATAAAATTGCAAAAACCCTTCTCAAACTTCCAGAAAAGCCTCAAAACCCCGTTAACGCCCAACCCCACTGTAATGATTTAGCAGAATTTTTTTACGAAAAAATACAAACCATTTACACCTCCTTTCCCCACACTCAGACCCTCACGCCAGCCATTAAAAATCCGGAGCTAGAGTCTCACACCCCTGTGACCCTCACCAACTTTCCTCCTCTCGACTCCCCCTTGCAACAATCCATCATGCTCCAAGTAAAATCTGGCTATCCAAATGACTGAGCACCACCGCGCTCCCTGCTTACAGTTGCTGAACACATCCTTCCCATCATTCTGGAATTGCTCAATGCCTCTTTAGCCACCGAAATCATCCCGCCCTCATGGAAGCGGGCCATGGTCAGAGCCCTGAAAATAAACAACCTAGATCCGAACAACCCAGGGAACTATCGACCAATCGCCTTACTACCCTGGATTAGCAAGCTCATAGAGAAACATGTCAATAAGACCCTGATCGGTTTTCTAGAGACCCACCAGCTGTCTAACTCCTCCCAAACAGGATTTCGACCCATGCATGGGACTGAGACCGCCCTCATCACTGTGACAGATGAGGCAAGGAAGATCATGGATCAAGGAGGTACTGCAGCAATCATCCTGCTTGACCTAAGTGCCGCCTTCGACACTGTAAATCACAGCATATTATTGCAATGACTTACCAACTTAGGAGTGTCATCCAAAGCACTCACCTGGCTCTAATCCTTTCTATATGAGCGATCCTTTCAAGTCTTTGAGGGCGACATCACCTCCCCCAGCAAACCGTTCGGCTGTGGTGTACCGCAGGGCTCTTCCCTGAGCCCAACGCTCTTTAACCCCTTCGATGCTCATGACGGAACGGTTCCGTCATGAGCGTCGGTTGAGCTGTGCTCATGACGGAACCGTTCCGTCATGAGCCCGTTGGCTCATTAGAACCTTCAGCACAGCGCAGGAATCTGCGCCGCGCTGAAGGTGTTAATATTTACATGAGCCCCTTTGCTGAGATCGTCCGCCCTTTTGGGATAGAAATAGTCACCTATGTGGATGATACTCAGCTAGTAGTGGCCCTAAAACACCCCCACACCGGGCCCAACAAACTTAGGGATTGCTTAGAAGCAGTGACCACATGGATGACATCTTCATGTCTCAAACTAAACGGAGACAAAACCGAGCTGATACTCCTAGGCCACTCCCTCAATCCTACTTATTGACCCCCTCTGGCATGTGTGTCTTGGACCTCCCCCCCCCCACACCCAAGGACACAATCGAGAGCCTGGGCATCTGGCTGGACAAGTCTCTCAGTTTTAACTACCAAGCAGCCAAACTCTCAGCCACATGCTTTGGTTTACTCAGACTTATCCGAAAAATCATCCCCCTACTGCCCTTAAAAGCCAGAAAGATCATGATCCAGGGTCTTATCCTGTCCCGTTTGGACTTTGGAAATGCCCTATACCTAGGGGCCCCACAGGCCACCTTAAAAAGGCTCTAGGTCATCCAGAACTGTGCGACACGAACCCTCCTCCAGATCCCTCATCGCACTCCTGTGAAAGCTGAACTTCGAAAACTCCATTGGCTCCCCGTCAGGGATAGAATTGCATTCAAGGGCCTGTGCATTGCCTATCGAGCCTTCTGGAAAATGGGCACCACCATCAGTCTCTCTCTGATCACCCCCTACCGACCCAATAGACAGCTTAGATCGGCTTCCTCCCAGCTTGTCACAGTACCCAGAATTAAGAGAGCCAGATGTGGGTGCCGCTCCTTCTCCCACAACTCGGCCAAACTCTGGAACCACCTCCCTCTCCACCTACGCTCAGAGTACAATCTTCTGTCCTTCCGAAAAAAGCTAAAAACCCTGCTGTTCAACAATTTTGACTAGGTCCCCTCTGTCCTCCCAAAAGGCGTTTGTCCGCAGCGCTAGGACGCCTCAGGGTAGGTACCACGCTATACAAATGTTCTTTTCATTTCAATTCATTCATTCATTTCCTGTTCAAGCTTGTCCACTCTCGTAAATACAAATAGGTTGAAATGGGTGAACAACACTTACAACGCAACTTTTACATCGTAGAGCCTTTACAACGCAACCATTATAACGCAAACTATTACAACGCATTGCTCTGGGGGGCGCTCTAGGATAGGGAATAGGTTAATTTACTATCCAATAACCTTCCCTAGTGTCCACGGGGACTGGAGTTGGAATAGTAAATTAAACTATTCACTATCCAGCGCCCAAAAGCACTATGCGTTGTAATGGACTGCGTTGTAATACTTGCTTTATAAAGGCATGCGATGTAAATGCATGCGTTGTAGTGTCATACATCCGTTGAAATGACGTGCATGAGCACTCATTCTTTTCATGAAGTAATCCATGGTCAATCTGTTGTCTCACTTGCTCATATATTTGTTTCTGTTCAACATTTAGTTGTTCTTCCAAGTTTCCTAAGTCCATAATATATTCTTGAGCTTGATGCATTGCTGTTTCCACCTCATTCATGGCGATTGCTGCTTCATTTTCAACAATTGGTTGTCCTAGTGGATCTTGACTCAGTGCAGCAGAACTTTGACTGTCTTGAGAACTGTCTCTAGCAATTTCAGCTGCAATTGTAGCTTTTTGATCAATTTCATCGTTCAACATTTTAACATAATTTTCAAAAGCACTGCATTTTATGCTATCTTTACAAGCATTGAAGGAATCTTCATAGCTCTGGAAATCTCCAAGTAATTCCAGTTCTGAAAGCCATGGTTTAAATAGTTGTAAAAGGGCTAAATAGTAAAATTCCCTTTTATCAGCAGTGTCGCAACTCAGCTTTCTGTGATTATTCAAATTTCCTTTTGTTTGTTTCACCAAACATCCTTCGGAACCAATGACTCGATATTTTCCATCATTGATTTTCTCCGTAGTATTCCGTTTAAAAGTGTAGTTTTGCAGCACTTCATAGAGACACATGTTCTCAAGATGATAACTTCTGTTTGGGTAATATGTGTCCAACATATTCCTTTTCAAAATATCTGTACTTTTTGGATCTTTTTCTGCTAAATATTCAATTTCTTGTACAGATTTCAGTACTCGATTTTGCATTGCTGCAAGACCTAGACTCACCCAACTGATTCTTCTAGATTTGGAGTATAGACTTGCAGATGATAACCGATCTGAGCATTCATATTCTCCGATCTCTCGATGTGAGAACATCTTCAAACTGAAACTGTATAATTTCTTTCTTAGAGTCTTCTCGGGAGAAACCTCTTCCCACATTTCTTTCAATTCCCTCTTTTCTGATTTTGTAATATAGGACGTTACATATCGAGCAACAGCAATGGAATTTTCCGCAACATACTGAATATCCATGTTAGCATTCCACATGGACAAAATAACTGGGATGTAGTCATTTATGTATTTTGACTCTTCATTTCTTCTTAAGTTAAGTTGTAGGTATTTTTTGGAGACTTTCTTGTAATAGTATGTCGCAAAGATGACATAAAACTGTTCACTCTTCCTGGATGTTACAGGACGTAGAAATGCTAAATGACATTTGGTGTAGAACTTGTCCTTAGATTTGTACTTTCGTCGACAGTATTTTCCACATCGGTGGCTTTGGAATCGTAAGACTTGTGCTCTTAAGTTGTCTTCTTCTGTGCCTTTGGGTACAGCACATGCTGCATATTGTTCAATAAAACTCAAAACAGTATCATCCACATCTGTTCCAAATTTGGGGGTGTCCTTAATCCATAACAGCATATGTATATCAGGAGCACCTCTTGCTTGATACTCCTTTCTCCAAAAGAAATCCACAACTTCTCCAAGAGGAAGATTTGTTTTATTGCAGATAAAGGACATCATAGCTTCAAATCTATGATTAAAATACCTGCACACATTAACAGGATCCAAAGAACACCATTCTCCAGGTGTCTTGTATTCAATATTTTTTATATTAGAATTTGCCTCTCGACGAAACTCTAGCAAATCATCCCAAGCGGACTCAGCACAGCTTAAGGTAAGGAACCATGTAGGAGTTCCTAAGTTCCCTAGCATACATTTCAGTTCTCCATGATGACGGTACCAATATTCATTAGTCCCACGCTGACATTACATCAAATTAATTAGCTGAGATTCTAGATGATCATCTCTCTGGTGCACTTTATCTATAAAATCTTTTGCAGATACATTTTGCAGATGTATTCCAGTTTTTAAAATGTGATTGACTGCATATTAAAGTCCAGACAAGTCACTTTCAAACAAAAGATGAAATATATAAGGGATACATTGATGAAATCTTGGATCTTTTGCATATAATCTTGTTGTCCGATATTCAGATGCAGGAATCTGCACAGTACGTTCATCATATCGTCCTCCATTTTCAGTTGGAAACAACTGCGGAAAACAACGAGCTTCCAAGCTCTCTTCCCGTACACTCATAGGACTTCCCTTTGCTTTCTTTCATTTCGAACAACTCAATAGTGTTCCCCATCAATTCTTTTGAATGAAGTGGATGCACACTGTAATGTTCATAGATTTCTTCACATCTTAACATGTCCGCTTTTTCAATTTGTCCACTTGACGTTTCAGTATCTTCTGTTAAAAGTATTTCCTCTTCTCCTATATAAACATTCTTATAGTATGTATTTTTTTTTATCAAATACAATGTTGCCTTTTGCACTTTCCTAACATCCACTAACTTCTGCCAGATTTTCTTATTCTTAGTCGGCACACCATTAACAAAAATAACTAGTGGTTCACTTTCTACACTCTCTACACCAATAGTTTCAATGTTTTTCTTCAAATCTAACGGTAAATACACAACTCTTCCTTTTAATCCTCTTTGTAAATCAGAAGGAGACAATTTACCTGTTTTAGTCTCCATACAAACAATAGCCCTGAAACGGGTGGACATATTGAATGAGAATAGACTCATGGGTGTTTAAATCTATAAATTCTAGAGGAATAGCAACTAACTCTAAATTATTATGCACAGCTCTAGCGGGCAATTCTCTACAAACAAATAAGTTGCACATTCCTTCCACTTATCATTATTTTCTTTTTCACTTTTTAAATACAGATCAACACTCTTAGTCTGATTTTTAGAGTGAGTTCAGAGACAACAAATACAAAATTTGGCCTTTTACCTGAAATCACCTTAAACTTTGTAATTTCATTTTCAAAATGGGTTGTATAACTATGTTCAACATTCTCTACAACATTTTCTTCTATTAATGTCTAAGTTTCTTCATTCTCTTCTTCAGGACCAAAGTAGCAAAACTCAATATCATTACAAACCTTTTTCACATCTGATACTGACCCACGCAAAAGAGCATTGTTCAACTCATTTAACTTTAGTGCTGGACTTTTTCAATAATACAATCTTCTCACTAACTTCTGCATTTGAGTATGATGTACTGCCAACATCCTGAAATGGTGAAAAACACCTTGACCTACTTTCCTAGAAAGACAAGCCAGAGAATGACCTTGCAAACCAGTATGTTTTCTCACTCTGCAAGGGTCTAGTCCTTGCAACATCTTAATCTTTTGTTTAACACTTTTTTTTACAATATGCTTGTAAGAAATTACTTAATTTATCAATAGATTCTTGTCGTACACTACAAACACTACTACAATACCAAGTGTACACTGGGCCTTTAGGACATCTGCCTATAACTTCATCAGCTATCACTTCTTCTGCATTTCTAGGAACCATTTGCTGTTTATCAATTGGACAACCATTTCTAACCTCATAAACTCGACCACTGGTGTCAACTTCATGCAACAAATCATTGGTCTGTAAATAACTCTATTCATTAAAAAAAGGCTCAGAACTTGAACTGTGTTTCCATTATCCCAAGAAAATATCACAAAAATTACTTTTGTTAATTACTCTTTTCCTCTTACTTTTGGCCTTCATTAAATGCATTGGTTTATCTAGTGATCGAATTCTGTTTAATACTAAAATATATAGCTTCCTCTTTACTTCAAAAGCCTTTTCAACAATGGATTCGATATTCTTCTTCTTTTTATAAAATACTGTTCTCTTTCTATATTTCTTTATATCTTTCATCAAATTATGGACAACTCTGTTATAAAATATTTTTTTGCATATTTCTTTATATTGATTTTCTCTTCTTTTACTATAAGTTGTATCCTTTCTATGTACATTGTCTTTTTTCCTTTCATATTCTTTGCACTTTTTTTGTGCTTGGAACATTTTGACTGCTTTGCACATTTCCATTTTATTTCTGAATCTAGTAATATTTTTTATGAAGTCCTTTGTGGTCTTACCAGACGTTTTTCTCTTTTTAGCCACATTATGTTGATCTTCCAATACTTCTGGTTGAGTTTTTTCAAGTAACTATCCTTCTTCTGACCTTTTTTCCTTCTTTCTTTCTCCGGCATGATAACTTTTTTTTAATGATGATAAACAGGACCTGTAAAAATAACTTTAAAACCATACTTTTTTATTACTATACAAACACATTCCATATAAATTCTAACTAAGAAGTTGTAGGCCTGAAGCACAACTGTGAAGGTGGTAAGAGAAGTACATACATAGTACATAGCACTTTGAAGCACTCCATAACACTAAAACCTGAAGCACTGTATGAGTACATGCATATTAACTAAATGATCACAATACTAGTGTTTTAGTGTTTAGGGTAGAACAGTACTGTTTATGTAGTGTAGGGGGTCGTACTAGTAGTAGATTTAGAGTTTAGGATAGTGCACTGGTGTTTGTGTAGTGTAGAGGGTTGTGCTGTGCTAGTGTTTTACGATACTGCAGTAGTGTTTAATTAGTGTAGGAGGTCATGCGGGGATAGATTTAAGGTTTAGAGTAGTGCAATGTTGAATGGGTACAGTAGGGGGTCATGCTGGGGTAGATTTAGAGTTCAGGATACTGCAGTGGTGTTTGTGTGGTATAGGAGGTTGGCTGGAATAGATTTAAGGTTTAGAGTACTGTAATGGTGTTTGGGTAGTGTATGGGTGGTGCTGGAGTAGTGTTTTAAGGTTTAGGGTAGTACAGTGGTGAATTGGTAGTGTAGGGGGTCGTGCTGAGGGTAGATGTAGAGTGTAGGGTTGTGCAGTGGTATTTATGTAGTGTAGTGGATCATGCTGAATTACTCTTTTAGGGTACTACAGTGGTGTTTGGGTAGTATAAGGGATCATGCTGGGGTAAGTTTAAGATTTAGGGTAGTATAGAGGATTGTCCTGGGGTAGTGTTTCATGGTTTAGGATAGTGCAGTGGTGTTTGTGTAGTGTAGGGGTCGTGCTGTAATAGTGTTTTAGGGTAGTGCAGTAGTGTTTGAGTAGTGTAGGGTATCATACTGGGGTACATTTAAGGTTTTGGGTACTGCAATGGTGTTTGGGTAGTGTAGTGGGTCGTGCTGGGTACTGTTTTAGTGTTTAGGTTAGTACATTAGTGTTTATATAGTGTAGGGAGTCATACTAGGAGTAGATTTAGAGTTTAGGATAGTGCACTGGTGTTTGTATAGTGTAGAGGGTCATGCTGTGACAGTGTTTTAGGGTAGTGCAGTAGCGTTTGAGTAGTGTAGGGTGTCATGCTGGGGACGATTTCAGGTTTAGGGTAGTGCAATAGTGTTTGGGTAGTATAGTGATTGAGATGGGGTAGTGTTTTACGGTTTAGGGTAGTGCAGTTGTGAATGGGTAGTGTAGGGGATTTTGCTGGGAGTACATTTAGACTTTAGGATACTGCAGTGAAGTTGGTGTAGTGTAGGAAGTCGTACTGGAGTAGATTTAAGGTTTACAGTATTGCAATGGTGTTTGGGTAGTGTAGGAAGTCATGCTGAGGTAGTGTTTTAGGGTTTAGGGTAGTACAGTGATGAATGGGTAGTGTAGTGAGTCAGCTGGCTGTAGATTTAAGGTTTAGGGTAGTGCAGTGGTGTTTATGTAGTGTAGGGAATCGTGCTAAAGTACTCTTTTAGGGTAGTACAATGGTGATTGGGTAGTGTAAGGAGTCGTACTGGGGTAGTATTTTACAGTTTAGGGTATTGCAGTGGTGTTTGTGTAGTCGTGCTCTGATAGTGTTTTAGGGTACTTCAGTAGTGTTTGAGTAGTGTAGGGTGCCAGCAGGGGTAGATTTAAGGTTTAGGGTAGTGCAATGGTGTTTCAGTAGTGTAGAAGGTTGTGCTCTGATACTTCTTTTAGGGTTTAGAGTAGCGCAATGGTGTTTATGTAGTGTAGGTGGTCGTACTGGGGGTAGATTTAGAGTTTAAGATAGTCCACTGGTGATTGTGTAGTGTAGGGGTTCGTACTGAGGTACTCTTTTAGGGTAGTGCAGTGGTGTTTGGGTACTGCAAAGGGTCGTGCTAGGGTAGGTTTAGGGTTTAGGGTACTGCAATAGTGTTTGGGTAGTGTAGGGATCGAGCTGGGGTAGAGTTTTAAGGTTTGAGGTAGTACAGAAGTGAATGGGTAATGTAGGGGGTTGTGCTCAGATTAGATTTAGACTATAGGATAGTGCAGTGAAGTTGGTGAAGTGTAGGAAGTTGTACTGGAGTAGAATTTGCTGACCAGTTTTTGAGGCCTTTGGTTCAAAAAAACCCCACATATCTTAAGGATACGAGAGATCTTTGGAATTTACTCAATTCCTTTGAATACTCTGAAGATTCCATGCTTCTGGTGGGGTTAGACGTAGAAAGCCTCTACACGAGCCTACCGCAACAAAAAACATTAAACATTCTAGAGAGTATCCTTTTCAGTATTGATTGGCCCCACAAAACCCCTAGACACTTTGTGTTGGAATGTTGCAGATTGGCCTTGATGGAGAATTTCTTCATGTACAAAGACACCCTCTTTCTCCAACGCCATGGGACTTCAATGGGCAGTACATTTGCCCCCAGCGTGGCTGGTTTGTATGTGAGCAATTTTGAGAAAAGGTTCATCCAAAATGAAATCAACCCTTTCCTTGACAATATTGTCTTTTGGAAAAGATATATAGACAATATCATATTGATTTGGAAAGGAGATGAACAGACCCTTAATTACTTTCATCGGTGGCTAAATGACCAAGACGACTGCCTGAAATTCACGTACACTGCCAACAGAGGGACACTAGATTTTCTAGACATAACCATCTTTGCTAAGAACAACTCCCTACATACCAAAACCTTCTTCAAACCAACAGCCAAAAACAGCTTACTATCCTTCAAGAGCTTCCACCCTCGGCCTTTAAGGGAGAACCTCCCTTATAGTCAATTTCTCCGTCTTAGGAGAAATTGTAGTACCACAAGTGACTACAAGGACCAAGCAAATGACCTTTGTGATAAACTCTCAGCTCAAGAATATCCCAAGAAAATAATCCTCTCTTGCAAAAAACGTGCGCAAAATCAGCCTAGAGATGCACTGTTGGAAACACACCCTAAGATACGGGATAATAGGACAACATGTGTCACCACCTATAGTCCAGTCACAAATAAGGTTAAGAAGATAATCAACAAGAACTGGAAAATAATCACATCGAACAACCTTGACTGGCCAAAACCCCGTTTTGCTAACAAAAGAAGCAGGAACCTCAAAGATCTGCTAGTACATACCAGACCTCCACCAAAAAAGAAAAAAGAACAACAGGGTTTATGGAACACTACCCCGATAACAGGACATTATCCCTGCGGTACTTGTTTAGCTTGTGAAACTACCAAACCCACCAAAGAACTACAACTACTCCCTGACCTGACTTGGAAACTAAAGAGACACACCAATTGCAATACTAGTCATGCAATATACATGATAACATGTCCATGTCAGATGAAGTACATTGGCATGACTTGCCGCAAGGCCAAACAACGGATGTATGAACACCGCAGCAATGTTAACTGCAAACGAACAACAACAAAAATGTCAACGCATTTCAAAGAATTGGGACATACGGTTAAAGATCTACAGTGGGTCATTTTAGAGACCCTAGAAACTGTAGATAGAAATGCCTCAAAAATTCTGTTCGAAAAAGAACAACGTTGGGTGAATAGACTTAAAACGGACACCCTGGGCCTCAATGATTCTATCCCTTGGCTTGCCCTTAATAAATAACTGAACCCAATAAGATCATTTTTAACTTGGCTACTCTCCTTCCTTAACTCCCCGGTTTAATAACCATTTCCTGGTAATACAGACTACTTATCAACAATTTATCAATACGCTGACTTTAAAGAGACAAACTACAAGCGTTATCGAAGGTCTAACTAACCCCTCGACATTACCTGAGTTTGTATAACAAACATACCCGTTTTTCCACCAAAAAAACTGCAGTGTTTATAAAATCAGTAAGAATCACAAAAATGTTCTTAAAGCTTTAATAGTTCTAGTAACACCCGACATGTAAAAGATTTCTTCTATCTCCATACTACATTGCTTAAAAACATCCGCCTCAACAGCCGCCACCATTTCCGGGTGGACGGAGGCAGAGACAGCACATGCTGCAGACGAGGACGCGAAGGCGAAAGGTAGAAGACGAAGGCTTCGCTCAACTGGCAGACGGAAAGCGCAAGTAAAACCTGTCCACACTAACGAATATTGTACTTCCTCTAGCGCTACCGTCTTCTTCAGAAAACCTCCCTCCCCTGATGAAGCAACTAGCTACTAATAAGGAGGTAGGCATAATCCCTAAGACTGGATAGAGACCCACGCCCACCCCGATAACAGTCACGGTTTCAAGACCACTGCTTCCAAATAGTATTCGGAGGGAAGTAAAAAGGATCCCCGCCCTCCCAAAATACTCTTAAATACTCCAAAATTTTTAATAAACGCGAAAAATGGGAGTTGAGTATATTTAGTGGAAGTGACGAGAAAACTACAATCAGCACCTAAATCCTTCACAACATCACATTAGGAGCACTTAGTGCCTATAGATAAGCATGTCATATCACCATGCGAGAGAGATGTGAAGACACCAATGGCCAGTAACAGTTAAGAGCACTATACAACAGTATAGCACAATCACCTCACGCTGTTAAGGCATGAGAATGGATGAGTTGACGCCTGAAATCAGAGTGATTCTGCGCTAAGTATTGCCATTTTACAGTTTCTTTATTCGAAATCAAGTGATTTTGATTTGTACATATTTGTACTTTTTTCCCTTTCCCCCTATCTCCCTTTTGGTTTTTTGTTGTGTGTTTTCTATTTACAGGTACAATGAGACCTCTCATCACTTGAAGAATCAGGTTATAAATGTACCTATTCTTTCACTTATTTCACCACTTTCACCCCCTGGTCCTGAAGAAAGCTGCCTGACAATTTGTCAACTAGAGCTGAAACATGTCGACCATTTTACTAGACCTTTAAGTGTGCTAGAATTCATAACAGATTCCACAGCAGCACGAACTCCCCACTTTTAATAATAGCCCGAATCCAGATTTAATAAAATTCCCAAGCACTGGCTATCCGGACTATATTTTAAAATCACTCACCACTATCCTGATCACTTCATTTCCACAATCACTACTGCCTTAAAACTTAAGGTATAACCTCCTGGTGGAGGGTGCACACAAATGAATTGACCCAGTGATTACGCACGCACGTGTGATATAAGCGGGGACACCTCATATACCGCTAACGAAAGCAAACAAGAGCAAAAAACACACGTGTATGAGGGTCATTTTATTGGGAGACACCCAGTTACCAACCTGCAGACCTGAGTTTTTCACAGGACAAGTGATCCTTTCCCCATTTGATGAAATGCAAGTAGATTTAAGGTTTACAGTACTGCAATGGTGTTTGGGTAGGTAGTGTAGGGAGTCATGATGAGGTAGTGTTTTAGGGTTTAGGGTAGTGCAGTGGTGAATGGGTAGTGTAGGTAGTCGTGCTGGGGGTAGATTCATGGTAGTGCAATGGTGTTTATGAAGTGTAGGGGATTGTGTTGAAGTACTCTTTTAGGGTAGTACAGTAGTGTTTGGGTAGTGTAAGGGGTTGTGCTAGGGTAAGTTTAAGGTTTAGGGTAGTGCAATGGTATTTGGGTAGTGTAGGGGTTTGTGCTGGGGTAGTACTTGAGAGTTTAGGGCAGTGCAGTGGTGTTTGTGTAGTGTGGTGGATCGTACACTGATAGTGTTTTAGGATAGTGCAGTAGTGTTTGAGTAGTGTAGGGTGCATGGATAGTGACTGGGGAAATATAGGCCTGAAACACAAATGTAAAGGTGGTGGTATATTTTTTATAGCCCCGGGCAGTGACGGGCCCTCGAGTGCTCCAGGAGGGGGGCCACACAGTCCCCCTCCCACAATACATAAAGCCCCAGGGGGTATTGGTCTCCGCGGCTTTGGGGACCTTGGACCCCTTCCCCCACAATTGTTTTTTAGCCCCGAGGGATGCGATCCCTGGGGTTGAGTACTGCATTGCAGTGGAGAAGTGTGGCTCAGTGGTTAGAGGCGGCAGACCCGGAATCTGAGATCGACCATGGACCAGGGTTCGATTCCCCGCCTCGGTGGGTCTCGGGCTCATAAATTCCACAGTCTCGACAATTCTCGCTCCGGTGCCTACTCGACTCACGGGGTCACACTCTGCAACTCTGGGCAATAGCTTGCTTAATCTCCACAACGGCCCCTCGCGGCGGGATGCCTGGCTTTCACCTTGTGGATACCCTGCCGGGGTTTCTCACAGGGGAATACCAGGACGGGTTCCCTAAGCAAGCGCGGAGATGCCCCAGGGTAAGTCCTGCGCTATATAAGTTTCATACATTTACACATTTACATTTTAGTGTAGAAACTTAACTCATTTTGCAAATACATAAAAAAGTGACTGGTTTTAAATTCTACCAAAACATGAAAACAGCATAGTTATCTGTCAACAGACACATGAAATACACAAATGCTTATCTCAGAATGGTTTCTAAATGCACACACACTCACAATAACATTCTACAGAAAAATAAGTACTCCCTGCACTTTACCAGGAGAAACACATTAGTCTGAATAAAATCAAAATGCACCACATACATCCCCTCACAAATTAATAACTCACCTTTCAAATTGTTTTGTACAATAATAAGTGTCAGTCACACACTAGATTTTATTATACAGAATATCTCTTCTGTACACCTCTCACCAGAACCAAAGAATGGCAATGTTTCCCTCCCATTTTGAACACATATACACCTGAACATCAAATCACATTGCTTCCCACGTTAATTCAAAAGCAAACACACATTGCTATTGGTTACACATTTGAACCCTTTCCAATTGACATACATTTTAACACTACCCCCACTCTGCCTTCTGCCTGTTACCATAGAAACAGTTCATGGTACACTTAACTGAGCACACAGGTCAAAAGTTCATCACACAATGTTGCTAATCAAAACAGCAAGTGTGCTTGACTTTTCAACATATAAGCTTAGCCTATGTAATTTTCCTTTCAATCAGATTTTGTTAACCAATAAGAATCATGCTTTTAAAAAACAGAAACATGCACCCTACTTCTCAGTGTAGAAAGTTGTCAAACAACCAATGATTTCTTTTCTTTTCTCAAAACTGCATCTTATCCACCATTTTAGAAAAATGTTAGTTTTCAAACTGTCATTTCATTTACAGAGACCATCTGAGTGAATCCAGACCTCCCTTCAAAATGCTTAGAGCGTGAATTGTGGGACACAGCTATATTTTCTGGAGCCAAATGCACACAGAAAACAAAGGAATTCACAAAGACCTAAGTTTACCAAATGTAGACAATAAATGGAATGGACTGAGAGGATTAAAGTGGCACCAATTGATGCCATTGGTGAAATCCTTTTTGCATCTCCAACACCCTGACCTCATAATTGTGCATTTTGGTGGCAATGACCTAGGCACTTTGACTGGGGTAGGTCTGGAAATGACACCTTTGGAAAATTTATGTCACTTTTCCCCAAAACTGGATTTGTCTATTCTAACATGTGCCAAAGGGAGAAATGGACCTGGTCCGATCAATTTTGTCCACAGATTGAGAAAGCTAGGAAACATGTGAATAAATCTGTCTCTGCTTTTCTCCGAGACTATAGAATGGGGTGCATTTACCACAACAATCTCTGTTTCAATATGGATGGCATCTATAGGAAAGATGGTGTACATTTTACAGATGAGGGAAACAGAGTCTTCCTCATAAACTTTAGACACTGCATAGGTACTTACTTATATGTACCAACATCTCTCAATAAACAAGGGCTCTTTTAGAGCCACCTAAGAACTAAACACATAAACTTGAAGTATATCTGAAAAAAATATGTATTTTTTTGCTTAGAGTCATGCACCCAACACGTTACAGTCGTGCACTCAACGTGTAAAAGTCAGGGACGAAACACTCCCGCCCTCTCTTAGCAAACAACAATGTCCTGGGGGTGGGCACCCCAGGACACTGAATGAGCCGCCCTGGCAGGTGGCGGTCCCCAGGACCCTCGAGGACTCCAGCCAGTGGGCCATGTAGCCCCCCTCTCACTATACAGAAAGCCCTGGGGGTGGTTGTCCCCGGGGATTGATGGGCCGTTAAGCCCCCCCACACAAATTATACTGGGAGGAGCTTTTGACCCCCTCCCAACAATTTCTTTTATAG
Source organism: Lissotriton helveticus (assembly GCF_964261635.1). Lineage (NCBI taxonomy): Eukaryota > Metazoa > Chordata > Amphibia > Caudata > Salamandridae > Lissotriton > Lissotriton helveticus. The sequence continues at coordinate 32,131,495 of NC_136068.1, forward strand.
CCCCGGGGAGTGGCGATCCCGGGGCTGGGGGGCCCCTCCGGGGCCCCTTTAAATTTATAAATTTTGCCCCCGGGATTTGGCCCCCCTGGCGGCTAATTATAAAAGAAGCTCCATTTCATTTTTATTTTTTTTTACGGCAAAGTCCACGGACCTGCCAAGATTTAAAAAAAAAACTGTGGGCCCTGGGGGTCCTTCTGGGACCCCCTAAGCAGGTATAGAGGGTAAAAGTATTTCTACCCTACCCCCTTTGTACGTTTTGCACACATATTCCACTGTCTTCCTCATCCTCGCTTCTACCGAGGCACAAAATGGCTGCCAACAGTTTCTGGTTTCGAATGTTGACAACCAGCATTTAGCACATGATCGGAAGGGTGTGCTTATAGTGCCTTGACAATCCTCACACACTCCGCAGATCCACAGCGCCCATAGATATATAAATGACTTTAACTGTAATTTTCTCAGAAACTACTGAACAGATTGACACCATATAAGCAAAAGGCACAAGTTTGTACTGAGGACTACCTCTTTGCCAAATTTGGCGTAATTCCGTTCAGCCGTTCGGGCTGAATCCTTGGCTAAAGGTCCCATGGGAAATTGCATGGGGAAAACACGTTTGGGATCCCCTTTTTTCTCTGCCCCCAAATCACCCCGAAACTTTCAGGATAGGAGGCGACCAGAGCAGGCCGAAAGTTTGGAAAATGTCGCAAAGATTCATCAATCGGCGCCAAAGTTATTGGGAATAGAATAGTGTGGTAGAATATTGTGTGCTAAAATTCTGTCTATCAAAATAATCAGTATAATATGATAATTTGTCAGAATGACATTGTGACACACAATATTGTGCATATAACCCACAGGATGTGGGTCTGCGTTTTCAAAAGTGCGTGACAGTTTCTGAAAATGCCTGCCACAAGCCAACCATGCCAACTGCCACACATACACTGCTGGTCTCAATGACAAGCCTGAAGAAGTAACATTCGCCAAACCCTGTACTTCTGCGCAAATAGAGAAAAGTACATACATTTCATCATTCAGGCACTTTGTGAACACCAAACGTTGACACCGTTACAGTGCTTGAATATACTTCCTTTCCCGAAAGCAGCATTTTTTTAATGGGCCTTGGAATCCTTCTTTTGCAAGGATCGTCGCCAAATTGTAGTGTTTAAAACATACTGGAACTCCGTTGGATATTTAAATATTATTAATTTATTAATATAACACAATTAGTATACAGCCAACAAGAGGAACGCATCAAGCAGTAGAGGTTACAACTCTTGAACAATGTTCCTTCTGTCACCAACATTCTACTACACATTATCAATACCCCTCAACAACATTCCAAACCCCATAATGACATAAAAACATTTTACACTTTACTCACCTATACAACAGCAGCTAGAGTGTGAAGAGATGTTTGTTCTGTTTTCTTGTTTTTTACATCTCTTCACCAAGGATCTTCTATTTTACCATGTTGGCATTAAAAGATTAATGCATAATGTTAGCCTCCCCGTCTCTAATGAAATTCAGATTTGTGTGGCATGGTAATTCGGAGAATCACTATTCTCCTTCAATGATCAATACATCACCAATTTGTTCATAACATTTTATTGTATTATTCAAATCAGGAATTTGAATAATACAATAAAATGCTATGAACAAATTGGTGATGTATTGATCATTTAAGGAGAATAGTGATTCCGGTAATCTTTTAATGCCAACTTCCACTCAGCCATTTTGAAGTATTATATCACAATATAGATTGTTCTAGAACATAATACAGTCAGGGTATAAAAGACATACATTCAGTACAATCTGCCTCTTTTTAAATGCAGATAAACTTCTTGACACTTATTAGGAAAGTTTTGCAAATCACATGGTAAAATAGAAGATCCTTGGTGAAGAGACGTCAAAAACAGGAAAACAGAACGAACAGTAAACTAGGATCCAGAAATCCCAATATACTGTGAGTACCCATTGCTTGGTGTCTGCGAGACGATTCTGTGAGAGACTTCTGGGTTATTGAGAATTTTCTGAAATAAAAGACAGATATTAGATTGTACTTTTTAGGACAAGCATTAGAGACCTCTTGCAAACACTTTAGTATCTACTTTGATATATACTTATATGTGTATGTACTTTGTGGGCACTGGAGATCAGCCCTAGGACTCATCTGCTCCTGCTTAGGGACTTTTATTTTCTGCTCAACTGCCTCTTTTTAACTGTCTTCATAGAAAATGACCAGCAGAGGTCAGTAAAATACCAGAATCACTTTAGCATTCTCTAGATTCCCGTCCATAGAAATTGTCCTCCACGAACACCAGTAGACTATAAAAAAAATTTAAATCTTGTATTTTCAGTGATATGACCACCGAAGGCCCTGCTTGTACATTAAAAATAGAGCTTTGGACTATACCATTTCCCGCTAAAAGGCAATGTTTTTCTCTATGTGTTCCCATACCTAGTGTGTCACACATTTTGGTGCTTACTTTCCCTCCATGTTAAAAAACAGTAGATGTTTCAGCGCCCAGGCTAATACGCTTCATAGCTAAATACATATAAGGTCCCAAAGGCGAGACCGAATGCATTGCAAATGCTTGTTGAAGAAAGGTTTTAATATTGAGGAATGCAAGTCACAAGGCTTGAAATGTTATTAAAGAAACACGTATTATACTGTAAAATAAGTTTAATAAGGTAATACATATTATATCACCTTCATTCTCGATGTATATAATCTCTACGTATATTTTGTATTAAAAAGTTTTTGTAGGATTGAAAATGTGGGATAATGGTACCCTCTGTGTTTTTGATGAAATTCAGATTCTCGTGGCATGGTAATTAGGAGAATCGCTATTTCATTACAAGACCGGATGCTACCATTCTGCATGTTGGTAGCTCTGCAGAACTAAAGTTGACATGTGTTCTACTGGCTTACAGTAATGCTTCGCAAATGTAGAGGAGTTTGACCCAACAGCAGCCTAAGGATGTCTTCTAGTTTGCCCCCTTTCCAAAGGGATTGGCTAGGCATAGTGCCCCCCATACAATGTGCTTGGAATCTCTTGAGGTCGACACCTGATAAGAGCATACTTCCCTTTAGCCAGTGAGCTATCGTAGCGCAAGTCACTGCTTTGAAAGGTTTATCAAATAAAATGAGAAGTTTATTAACACTGTCTGAGCGATGTTCATTTATTCTATAATCATATTCTTTCATACAGTCTACCACACACAATTGTTTTGCATAGATTGAACTTAGGATAGACAAAGGAGTCAGACATAGTTTTAGTTCTTCGAACAATTTCAAACTTTACAACAAAGGCATCATAAAATCTGTTGCTTACCTCTTACATCTGACACACGTCAGCAGGAAATAAGGCATAGTAATGAGGCTAGCTTCGTGGAAAGCATCGTTTTGCTTAGAAATCCATTTTTTGCCCATTAATTGAATAGATTTAGGACCACATTAACATCCCAGTGACCCGTATTTGGATCTTGGTGGTCATCTCAATCTGATACCTTTAAGGATTCTACAGATCATCATGTTTTTGAAATTGATTTTCCCATTTAATTTGAATTTTGAATTTAAAAACATTTGTACAGCGCTCGCATACCCAGCGGTTTCATGGCGCTAGTGATGAACAGTGGAAGGCAGATTTACTAAGCTGTGGCCAGCTGAGACTGCTGATTTATAGCAATTCAGTGTTCTGTAGCTGAGACCCTTGTCAAACTATACTCTATGAGAAAATTGGATACTTGGACGATAGTTGCCTCCACAGTATCCAGGTCCCTTTCCAGGCCCTAACAAATCAGTATTTCCAAATTGTGTTGTACCTCTTAAGGGGCCCAAGAGCCCAGGATTCCCTGAGGAGTTCCTCAGCTCTTACTGGAAGTCCTGGTATCTCTTTAGATTACCTGATATCTTTCAGGCAAGAAGGTTCAAAGTCCCTGCTGAGATCAGAGGGTGTTCTTCTCCATCTGGGCTTGTTCGGAGTCCTTCTTCTGCTGGAAGGTAAAAGGGTATGTTGCAGGCCACTTTTAAGATCTTTGAAAACCATGATTGAGATGGCCAAACGGGCTAAAAGGGAATTGTTAAACCAGGGAGAATGATTTGTGTCTTTCTTTCTCACTGGATCATGGTGAAGGGGGGAAGCGTAAGCATGAGATCCTTTCCAGAGTTGTAGGAAGGCGTTCCCCGCTAGAGCACCCGGCCTAAGCATTCAGCGGACATATTTTGCCAGTTGGAAGGTGAGCCTTCTTGGAAACAGGTCCAATTTCAGTAGACCCCATAGAAGGTTCAGTTTTCTGAAGATTGATACGTTCAGCTTCCAATCGCTGTAGTCCTTCAGAAACCTGGAGTTCCCATCGGCTGAGCCATTGGCTTCCCCAGGTAAGTATTTTGATTTGAGTGAGATTTTTTGTTCCAGACAGAACATCCAAAGTCTCTTGGCCAGGTCTTATTCTCGGTTCCCAGAAGAGCGACCCATCCAAGGAGACTCGTATCGGATTCGAGAATGAAATCCGGAGATGATCCGAAGATTGCACATCCGTTCCATGCATCTAGGTTTTCCAGCCACCAGCTCAGTTATGACTTGGCCTCCTGAAACAAGTAGATTTTGTCCCCATACCACAGGCCTGCTCGAAGAGCTCTTGCTTTTATTCTTTGAATAACACTGTAGTGAAGGGGACCCGGAAATATGACCTGGATGGAGAAGGATAGAAGGCCTAGAAGTCTGACAAGTTCTCCCAGGGTTAGGAGGTGTTGTTTCAGTACAAGGCGTATCTATTTGTGGATTTTGGCAACCTCTTTGTAGGTAGGAGGAGGCTAGATTTGACTGTATATATCTAGAAACTCGGAAATTCTATGTTTTTTGAGGGTGTTAGAATATACTGTTCTTTGTTTATGATAAAACCCAGGCTCTCCAGGAGGGATATTGTCCTCTTTAAGTCTTTGAGACTTTGCATATGACACTGAGACATTATGAGAATGTCGTCCAGATAAGACGTATACCTCTCTCTCTGAGGAAAGAGACGACTTCTCTCATCACTTTTGTAAAGCACCGGGGAGCCGATACCAGGCCAAAGGGGAGTGCCTGAAATTGAAAATGATGATTTTGCCATAAAAATTGGAGGTAACACTGACATTCCTGGTCCATTGGAATAGTGAAATAGGTGCCTTTGAGGTCCAGTGTAACTGACAAGTCTCCCTCCAGTAAAATGTCTCTTAGGAGGTGGATACCCTCCATATTGAAGTTTCTGTAGATGAAGAACCTGTTTAGGTCCTTGAGATTTATTACTGGTCTCCAGCCTTTTACTTTCTTTTGTATCAGGAAGAGTGTGCCTATAAAATCCTTCTGGCTCAATGATATTTCTATTATGGCACCTTTTTTAACATAGAGGAAATCTCCTCTTCTACTACCTTCTCTTGTTTTTGAGATAGACTTAGGGGCCTATTAGCCATCCGGACGTAAATAGGGACCGCCCGCCATAAGGACGGCAGTCCCGTGGGGGCCATTAGGATGCGCCCGCCACACTGGCGGGCGCATGCCTTTCCGTGGCAGTGTAGCCGCCACGGAAAAGCATGTCCCCGCCTTCACCCTAATATGGATGGCGGTGTCTAACAGACACTGCCACCATATGAAACCCTTTTCCGTCTGGTCAAATCGATGACCGGGCAGAAAAGCGGCGGACGGTCATTCTGTCTGCCGCGGTCCGCCCGCCATAGTAATATGGTGGGGGGAAATGGGGTGGTGCTTAGTTCTCTGGGGAAATGAGACCGGTGTGGTGGTTGTAGGAAGTCTATCTTGAAATCTTGAACCTTTGGACAGTTTCTAGGACCCAGGGGATTGATTGCCAGGTTTGCAAAAGATTCTGAGGCGCCCACCCCCTTTTACCTGGGAAGAATTGCAAAGATGAAGATCAGTACTCACTGTTAAAGGTGCTTGTGATCTGTCCGCATCCCCTGGGGCCTCTTGAATGGGACCCTCAGCCACGTTGTGGATAAAATGGTGATGGAGCGTTCCTTGCTGGAAGCCCCTGCCAAAGTCCCTTGCTCTGAAATTGGGCCTGTATGAAGCTCGGCCGGGAGAAAGGCCCCTTCTTCCAGGCCCATCCAAAAACACTTTGGTTGAAAACCATTTGCTTGTTAAACTGGGCGTTGTCTAGAACAGTAAAGGTAGCAACGTATTTGCCAAGTGATTTGATCATGCCATCCCGAATAGGAGGCCTTGAGCATTCTCTCTCTGATGGTTCATGCATGGCCAAGTCGCCCAGCTTGGGATCTATTTTAGGTATAATAACTCTACGTCTTTCACATGTCTGCGTTAGCATTACCGAGCAAAATCAGCGCTCTTTGGCTCCAACCTCCAAGGAGATGGGCGTCTACCGGAGGTTGGTTCAAGTGGCATTCTTCAGCCATGTCGATGAACCTAGCTAGGGGACCCAGTATGTCAAGGAGACAGTCTTGGTACTTCTATAAAGACCTCTCCATACCCCTTCTAGGGTATCTGCCCATTTTAAATAGAAATGTTATGAGTTCTAGGTCAAGGTTAGGGGTTAGGGAACTTTGTCCTGAATGACATGTCTAGAGCATTCAGATCTGAGGAGATTGCGTGTTTCCCTCTCCAGTGGGTTCCTTAACCACTTTTTAATAAACCTGGCCACATGGTCTTGGGGCCACCATTCTGCACTTCTAGGGTTTTTAGTATTGTTGTGTGAGTACATTTCTTGACCTTGAGGGTCCAGTATTAAGTCCTTAGATGTGGAGGGGTCCTCCTCGTTAAGGAGTCCGTCGACGTCCAGGTCTCGCTGATCCAGATCGAATATGTATTTGTCTAGTATCTCCTCATTTTGGGAGTTGGTTTCTTCCAGTGCATTATCTTGAGTCTTACGTAGACTAGTGCAGGTAACAGTGCCATTTTGTGCACTCATAGGGTTTGTGTCGCCTAGGACAACGATCATATTTGAAGTGTTTAGACGTCCACTGTTTCTTGAGGTGCTTAGACCGCCTCTCAAATTTAAGGTGCTTAGACCTGAGCGTTTTGAGGTACTAGGTCCTCCCGAAATGCATTTGGAAGAAACACCCTTCATGTATTTATTTATTTTTAATCTCTTTTGCCTCAATTACGAGTATCTGGCTCCCCACCAGACATCGATTCCGGGTTAGGTTCTTCCACAGAAAAGATGAGTCTTTTGTTGCCTAACATCTGATGCATGGTCTCACACATGCAGGTGCCCTTTTCTAGTTGGATTCATTTATTAGATCCCCATTTAAATTTTGGGGTTATTGAAAGGTCTGGCTGTCTTGATCTGACAATCTGACAACTTGTGCCTTCTAATGTATTTTACTATATATATTCCATTTGAAAAATAAGAAGTATTTTTTTTTAATGATCTCCTTATTCGTCTAAGATAATGCCACTAATGCCTTGCTTGCAAGGAATTTAGTATTAGGTCTTTGGATATTACTTTTTGGTGTAATGGACGGTGAAACTGAAGACCACAGGACTGCTGGAGAGACGCTCAGCTGTTCGTCCGATGTAGCAACTGACAGAGTTGCTTGAGCAAAAAGCTGCATCTATGATGGCCAGAAGCAGCCGTTGCCAACTTTTGTCCTTAAATCCGCAAGTTCTCCCGATGCGCTCCTATGACGTTACACATCAGGAGAAACAGCGTCGGAGGGAGCTCTTGATGCTCCGAAGTATGTGGCTGGGCCCAGTTAGGGGCTCTGAGACGTGTGGCACCTCTCACGGTGCATGTTGTTTGTGGCGTAGTGCGCCAATGTGACAAGTGGAATAAGGGTGGCCGACTGCCCCGCACGACACAGTGATTCATGGAAAGGGAGTGGCCAGCTGTCATCATTAGAGTTAAGAAGGGGTGGGGTGGCACAAATTGGAAGCATTGCCTCTTTACCCACCATGAAACCTTAAATGATAATAGTAAAATAAGTCCATACATAATTATTTAACCCCTTCCCCGCGGGGCTAATCCCCTTGGTGTGCTGAGGGGAGTGGGGGGCGCGCACAGTGCTGTGGTGCTCATGACGAGCTTGGCTCGTCATGCAACACGGTGGCGCTGTGCTCATGACGAGCTGAGCTTGTCATGATCACACCGTTCCAATAGAACGCCCAGCACAGCAGGGGGATTATCCCCGCGTGGGTGCGCCGCAACGGTCATTCAGGACAAGCTGAGCACGTCATGAGCACAGCGCAACCATGCCTCATGAGGAGCTGAGCTCATCATGAGCATGGAACGGTTTAACAGGATTAAAATCAGTTATAGTAAACGCAATAATCTGAGATAGAGAATTGATAGATAAAAGTTAAGGTTAGGAAAGGTAATAGTTTGGTTACTTATCTGTGTGGAGCTGCATTTAAAAGAAGTGATTGTACTGAGTGCATGCCTATTATAGCCTGACTGTATTATGTTCTACAACACTTTATATTGTGATGTAATACTTCAAAATGTCTGTGTGGAAGTTTGCATTACAAGATTAATGCATAATGGTAGCCTCCGGGCTTGTAATGAAATCGCTCATGAGACATGATGTACTTGTACCACAATATATGCTAATAGTTTACACATGAGGCATCAATAGTTTACAAATGAGGCATCAATAGTTTACAAATGAGGCATCAATAGTTTACAAATGAGGCATCAATAGTTTACAAATGAGGCATCAACAGTTTACAAATGAGGCATCAATAGTTTACAAATGAGGCATCAATAGTTTACAAATGAGGCATCAATAGTTTACAAATGAGGCATCTATTGTTTACACAGGATGCATCAATGATTTACAAAGAAGACATCAATGGGTTACAAAGGAGGTATCCTTTAGGTGACTCTCTGAGAGAGCTCACAACATTTTAGAGTAGTTAAGCTCTTTGCTGCCGTAAGCAGGAACATGTTAATTTACACACGCTCCCTTACACTCCTAAGGACTGATGCAAATGTGAATGACGTTGGCACCAAGGCTAATTGCTGAAGGAGACCGACCCCTTGAACACTCTATGTATGCTAACTCTAAGTAGATTCAGATTGTGACTGGGGATTCGGGAACCAACTCTTTCTAGGAATTGTTATGATCATGATAATGGTTATGAGACTGATTATTATTATTAGTAGTAGTAGTAGTAAGAGTACCTATAGGAGTAGTAGTAATATTTATAAGACCAGTAAAGCTGCATTTTACGCCAGACCTAAAAATGAAAGACGGTATAGACCACAGTTTCCATCTTCAGGAACCTTACCTGTGATTGAAGACAAGATTTCTGCATGAAAATGTTAATCTATAATTGTTCCCTTTTTTAGGCCCTGATGCTGTGGCTGAGAGGACTCTGTGCGCCGGAGAAGAAACTTTGATGAGAAGAACCAGAAGATCACCTCTTACATCAGTGTACAGAGAGACATGGCTAATACGTCCTGCAAATGTGACCAATTATATTGAGACTGATTTCCGTTTATTTCTGTGACGTGTAAATTATGGATTCTGTTACAGAAACAATTATAATTAGTAATTAAACATCATGTTTAATATATTTCCCTTTTATGACTGGAAATAATATGTATAGTTCATTTAACTTTTCTAATATTCAAAAATAAAAACAAACATAATTATTGGTGTATTGAACTAAAATTGCAACAATTTCAACAAATGTTGATTTATCCCATAAAGAAATCAGGCAGTACATAAATGAGAAGATGAAATAATGGAGACACAAGCACTAAAAGAAGAGGAGAACGTAGACAGTATTTTAAAAGACACTTGCAGCAGTTGAATTGTAGAGAGTGTAACTAGATCAGTTTGGTTACCGGGCAGCATCTTTCAATGGCCAAGTGTACCCACGTTTCTGAGTGGAGTCAATGTCATCGGCCTCCTCTTCTCTTCCAACTGGACGTAAATGTTGCCATCTCCACCACTTCAAAAACAGCACAGAAATCAAGGAAGCGACAACCATTAGGATAATGACCTTCATGCCAAGTGCCACTGGGTAGAATCTATCCCCCAGATTCATCAATGTCCCGATTTGCGAGTCCTTAATAGCGATTATTAAGGAATCGCTATTAAAGACTTGCAAAATGCGATTCATGTAGAAATTACACAATTAAATGCGATTTCTACTGCTTCCTTATTTGCGATTCGCTAATTGCTAATCGCAAATTAGGAATGACTCCCCATTCATTCCTATGGGCCAAAGGCCCATAGGAATGAGTGGGGAGTTATTCCTTATTTGCGATTCGCAATTAGCGAATCGCAAATAAGGAAGCGATTTCAAGGGTGCCAGGGTGTCCGGACACCCTGTAGCACCCCTGAAATGCAAATGTACACAGGTGTTGCGCACACACATGTCCAAAGGACATGTGTGTGTGTAACATACCACTTAGAAAAATGCACTAAAGTGCATTTTTCTAAGTTTTCGCTATTTACCATGAAGTTACACTTCGTGGTAAATAGTGGCCTCATATTGCGAATTCGCAATTTTTAAAAGGTTCATGAATAACATTTAAGGAATCTCTAATTGAGATTCCTTAAATGCGATTCTTCGCAATGAAGCGATTTCTGTAATTGCGATTTTTGCATTTGGGATGATGAATCCCAAATGCAAAAATAGCGCTCGCAAAGGGCCAGATTCTCAGAATCTGGCCCTTTGCGAGCCGATTTTACATTGATGAATCTGGCCGCCTGGTCCATAGTGTTGCATCCAGCCCGACATCCGTCCTGTTGATAAAGAATAGACTTGTCCTCGTGTATCTATCTTTTTACTCATGAGCACAATTTTAGAAAGCCTCAATATTTATGTCCAGCAACAAAAAAGACCATTGAGTTGTTTACTGCCACCTTTTTATGGTCTAACTTGACAGACAGTTATATGAGAATTGCCAGGAGAGGGGCTTTGGCAACACATACATGTTGGGAGCCATGTTTATCCAATTTGATCGAGGAAACAAAAAGAGTGATTGTAATAGACCCCAATTGGCTGTGGGAGGGTTCCCAATCACCTCACCTAATGTGGCCCCAGTGTTAATGTGATGTCATCAACTTGCAGGGGAAAACCCTTAATAATGCTACATTCCTGTGTGTGTGCATCTCTCCCCGGTCGCCCCACAGAGGCCCTCTGCTTTGCCTTGTTTCAAGCATGCAGACTTCCAGATAAATGCCTGTGCTGACCTCTGAGCACACCCATACTGGTAGATGTTAGTGCAGACCATTGCTATTGAAAGACTCGTCAAACAAGGCCCATCCATCCTCTGTTTTACATGGCCTCTAGTTGGAGCAGGAATTGTTCCAGTCAAACGGGTCCTGGCCATAAAACTATAAGAACTTGTTTAACGGGGTGTTGCCTAATAGAGGGGACTTGAATCCTTTGGTTTCAGTCACTCAGACCCCTTCGCTCTCTGGTTTCAGTCACACAGACCCCATCGCTTCTTGGTTTCAGTCACACAGCCCCCTTCGCTCCCTGTTTTCAGTCACACAGCCCCCTTCGCTCCCTGGTTTCAGTCACTCAGACCCCTTTGCTCCCTGTTTTCAGTCACACAGCCCACTTTGCTACCTGGTTTCAGTCACTCAGAGCCCCTCGCTCTCTGGTTTCAGTCACAAAGACCCCTTCACTCCCTGGTTTCAGTCACACAGCTACATTCGCTCCCTGATTTCAGTCACACAATGCCCTTCGCTCCCTGGTTTCAGCCACTCAGATCTCTTCACTCTCTGGTTTCTCTCAGACAGTCCACTTCGCTCTCTGGTTTCAGTCACACAGACCCCTTCGCTCCCTGTTTTCAGTCACACAGCCCACTTTGCTACCTGGTTTCAGTCACTCAGAGCCCTTCGCTCTCTGGTTTCAGTCACAAAGACCCCTTCACTCCCTGGTTTCAGTCACACAGCACCCTTCGCTCCCTGGTTTCAGTCACTCAGACCCCTTGGCTCTCTGGTTTCAGTCACACAGACCCCTTCACTCCCTGGTTTCAGTCATACAGCTTCCTTCGCTACATGGTTTCAGTCACTCAGACAACTTCGCTATCTGGTTTCAGTCACTCAGACCCCTTCGCTCCCTGGTTTCAGTCACTCAGACCCCTTCGCTCCCTGGTTTAAGTCACACAGCCCCCTTCACTCCGTGGTTTCAGTCACTCAGACCCCTTCGCTCTTTGGTTTTAGTCACACAGACCCCTTCACTCTGTGGTTTAAGTCACACAGCTCCCTTCGCTTCCTGGTTTCAGACACTCAGACCCCGTCACTCCCTGGCTTCTGTCACACAGCCCCCTTTGCTCTCTGGTTTCAGTTCCACAGACCCCTTTGCTCTCTGGTTTCAGTCACTCGGACCCCTTCGCTCTCTGGTTTCAGTCACACAGCCCCCTTTGCTCCCTTGTTTCAGTCACACAGTACCATTCGCTCCCTTGTTTCAGTCACAAGGCCCCCTTCGCTCCCTGGTTTCAGTCACAAAGCCCCTTTCGTTCTCTGGTTTCACTCCACAGACCCCTTTGCTCCCTTGTTTCAGTCCACAGCCCCCTTCACTCCCTGGTTTCAGTCACTCAGACCCCTTCTCTGCTTGGTTTCAGTCACTCAGACCTCTTCACTCCCTGGTTTCAGTCACGCAGCTCCATTCGCTCCCTGATTTCAGTCACACAGCCCCCTTCGCTCTCTGGTTTCACTCACACAGTCCACTTCACTCCCTGGTTTCAGTCACTCAGACCCCTTGGCTCTCTGGTTTCAGTCACAAAGACCCCTTCACTCCCTGGTTTCAGTCATACAGCGCCCTTCGCTCCCTGGTTTAAGTCACAAAGACCCCTTCACTCCCTGGTTTCAGTCATACAGCGCCCTTCGCTCCCTGGTTTAAGTCACACAGCCCCCTTCGTTACATGGTTTCAGTCACTCAGACCACTTCGCTATCTGGTTTCAGTCACTCAGACCCCTTCACTCCCTGGTTTCAGTTACACAGCCCCCTTCGTTCCCTGGTTTCAGTCACACAGCCCCCTTCGCTCCCTGGTTTCAGTCACTCAGACCCCTTCGCTCTCTGGTTTCAGTCTCTCAGACCACTTCAGTCCCTGGTTTCAGTCACACAGTCCCCTTCGTTCCCTGGTTTCAGTCACACAGCCCCCTTCTCTCCCTGGTTTCAGTCACTCAGACCCCTTGGCTCTCTGGTTTCAGTCACAAAGACCCCTTCACTCCCTGGTTTCAGTCATACAGCGCCCTTCGCTCCCTGGTTTAAGACACAAAGACCCCTTCACTCCCTGGTTTCAGTCATACAGCGCCCTTCGCTCCCTGGTTTAAGTCACACAGCCCCCTTCGTTACATGGTTTCAGTCACTCAGACCACTTCGCTATCTGGTTTCAGTCACTCAGACCCCTTCACTCCCTGGTTTCAGTTACACAGCCCCCTTCGTTCCCTGGTTTCAGTCACACAGCCCCATTCGCTCCCTGGTTTCAGTCACTCAGACCCCTTCGCTCTCTGGTTTCAGTCTCTCAGACCACTTCAGTCCCTGGTTTCAGTCACACAGTCCCCTTCGTTCCCTGGTTTCAGTCACACAGCCCCCTTCTCTCTCTGGTTTCAGTCACACGGCCCCCTTCGCTCCCTGGTTTCAGTCACACAGTCCCCTTCGTTCCCTGGTTTCAGTCACTCAGACCCCTTCGCTCTCTGGTTTCAGTCTCTCAGACCACTTCAGTCCCTGGTTTCAGTCACACAGTCCCCTTCGTTCCCTGGTTTCAGTCACACAGCCCCCTTCTCTCCCTGGTTTCAGTCACTCAGACCCCGTCACACTCTGATTTCAGTCACACAGACCCCTTCGTTCCCTGGTTTCAGTTACAATGACCCCTTCGCTCTGTGTTTTCAGTCACTCAGACCCCTTCGCTCTCAGGTTTCAGTCACACAGACACCTTCACTCCCTGGTGTAGGTCACACTGCTCCCTTCGCTCTTTGGTTTCAGTAACACAGCACCCTTCGCTGCCTGGTCAGACACTCAGACCCCGTCACTCCCTGGCTTCTGTCACACAGCCTCCTTTGCTCCCTGGTGTCAGTCACTCAGACCACTTCGCTATCTGGTTTCAGTCACTCAGACCCCTTCACTCCCTGGTTTCAGTCACACAGCCCCCTTCGTTCCCTGGTTTCAGTCACACAGCCCCCTTCGCTCCCTGGTTTCAGTCACTCAGACCCCTTAGCTCTCTGGTTTCAGTCACTCAGACCCCTTTTCTCCCTGGTTTCAGTCACACAGTCCCCTTCGCTCCCTGGTTTCAGTCACACAGCCCCCTTCTCTCTCTGGTTTCAGTCACTCAGACCCCGTCACACTCTGATTTCAGTCACACAGACCCCTTCGTTCCCTGGTTTCAGTCACAATGACCCCTTCGCTCCCTGGTTTAAGTCACACTGACCCCTTCACTCCTTGGTTTCAGTCACACAGTCCCCTTCACTCCTTGGTTTCAGTCACACAGACTCCTTTGCTTTCTGGTTCCAGTCACACAGCGCCCTTCGCTCCCAGGTTTAAGTCACACAGCCCCCTTCGCTCCCTGGTTTCAGTCACTCAGACCCCTTAGCTCTCTGGTTTCAGTCACTCAGACCCCTTCTCTCCCTGGTTTCAGTCACACAGTCCCCTTCGCTCCCTGGTTTCAGTCACACAGCCCCCTTCTCTCTCTGGTTTCAGTCACTCAGACCCCGTCACACTCTGATTTCAGTCACACAGACCCCTTCGTTCCCTGGTTTCAGTCACAATGACCCCTTCGCTCCCTGGTTTAAGTCACACTGACCCCTTCACTCCTTGGTTTCAGTCACACAGTCCCCTTCACTCCTTGGTTTCAGTCACACAGACTCCTTTGCTTTCTGGTTCCAGTCACACAGCGCCCTTCGCTCCCAGGTTTAAGTCACTTCAACTGCCCGATAAATTACAATCTGGCTTTCGTTCAGGGCACCGGACCGAATCCGCAATGACCCACATAATAGATGATGCCTTAAAAATACTGGACCAAAACAAAGCCTGTTTACTAATCCTACTGGACCTATCCTCCGCCTTCGACACTGTCAAGCATGACCTCCTGAAACATAGAATAGGACTATCAGGAACGGTTCTCAACTGGTTCACTTCCTTCCTTCAAAACAGAACACAAAGATTCAAGACCAATCAATATTTATCCAAACCTACTTCTGCCACTTTAGGAGTACCCCAAGGATCTTCTCTCTCCCGACACACTTCAACTTGTTCATGGAACCACTCATCGAGCTTCTCAACTCTTCAAAGGTCCAATACCACATGTATGCAGATGACGCACAGCTCTACATTAAGGTACACTCACTTGAGGACATCAAGTCCCTCAACTCAACGCTCCAAAAAACGCAGACCTGGCTGGAAAATATCCACTTAAAAATAAACACAATAAAAGAAAATTCCTCCTAATAGCGCCCCCCAGCCAAACAGCCAACATCATGGAATGGATGACGCACCAAACGGCACTCGACGGTCAATGGCTCATGATCGATTCTGCCAAATCGCTAGGCATAACTCTGGATAATAAGCTAAATATGCAGAAGCACATCAGTGCAGCAACAAAAGGAACAAACTTTCAAATGAACACCTTAAGAAGACTGAAACCCTTCGTACCCGCAAATGACTTTAAACAGGCAGTCCAAACTCTAGTAATCCCCAAAGTGGAATATGGGAGTGTCACTCTCTGCGGCCTGCCCAGAACAACGATAGCCCCACTAAGAGCATCAATCAACGCAGCTGACAGACTAATCACAGGCTCCAAAAGAAACTGTCACATCTTCCCGGACTTGCGTGCCCTTAACTGGCTACCCTTTGATGCCAGAATCCATTTGAAAATCGGAGGATGGCACACAAGGCATTGCATCACAAAACACCACAATACCTTGCAGAGAAACTAGTACCATTGGGTGGTAACAGAACCAACAGGAGTTCTTATAACCTTCTACTGAAACCACAACGATTTACCAAAAAGAAAACTTACAATAGTTCTTTCTCAGGAATGTCCCCTAGGATTTGGAATGCCTTACCCCCAAAAACAAGACAGAACCCTCATGCGGCATCCTTTGAAAAGGAAGTTAAATCGATTCTCCTGGCCAAATTCACTTGAACTATTAGATGCAGGCTTGTAGATATTTGCTATACTAGAACAGTTACCATTGTTTGAACTAATATAACTAATAATATTTGGTATGTATATGTCTATTTCCTCTATTTCCTTTATTTGTTGTAAAGCGCTCTGATACCCGCAAGAGTCTTGTTCGCGCTATATAAAACCTTCAAAATAAATAAATTAAATTAAATAAAACACAGACCTCTTCGCTCACTCTGTTCAGAATCTCCCACAAAATCAAAGTTTATCACACCTTGAAGGTAGACGAAGGGCCTGCTTTTAAGTGTGGAGCAAAGTATGGCAGCCCCATGCAGAAGTCAGAGTAAGACGAATTATTGGTAATAGACTTGGAAACGCCGGCCCTTGTATCTTTACATATTCTAAGTGTTAATGGATATCACAAGTGTCGTAATGAATATTCCAGAATGAAAAAACACTGCTCCAGTGACAAACTATGGCTGCAAATACTAGCATATCTCAGCAGAGTGGAAGCAGGTTTTTTTCTTAGACTAAAGGACGTCAGCTGCACAAAAGGGAATGGAGGCCAGAAGCCCTATGCACATTACACACTGAAAAAATAAAAACAAATTGGGAGTAAATAGATTATATATGGGGAATGAAGGGCGTTTGTCGTGTTTATCAAGACTCAAAAGTATGACATATTAAATAATGTTATTTTTATGTGTGTTCACCTTTTCATTTAAACACCATTCTCCTAGTATTATTTATTTTATTTTTTACGAAGTTTTATATAGCGCGAACTTGACCCGAATTGAGTAACAGAGCACTTAACATTGCGTTACATGAGGACACATCCATTTTTTTTGTAAGACTGTCTGTGTGTACAATTAAGAACTTGCATTATTTTTCTTATTTTGTGGAGTGGAGAATCTATTAATCCATTTGTTGAGCCCCGTTCAGGATTTTATTTTTCTAATTGTGTCAGTAACCAACCCAACTCATTTAATTGTGCTTAAATTGGTGCATCTGAAAGCACATCAAACCATTACAAAGGAATCTCAGAACCAACGGCAGAGGGCAGTAGAGCTCCACTCCCCGAACTCACCTTCACAAATCCGCACTGTTTGTTGAGAGCGAATAATTTACATTTGTACAAATAAGTGAAACAAACGACTTCCCTTATGCTGCGGCCTACCTCAAGTCTCTGTCCATAGTAACCACAGTAAGTATAATACTATGCTAAAACAGAAAAATGTTAGCCGATATATCTGCACCTTATCAATAAATGCAAAAATATATATGTATTTGCGCTTTGAGCAGCGAATGTTATAACCCTTGTAGAATAAGTGCACAGACGGAAGAGGAAGCAGTCAGCTATTACGGCTGCACAGCACCACCTAGTGACGAACAATAATATATATTTTTTTAGTAGCTGGATACTGGGTATTGGGTTTAAGAGTAGAGAGATTTTTTAAATATGTACATTTTAAACCTAATTTTATGTTAATACTTTTCATTATATGCAAATTAAGAAATGACCATTTTTAGGTTTCGCCCTGGCCGTTGCAACTGCGTAGCAGTTGCTCCGCTCAGGGCGAAATCTTATGATCCTACATATGGGGCTTTGGTTCCGCCTCTGTCTTCCATTGGCTAGCTCCATAAATGGAGGCTAGCCATTGGAAGAGATTGGCTGTCAATCACGCTTTCCCCGTGAAAACGCGATTCGGGGGCGTTTCCGTGTCTTTATCTAAGTCCCACCCTCTCCTCTTCCTATTGGCTGGAATTTTACCTTCCAGCCAATGGGAAGGGGAAAGCACGAAAAACACGCCCCCGATTCTGCCGGACGGGACACCCCCGTGACGTCATTCCCCGGGCCGCGCTGTGATTGGCTGCCGGCCCGGGACCTGACTCGTTTTTTTTTACACAAAGAATACAAACCTTTTCTGGCGCTGCAAAGTTTTCCGACAGAGATAGTGAGCAATTGTTTCGAGAAAGCAAGTTATTTAATAGGGAAGCTTCTGGGTTTAAAAACTGCATTTTATGTATGGTCTAACTACCTGTTCTATTTTTGTGAAAAGTTCAGGTTTTTTGCTTAAAAATTCCAGTCACCCTACCCAGGGGTCCGCCGCCGAGCACTCTGCGCCCACTGTGCTCGGTGTCTAGGCTCTATGGCTCCCAGCTCAGCCCCCGGCTCCCTACCATGGCTGCTAATTGTTTTCTTCCCTGCGTTTTATAAAGCGGCAGGAGTTTTATTGCACTCGGAGGTGGGAGCGCCCTAGATGGATACCATTAACAGCTGAGATGGGGCGGGGCCTTGGCAAGTCCACAAACCCTTAAATACACTACTCCTGTCCACGGTAACAGTTGTTTGTTGTTAAATGCACCGACAAGGTAACATTTTTATTCAAGTCGAACAAGTGCCACCTTAAAATACTATTATTGCACATCCGATGGTGCCTCGAGGGAGCCCTGACTGAAGCCTGTAAAGTTCGGTCAAACCCCCCCCCCATCCTCCCCCCTCCGCGTGCAAGCGACGTGGCAGCATTGTATAGTGCGGGCTGGGGAGCCCAGTGACTGCGAAGCCCAAGTCGCCAATCTCCAGGTTAAAGTGCCAGATTTCTGTAGCTTGCTAGTGTGCGCTTCTGATCTTATCGCGTCATTAGCGGTGAAATGCTGTTAACACACGAAGTCCCAAAGTCCGCATTCCATAAATTCACTATTTTAGTCAAGTTGCCCGATTCCCCTACAACGTGATTCTCCATTCAAACCCGACACATTCATTGACAAGGCTGAAAGGCGCGGTTAAGATTCGGACCTGCAGAGCACACCCAGCGGCGAGAGGCTGCCTCAGTGCGCTGTACTTTGTTGCGAGTTGCAAGTTCAGCCCTGTGTGTCTGCTGTTGTAACAAGAGAGCTCGCTTTCTTAGGACCCCTTGAAGTAGAACACCCGGCCCCTGGCACACAGGGAGGTTCAGCGCCTGTGTGGGTGCATAGCGCCTGTTTTCGTTTCTATTAGCGTGTGCTGCTGTGGGTTTGTGTTTAGTGAAAGTGAGTGTGCAAAGCCCTGCAGGGGGCTGGGCAGGTGCTCGCGTCCAGCTGTTCTGTCTCCAGCAGGTACCATGGTAGGGAGGTCTGACTCGGGCTCCCTGGGGCACAAGGATGAGCTGGTCTCCGGCCCATGGCTGGAAAGGAGGAGGGCGCAGGAGGGGAGAGGGCGAGCCTTCGGACTGACTGCCCGTCCCACCTGCCCTCACTCTCAGATGCACCATCTGTCTCTCCATGTCCTATGCACAGGCAGCAGAGGCGGGACCCTCTCTGGCTAAGAGCATCCTCTCAGCATCTGGTACCCTCACCCACTGAGAGACAGGCAGGGACCCTCACCCGCAGAGAGAACTGCAGCGTCCGATACCAGCACCCACCGAGGGATCCTAATCCCTGAGAGAGGGCAGCAGCTATCGCACCCACCGAGAGACAGGAGGGCATCCTCACCTGCCGAGAGATGGACAGCCCTCCTGTGGGGGACTTGCAGCGCCTGGTACCCTCACCCTCCGAGAGACAGACATCCCTCAACTGAGGGACACCTGCAGCAGGTACTAACCCCACTGAGAGACTACCAGCTCTCATCCAATTCCTAGAGGGACCCGCACAGACACTGAGGCAGATTGGGGGTGACCCGTGCACGAAGGATAGCGCCGGAAGATCGGATCCGGGGGCTGCTCGGAGTGAGGGTTACGCGGGGAAAACCATCCCTGGAACCAAGCACTCGAGGAAGAACAAACGCGCCAGGCAGCACGAGCCCACCACACCAAGGTGCACTCCACACCGGCGACCACCCAGAGAGCGGATACCGAGGCACAGTTGCACTGACGCCGGCCCATGGAACACGCAGACATGCAAGTTTTACTCGACTTCTCCAGCGTGCTGAGATAAGCAGGTAAGACAATTACCATACAAAGAACAATGCATGCCTATTAATCTGAGCAGTAACCTTGGCCAGTTTTGGTGTTTTAAGGCGCTATATTTTAACATTAGCACACGTGCTGAAGAAGATGCCGTGGATCTGGTTTGGTGCAAGGGTCATGTGTTTTCTGGGGGTACCTGTGTTGGGGTTTGCATCTCAATGCTATAAACACTCGCTTGAGCTTCTGCCCCCTAGAATCCCGGTCCATGTCATGTTTCTCTGTGTGCTCTGAGTGAAAGGGTTCGCCTCGCCCTCACACTCAATGTTTCCTGGATCTGTGGAAGGATGTGTTCATCAACTCTGACCTCTGCCTCTGACCCCGTGTTCGTGCAGAGAGGTGTCACGACCCCTGTTTTGTCTCGGTTATTGGTCACCATTGATCCCGGACATTGCTGCACAGCCAGGGCCTGTCACAGCCTCCTCCGCTCCCTGGGCTGGGGGGAAACCGGAGTGTGTCTGGCAGGGGCGGACTGGGAAAGAAAAATATGCCCGGGCTCCGAAATAAAAGAGGCCCCCATTAGCAGACCAGATACCTTAAAAAAAATCCTACATTTACTGGTAAGACCAGTTTTGAATTTGTTTAAAGCTCTGTATGGATATTTTGCAAGGTATGGTAGAGTGCCTGCTTTTGTGGTACTATCAGGGAAATGTACAGTAAACACCGCTCCACCTGGCCATAAACAGGCCAAAAACGTATTTAAAAAAAAAAAAAAAAGCAGCCCACAGTTGATCTGTCAGCACAGCCCACCGGACAAAGCCTGATTTCCCCATAGTAACCAGAAATGGGGGAGTAAAGTATGTATGTACACGTGAGATTGTGTGTGCTGCTATTTGCTCTGTGTGAAGGTGTGAATGGTGGTGTTCAGCTCAAAGCTTATTTCCTGTACGGTGTATGCATGGTTCATGAAGTTCTATTTTACTTTCATTGTTTCAGTGTTACGTTCCTTTAGTTTGGCTGTTATGTATTCAGTTTCTTGTGTTCCTTTTATGTTCTTGTACTTTATTGAGCTACTGTTCGTGCGGGTGGGGGCAAGTGAGGGGGAGATGTGTGCTATTACCCCTGTGCCCTCAGCTCTTACCTGTGCCCTCAGCTCTTACCCCTCTGCCCTCAGCTCTTACCCCTCTGCCCTCAGCTCTTACCCTGCCCCGTGCCCTCAGCTCTTCCTAGGCCCTTGCTTCTGACTCCTGTGCCCTCAGCTCTTACCTCTGCCCTCAGCTCTCACCCCTCTGCCCTCAGCACTTACCCCTCTGCCCTCAGCTCTTACCCCTCAGCTCTTACCCTGCCCTGTGCCCTCAGCTCTTCCTAGGCCCTCGCTTCTGACTCCTGTGCCCTCAGCTCTTACCTCTGCCCTCAGCTCTCACCCCTCTGCCCTCAGCTCTCACCCCTCTGCCCTCAGCTCTCACCCCTCTGCCCTCAGCACTCACCCCTCTGCACTCAGCTCTTACCCCTGTGCCCTCTGCCCTCACCCGTGCCCTCAGCTCTGACACCTGTGCCCTGTGACCCTCACCGGTGACCATGGCCAGCATGGCGGGGAGGATCGTGGCCTTGCTGCTGGCCCTGTCGGGCTGGGTGCTGGTCTGCTCCACGCTGCCCACTGACTACTGGAAGTGTGTGTCTCTGTGTGTGTGTGTGTGGCTATGCGTGCGGCTCTGTAGGTATGTATGTGTGTGGGACTCTGTCTGGGTCTGTGTGTTTGTGTGTGGCATTTGCGAGAGAGTAAGCTATTGGCATTGTAAATGACAGTGCCATTTATTTATCTATTTTCAAAACCAACACAAATAAAAATGTTGTCATTTACAATGCCAATAGCTCTAACTTTTTCAAAGGCGAGACCGTTGCATTGTAAATGCTTGATTTATCTGTTTTCAAAACCAACACATAAATACAAATTTTGTCATTTACAATGCCAATAGCTATGACTTTTCCAAAGGCGAAACCATTGCATTGTAAATGCTTGTTTATTTATTTTGTTGAATTAATATGTTTAATACAATTTAGTTTAATGTAATGAATCGATATATCAATGGTATTAAATGTAATGTTTGTATATAATAAAAAATATCTATATCTTTTCACCATGCATAAACAAATACATCGATGCACTCCTCCCCAAAACGAAATTGCCACGCCAATCGTAGTTGCAAAGTAGGATTTATTAGTTTCAATTCATTCCAGCATGATGAATCCTGAAAGAAACCCAACGGGTTTCAGCGACCAATTCGCCTTGCTCACGGGTAATGCATTCAAAAGACAAAGGGCCATATTATCAAGAAATGGCGATACATTATCGCCGCTGTTATCGACAGGAAACTGTCGGCGATAATGGGCTTGATAATAGGCCCTTGTGAATTCCCATAGAAGCCCAGGTTCTGGTGTTAACCTGGGCTTCTATGGGAATTAACAAGGGCATATTATCAAGCCCATTATGGACGCTTTAGGGGCAGTTTCCTGCCGATAAAAGCGGCGATAATGTATCGCCCTTTCTTGATAATATGGCCCAAAGTCCATTAAATAAAGTTTCAAAAAGTTTTCGTGACAACAAACGGAAGTGAAAATAAACATAGGACTCATGTAAACATATTGTAAAGGCTTAATTTATCGCTAACATAACGTTATTCATGGCTTCCCCGTGTTGGAAAAATATGTTTCTTTAAATGTTGCACATTATTGTATCCCATGTACAACAGATTTACAAGCACAGGTTATCTATCTTTTCGTGAAATACAAAGTTATGAATCTATTCTAAAATTATCACATCTAATTTTAAACCATCTGTTCAAACAGCTCCATGTTCTAAGCAAAGCCCAGTCAAATATATAATGATAATGCTCACACATTTACCCATAACATGGTATTTGTAATGCATCAGACTAATACTGCCAATATAAGCATATTCGAAAAATAACTCGATAGTAATGCACATTACTAGTCATAACTAGCATCATGCCCCAAATGGGTAGGCAAAAGTTGTATAAAACAATTACTATTAATACTGGGGAGACATAAAATCTAGAGCTGAATCAGATCTTCATCCCAAGTGGGTTCCAAAATCGTTTCTACAAACATGCCGTAGCTTCATATCATTAAAAACCTGAACAGGAAAAGAGAAATACCAATCAAACCAAACCAATGGAGAACCAAAGGTTAAGGCCATAGTTTGAATACATGATAATAAGACAGTGTGTCAACACAAAAATAAAAAGTGATTAAAAGTGATTAAAACATATCAGAGCTAATGTTCAGGAGGCTGAGAGTCACACGTTTCACCTACCTAACTGTACAGATTAAAAGATGGAATAAGTGCATTATAATATACTGTGCCTACTCCCCTAGATGCCAGGCTAGTTATTCTTCAGAGTTCAAACCTCCAGGGATCTTGGTGTCCAGATCTAAAATATACCTGCTCTCCAATTGACGCAGCTTGCGTATTCTGTCACCCCCTCTCTTCATAGGGGGATCGTGTCAATAACAAAGAACTTAAAAAGATTCCTGTTACTTTTGTGCAGTTCCTCAAAATGCCTGGCAACTGGCGATAACTGATCTCTATTCTGAATTGCCCTCATATGTTCGAGGATACGCTTTTTCGCTGCAAACATCGTACTCCCCACATATTTTTTTGCACAGGGGCAAACTAAGACATAGATACAATGATCAGACAAGCAAGTAAGGGGTTTACCAATATTTCTTTCCCTGTCTTCCACAGGGTAGTAAACACTCTTGACATTTGAACTAAATGTACATGCTTTGCACGTAATGCACGTAAAGAAGCCTTGTACATCCAATTTTTTTTTCCTAACTAGTGATACCTCATTTTTGCTCAGTCTGTCTTTTAATGAATCGGCCTTGCAGAAAGTGATACTTGGAATATGACCAACTGCATCCTCAAGAGTGGGTCAGTCCTCAAAACCTCCCAATGTTTTTTTAGACACTTCTGTATGTGCCACGAATTCGAATGATAGGTTGTGACAAATCTCACAGCCACATCATTCGTCGCTGCTGGTTTCTCTTTAGTTGTTAAAAGAGCAGCATGGGATAATTTACTGGCTTTCAAAAATGCTTCCTTAACCACACTCTGTTGGTAGCCCCTCTCTATAAAACGCTCAGTCATGCAGTTACCTTCTTGGACAAAATCTTTTTCTGTGCTGCAATTCCTCCGAGCCCGGAGGAATTCGCCAAACGGTATACTGCGAATGAGTGATTTAGGGTGTCCACTGTCTGCATGCAGCAAAGTGTTGCCAGCAGTGGCCTTACGATATAGTTTGGTCAGTAGTCTATTGCCCGCCACTTCAATTTGCAGGTCCAAAAATTCAATTGTTTGGTTACTGATTTTCTTCTCAAGTTTAAAATTCAAATCATTTTGGTTTAGATCCAGGATAAATTGTTCAGCTAATTCCTGTGGTCTATCCCAAATGATGAAAAGATCGTCAATATAACGCAGCCATAATTTCACATGGCTACGGTATAGACCTTGTGTCCGCGACACCTGCTGCTCACAGCCCGCCATAAATAAATTAGCAAATCTAGGATCAAAACAGGTGCCCATTGCTGTGCCTTGCTTTTGTCTATAAAAGACATCATTACAAATGAAGAAGTTGTTCTCCAAACAAAAAGACCTAATTTGAAGAATCATCTCAGTATGATTGAGGAAAGAGATGGAACGTGTCCCAAGAAACTGACGGCATGCCTGGATGCCATCAGCATGTGTAATAGACGTATAAAGACTACATATATCCAAAGTGGGGAAACAACGTTTACAACACAACTTTTACAACGCACTACCATTACAACGAAACTTTTACAACGCAAAACCTATTACAACGCATACTTTTACAACGCATGTTTTTACAACGCAGATACTTTTACAAAGCATACCATTACAACGTAAGTATTGGTAAGTATATAATAATATTTAAAATGTTATAGTTTTGGGTTTTTGGGTAAAGGGATATTTTTAGGGTTCAGGGTCAGTTTTTGGTTTTTGGGTAAAGGGGTATTTTTAGGGTTCAGGGTCAGTTTTTGGTTTTTGGGGAAAGGGGTATTTTTAGGGTTCAGGGTCAGTTTTTGTTTTTTGGGTAAAGTGGTATTTTTAGGGTTCAGGGTCAGTTTTTAGTTTTTGGGTAAAGGGGTATTGTTAGGGTTCAGGATCAGTTTTGGGTTTTTGGGTAAAGGGGTATTTTTAGGGTTCAGGGTCAGTTTTTAGTTTTTGGGTAAAGGGGTATTTTTAGGGTTCAGGGTCAGTTTTTAGTTTTTGGGTAAAGGTTTTTTTTTAGGGTTCAGGGTCAGTTTTGGGTTTTTGGGGTACATGGGTATTTTTAGGGTTCAGGGTCAGTTTTTAGTTTTTGGGTAAAGGGGTATTTTTAGGGTTCAGGGTCAGTTTTGGGTTTTTGGGTAAAGGGGTATTTTTAGGGTTCAGGGTCAGTTTTTAGTTTTTGGGTAAAGGGTTTTTTTAGGGTTCAGGGTCAGTTTTGGGTTTTTGGGGTACATGGGTATTTTTAGGGTTCAGGGTCGGTTTTTAGTTTTTGGGTAAAGGGTTTTTTTAGGGTTCAGGGTCAGTTTGGGGTTTTTGGGGTACAGGGGTACAGAGTAAAAATATTGTAAATTTAAATTTACATTAAATTAATTTAATGAATTTTTTTTTTAAATTATATTATATTATTTTTAATTAATTTACAAAAAAATTTATTATATACTTACCAATACTTACGCTGTAATGGTATGCGTTGTAAAAGTATCTGCGTTGTAAAAACATGCGTTGTAAATGTATGCGTTGTAAAGGTTTTTGCGTTGTAAAAATTTTGTTGTAATGGTAGTGCGTTGTAAAAGTTGCGTTGTAACGTCATCCATCCATCCAAAGTAGTCAGTAAGTAACTGGCTTGCCAGTTGATATGTTTAATTTTGCTCAGGAAGTCCCTACTATCCTTCAGATAGGAAGGAAGATTTTCTACATGTGGACGTAAGAAAAAATCTATATACTTAGATGTATTTTCTAGTAGGGAACCCATGGAGGACACTATGGGTCTCCCTGGGGGTTTCACAGGATCTTTATGTAGTTTAGGTAAGAGGTATAAGATAGCCACTTTGGGATTATGATTCAATAAGAATGAGTATGCATCCCATTCTAGAATACCTGTTGCATGACAATTTTCTAACAGATCATGATACATACTATTAGAGTTTTCAATGGTGCTCATTGTGGCTACCTCATAACATTCTGAATATTCAAGTTGACGCATGCCCTCCTGTATGTAATCCTGTACATTTAACACCACAACGTTCCCCCCTTTGTCCGACTGGCGGATAACAATAGAGGGGTCAGATTCCAAAGCTTTTACTGCTAAACGTTGAGGTTTACTTAGATTGTCATGTTCCCACTTATTCTTTTTGGCCAGGTTCTTTAAGTCATAAATTATCAGAGTTTCAAATGTGTCAATGCTGCAAACCGGTAGGGCGGGATTGAATAGAGATTTGGGTCTGAAATTGTTAGGATAATTCAAATTGGTTTTATACCCCAAGGATTGAGCATTGACTGTTCCCACTTCTGTACCATCAAACTCTAATTCCTTCAAGGCAATTAGGGCCTCCACTTCATTGATGGTTTCACAAACTGGCTGGCACTGTTAGTTTCTCTCACAGTGCCCTTGTCTTTTAATTTGTGCCATTTGTGTAGTCTTAGTTTTCTGGTATACTTAAACAAATCAATGCGTTCCTGGGAATATGAGAAAGTAGAAGTCGGACAAAAAGAAAGGCCGTATTGTAAAACATCATGTTCAATAATAGAAAGTGGACGTAAAGAGAGATTTACCACATTCTTACGATTCCTTTCCCTCTTTTCTTTTGTCCCCGTGTTTCCACTCCCACTGGGGTTGATGCAGGTTTTCCACCTTCCGCCTCTCATGGTTTGCTTTTGGATTGGGTGATTTCTTCTCCAACTTTTCCTCTTCCTCTGCCTCATCCTCGAAATCCCCTTCCCTTTCCACGACCTCGGTCTATCTGCCAATTGTCTTGATGTGATGACAATTTCATCATCCGGAATTCCTCCCAAAAATTTGTCGGTTTGGGGGGATTTTTATTTACAGGCGTTGTTCCATTTTCAGAGACATCACTTTCGCTGATGTCACTCT
Source organism: Lissotriton helveticus (assembly GCF_964261635.1). Lineage (NCBI taxonomy): Eukaryota > Metazoa > Chordata > Amphibia > Caudata > Salamandridae > Lissotriton > Lissotriton helveticus. Next base: position 32,158,604 of record NC_136068.1, read on the forward strand.
CAGGCTCGCCTCCCGCTTGTACTGAATCCAAATTGCCTTGAATCCCTTTACGTTTCATGTTATCATATTTGCGGCTGAATGTAAAAAAAATTCCAGATTGATAATCTATCTTGTCCCTCAAAAATTTTCTTTCTTTTTTGGCAATGATTTCATCTTCATGCTTCGCAATTCTCTTAGTGATCTCATCCATTTTCTTACTAAAGGCTTATGATGTTTCCTCTTTTTCCATTTCTTCTTTGAGTTCCCCAATAAGTCTGAGTAATGCCATTCTGTCTTTCCATGCATGTTTAATCAGTATTGATAGCATTCTATTGGAGCAGTCCATTAGGTTCTCTGCCCATCCCTCAGCCAGTTCCAGATCTGGTTCTTCATATGAAGGGGCCATTAAGATTCTCAAGCCCCTAGGAACTCTCTTCTCTTCTTGGTATTTTTCAAGTGTTATCGCTTCCCACCATTTCGATACTTCTTTTCGAATTAGTTTTTACAATTTCTGATATTTATGCTGTATTGACGTGGGTGCAGTTAAGTGTTCCTTGTTCTGCTATGGGTCACTCGTTTTTTCAAACATCGATTGTGCACGCAGCCTCCTGCGGGACTCTGTATCATCATCCATATTCAGGATTCAAAAGGAATTAACTCCTTTACTCATGCTTTGTAAGTTCTAGAATATATGTTTTTTTCTTCCTCTTTTAAGCAACTGTTAACACTCACGGTATATTGATGTTGTGTTAGAGGCCCCCGCTCCCAGAACCCAGTCTTACTTTGTGCTGGGAGAAGGACGAGGGGAAGTCGCGTTACACTTACGGCAGACCCCGCAGGTTCTCAGTTCAGCAGCACACTACTGCAAATAAGGAAAATGCCTGGTTCATAGAACACACAATGGTTGTAAGGAAACTCTGCCAAAGGGAGTGACTCACCCTTAGGACATCCGAAACGGCAGTGCCATGCGTCCGTGGCTGTTCTCGGCATCTGTACTCTCCACAGCCGTTTTGTCCAAACCGGGTCACTGCACCCTTACAGTATTCATGAAACAATTTTCCACGCTTCGTGTGCTCCAAATCCTTGCCATATAATGCGATCAGACCGGCTTTCTTTATACAACATCTTTTCACCTCCTCCGAAATGCCGGGACACCTAAACAGCGGTGCATCCCAGGGTCAGAGGTTACCCTGTTCACAATATCTTTTCACCATGCATAAACAAATACGTCGACGCACTCCTCCCCAACACGAAATTGCCACGCCAATTGTAGTTGCAAAGTAGGATTTATTAGTTTCAATTCATTCCAGCATGATGAATCGTGAAAGAAACCCAACGCGTTTCAGCGACCAATTCGCCTTGCTCACGGGTAATGCATTCAAAAGACAAAGTCCATTAAATAAAGTTTCAAAATGTTTTTGTGACAACAAACAGAAGTGAAAATACACATACGACTCATGTAAACAGACCAGCATGGCGGCCATATTGTAAAGGCTTCATTTATCGCTAACATAACGTTATTCATGGCTTCCCCGTGTTGGAAAAATAATGTTTCTTTAAATGTTGCACATTATTGTATCCCATGTACAACAGATTTACAAGCACAAGTATATCAATCTTTTCGTGAAATACAAAGTTATGAATATATTCTATAATTATCACTTCTAATTTTAAACCATCTGTTCAAACAGCTCCATGTTCTAAGCAAAGCCCAGTCAAATATATAATGATAATGCTCACACATTTACCCATAACATGGTATTTGTAATGCATCAGACTAATACTGCCAATATAAGCATATTCGAAAAACAACTCGATATTAATGCACATTGCTAGTCATAAATATCTACATGATTTAAAAGATAAAATATTTTTTACTACAATAATTAAAACAATTATATAAACATTTTACATTTTATAATTTTGGGAAACAATTAAAAATAGTTATATCAACATTTAACATTATAAAAAATTTCTAACATAAATAATAGAAATATTTTACATAGATTTTCTTCAAAATGTACATGTTATATTTAAAATACATGTATCATTTTTTTTTTTAAATTGATTTTTTTTTATTGTTAATTTTGCATTAGGATTTTGTTTTTGTTTCAAAGTTTAGGCATGGTAGTACATTTTTTCAAAATTATAAATATTTTTAATAGCAATAATTTCATTTATATTTTAATATTTAAATATGTATAAATATGTTTTCAGATATGGTTAGTTGGTTAGGCAGGTGAGGTTATGCTGTGTCCCTGATGCTCATTTCACAGATGTTAAACATCAACAGGAAGAACTTACAAAAGTAAATATAGAAGGTGCACCTAGTTAAAGCGCCACATCTGTAAAGGACAAATGATTCTAACTTGTTGGGCTTAGCAAGGCAAAGCATGTGTGTTTTCTCTGCAATTCCATCTTAAAAAACAATCTGTGATTCTTGAAGGAGGTGAAGCACGCCATTGAACTCGGGGACCTACTCGACTCTACCTCCCCAGCTGTTGCCTTCCTGACGGAGATCTAGATGAACCCCTCCTCTGCACCTGACATCGCCATAGCCATCCTGGATGGCTACAAGATCAACCGCAGGGACCGCACCAATGGAACAGGAGGAGGAATCGCCTTCGTCCACAGGAACACTCTGAGAGTCTCGACCAGCACCGATGACACCCTCAGCACCGTCAAACACCTGCACTTCCAGCTTCACACAGATCCCAACACCACCCTCAGAGGAACCCTCATCTACAGACCCCCCGTACCCTGGCCACAGTTCAGCGACTCCATCGCCGACTTCGTCAGTATGCACGCCCTCGCCTCTACAGACTTCATCCTTCTCGGGGACCTGAACTTCCACCTCGAGAACAACAACAACACCAACTCCACCACCTTAATTGACAACCTTGCCAACCTCGGATTCACACAGCTCGTCACAACATCCACCCACTCTGCCGCTACACGCTTGACCTCATCTTTTCCGCAAGCTACCATGTCTCCTTCAGCCACACCCCCGAACTCCACTGGATTGACCACCGCTGCATCCACTTCACCTTCCGGAAACCCACCACACACACAGCCCGAAGCCCGCCCACCAACACCGTCACCCACAACCTCAGGCGATAGATCAGCAACTGGGCCAACACTCTCGCTCCGATCAGAAACCCTCCAACAGACCACCAAGAAGAAAGCCAGCTGGTTCACTGTGGACCACCAGGCCTCCAAGCAAACCTGCCGAAAACTAGAGAAGAAATGGCACCACGAACAGACACCGGACAACCTCACTGTCCACAAGGACGCCATCCGCAGACACCACCACCTCATCAGCGCTGCCAAAAGGACCTCCTTCAAAGACGCCTAGACAACAACACCCACAACAGCAAAGAGCTCTTCAACATCATGAAGGATTTCTGCAACCCCAGCTCCAACACCAACTACATCCCACCTTCGCAAGACCTGTGTGACTCCCTTGCCACCTTCTTCAATCGCAAGATTGCAGACATCCACAACAGCTTCAACACCCTGACCAACCGACAACCACCGAGACCCCCGATCTCATAGCCACCATCAACACCGATCCCCTGCTCACCTGGACCAATATAAACAATGAGGACACCGTCAAAATCATGAACACCATCCACTCCGGCTCATCGTCAGACCCTTGCCCACACCACATCTTCAACAAAGCCAGTACCACCATCAAATCCCATCTCTGCAAGGCCATCAACATCTACTTCAAGACCGCGACCTTCCCAGAGAGCTGGAAGCACACCAAGATCAACGCCTTACTCAAAAAACCCAAGGCAGACCCAAAGGACCTCAGAACTTCCAACCTATCTCCCTGCTCCCGTTTCCAGCAAAGGTCATCGAGAAAGTCCAATTGGTCGCACACTGCTTGTCCTATCAGTGTGTTGCCCCAAAGCATTGTGGTCCATGAAGTAAACATCAGCGGGTGTGCCTCTGCCAGGGTCTTGAGCAAAAAATCGCTGTCGTGTTGGCCATCCCTGGACACGTGTTTTGAGGTTGTTACCTCTCGTCAGCAGGGAATAGGCATATATGTCCTGTCTCTACTGATGAGGGATGCTATCCCGAAACCCGGGCCATGCCCCTGGTCTAGAGATCCTGGCAACCACAAGTACTTACTTGCACCAACTTTGGTGAACCACTCATGAACTTTTGTTTCAACTCTTCAAACTGCATGCACTTCATATACCAGAGTGCTCAGGGGCGATCCGGAGGAGAGGCTAGCGGTGTGCGATCCATCGTAGATTTCTGGTAAAGGGCTCCCATGAGCCCATAAGCTGACGAGCTTTTGGAGACGCACCTGCGCGCCGGAGAGGCATCGAGGCCTGTGACGGTTACTTGCCGGCCTTCTCATCCACCCCAAATCCTGTCTCTACTGATGAGGGATGCTATCCCGAAACCCGGGCCATGCCCCTGGTCTAGAGATCCTGGCAACCACAAGTACTTACTTGCACCAACTTTGGTGAACCACTCATGAACTTTTGTTCCAACTCTTCAAACTGCATGCACTTCATATACCAGAGTGCTCAGGGGCGATCCGGAGGAGAGGCTAGCGGTGTGCGATCCATCGTAGATTTCTGTTAAAGGGTTCCCATGAGCCCATAAGCTGACGAGTTTTTGGAGACGCACCTGCGTGCCGGAGAGGCATCGAGTCCTGTGACGGTTGCTTGGCGGCCTTCTCATCCACCCAAAATCCTATCTCCACTGATGAGGGATGCTATCCCGAAACCCAGGCCATGCCCCTGGTCTAGAGATACTGGCAACCACAAGTACTTACTTGCACCAACTTTGGTGAACCACTCATGAACTTTTGTTTCAACTCTTCAAACTGCATGCACTTCACATACCAGAGTGCTCAGGGGCGATCCGGAGGAGAGGGTAGCGGTGTGCGATCCATCGTAGATTAAGGTCATCGAGAAGACCGTCAACAAACAACTGACCCGCTACCTCAAGGAGAACAGCATCCTGAAGCCGTCCCAGACTGGGTTCCGCAACAACCACAGCACCAAAACTGCCCTCATCGCCACCACCGATGACATGAGGGCCCTGCTGGACAATGGCAAAACTGCATCGCTCATCCTCCTGGACCTGTCAGCCGCCTGCGACACTGTCTGCCACCGCACCCCACGCGCACGCCTCCACAACGCAGGGATCCGAGGCAAGGCACTGGAATGGACCACCACCATCTTCTCCGGCAGAACCCAGAGCGTCCGCCTCCCCCTTTCCGTTCCGAAGCCACTGAGATCACCTGCGGCGCACCCCAAGGCTCATCCCTCAGCCCGACATTGTTCAACATCTACATGGCACCGCTCACTATCGTCGCCCGACTGCACAACCTCAACATCAGCTCCTACGCCGACGACACCCAGCTGAGCCTCTCCCTCACCAAGGACCCCCTTACCGCCATAACCAACCTCCACGAAGAAATGAAGGCCGTAGCCGAATGGATGAAGAACAGCCGCCTGAAGCTGAACTCGGACAAGACGGAAGTCCTCATCCTCGGCTCCACCCCCTCAGCCTGGGACGACTCCTGGTGGCCGACCACACTGGGAGCAGCACCAACACCCACCGACCACGCATGCAACCTAGGGTTCATCCTCAACTCTACATCCACCTAGCAAGTCAATGCCGTCTCGTCCTCCTGCTTCAACACCCTCCACATGCTCCACCAAATCTACAGGTGGATCCCCACTGAAACAAGAAGAACGGTCACCCAGGCCCTTGTCAGCAGGAGGATAGACTACGGAAATGCCCTCTGCGCAGGAACATCGGCCAAACTCCTGAGACGACTACAATGGATACTTGATCCTCGACATCCCTCGCCGGAGTCACATCACACCACACCTGAGAGACCTGCACTGGCTTCCCGTCAAAAAAGGATAACCTTCGAGCTCCTCACCCATGCACACAAAGCACTCCACAACACCGGACCAGCATACCTCAACAGACGACTCAACTTCTATGCCCGAACCGCCAGCTCAGCTCCGCCGACCTTGCCTTCGCCACCGTCCCCCGCACCGCAGAATGACCACCGGCGGCAGATCGTTCTCCCACCTTGCCACCAAGACCTTGAACACCCTTCAGGAGGCTACTCAAGACCTGGCTTTTCGAGCAGTAGCCCCCTCACCCCCAGTGCCTTGAGACCCTCATAGGTGAGTAGCGCACTTTATAAATGTTCTGATACATTGATTGATTAAACAAAAAACTTAATATGAAAACACATTACAAAAGACACAACTACGTTATACTAGTGATCAGTTTTAAAACATGGATGGAATTATCTTATTTGTGTCTATTTCTTAAAGAGAACTCCTTATCTGAGCACATTTTTGGAGGTTGTACCACCATCTTATTTAGGTAGGGCAAGGCGTCCAATGTTCCTTTTAGAGTTACCCAAGTGTAGCTCTTAATTGTCACCAACGCACTAGTGCAACAATGTCAACTCATTTAAAATTCTGCTTATTATGACTTATCTTGTTAATGTTAATGTTAATGTTATGGGGAATTTGTAAAGCGCACGGCTACTCCAAGGAGTGTCCCGGCACTAAGAGGACCCCCATTGAAAAGAGAGACAGAATGCACTCACAATCCTGCACCTCAATTTTACTGAAGGAACAGTCAGGTCTTGAGTTGGCGTCTGAAGCTAAGAAGCTCTTGCTCTTGTCTGAGGGAGAGAGGCAGCACGTTCCATAGTCTTTCCACTACCACCTGAAAGGAATGACCCCCCTTTCTGGTCCAGGCAAATTTTGGCACCACTAACAGATGTTGGGCCGATTACCTCAGCGTCCTGCCTGGAATATAGGGTATGATTCTCTTTCTGATGTACTGGGCCCCGCTGTTATGGAGAGCCTTAAAAGCAAGGACCAAAGACTTAAAGTCAATCCTATTTTTCACTGAAAGCCAGTGTAAGTTTTTTTTTAAATGACTTGCCATATGGGTCCTAGGCCCTGCCAAAGAAACCGCTCTGGCAGCCGCATTTTGAACAACCTGAAGACGGCCCAATAAATAATTTGGGATGCCCAGGTATAATACATTGGCATAGTCCAGCCTTGACATAATCAAGGCTTGGACTACTGTCTTCCTATGGGGCAATGGCAACAAAGGTAGGAAGTTCCCCATCATTTTTAAAAGTCTGAAACACGTGCCAGCCTCAGATTGAACCGGCGACTTCATGGAAAGATCTGAATCAAGCATGACTCAGAGATTCTTCACAGTGGAAACAGGACTGGATGGTGGAGGCTGATCCTGAGGCCACCAATTCCGCCATTCATCACCAGGGTTGTGTCCAAAAAAGGTAATTTCAGTTTTGGCAGAATTGCATGATAGTTGGTTTTGTTGAAACCAATCAAACACTTTAGTCAGGCATCGATGTATTACATTTTCATTGAGCGGCTCATCCTTTTCAAAAGTGAACAACAATTGGGAGTCATCGGCATAGGTAATTACTTTGGCCCATGTTTCTCCCCTAAGGATGCAAAAGGTGCCATATAAATATTAAAAAGAGTTCGGCTCAAAACTGAGCCCTGAGGCACTCCAACATTCAGCGATGGAATATCTGCTGAGAAAGGTGGGGACCAAACAGATTGCTGACGACTTTCCAAAAAAGAGCAAAACCACCTGAAAACCGTGCCCCCATATCCACACTCACTAAGTCTCTGTAGGAGTCGACCATGGGGCACGGTATCAAAAGCCGCCAAGAGGTCCATCAGTATTAATACTGCCTTCCCTCCTCGGTCAAGGGTGGCTTTGATACTTTCACTGACTTCTAATAAGGCCGTTTCGGTGCTATAGTTTGCTCCAAACCCCAATTGGCTGGGATGAAGAGCATTTGTGGCCTCAATGAAGTTAGTAATAACCCCATTCACATACTTCTCTAATGCCTTGGCAAAAAAAGGAAGCAGTGTTATGGGTCTGTAGTTGCTGACTACTGCTGGGTCAGCTAAAGGTTTCTTCAATAGTGGAAGGATTTTACCCTGTTTCCACTTCGCTGGGACCTTTCCTTCCGACAGAGGAATGTTCAGAACTTGATTAACAGCGGGATTCAGAACCTCAGCAACAGATGCTACAGTTTTCGCAGGGCACGGATCAGAAGGCGACCCAGATTTAAGCGCCTTAATGATGGTAAGTGAGGTATCCAGGGAGACAAGAGGAAAATACAAAAGTATTTCCTCCCTAGAGTATTCTTTAGAGTTTGCCGCATCGTCCTAGTTCGTACAGATAGGCATATCAAATGTGTCTTGGATAGATTTGATCTTATCATGAAAGAATTTAGCGACCTGATTGGTCCATGCAGTTCTCTACTACTGTTTCTGGCTTGATCAATTTTTGTAGCCAAGAAACTTTTTTCTCATCACACACTTTTATGTAGTGCGCTTTGAGTGCCTGTTTGTTGATGTCTTTACTTAATGGATCGAAGCTTATCCTCCATGAGCGCTCCAGACATTTACAAGCACTTTTACTTTTCCTCAACGCCTCTGTAAACCAAGGAGCTGAAGTATTTCCACGTGCGGCCCTGCGAATCTTTGGAGGAGCAAGGTGCAGAGCCCAGTTCTGCAGCCAGCTTTCCAGAGCATGTGTCACCTCTTCAAGGGAACCTTCCCCACAAATAGGATGTTGGCCTAATATTTCTGCTAAAGAATCAGACGTAATTAGCTTAAAGGGACTGAGCCCTACTCTGGTCTTTTTAGGCCGAAAAGTGATCAAATAATGATCGGACCAAATGATCGGAAGAGGGTTGTCCAGGTCAATCTTGCATGTTGAAAACATTTGGGCCAAGATGTGCCCCTTTTCATGAGTGGGAGACATCACTTACAGAACCATGCTAAAAATATTCAAGGATTCACACAGCTTCTTGGTCTCTGGGTCTTCCATTTGATCTAGATGAATATTGAAGGTCCAATACTGGTTTCTGGACTTAAGACGGTTTCAACCTACAAAGAAAATAAATAAAAACATTTTTGTAAACCATGTCATTTCAAATATGGTATATGTATTATTTCCCCCCAGTTTTTATCTGGCATTTACCTTTTTCTTTTCATTCAAAATGGCTCTATGTCCACTGTAGATCAAAATTGCATTGAGTACTTCAAGTCAATTGTGGGCTTTTTCATTCATCTCTTTGGCTTAATTCCCAACTTTAGTTTGCAGCAGGAAACAGCCATTACATTGCATGCGTAACAACGCATGCGATTACAACGCGGTCGTTACAGCGACCGTGTTGTTACATCGCAGTGCCATTACTACGCAAGTCATTACAACTACTTGCTGTAGGGGGAGCTCTAAGATAAGAATAGTATAATTTACTATTCCAACACCTTTCCTACTGTTGCACACACTAAAGTTGGAATAGTAAATTATAATATTCCATAATCCAGCGCCCCCTACAGTAAGTCATTGTAACGACTTGCGTAGTAATGGTACTCTGATGTAATAATGCGGTCATCGCAACGACTGCAATGTAATCGCATGCGTTGGAAATGCATGGGATGTAGAAGTATATATTCGCAGCCAACCTCCTTTCGTGAAAAAGAAGATCGAACTGGAATAACATTTTAGTATAAAAGGCACCACCTATTTTTCCCTAATGTGCGCATGTTTATTATTGAAATGAGCTTATTTCAGACTTTGCTGTGCCACACCACATTGAAACCTGTTCTTCCGCAGCTCTAACTCTGTTGCGTCTCTGATTATGTGCAGTCTTTTGCAACTTTAATCCATGGCTTCACGCTTAGCTCAAAGGAAATATATAGAAATATGTGTTCCTTCATTCTTGTTTCTTGAGAAGGTGTTTATATGTAGGCAGGGCGCAATTCGGAAACTGAACCTCCCTTACTTTTCAATATGAAATTCTTGTAACAATACTATGAGTTAAAGTCACGTTACATTGTTGCAATGCTACGAGATAGAGTCATGTTACAATGCTGCAATCATACGAGATAGGGTCACGTTACATTGTTGCAATACTCAGAGATAGAGTCACAGTACATTTTTGCAATACTGAAAGATAGAGTCACGTTACATTGTTGCAATACTGCGAGATAGAGTCCCATTACATTGTTGTAATACTTCGAGATAGAGTCACGTTACATTGTTGAAATACTATGAGATAGTCATGTGACATTGTTGAAATACTTATAGATAGAGCCACGTTACACAGCTGAAATACCCTGAGATAGAGCCATGTTACAATGTTACAATGCTGCGAGTACTCACTGAATACCAAGGAAGACCAAAAAATAAATTAATTACTTTTTCTGAAAACTTGTCCTCTGAATTAACCGGCGAATCAGATCCTGGTGAAAGACCTTCAAATCAAAACCCAAACACAATAAAACAAAGTTCTTTTTTAGGGAGAGGCCAACATAGATCAAGATGAAGATACAGAGCTACAAATCAACCATGGGCAATGTACACAAGACGACAGTACTACAAAAACCTATACAATCATCAATAGGCAATTTGTCACCAAGGAATTTCAATTCTAAAGAAACATCTCTTTTAGTACTATGGCTATCAATTGTCCCTTCGGTGCATACTGACTTTGTACACCTAAAAACTAAGGCTCTTGAATTTTTTTAGGAAAATTTGCTTTTAAGCATTCTTTTCCAACTGCGAATACCAAGTAGAAGAACCATCAGTTCTATGCAAAAAATCAAATTATAACCCACCACAAAATATCATTCCAGAAGAAGTGGTAGCATTCGAACAAGTAGTATTTTTGGCCATAGGCCAACTCAGCAACAAAGTGACTTTTGCAAAAATAACATAACAAAAGATCAACAAATAGCATTGCAAGATCTTACAAATGATTTTAAAAATCGTCATTAAACAGGTGGATAAAGGTGATGCAGTTGAAATTTGGTTGAAAGAAAACTATATCAATGAGGGGCACAGACAAATATTGAACTGTGACTGGGAGGAGGGCATAGACACATTGGCCCTTTAGCCCTTCCCCACCGCCTCCACATCACCAGAAGCACTTCTGTTTGTCTTGCAGGCCCCTTGGGATCTCTACCCCTTGAAGGAATCTTCAGAGCTAGCAAAAAAGAGACCCGTGGCCCAGTAATGGGATCGGGTTTAAGGGCCAATCAGGAGGGAGCATCTCATTGAAGACACTGGAAGAGGAGACAGTGAGGAGAGAACCGGCAGCATCAAAACTCTGAGAGACGAGGACCAAGAGGAGACCGCAAGGAATACAGAAATCTGGACTGCAGGATTTCCTGGAGATCACTGAGAAAAGTGAAACCTCGACCGAAGAAAGAGTGAAGACAAGAGGCCACCGGTCACATGTAGAACCTTGCCATGTTCCTGGAGGAGCATGGCTAGCCCAGGTATGTAATCGGCTACTTGGGCAGACCGGGAATCGGGAGGGGAGTAAGCGAGAAGACAGAAAGGTTGAAAAAGCAGAGGGCTCTCTAGTTCAACCACATTCTTAATATCAAGATGTGGGAGGAACGGGTGGAAATAGAAGCTAGGAGGTTTTAATAGTTTGTCAATTGTGGGGTTTACTGCAAGAACAGGAGTATTAGGTGGTGTTTAATATGTAGATGCTGGTGGAGAGTAGAGTCCTCTTGGCGTCTTCCTTGGAGCTGGTGTTATCTGGTGCGTCCGTCGACACCCAGGATGCTCGAGGAAAAGAACAAAGAGGACGGTAAGTGTTTGGACTACAGGAAGGTTTCTTTATAAATGAAGGGGAAACCCCCACCACACCCGGTGTAGTTGAATAATGGTCGCACTGGATGCCAACAATTTTAGTATCCTAGCTGACAAGCTATTGGAGATGCACCTTCGCGCCCGAGAGGCAACGAAGCCTGTGACTGTTGTTTGGCAGCCTTCTCAGCCACCCCAGAACTGATCTCTACTGATGAGGGATATCATCCCGAAACACAAGCCGTGTCTAGAGATACTGGAAATACCAAGTACTTACTTGCACCAACCTTGGTGAAACACTTACAAACTTTTTCCTAACTCTTCAAGTCATACGAACTGCATGTACCAGAATGCAAAGGGGCAATCCGGCGGAGAGGTTAGGAGTGTGCTCCCATCTTTGAATAATTTTAGTATCCTAGTTGCCCTTTAACAATCAGGGAGGATACTGTAAGTATTGCTCTGAAGACCATATTCTTACCTAACTAATGTGAGGGTTGAGGTTGGGGTTTTAGGAAGGAAATCCACGTAGGGAACGGGCGGTTGCAGGAAGAAAACACAAGAAGGGAAACAGTGCTTAGTAGTGCTATGTACAGTGCCCCGACTTCCCTCCCTTCCTCCCCACTCCCCCTCACTCCACACGCCTCCCCGTACTAGTTACTCTGTGCCCCATGTACAATGTCACTCACCGTCCGAGCCATAACTCTCCTGAGTTATGGCAGCGGTTGCACCCTCCTGGGGGGAGTATGGTATCCACCACTCCTCGGACCACTCTTCAGCTTCCCCGCTGTCCTCCATGAGGTTTCTCGGCTCCCCGTCTCGTGCTGGTTTCTCCTCCGGTTCCGTCTGTTGGCGTCCTCGCGTTTCCTCCTCCTGTCTTCTTCCGGACTCAACATCACGCCGTTCTGCGTTCAGTCCTGCCTTTTCCTCCTGCTGCACTTGAGCTGATTGCTTGCCCCCGTATGGTCTCTTTAATTCTAGGTCCTGAAGAATCGCCAGTCACTATACATAGGCAAGAAACATGTCGACCAATCAGAGCACACACTAAACCCAGACTCGGGATAGGAAATATTAAATTCCAACGAGTACCGGTTAGTAATTCCTTTTTAATTAGAGCAGGGGACCCCCAGAATAAACTTGATCCTGGTACTCCTAGTTCTATTTTAACTCACATACCACGTCTATGCTATTCCGGCCCCACACCCCCACTTCACCTGACGGCAGTTGGATAAAAGATCTCCGCCAAAGTACCCCTCTTTGAGGTGTCGCCCGTTGGGTATTGCACTGCCGACCCAGCGAGGAGTAGCCCAGATGATGAAGCATGACACCTGCAAGGGAGTGTGAGGGCATTACATCCAACAATATGGATGCCCAACTGTAGGTCCAAACGAGACCCTACAACATCCACCTATACCGGCACGATTAGCACATTCCTTAGTTTTGAGGAACGGAATAATGGGCATCCCTGCCGTGTTCCTCGAGCAAGCAAGAAGGCCCTAGAAATGTGTGTATTTGCAGCCACATGCGCTAACTGATTATTATAGAGCAAACGGATCCAGGCACAAAATTTGGGGCCAAAGCCCAGGTGTTGTAACACTGCGAACAAATACAGCCACTCCACTGTGTCGAATGCCATACTGGCGTCTAGTGAGAGGATGACTGCGGGTTGCTGAAGGTCGGATCTCCGAGCCAGCACTGCGTGCAGCCATCACAGGTTAAGCGCCGTGCTACGCTGAGGCATAAACCCTGACTGATCCGGATTTATTAGAGATGAAAGGTGGGGGGGTCAGCCGTACCGCCAGTAGCTTGGCCAGTATCTTTGGTTCAGTGTTAATTAGAGAAATTGGGCGGTATGAACTACAGTCCGCCGGGGATCTGCCCGGTTTGTGAATTGCTATAATCGTGGCCAGTCGCTGATCGCGCGGCAACTCACCAGCCTGAAGACTGTCTTGGAACATATTCAAAAGGAAGGTAGCCGTCATCTGAGCAGTCCGCTTATACAGTTCAATTGGGAGTCGGTTCGGTCCCACTGCTTTACCCAATGCAAGGGAGAAAATGGCCGTTTGTATTTCATCAACCGATAGGTCGGCCTCTAGAAGGAGTGCCGCCACTGGTGTCAGTTGCGGAATGGCAGTATCTTTAATATATTCATGCGCTTCTTCGACTGTGAATGTGGTGCGGGGGGCATATATCTTTTCAAAATGATCAGCTAAGGTGTCCACTATATCGTTGGGAGCTGTCACCAGGGAACCCGCAGTCGTGTTCAATTGTCCAATTATTCTACTTGCTTTCTCCTTTTTGTCTAGCCAGGCTAACATTTTACCCGCCTTATCCCCTTGTTCATACACCCTGTGGCGTGTGGCTTGGAGTCTAATTGAAACCATTTCTCTCTGGTATGCTACAAATTTGCTTTGTTTAAGTCGCACGTTTTGCACAGGGTGAGGCGTCGGGTGCGCTGCATGTTGCACTGTCTACCTATCTAAAGCTGCTTCAAGTCTATCTAATTCTGCCCGCTTTTCCCGCTTATGCCCCATGACCGATGCTATTGCTTACCCACGTATAACCACTTTATAGGCCTCCCACAGAATTTTGGGTGAATCCACCGATCCTGTATTCTCTTGGAAAAAACATTTGTAGTATCTATGAGACCTTTTAGTACCTCAGGTATGTGTAAATAGCTAGGGTGGATGGGAAACATGCGGTGCCGAAGAGCCTGATGGTGCGTGTACTGTAATAGTATCGGTGAGTGATCAGATATACCCCTAGGGCGAATATCTACTTCGACTACTCCCTCTAAACCTCCCGCCGAGACTAGGAAGTAGTCAATGCGTGTGAGACAGTTATGTACCCCGGAGTGGAAGGTGTACTGCTTAGTGTTGGGGTGTCTATACCTCCAGGCGTCCGTGAGCCCCAGGGTCTCTATAAGGCCAGTCATACGATGACTACGCAGCGTTGTCTGCTTTGTGGGGTGCCTATCTATCATACCGTCCACTATATCATTAAAGTCGCCCCCAATCAACATTGTCGCGTCTGGTAACGCAAGTAAGAATGCAGTCAGGGTGGAGTGTGCCAGTGCATGTAAGGATGGCGGGATGTATGCAGAGACCAAATTAAATAGCTGCCCTTCCCACTGGCATGTGACTGCCGCAAAGCGACCCTGGTCATCTACCCGTGTCTGATGCACTATGAGCGGAAAGTTTTTTTTAACAAGCACTCCCACACCTCTAGATCCAGAGGAGAACTCAGCGTGAGCCACCATTTTTTATCCCCATCTATCCATGGCCCTACAAGTGGATCCCAAGTGTGTCTCTTGCAGGAGAGCAACCGCAGGTGTGCATCGTTTAAATATTGTAGCACCAGGCTTCTTTTCACTTTGTCCCCTAACCCTTGCACGTTCCAGGTCAGTACAGTTAATGGGGCCCCCGGGGTCCGTTGAGTCATTGGCTGATTAGCACTTTGTTGGGTTTGTGTAATCATAGGTGTTAAAATCAAGTGGCAATCCGGTAATCTACAATCCAGTCATACAACTTCAGTGCATCCGCAGCCATACGTTGCAACATGTGTGCCCTGAAAAACTGAAAAATCGAAACATAACAAAACAGGTCAAACATTTCGTTCCCCAAAACCCATATCCCCCTCCCTGCCTCCCTGCCTCCCTGCCCGGCGGACCAGAACATCCCGCCACCCCAACTGAGCAGAGTGCTTAAAGTCCCAAACAAACCACATTACTCGTGGAGGGGGGTGAGTCTTCCGCGGTCAGTACAAGGCTCCTTCATCTGATATTGCCTGTACAGTGCTGCTGTTTAGTTCGGTAGATCATAACTGCGAGTCCCACTCCCGGAATCAGTCTTCTTTACCTCAGAATTCCATGTCTCAGTCCTTATGCGTTTAGTGTCCCAGCAGACCATATACTGCAGCGTTCAACAATGGGCCAGTGTCCGCAGTACAGGTGTGACGCTTCGATTCCGTAGTTGTTGGTATTGATCTCGTGGTCCTTGCTCCTTAAATGCCCAAAACCTCGAGTTCGCTGCAGGCGTCAGCAATTAGCGTTCCATCCTTTCACTTAAGCGATTGTTCGGCATAGTCTCCCGGTTCCTGGGTCTACTTGCCGGTCTCCACCCCTCCAGCCAGTCTCGTGCCTCTCCTGGTGTTTCAAAAAACCACGTATTTCCTTCCGACTCAACTCGTAGCTTCGCCGGAAAAAGCATTGAGTATTTCAAATCTCTGGCACGCAGTTCCTTCTTGACCTCTGTAAAACTACGCCTTTGTTGTGTGACGGCCGCTGTATAATCAGGGTAGAAGGCAATTTCAGAGTTATCGTTTTTGATCGGCAGGGCGATGCATGCGGCCTGTAAAATGGCGTCGCGGTCCCGCAAATTGAAAATGAGTACCAGGATCGGCCGCGGTGGTGCTCCTGGATGCGGCCTTCCCCCGGGCACTCGGTGAGCTCTTTCCACTGAGAAATAATTGGATAGCCCCTGCGGCTGCAGCTGATTCTGAATGAGATCTTCTACAAAAAGATCTAGCGCTGGGTCATCTGGTTTTTCTGGCACGCCTACCAGGCACACGTTGTTGCGCCGGGAGCGGCCTTCCTGGTCGTCGAGCTTGGCCTTCATTATTCTATTATCATCTTCTAGTTTCTTAATTTGTTGCTGCAGTGTCGTAGTATTTGTAGAAAGCACCGTCGTCGTTTTTTCAACTTCCACCAAGCGGTCAGACATTTTAGCGAAATCCGCCCGTAGGAGTGAGATATCCGTGGAGTTTGTGCCCATTGAGGATTGCATTGTTCACAGGGCCGCCATCACTTCTTGGAGGGTCACCTCTTCCGTTCCCTCTGGCTTGCCGGCCGGTCGGGCCGTTGTTTGCACTTCATCTCCTTTTGAGGCATCTGGGGGGCCCTTGGTATGGGCATATTTGTCCAGTCTGTGGGTCTGCTGTACTTTGGGCCCTCTGCCACTCATCGTCTGGGACCGTGTGTGCCCGGCGCAGGTTACTGCGCAGGGGTCCTATTAGTACAGTGCCTGGGGCTCTGGAGCTTCCCTGGAATGGCCTCCACTTCTCCTTAGGCGCTGGGGCTCAGCGGCTTTAAGACTCGGCTGTCTTGTGCTTGAGTGTCGTGGTAGGGCTTATCTTGACTTTTCGTGGAGGGCTTTGCCGCCTCGGTCTTACTGGGTGCCCAATCGTCTGCTGTGCTAGGGCTTACTGCCATCACCGGTGTGCCAATTTATTGGAATGCCTTCGTGATTCCCGCAGAGCCTTTAAGGGGCTGCTGTGGTTGCATGGTCTGCGAGTCACCCGTGGGCTGCAGGTCGCACCGCTCCTTCCCAACTCCGGCGCCAGGACAACCCACAGGCAGAATAGAGTTAATGGCTACCGTGTCTGCTTCTCCCCTTCCCGAGCCGGCCGCACCCTCACCTCCGCTTCCACAGCCTCTTGTGCCTCAGGCGTAGTTTATTTTATCGGGGACTCTGGTGACGCAGGCGCCTCTACGCCGGACTTCGGTCTCCCCCGCTTCGGGTGTGACCCGGTGCCCGCCTTCCATGTCCGCGGGCAGGAATCCCCACAGCCGATGACTAGCTGTGCTTACTGGTTTCGGAGCGCTGTTGATTTTCGCGCTCCGGTCACACCTCACGCTGCCGGCAGCCACAGTGCGATGTTGACTCGCCCGTGCTTGGGGTCAGGTTTTACTCGAGGCCCCTGCTTCTGTGTTCTCCTCAGGCCGCAATTTTCTTCACGGCAGAACTCGGTGATCTTTTGGCTGACAGAGAGCGGAGCGGCCCGCACAGCGCCGGACGCTCTTCCGCTTCAAAACCTGCAGAGCAGCACCGTCTACACACAGGATAAATTATCGAATTTATCGGAGAAGACATTGCCTGTCGCGGAGCTCAGTTAAGCTGCGGCCATCTTGGCTGGTCGCTAGCCACGCCCCCCGTAAACATGTTTTTTAAATAGTTTTTCACTACCATTGTAATAGTAACCGAGTAGAAATTGGTATTCATGACATTGTGGATTATGATAGAACATGCTTTACGAGTCACTGAGAACCTGTATTGTAACCCGTGTGATGTTAAGTTAGCCTAATGGTAGGCCTGGGAAACATCCTTTACCACGCAACTTTTACCACGCAGTGCCTTTACAACGCAGGTTTTACAACGAAAACCATTACAACGCATTGCGCTGGGGGGCGCTCTAGGATAGGGAATAGTTTTAATTTACTATCCAACACCTTCCCTACTATCCACGGGGACTGGAGTTGGAATAGTAAATTAAACTATTCACTATCCAGCACCCCCCAAAGCAATGCGTTGTAAAGGCTTGCGTTGTAAAACTTGCGTTGTAACAGCATGCGTGGTAAAAGCATGTGTTGTAACAACGTACATCCGGTAGGCCTGAATATTGTTTAACTCACTTCCCGACTAGCATTTAATTTTGCTTTTGCTTGAACTGTGAAATGTTGCATGTATTTGTGTTCCCACCGCTGGTGAACAAGACATTGTTAGTTTAGAGAAGGGCCTATTGTTTAGTCAATAGCTTGGCCTGGGAAGGAATGCGACAATGAGGAATGGATGAATTATCATGGGAGATGGCACCAAAGACGTGTCGGACGTTTACAGTGAGAAGCAGAAGGAGGAGAGAGGAGTTGATCAAGGCCGCTGGAATAATGGAAAGTTACCCAAAGGTTGTACGGTTGCTTTTGCAACAATGAAATTAGGGACAGCTGACACTCTTCTTGCAGACGCTTCAAGGTACAATCCTCCATCAGTGATTGTGGTAGTAGGCTACATGATCATAGTTAGAGTTTCCTCCTAGGAGTATTCTCACAGCTAACACCTTTCACGCTTTCCTTTTTGAATCATGCTCAGTCTAGGTTTCCCCTTTTACGTAGTGTAGGTATAGTTAGGGAAATGTTTTTTTTTTTACTTTTTGAAAGATTGATGCAATCTAATATACATTTTTGATTTTTAATACCCTATGTGGCAATAACTGAGTTGGTAGTTTTCTTTTTGTTATATAGGGTGAATCGGTTCTGAAGTTTGGCTTCATCATATTTTCTATTTATTTTTATACAATCATGTTAAGAGTGAGGTCTCTGAATCTATTTCAGAGTTCACAATAAATTGACTAACCAGAATCCAGTTGTGGACCTGAGTTACTGAGAAATGTCTGTCTTGGAGTTCTTGAGTTGGGAATTTCCTTACCTCTCATGCTGCTTAAAAAGAGCCATCAACCAAAATTTGAGGAAATAAATTTCCATGCTAGCACTTGCTTGTCACCGATTGTGACCCAGCACATCATTCGGGTGCACTGGCAGTTGTCATTGTAGCCTGGGGCCCATGTGAAGAGGAATATTTCTTCATCCTTGCCAAACATGATAAGGGAGGATGAGAATAATTTGACAATTACTAGATACAAGGTATGTGAGAGCTGGGACCGACCCGCCTGGATTGACCCTCAGTTGTTTTTGTTAGCCCATATTGATTGTAGTAATTTTCTTTTTTTTTTCTTTCTTTCTTTTTTGGTCCTCATTTTCTACCCTGGTCGCGCCGTTAAAGTCAAAAGAGAGCGACACACTGCCTCAGAGATCTGGATAGGAAGGTGTTAGACCTGTCAGCCCTAGGGTGGTCTTTCCCTATTTTTTTCGCCCTTGCCTTATTTTTCCCACCTTCTTTTTGTTGGCCTTAGGACTCTGGGCACCCTCCCATTGCTAATCAATGCTAGGGTGCAGGTGCTCTCTTCCCCTAACCTGGCTGCCACTGACCCCTGCTACTGCAGAGTGGTCTTTTTAGGTGCACTCTAGTAGCCAGGAGCTGGCTGGAACCCTTAAACAATGTAGCAATGCCAGCCTGCCAGCCTGCCCATAGCTAGAATGAGGGAAGCTCCTGGAACCTTCCAGAAAAGGGGAGGTGACACCAACTGCCACTGCCAACTGACGCTATATAAGGAAAGGGAGGGAAACTTTCCTGTCAGAGAGGAGAGCAGAGTAGTTGGGGCATCACTGACCTGGGGGACCCACGCAGGAGACTTAGGCGGTAGGGCCTAGTCAGGAACCTATACCACTGGGGGTGACAGGGTTTAGGCGCTGCCCACCAAGCTGAGTGAGGAACACTGAACTAGTCCACTGATCTGGCCCGGCGGAAGGGGAACCCAGGGACCACCTGAAGTGACCTGCTGAGGAAACTTGACAAGCCTTCAACTCAAACCCCCCCTCTTCAAGTAACTTCAACCCAAGGGCGCCAGAACCAACAAGCGCCAAGAAGAAACTCCCCTGCGCTAATCAGGACTTCTGGGGATCAGCCAGGTACTGTGCTGTGCCAATTCTGCCCCTCTGTCTGCCCTGTGGCCCCAGCGCTGTCCTGCCTCATCCCCTCGGCTGAAACTGAACTGTGCCGCTCCTCAGCGCTCCCCTGCTGTGCCCGGAGAAGCGCTGTAGCTGCGAGACTGTTGCTGCCTGAAACGCTGTAATTTCCCCTGCCCCAGCGCTATCTCTACCGAGCGCTGCATTCCGCCCTGAGCGCTGTGACCCAGGAAGCGCTGTAAGCTGCCCAGAACTGCCCTTGAGTGCTGTGACCTGAGAAGCGCTGTAGGCGGGCAAGAACTGCTGTTGCGCGCTGTGCCCCACGAAGCGCTGAATTGAGCTCCACTCACCCCAGGGAGGCCTGGCCGGGAAGCCCTGCCATCGGAGCACTGAGATTTGCCTCCGCCGCTGTGTGGTTGTGGGCCGCGCCCGGCCCGAGTGTCTGCAGTCCCTGCGGCGGCCCCCGGAGCCTTGGGGAGGCCTCCGCAATCACCTGCTGGGCTGCGCCCTGCCTGGAGGCCCCATTGTCCTTCGCGCCAATTCCTGTCAGGCCGCACTAGGCCGTGAAGCCTGAAGCCGGGATCTCTCGTCACGTGACGGGGGCGCGTCACAAACTCCACCCCCGCCGCGTACCAATTGGTCCGCACCGCCGAGCCCCCGGAAAGCGAGCCGTGGATTGGCTCGGAGACCCGGCACCCATTCCGTCCAGGCCCGTGACGGGCCCAAGCAGCTTCACCTCCCCGGACCGCACCGCAAGTGCTCCCGAGGAGCCCGAGAGCCCCCACCTTCCGGCACAGGCCCCGTAGGGCCAGAACCTGATTGGGAGGCCACGCAAGGCCTACCAGGAGGGCCCACTCTTTCCTTAGACCCGCTGAGTCCAACCCAAGGGCCCGAGTGGCCGAAGAAACCAGGTAACCCCCAGGGAGGAGGGCGGAAGGCCACAGGAGGCCCGGAGTTCGCCCCTCCCCTGGAGAACATTGTTGTTGGGTCCCATTGGCCCTAGTTGTGCGCAGGAGACCTCTGAATTGGGCCAGAACACTGTTGAGGCCCCATGGTGATAACTATTCCTGCCTAATGAAGTGCTTGCTTTCTGAGTTCTCTGTAAATGAAGTTTCATACCTGTGCTTTCATTAGGAGGTGTTGCTTATGCCCACATGTAATGGACGTTCTTGCCTTATTAAATATTAATTGCCCACTAGAGCATAGAATTGCATGGAGTCATCTTAGGAAATGGTTTGTTCCTGCCTGATGAAAGGGTCAATAACGCTAAAGGAAATGTTTCAGTTTGCTCAAGCAATTGGTTGTTCCTCTTTAATGAAATGTCTTAATCCTGTCTAATGCAATATTTATTGAAATGCCTACGGTTATCTTATATTTAATATTTATTCATTTTGGTATTTATTACTGAGTGAAACAGCCCATGTGTTTTAAGAGAAGCTAATAAGTTATACTCCTGTGAATTTTTAATCACCCTGATGCAAATCTTATATAAATAACTTATTGATTTGAATCCAGCATACTGGTGTGGTTTCAGTTATTGCGTGTGCATTTATTGTCTCAGTGGATGCGTGTGCTGTGTAGTCACTTAACACCTGAGCTTTCGGGTGCCTACTTGCTCGTGCCAGGCTACCCCCGGGGAACTGGCGACCCCAGTTCCTACAGAAGGCATGTATTGTAACTAGCCTTACCGATCAGTAATGTCGCAATCTCCGAGACCCACGCACGGAGAACCTTAAGGGCAAAGTTTACTGCACAGGAATACCTGCAACCTGGTCAGAGTCTAACAGGTCTGGGTATGCCAGCAGAGGTAAGAACAAAAACATACCTAAGGCAACGTAATCATCGGACCATAGGAGGGGGGGAACCCATGTGGTTCAAAGGTTAGATCCACTTTAGAAGAAGCCAAAAACCTCTTTTATTTGGATTGCCTGATATCAATAAGTCGAGTTCTGAAACCTGCAGTATTGATACCTGTCAGTCGAAAAGAGGTGGTACTGAGTCCTTCCATTTTTTACAGATTTCTCTCCTGGCCAGAAGGATAGAGTAAAAAAGAAGGTGTTTGGAAGGTCCCACAACCCCCTCCATAACTCCAAAGATTACCAGTGCAGGATTTATCGTAATCTGGCAGCCTATAAAGGTTGAAAGTATAGTACTTATTGAGTTCCAAAATTGAGATAAAAGTAGACATTCATAAAACATATGTAGGTCCGACGTTGCAACTGCCCCACATCTCGCACAAGCAATTGGTTGATCTTTAGAGAATTTTGAGAGCCTTTGTGGCGAGTAGTAGGCCCTATGCAGAGAGAAGAGATGGTTTCTTTGGAGCATGCTAGTTTAACAGTATCCCAGAATAGTCAAGCCAAAGACTTCCCACATCTAGGTCTGGAAAGGAGCTCCCCGAAAGTTTCTCGGCCAGTTGAAAGTCGCCATCAATTTCCTCCAAAATTAAGTGATACCAAAATGATGTCTCCTTTTTGGCCGGAGTTTTAATGAGAAATTGAGACTCCAAATGATTACCACCACCTATTGGGAATTTAGTTTTGACGGGGACCTGTGCATGAGCCCAGCTAGCTATCTGTACATATCTAAATCTAGAAAGATTAGGGCTGACTCTAATGCTCAGGGATTCCCATGGTACTAATACTCCGTCAAGAAACAGATCACCCCAGACTTCCAACTCGGCCTCTCTCAAGGGTAAAGCAAGGCTATCCTCGAGCCAACTCGGGCCCCCCGGTGAATCCCACAAAGGGGCCTTACTTGAATAGTAACCTAATTTTATGGAGGTACTGACCTTGGCCCATGTTCTAGCCATGCCCTGCAAAACCTTCAGTTTTATTTTATTTATTTAATTTGGGATCTCCAAATTTAAACAGAAACTCTTCCTGTGTTAAGCTTGCCCCACTAAGCATAGCTCTAAACATGCAGTCGATCCCGAAGTTGGTGGGTGTTTTCAATAGCATACGGGAGTGGGTGAGTTGAAATGCCCATGCGTATAATTGAAGATCAGGGGCTGCTAACCCTTGCTTTTCTCTTTGGCGCCTTAGTTTTTTCCAACTTATTCTAGGTGTGTGCTGTGCCCAGATAAATGAATTGATGTCACTCTGTAATTTGACTAACAATAAAGGTTCAAAATAAAGAGGAATAGTGTTAAACAAAAAGGTGATCTTTGGCAAAACAGTCATCTTTATAAGGTTAACCCTACCCAAGATGGACAGTGGCAGCGACGACCAAGACCTCAATAGTTTACGGCAATCTTTCACTATAATGGAGAAATTAGTCTCGACAATTTTGTTGACATCTTGGACGATTTCTATACCCAGGTGTCGCATTCTTAAACTGGGCTGGACCCCTACTGTTAACTCATAATGGTTCCAGGTCATAATCTCAGTTTTGGAGGCATTAACCTCATATCCAGACATTTCGCCAAAATTCTGGGCCAATTTGATGACAGAAGGGAGGGCTGTACTTAGTTCTGAGGAAAAGATCAAGATGTCATCCGCGTACAGGGCCACCCTCTTCTCCCAACCCCCGTACCTGAAAGGCTTGATGTTAATATCATCCCTCAGCCATTGCGCGAAGGGGTCAATATATAGGTCGAACAGGAGGGGGGAGAGAGGGCAGCCCTGACGTGTTTCCCCGTGTGATGTTAAATGGGTCAGTCAATGATCCATTCACCAGAAGACAGGCTGAAGGATTCTGATACAGCAGTCTCACTGCTCGGCGAAATCCAGCTCCTATGTTGAACTTACCCAAGACCCCCGACAGGTATGACCAATTCACCCTGTCGAAGGCCTTGGTGGCGTCGAGCGTGAGAACAGCCAAAGGTAAACAAGCATAGGATGCAATATCACTAGCCCCTATGAGGTCATAAGTCAACTCGAAGAGTTGACAACCTTTAACAAAACTTCTCTGGTCCTGGTGTAAAATGCCACCAGCAACCGAGTCCAACCTATTAGCCAGGATAGAGGCAAATAATTTGTAATCAGCATTTAAAATACAAATTGGTCGGTATGACCCACATGACAATGCTGGTTTACCCAGTTTTAAACTTAAAGTTATTGATGCATTGTCCCAAGAGTTAGGTGGTGACAACCCTTCCTGAAGAATCTGATTAGATAAGATAGTTAGAAAAGGGACAACCGCCTACTCCAGGGCCCTATAGATCTCAGCTGGAAGGCCGTCCGAGCCTGCCGCCTTCCCAGACTTACTACTCTGGATGGCTTTTTTGACCTCGTCCTGTGTAATCGTTTGATCTAAAGAAATCGACTGTTGCAAGGTCAATGATGGCAAGGATATCTCATTTAGCCACTCATCAATAGATTGGGGTCCTGGAAAAATGACCGAAAGATTGTTCTAATATCTTCATCTGAAGAATAAGCCACGTTATCGTGAGTAATTGAGCTAATGGTGTTCCGGACCTGTTCGGTCTTAGATTTCCATGATAAGAGACTCCCTGCGCCCTCACCATATTGAAAGTGGGCGATTTTACTAGCTTCCCACCTTTGTAGGACACGTGCATTAAGCACCGAGTCCAGGTCCCCCTTTGCTCGGACTAATTTACTTTGTAGTTCTTGTAAGACGGTAGGCGAGGCGACTGATTGCAAGTCGATTTCCCTTTGAAGTCTGCCTATTTCAGCCTCTCTTGAGGATACCACCTCTCTATACATCTTCCTCCTGTAGGAGACCCTGCTAGTAATTTGGCCCCTAAGAAAGGCCTTGAAAGAGTCCCAGACAGTTCCCGAATTGGCCGAGCCAATATTAAGATTCATAAAGCACTCACTTTCCTTTGCCATGAAAGAGATCTCATCTGGTGTTGAAAGCAGTGAGCGATCAAACGACCAACTTCTGGGAGCTGCTTTAGATAGAATAATACAACCAAGCAAAACCGCTTGCCCTCTGTGCACTGTTGCCAAATCCCAATTGGGAATTAATAAACAGAATTAATCAAATATATTTCATAATATTATACAAAGTGCTCAGCATATAACTTTGTTCAATGCCTTTTTACTGAAAATTCATAATCCATCAGAACATTATTACATTTCATAATGTTCAATATGCATATACAATACAATCCTTTGTCAATCCACTACTTCTTTCAAGAAATGCCCAATGCATTTCGGGCCACACGGCCCTTCCTCAGGGGCTGTATCTGAAAAACATGAAACAATACATTCACAACACTAAAAAACCTCCAATGGCATGGGTTACAGTCTTAAACTTCATCATTTCATGTGCAACATTATATTGTCCAATGTTTATATGTAAATAGAATTTGCACTACACGACTTTGAATTTATGAAAAAGTGAGAAAACGAAATAATGACATAACACTTAGATGTGTTATTCCAGAATGAACTACGTCCGCTAAAGAAGTTACTCACTTGTGTGTAAAAACCCTTGACACTAAAGTAAGAAGGAAGGTCCTCACTTTTCTAAAGTTGTCCCGTAATAATACTATCACAAAATGCGATGCATTATGCTGCATAGTTTGCCTTTTTCTTGCCATCAAATGAAGTCAACTCTGAGGCATGATCATCCCCGCCACATAGTTCAATTAACCCAGATTATAATTAACTGGTTCTGCCCTGGGCCTAATGAATTAGTACCCCTCAGGCAGCTGTGCACATGTTTAAATGTATGAACATTTATGTCCCACTTGCTCCCCGGACATTTTGATTTCCAGCAGCAATCGGGGCAAAGAAAACATTTTTATGGTCGAAATTCACTGTCCAGGTGTACACTATAGCACTGTGTGATCTTCATAATGCCCGTCTGTAGCAGCAGAGGTTTTACCGCTCTTTCCTTTCACTTTTCTGTGTGTGGGGGTTATACTGCAAACCACAGACTCTAACATGCAGTCACAGCTGTTGCTCGCCCCCCTGCTGCAACTGAGCAGGAAGGACTAATCTTCTCAGACCACTGAGCAGTGATGGGAGATTAGCCCACAACACAATTACACCGAGAGGAAAGCCAGTGGCGTAGTGCAAAATGATTGCCCCCCTACAGAATGTGATATGGTACACCCGAGTCTCCCATATCGATATCGAGATCGTCATTAGTCTTTGGGCTGCATGGGGCCACCCATTGAAGAATTTTGGGCACACTGGTAGTGACAGTCGCTCATTCCCAAAGCATTATTATGTATGGCACTGAGTTTAGGCCCTTGGAGAATCTGCTCAACCCCTTACAGGAGATTGTGGGAGAGAAAATAATGCCAACTTATTTTTATTTAGCTATCCATACCACCATTTTGTCATTTTAAAGTGCTGTTATCAATGAGTTCTTCTTTTCACAGATTTGATGGTTCTCAGTTGACTGTCCTCGGAAGGATGGAAGGTTGTGTTGGCCTTGGTAGGATTCAAACTTATGGCCTGTAGTCTGGAACAGGCATTAGCAGTGATTATTTAACTAATAGAGACAAATTTGCTACTAAATGAGGTAGAAAACAGAGGAAGGGGAAGCAAGATTTCAAAGAATACTGGCGTGGAAATCTATACTACTATTTTAAAGGAAGAACTTTAAACCTTTGAGGCGGGTAAACTCGGGAACCACAGCGCCAATCCACACACCCGATACATCGTTGAAATTGTCAGGGTGTGCAGATGGACATAGGCTATATAAATGTAAAAAATATACGTTATTTAAAAATTTCCGAAAAAAAAAAAGTAGTCCCATGGAATTAGCGCCGGCCGCGACATGCGTACTGACATCAGGAGCGCGGGGAGGAGCGACGTCCAGGAGCGCGAGGAGGAGTGGCGGACATGAGCGCGGGGAGGAGCAGCGGACAGGCGGGGAGGAGCGGTGAGGAGCGGCGGACTGGCTGGGAGGAGCGGCGGACAGGCGGGGAGGGGAGGGGAGGAGCGGCGAGGAGCGGCGGACCGGTGAACTCAGTAGCGCGGGGAGGTGCGGCGGATGAGGTAAGGCTCCGGGGGACCCACGGACAATGTCGGGGCGGGCGGGGGCCCTGAAGCCAAGGTCGGGACGGGCTGCTACTCCTGGGGACCCACGGAAAATGTCGGGGCGGGCGGGGGCCGGGGCGGGCGGGGGCCCTGAAGCCTGATTGCTCCCGGACAAGGTCGGGACGGGCTGCTAGTTATATATATATATATTTTTTTTTTTAACATTTTATACTCCTTCTCTTTTATTGTCATTATCTGTCTTTTTTTTCCCTCCTTTTAAAGAGTATGGAAAGACAGCACATTATTCGTTATTCATTAAAAAATATAAATAGGAACATAATTCCGGAGCTGAAATCCCAAAAAAACAGTTTAGTAAAGGGGATGAGAAGCCACTCTGACAAGCATCAATGGGACCTCGGCTAGCCTGATGAACCTTCTTTAGTACCTAAAGCCAACAGCAATTCATCTGCTGCTTGAACTGATCTAATGTTGTACATGTTATTGT
Source organism: Lissotriton helveticus (assembly GCF_964261635.1). Classification (NCBI taxonomy): domain Eukaryota; kingdom Metazoa; phylum Chordata; class Amphibia; order Caudata; family Salamandridae; genus Lissotriton; species Lissotriton helveticus. Next base: position 32,185,950 of record NC_136068.1, read on the forward strand.
TGTGCATGATCTTTAAAGCGACTGGAAACTTGAGGTGGGTGGTGGCCCCTAGCTGTCTGAAGGCGTCAAGTCTCCTCCCCAACTCCGACTATTTATCCAGAGTTGTCCTGGATAGATCTGACCTAATCTGGAAGGTGAAACCCTTACCATTCAAAGATTTTTGTTTAAGGGCTTGACTGAGGATCAGCTCTTTAAGGGAGTAAGTGTGGAAATTAACTAGGATTTTCCTTGGTTTGGATCTTTGTGGATTTTTCCTAAAGGGGTCCCTATGAATTCTTTGGATATCAGTGCTCAGGTTTTCCGCTGACTGCTCAAGCTCTAAAGAATCTCTTAACAACGTGATGACATATTGCTTTATGTCAGTACCCTCACACCCCTCAGGTACGTTGAGGATTCGAAGGTTGCTGTGCCAGGCATTATTCTCCAAGGTCTCCATTCTCTCAGAAAGGCCGAGCTCTTCTTTTCTAACATTCAAAATGTCAACCTTAGCCTGATCTGTATATAATGAAAGTCCTGCCACTGTGTCTTCTAAGGCCGTGGTTCTGGAACCAAGACCATCGATTTTATTATCAAGAGACTCGCAGAAATTCCTTATTTCTGACTGGTTGGCAGCAGAGACCTCAAAGCCTCTTTTTATGTCTGACGACAGGGATGAGAACATAGATTTCAATGATATCTCTGTCAAGTCACTGGTAGTCTCATCCTACGCGCCAACTGACCCTGTGGCTATAATCTCATGCAAAGCCTCTGCCGAGCTCGACCACTCTGAAACCGCCAGTGCCTCTAACGGCTGCCGTAGCTGTTGCTGTTGTTGTAAGTCAGGTCCCTGCTCGCCCTGCTCAGATGGACTACCTTCAGATTCCAATACGTTGTCGCCTTCCACCGGAGCCAGAGGAGCCACGCTACTAGAAGACATGCTACTAGTATCGGATATCTTACCCTGTAAAGAGCCCTCTAAATCTATTAAGGAAAGAGGGACAGGGAGAAGAGGGATAGTGAGAGCGGAGACCTGCATCTCTTTAACCAGGTCTAGGATTTGTGGGACCACTTTGAAGGTGTTATTTTGGAACTAAAACTCGAACCAAGAATAGCAGCCTTAGTAGCTTTATTACCTTTTGCTGACTTACACCCCTTTGAGCCCATTGCTTTAACCTCAGCACACAAAAAGGTGGAAGATTTGCTTATGTTGCTGCCTCCGATGGAACTATGACTCAGACCTTGTGACCAAACATTTGCACTATTGGATGTCTCCAATAAGGGAACATCACCGTCACACACTCCTTGGACCCTGGTATGAGTTTTAGCCCACAAAGATGTAAAATAATTACTTTTTATACCAGTTAAGAGGGGGTCACTCTCGCTCTCACCATTAACTTCTTGTATCCTAGTTTCAGTTTTCGCTTTGGCTTTACCTTTAGCTTCTCGTTTAGCCCCTCGTTTTCCTCTCTTCCCTGTGCGTAGACCAGCTGCCATTGCAGTTGAAACAGCCGAATCGTCCCGCTCCTGCTGCTGGTCCTTCCCAGCGCTCACCTTGATAGCATATACCTCCACCTTCTGCCACCCGGCTGCAGCTTGGCTCGCGTCTCCTCCACCCTCAATTGGATCAGAAATGCTGCCTCGTGTGACCTGGAGAAGGCTCCGGATCCTACGCCCCCTACGGAGCTCCAGGGCGGCCGCTCTCCAATGCAGCAAACCAATGCAGCAAACCTCGCTGCCGTCCCGGCAGCGAACCCAACAAGAAAGGTACCGCCTCTTCCAAACACATGGAAGACCGGGTAGAGGAGCGCCGAGGCAGCAAACAAGGTGCAACAGAGAAACAATGTCCTGAGAGGTAAAGATACGTAGACAATTAAACATGCATGCATACAGCATTACTTGTAAGGAAAGAAGGAGAACAGTCATTGGTATGCGAAAAGATAGTTAATCATCTTTATAGTATAAAATTAATTACATGGCCGGACTTATATACAGTTAGAAGCAGCACTGCATAAACTGAATTAGAGACAACCATATAAAACTCGGTGCACAAGGTGTTCAAAGTGAAGGTGGCGACGCAAGTGAAGAAGTGAACAGCACGGGCGGCGCACTGTGAGCAAAAGTGCAAATATTTTACAGTGAGTACCTCAAGACAGCAAAAGTGCAAATATTTTACAGTGAGTGGCTCAAGACATCAAACAAGCCCGCGGACCCAGGCAGCCTACCGAAGCTGCCGGTGCACTGCTGAACGCCAGATGCCAAAAGCGGCGATACACTGCCGAACACCAAACACACCAAAAAACGCCGAGTCCAGTCGCACCGACGTGATAGTCACTGAAGGCTTGTCATCCCGTATTCCCGCAAAAAAAGAAGGTAATCCAACTGTCGCACGCCGCTTTCATGCCGCTACAGGTACTTCGAGCTGTAAGACATGAGAAAAAATGAACACTGCAGGAGCCCGGTCACCAGGAGCACTACGGCAGCTCGCTAGCTACCGCCATGTTTCCCCCCGATTGTAGTAATTTTCAGATTATTCTCATCCTCGCTTATCATGCTTATTTAAGGACCCTTTTCTGTTTGGGCCGCCTTTGTCTTATCTTGGTTACTTCTGAAAGTACCTACATTCCCAGATCTTGATCATTGGGCAGGTAAATACCTGGCTTTCTGGATCCACAGGCGCACGGCACTCATGGTGACCCGCAAATCCTCCGTATCTGCGCAATTCTTTAGCAGACACTGGTACAATAGTTTTTATTCACTCACACCCATTGATATCTAACAACTGTTAACCTTGATGGTACATATAGAGGGGAATTTATGGTGTATATCTGTACTTCACTTTTCATCACTCGTTCTCGTTCTTCCGGTGAGATGGGGTCCTATTCTGTGTCTCATACTGGACACTCCTGGCATTCTCTGCACGTACCAAATTAGTAGCCCAGTTAGGAGCAATTTTATACTCTTCCCCCTTTCCCCTGTCTATCGCATAGTGTGTCCATTAGTACATGAGCCTATTAACTCAGTTCGCTATTCTATTTATATGTTTTACTTTTAGATTTTGTCTTCTGTTTGACACCAAGACACTCTGATTCTCTTACGTTTTAGGAGCCCTGAAGAAGGTGCAACCTCTTTGTTAGGTCCATACCAAAACGCAGGTCGCGTGCACTGAGGAGACCACCTTAAATAGAAACATTATACAATACGATCTGCGTAGCAACTATACATATGAGCCACTCAGAACTGTATTTCTTCAGGATACTGATATATCACTATTGTGACAAAACAGCTATATTGCGAATAATATCTGTTTGCTTTAGATATCAGTGAAAGACACTGAGACCGATCCAACTTTACAGAAGCAGATCGCTTATCCTGGGTTGCGCTTCGAATATTGTATTAGGATGGTCTTCCTAAAGTTATCTATTCTCTGTGTTGTTTTTAGAATGTGTTAACTGTTTGTGGTATGACTGTGGTGTGTCTGGAAGTGTGAGATCAGATATGACGATACTCTCTGTGTCTTGTTGTTGTTGTTTCCATTAATCAATGCATTCTTTATATTGTATGAATCATCCTGATACGATTATATAATGTCTAGTATTGATTGTTTTGATACAAATAAAAATAAGAACGTAATTTCTGTTTACTTTTTGTTATCTATTTGAATGTATATTATCAGACTGAATTATTGTACTTTCATCAGCCATACACACAGTGATCGGAGCACCGTTAGGGTCATGCTGTGACTCCTGACAGCACTATTTAGAGATGAGTGTTTTTCATTAATTATAGAAAACATCAATGAACTACCCTTCCCGCTGCAAGGCTTGGTGAAATTTAAAGTGTTCAACGTCTGGGTTCATTCGAGGATCGAAGTTGGTAAAATGTAAAAATGTAAATTGATACTTGTATAGCGCACCCGCAAGGGTCTCAAGGCGCTTGTACGAATACCGCTGTGGAACCCATCCTGGCTTTCCCTGTGAGGTGTCCACTCCTGGGCACCCCCAAGGTGGAGGCCAGGCATCCTTAGCGTTGTGGGGGCCGGTGTGGAGATTAAGCAAGCTATTGCCCAGAGTTGCAGAGTGGGACTCCATGATTGGAATAGGCACCGAGGCGAGAATTATCAGGTCCGTGGAATTTTTGAGCCCAAGACCCGCCGAGGCGGGGAATTGAACCCTGGTCCCGGGCTAGACCTCTGCATCAGGGTCTGCCGCTCTAACCATTGAGCCACACTTCTCAACTGAGAGATGTGATGGCACTACCATCGTCCACATCTCTGCCAGTGTTGGGAAGGTTGTGGAACTTTGAAGATCTCCTCCCCCACATATTGAACGAGGAGGGGCCCTTTGTTTCCTCATCAGTTTCTTTGGTGGCTATTAAACAGTGTTTTAAGTCCTCCACCCACATGACCCATCTCGGTGCCCCTATGGTGATATCACTCAGTCTGCCGAAATGGGCAAGTGGATTGAAGGCATCACCTACCAAGTGCATGGCCGGAGCTGGACGTGTCCTGGGTTGGCTGCGCCAGCAGAAGGGGTGCCGGCATTTGGTTGGCACAGTCACTTATGACCAGTGCTTTAAATGGAAAAAAATAAGTGCAGGTGCTCAACAAAAGGAGCAGTGGGCAGAGTTTAGGGCGGGGCTAAGGGGGAACAAGGGGCAGGGTTAGCTTTTTGACCATGCCAAGGTTGTATGCACAAAATCTGCATGCATTTTATCAACCGCCTAAGGATTACATGCTGCTTCAGCCTGCCTTAAATCGAACCGGTGGCCTACAGCCCACTGAGACATCTGTCCAGTACTGGTACTCTTTAGTAACATGCACACGTCACTTTTCTCTTGTAACATACTGTTTGCTACCTCTTACATTTTGTTTGCTTTAGATACTTGCACAAGTGCCACCATTGCCTCATGTAACGCTTGTTCTTGTGCTGGAGTGTCTGCCATTTATTGCAGTACTATACCTCTACTTGTACTTTGTATGCTTTTGTAACCTGCACACATATCACTTTTTCTTCCTGTAATGTATTGTTTGCTACCTCTTGTATTTTGTTTGCTCACAATTGTCACTTTTGCCTCATGTAACTTAACGTTTTCTTTTGTAATTTGTTCACTTGTAATTTTCTCCTCGTGTATCATTACTGTTCCTATTGTGAAGCGCTCTGACGCCTTCGGGTAAAGTCAGCGCTATATAAAAACGCATAAAATAAATAAACAAATCTCTCCTGGAACATTTGTAAACCGGAGTTAGGGCCAGAGCTGACAACGTCTGTACTGGGGAACCAGGTGCCAATCTCCACATTTTTGATTGGTCTTAAGTGGGTTTTTGACTGGTATTCCTGAACTGCCCACGTCTACTTCTGAGCCCTTCTGGGCAATTAAAAATAAAATATGCCATTGGCTAGACAAAAATTACCCGCCACCTCCAGGTCTAAATAAGAACATACTTATGGTAGAGAGGGCCCCTTGGGTAGGTGGGAAGAAGAAAAGTATAAAGGGCGATTGTGTCATTATCACGTTTGAGGATCCACGATGGGGGAATTTATTTGCTCCTTTCCTCCATGCGATAATAAGTCTGTGGTATCAGCTAAACCGCTGTCTTTTTTTTATGCTCAAGAGGGCCATGAGGATGTCAGATGGAGTTGGTTGAAGCCGGCCAACAAAGGGCCAGGAAGAGGGAGTAATGGGAGCGTTAAGTCTATCTACCAGAACCCCCAAACGTGGGGAGTGGCTGCTGAGGAAGGCTGGAATTTAGTCCCTAGGAGGAAGGGGCATCATTGGATGGGTGATTCCCAGTTGAATGGGGAAGGGTGGGGTCCGCAGCTTAATTATCCCTTATTCCCTTGTTACAACCGTTTCAGTGGGTTAGAAGGGGTGGACTGACCATCATCTCAGTCCCCCGATGATCCCAACGAGCGAGGGGTGCTTACTCCCCTGGGCACGGGTCTTATTTTCAACACCAGGGAGGTACCACCCAATTTAGATAGTACCAGTTTAGACACCCTGGTAGGGGACATTGATACTTTGACATCTTCGAAAGACCCCTCATCGTCCTTTTCCCCTATCAAAATCCTGTCTTGGAACATAGCAGGTTTAAAGAAAAACCTGTCTAATCCTGCTTGGAATAATTTCTTAGAGGATTATCACATTTGTATGTTCCAAGAAACCTGGTGTGTTCAGCCAGAATATAAGCATGGTTATTCCACATTCTTTGTTCCCGCGACCCTACCAGGGAAGGGGCGTCCATTTGGAGGTTTACTTATCTGGATAAAGATAGATTTGAATTGTGTTGTTATCGTTAATCATATCCCCTCCAACGACATACTGCACATCACTGTTAAAAGCCAGTCTGGCAGAAATGTCCTGGATCTTTTCTGTGTTTATACCAGAGGTCTACCGGGTGGTCAGTCTTCACCCATATTGGAGTTGCTAGATAATAGGCTATCCTGCCTCCTCCCCAAATCTTCAGTACTAGTGGGGGGTGATTTTAACTGCACCTTTGAGCCCTTGGATGAGGAGGACCTCTTGGGTTCTCATTACAAAGTAGGGAACCAGTTTATTCCATCTTTAACTTTGGCTCCAATTAAGAAGTGGTCTGCTAGAGCTATACAGCTAAATGCCCTGGTCTCTGCCCACGACCTATGGGCCCTAAATGGTCGTACTACATCAGATCGTATGGGCGCAATGACCTTTAATCGAATAGGCAGCCCTTCACGGATTGATTACATCCTTTTAGATGTTTGGTCATGGGTTAACCTTGTGGATATGAAGGTCTGTCAGAGGATTGATAGCGACCATAATCCCCTTTGTATGGGTATGTTTTGGGGTGATAATATTGGTAACAGTGTTCCTAATGAGTTGATTACTAAAGAATTAGTTCCCTCCAACTGCAACCGTAGGCTCAAATGGAATGTAGTCAGGTGTGATGAAGGGATACTTGAAAATATTAAAGCTCTAGTTCTGGCTGCATCGAGTGACTTACCACCAGTTACCCCAACTCTCCTCCATTCTCGGGGGCATACGACAGCAGCCAAGTATAAGAACCTAATATGTGAGATTAGCACGTTTTTTACAAAAAAAAACAAGGGCTACCAATTGATTAAACACACCCAAAGGAAGGGTACCCCTTGGTATACAGTCTCCTGTAGGGAAAAAAGAAAGGCCATTTCCCTGGCTATAAAAAAACAAGGACACACTAGCTGCTAGAACTGCAAGACAAGACTATCGCAACAGCATCGCAAAAGCCAAAAAAGAATGGGAAGAGGAACATTGGCAGGCACTAAAGGAAGCAGCCCATGGGAAAAACGCCACTGTGTTCTGGAAATTAATAAATATCCTTGACAGGCGTGGTGCTGAGCCTATTCCAAACCACATCACTGAGTGCCAATGGCACTCCCATTTCTCTAAGTTATATGGCGAAGGTAGCCTGGAAGTTGTGCCAGCTTCTCCCGTATTAGATACTGGTTGTTTGGTCCAACCGAATGGAGACATTATAAATGAGATGTTTACGCCCCGTGAAGTCCAGGATGCTATCCATAAAATAACTCCGGGTAAGGCTCCTGGCCCGGATGGAATCCCGGGGGACTTATTGTTGCATGACCCTATGGTTTGGGCCGATTTTATTGTAAATATCATGAATCTCATTCAGTCCGGCCACCAAGTACCTGATTCGTGGAAAGGCGCTGAAGTTGTCACTATTTTTAAAAAGGGTGAGAGAGAGGACCCTGCCAACTACAGACCAATCAGTTTAATTGTTGTCATTCAAAAAGTAGTTGGCAGGGTCATCATAAATCGGATCGAGTGCTGGCTAATGGAAGATAACATTTTGTCCCATTTCCAGGCAGGCTTCAGAAGTAATGTAGGAGCAATGGATCAGGTTTTAACATTTTGTGCAGTTTTTTGGAAAACAGTGTCAATAGCCAGAGGGAGTCTTTACCTGGCCTTTATAGATTTAAAAACTGCATTTGATGTAATACCCCGTGCCAAATTATGGGATGTTTTATTGGATATGGGATTCCCATCCTATTTGTTACAATTCATTATTAAATTACACGAGGGTACTTTCGCTAGGATTCGGTGGGGGACGCAGGGGCAACTTACAAAGAGTATTCCTGTCAACAGAGGGGTGCGGCAGGGGTGCGTGATGGCCCCCACTTTGTTTTCTCTCTTCATAAATGGAGTGGTGAATCATCTGCAAGAGATACCGGCAGATGCCCCTATTATTGCCGGGGAGAAAACACCATCGCTCCTCTTTGCCGACGACACCCTTCTGTTATCTAAAACCCCCAAAGGTCTCCAAATCCTTCTTGATCGCTTCAGTGTTTTTTGTCAGGAACGGGGACTTACAATAAACACTACAAAAACGAAACTAATGGTTATGACCGCTAAGAGAAACCATAGGAATATACACTTGCTTTTGAATGGATCACCTCTTGAAGTAGTGGAAGAGTTTGACTACCTCGGGGTTAGAATTAACAATAATATGAAATGGGAACCCCATATAGGTAAAATGATTTTAAATCTTAAAAGAGTTTCCGGCACTATTTTAAAGAACCAGCGCCTCTCAGTGAGCAGACCAATAGCCCCCGCCCTGTCAGTTTATGAGGGAAAGGCAATAGCCTCAGCGGTCTATGGCTCAGAAATATGGGGCATTGAGAATACCAATACCCATGTGCTAACTGAGAATAAGTTCATGAGAGATTTGGTTTCGCTTCCAGCCTCTACCCCATTGAAACCATTATTTGCAGATTTGGGTAGGAGGTCCATTCAGGACATTGTCCAGCTACGTCCTCTTTTATATTGGGTGCGCCTCAGGAGGACTCCCGAATTAGCTAATTACGCCACAGTGTTTGATGAAATATTAAAACCAAACACCTCGGGCAAGATTAAGTGGCTAAATGTTTTAAAACAACTTACAGCTAGCGTGGGCTTAAGCGATGCATGGGCTTCCCAATCCCCTCCACCAAAACAAATGGTAAAAAAACTTTATTGGGACTGGATAGAGGCTAAGGCTTTGCATAACCCGAACTGGGGGCAACTAACTGAGAACTTTTTATCCCATAAGTGCACCACAAAGCTAGAATTGTTTCTGGACTTTATCCAGATTCCCCGGGAAAGGACCCTTTATCTGAAATTTAGACATGGCACACTGCCCCTTAAAAATTTTACGTCTAGATGGGGTAGAAGGAGGGAAGAGGATAGAAAGTGTCCGGGCTGTACCTGCCCAGAAGAATCATTAGGTCATTTCTTCTTTGCCTGCAAAGCATATACCGTAGCTAGGAACAAATGGTTAAAACCTGTACTAAAGAACCTTGGAGTCAGGGATTACAAATCAGCCCTACGTATCATCATCTCTAATACCTCCTGTATGGTTACAGTTTGCGGGGTTGCAAAGTTTTAATCATGTGCCTGGATCATTAGGTCAAAGTTGTTAAATAATGTGTCTTCAGTCAATATTCCTATATGATTTTCATATGTATCTTTAGAAATGGTGAATTGGTTTTTATATTCATGTATGTATTGTATGTTTGTACTTTTTATGATACATGTGTCGAATAAAAGTATAATGACTGACTGACTGATTATAATGTAAAGTCAGACTTATAGTATACCGTGCAACTTTTTTATGTTACATAGTAATTTTGCTCATAGATACTTCCTTTCTCCCACTATATTATCTCCAATGTGTATTTGACATCTCTTTTTCATCTCCTGCCTCCATGTTGTTTCTGCTTTCCAGACAGACTATGATATGGATTCCATATAGCACAATAACTTCTGTAACAACATGCAAGATATCTACAGAGGAAACGGTGTACATTAAATTTAAGACTCAGCATTGGTACCTACATGTTGGTACTTAAAACACCCAAACAACACAACAACTCTATGCAGAGCTACCCTACCTCTAATCACTTTAAATTATTATTTTCCTGTTTCACTGGTTTTTCCCCGTGGTACGCTCCCCGGTACGCTCCCCGGTGCGCGTACCGGGCGCTCCCCCCGTGAAAATCGAAAAAAAATAAAATAGTTTTTCGCCCCGCGGGCCCCTTTTATGGCCCCCACATCAAACCTAGGGGGTCAGGGGGGGTCTACCCTGCCCCCTTTTGGTCATTTCCCCCTTTGTTTTTTGCCACCTCTAGTGTCTCGATCCTACCGAGGCACAAGATGGCGGCCGCTATGGACTGTTTCGAATGTTTACAGACACCCGAGAGCCAATCAGCTTTCCGCGCGCGAACTCGCGTTACTCGCGGTGCGCGCCGGGAGCGCGTACCGGGGTGCGCTTATAGATATATAATTTTTTTTTAACCTAAATTACTCAAAATCCTCTGGAGCACATATCTTGAGACATAGCAAAGGCACATCGGGCTACCAGTCCCTACAATTTTGCCAAGTTTGGTGAAAATCCATTCAGCCGTTCGAGCTAAAAGTGCGACTGACCGCCCTATGGAAATTAACATGGGGAAAACACGTTTTGGGACCCCCCTTTTATCTCGGCCCCCACTTGACGAATCCCCCCCAAACTTTCAGAGAAGGACCGAAGCGCCGCGAGGCAAAGTTGCTGAAAAATTCAGGCAGATTTCTCAACCGGCGCCAAAGTTATTCCCAATAGAATGTTGCAATTTCCCAATGGAAATCAATCCTAACTATAACTGCCTACTGGCGACCGCCAGTAGGTAATATATATATATATATATATATATATATATATATATATATATGAATGCTCCGATTTCGCCGAAAAACGGGGCTCAGGCGGTGGGTGCCGCTGCACGGTCGACGCACCGTGTAATATCGATGCTCCAGCAACCCCTCTCCCAGCCGAGAGAGAGGAAGCGAAACGACAACTTTCGAATCAAGAACATTATGAACCCACCACTATGAGGAAATATCAGGAGAGCATCCAAGAATATGACAAGTTAATACAGAAATGGCATAATAAAGATATGTTAAGCACTGAGGAATATCTTTTCTTACGATCCAGCCATCCTGTAATCCCTACTTTCTACCATCTGCCCAAAGTTCATAAGGATCTTAAAACACCGCCTGGCCGCCCAATAGTTTCATCAATGGGCAGCCTTACAGAGAATCTTTCGGTGTTTATTGACCATTTCCTGTTTCAATCAGTGCTCCAATTATCTTCATACATTAGGGACACAAAAGAGTTCATTGTACAACTACAGGACCTAGTGTGGGATCCCTTGTATGTCCTGATTGTGATGGATATCACGAGTTTATATACGTGTATTGATCATGCGCAAGGCTTGAAAGCAGTGGAATACTTTATGAAAAAGAGACCACTGAAATATGCGGGACACAGTACCATGTTGCTAGAGCTAACAGAATTTTGCCTGTTAAATAACATTTTTCTTTTTCAGGGTGAACTCTTTAAGCAAATCTCCGGGACCGCTATGGGAACCTGCTTTGCCCACAGCTATGCAAATTTATTCGTAGGCTGGTGGGAGGAGCAGGTGGCCTGGTCAGAGGGGAACATTACTTGGACCAACAATGTGGTTAAGTGGCACAGGTACATCGATGACCTCTTCTTGGTGTGGAGGGGGTCAGAACAGAGTGCCAGAGAATATATCTCACATTTAAACACCAATAATGTCAATCTGAAATTCACAGGCGAGGTTAGCTCAGTGGCAGTGAGCTACCTCGACCTCCGTGTAACTATCATTGACAACCAAGTAACAACATCCCTATACCGCAAGCCGACTGCTGGCAACAGCGTCTTGCACGCTGAAAGCGCACACCCGACGAACCTGAAACGAAGTATTCCTTACGGGGAGCTCTTACGTCTTAAACGGAATTGCTCACGTGAGGAGGACTTCCAGGAAGCAGCAAAAGACAGTTTAGCCAGGTTCAAACAAAGAGGTTACAACCAGGCTCTCTTGACCGAAACTCTGAAAAGAGTGTCCGGGACAGACAGAGCTGAATTGTTGAAAGATAAAATAACCTCCAACAAAACTGATGAGGGCAAATTCCGCTTAATAACATCTTATAGCAACAATTCCAACCAACTCAAAGGAATCTTACGCCACAGCTGGCACATCCTAAAGACTGATCCCATAATTGGGGTTGATATCCCTAATAACCCACTTGTAACTTTCAGAAAAACGAAGTCCATTAAGGACTTACTGGTACATAGCCACCTAGAGACTCCAGTTGCTAGGACGAATACTTTGGCTGAAATGAAAGGATTCTATCCTTGTGGCAAATGCAAGGCCTGTGCTTATAGCAAAAGGGTCTTGGGTTATGAAATCCCTGGGGTCACAAGGAAGAAAAACATAGGGTCCTTCATTACATGTCAAACACCGTACGTGGTGTATTGCCTAGTATGTCCCTGCAACCTTAAGTATATAGGGAGCACTATAAAAAGCGTGAAGTTAAGAATCCTCGAACATATGAGGGCGATAGCCAACAAGGATCTGACTTCTCCTGTTGCCAAACACTTTGCCATTAAACATCGGAGCAACAGAGATATGCTACAATACTTCGGGGTGGACCAAGTTCCGGAAAATGAAAGGGGTGGGAACAGACTTTTGAAGCTGAGACGTTTGGAGTCTCGTTATATCATTGATCTACAGACCAAAATTCCAAACGGTCTGAACAGTGGCGAGGAATTAGCCATCCATCTGGGCAAATAAACTGCATCAGTCAACAGCCCGCTGTCTCACTCAAATCTGATGGAATCTGTTTTGACCTGGGGGGTGCCCTGGGTTATGATTTGCGGTTTCTAGTAATAGGAGCCGCCTAAGCCGATCCACGGCAAGATAAGAATGGAATGTTTGATCGAGTGGGCACTTACATTCACTTTCCTGTGACTAAATGAGTAACCGTGTACAGTAAATAAGTAAAAGGACGGATGGAATTTGCATGCAATATTTAGCATATCTAAAATGTACCTGTTTTTGCTCATAGTTTTTGTCACAATAATTATTAACTGAATTCTAATTGTATGCTGATCCACAGCTTAATAACTAAATGAATCATGTTGAGAAAAGTTATTACGTTGCCCTCTGATCACTGTAACTGCGTTACTTTGCACATTCCAATATGGCGCCCGCAGTTCTGAGTCTGGTAGTCCATTTTCAGTTTCCATCAGTAATAACGCGCTGCATAAAATGTCTTCCTGCTAGCGTTTTGTAAACACATTGACAAAGGGCTTCGCCCGAAACGCGTCTGCACTGAAAATAAAGAAACTCTGAAACCCACCCCGCGAGTGCTGCTTTTCTACCTCTCTCTCGGCTGGGAGAGGGGTTGCTGGAGCATCGATATATATATATATATATATATATATTACGCTCCATGGGGTTGTCCAAGTAGCGGGTAGCACCCGAGCCTGCGTGCGCCTTCCCCAAAGCGTTAGTTGGTATGGGCAGTTGGGTGTTTGAAATAGGCCCGACGCGTTTCGGAAATTTATTTTCCTCATCAGGGGCCAGCAGTAAAGTGCATGACGTCTACCATCTCCCTGTATGAAAACACATATTGTGCTTGTGGGAGATGTAGTCCATATATCCTGGATGGATGCACTCTCAAATTACTGCTCGTTCCAAGGCTCTACCATGAGCCCCAAACATCACTCCTGTCCTCATCCATCACGCAGCTCCACATACGAGACTCCTTGGATAGCGAGTCTCGTGGCCCCCGTTTCTTCGGGGTGGTGCAACCCAGCGGCAGGACCGCCGCTAATGTATTACGCTCCATGGGGTTGTCCAAGTAGCGGGTAGCACCCGAGCCTGCGTGCGCCTTCCCCAAAGCGTTAGTTGGTATGGGCAGTTGGGTGTTTGAAATAGGCCCGACGCGTTTCGGAAATTTATTTTCCTCATCAGGGGCCAGCAGTAAAGTGCATGACGTCTACCATCTCCCTGTATGAAAACACATATTGTGCTTGTGGGAGATGTAGTCCATATATCCTGGATGGATGCACTCTCAAATTACTGCTCGTTCCAAGGCTCTACCATGAGCCCCAAACATCACTCCTGTCCTCATCCATCACGCAGCTCCACATACGAGACTCCTTGGATAGCGAGTCTCGTGGCCCCCGTTTCTTCGGGGTGGTGCAACCCAGCGGCAGGACCGCCGCTAATGTATTACGCTCCATGGGGTTGTCCAAGTAGCGGGTAGCACCCGAGCCTGCGTGCGCCTTCCCCAAAGCGTTAGTTGGTATGGGCAGTTGGGTGTTTGAAATAGGCCCGACGCGTTTCGGAAATTTATTTTCCTCATCAGGGGCCAGCAGTAAAGTGCATGACGTCTACCATCTCCCTGTATGAAAACACATATTGTGCTTGTGGGAGATGTAGTGTGGGGGCCACGGAGCTCCCTATCGAAGGGGCTCTTGCATGTGGAGCAAAGGAAGTGGATAAGAACAGCAACACTTTCCAGGGCTCATTGGCGAGCCTGAACCCAGCAATAAAGAAACAGAGCGCTTCCATTTGTGGGATAATACGTACTTCATCTACCAGAAAGCCACGCAGCACTCATCCGAGGTGTCCAATCAGGGCCTGCGATATTGCTTATTTAGGAAGATGGGGACGGACTTGCGCACTGAGACTGTCTTTTCCCTTTGAAAAAGAGGTTATCTCGAAACGCGTCAGGGTCACAGTCGAACGCTTTGAAACAATTGGCAAGTGCTGCTGCTCGTACCTGTGAATAGGCTACTTTGGGGAATAGCTTTCCTTTATTCGAGTGAGGCTCAACTTGGACCCCCAGCGAGCTTGATATTCAGGCGGCTGTCCTGCCGCCGAGCCAGCACCACTCCCGAAGGTGGGGGCCACGGAGCTCCCTATCGAAGGGGCTCTTGCATGTGGAGCAAAGGAAGTGGATAAGAACAGCAACACTTTCCAGGGCTCATTGGCGAGCCTGAACCCAGCAATAAAGAAACAGAGCGCTTCCATTTGTGGGATAATACGTACTTCATCTACCAGAAAGCCACGCAGCACTCATCCGAGGTGTCCAATCAGGGCCTGCGATATTGCTTATTTAGGAAGATGGGGACGGACTTGCGCACTGAGACTGTCTTTTCCCTTTGAAAAAGAGGTTATCTCGAAACGCGTCAGGGTCACAGTCGAACGCTTTGAAACAATTGGCAAGTGCTGCTGCTCGTACCTGTGAATAGGCTACTTTGGGGAATAGCTTTCCTTTATTCGAGTGAGGCTCAACTTGGACCCCCAGCGAGCTTGATATATATATATATATATATATATATATATATATATATATATATATATATATATATATATATATATATATATATAATATTTTTTTTTTTACATTTTATACTCCTTCTCTTTTATTGTCATTATCTGTCTTATTTTTTTTTCCCCTCCTTTTAAAGAGTATGGAAAGACAGCACATTATTCGTTATTCATTGAAAAATATAAATAGGAACATAATCCCGGAGCTGAAAAACCCAAAAACCATTTTAGTAAAGGGGATGAGAAGCCACTCTGACAGGCATCAACGGGACCTCGGCTAGCCTGACGAACCTTCTTTAGTACCTAAAGCCAACAGCAATTCGTCTGCTGCTTGAATAGATCTAATGTTGTACATTTTATTGTTGTGCATGATCTTTAAAGCGACTGGAAACTTGAGGTGGGCGGTGGCCCCTAGCTGTCTGAAGGCGCCAAGTCTCCTCCCCAACTCCCACTGTTTATCCAGAGTTGTCCTGGATAGATCTGACCTAATCTGGAAGGTGAAACCCTTACCATTCAAAGATTTTTGTTTAAGAGCTTGACTGAGGATCAGCTCTTTAAGGGAGTAAGTGTGGAAATTAACTAGGATTTTCCTTGGTTTGGATCTTTGTGGATTTTTCCTAAAGGGGTCCCTATGAATTCTTTGGATATCAGTGCTCAGGTTTTCCGCTGACTGCTCAAGCTCTAAAGAATCTCTTAACAATGTGATGACATATTGCTTTATGTCAGTACCCTCACTCCCCTCAGGTACGTTAAGGAATCGAAGGTTGCTGTGCCAGGCATTGTTCTCCAAGGTCTCCATTCTCTCAGAAAGGGCGAGCTCTTCTTTTCTAATATTCACAATGTCAACCTTAGCCTGATCTAGATATAATGAAAGTCCTGCCACTGTTTCTTCTTTCTTTGTCTTATCTTGGTTACTTCTGAAAGTACCTACATTCCCAGATCTTGATCATTGGACAGGTAAATACCTGGCTTTCTGGATCCACAGGCGAATGGTACTCATGGAGACCCGCAAATCCTCTGTATCTGTGGCAATTCTTTAGCAGACACTGGTACAATAGTTTTTATTCACTCACACCCATTGATATCTAACAACTGTTATCCTTGATGGTACATATAGAGGGGAATGCATGGTGTATATCTGTACTTCACTTTTCATCCCTCGTTCTCGTTCTTCCGGTGAGATGGGGTCCTATTCTGTGTCTCATACTGAACACTCCTGGCATTCTCTGCACGCACCAAATTAGTAGCCCAGTTAGGAGCAATTTTATACTCTTCCCCCTTTCCCCTGTCTATCGCATAGTGTGTCCATTAGTACATGAGCCTAGTTACTCAGTTCGCTATTCTATTTATAATGTTTTACTTTTAGATTTTGCCTTCTGTTTGACACCAAGACACTCTAATTCTCCTTCGTTTTGAGAGCCCTGAAGAAGGTGCGACCTCTTTGTTAGGTCCAAACCGAAACGCAGGTCGCGTACACTGAGGAGACCACCTTAAATAGAAACATTATACAATACGATCTGTGTAGCAATTATACATATAAGCCACTCAGAACTGTATTTCTTCAGGATACTGATATATCACTATTGTGACAAAACAGCTATATTGTGAATAATATCTGTTTGCTTTAGATATCGGTGAAAGACACTGAGACCGATCCAACTTTACAGAAGCAGATCTCTTATCCTGGGTTGCGCTTCGAATATTGTATTAGGATGGTCTTCCTAAAGTTATCTATTCTCTGTGTTGTTTTTAGAATGTGTTAACTGTTTGTGGTATGACTGTGGTATGTCTGGAAGTGTGAGATCAGATATGACAATACTCTCTGTGTCTTGGTGTTGTTGTTTCCATTAATCTATGCATTCTTTATATTGTATGAATCATCCTGATACGATTATATAATGTCTAGTATTGATTGTTTTGATACAAATAAAAATAAGAACGTAATTTCTGTTTACTTTTTGTTATCTATTTGAATGTATATTATCTGACTGAATTATTGTACTTTCATCAGCCATACACACAGTGATCGGAGCACCGTTAGGGTCATGCTGTGACTCCTGACAGCACTATTTAGAGATGAGTGTTTTCCATTAATTATAGAAGACATCAATGAACTACCCTTCCCGCTGCAAGGCTTGGTGAAATTTAAAGTGTTCAATGTCTGGGTTCATTCTATTCTCACCTATTCAGAAAGGCAATGACTCTGGCTTAATTGGGGGACAGCTAAGGGCTCGGGGTAACAGTTATGCTATGTTCTTCTGTTAAGCGCTTAGAGACCGGCGGTGATAGGCGCTATACAAATAATCTATAACATAACATAACATAACATTCGAGGATCGAAGTTGGTACTGAGAGATATGATGGCACTACCATCGTCCACATCTCTGCCAGTGTTGGGAAGGTTGTGGAACTTTGAAGATCTCCTCCCCCACATATTGAACAAAGAGGGGCCCCTTTGTTTCCTCATCAGTTTCTTTGGTGGCTATTAAACAGTGTTTAAAGTCCTCCACCCACATGACCCATCTCGGTGCCCCTGTAGTGATATCACTCAGTCTGCCGAAAGGGGCAAGTGGATTGAAGGCATCACCTACCAAGTGTATGGCCAGAGCTGGACGTGTCCTGGGTTGGCTGCGCCAGCAGAAGGGGTGCCGGCATTTGGTTGGCACAGTCACTTATGACCAGTGCTTTAAATGGAAAAAAATAAGAGCAGGTACTCAACAAAAGGAGCAGTGGGCGGAGTTTAGGGCGGGGCTAAGGGGGAACAAGGGGCAGGGTTAGCTTTTCGACCGTGCCAAGGTTGTATGCACAAAATCTGCATGCAATTTATCAACCGCCTAAGGATTACTTGCTGCTTCAGCCTGCCTTCAATCGAACCAGTGGCCTACAGCCCACTGAGCCATCTGTCTAGTACTGGTACTCTTTAGTAACATGCACACGTCACTTTTCCCTTGTAACATACTGTTTGCTACCTCTTACATTTTGTTTGCTTTAGATACTTGCGCAAGTGCCACCATTGCCTCATGTAACGTTTGTTCTTGTGCTGGAGTGTCTGCCATTTATTGCAGTACTATACCTCTACTTGTACTTTGTATGCTTTTGTAACCTGCACACATATCACTTTTTCTTCCTGTAATGTATTGTTTGCTACCTCTTGTATTTTGTTTGCTCACAATTGTCACTTTTGCCTCATGTAACTTAACGTTTTCTTTTGTAATTTGTTCACTTGTAATTTTCTCCTCGTGTATCATTACTGTTCCTATTGTGAAGCGCTCTGACGCCTTCGGGTAAAGTCAGCGCTATATAAAAACGCATAAAATAAATAAACAAATCTCTCCTGGAACATTTGTAAACCGGAGTTAGGGCCAGAGCTGACAACGTCTGTACTGGGGAACCAGGTGCCAATCTCCACATTTTTGATTGGTCTTAAGGTCTGTCCAAGGTCGATGAAATAGGAATCAGCGAGTGTGGAAGTGGAAGTGTGCAAGAAACCAATTCAGATGCGTGGCGACTGTAAAAGCCTTCCCATACGTTCTTTTGTTATGTCCTGAATAGTGCCTCCCACAGCCACCCATTAGATTTCACAGCCCCCTCTTAGCGCCCACTGTGAAAGATCTTTGGATAAGCAAATGACTCCGCAGACACACCCCTGCTCTGATTTACAAAGCAGCTCACGCTGGGTCCTGGTGACGAGCTCCTGTGATTGATTTTGTGCAGTGCCCGAAAGGTGCTGCCGTGGTATATAGGGAGCGCGCTGCCTCGGTTAAAGTCAGATCCCCATGAGTACCGGTACTCTTTTTCTTCTAGAAAAAAGTGCCGGTACTCAAGGGGAGAAAATTAAGAAGTGCCGGGACTCAGTACCGGTGAGTACCGGCCCATTTAAAGCACTGCTTATGACAAAGATTCACATAGGTGTGCCGGTGGGTAGTGCTGGGCTGCGCTGGTGTAGAAGGTCCTGGCGGTAATGCACGAGTGGGTGAATGACTCACTTGGCAAGTGGGGCGTCTTTCGTTCAGAATAGATGTGGCTGGGCCTTAAGGGAACTGCAAATCAGGCTACCTGGGCAGGTGGGCCCAGAAGTGTAGTGTGTCAGTACTGGTGCATGGTGTAGCCCCGTTGACCTTGGGAAGGGGGGAAGGGGGTGCTGCAGCACTTGCTGCTGCTGGTGTTATGGGTGAAGCAACGCATGTTCCTTGGCTCAGTCTGCACGGCGGTGGGAGCGCACTTGTGGAGAGGTGCGTGACACCTGATGCATTTGTTGGAGGGTCAGCCTGGTCGTCGTCTGTGTGTTGTGGCACTTCACGGGCCGATCATGTGCTGCAAATAACATGTACGCGGTCAGTTCACTTACACAAACTGTGGAGCCGGGCCTATGCGCCTGGCTCCATCTACTGCTTTATTGTACTTCCCCTGACCCCACTCCCAGGGTCAGGATACGTGGGTGCGTGTGAGTGCGTGTGATGTCACGGGCCAAGCCCGTTGTTGAATCTGTAGTTCTTTTATTTACACTGATGGGTATGGCGTGTGTTTTCTATGTCTACTGTTGCGCGTGCTGTGTGTTCTTACTCAGAACGCTGTAGAATGTATTTATATGACGTCACACTCACTGATGGAGATTGCTGTTCTTATCTGCTGTGCGTTGACGCTTTTCCCCTGGCTTCCTGTGAGCCTTTATTATTTTAAAAATAAAGCCTTTTCTAATCTTCCTCCTGCGTCGGCCTGTCCTTTCAACAATTGGCGACGAGGGTGACGGACAGCGTGTTGATGACGGAAGGCTCATGGTGAAAAAATTCAGGAAGATACTCGTGAACAATATCAGTGCTGCGAAATCTGGATGTCCCTAGTCTACTGGTGAAGAACAGAACCAGTAAAGGAACAAAAGTAAGTTCTGGATTTTATGCGCGCAGAGTGGGCAG
This sequence comes from Lissotriton helveticus, assembly GCF_964261635.1. NCBI lineage: Eukaryota > Metazoa > Chordata > Amphibia > Caudata > Salamandridae > Lissotriton > Lissotriton helveticus. The sequence continues at coordinate 32,206,036 of NC_136068.1, forward strand.
TCTTGTAAACAGCACTGATAAATTCCTGTCAGGAATCACGTGTGATGTGATGGAGCGAGATAGAAAACAAAATTTTGTTTAAACTCGTGAAGTCACATTTCCATAACATGAATAATAATATTAATGATTTGTGATATGTCGTGCTAATACAACTTAGATTAAACTTTACACATGGGGGGACTAACATGTGTGCTCATAAACGTGCATAATTGTTGCACCTTTTTGTTCGTGCAAAATAATAAAATAAATTATTGTTTTCGTTTTTGTCACTACTAACTGCTGCAAACTTAAAAGAAGCATGTGCTTGTTTTGCTTTTCCTTGTCTGTGTGATGTCATTTCTACTATTCTAGGTGCACATAAGTCTCATGGATTAATGAAGACCGGTAGATATAAACGCTGCTTTATTTGTTTGCATTTGCTAGGTAACATTTGATTAATCGGGTGGGTTAATTAATTAGTAAATCTTGGGGTGGATACAGAATCTACATTATTTCTTACATTAATACTTTTCTTGTGTTTGTTTTATACTAGAAAGCATAAGTTGCCTGCTTTTGGGCCTAGTTTACTCGAGCTACAAAAAGCTGAATTTTACTTCTGCAAAAGTCACGAGACGCCCATTCTGAAATAAAATGTTCGTTAAAAGCTGCGTTCACAAAGCAAAAACTGACGTGCTATCATCATTCTGTCGGACATGGCCAAGGTCGAAAAAGAACATTTTGTCAGCCCTTAACTTGGCATCCGCGGAAGTCAATTGGAAGCTATGAGAACATTAATATACATTTGTTGCAAACCTAGGAAGCTCCTGGTTGCATTCAGAAAAGACAATGGTCCTTAAGAAAAGTGACCTAATGGAACTTTTGAAATGTGGGTGACATGTCACTTGTCACTCTCAGCCAATGGGACGTCGAAAATTTTCTGAAAACTTTCCTTTGCGTAGTTTAGTTAGCATAGAAAGGTATAAAAAGTCATGCCCCTAGGGATGGGCTGGCTGCTGCTTTCTGACTTTCCGATGAGGGTGAAGTGCTGTCGGACATTGCGTGGAGCACGTAAGAATCCTCAAAGAACTTTTCTTTAATTTCTATCTATTTAGCTCAGTTAGGGACTTAGGTTTTAGAAATGCTAAACTTTAAATATTCACTTTGATTTTGATTCACTTGCTTAAATTGTATTTTTCTCATATTTCTTTACAATCATGCTTGCTTCAATGCTAATAAATAACTTTTATGAAACTATCAATTAAAATACCATAATTTAGTAAATAAAATCTTACTTTTGACAAACAAGCTGGTCTTGGTTATTCAGAAGTGCAGGTTACTATTAGCTAGATCACGTCGCCAATGGTGGTCGTTTAAATGGTTAGAATTTATTCTAATGACAAAATTCTTTCCGCAGATGTATAAAATTGTATATAGTTTGTAGATAATGTGTATATAGATTTAATCTGACCACCTGATTCAGTAGGCCCAAAATATGTCAGGTTTATAAATGGGTCCATAATTTAGTATATAATTTTGTTTATAGGTTATGAAATTGGGTAGCGTTGTTTATGATATATTTTCTATAGGCCGCTGGATCAATTCTCTGGTAGCAGAAATTGATGGTTGCTAAGAGTAACCAAGGTAATATGTTGGTTGCTAAGGGTTACTAAAGTGTTATGGTATAGAAATAGGATCGATGTTTTAACACATGTTGAGTTCGTTTTTCGTGCTATCTGTAAGCTATACCGGTATAGATTGTGTGGCGAGAAATTAGTCACGCAAGCCATCTGTTCTGTTTGTAGTGATATCGCCGAGTATCACAAGAGGTATCGCCGTGTACCATAGTGTTGTCGCCGAGCAGCACAGTTTTAGGGCTAGGTGTGAATCTTGTATAGTGAGGGTTTTCTAAGAAATTAAAGCAGCATGAGAATAGGGACAAAGCGCCTTCCATAAAACTCACTGTGATAAGAGTATTAGTTATATCCGAGCTTGAGTGAAGGGTAAAGTAGCGTCGGTGCATGATTATCTATAAACAGGCTAGAGTCCTGTACGGGTACATGTTTCATATCTATAAACAGGTGAGAGCCCTGTACGGATAACGTCGTTATTTTGCTAACGGTGCATGATCTCTATAAACAGGTGAGAGTCCTGTACGGATTTCATGTGTGTTTGAAATTAGGGAATTTTCAGTGTGAAAGTGCGAGTTTGATTTGTATTTTATGTTCAAGTGGAACTCTTAGAACTGTCACTTCGCGGTGCGTTCAGAGCAAAGCGAGTTCATAATTATACGTGTTAGAAGGGTGGGGTAAGGGTTACTCTACTGACAACTGAATATTATCCTTAGTGTGAATAGCGCCGTCTATTCCGAAGTGTGGATACTTGAATGTATGTAAACTATCCTAAATAGTGAAACGAACAGATGATGTCCTTATAGTCATTGTTAAGAATTAATTTACACTGAAAAGTGTTCTTAAAATGGCGCCGTGAAAAAGATTTTGTGAAGGAGGGGTAAGCGCCAGGAGTGAGAAACGAGAAACCGCAGCTGCTGTGTACGTCACAGAGCCGCGCTGGGATTGGGTGACCTACGTCACAAACTATATTCTGATTGGCTCTTGAGTCTCTGACGACCTGTAAGCTGATTGGTCCTTCAGAAAAACTCCAATTTTATTGGTTGAGCAGAAAAGTGACGTAGCTCAACTGTCATTGGCTTGTTGGTGTGTTTCGCGCACGGATTGGTTATTTTGCGGAACATCCCGGAAATATTTTACGAACGATTTTGTGAATTAGATTTAACTCTTAAAAATGAGTTATCATTTTAAACATGTTGAGAAAAAGCCAACATTATTTCAGAAGTTTAAGAATTTATTTTCGCCTGACAAGAAAATCGAAACGCGAGGTGGTAAATTACTTCATAAGTATAAAACACCTGCAGCGTACATGGAAGGTGAATATGGATATCATACTGTCTTATGGTTCGATAGTTGGAAACGCTATACTAAGAACGACGGTGTTTTAACTTGGCCTGATGATGGTTCATTTAATGTAAAAGTCTTGAGAAATTTACGAGAGAAAATGAATGCTCTTGTTCCGAAACCGAGACCAACTCAATTTGAAGCTTTAGTTGAGTGGGAAGACGAGATGTATCAGTTACAAAGAGAAGCTAGTGGAATTAAAAGACCTTCTAAAAATCCACCTTGGAGAAGAGAAACTCATGAAGATAGATTGCGAATGTGGAGACAGGGAAACATGAGTGAAGGATTGTATTTAATACAAGAAATGGTAATGGGTACTCCTACAGGGAAATCTATGGAAAGTGAATCTGAGGATGCAGTTATGGAAGAAATATATACAACAGCTAGAAAGAATCAGCCTTTGAGACCTCCTAGATCATGGTCTACTCCGGTGGTTTCTACTGAAACTTCACCGAGTGCACCTCCAATTAATGAAGCTCCTAAACTTTATCCAAATAATTGTGAAATCATTGAAACTCCTAGAAGACCAGAATTTGATAATGCTCGAAATGAAGGTAGACATTTTACAATGGCTCCAAGGGCAAGAGAAGCTCCAAAAGATTATACAAGAGAGGCAAGAAATGTCGAAGATGTTGATTATAATGAATATTTAAGATCTAAAGAAGAATTAATAAAAAGAATGACAAAAGGCATGGAAGCTGTGACAGTTCCAGTAACGATTGGTCCTGTTCAGCCTGTATTTGACCAAAAGGAAACAAACAAGACAGGATTAACTATTCCTTTAAATGCAGAGATTCAAAAGGTTACTGAAAAATTTGATTCAGACTTATCTGAAATAAACTCTTCTAAATCGAGAATGCCTGATTTAACCTTTAATGAGGATTTATCTCCAAAAACACCAATGGGTGCTATATCAGATATAGGGAGTCCTGAAGTCAGGGTAACCACACCAAAACTTGATGTGGCCAAACTAAAAGCGAATATCGAAGAATTAATAATCGGAACAATTGGTCCAGATAGTTTAAATTACTATCGAGATGATGAACTACTGTTCATTTGCAAAAGCATTCAATGGAAAACAAAAAATAAATATGATCAACTAGAGGATCTAGCAGCAGAACTTGAAATCGATGTGAGCAAACAAAAGAATTTTGCGAAACATTACAGATTAGACTTTTCAGAAAGTGACATTGAGAGTTTGAACTCAATGGGAAGAATAGTACATATAAAAGATTTGATTGTTTATATCAAAAAGCTAGGAGAACTGAATAAATGGAGAGTGAAATGGACGAAAAAGAAGGAAGATGAAAGATTGGAAAAATTGTCAAAACAATTTCCAATGAGAGAAATTGCAGGTGGAGGATATGTTCATGTCCCTTGGTCGAGACAGGACATTCTGTTGTTTACAAATGACTTTCCTAAATTAAGGGAAAAACCAGTTGAGTGGTACAGACAAGTAGATAGATTTATCAAAGTGTCAAAGGTTCTGTGGATTGATTTAGATGGATTTTTTGACATTGTCGTTCCATCAGATCTTTGGACAGAATGTAAAATATCGATTAGTTGGCCAAAAACAGAACCTGAGCGAATCAAAGAAACAGGTGCTCCAAATCCACTTGTAATGGATTATTATGAAAAAGTGATTGTTTGGAGGAAAAACAAAATTCCACCCAAAGAAGTCGATTGGGTTAAAATAGAAAGGACAGAACAGGAAACAAAAGAATCAGTTCATTCTTTTTATGAAAGACTACTGCTAATCTTTAAACAATACAGTGGTTATGAAAAACTAGATGAAAAGGACATGAGCCATTTTGTCTATAGATTTGTTTATGGACTAAAACCTGAAATTGGAGAAATGATCAGAAATAGCATTGTAGGATGGCAATCACTATCTGTAGATGATATTTTAAGAAAGGCTAAGTATTGCAGTGATGAAATAGAAGTAAAACAGAAGAAGCTCAAGGAGAAAGCCATGTGGGCTCAGGTAAAAGTGGCTGAACAACAGATCGCCAGCATGGGTAATAAGAACACTAATTTTGTTCAAACTGGAAATACAAACCAGATACAAGGAAAGTTTAAAAGTAATAATTTCCCAAAGAAATTTAGCCCAAAGATTGAGGAGTTGAAACAAAGATTACCTTGTTTTAATTGTGGCGAAATTGGACATTGGAGAGACGAGTGTCCTCATCCTCCTAAAAACTTAAAGAATCCCTTATTGAATCCACAGATGCAGAATGGTGTTGACCTGCAGCGACAGCTACAGATGCAACAGGGGTTAAACGAATTAAATATTCAGCGACAGTTACAGCAACAGCAACAGCAACAGGTGAATAATCGTCAAGACCAATTGCCACAACCACCTTTTCCGAATTGTGGGGGAGTTCAAAAATATAATCCAAACGTGGGATTTCAGGGAAGTGAACAGGTAATAAAACCACAAAAACAGCAAAAGCAGCAAAGAGTTCAAATGCAAAATGCTTCACAACAGTTTTTATTAGCAGAAAGTCAAGACAGCGATTCTGATGATTATTGCTGACGGTGCCCGAGAGAGGAGGAAGAGTGTGTTGTTGGAGCCACTCTTGAGGTTGACCAGTCTGGTCCTTTTGTAAACGGGAAAGTTAATGATGTAGACATCACTTTTCTAGTGGACACTGGTGCTACCCGTTCTACTGTTAGATCAGTGGAAATTGAAAACCTACCTCTCTCTGGGGATACCATCCAAGTTGTCGGAGTAAGTAATCAGCAAATTAAAACTGACTTAACTGATCCAGTACCAGTTGAAATTGGAAATTACAGAGACAAACACAGATTTGTGGTTTGTAATAGTAGTCCAGTGAATCTATTGGGCAGAGACATCCTATGTAAAATGAATTGTAGAATATATTGTTCTCCGGATGGAGTTGAGTTACAAACAATGGAGGAAGATGGTTTATACAGAATGACAATGATGATGATAGAAGCAGAAGAAACAAAATTGTTTCCTGCATTCGAAGAAAAGGATTTACCTGAAGAGCTCAAGGAAACAGTGAAATCTGATATATGGGATTTTACTGGAAATGAGATGGGTCTGATGAAAAACGTAGATCCAGTAAAAATTACATTGAAACAGGGAATAGAATTTCCAAACATTCCACAGTATAAAATGAAAACAGAAACAATTGAAGGTATTACACCAATAATTGAAAAATTAATTAAGCAAGGTGTATTAAAAGAAATGGAGAGTAGTCCTTGTAATTCACCAATTATGGGAGTTAAAAAGTCAAATGGAACGTTTAGAATCGTACAAGATTTGAGAAAGGTTAATCAAATTGTCGTTCCATGTTGTCCTGTGGTTCCAAATCCAGCAGTAATTCTATTCCAGATTCCACATGATGCTGAATGGTATACAGTCATTGATCTTTGCAATGCATTCTTTACTGTTCCCTTACATCCAGACAGTTATGAAATCTTTGCATTCAGATTCCAAGGTAAGACCCTCGGATGGTCAAGAATCCCTCAGGGCTATACAGAAAGTCCTTCAATCTTTAATGAACTGTTAAAAAGATCATTGGAAGACCTAGACTTACCTGGTAGGTCTACGTTAGTGCAGTATATTGATGATCTGTTAATAGCTGCAAAGACAAGAGAAAATTGTGTGACAGACACAATAATTCTGTTAAATCGCCTTGCAGAAGAAGGACATAAAGTGTCCCCAGCAAAACTACAGTTTTGCAAACAAGAAGTAAAATATCTTGGTCACAGAATTGCAAAGGGAAAAAGACAAGTAACAATAGAGAGAATAAAAATGATTCAAGCAATGTTACCACCAAGAACACAAAGACAGGTCAGAATGTTTTTGGGAATGGTTGGTTACTGTCGACAATGGATAAGTGGATTTTCAGTAATTGCAAAACCACTACAAAGACTGACAAAGTCAGATGTAAAAGATCCAATTATTCTCAATGATGTTGAGATGGATTCTTTTGAGAACCTGAAAAAGAGCTTATGCCAAGCTCCTGCTTTAGGTATGCCAAATTATGAGAAAGATTTTGAACTGTATTGCAGTGAGAGAGAAGGATGTGCATTATCTGTGTTGATTCAGAGACACGGAAATTTAAAGAAACCTATTGCATACTTCTCTGCAGTTCTTGATCCAATTGCAAAAGCATTACCAGGTTGCTTAAAAGCAGTTGCAGCTACAAGTATTAGTCTCGAACAAAGTGAGGGGATCATTATGGGATTTCCTGTGAAAGTTTTTGTGCCTCATTCAGTAGAAATTTTACTGACAAGAGGTAAGACTCAGCACTTAACAAGTAGCAGATTGACGAAGTATGAGAAAATCATACTAGGAGCAGATAATGTTTCGATTTCAAGATGTTTAAATCTAAATCCTTCTACATTACTGCCTGATTCTGAAATTGTTGATGACATTGAAACAGAACATGAATGTTTAGATGTCATGGAATTCTGCACTAAACCAAGAAAAGACATCAAAGACAGACCTTTGTCTGAATCGGATTTCGTCTACTTTGTAGATGGCTCATGCTTAAGATCCGAAGGAGGTGTCTTAAAAGCTTCATATTCAGTTTGTACAGTCAAAGATGTCGAAGAAGCATCATGTCTTGAAGGAGTTCGTTCAGCACAAGTGGCTGAATTAATTGCTTTAATTCGTGCATGTGAAATATCAAAGGATATAAGAGTTACCATCATTACTGATAGTCAGTATGGGTATGGAGTTGTGCATGATTATGGACAACTCTGGTCACAGAGAGGATACATGACATCAGCAGGATCACCAATTAAAAATGCAGTTTTCATTAGAAGATTAATTGAAGCAATACAATTACCAAAAGAAATCGCCATTGTTAAATGTGCAGCGCACACTAGAGGAATTGATTATATTTCCAAGGGAAATGCCTTCGCAGATGAAACAGCTAAATACTGCGCAAGGAAAAATTATTCTTACAATCGGGAGAGGAGTAAAGAAACTGATTCAAATTCATTAATGCTAACAACAGTTGTAGAAACATGGCATGAGATTAGAGATTTACAAAATGAAGCAGATGATGAAGAAAAAGACTTGTGGTTAAGATCAGATTGTAGACCACGTGAAGAAGATGGAGTGTGGGTTTACAAAGATGGCAGAGTAGTCTTACCAAATTGCTTGATTGCTGACATGGCCAGATTATATCATGGTCCAGCACATCTGGGAAGAGATTCTATGGTTAGACTTTTTAGAGAAACATGGTTCAATACTAAGTTCAGAACTATTGCAGAATCTTTTTGTCAAAGGTGTTTGTCATGCCAACAAATGAATCCAAACAGAAAATCAGTGGTGGGGACAGGAATAATTGGTCGAGAGGGTGGTCCCTTTACTAGATTACAAATGGATTCATCGAAATGCCCTTACACAATTGTTTGAAATATGTGCTTGTAATTGTTTGCTTATTTTCAAGATGGGTAGAAGCTTTCCCTACACGACATTGTGATTCAATTACAGTAGCAAAACTAATGCTCAGAGAAATCATCCCAAGGTACGGTTTTCCAGTCACTATTGAGAGTGATGGAGGAAGCCATTTTGATAACAAACTGATTAAGTTAATTTGCGAAGCTTTGAGCATTGAGCAGAAAATACACTGTGCATACAGACCAGAGGCATCAGGAGTGGTTGAACAAATTAATGGAACAATTAAAAACAGAATTGGAAAAATGTGTCTTGAAACAGGTGTAAAGTGGACTGATGCTCTTCCACTTGTTTTGATGTCATTAAGAAGTACACCAGATAAAAAGACAGGTTTGAGTCCTCATGAAATTTTAATGGGAAGAGTTATGAGGCAAGCTTTTGTACCTGTAGGTAAACTGTTGAGCATAAATGACAGTGCTATTTTGGATTACTGTAAAAGGTTATCTGATATGGTAACTTCTGTGTCTAATCAGGTGGGAACTGAAGCACAATCAAATGAAAAGGTTTTGACACATGCTCTGAGACCTGGCGATTGGGTCAGAACGAAAGTACATCGGAGAAGGAATTGTCTAGCTCCTAGATGGCAGAAGCCTAGGCAGATAATTTTGATCACTACTAATGCTGTAAAGTGCAGAGGATTGAAACGCTGGATTCATCCTAGTCATACTATTCCAGTACCAACTCCTGAGAGTTCTGATGTTGAAAGTGATACCACAGATGATTCTGATTCTGAAGCAGAAGGCGAAACAGAAGGTGAAATAAATCCAGATTCTGAAGATCGACAAGAAAGTCGACATCTGGAAACTGTGCCAGTGAATGGAAATTTGACAAGAAAAGACTTGGAAATAATTGAAATAGATTCTGAAGGTGAAGAGAATCTGTTAAAAGGAAAGATAACTGAGGATTCGGTTGTCTATATCGAAGATAAAGAAGCAGAACAAAAAGAAGTTTCAGACCAGGAGAGTATCGAAAGGCAGAGAACAAACTCTGAAGTAAGGAACAGAAATCCGAAATCTGGGAAGTTGAAGGTAATTGAAGAAGAAGAGGAAGACGAATTACCGAGTACCAGTGATGGAAGACAAAGTGAAGTTCCTGAAGGAGTGAAATTGCCGAATAGAGAAGTTCCTGAGTCAATTGAAATTTCAGACTACGAAACTGAAGAAAGTGACGTGGATGGTGAAAGTGAAAACAGAAAGAAAAGGACTTGGAAGTCAGAATCAAATAATTCTGAACCAAAAAAGAAGTACGTGAGAAAAGCAGACTACTGGCCTGGTGGAAGATTGAGAGTCAGATTGATCAAGAAACCAAAAGAACAAGTTGAAGAAATCAGTAGTCAAAAGAGTCCTGGAAAAGAAGTTGGAGTTGGAAGGAAAATTGAAGTAATATCGAGAAAAGGAAAAAGAATAGTAAGACCAAACCAAAAATACAAGTCTCCTGAGTGGACTTACTTAGTAATTCCACCTGTTATTGACATATATGATAGTAGTGAAGAAGAAAACGAAATCCAAGAAATTAGTGACAATGATTGAAGTACAGAAATATTAAATTGGCAAAAGGCTGAAGAAAATTTGTTAGTTGACACAAGGTCGAAGAAAAACTGTTTAGTTGAAGAAAACTTATGTATGACATAAGGTCGAAGAAATCTTGTTTAGGGTTTTAAAAAAAAAAATATATATATATTTTAAAAGGGGGGTGTAAATATAAATTTAGAATTTTAAAATTTATTTTTATTTTTAGGCTAAACTAACCAAAAATGCCTTATGTTAAGGAGAGCACTTCAAAGTGTTCTGTTTTTAAGAGATGCTGTAAGATGACTCTGGTGTGTCTGCTCATTGTAATTCTGCTCTGGTTGGTTTTAGCTGTGATTATCCCTTTAGAGATGAATAGAGAATTACACAAAGTTAACATAACAAACAAAGCTCTGGTTAGCCAAACTAAACATAGTGCGTCTGCAAAAGTTATTGATCATCAGCCTAACATTCATCAAGATAAATCAATTAGTGATTTTTCAAGTAATACATTCACAAAGCTATTGAGTGAATATGTTAAGGTAATGGATGCAAAAGACTGCTACGTCTGCGTTAAGTTACCTGCTTCTGTTTCTGAGGGAGTAACATATAATATGCTTCCTCTCACTTATGCTGTAACATGTAGTGTGTTAACTAGTTTATTTTATCAAACTGGACGTTTAGAATATTACTATTCAAATTATGATGAAATTTTTGCAAATATTAAAATTGAAAATGCTTTAAATAAGCATAAGAAAGCAAAGCAAATGAGAGAATTTTTCCTTGTTACTAACGAACTTACTTATGAGTATGCTTATAAAAATAATCTAACTTGCAAATTAAGTGCTGAAGGAAAGAAATTTTTGAATATGGTAGAGGAGAGAAGAGCAATTTATAAGAGGAATGAATTAGTTAAGCAGACTAAGTCAAATTTCTGGCAGAAAGAGGATGAGAAGTTAAATGGTAAAATGCTTGAAAATATTGCAATTCACATAGACAAACCAGTTAGTGGAAAGCTTTGCATTAGAAGAGATAACACACTTTTTGATAATTACTTTGTAGGTGCAAGTAACTGTGAAGATACTTATCAGATTATGGGAGGTTGGGGATTCAAAGGTGGAAAGGATCCAATCTTTCCTGGGATTTATTTTGTTTGTGGTGACAAAGCCTACTACAACCTTCCAGACCACTGGTATGGAACTTGTTATGTGGGAATTGTTTTTCCTAAAGTGTTTCATGTTGACAGAGATTCAGAAGGATTGTTTAAAATTCATAATTATGTAAATAGAGTTAAAAGAGAAACTTTTACTGAAGTTCTAGGAGATATTTTTCAAGCAGTAATACCTTTTGTTGGTATAACCTTAAATGCAGGGAGAATTAGAAAATTGTCCACTATAGTTGATAGATTATCAACTGATACAGCTGATGGGTTTCAATTAGTAAATGTTGAAGTTATTGCAATTAGATCCATGGTAATTCAAGATCGCCTTGCTTTAGACATAATCCTAGCAAAAGAGGGAGGAGTCTGTGGCATTTTACATGTACAACATTGTTGCACATATATACCTGACGAAAGTAAGAATATTGAAATGTATATCAAGAATATTACACAAATGCATTCAGAGATAATTCCTTTAGAAGAAGAAGATTTTACAGGGAAACTTTCAAAAAGGTTTCAAGCAATTAAAAACTGGTTTCATGATATCGGAAGTTCAATTCTTGGCAAGATTTTGGCACCTTTGATAGTAATAGTATTCATTTTTATTTTAACCAAAATAGGTTGTTTGTTACATAAAAGAAAGAAGCAGTTGAAAGAGAAGAAAAGAATCTATAAACTTAGAAAAGAAGAAGAAAGGGAGATCGAATTACAGGAGTTACATAGAGAGCGTTATGCTAATTCCAAAGATTATGCAGAAACAGACTTTTAGGTTTACTAATACAAATGAATTTGAATCGATTTCTTGGAAGTTTAAATTACCAAAATTTTGAGTGCTGGTGTGGTGATTTGTTAATCACCAGATGAGGGAGTTGATGGAGCGAGATAGAAAACAAAATTTTGTTTAAACTCGTGAAGTCACATTTCCATAACATGAATAATAATATTAATGATTTGTGATATGTCGTGCTAATACAACTTAGATTAAACTTTACACATGGGGGGACTAACATGTGTGCTCATAAACGTGCATAATTGTTGCACCTTTTTGTTCGTGCAAAATAATAAAATAAATTATTGTTTTCGTTTTTGTCACTAGTAACTGCTGCAAACTTAAAAGAAGCATGTGCTTGTTTTGCTTTTCCTTGTCTGTGTGATGTCATTTCTACTATTCTAGGTGCACATAAGTCTCATGGATTAATGAAGACCGGTAGATATAAACGCTGCTTTATTTGTTTGCATTTGCTAGGTAACATTTGATTAATCGGGTGGGTTAATTAATTAGTAAATCTTGGGGTGGATACAGAATCTACATTATTTCTTACATTAATACTTTTCTTGTGTTTGTTTTATACTAGAAAGCATAAGTTGCCTGCTTTTGGGCCTAGTTTACTCGAGCTACAAAAAGCTGAATTTTACTTCTGCAAAAGTCACGAGACGCCCATTCTGAAATAAAATGTTCGTTAAAAGCTGCGTTCACAAAGCAAAAACTGACGTGCTATCATCATTCTGTCGGACATGGCCAAGGTCGAAAAAGAACATTTTGTCAGCCCTTAACTTGGCATCCGCGGAAGTCAATTGGAAGCTATGAGAACATTAATATACATTTGTTGCAAACCTAGGAAGCTCCTGGTTGCATTCAGAAAAGACAATGGTCCTTAAGAAAAGTGACCTAATGGAACTTTTGAAATGTGGGTGACATGTCACTTGTCACTCTCAGCCAATGGGACGTCGAAAATTTTCTGAAAACTTTCCTTTGCGTAGTTTAGTTAGCATAGAAAGGTATAAAAAGTCATGCCCCTAGGGATGGGCTGGCTGCTGCTTTCTGACTTTCCGATGAGGGTGAAGTGCTGTCGGACATTGCGTGGAGCACGTAAGAATCCTCAAAGAACTTTTCTTTAATTTCTATCTATTTAGCTCAGTTAGGGACTTAGGTTTTAGAAATGCTAAACTTTATATATTCACTTTGATTTTGATTCACTTGCTTAAATTGTATTTTTCTCATATTTCTTTACAATCATGCTTGCTTCAATGCTAATAAATAACTTTTATGAAACTATCAATTAAAATACCATAATTTAGTAAATAAAATCTTACTTTTGACAAACAAGCTGGTCTTGGTTATTCAGAAGTGCAGGTTACTATTAGCTAGATCACGTCGCCAATGGTGGTCGTTTAAATGGTTAGAATTTATTCTAATGACAAAATTCTTTCCGCAGATGTATACAATTGTATATAGTTTGTAGATAATGTGTATATAGATTTAATCTGACCACCTGATTCAGTAGGCCCAAAATATGTCAGGTTTATAAATGGGTCCATAATTTAGTATATAATTTTGTTTATAGGTTATGAAATTGGGTAGCGTTGTTTATGATATATTTTCTATAGGCCGCTGGATCAGATGCACGCTGGGAATGACGTGAGTGTCAGAAGCTAATTTTATTGGTGGACAGCTCTATACGTCATCATTTCGACGTGTGGGCGGCCATTTTGAAAAAGGAACTAAATATTCAGTCACGAGCATCGCGAACACCGCTAATGGGCAGATATTAGCGTAAAAGACAAAAAGAAACGCTGTGCAGCCGAAACAAATAAATAACACAAACTTTTAAGGCGTAGTATATGCGGCAGAAAAGAAAATAGCACTATATCAACAAAAGACATTGGTGAGAGGAAAGAAAGTAAAATATAGATAGTACTAAATAAAAACTACCTGTGAAAACATAACCAAAAATAAAAACAAGTGAGCATTAAGGTCAAATAACAATAGTAAAAAAAGAAAAGGATCAAGAATAAAATGGCACAAAGTAACAACATATGTGTGCCACCACTCTTCCTTGACGAACCAGGAAAACCCACTATGAAGGGGAAGAGTTGTTTGAGAGCGTTCGAAAACTACATAATATCGATAGATGGCAAGAGATATGATGCAGAAAGAAAGAAGTCACTTTTATTTGGTCTCGTAGGAAAAACAGGTCAAGAGGTGTTTGACAGTCTGCCAGAGTATGAGTACCCACCAGGAGTTTTTATACCTATGAATGAGTACCAAGAGGCTATAAAGAGACTTGAAAAACAGTATGATGAAGAGAGCAATATAATGGTAGGAAGGCACAAATTCGCATTGAGAAAGCAAATGGAAGGAGAGACAATAGAAGAATACGTAGCTTGTCTAAGAGTCTTAGCAAAAGATTGCGAATTTGAGGACTTGCTGATACATACATAAGAGACCAAGTGGTGTTCTACTGTTATTCAAAAAAAGTACAAGAAAGATTGCTAGCTTGTAGGAAACCCACGTTACAGGAAGTCGTAGACATTGCCAAAGGGATAGAAAGGTCACTAGTATCAACTAAAGTATTAGCTTGTACGAATAGTAATTCTAATGTATTTTATTTTCAGGATAAAAGAAAAGGAGAACGAAAAGGTAATGAAAGAAACTGGAATGATAAAAAGGTAGGAGGAAGAAATGTTAATTGTTATAGATGTGGTTCTCAAGAACATCTAGCAGACTGCAAAACATGTCCTGCACTTGGTAAGAAGTGTATAAAGTGTAAAAGATATGGGCACTATTCTACTTTATGTAAAACCAGAAGAGTAGCAGAAAATGTTAAAGTAAATACCGTTGGGGATTTTGATGAAGAAATGTGTGCCAACATTGTGCTGTATGTAGAAATTGTAGACAGTAAAATAAGGACCTATTGGTGATGTTAAGATAGGAGAAGTAGATTTGCAGTTTACTGCAGACTCTGGTTCTCCAATCACGATAATTTCTGACAAACTATTTGAAGAAAAGTGGGAAAATATAGAATTAACTGAAACTGACATACACCCCAAGGCATTTGGGGAACAGGATATTGATATGGTGGGATACTTCTGTGACACATTGACCTTCAAAGGAAGAGTGATCAATACAAAAATCTATGTAGCTAAAAGAGGCGGAATATTAGTAGGTTAAAAGGACCTAGCTAAATTAGGTGTAATTCTACAACCAGGAGCAAAAAATCCTATAATGTTAAGAGAAGAGTTGATAAACAATATATGTCTTGATGAAACAAGTGATGAGATGGAGGAAGTCTTGAACAAGTACAAGGAAGTTTTCAAAAATGAGATAGGGTGTGTGAAAGGTTTAACACATGAAATAAAATTGAAAGGAAGTGCTGTACCAACTAAACATAAATTGAGATCAGTACCACAGTCAGTAAAGAATGAGTTAAAGGAAGTACTGGAATAATTAAGGAAAAAAGGTGTGATAGAAGAGACTGATGCATCAGAGTGGGTGTCAGCGATTGTAGTATCAAAGAAAAAGAAGACAGGTGACATAAGACTGTGTGTGGACCTCAGGTCACTAAACAAAAACATTCTTATAAATTGTCACCCACTTCCCAAAATACAAGACATACTACAGTCCGTTGCAGGGTCAAGATATTTCACATTAATTGACTTAAAAGCTGCGTACCACCAAGTCTGTTTGACAGAAGAATCAAAGAAACTAACCACGTTCATAACACCGTTTGGTGCATACAGGTACATTAGGCTCCCATTTGGCCTCGCCTAATCATCTGGAGTGTTTCAAAAGCTTTTGGACATCCTGTTTGGTGGAATAAAAGGAGTCGAGGCACTCCAAGATGATATTTTGATACATACAAGGAGTAAACAAGAACATCTTAGTCTAGTGGACACCGTATTGAGTATACTGGAGAAAAGAGGAATGACGGTATCCAAAGACAAATGCAAATTCATGGAAAACAAAGTCAAATATCAAGGCCATGTGCAAACTTCAGAAGGTATAACACCTAAAGATGACTTAGTGGAAGCGATTAGGGAAGCACCTCAACAAAATGATAAAGAGACATTAAAATCCTTCCTAGGGTTAAGCGAATATTATTCGAAGTTTATTCAAGCATATGCAGCCAAGGTTGAGCCGTTGAGGAAACTTCTTTGGAAAAATGTGAGTTACCATTGGACAGAAGAACAAAGTCAGGCTTTCGTTACTATAAAAAGAGATATTTCAGAAGCACCAGCTTTAAAACCGTACGACCCCGAATTGGAAAATGTGATCACAGTGGATGCCAGTGCGAAAGGCATAGGCGCAGTATTCTGTCAAAAACAAGGAAACAAAGAAAACACAATAGCGTTCATATCAAGGAGATTAAAGGAAACAGAAACAAATTACAGTGCCATTGAACGCGAAACACTTGCTTGTGTTTGGGCTGTGCAGAAACTGAAAAACTACCTGTGGGCCAAAAGTTTTGTTATAGTCACTGTAGGAACTGGGGTCGCCAGTTCCCCGGGGGTAGCCTGGCACGAGCAGGTAGGCACCCGAAAGGTTAGGTGTTAAGTGACTGCACAGCACACACAACCACTGAGACAATAAAAGGTACGCAATGACTGACGCCACTCCAGTGTGTTTGATTAAAAATCAAATAACTTTTATATAAGATTAAGGTTCAGGAGTGGAAAATCACAGTATCACTTACTCATCAAAACATTTCATTGGAGGGGAGAAAAGGGAGCAGTTCAATAATCAATATAGCATGTCGCATTAATCATTTCATAGAAGGATTAGCATTTCATTAGTTAACAAAAACATTTCATGAGAGAATTAACATCTCATTACTTCACATTTTCCTATGCAAGAATAACCATTTCATTATATGTAGAACAGTTAATTGACCAAGGTAAACCCTTTCAGAAGGTAAGGTTAACTCTTTCACTAGATACCTGTAGGCCTTCAGGGATTGCAGCACTAAACAGGATTAAACATTTAATTAGTCAGAAGTAAACCTTTCCGTAATCCCTATGAGCCGGAATAAACATTTCCTTCTGCAAAGATAAACATCTCCTTAGGCATTTAAACGTTTCACGACGCAGCTTCACTCCTTTCATTAGAAGAATAAACACTAGGTTACTCAGCGCTAAACATTTGGGAACTCTGCGTTAGGCAGGGTTAAAACATTTCCTCAGGGAACCTCATGCAGTCCCCAATCTTTTAGAATTCGGGCAACCTCTCATTACCAGAATACAACCGCTCATTAGGCCAGGGCGAACATTTCCCTAGGCACTGGCAGATCACTGTCGTGGCAGGAGTAGAAAATAATTCCCTGAGCAGGAGTACAACATGTCGTAGCAGGTAAAACATTTAATTTCCTGGGAACACCCTCTTCCCTAAGCAGGTTGAATTAACAGTCAAAAAGGCATTAACAGACCCCTAGCCAGGGGTTAACTCTTGATAAATTGAGGCCTTTGAACCGTGGGTCTCGGGACCTCTAACACAGCCCAATACCAGGCAACTTCTCCTTATGTAAGTATAACCCTCTCTTCCTGGAAGGCGACCATTTCATTAGGGCTAGGAACACCATTCCCTCGGGCAGGGGTAAAACGTCCCACTCATCCGGTACAACCTTTTCGTGGGCATAAAACACTTTGGCCCAGCAACAGTACTCTTTTAGGACCTGCCTAGGGCAGGTAAGGCCAGCCAGACCCACTAAGCATTAACCCTCTATACCATGTAGGGGGCCAACGGGGCCCAGTCACCAGTTTTCCCTGAGGGGAGGGCGGTTTCGGGACCTTCTATGCACTCCTGCGACTGCCCTCCTCCCCCTCGGGTTACCTTAGGTTCTTCGGGCTTCCCTAGCCCCCTGCGGAGGTTTCTGGTGGGAGGGGCGGGCTCCGGCCCTCCCGGGGGCCTCACGCGGCCTGGGGAATCTCCTTCAGCCCCATCGGGGCTGGCGCCGGCTGGTGGGGGGCCCTTACACTCTCTCAGGGCCCTCCGATGATAGCAGGCTGTTCCCGGGTCTTCCGTGGCTTTCACGGCCCGGGAACCAATCAGTAGGCGGCGGAGGAGGGACCAGGCCCCAGCGGCCAATGACAGGGCAGCTCCTTGGGGTGTGTGAACAGCAGCCAATTGCTGCGTGGCTACAGGCGGGGGCGCGGCTGATGACGCTGCGCCCCCGTCACGTGATGCTGGTATTCTTGCATCAGGGCCTAACGCGGCCCGCTCCGATACTGCGGCGGCCCCCTCCTGACATCGTGGGGCTGCCGCGAGGATGCTGGCAGTGGCGGGAAGGCCCTCCTATCGAGCTGGGCCCTGGCGCACCGGGTAACAGCGCCTCTGCTTCGCTCTTCTTTCGGGCTGGGCACGGCCCACGGCGACACGGCGGCGGTCCCCTCCTGGCGTAGGGGGGCCGCCGGGGGCAAATGACGACAGTGTTGGTGCCTCTGCAGGGCAGCGCCGGTGAGTCTCCGGGTTGCGGCGGTGAGTCACCCACTCACAGGCAGCGCTTTGCGGGCAAGTACAGCACTCGGGGTGCACAGTGCGCAAAGGCTTCGGCGTTTGGCGATTACAGCGCTAGGAAGGCCACAGCACCCCTGACAGTGCAGCGCTTTGGGCAATTTCACAGCGCTTAGAGGCACAACAATTCTAGCAGTCCACAGCGCTTCTCAGGGGCACCAAAGGAGAGCGCTGATTAGGCAGGACCGTCAGATTTGCCGATCAGAGGAGACAGGACAGGCCACCCGACAGTGGCAGATCAGCAAAGGGGGGTCCAGGTGGAGTCGGGGAGCGCAGGGGGTGACACAGCGCCAATATCTGGTTGTTCCCCCAGTAGTCCTGTGGTGATTAGAAGGTCTTCTTGGCGCTTGATGGTGTTTGCGCCCTTGTAAATATCAGTTTCTTGTTTCTTGAAGGGGGGGTTGAGTTGGGGGCTTGCAGGCAGGATTCCTCTGCAGGTCACTGTAGATGGTCCCTGGGTTTCCCTCCCGCCGGGCCAGATCAGTGGGTTAGTTCAGGGTACCTCACCCAACTTAAGAGGCAGCACCTAAGCCCTGTCATTCTCTGTGGCATAAGTCCCTGACTAGGCCCTGCCGCTTAAATCTCCTGCGTGGGTCCCCCAGGTCAGTAATACCCCAACTGACTGGAAAGTTTCCCTCCCTTTCTTTTTATACGCCCAGGTCAGGTGACCACCCTCTAAGGCGGCAAAACTAAGCTCCGCCCCTATTCTAGAAGGTGCCAGGAGCTTCCCTACTCTAACTGTGGGCAGGCAAGGCAGGCTGGAATGGCAACAATGTTAGGAGTCCCTGCCAGCTCCTGGCAACTAGAATGTGCCTTAACAAGACAACACTGCAGTAACAGGGGCCTATGGCAGCCATGTTGAAGGTAAAGGGCACCTGCACTTAGCATTGATTTTAACATTACCCAGGGCATTTTAACCTCCCAGGGCCTATACAACTACATTACAATGGGGGGACATCCTGGATTAGGGGAAGCAAAAAGCAAAAATAATTCTGTGAAAAGGGCCAAGTCCAACACAACTCCCCCCAGCCAAAAGCCAGGGTAGACCAATCATCACATTGATGGGCTTCCCTGCTTGGGGCGGCAAAAGGTGGACGCAGGCCCGTTATTTCAATGGCATTTGCCAGCTCTTCACCATTCAAACCACCCCACTGGTGTTCTCTAGTGGGATGTGGCCAGGACTGGCCTCTAGACAGTCCAAAAGACTCTGGCCCTAGCTCTCTCGCAGAGTGGAGGGCCGTAGCCCCAGGCCTGTAGTACCATTTGACCACTCTCCTTCTCCTC
Organism: Lissotriton helveticus; assembly: GCF_964261635.1. Classification (NCBI taxonomy): domain Eukaryota; kingdom Metazoa; phylum Chordata; class Amphibia; order Caudata; family Salamandridae; genus Lissotriton; species Lissotriton helveticus. The sequence goes on from NC_136068.1 coordinate 32,225,669, forward strand.
CTTGCAGCTCCAAACAGCCACTGGTCATCCCACCTGGAGTCCGAACCCTCAGGCTGACCAGCCACCCGGGGCGAGGCTCTCCTCCCCCTACCTCTCCTTCTGGGGTTCCGCCCATTCCTCCTAAGCGGGACACCCTCAGGACACCACTCACTCCCCAACCTAGAGTCTAGACCCTTAGGTAGAACTGGTGACAGGGGCGAGTCCTCCCTCCCCCTACACCCACTCCCAGAGTTCCGCACCCTCCTAACCGGAGAAGTACCCCTGAGAGTCAAATCCGGGGGGACTCTGATCACAGATGTCCCACCCACTAGGTCCGGCAAATCCTCGACCTGGCCACCCAACCCAGGATCTGCGCCCTGTGGCTGTGCCGGTGACGGAGGAGAGTCCATCCTCCCTCCGCACCCCCTCCCAGAGTTCCGCACCCTCCCACCGGGAGAAGTAGCCCTGGAAGTCAAACTGGTAGGGACCTTGGTTACAGGTACTCCACCCTCCAGGTCAGGCAACTCCTGAACCTGAAACCCCAGTCCAGGATCTAAACCCTGCGACTGGTCAGAACCCCGAACCACTGGAGCTCCAATTACTGATGCTCCGGTAAGCATGGGCGTAAAATCCGCTCCGCTCGCGGATTTTTCGGATTTTCGGCAAATTCGCAATCCGCGAACTCTCGCGAATTTGTCGAAAATCCGTGAATCCGCTCGCGGCGGATTTTTTGCTTGGTTGCGGCACGCGGCGTGGTGCACGGCGTTCACTTTCCGTCATTAAGCGTTTGCCGAGTTGTTTTTCTCGATCATATTTTTCTAGTGCCGCGCCATTTTAGATCTTGCTGCGTGATCCCGCGGGAGTTTGGCGCCCGCGAATACGTAATCGCGGCTTGCCACCTTGCACAGCCCACCTCGCGAGAGTTCGCAATTGCGAACACGTAGTTGCGGCGGAAAGTAACAATCTCGCACTCGCGAAATAGAGATTTTGCAATTCTGCACAAGAAAATCACCAGCAAACAGGATAAACCTTCAGAAAATTATGGTTTTTATCAGAATCACTCCTCAGGTTGACATTTGCATGGCCTTTTTTTTTGCAAGGAGTCCATTTTTGGGGGGGAGGGAGGAAGGAAGTGCCCCACAGTCTCCAACTTCCTGTTCCTGTCCAGCAGGCTCCTCCCAGTGCTTTGTCCATCTCCTGGTCACTTTCATTTGGATCTGGAGCTGGAAGGATTACTTTTTGTGGGTGCTGCTGGATATTTGGATTTGATGCCTTTTTGACTGTCTTTGGATCACTTTTGGATTAGAAATCAACTTTCACAAGTAAGTTTGTTTGGGGCATTACAGTTGCTGCAAGTACAATTTTGGAACTTTTTCAGAGCATTAAATAAATTATATTGTGGGTAGCCACAGTATCCAGTAGGACCAGGGTTGGTTAGGGGTGCATGATACAACTGTTTTGTTGAATTTAAACACCATTGAGGCCATGGATGGGCTGGGATTGTGCTGATTTTTGTCGTTTTTTTGGGCCTGCTGGTGTGGCCCTTTGCCCAGGGGTGGTGAGTGTTGCATGGGCCTAGTCTTTCTGTGGGGTGTCTTCTTGAATTTAAACATCATTGAGGCCATGGATGGGCTGGGATTGTGCTGATTTTATTGTTTTGTGTCGTTTTTTTGGGGCTGCTGGTGGGGCCTTTTGCCCAGGGGTGGTGGTGCATGGACTGAGTGTGCCTGTGGTGTGTTCTCACTCCCTTTAATGTAAACATCATGGATGGCATTGGATTGTGGTGATTTCTGGCTGGTTTTCTGTTTTTTGGGGGTGTACTGTTGATGTGGACTGGCCATGTGGGTGGTGGTGGTGGCCATCTTGAGTGCTGGCTGGTACAGGCAACATGTGCTTGGGGTGTAAGGGGCCATTTTGAAGAGAGGCAGTGTCTGAGGCCTGCACTTATTTTGCCTACTTTTCATCCATTATGCCCAGGGGTAGTGAGTGTTGCATGGGCCTAGTGTTTCTGAGGGGTGTCTTCTTGAATTCAAACACCATTGAGGCCATGGATGGGCTGAGATTGTGCTGATTTTATTGTTTTTTGTCGTTTTTTTGGGGCTGCTGGTGGGGCCCTTTGCCCAGGGGTGGTGACTTGCATGGGCCTAGTCTTTCTGTGGGGTGTCCTCTTGAATTTAAACACCATTGAGGCCATGGATGGGCTGGGATTGTGCTGTTTTTTTGTTGTTTTTGTCGTTTTTTTGGGGCTGCTGGTGTGGCCTTTTGCCCAGGGGTAGTGGTGCATGGACTGAGTGTGCCTGTAGTGTGGTCTCACTCTCTTTAATGTAAACATCCTGGATGGCATTGGATTGTGGTGATTTTTTGCTGTTTTTCTGTTTTTTTGGGGTGTACTGTTGATGTGGACTGGCTTGGGGTGTAAGGGGCCATTTTGAAGAGAGGCAGTGTCTGAGGCCTGCACTTATTTTGCCTACTTTTCATCCATTATGCCCAGGGGTAGTGAGTGTTGCATGGGCCTAGTGTTTCTGAGGGGTGTCTTCTTGAATTTAAACACCATTGAGGCCATGGATGGGCTGGGATTGTGCTGATTTTATTGTTTTTTGTCGTTTTTTGGGGGCTGCTGGTGGGGCCTTTTGCCCCGGGGTAGTGGTGCATGGACTGAGTGTGCATGTAGTGTGGTCTCACTCTCTTTAATGTAAACATCTTGGATGGCATTGGATTGTGGTGATTTTTGGCTGTTTTTCTGTTTTTTTGGGGTGTACTGTTGATGTGGACTGGCTTGGGGTGTAAGGGGCCATTTTGAAGAGAGGCAGTGTCTGAGGCCTGCACTTATTTTGCCTACTTTTCATCCATTATGCCCAGGGGTAGTGAGTGTTGCATGGGCCTAGTCTTTCTGAGGGGTGTCTTCTTGAATTTAAACACCATTGAGGCCATGGATGGGCTGGGATTGTGCTGAATGTTGTGTTTTTGTCGTTTTTTTGGGGCTGCTGTTGGGGCCTTTTGCCAAGGGGTAGTGGTGCATGGACTGAGTGTGCCTGTGGTGTGGTCTCACTCTCTTTAATGTAAACATCATGGATGGCATTGGATTGTGGTGATTTCTGGCTGGTTTTCTGTTTTTTGGGGGTGTACTGTTGATGTGGACTGGCCATGTGGGTGGTGGTGGTGGCCATCTTGAGTGCTGGCTGGTACACGCAACATGTGCTTGGGGTGTAAGGGGCCATTTTGAAGAGAGGCAGTGTCTGAGGCCTGCACTTATTTTGCCTACTTTTCATCCATTATGCCCAGGGGTAGTGAGTGTTGCATGGGCCTAGTGTTTCTGAGGGGTGTCTTCTTGAATTTAAACACCATTGAGGCCATGGATGGGCTGGGATTGTGCTGATTTTATTGTTTTTGTCATTTTTTTGGGGCTGCTGGTGGGGCCTTTTGCCCAGGGGTAGTGGTGCATGGACTGAGTGTGCATGTAGTGTGGTCTCACTCTCTTTAATGTAAACATCCTGGATGGCATTGGATTGTGGTGATTTTTGGCTGTTTTTCTGTTTTTTTGGGGTGTACTGTTGATGTGGACTGGCTTGGGGTGTAAGGGGCCATTTTGAAGAGAGGCAGTGTCTGAGGCCTGCACTTATTTTGCCTACTTTTCATCCATTATGCCCAGGGGTAGTGAGTGTTGCATACGTGCATGGCCCTAGTCTTTCTGTGGGGTGTCTTCAATGTAAACATCATGGATGGCTTGGGATTGTGCTGATTTTTCTGTGTTTTGTCGATTTTTTGGGGTGTATAACTGAACTGATGTTCCTCTGTCTTCCATTGCTTTTAGGTGCACAAGACTCAAGAGAACCACCAGTGCCAGGAAGAAGTCCTGCAGCGGTGTGTGTGCGCAGCATAACGTCACGCGACGTCACGTCTGGACACAGACAACTCTGCAACTCGTGCAACTGCTGCCTGCTGTTCTGACCTGCTCTGAAGAAGATGGCCCCCAAAAAAGTTACCCGTAGCTCCTCTAGCAAGAAAGGTGCCAGTAAGGAGCAGAAGAAGCAAATTACCAAGGAGACTGGTGTGCCACCCGCCCCTTTTTTTGGGAGTAAAAAAAAAAGTATGCCTGCAGCAGCAGCGGGATCTGCTGGGGACCAAGCTGGCAGCAGCACCCCCGCTCCATTGGGCTCAGTGCCACCACCACCACCACGCCAACTTAAGTCCAAGCCCTTGAGTGCTGCAGAGGCAGCCAATCTACTTGTTCAATCACCATCGACCAGTGATGTTGGCTCATCGCAAGAAAGCAGCAGCAATGTCCCTCAATCAACACAGGTTGTTGTAGCTCATCTGACGAGTGTTGAACAACCACAGCCGCAACAACAATCACATGTGCAAGTACAAGCCCAAGTACATGTGGAAGGAGAGGCAGCGCAAGGAGATGCGCAAGCAGAGGTGCATGGAGGGTCACAAGTGCCCACAATAGTTGTTCCTCCCGAAGTAGGGGCACATCAGGAAATCGACAATCAAGGCGAGGTATCATTTGAGGAAGCCACTCCTCCTGATGATCATTCATTGTCTTCCACACCCCTAGCAAGGAAGAGATCAAGGGTGGTGTCTACATCTTCTTCAAGCACACCTCCTTCTGATGATATGGATCAAACTTGGGAACCAGCACCACTGCCGTCTGACAGTGAGGCACACCATGATCTGACAAAGGTAGTTAAGCGTAAAAGGAAGCTCGTCCAAAGTCTCAGAGTTATGGAGTGTGATGAGGCTCAACAAGAAGTGGCGGATACTGCTGCTGATGAAGACTCTGACAACGACGACCCAGTCATCATAAAGGTCACTGCAGCCCCAGCGGGCATGCAGCAAACAGACATTTTGACCCTAGCCCGAAGAGCTGCTGAGCGTGATGATGATGATGTTGTCGATGAGAAGGCAGTGGAAACACCACAATCATTGGAGTTAAGTAGTACACCAACTCGTCCCGCTTCCATATTTCTTTCTGGCAAGAAGGGACCTCCATCCACCTCGACCTTAATTAGTGGCGGTGAAAGTGCACAACGTACAAAAGTTGGGCAATCCAGATCCTCCACTTCAACTGGCATTAGCTTCATGACCACCACCACCAGTATCGCCGCCTCCTCCACGCCCCACAGACACTTCAAGTTCCCAGTTTGGGACTTCTTTACTGTTTGTCAAAAAAATCCAAAGTTTGCCATTTGTACCCTTTGTAAGCTTGCAGTTAGTCGTGGTAAGTCAGGTACCAACTATGGTACCGGAGGCCAGAGAGGTCATCTTAGGAGACAGCACACTGTCCAATGGTTTGCGCACCTAGATGCGATCAAGGAAGCCCGAATTCAAGAAAACGTTGATGTTGCATCTGATGATGACGAGGAGGAAGAAGACGTGTCAAACACTTCCCTTACACCCAGTACCCCTGTCAGCAGCACACCCAATGTGAGGCACACTAAGAGTGTTGGAGCGAGTGAGACACCAACGCACAAAAGTTCACCAGCGAGCAAAATTGGGTCAACGAAGTCATTATCAGCCCGTAAATGCTTGGTCCAGGGCAACATTAGAACCATGTTTTCTTCAGACGTGCCATATGAACGCAACCACCCACTGACGCGTCTGTATAACACTAAGCTGGCTTAAATGCTAGCTGTGGACCTTCTCCCTTTTTCTTTTGTAGAAGCGGTAGGTTTTCTAGAATTAGTGGCAACGCTCTGCCCTAAATGGAAGGTTCCTAGCCGGTTCTATTTTGCCAGAGTTGCGGTTCCAGCACTACATGAAGATGTGCTGGAGGCGATTGGGGCAGCTTTGCAGAAGAGTGCTGTTCACACAATACATCTGACAACAGACATGTGGACCAGTGGCGCAGGCGCTGGTTACATGTGCATCACTGCACACTGGGTCTCTTTTTCAGGTGTTAAAGCAAAGCTAAACGCAGGTGTTGACCCGGACCAAGTTTTCAAAGCTGCTCGGAAACATGCAACACTAGCCATGTTTGGCTTGGAGAAAAGTCACACATCCGAAAACATTTTGGACGAGTTTAACAAAAAGGTCTCGAAAATGCTATCCCCAAAAAAACGCTAGATTGGTTATGTTTCCACGGATAATGGCGCCAATGTAGTTAAGGCCATGTCGCTGGGTGGCTATTTCAGAGTGCCGTGTTTGGCGCACTGTATCAACCTGGTAGTTCAAAAATTCTTGAGTGATAGAGACAGTGCGGCGTTCGCGGTAATGGCCACCTGCCGCAAAATGTGCAACCATTTCAGCCATTCTTTTAAGGCCCGGAAGCATCTGAGGAGGCTGCTACTTGAACGTCGAATGCCAGTGAAAGCACTCATCCAGGAGGTGGCAACACGTTGGAACTCAACCTTCTACATGCTTGAGCGTCTGTATGAGCAGTATACGGTACTCGATCACTATTTCTTAACAGAGGGTACATCTCAGAAGGAGGACCTGCGGATGGCTGCGGCGCAATGGTACATAGTTAAAAGCCTGACAGACATGCTTCGTCCTTTTGAGTTCTTCACGCGTGCAGTCAGCCAGGAGGACTGTAATTTGGGAAAAGCTATCCCATTGTTGTGCATGCTGGAGCACCAACTGATGGCGGTGTCTTCTGAGTTTGAAAAAGATGTAAAAAACAAAGACCCTTTTATTTTGTCTGAGAAAATATTAGAGCGCCTACGTGGTGATGAACGTCTTCAGAAGATCAAGTCAGAACAGCATTACATTTGTGCTACTATTCTGGATCCACGCTACAAAAAGGCGCTGGCAGGCGAAGCATTCTTTCCTTTTACTGATGAAGATGTTCAAAAGTACAAACATTGGCTAGCCTGGTCAGCCAAGAGGTTTGAAAAAGAACGGCAGGTTATTGAAGGAGAAGGCAGTACATCAGCATCAGCAGGCCATCCCCAGTCACGAGAATCCACTTCTGCAACTGTGGCTGGGGCACAAGTGACCTCTCAGCCGTTAAAGACACCGGCAACTGGATCATCTGCACCACACACAACAGTAACAGTGGCTGCTGTAGAGGATTGGCTAAGTTTGCTTGGGTATGGTTCTCGAAAAAAAGTCACAGGCACAGCAAAAAGTAAGCAAAGTGGAGGAACCGCTGATGACCTTGAGTCGATGGTGCAGGACTATCTGAATGACTCAACAGAGGTCTTTCTTAATGATGAGCCATTGCAGTATTGGCATGGCAAAAAACAATTGTGGCCACAGCTCTCCAACCTGGCTATAAACTACTTGTCTTGCCCACTCGCAAGTGTGTCTTCTGAACGTGTTTTCAGTGCTGCTGGTGGCATTGTAACTCCCAAACGGAGCCGCCTCTCGCCCAAAAATGTGGAGAGGCTAACAATGATCAAGATGAATCAGCACCTCATACCACCAGATTACAAAGTACGAGAAAGCACGCCGCATGAAGACGACGAGGACAGCAACGTAGATGAGGGAATTTGTTCTCTGTTCGGTGACGCTGACCTCATCCTGCCTGAATTCGCAGAGTATGATGACGAACTCTTATTCTTATTCCCTGACAGCGAGCCCTGAAAATGAGACAATGAATCAATAACTTTCTTTTTCGTCCTTATTCACTTTTATTCCTGTGTGTCTGTCTTTCTTTGTTTTGCACAGTTAATTTAATTCAAACTTTAATCACCTAACCACAAAAACAAGCCCATCAGCAGAACTGTCTTCACTTGTTTGCTTATTGATTTGAAGGTGCCGCAGTCTACATTCCTCAGGTTCACAAGTTCAGAAGAACATGCTCCTCTATCCTCCTCCTCCAGACTGCGATTTCCCTCAAAGCAGAGTGCTGGATTACGCCCAATGAAGAAAGACTCAGCACTTGTGGGGGTGTTCTACTTCTTTGCGGGTGAGTTGACGGCTTTGGGCCCATTGCTGTCAAGCTCTAATAATGGATAAAAGTGTTTTGGACCAAATATGAGGTGGAAATTTCTTGCCGTTTTTGCTGACTTGCTTGCCTTTGAGGTGCTCTTTGGCAGGGTTCCGGGTGTTTGTGGGTGAGTTTTGGGGTCTGGGAGCACTGCTGCGACAGTCTCATCTTGATTGCATTTGCTTTTCAGGAAATCCGTGGTGGGAAACAGGAGTTATGATGATTGGTGACCTAGCTGCACAGCGCGTTTGGACGGAAGGCCGAAAGATATTGTAAGTATGAGATTTCGCTTTTTTGCTGTTTGGGGGTGTTGTCACGTGCTTTTTTGCGGGTGGGTTGGCGGGTCTTGGCTGGGGCATTCCTGGGAAGGTCTAATACCGGATATAAGTGTTTTGGACAAAAACCTTAAGGAAAAGTGTTTTTTTTGCTATTTCTTCTGACATCTTGCTCAATGTAGCGTTTTGGGGGGCTTCCTGCTGTTCGTGGGTGGGTTGCGGCCGGGGTCTCTGTCGAAGCACTGCTGCGACAGTCTAATCTTGATTGCATTTGCTTTCCAGGAAATCCGTGGTGGAAAACAGGAGTTATGATGATCACCTAGCTGCACAGCGCGTTTGGACCGAAGGCCGAGAGATATAGTAAGTATGAGATTTATCTTTTTCGCTGTTTGGGGGGGTTGTCGCGTGCTTTTTTGCGGGTGGGTTGGCGGGTCTTGGCTGGGGCATTCCTGGGAAGGTCTAATACCGGATAGAAGTGTTTTGGACAAAAACCTTAAGGAAAAGCGTTTTTTTTGCTATTTCTTCTGACATCTTGCTCAATGTAGCGTTTTGGGGGGCTTCCTGCTGTTCGTGGGTGGGTTGCGGCCGGGGTCTTTGTCGAAGCACTGCTGCGACAGTCTAATCTTGATTGCATTTGCTTTCCAGGAAATCCGTGGTGGAAAACAGGAGTTATGATGATGACCTAGCTGCACAGCGCGTTTGGACCGAAGGCCGAGAGATATAGTAAGTATGAGATTTATCTTTTTTGCTGTTTGGGGGGGTTGTCGCGTGCTTTTTTGCGGGTGGGTTGGCGGGTCTTGGCTGGGGCATTCCTGGGAAGGTCTAATACCGGATAGAAGTGTTTTGGACAAAGACCTTAAGGAAAAGCGTTTTTTTTGCTATTTCTTCTGACATCTTGCTCAATGTAGCGTTTTGGGGGGCTTCCTGCTGTTCGTGGGTGGGTTGCGGCCGGGGTCTCTGTCGAAGCACTGCTGCGACAGTCTAATCTTGATTGCATTTGCTTTTCAGGAAATCCGTGGTGGAAAACAGGAGTTATGATGATGACCTAGCTGCACAGCGCGTTTGGACCGAAGGCCGAGAGATATAGTAAGTATGAGATTTATCTTTTTCGCTGTTTGGGGGGGTTGTCGCGTGCTTTTTTGCGGGTGGGTTGGCGGGTCTTGGCTGGGGCATTCCTGGGAAGGTCTAATACCGGATAGAAGTGTTTTGGACAAAAACCTTAAGGAAAAGCGTTTTTTTTGCTATTTCTTCTGACATCTTGCTCAATGTAGCGTTTTGGGGGGCTTCCTGCTGTTCGTGGGTGGGTTGCGGCCGTGGTCTCTGTCGAAGCACTGCTGCGACAGTCTAATCTTGATTGCATTTGCTTTCCAGGAAATCCGTGGTGGAAAACAGGAGTTATGATGATCACCTAGCTGCACAGCGCGTTTGGACCGAAGGCCGAGAGATATAGTAAGTATGAGATTTATCTTTTTCGCTGTTTGGGGGGGTTGTCGCGTGCTTTTTTGCGGGTGGGTTGGCGGGTCTTGGCTGGGGCATTCCTGGGAAGGTCTAATACCGGATAGAAGTGTTTTGGACAAAAACCTTAAGGAAAAGCGTTTTTTTTGCTATTTCTTCTGACATCTTGCTCAATGTAGCGTTTTGGGGGGCTTCCTGCTGTTCGTGGGTGGGTTGCGGCCGGGGTCTTTGTCGAAGCACTGCTGCGACAGTCTAATCTTGATTGCATTTGCTTTCCAGGAAATCCGTGGTGGAAAACAGGAGTTATGATGATGACCTAGCTGCACAGCGCGTTTGGACCGAAGGCCGAGAGATATAGTAAGTATGAGATTTATCTTTTTTGCTGTTTGGGGGGGTTGTCGCGTGCTTTTTTGCGGGTGGGTTGGCGGGTCTTGGCTGGGGCATTCCTGGGAAGGTCTAATACCGGATAGAAGTGTTTTGGACAAAGACCTTAAGGAAAAGCGTTTTTTTTGCTATTTCTTCTGACATCTTGCTCAATGTAGCGTTTTGGGGGGCTTCCTGCTGTTCGTGGGTGGGTTGCGGCCGGGGTCTCTGTCGAAGCACTGCTGCGACAGTCTAATCTTGATTGCATTTGCTTTTCAGGAAATCCGTGGTGGAAAACAGGAGTTATGATGATGACCTAGCTGCACAGCGCGTTTGGACCGAAGGCCGAGAGATATAGTAAGTATGAGATTTATCTTTTTCGCTGTTTGGGGGGGTTGTCGCGTGCTTTTTTGCGGGTGGGTTGGCGGGTCTTGGCTGGGGCATTCCTGGGAAGGTCTAATACCGGATAGAAGTGTTTTGACAAAAACCTTAAGGAAAAGCGTTTTGTTTGCTATTTCTTCTGACATCTTGCTCAATGTAGCGTTTTGGGGGGCTTCCTGCTGTTCGTGGGTGGGTTGCGGCCGTGGTCTCTGTCGAAGCACTGCTGCGACAGTCTAATCTTGATTGCATTTGCTTTTCAGGAAATCCGTGGTGGAAAACAGGAGTTATGATGATGACCTAGCTGCACAGCGCGTTTGGACCGAAGGCCGAGAGATATAGTAAGGATGAGATTTATCTTTTTCGCTGTTTGGGGGGGTTGTCGCGTGCTTTTTTGCGGGTGGGTTGGCGGGTCTTGGCTGGGGCATTCCTGGGAAGGTCTAATACCGGATAGAAGTGTTTTGGACAAAAACCTTAAGGAAAAGCGTTTTTTTTGCTATTTCTTCTGACATCTTGCTCAATGTAGCGTTTTGGGGGGCTTCCTGCTGTTCGTGGGTGGGTTGCGGCCGGGGTCTCTGTCGAAGCACTGCTGCGACAGTCTAATCTTGATTGCATTTGCTTTCCAGGAAATCCGTGGTGGAAAACAGGAGTTATGATGATGACCTAGCTGCACAGCGCGTTTGGACCGAAGGCCGAGAGATATAGTAAGTATGAGATTTATCTTTTTCGCTGTTTGGGGGGGTTGTCGCGTGCTTTTTTGCGGGTGGGTTGGCGGGTCTTGGCTGGGGCATTCCTGGGAAGGTCTAATACCGGATAGAAGTGTTTTGGACAAAGACCTTAAGGAAAAGCGTTTTTTTTGCTATTTCTTCTGACATCTTGCTCAATGTAGCGTTTTGGGGGGCTTCCTGCTGTTCGTGGGTGGGTTGCGGCCGGGGTCTCTGTCGAAGCACTGCTGCGACAGTCTAATCTTGATTGCATTTGCTTTTCAGGAAATCCGTGGTGGAAAACAGGAGTTATGATGATGACCTAGCTGCACAGCGCGTTTGGACCGAAGGCCGAGAGATATAGTAAGTATGAGATTTATCTTTTTCGCTGTTTGGGGGGGTTGTCGCGTGCTTTTTTGCGGGTGGGTTGGCGGGTCTTGGCTGGGGCATTCCTGGGAAGGTCTAATACCGGATTGAAGGGTTTTGGACAAAAACCTTAAGGAAAAGCGTTTTTTTGCTATTTCTTCTGACATCTTGCTCAATGTAGCGTTTTGGGGGGCTTCCTGCTGTTCGTGGGTGGGTTGCGGCCGGGGTCTCTGTCGAAGCACTGCTGCGACAGTCTAATCTTGATTGCATTTGCTTTCCAGGAAATCCGTGGTGGAAAACAGGAGTTATGATGATCACCTAGCTGCACAGCGCGTTTGGACCGAAGGCCGAGAGATATAGTAAGTATGAGATTTATCTTTTTCGCTGTTTGGGGGGGTTGTCGCGTGCTTTTTTGCGGGTGGGTTGGCGGGTCTTGGCTGGGGCATTCCTGGGAAGGTCTAATACCGGATAGAAGTGTTTTGGACAAAAACCTTAAGGAAAAGCGTTTTTTTTGCTATTTCTTCTGACATCTTGCTCAATGTAGCGTTTTGGGGGGCTTCCTGCTGTTCGTGGGTGGGTTGCGGCCGGGGTCTTTGTCGAAGCACTGCTGCGACAGTCTAATCTTGATTGCATTTGCTTTCCAGGAAATCCGTGGTGGAAAACAGGAGTTATGATGATGACCTAGCTGCACAGCGCGTTTGGACCGAAGGCCGAGAGATATAGTAAGTATGAGATTTATCTTTTTCGCTGTTTGGGGGGGTTGTCGCGTGCTTTTTTGCGGGTGGGTTGGCGGGTCTTGGCTGGGGCATTCCTGGGAAGGTCTAATACCGGATAGAAGTGTTTTGGACAAAGACCTTAAGGAAAAGCGTTTTTTTTGCTATTTCTTCTGACATCTTGCTCAATGTAGCGTTTTGGGGGGCTTCCTGCTGTTCGTGGGTGGGTTGCGGCCGGGGTCTCTGTCGAAGCACTGCTGCGACAGTCTAATCTTGATTGCATTTGCTTTTCAGGAAATCCGTGGTGGAAAACAGGAGTTATGATGATGACCTAGCTGCACAGCGCGTTTGGACCGAAGGCCGAGAGATATAGTAAGTATGAGATTTATCTTTTTCGCTGTTTGGGGGGGTTGTCGCGTGCTTTTTTGCGGGTGGGTTGGCGGGTCTTGGCTGGGGCATTCCTGGGAAGGTCTAATACCGGATAGAAGTGTTTTGGACAAAAACCTTAAGGAAAAGCGTTTTTTTTGCTATTTCTTCTGACATCTTGCTCAATGTAGCGTTTTGGGGGGCTTCCTGCTGTTCGTGGGTGGGTTGCGGCCGTGGTCTCTGTCGAAGCACTGCTGCGACAGTCTAATCTTGATTGCATTTGCTTTCCAGGAAATCCGTGGTGGAAAACAGGAGTTATGATGATCACCTAGCTGCACAGCGCGTTTGGACCGAAGGCCGAGAGATATAGTAAGTATGAGATTTATCTTTTTCGCTGTTTGGGGGGGTTGTCGCGTGCTTTTTTGCGGGTGGGTTGGCGGGTCTTGGCTGGGGCATTCCTGGGAAGGTCTAATACCGGATAGAAGTGTTTTGGACAAAAACCTTAAGGAAAAGCGTTTTTTTTGCTATTTCTTCTGACATCTTGCTCAATGTAGCGTTTTGGGGGGCTTCCTGCTGTTCGTGGGTGGGTTGCGGCCGAGTTCTTTGTCGAAGCACTGCTGCGACAGTCTAATCTTGATTGCATTTGCTTTCCAGGAAATCCGTGGTGGAAAACAGGAGTTATGATGATGACCTAGCTGCACAGCGCGTTTGGACCGAAGGCCGAGAGATATAGTAAGTATGAGATTTATCTTTTTCGCTGTTTGGGGGGGTTGTCGCGTGCTTTTTTGCGGGTGGGTTGGCGGGTCTTGGCTGGGGCATTCCTGGGAAGGTCTAATACCGGATAGAAGTGTTTTGGACAAAGACCTTAAGGAAAAGCGTTTTTTTTTGCTATTTCTTCTGACATCTTGCTCAATGTAGCGTTTTGGGGGGCTTCCTGCTGTTCGTGGGTGGGTTGCGGCCGGGGTCTCTGTCGAAGCACTGCTGCGACAGTCTAATCTTGATTGCATTTGCTTTTCAGGAAATCCGTGGTGGAAAACAGGAGTTATGATGATGACCTAGCTGCACAGCGCGTTTGGACCGAAGGCCGAGAGATATAGTAAGTATGAGATTTATCTTTTTCGCTGTTTGGGGGGGTTGTCGCGTGCTTTTTTGCGGGTGGGTTGGCGGGTCTTGGCTGGGGCATTCCTGGGAAGGTCTAATACCGGATAGAAGTGTTTTGACAAAAACCTTAAGGAAAAGCGTTTTTTTTGCTATTTCTTCTGACATCTTGCTCAATGTAGCGTTTTGGGGGGCTTCCTGCTGTTCGTGGGTGGGTTGCGGCCGTGGTCTCTGTCGAAGCACTGCTGCGACAGTCTAATCTTGATTGCATTTGCTTTTCAGGAAATCCGTGGTGGAAAACAGGAGTTATGATGATGACCTAGCTGCACAGCGCGTTTGGACCGAAGGCCGAGAGATATAGTAAGTATGAGATTTATCTTTTTCGCTGTTTGGGGGGGTTGTCGCGTGCTTTTTTGCGGGTGGGTTGGCGGGTCTTGGCTGGGGCATTCCTGGGAAGGTCTAATACCGGATAGAAGTGTTTTGGACAAAAACCTTAAGGAAAAGCGTTTTTTTTGCTATTTCTTCTGACATCTTGCTCAATGTAGCGTTTTGGGGGGCTTCCTGCTGTTCGTGGGTGGGTTGCGGCCGGGGTCTCTGTCGAAGCACTGCTGCGACAGTCTAATCTTGATTGCATTTGCTTTCCAGGAAATCCGTGGTGGAAAACAGGAGTTATGATGATGACCTAGCTGCACAGCGCGTTTGGACCGAAGGCCGAGAGATATAGTAAGTATGAGATTTATCTTTTTCGCTGTTTGGGGGGGTTGTCGCGTGCTTTTTTGCGGGTGGGTTGGCGGGTCTTGGCTGGGGCATTCCTGGGAAGGTCTAATACCGGATAGAAGTGTTTTGGACAAAGACCTTAAGGAAAAGCGTTTTTTTTGCTATTTCTTCTGACATCTTGCTCAATGTAGCGTTTTGGGGGGCTTCCTGCTGTTCGTGGGTGGGTTGCGGCCGGGGTCTCTGTCGAAGCACTGCTGCGACAGTCTAATCTTGATTGCATTTGCTTTTCAGGAAATCCGTGGTGGAAAACAGGAGTTATGATGATGACCTAGCTGCACAGCGCGTTTGGACCGAAGGCCGAGAGATATAGTAAGTATGAGATTTATCTTTTTCGCTGTTTGGGGGGGTTGTCGCGTGCTTTTTTGCGGGTGGGTTGGCGGGTCTTGGCTGGGGCATTCCTGGGAAGGTCTAATACCGGATAGAAGGGTTTTGGACAAAAACCTTAAGGAAAAGCGTTTTTTTTGCTATTTCTTCTGACATCTTGCTCAATGTAGCGTTTTGGGGGGCTTCCTGCTGTTCGTGGGTGGGTTGCGGCCGTGGTCTCTGTCGAAGCACTGCTGCGACAGTCTAATCTTGATTGCATTTGCTTTTCAGGAAATCCGTGGTGGAAAACAGGAGTTATGATGATGACCTAGCTGCACAGGGCGTTTGGACCGAAGGCCGAGAGATATAGTAAGTATGAGATTTATCTTTTTCGCTGTTTGGGGGGGTTGTCGCGTGCTTTTTTGCGGGTGGGTTGGCGGGTCTTGGCTGGGGCATTCCTGGGAAGGTCTAATACCGGATAGAAGTGTTTTGGACAAAAACCTTAAGGAAAAGCGTTTTTTTTGCTATTTCTTCTGACATCTTGCTCAATGTAGCGTTTTGGGGGGCTTCCTGCTGTTCGTGGGTGGGTTGCGGCCGTGGTCTCTGTCGAAGCACTGCTGCGACAGTCTAATCTTGATTGCATTTGCTTTTCAGGAAATCCGTGGTGGAAAACAGGAGTTATGATGATGACCTAGCTGCACAGCGCGTTTGGACCGAAGGCCGAGAGATATAGTAAGTATGAGATTTATCTTTTTCGCTGTTTGGGGGTGTTGTCGCGTGCTTTTTTGCGGGTGGGTTGGCGGGTCTTGGCTGGGGCATTCCTGGGAAGGTCTAATAACGGATAGAAGTGTTTTGGACAAAATCCATAAGGAAACACCTTTTGGCACTTTTTGTACGTTAGGGTTCGTTAGGGTTAGCCCTAGCAGCAGGATTGCATGTGTTTCGGGGTGTTCTATTGCAACGCAGTTCTGGGGTTTTAGAGCACTGTTGGAGCGATGCTGGCTATGGATACTTTTGCTTGCTTGCAACTTGCAAGTGGTTTGAATACAATCCACGGTCGGTAAGGGTGTATTTGGGCCTACTGTTACTTTCAAAGTACGTTTTGTCACCATTTTTCTGCTAGGCATCGTTTTTGGAGATCTGATTGGGGGTCTTCTACATTTTTGCGACTGGCTTTAGTAAGGGTCTTGGTGGGAGCATTGCTGGGAAGGTCAAATTGTGTTCTAAAACACAGTTTACAGTACACCTACCTTGAGGGGAAAGATCCGCTATAATATTTTGGCCATACTTATTTATCCTTAAAAAGGTGACTCAGACAGAGCACGCAATTTCAAAAATATTGTACTGTCTATTAGGGAAATCAAAGTGTGACTTTTTGCACCACACAGCGTACATACCTTTTATTTATTTATCAGTGGTATTGTAATAGCACTTCCTGTTTTCCGTTCAATAATTACAGGCCGGGTTTCAGTCAACATCCGCCAGGCAGGCAGTGGACACGGTGTCTTCTGTCAGTGGTCACCAACATTGATGGACGAAGCGTCAGCTGGAATGGAGGAGTGCCGCTAATAAGAGGAATTGTTTGCTGCATGCAACTTACTTACCAAATTCAACAGGACAACTCCAACAACATACAGAATACAGATACAGTATCCATTGTTTTCTTCTATGAGTGTGACTGCATGTGCTTAGCTTTAGTTTGTACCAAAAGATTTCTTTATCTTCAATTATTGTTTGTCCAGGCTGTGCATTTTTTTTCTTCTCTCCACAAAACCTACCCAAAAAGAAACCCCCATTCCCATCCATTTTCCAAACCCTAACCCTCTTCCCCCGGGCTGTGTTGTTTTGCTTGATGTCTGACTAAAATGACATCAATAATTCCACACACTTGCTGGGGAGGATAAGGTCATAGCAACAGGCTGGCGAAGGAATACGAGGATATCTTCTAGACTTACTCAGCTTCAGTACTATTTCTTCTAGTAGTAGGAGCCAATGTCAAATAAATTCAACGCAAGTACTAGTTATACTTGCAAGCAAATACTTTACCATTTGTTAGGCTACATTATGGCACTGTTCTAGTGTACTGTCACCTGCTATATTCTCGATCGTACCGTAACTGTTGTAATGCTACAGTAAGGACAAACCAGGAAACGTTTTCTTTTTTTCCATAGGCATGCAACTGCCACTGTGTCACACCACTAGTACCACCGCAATGAGGAAATTTCACCCGCCCAGGATTGCCAACGTTAATCCCCATTTCACGTGGAGCCAGCCCTGGGCCTAGCCCTAATTTCTAACACAAATTACAGGTAAGATAAGCGTTTGGTGGGAGGTAGTATAATGGAGTGTTAGGACTAGACGAGAGATTGACGGTAGTACTACTAAAGTCCTACGACTGTTCAGGAAAACAAACTTACTGTTACACCCCCGTCCCCCACCCACCAGACTGAAAAGCAGTAAAAAACAGGTATGGTCAGATAAAGTTCAAAAAAGTATATTTATGTAGCCCTAACAAAATAATCTCCCTCAAGACCCTCCCTAACCCCAACGATTGTCTTTGAAAAGTCCCAAAAAGAACCCAACTCCCAAATCCCACCCCCCAAAAGTCTCTAAAAAAAGGGCAAGGGACACTCCACTACTGGAGGGTGCTGGTGAATTTTGCGGCCAGGGCATCATACTCCTTGCGGAGGGTGGCAAGGTCGAAGCGGAGGCCCTCCACCAAGTTCTTGTACGTAAGGACCTCCTGCTCCAGGTAGGACATTCGGACTGGCGTGCCTTGCAGCTCCTGTGGGGGGCAGCTGGTCTTTCTGCTGCTTGGCGGTGGCGGTTGGCTTTCTTAGCCCGGCTCCGTACCGCTGGAGCACTGCGCATGCTGGCGGCCCGTGGGGTCACGGAGGAGGATGCAGCTGTCCCAGTCGAGGATGTTGTGGTGGTTGCACCGGTCGACTGCGTGTCCTCCTCCTCCTCCAGGGCCACCAGCCGCCGATATTCGGCGACAGTGGCATCCAGCCTCCGTTGCCGGGCCGGGCCATTCGAGCCTGCTCCCTCCGTGATGTTGATTTGGAAGGAGCAACTATATGAAGAAAGAAAGATATAGTCTGTAACCAATGCTCCTTAGCATTAATAACACAAAGTGAATGAGCCGAAAGTTGGGTCACAGTACAAGTAGCAAATTGAAAGCACAGTACATAACTATTGAGGACAGTATCTATGTAACCTCCCACTTCTGCATCCTTGCTCTAACATTAGTGGTAGTTTAATGAACAAATTCTACGACCACTATGGACTTCCATTACAGTCGACTATGACAGTACCCCAGTCTTATTCTTCTTCTTCTCTCTTGTTTAGGAAAATTGGTACGTTATCTTATGCAAGCCGGCAGAATGGCAGCACAGTGAACTTGCACCCGAGAAAAACAGTTGCACACCATGATGAGTGAGACACACTGGCGTTACTGTACCGGTCCAGTACATGCAGGTGGTGAAGCTATTACTTTTCTATTACGGGTGGCACTGAGAATACTCTGTTACAAGGGCTACTGCTTAATTAATTTACCTTTCACCCTACAGTGCAAATGAGTACTAGAAAAGGAAAATGAAGAAGCTAAATAATTTGATTATCTATCACTTCACATGGGACGTATTTGATGACATATGGGATGACTTTAGGTGCTTTGCTTAATATTGAGTGAACAGTGATACACCCACACATGAATGACGTACTACAACTAAACTAAAGTTATTAAGAGAGGTACGGAGTGTCCACCGTAATAACCGGATATATGCTGTGCTTGCAGTTGCAATACAAAGTACTGCTACTATTCATGGTAGTATTGGACACATTTACAATTTCTTTTCCTTGCCTTCCCTACACTGGAACGGACGTGCGGGTGCGGTGGTACATGCTCTTCAAGGTAACACTTAGTTCATCCAGCGACCATCTACTCTCTCTAGATACACATGTGCTATCTAAGAGTCAGAGAATACCATGCTCCAGGCATCCATTCATTCAAAGTATACGCACACATACAGTTTCTGTTTCACCCACCCAGGCTGCTGTCCTTCCACCCATCCTTGCTTCATCATTGACCCAGCCATGCACCATACCATATTCTTTCCTTCCCAGCCACCTCGGGGGCCAAGCAAACACATATCGTTCTTCTTTGCCAGCCATCATAAAATTTCGCGTCCCACTTACTTACACCCTTCTTTCGCTTTTCGTTCATCCCATCCATCACATTCATCTAAGATCTTATTGGGATTCTTCTCACCCAAAACTTCACAGCTAAGTCGGAGTACATTTCGAGGAGGCTTCTACCTGGTTGATTTGTAATACACCTGTGCAGAAAGCACACTATGCAGTCTTCAATCTCAATAAGTAAGGAATATATAGCTTACCTGTTCCCGCCACCACCGTGGGAACCCCCACAGGACCGTCCGCCGGCTCTTGCACCGCCCCCTCCCCAGAGTCCTCCGAGTCCTCGCCCAACACCGCCACCTCCGCGCTGGCCCCGCCACCAGATGTTCCACCTACAAAGTACATTTAAGAATGTTAGAATACACCACTCACTACTATATAATATTTGGTCTAGGAGTAATAAAGAAATGTTAAAAAAACAGAATACAATGTAATAATTTGTGACTGTCTACTCTAAAGTAAAAATGTCCCTTTTTCCAGGGAAGGCTGTTGTCTTGCTGCACTTTTATGCACAACTGATGAATGCTTGCTTTTTATTTTTAACACGCACCACTTTTTCTCCTAACAGACAGAAGCTTGACTTCTAAGAACACGAGTCCAGGATCAAGTTCAAACCAGGTGAGAGCTCGGCTCGACCACAAGAAATGTGTCCAATTAATCGTCAGCACTAAGCACTTTTCCGTTTTCAGTTAAATAGTTTTATGACAAAGTTGATTTTAATAAATGTGTTTACCTTTAATAAAGCTATAAAACTTAAATAGACTCTGTGGTTTTTGGTCCTCCAGACTAGAGTGGATGAGCTAAAGGTTTTGGAATTTTTGCAAGCATGAGTGCCTCTGACACTTCTTGACTGTGACTCCGTACTCTTGTCCTGCGTAGGATAATCTAAAGATCATTGGGGATCAATCATCGGTGACTTCGGGAGCTAAATGACTCTGTCACACTATCTAGTCAGTAAGGAGACAGTGCATAGAGCTATTGCTGAATAGAATGGGAGTACAATGGAATTGCCAAATGTCCAATCTTAGTTAGCTACACAGACAGACTAATAAGAATAATCTAGTAATACCACATGGAGTCATATTCGAGGCAGGATAAGAATTTATATCCAGTCTACAAGAAGATCAAAGACGATTTAGAAAAAATCGAATGAGGAACGCTAGGAAAAAATAGGTACTCTTTATTAAAATTTAAACTTACTGGGGCCAGCAAAGGAGCCCTCGCCTGCCCGATCCTGGCCTGCATCCTCCTGAACAGCACCCTCCTCCTGTGTCCTCTTGCCCTTGGGGGGAGCTGATGTACAACATGAAAGAAAGAAAGACCAGAAAACATGGATGAGATTTGTCAACCAAATCAAACATTTCAAAAGAACAATAACAAAATATTTTGGAGAAATAGCAAATAGATAGACAACTATTCCACGGGATCTATCTCATGTGGTATACTACGTTATTCGTATTGCCTGATTTGCGGACCGTTGACTTAGAAAGTTCCTATGTAACTCAATAAACAGACTACTAAAGAGGTTTGCCTAGGCCTGGCAGGCAGCAGTCCGCAGCACGCGAAGTGACAGACAAAGTCCATCCTGCTTGCAGATCAGTGAATACTCAAACTATCAATCCACCGACCACCGCCACTATTTCTTCTTATAGCCATGTGTCTAAAGGAAGGACTGGACTTCAGTCTGTTGGGGCTGATTTAGAAGTCCCTTGCGGCTCATTTTCCTCCATTGTTGCATGACTTTTGTGACGCAGCGGCAGAACAAAAGACTCGCCATGGTGTTGGTGCGGCGTATATATGCATCACGTTGTAAAGCCCTGCGCCATCAGGGGGCGTTCCGGCGCAAGGGAGGGCGTACCTGCGCAGGAACGAATCCTAAAAGTGGCTGAGTGAAATCTACAAGATGTCAATCAGTCACTTTTAGGACAATGATGCATGACTCAAACCCTGCGCGCTTGAAGCCGACGTACGGCTTGATGCAGCATTGGGGAGATAGGGTACCCCAGAGCATTGCTGGAGCTGCGCCATCGTTGGCACGCAACTCCAGCAATGCGCCGCCTTTACGGCACAGATGCGTAAGGCTTCTGTGACATTTTGGGCAAATGGGTGGTGGTGGCATGGCACACAATTACTGCCGCACCCCTGCTACTTTGCAGGGATGCGCCGGTAATTGAAAATATGACCCTTAGTGTCTAGCATTACGCAGTTCTTATCTTTACACTACACTCATACATAATTTCTCAGGCCAATGAAATTAACACAAAATACAAAACAAATAAGCATAGTAGCAAGCAAGGCTACTGAGAAGGAGAGCAGTGCACCTGAAATGCATAGAAGATTTTGAAATATAATTTACCTACAATGTAATCGGCAGCATTATTGCTCTTGGTAAAGAACAAAGATTTGCAAATGACAGAGCCGGATAAAACAGAGTAGTGATGAATAGCTACTACTACTCACCAAGCCCGGGGACCTCTACGCCGAGCGCGTCCAGCAAGTCCCGCTCCCGGTCCATGACATCTGTCCAGCGGTGGGTGGCCTGGTTATATGTGCGCCGGACCCCAGAGAGCTTAAACATGGCCCGGCACATCTTCTCCCACCGCTTCCGGCGCTCCCGGATGCCATAGCCGGTTGCGATCTTGCCGCCTCCCAGGATCGTCTTGGGGAGGCGGCGCTGGACGTGTAAGATGAGTGCGGCCACCTCCTCCGCGCTAAAGATCTCCCGTGGCACCACTTGCTCCCCCCTCAAACACCCGCACGGGAGCCGGTCACGGGGTGCGGGACCCTTCCCCTTCTCAGGGTGCTTCCCGGCTCCCTTTACCATGGTCTGGGCAGAAATAAAGTTAAATGATAAAGAAGAAATAGAATAGTGAAGAAGAAAAGAAAAGAGTTTAAAAAAGTAGTTTAAAAGTAACTAAAAGCAGCAGAAAACACAAAAATATAGAGCTAGAAAAATAGAGGGATAGATTAATAAGTAAAATAGATCAAATAAACTTCAAACAAGCAAAGGATGCCAGAGATTCAGAGAGGATACAGAAAGCATGCCCAGAACCATAGCAATGAATGAGAAACAAGATGGCCGCGCCCGTTCCCGACCGCGTGGGTAAGTTCGCGCGAGATTTTCCTCGCGAGCACGCGCGAAATTGTACTAGCGAGCAGCACAGTTTCGAGATTACACATAGCGGCCGGAAACGGAATTACGTCACGCAAACAAGATGGCCGCGCCCGTGTACGACCGCTAGGGTAACTTGGCAAACGTATAGCTACAAGCGCCTCGCGAACACGCACAAAATCACGCGAACATACACGTCGCAAAGAAAAACTTAGTGTATTCGCAAGCATTCGCGGCTTCCGAAATCGATCTTGCACGGATTCGCGCCCCAAAAAACGCGCGAAATTGCAGAAAAAACGATTTTTGCTAAACTGAAAGCAATGAGCAGGTGCAAAAGTTCAAACTTAACATTAGTAACATTCACTCTAGTGCTTCCTGAGGGGCCCCTCCAGAGTTTGCAACTATTCTATGACCCTGCTATGACCCAAACAGCAGGCTCATAGAATAGCTACAAGTAGACCATAAAGGTCCTGGGAAAAAAAATTGCACTGCAACAGAAAGCAAATTACAGATAAGGAAGGAAGCAGGTGCCAGCCAGACTGGAACTTTCAAAATAACTGACACATTAATCAACCCCAAATTAATTCATGGCAGTTGAAGTAGGGGAGGTGTGCTTGCTTTTTTCAACCCCCATAAACTACAGTGATAAACAAACCTAATGGGTGGCAGTGAGGATGTACCAGAGGGTGGCATGGGTGTCCCAGAGGGTGGCAGTGGTGAAACAGAGGGTGCTGTGAACCTGTGATGATAAACCAGACGTAGAAACAACATAGTCGCGGCCGTTGCGAGCCGAAAAGTAAGTTCGCAATTGCGAAATTGTCCCAAAATCCGCGCAAACGCTCGCCAACACAAAAAACGGGAAAATCCGCAAATCCGCGAGAGTTCGCGTATTCTCGCGGATTGCGAATCCGTAAATACGCAAATTCGCGTACGCGAGATCCGCTAGATCCGCCCATGCTTATGCTCCAGGTTCTCCTGGCATGAGGGCATCCCTTTTACTGGAAGGCACAACAGGACAGCCTAGGCTCCCAACCTGGGGTCCCCTTATGGAACTCTCCAGGCCCTGTGACTGCGGTTGGGGCACCTCGGGACACCTCCCCGTCTCACTCCCTCCTGTAGATGGGATGTGAGGCCCTACAACCCTCTCACTATCCTGGGACCTAGCTGGGCTACTCCACACCTCTCCCGCCTCGCTGGGTCGGAAGATCCCTGCACCACTCCCTTCAGGATCACGCCCCCGAACTTCGGGTACGCTGCCACCATTAGAATTTCTTGGCACACTTAATTGTAAGGCTCTCCTCTCCATTTCTTTGAGCTGCAGCTCGTGCACCAACTTCCTTTCCTCCATAGCAAACTGCTTATCTTCCCTTTCTCTCTCCCTCTCGTGCTTTAGCTTGGCAAGCTCCAATCTCAATCGCCTCTCCTCCCTCCTGTCCTCATGCACCTTTGACGACGCACTCCTCCTAGATACACTACTGCCTGTCCCGGAACGTCTTCCCGGCAACACATTTCCACTCATCACAGTGTTCAGTAGGTCTAGTCCTTCTGGAGCGCCCGCCTCCCCTTGTGTGACCTGCCCCTCCTGTTCCCCATCCCCTCTCTTCTCTGGGTGGGCCCTTACCCATGCCCTCAAAGTGGTACGGAGCTCCTCCTTTGCGGCTCTCTGCCCAACCGGCACCCCCATCCCCTGACAAAATTCCCAAGGCTGTGCCCCTGTGTACTCTTCCAGGTTGGCCAGCTGGAACTCCATTTTGCCAGGTGGGGACCCAGATAAAATAAAGGGAAAGCACTAGGACGTAGGTAACAATTCTGGGTCAAACAGGTCTCTACACACAGGCTGTGGGGGCAATTACCTATGCTTGCAGGCACGATAGGTGTCCAGTCTAATTGCGGCGCACTCCGTCTCACTGGAGGGTACTGTATAGTTACAGGTCCTGAATCCCACCGCTCAGCATCAATGTAGGAACTGGGGTCGCCAGTTCCCCGGGGGTAGCCTGCCACGAGCAGGTAGGCACCCGAAAGCTTGGGTGTTAAGTGACTACACAGCAATCGCAACCACTGAGACAATAAAAGGTACGCAATGACTGACGCCACTCCAGTGTGTTTGATTAAAAATCAAATAACTTCTATATAAGATTAAGGTTCAGGAGTGGAAAATCACAGTATCAGTTACTCATCAAAACATTTCATTGGAGGGGAGAAAAGGGAGCAGTTCAATATTCAATATAGCATGTCGCAGTAAACATTTCATAGAATGATTAGTATTTCATTAGTTAACAATAACATTTCATGAGAGAATTAACATCTCATTACTTCACATTTTCCTATGGAAGAATAACCATTTAATTAAATGTAGAACAGTTAATTGACCAAGGTAAACCCTCGACCTGGCCACTCAACCCAGGATCTGCGCCCTGTGGCTGAGCCGGTGACGGAGGAGAGTCCTTCCTCCCTCCGCACCCCCTCCCAGAGTTCTGCACCCTCCCACCGGGAGAAGTACCCCTGGAAGTCAAACTGGTAGGGACCTTGGTTACAGGTACCCCACCCTCCAGGTTAGGCAACTCCTGAACCTGAAACCCCAGTCCAGGATCTAAACCCTGCGACTGGTCAGAACCCCGAACCACTGGAGCTCCGATTACTGATGCTCTGGGTTCTCCTGACACGAGGGGATCCCTTTAGTGGAAGGTACAACAGGACAGCCTAGGCTCCCAACCTGGGGTCCCCTTATGGAACTCCCCAGGCCCTGTGACTACGGTTGGGGCACCTCGGGACATCTCCCCGTCTCACTCCCTCCTGTAAATGGGATGTGAGGCCCTACAACCCTACAAGAGAGGGGCCCTTACACTCTCTCAGGGCCCTCCGATGATAGCAGGCTGTTCCCGGGCCTTCCGTGGCTTCCACGGCCCAGGAACCAATCAGTAGGCAGCGGAGGAGGGAGGGTAAGGTTAACTCTTTCACTAGATACCTGTAGGCCTTCAGGGATTGCAGCACTAAACAGGATTAAACATGTAATTAGTCAGAAGTAAACCTTTCCGTAATCCCTATGAGCCGGAATAAAGATTTCCTTCTGCAAAGATAAACATCTCCTTAGGCATTTAAACGTTTCACGACGCAGCTTTACTCCTTTCATTAGAAGAATAGACACTAGGTTACTCAGCGCTAAACATTTCCTGGAGTAGGGCTCAGGGAACTCTGCGTTAGGCAGGGTTAAAACATTTCCTCAGGGAACCTCATGCAGTCCCCAATCTTTTAGAATTCGGGCAACCTCTCATTACCAGAATACAACCGCTCATTAGGCCAGGGCGAACATTTCACTAGGCACTGGCAGATCACTGTCGTGGCAGGAGTAGAGAATACTTCCCTGAGCAGGAGTACAACATGTCGTAGCAGGTAAAACATTTAATTTCCTGGGAAAACCCTCTTCCCTAAGCAGGTTGAATTAACAGTCAAAAAGGCATTAACAGATCCCTAGCCAGGGGTTAACTCTTGATAAATTGAGGCCTTTGATCCGTGGGTCTCTGGACCTCTAACACAGCCCAATACCAGGCAACTTCTCCTTATGTAAGTATAACCCTCTCTTGATGGAAGGCAACCATTTCATTCGGGCTAGGAACACCATTCTCTCGGGCAGGGGTAAAACGTTCCACTCATCCGGAACAACCTTTTCGTGGGCATAAAACACTTTGGCCCCGCAACAGTACTCTTTTAGGACCTGCCTAGGGCAGGTAAGGCCAGCCAAACCCACTAAGCATTAACCCTCTATACCATGTAGGGGGCCAACGGGCCCAATCACCAGTTTTCCCTGAGGAGAGGGCGGTTTCGGGACCTCCTATGCACTCCTGCGGCCGCCCTCCTCCCCCTCGGGTTACCTTGGGATCTTCGGGCTTCCCTAGCCCCTTGCGGAGGTTTCTGGTGGGAGGGGCGGGCTCCGGCCCTCCCGGGGGCCTCACGCGGCCTGGGGAATCTCCTTCAGCCCCTTTGGGGCTGGCGCCGGCTGGTGGGGGGGCCCTTACACTCTCTCAGGGCCCTCCGATGATAGCAGGCTGTTCCCGGGCCTTCCGTGGCTTCCACGGCCTGGGAACAAATCAGTAGGCAGCGGAGGAGGGACAGGCCCCAGCGGCCAATGGCAGGGAAGCTCCTACAGGCGGGGGCACGGCCGATGACGCGGCGCCCCCGTCACGTGATGCTGGTATTCTTGCTTCAGGGCCTAACGCGGCCCGCTCCGATACTGCGGCGGCCCCCTCCTGACATCGTGTGGCTGCCGCGATGATTCTGGCAGTGGCGGGAAGGTCCTCCTGTCGAGCCGGGCCCTGGCGCACCGGGTAACAGTGCCTCTGCTTCGCTCTTCTTCCGGGCTGGGCACGGCCCACGGTGACAGGGCGGTGGTCCCCTCCTGGCGAAGGGGGGCCGCCGGGGGCAAATGACGACAGTGTTGGCGCCTCTGCAGGGCAGCGCCGGTGAGTCTCCGGGTTGTGGCGGTGAGTCACCCGCTCACAGGCAGCGCTTCGCGGGCAAGTACAGCACTCGGGGGCACAGCGCGCAAATGCTTTGGCGCTTGGCAATTACAGCGCTAGGAAGGCCACAGCACCCCTGACAGTGCAGCGCTTGGGGCAATTTCACAGCGCTTAGAGGCACAACAATTCTAGCAGTCCACAGCGCTTCTCATGGGCACCATAGGAGAGCGCTGATTAGGCAGGACAGTCAGATTTGCAGATCAGAGGAGACAGGAGAGGCCACCCGACAGTGGCAGATCAGCAAAGGGGGGTCCAGGTGGAGTCGGGGAGCGCAGGGGGTGACACAGCGCCAATACCTGGTTGTTCCCCAAGTAGTCCTGTGGTGATTAGAAGGTCTTCTTGGCGCTTGATGGTTTTTGCGCCCTTGTAAATATCAGTTTCTTGTTTCTTGTTTCTTGAAGGGGGGGTGAGTTGGGGGCTTGCAGGCAGGATTCCTCTGCAGGTCACTGTAGATGGTCCCTGGGTTCCCCTCCCGCCGGGCCAGATCAGTGGGTTAGTTCAGGGTACCTCACCCAACTTAAGAGGCAGCACCTAAGCCCTGTCACTCTCAGTGGCATAAGTCCCTGACTGGGCCCTACCGCCTAAATCTCCTGCATGGGTCCCCCAGGTCAGTGATGCCCCAACTGACTGGAAAGTTTCCCTCCCTTTCATTTTATAGGCCCAGGTCAGGTGACCACCCTCTAAAGTGGCAAAACTAAGCTACGCCCCTATTCTAGAAGGTGCCAGGATCTTCCCTACTCTAACTGTGGGCAGGCAAGGCAGGCTGGAATGGCAACAATGTTAGGAGTCCCTGCCAGCTCCTGGCAACTAGAATGCGCCTTAACAAGACCACACTGCAGTAACAGGGGCCTATGGCAGCCATGTTGAAGGTAGAGGGCACTTGCACCTAAATTGATTTCAACATTACTCAGGGCATTAATTAATTAATAATTAATTAATTAATAATTAACCTCCCAGGGCCTATACAACTACATTACAATGGGGGGACATCCTGGATTAGGGGAAGCAAAAAGCAAAAAAAATTCAGTGAAAAGGGCCAAGTCCAACAGTCACAGACCACAAACCCCAGGTGTATATGATGGATGGCGAAGGGCGTGGAAACGGAGAAGCGAGTTTGAGATTGATAAGACTGTTATCAAAATTACAGGAGTATACCTTCAGTATACGCCACATAAAAGGAGGTGTGAACTGCAGAGCGGACTGCCTGTCACGTCTACCCGTGAGTGATCCACCAGAAAATACGTTTGATGATACAGAGTGTGTCGTCGCATGGGTCGATGCAACAGAAATATGTAGTGGATCAATTACGGAAGAGGAATGGCTAACATGCTGAAATGATGACAAAGTAATGGAAAAAGTAATGAGTTACACTAGAACTAGTTGGCCGCCCATCAGAAACCTGCAAGGCGAGTTGAGGTGTTTCAAACAGATTGAAGATGAACTAACTATAGAAAATGGATTTCTGAAAAGATGCAAACTTTTTATACCACCAGCAAGCTTAAGATCCAAACTAGTAACTCTGGCACATAAGGGTCATCCAGGAAGCAGTGCAACAAGAAACATCTTGAAAATGCACTACTGGTGGCCTGGAATGGACAATGATGTATGTAACTTCATAGATAAATGTGAGCAATGTCTAAAAGCAGACAAGCATTGGAAGGTTGGTAAAGGAGAACTACAAATGGTAGAAATTCCAAATGGACCTTGGTCGAAAATTGCAATAGACTTTGCAGGACCATTCAACATATTGCAGGAGAATTGCAGATATATAATAGTATTAACAGACTATTACACGAAATGGGTGCATTACAAGTTTACAAAAAACGTGACCACAGACTGTGTAATACATTTCCTTTAAAAAGTTTTCGCAATAGAGGGTCAACCAAAAATCATTGTCTCTGATAATGGAACCCAACTAGTGTCGAAACAGATGACTGAATTTTTAGGTAAAATAGGCGTCAAACAAGAGAAGACGCCACTTTACAGTCCCAAAAGTAACGGCCAAGTGGAGAGAATGAACGAGTTTATAAAGGAGGGCATTCAACTGGCTATTGCATCCAAGATGAACGTCAAAGAATTCATAAGAGACAAGATAGATGCATACAATAAAACACCAAATGAAACAACTAAGCTTACTCCATTTTACTTGATGAGAGGAAGAAGCTGCAACAGTGACCTTACACCCAAATTTAAGGAATGGTAACAGGAAGAAGTGTCTACAGAATCAATAAGGGAGAGTGCAGTCAAGGTGAAAGAAAACTTGTGGGCAAACAAGTGAAGACCAAGAGGTATGCAGATGAGAACAACAAGGCCAAAGGCCAAAGAGAAGGAGATAATGAGAGGAGATTGGATACTAATAAAGAAGCCTTTCAAGGTCAACAAAGGAGAGTCTGTGTTTGGAAATCCAGAACAAGTATGTGAAACATCTAAAGGTGCTGTTTATGTAAATGGCAAAGGATGGCGCAGCAAAGATGATGTGGTCAAACTTAAAAAAGGACAAGAAAAAATCATAATGAGAGTGTGGTGTAGCGGTCTAGTTCTGCTGCTCGCGTCACGCGATGACGTCACCGGAAGTCCAGCGGCGGCCATGTTGTAGGCATTGGCGCGCGGACTCCGAGACGGATGCAAGCCAAGTCCGGCGCTCCCAGAGTGTTAATAATTAATAAATAAAATAGTAGCTGTTACCTCCATACAGCGTCTGTGTGTCATTGCCTGGACCTTGGGTGATATTTGCAACTTTACAATGGCGACGAGGTCATGAGGGTGCCATTCCATCCTGCAGAACACCCAGAACCCACACAGGGGCTGCACACAGCACCACCCAGACCGGGCACAACCACCAGCCGTACCACCACCGGGAGCGTGGCAGAGACGCCAGGAACGCAGCCACCCAGAGCGCTGCGCTGCTCCAGCACACCGGGGCCCCACCAGAGTTGTCGGGAAGGAGCCAAAGTTGCCCACAGCACAACCTACCGCGCTAGGGACGCAGGAAGCGGAGGACGCCGTTGAAGATTAAGTAAACTGGCGCACAGGGGCGAGGACCAAGGAGGGGCGGAGAATCAGTCCCAGGAGGACGAATGTACGCCGCAGCACCACACCTCCAGATAGAGCCGACAGCCCTGAACCACGTCCCATCGCCAACGGGAACATGTGCGCACAAACGTTTTCCTTGACGAACCCGCTGCCGTTCTTGCCCAAAGTAGGCGAGCCAGAGATGCCTTGGGAAGACTGGAAGCCTTACTTCCTGAACTACCTCTCTGCACTGGAGGAGGAAGGTGGGAGGCGTTCTCAAGCGCACGCCACAAGAAAATACTGCTGCACAACATAGGCCCAGCAGGGCAACGACAATATCTTCACCTAGTCAAGCAAGAAAGGCCAGCCAGAGACACAGATGTGTTTCAGCATGCCTTGGAGGATTTTGACACGCACCACCGACCAGTTGTTTGCACAGCCATAGACCGGTTCAATTTCTTCCAAAGAAAACAGTCGGTGGAAGAATATGTAGCGGCATTACAGAAATTAGCCATCACTGGCAAGTTCGGAGTGCTCCAGGAGGAACTAATCCGGGACCAGATAATCATGCATACGATCAACACATCCGTACAAGAAAAATTACGGGTGAGTGGCGATGCGCCCCTGAAAGAAGTAGTGGCATTGGTAAAGAAAGCAGAGATGTCCAAAAGGTGTGAGGAAGCAGCTAAACAAGAAAGCAACCAAGGGACAGCAGTGTGTAGAGTGATGGACAAGAGAACGACGGAAGCGAAACAACCGGCAGGACAATCAGGAGCACGCAATCAGAAAAGGTACACCCCTAAACCAAGCAAACCTCAGGAACGGAGGGGTTGGCACAAGAACATGTGCTATAGATGTGGTAGCAACGCACATGTGCCCAACGACAAGACTTGTCCGGCATTTGGAGCCAAATGCTCGTATTGTGGCATCTTTGGGCATTATGAGATGGTGTGCAGGAGGAAGACGTCCTGAAGCGAAGTCAAATATGTGGCACCAGAATCACACAAGGAGAACAAAGACGGGGAGACTGAGGAAGACGAGGAAGTCTTGATAGTAGGAGAGCAAGTCCTGGGCTTAGAGTGCACCACCGACAAGAAGCCCAAGTGCGAAATGGTCATAGGAGGGATACCAGTGACCATGGTAGCCGACTCAGGATCGCCCTACATGATCATTCATAGAAGCGTGTGGAAGAAGGATTTTGCACCTAGGATGGGCCTTCACCTGTTATCATCAGACATCCACCCAGTGACGTTCACTGGGGAACCCATTCCAATGGTGGGATACCGCCCGATGTCATTTGCATTCAAAGGCAGAACAACGGAAGGGAACTATACGTAGCCGAGAAAGGACCATCGGTGTTGGGCTGGAGAGACCAAGGAGCCTTGGGAATCAAATTAAACCCGGGAGGACACACGCAAGTCCTCATGACAATGGACGAGAAGATTCTCGGAGCGCTGAGATGGAGAGACGAATTCCCAGCTGTTTTTAGAGACACTATAGGCCGATTGGCGAAGTTCACACATAAAATCTGCTTGAAAGAAGGGGCACAACAGACGTGCCATAAAGTACGCAACATTCCGTTGAGGTGCAGGGCAGCCGTGCAGGAGGAGCTGCAGAGGTTGGAGGAGAATGGAGTAATTGAAGCGATTGACAGCGCAGAATGGCTAGCGCCATTGGTGGTCGCGCAGAAGCCAAACGGGAAAGTGAGGTTGCGCGTGGACCTTCGAGAACTAAATAAAAACATTGTTGTGGACAAGTTCCCACTCCCCAAGATCAACGAAATGCTGGCTAGAACTAAAGGTGCACGATGGTTTACCACAATAGACCTGACATCGGCCTATCATCAAGTGGTGTTACACAAGTCATGCAACTACCTCACGTCTTTTATCACACCATTCGGCTGTTATACATTTTTGAGGATGCCATTTGGATTGGCCTCAGCGGCCGCTGTATTTCAAAAACTGATGTACCGTCTCTTCCACAAGATAGAAGGCATCCAGTTCTTCCAAGATGACATTTTGGTAACGGGGACGACACGAGAAGTACACGACAGGAAAATGAGGATAGTGCTAGACACTCTAAGGCGGAACGGACTAACCGCCTAATGGGAAAAGTGCAAATTCGGAGTACATTCAGTTTCCTATTTGAGGCATGAAATCAGTGATCGAGGAATCGAACCGAAGGCTTCGAAAGTTTCAGCGATCAGAGATGCTCCCACGCCAGAGAACAAAGAGGACATTAGAACCTTCCTAGGGATGGCAGAGTTCTATAGTAAGTTCGTCCCCCACTTTGCCTCAAAAACTCATTACATGCGACAGATATTGAAGGATAAAATTACATTCAAGTGGTCGGAAGCGGAACAAAAGGAATTCGAAGAGATGAAACGCAACATCTGAGAAGCCATGCCGATACAGGGGTTTGATCAAGACGCCCTGACCGTATTGACCACGGACGCTAGCGATCGAGGGTTAGGCGCCGTGCTGATGCAAATGACAGCCGAGGGAGAAAGTACCATGATAAGTTTTGCGTCCAGAGCGTTGGCCCCCAATGAACAAAAGTTCAGCGTCATCGAGAAGGAAATGCTGGCGGCGGTATGGGCGATTGAGAGGTTCCGACAGTTTCTGTGGGGTGGAAAGTTTTTGCTACGCACTGACCACAAGCCCTTGGTGAAGGTGCTGACATTGAGTGGGCACGAACATGCAACACCAAGAATAGTGAGAATGACGTTGAGACTGCTTGACTACGTGTACGAGGTAGAGTACTTACCCGGCCACAAGAACAAGGTAGCGGGTTTTCTAAGTAGGGCGGCGCCCAAAGAAAGGGCTGAGGACCAAACCATCAGCGAATGGGAGGAGTATGCCATAGCCATGACAGGAGATCCGGAGAAGGCCATAAGTGCCCAAGAATGGGAAGTTGAGTATGCCAAGGACATGACACTCAATGCCGTGAAGTCATACGTGACCACAGGATGGCGGGACAAGAGGCTCATGGACAAGGATGTAAGACAATACTGGGAAGTCCGAGAGAAACTCTCTATCGGAGACAACCCATGTTTCCTGTTAAGGGGCTCCAAAGTGGTCCCCCCCCCAATCCCTGACAGAGCACCTGTTGACCATATGGCACGAAGGTCACCTTGGCATTGTAAAAATCAAATGGAGAATGAAGGAAGACTATTGGTGGCCAGGGATGGATCTACAGATTGAGAAACACGTCCGCGCATGTGAACAATGCAGCAATGCGGATAAGACCCAAAGAGTATTACAGCCTCCCTTAGGGAAGTATGACTGTCCAGAGAACCCATGGGAGGAAATATCCATAGACATTCTAGGGCCCATACTGGACGGACAGGGCACGCCTAAGTACATCACCTGTTACCATCGGACATCCACCCAGTGACGTTCACGGGGGAACCCATTCCAATGGTGGGATACCGCCCGATGTCATTTGCATTCAAAGGCAGAACAACGGAAGGGAAGCTATACGTAGCCGAGAAAGGACCATCCGTGTTGGGCTGGAGAGACCAAGGAGCCTTCGGAATCAAATTAAACCCGGGAGGACACACGCAAGTCCTCATGACAATGGACGAGAAGGTACTCGAAGTGGCCGGAAGTGGACGTGACAGATAACACTGAAACAGAGACCATACTGACCTTCCTAACAGACACCTTCATAAGGGAAGGAATGAATCCCCAAAGGGATACGGAGTGAGAATGGATCACAGTTCGACTCTGCCAAATGGGACGCATTCATGGAGAGGAACGGCATAGAGTAAGACACACACAAGTATATCACCCAGCGGGAAACGGCCTCGCCGAGATATTCAATAGGGTAATCATGGGGTCGGTCCAAGCAGCGATCAGTCAGGGCAAGGACTAGGAGAAGGAGCTCAAGAGACTGATGTGGGCATACCGCATAACACCCACCACCACGGGTTATAGCCCGTTCAGGATCCTTAGTGGGCGTGAGCCGTTCATGAAAGACTACGTTGCCTGGAAACACCTCACTATACAGAGCCACTGGTCACCTGCCGTAGTTCGGAAGAATTTGGAGAAAGCCCAGTGAGTATATACGGAAAAATACAACAGGAGACACAACGCCAAGGAAACCACTTTGGAGAGAGGGGAGTGGGTGAGAGTAAGACAGCCCACGATGAAGAAGAAGGGAGACAGCAAATTCACCCCCCTCTACAAGTCGTGGAACCATACAGCAGATCAGCTCTTCTCAGCGATGGGAAGATATGGTCTCAAGATCGGATGGCGGAGTGCAATGGCATTGAAAATTGGGACACCAGGAAGGAAAATGGGAAGATCACTCCGGAGAAGGAGGAGTCACCTAGGAGAGCAAGAAGAGAGATTTCGAGAGAAGTCAAGGCGCCACAGAGGAGCAAGGCGAACAAGCTTCCCCCGATCCGAAGAGAGCGGTGCAAGAAGAGGAGATCGAGGTAGTAGACATGGATGTGGTTGAAACACAGGACACTGAACGGAGTGAAAAATCTCCCCGCATGGGGAATTGCAGTACACAGACACGAAGGGGCAGGAAGATCAATCTCCCCAGAAGGTTCGAAGAATATGACATGGGATGCAAATAAGACTCTTACGGTTACATATTGTTATGTTGTGCAAAGGGGGGAGATGTGGTGTAGCGCTCTAGTTCTGCCGCTCACGTCACGCGATGACGTCACCGGAAGTCCGGCGGCGGCCATTTTCTAGGCATTGGCGCGCGGACTCCGAGACGGATGCAAGCCAAGTCCGGCGCTCCCGGAGTGTTAATAATGAATAAATAAAATAGTAGCTGTTACCTCCATACAGCGTCTGCTGTGTCATTGCCTGGACCTTGGGTGATATTTGCAACTTTACAGAGCGGAAAAGATGGTAATGAAAATGGTTTGGATTATAGCATTCTTGAATGGGAAGATGTGCTAGGAGATCAAAGCAATCAAGGAGGATATGACGGTTTCAATACATCCACCAGGGAGGATGAGAGTGTTGCGAGAGAGAGAGTGAGAAATGTCAGAACTGAAACAAGGTCACTTGATGGTAACCATCAAGAATCTGATTACATGGATCTGTGCACGAGAAGCGAAAATGTTATTGACAATAGACAATGTGCAGTACGCACTCAGACTAGATCTGGTAGAGAAATATGCTTGCCTAAATGATTTGAGAATTTTGTACTAGAATGATGTTCATTTATTGATTTGAGAAAGGGAGATGTTGAATCTGTAGTTCTTTTATTTACACTTTTGGGTATGGAGTGTGTTTTCTATGTCTACAGTTGCGCGTGCTGTGTGTTCTTACTCAGAACGCTGTAGAATGTATTTATATGATGTCACACTCACTGTTGGAGATTGCCGTTCTTATCTGCTGTGCGTTGACGCTTCTCCCCTGGCTTCCTGTGAGCCTTTATTATTTTAAAAATAAAGCCTTTTCTAATCTTCCTCCTGCGTCGGCCTGTCCTTTCAACACCCGTTAATGTATTATAGCATTCATGCAGCCCTCTGTCATTCCACAGCAATATCTGCCAACTGCCTTGGGTCCGTTTGATGCCTTACTCTAGTCCAGGTTTTCTTTCTTTGACTTCTGGGACTTGTAGTCCTGTTTTATAATGGTATAAACAAGACTGCAAGTACCGCAATTCAAAAGAAAGAAACCTGGACTGGCGCGGCACATCACGCATGGACCTGGGAATCTTGGCAAGGCTACGTTTTGGCCCCTGGGAAAATATTTGCAAGTCTCATGATACATGAGTAGCAATAAAATAGCACGGACCACGCTGTAGAGAGCCATCCGGGCTCTCACATACATTGTATCCTTACACGCACGCACGCACACGCAACCTTGGGGCGGGCTCGCCCCTCGGTATAAATAAACAAGCGGAAGACCGCTCGGGGTCTTTCCGGCTGAGTGCAAGCAAGTGTTGGTGTAGTTATTCAGTGCATATACATACACGTGGTAGGCCCAGCCTCACCACTCTACATTGGCGACGAGGCCGGTGTACCTGGACCCGCGTGTGTCTGCCTCGCGCGGCGGTGCCTGCCGCTGTGCTGCTCTGGCCCCGTGCGCCTGAGACCCGCCCACGCGTCTCCCGTGAGGGTGCGCCTTCGGCTGGCGGGACTCGGGACCGGCGGAAGCTGACGTGCGGCTGGGTGAAGGTCCTGCGGGTGAGTGCTCATCTGCCCCGCTTGCGCGGCCCCTGCCTTCCGCACTCCGCCTGCCACCGCGGAGGAGGCGCGCCTGCTGCCTGCAGGCCCGGCGAGCGCCACGTGACGACCCGCCCTGGGCCCGCCCTCGCTCTTCGGAGCTGCCGCGCATGAGGCGCCCTTGCAGAGGCGCGCGCTAGGCACGACGCCAGGCCCCTCCTGCTGTGCTCCTGCCCTCGTGGGGCGAAGGGACGTTCTCACGGACTGTGAGTCAATTAATGGGAACATTTGAAGGTGTCAACACGATCAAAAAAAAAAAAAAAATCAAATAAGGAAAAAGGCAACAAGCATTGGCACATGCAACAAGGCATCTCCATTCACATTGGCTCCCACAAGGCCGTGCATCATTGTCCTTGCCGCCACAGCTGGTCCCTGGGGTCCTATCCATCGCCACTGCTGACTCTTCCCGCGTCACGCCCTAAGGCGCCTCGAAACGCTGCGTGGCCTGCGCCCCTGCCCTGCGCCTCACGCCGCCGCCATCCCGGAAAGCACCAGCAAGGCCAGAGTGACGCCTCGCCATGAACAACGGCGCTCCAGGAGCGGTCCAAGACGGGGCTGGCCAGCCCCCCCAGCAGCAGCCAGCTGCGCCCGCCGCTCAACCACAGGCTCAAGCACAGGCCGGAGCAGGCGCCCCTGCAGGTCCTCACGCACCCGCGCCCCATGCGCATCAGCACGCC
This sequence comes from Lissotriton helveticus, assembly GCF_964261635.1. NCBI lineage: Eukaryota > Metazoa > Chordata > Amphibia > Caudata > Salamandridae > Lissotriton > Lissotriton helveticus. Next base: position 32,262,030 of record NC_136068.1, read on the forward strand.
GGCGTAGCACCCATACCGCCATTCAGCGAATCAGCAGACCCGGCAACGGCGGCCGTCCGCTGGAGAGCATGGGTCGGACGCCTCAATCTGTACTTCAGGGGCACAAGAGAAACCGACGGTACGGTGAAGAGGTCGCTCCTCATTCTCTATGGGGGTCAAGAGATCTATGACTTATTTGAATCGCTCCCGAACACTGGAGCCGAGGACAACTATGACGCCGCAGTCGCGGCCCTCAACGCGCACTTTGACCCTCAGTTGAACAATGATTTTGAAAAATTCAAATTCAAGCGCGCATGGCAGCTGGACTCCGAGTCAGTCGATATGTACTACACTCGACTCCGACGGCTCGCGAGCACGTGTCCCTTCATCAACCCTCGCGACGAAATCAGGGACCAGATCATCGTCGGCTGCAAATCTAAGTTGCTGAGAAAGCTGATCCTCCGACAGCCGGGGATCACCTTAGACGAGATCCTCATCCTGGCAAGGTCGCACGAGTTGTCGGATGCCCGGGCGGAGGAGATGGAGGTCGCGCTGCGCACCCCGGTGATCGCCCCGTCTGGGGCAAGGGCCCCGGCCATCAAGGAAGAGCGAGTGGAGGTGATCCAAAGAAGATTCCCGCCAGCAAGGCTGCGGGGTGGCCCGCCAAGGGACAGCCAGTGCGGGTACTGTGGTGTGGACCATCCTTCCACGGCCACGTGTGGTGCCAAAGGCAAGACGTGCCTCAAGTGTGGGCGCATGAATCACTTCGCTGCTGTCTGCCGGGGAGGGAAGTTCCGGGCAGCAGGCCCGCGCGCCAGAACAGTGACCCAACGAGTCCGACAGCTGTCTCTTGACCGGGAGAGACCCCCTCCCGACACGGAGGCTCAAGACCGCCGGCCCAGATATGAGGACGACGAAGACGATGAGGTGTATGTCATCTCCTACGTGAGCAGGGCATCCACGAAAAGGCGACCGCCTCCAATGTGTTCCGTCTCAGTGGACGGGACGAGTGTCAACGCGCTGATAGACACCGGGGCGTCCGTGAACGTCATGGACTCGGACCAGTATGAGCGCATGTCCCCAAAGCCGACGCTAGCACCGTCCGCGGCACGCATCTACACCTATGGCGGGACAGAGCCCATGCCTCTTCGTGGAGTGATTCAAACCACAGTAGTCAACGGGGAATATTCGACTGTGACCAGATTCCACATCACCGAGGGCAAGAAAGGCACCCTCCTGAGCTGCCACACAGCAGAGGATCTGGGACTGGTGTTTTTCGCCAACCAAGTACACCAGGCTCACGCTGACTTCATGTTAAAGGACTTCCCAGAACTGTTCAAAGGCCTCGGCAAGCTCAAGGGTAAAAAGTTTAAGCTACACATTGATGCGACGGTGAAACCTGTCGCTCTCAGACACCGGCGAGTACCGTTTAACCTCAGGCCCCAAGTTGAGGAAGAGCTTCGCAAGCTTGAGGAGTTGGGAGTGATCGAGAAAGTGTCGGGCCCGACACCCTGGGTCTCGCCCCTGGTGGTTGCCCCAAAACCGAAGCAGCCGGGAGCCATACGTCTGTGCGTGGACATGAGGCTCCCCAACACCGCTGTCAAGCGCGAACGACACATCACCCCCACTATGGACGATATTATAGCTGACCTCAACGGGGCGAAATGGTTTTCCAAATTAGACCTCAACTCCGGATATCACCAGCTGGAGCTAGAGCCGGCTAGCAGGTACATCACCACGTTTTCGACGCACGTGGGGCTGCGTCGCTACACTCGGCTCAGTTTTGGCGTCTCGTCGGCCGCCGAGGTCTTCCAGAACGCCATTCGCGAGGTGCTCTCCGGACTAAAAGGGGTGATCAACCTGAGTGATGACATCCTAGTTTACTCAACGACCCTAGAGGAGCATCACGCCAACTTGAGGGCGACTCTGCAGAGACTCGCCGATAGCGGCCTCACCCTCCACCGCGCTAAATGTGCCTTCTATCAGGAGTCAGTGGACTTCTTTGGATATATCTTTACGAGGGAAGGCCTTAAAGTCGACCCTAAGAAGGCCGAAGCCATCAAAGCGGCCAGCACGCCTAGAAGTCAAACAGAAGTCCGCAGTTTTCTGGGCATGGCCACGTACTGTGGCCGGTTTATCCCGAACCTGGCCGACTTAGCGGAGCCTCTCCGTGCCCTCACCCGTGCTGATCAGAAATGGGACTGGACTGCTGCTGCACACAAGGCGTTCCAGGCCGTCAAGGCCAGTCTGCTTGACAATACCGTCATGGCCTACTTCCAGCCACGGAGACGGACCGAGTTGATAGTCGATGCCAGCCCAGTGGGATTGGGAGCCGTGCTGCTGCAGGAGTATGGGCCGGAAGAGTGGAAGCCTGTCGCCTATGCCAGCAAGGCCCTGTCCGACACGGAGACCAGGTATGCCCAAATTGAAAGGGAGGCGCTGGCCATCAAGTGGGCATGCCAGCACTTTCACCTCTATCTCTGTGGACAGGACTTCACGGTGGTCACAGACCATAAACCCCTGTTGCCCCTCTTTGCGGGGACATCCCGGCTTGCTCCCCCACGCATCGAGAGGTGGGCTGTCCAGCTGCAGGGTTACCGGTTCAAGGTGGTGTTCAGGCCAGGAGCACACAACCCTGCCGACTACTTGTCGCGTCATCCGGATGTCACACCCCCACCGGCCCTCGATGCTGAAGGAGATGAAGTGGAGGAGATAGTGCACATGGTCACCCTAGCGGCGTGCCCCGAGAACATGTCGCTCCAGGAAATTAGCGACGCCACTGCGACGGACGAGACCCTGGCGAAGGTTAGGGAGGCACTCGAAGGAAATCGTTGGGCCCATTTCCTTGATGGCGCTTCGTGCCTCCGGCCGGAGGTGCGTCATGCCAGGCAGCAGCTGTGGCAGATACGGAGTGAACTTAGCGTCGGAGATGAGGGGGTGGTGCTGCGTGGGCACCTCATCGTCATGCCCGAAAGCCTCCAGCAACGAGCCCTGAGCCTGGCTCACGTGGGACACCAAGGGATGGCAAAGACCAAGGCCCGCCTGAGGAGCAAGGTGTGGTTTCCCGCGATGGACAGCCAGGTGGAAGCCATGATACAGGCCTGCCACGCATGCACGATCACGGGCGGAGACCCTGCCCCAGCGCCCGTGCTCACGGAAGAAGCGCCCCAGGCCCCGTGGGCTCAACTCAGCATAGACTTTGGCAGTTTTCCAGACGGGCGGCACATGCTAGTGCTGGTAGACTCTTTTTCCAAATTCCCAGTTGTGGAAGTCATCGCATCCACTGCGTTCCCGCAGGTCAAGAAAGTCCTAAACCGAGTGTTTGCTACGATGGGGCTTCCTGAAGAAATCAAGTCCGATAATGGGCCCCCCTTTCAAGGGAGAGAGTTTCAGGCTTACTTGGAGGCTCTCCGGATCAAACATCGGAAAATCACACCCCTGTGGCCTCAAGCCAACGGGGAAGTCGAGAGGTTGATGCGGACATTAAACAGAGCGCTGCGGATTGCGGTGGATAATGGCGAAGACCCGGAGGCCGCCCTGGACGACTTCCTTGGAGCCTATCGGCAGACACCCCACTCAACGACAAAGTGTGCTCCCTCTCATGTTCTGTTCAAGCGAGCTCCAAGGGATGGCATTCCCACTGTCAACACGTGGGTGCCGGGAGAAAGGGACGCTGAGGCCATACAGGCCCGGCGACAGGCCACCAACGTCAAAGCAAGCGCACATCGGCATGCCAAAGAACCAGCCCTCCGGCAGGGGGACACTGTCGTTGTCAAGGATCGCCATCCTGGGTGGAAGTTTCGGACTCCTTTTGAGCCAGAAGTGTGGACAGTGGAGCGAGTGCAAGGGACTATGATTACAGCTAGGAGGAATGGCCAAACCGTGACGAGGAATGCCTCATGTTTCAAGAAGGTACTGGACAATGTCAATGTGCGTCAACGGACCGAGGGAATGGAACATGGAGACCAAGAAAACATGGACTTTGATAATTGTTCTGATCCAACTCCTACTCTGCCGCGAATGGCCACCCCACCAAGGCCAGTGTCACCAGGCCCTGCGGCCGGGCGGAGTCAGCCAAGGGTCGAGGATGCGAGCGAGGGTCCGAGGACAACCCCGGCTGGGGTTGTCGAACTACCTCGGACCCAGGATCGTCGCTACAACCTGCGGCCCAATCCTAGGCCGAGTCAACGGTTGTTGGACTTTGCTTGTTCGTCTCCATGAGTAAGAGACTATGAATGTGCCTGCAGAAAGAGACTAAAATAAAGGAGGGATGTAGAGAGCCATCCGGGCTCTCACATACATTGTATCCTTACACGCACGCACGCACACGCAACCTTGGGGCGGGCTCGCCCCTCGGTATAAATAAACAAGCGGAAGACCGCTCGGGGTCTTTCCGGCTGAGTGCAAGCAAGTGTTGGTGTAGTTATTCAGTGCATATACATACACGTGGTAGGCCCAGCCTCACCACTCTACACACGCATGCTCGTCTCCAAATCTTTGAACAGGGTCCACACAAAATATCACAGAAACGTGATTTTAAAAGTGAAACTTGTTTTTTAAAAATAGCATTATTTCACCGGAATAAATGAACACGGGTTGGTCACTGCATTTTAAGTGACTTCAGGCGTGAATAATGGTCGTGTCAAGGTTCTTTGCCGAGGAAGCGAGCGCACAGCTCTCTTTACAAATGGCCGCTCTATTAGCAGACCCTTAGACGTCCATCATTTATGTCTATGACCCTGCCAACGCCCGTGTCCACTGCCTCGAGGCGCAAACGCAAACAACGCAACCCGGAAGGCGCGGCTTTATGGCCTTGTCCAATGACTTGGCAGGATTACATTAATGGGCGGGTCCTGATGGATCGGCAGGATAAACCGCCTCACCATTGGACGGCAGCACGCGTCGTCACAGAGCGATGCTCCAAGGGGGAGGAGGCAGGAAATGTCAGCTGGAAGCTGAGCGGGTGGAGAGCGGTGCAGCCCGAACCCCGGGAGGAGGGGCCCCGAGAGGTGAGGAGCCGGGACTGTGAGGTGCGCAGGCAGGAGCCAATGAGGGGCCAGGAGTCGGGGGTGGGCTTATGGGGAGAGAGGGACACAGCAGTAAATGGGGGCAGACGAGCCTGACAGCCAATAGCAGAGAAGTAACTAAGAGAGTGACAGCCGCCAATGGCTGGGAAGTAGTAAGTGGACCAATGAGGCTTGAGAGAAAAATCGGTCAAAAAACGGTCAATCAGGACAGTGGACCAATGAGGCTTGAGAGAAAAACGGTCACTCAGGACAATGGACCAATGAGGCTTGAGAAACAAAGCAATCAATCACGACAGTGGATCAATGACCCTAATGAGACACACAACCAATCCGGAGACAGAAAATTATTGTAACAAGAGGTCCCCAACAGTTCCTTTAAGTCAGAGGGGATCCATTGAGAGAAGATCTCAGCAGCCAGAGGGAGGATATTGTTCAACAGTCCTGCCAAGTGTCACGCATCACGCGTGACGCTAATGCATTTCGGTGGTGTGTCCCGCAACACCGCACTGAAATGCGTTGTCACGCATTTACCCACTCTCTGCTGACACACTGAAAGTTGGCTAAATTAACACCAGGGTGCTGATCAGATGACAGAGTGAGTTATCACGTTAGGAGACTCACCCTGCTGCCCAATTAAATTACCTGGAGAGGCAGGCGTCCGAGGCGCATGTCAGTCACCCCGGCCGTGCGGCTTAGTCCTGGGCTCACCACCGTGGCTAGCAGCCAGAGAGAGAGCAAGTTGAACTCCCGTCTCAACACACTCAGTAACTTACTAAGTAAGAAATGTAAGTACTTCTAATGCTCGTCACTTAACAGATTCTGTGTCTGAGAGGCAGGCTGCTCACAGTCACGTCGCTCATTGCTGCCAGTCTAAGACTAACTGTGTCATGTGTGTTGTACTGTCGTCGGCGGGCAAACCTATTGTGTTCGCACGGTGGTGTCTCTTGTTGTCTGTCACACAGAGCTGCACGCACTGTCCCACCAGATCAAAATGTGTTAGTCACTGAGTGACTCACACATTTGATCTGGTGTCACTTACAGTGCGCCGGTGCCCATGGTCATTGGTGGTGTTTTCTTTTGTCAGAAGGGCTCTCTCTCATCGGTCAGGAGGGAGCAATAGGGTTAGCACCCTTCCATTTCTGATTCTCTGTAGCAGTTTCAGAACGTCTTGGAGATTCTTGTTGCTCAAATGGCTGTCATTTATGATGTTAAGAAGTTTCCCTTGTCTTCATTGAATGATTTTTGCTTGCAAGAAAGTGTCACTCATTGTCGCTGAAATGTCACTCATAATTTAACTAAAATTATGGAAATGTCACACATAGCAATCAGAAACCTTGGCAGCTATGGTTCAACCATGGGAGAGACGGAGGAGTCACTGGTGGAAAGTGACTGTAGCTGGCAAGCAGGATAGTAGGGCAAGAAGGCTGGAGGGATATTCAGCCATAGGTGAGAAAGAGCTCAGTATAAGAAGAAGACGAACTTAAGAGGCAGTGGGAGGAAGCCAGCCTCAAGAGGGCGCAGCAGCTAAACGGGGGACAAAGAGGACAAGTCCACGCAGAGATCCGCAACTTATAACACTTGGATTTTAGGGAGTGAAAATTCAGTTTCAGGCCACCTATTTCTCTTTTTTTAACCAACAAGGAGGACAAAGTTCCTGTGCCAGGGTGCAAAAAGTTACCCATGCATTGTGGTGCAAAAAGTCACCCATACTTAAAAAAATGGAAGGAAAGGCAAGGAAAAGGAGAAAAGGGGATTCCTAGGTGTGAAGGACCCAAACTTATGAGAGGGAAAGACACTGTGTTTCCTCTGTTGCCCTCACACACCCCGAAGAGTGTCATGCTTCATCATCGGGCGTTTGCTCCTCGTAGGGCCGGCGCTGCAATTCCTTACGGGTCCCCCGAAGGGTCACTTTATCGGAGATCTTTTAGAGGAATGCCGGATGTTGCATGCGGGTGTGCGGGTTATGGGTCAAGAGCAGGGTAATGAAAATACGTGCCAGTGTGATAGATTAAAATTAAAGCAAGGGTAAACATGCAGCGATAGGTTTAAAAGTATACCCTTGGCAGTCAATACTGCTGAAAAATATTGACCCACGAGGCATATTTTGCCTAGGTGTCAATTATCAAGGTCAACATGTTTCGCGCTTTCCGTTGCCCATAGGTCGTTAGCGCTTCATCAGGACCGTCAAGTAAAAAATATATAAAGTGCACGTGATATAGTGAGTGTAAAAATTACCCTCTTGTCTCAATCAGGGCGGCGTAGGACCTGTATACCCTTATCATGGTCACAGCTAAATAGGTGGAAGCCACTCCTGAATGAAACCTAGGAAATTGAAAAAGGAAAAAGCAAAGTAATAAGACAGCATCGATGCCAACTTGATGCCGCAAAAATGTACCACAGTGTGTACATCAATTACACATAACCAATTATGTAGAAAGGCACACAAGACAGGTTATTCGTAACTGGTCAAAAAGGGGGGGGAGTTGTTTTATGAGGTTCTGGCCCCTCCCCTACATAATTATTGTATTGGAAAAGTGATCCTCAAACCTAGAGAGGTACATAATATATGCCCCATGTAACAAAGCACTTTATATATTTTTTACTTGACGGTCCTGACGAAGCGCTAACGACCTATGGGCAACGGAAAGCGCGAAACATGTTGACCTTGATAATTGACACCTAGGCAAAATATGCCTCGTGGGTCAATATTTTTCAGCAGTATTGACTGCCAAGGGTATACTTCTAAACCTATCGCTGCATGTTTACTCTTGCTTTAATTTTAATCTATCACACTGGCACGTATTTTCATTACCCTGCTCTTGACCCATAACCCGCACACCCGCACACCCGCATGCAACATCCGGCATTCCTCTAAAAGATCTCCGATAAAGTGACCCTTCGGGGGACCCGTAGGGAATTGCAGCGCCGGCCCTACGAGGAGCAAACGCCCGATGATGAAGCATGACACTCTTCGGGGTGTGTGAGGGCAACAGAGGAAACACAGTGTCTTTCCCTCTCATACGTTTGGGTCCTTCACACCTAGGAATCCCCTTTTCTCCTTTTCCTTGCCTTTCCTTCCATTTTTTTAAGTATGGGTGACTTTTTGCACCACAATGCATGGGTGACTTTTTGCACCCTGGCACAGGAACTTTGTCCTCCTTGTTGGTTAAACATTGAAATTAGGAGCACAGACACTGGACCTTCATTAGCTCCTTGGTCCCCCCCTCTCTTCTTTTGATAAATATATTTAGCACGGCTGTTTAGCCGAGGGACCGTTAATTTTATCCTTTCTTTTCTTTCTTTTCTTTTCATGAGGCACAGGAGACAGGATTACTTTATCAGTGGGATTTGGCTCCGCAGTACACCTGGACCTCATTGCCATTGCAGCAGTGGTTAATTGCCCCACTTTCGTAACTGTAGATGTGTGTAAGGCACGCGATAAATAACCCCTAAAGATAATAATATAACATTTATTATTTTTTAATTTTATGAAATTGCTTGAGTCCATTAGAGTGTTCACTATCAGGTAGCAGTGTCTCAGGACTATATTACTTATGGGACGAGGTGTGGTCCAGCTATGACATTAAGATAACTCCATTATGGTAAATCATATGGCGATGGAGGGCATTGTACGTAAATAATTTTTCTGTAAATTGCCTGCACATGACTGGGCATTTTTAGCGACAATTGCCGTTCCTTGATTATGTAGTGAGCCGTTGCGCTTGAGCGGGGGAGTAGTGTACCCGAGTGAAGCTCATGCGCGTTCACCTCCGGCGCTCACACATGCGCATTCAGTTGCTTCTCACTAGGATCCCCTCCCGGAAAAAGATACCGCCTCACACCTGACCCGGTCCATGTATTTAAACTAGCGGTTTTGCCGATTTTAGTTTCCTTTCGGCAGAAGCATGGTCTTGGGTAGGTTGCAAGGAGGCAGCACCCGCACTTATTTGTAAGTAATTTACAGATGTAATATTCTGCACTGTGAGCACTCGGCCCGGCACTTCTGACGATTGGCTAATGTGCCTCGATGCTCCTGTCTCTGTGTTTATTGTTTTCACAGCCCGGTAACTTGCGGGCATCCATAATTCTGACCACGTACGACTACTACACACAGTGCTTGGTGAGCAATTTCTTTGAGCACTTTTAATTTTACAGTTTGGACGCTTGTATTAAGTAAATAAACCAGGACGAAATGCTTTGTTACATGGGGCATATATTATGTACCTCTCTAAGTTTGAGGCTCACTTTTCCAATACAATAATTATGTAGGGGAGGGGCCAGAACCTCATAAAACAACCCCCCCCCCTTTTTGACCAGTTACGAATAACCTGTCTTGTGTGCCTTTCTACATAATTGGTTATGTGTAATTGATGTACACACTGTGGTACATTTTTGCGGCATCAAGTTGGCATCGATGCTGTCTTATTACTTTGCTTTTTCCTTTTTCAATTTCCTAGGTTTCATTCAGGAGTGGCTTCCACCTATTTAGCTGTGACCATGATAAGGGTATACAGGTCCTACGCTGCCCTGATTGAGACAAGAGGGTAATTTTTACACTCACTATATCACGTGCACTTTATATATTTTTTACTTGACGGTCCTGACGAAGCGCTAACGACCTATGGGCAACGGAAAGCGCGAAACATGTTGACCTTGATAATTGACACCTAGGCAAAATATGCCTCGTGGGTCAATATTTTTCAGCAGTATTGACTGCCAAGGGTATACTTTTAAACCTATCGCTGCATTTATACCCTTCCTTTAATTTTAATCTATCACACTGGCACGTATTTTCATTACCCTGCTCTTGACCCATAACCCGCACACCCACATGCAACATCCGGCATTCCTCTAAAAGATCTCCGATAAAGTGACCCTTCGGGGGACCCGTAGGGAATTGCAGCGCCGGCCCTACGAGGAGCAAACGCCAGATGATGAAGCATGACACACTTCGGGGTGTGTGAGGGCAACAGAGGAAACACAGTGTCTTTCCCTCTCATACGTTTGGGTCCTTCACACCTAGGAATCCCCTTTTTCTCCTTTTCCTTGCCTTTCCTTCCATTTTTTTCAGTATGGGTGACTTTTTGCACCACAATGCATGGGTGACTTTTTGCACCCTGGCACAGGAACTTTGTCCTCCTTGTTGGTTAAACATTGAAATTAGGAGCACGGACACTGGACCTTCATTAGCTCCTTGGTCCCCCCCCCTCTTTTCTTTTGATAAATACACCTATTTCTCTTGCCAAACACTTAAAATGTCAACAGTTTTTTTTAAACAGAGGAGCCATTTGGAAACGGGGGGTATACCAGCCAATTACAGAAAAATATAATAAAGTAAATTAATAAAAGCAAAACAATACAGGAGGGCCAATGAGAACAAAGAGAGACAACAACTAATATGGAGACAGTGAGGGCAGAGACATAAGAGAGACAGGAAAAGCTGAGCTATTGGGGAACCATGGATGCAACAATCAGAAATGAGAATTGAGCGATGGACGAAACAACTAATGGGGAGGCTGAAATGAGTTGTAGGTGATGAAAGGGTCTCATCACGGAAGTTAATATAGTACAACATTTCTTGGCATGTATACTACAGCAGCAGTCTATTTCTAGTGGTGGGTGTATACAGCACCCAACAAGATGAATATATATCTTTTAGCACATACATCCATTCGAGTAATGCTCCACACAGATGCTTAACAAGAACCAGCCAGCCACTACCCAACATAATCCCTCAATAAACATTACATTTATCCCCAAACCTTGCTAACAATATCCTGTATGACTGTCCATGAAACAATATGGAACACAACCAAATAAAATATCAATAGATCACTTTGATTTTTGTCAACAATACCGGAAACACAGAGTTCACCTAGATTCCGAAAGACTATTTGCAACCATAGAAATGATGTTAATTGACAATTCCGCTAGTAATCTGCAATTTCCACTGTCATCATGTATGCCGTTCTCTCAAAGAACCTTCCCCGGTTCTGTCACGAATCTGTAACTTTTCCAAGGTCCTTCCGCTGATTCACTGTGCCCTTTTCATTTATATAAGGCTGTTGTTCATATATCTAGTTTGTTCCACCATCTCCAGATGACATTAGCATTGAGCGAGCAGGATAAATTAGGGAAGGGCATTGTCTATAGTTAAGGTTATATTTGTGTCCATGAGTTAATGCTCTTCAAACTTGAATTTATGGTTCATTAATGCAAAACCTTTATTATTAGGGTGAGCCCTCTAAATAAATGTTGTAAGGTCAGACTGCAATGCTGACAGTGGTTCCAGTATAAAATGTGTACACAGGTTTTCAAAGTTTTGTAATATGAAGCTATGTATAATGCTCCCAGAATGCTCTCTAATTAGATGCAAATATTTGCAGAAGCCTGAAAGCAATATTGAGGATTCTTTGCTTTCAAATTAAATGTTCACAAAAAAATACAATTAGGAAAAAAACATTTTGCTAAACTACAGTAAAATTTTAGGTAGCATTTCTTTGAAGCATCATTTAGTAAAATGTGTTCATGTATGCTAGTATTTTTCAAAAATATTATTAATCGAAAATCGTTTTAACCAATTTCAATAAGATTATGGGAAACAAAAATAAACAGGCATTGGCGCACCAATACATCTGATATTAGTGGGTAGCCTTTTGTTTTTGTCGATGCATGACTTGTTCGCATGGTTTTTGTAAAACTTTATTGGTGTGGGAGCTCCTGGGCCCTCGCCATTATAACAAACATTGGCAAAAGAAAAATAGTTTTTGGTCTTAAAAAGTACACATTACCACAATAATTCCTGATGCTAAACAAAACTACTATATTCCCCCTCTGATTGAGCAGAGTGCTGTCCCTTACAGCGAAGCCAGCCGACAGGCAGAAAGAGAGAGAGAGACAGAATTTTAAGAAACACAAAAGGTCATGGTTAACGTCAGACCTAATTATGGGCCCTGACATTAAAGAAAGCCTCAAAGGTGCACCCATGGTATATGTCCTTGCATTAAGTGCAGATATACGGCTTTCATGAATTCACAAGAATTTACAGAAGTAGGCCAAGAAATAGTACTCCTAGAAAATATTTTTGAACTGCATTTTAGCATGAGCAAATATGCATGTGTAGATTTGCTCAGGCGAAAATCTGAGTGTTTGCAAGTTCACTTTCCCTCCAACATTTTTTTCCCAACCCTGGAAGAAGTTTTGCGTGTGTCATTATCCGGAGTAACATTTCAACCTTTCTCAGTTTGGGAAATGATTAGAGAAGAGTTGGCGAAAGCCCTTAAAACATGCAGGTTAGCAGGTTTGCATAGACTCAAAATGGCATTCCAACCCTGGAACTATTCCTTACCGCTACCTAAGCCCCAGTAGGTAGATCTGCGGAAACGTGGCAACATAAGGGAATTGCTAGTGTTCAAACCCTACTGTGGAATGAGCCCTGGCATAACCAGAGAGGTTATATCAGAGCTCTTATATAATGAGATTGCTGCGATAATTTGTTGCCGAATTGCATTGCACAAAAGGGACATGTGGATTTTGTAACAGCACAAGTAGATGAGTTGCAGCCATAGCGATAAGTCAGTGTCGAACCACACAGTTGATGACATGCATCAATTTTTTCCACACAACTGCAGCGAAGCGTTGGTTCAGAGTGCGAGGCGCTGGTTTCGAATGTGATGCACAACCGCTTCTCCCGCAGTAGGCGATGTGTCAATTCCGAAGGCGATGCGCTGGTTTCCGGAGGCTATGCGCTGGGCCAGCTCCATGCAACAACGCGGATGCGCTGGTTCTGACTCGCACAAAGGTGAAGATGCGCTGGCTCCGATGAGAATGTGTGGGTTCTGGTTGAAGCAGCACTTTATACCCACTTCCAAGGGCACCGGACTGGGTTCCCATCACTTGACAGGGCAAGACTTACAGCAAGCAACGTCCAGGTTCTGTAACAGGATGTCCCTGAGACTTTGAACAGAGGGCAACCAAGCAAGCCCTTAAAGTCACTCAGGGGTTCAAGTGATGCAGGTCCAGTCCTTCTCACCCAGGCTGGAGAACAGCAGGACAGCAAGGGAGCTAAGTAAGGCAAACGTCCAGCAAAATATAGCAGTCCAGCAGCGTGGTAGTACATCCAGCAGCACAGCAGTTCTGCTTCCTGGCAGAGAGGTCACAGGTCCAGAAGTGTATTGTCATGATGATGTCAAATGTCCAGTATTTATACCCAGTTGTGGCTTTGAAGTAGGGCACATTTCAAAGAAAGGTCTTTCAGGTGCACAGAGGTCGTTCCTTCCTGCCCTGTCCAGACTGTTTTGCTATATTATGTTAATAGTTTTGTACAGCGCACGAAAACCAAAAGGTGTCTTAGCGCTAGTGTCAAGTCTCACATGAGGCAGAACAAGTATGATTAGACCGCGGAGCAGAAAAGCCTAGATTTTAGTAGTTTCTTGAAGATTAGGTTGCCTTTGGAGATGATCAGGCATGGAGTTCCATCATTTAGATGAAGCATTGGAGAAACGTCTTCCATCCCAATGGGCTTTTTTGATTCTAGGAGTTCTCATTAGTCTGGCAGCACTAGACCGCAGGGTGCATGAAGGTAGGTACCACTTAATCGTTTCTTGAAAGAGACACAGAGTATGCAGCACTTTGTGTAGGGGCAGGACACAGCCTTTTCAGGTGTAAGTGTCACCTCCTCCCTTCCATCCTGCCTAGAATGGCCTATCAGGATATGGATGGCCCATCAAGTCACACCTAAGCGCTCCCTTTGTGTGTTGCTGTCTAGAAGGAATGTACAAAGCCCAGCTGTCACCCACCTAGACTTGTATTCAGAGACAAGCAGCAAGCATATAATGACTAAAGTAAGAAATTGCCAACTTTCTAAATGTGGCATTTTCAGACTTGCAACTTAAAATCCAACTTCACCATGAATTGTGATTCTAAATTATGAGCCAAGAGACGCCAAACGTGAAAAGTAGATCTCTTCACAATTGGGAATTACACTTAAAAGATGTAATAAGATAATCCCAATGTTATCCTATGGGAGAGATAGTTTTTGCAATAGTGAAAAATGAATTTGGGAGTTTTTCACTACCAGGACATGTAAAGTACATGTCCTGCCTTTTAAATACATTGCACCCTGCCCTCTGGGATGCCCAGGGACTAACTTAGGGGTGACTTATGTGTATAAAATGGGAAGGTTTAGGCCTGGCAAGAGGCTTATCTTAACAGATTGAAGTGTCAGTGTAACTGCACATACAGGCTGTGCTATGGCAGGCCTGAGCTATGGTTAGAAGTCTATTTAAGTGTGTATACAAATGACTGCTGCAGGCATTTATTTTAAAGTCCAGGGGCATATGTAATTCACTTTACTCTGGACTCATAAGTAAATTAAATATGCCAACTGAGTATAAGCCAATGTTATCACGTTTAGAGGAGAGAGTATATGCCTTCAGCTCTGGTTAGCAATGGTAAAGTGTGCAGAGTCCTAAGGCCAGCCAACATTATTTCAGAAAAAGTGGGGGAGGGAGGCAAAATGTTTGGTGGTGACCCTGCAGAGAGGGCAATTTTCCAACAGGTACCAAACAAGAATTATAGTTTAGAATTGGAACGTAAATATATATTGGCTGTTCTCATGGAGAGGAATGGAAAGAACGCTTCACTTAAGTCAATGCCTGTATACCATTCTGCATCTGTCTGGATCAGGAACAAAATGACTGCAGGATTCAATTCCATTGGCAAGATGGAATCACTATTTTGTTATTTTTTGTAAATTCTGCACAATTCTCCATTTACCATCCATTTAATTCCCACCAAGAGAGAGTTGCAAGGGCTATTGAGCATTTCCTAAAGGATTCCCTGTGCAATCATTTTTTTCAATTGTTGGCTTCTTTCTTTCCGCTGCTTCTATTGAAAATTTGTATTTTTTAGTTCTGGGGGACATTGCGTTTGGATTCACATTTATCTTGAAAGGCTTTACACTTTATAAAAATCCTATCTTTTTCAGTGAAATTCCATACCTCTTATTTGACAATATGTATTAAGTCATGAGGTAAATCATATTTAGTAAGACTGGAAACAACCAACCACTTGAATCATGCAATTTCATTTTGAACACTGAGTCTTCATCTTGGGTTTCAATTGTGCCACGATCCAGTGTGCAGTACATTACAGGGTTCATCTTGCAAAGCAAGTCTCAGCCTAAAAGTCTAACATGACTTGAATCACACAATATGAACTGAGTATTTTCCGATGGTGCTATTTTAATTGGAACATCTGCTGTAACCTGATTAGCAATTTATTACGGATCCCTACAACCTGGTCTTCTTTTCCCGAGAGGTAAGTTTGGGACTTTCACAGAATGAACTGTAGAACAGGTAAACCCGTACTAATCAAGAAAGACACGGGGTGGCCAATCACCCCGCCCTCAATTTATGGGCCACTTTGGTCAACATTCGGGACTGCTCCGTGTAAGAAATTCTTCTCCCCATATACGTACTATAACTGGGAATTATTTTCTAGAGAAAACTGACTGGAATTGTTAGACCTGGCATCGCCTAACTTTTTGCCTTCAATCCTGTTTTGCTGACCTCGTTTTTGCTGGCTTTTGAACTCTGCACACTTTGTCACTGCTAACCAGTGCTATAGTACTTGTGCTCTCTCATTAAAACATGGTAGAATTGGCTTATCATCAATTGGCATGCTTAATTTATTAGTAAGTCCCTAGTAAAGTCGGACTACCTGTGCCCAGGGCCTGTAAACTGAACGCATAGTGGGACTGCAGCACTGAGCGTGCCACCCGCTAAAGTAGCACTTCAAACATATCTCCTTCCTGCCACTGCAGAGCCTGTGTGTGCAGTAAAAAAACTGCCATTTTGAGCAAATAAACCTTTTGCCAGGCCCAAACCTTCCTTTTTAATAGCGGAAGCCAGTCGATAGACAGATAGATAAAATTGTAATTTAAAAAGAGGTCTGGGTTAACTACAGACCTAATTAGGGGCCCACTTCTAAAAACAAAGTCACAATAGTGTACCCATGGTATATGTCCTTGCATTAACCCCTTCCACGCAGGGTTAATTCCCCCGCGGTTCAGGGGGGAGGGGGGCCGCGCGCGGCGCCGTCGTTCTGCACAGTGGAGCTGTGCTCATGACGAGCTGAGCTTGTCATGACTCCGCCCACTCAATGGAACGCCCCGCACAGGAGGGGAATTAGCCCCGCGTGGGCGTTCCACGGCTGTTATGATAAACTCAGCTCGTCACAAGCACATCTCCACTGTGCCTCATGACGAGCTGAGCTCATCATGAGCGTTGAAGGGGTTAGATGCAGATTTGCGGCTTTCATGAATTCACAAGAATTTACAGAAGTAGGTCAGGAAATCATACTTATAAAAAATATTTGTGAACTGCTTTTGCTATCTATCTGTCTATTGACTGGCTTCCGATCTTTCAAAAGCAGCATATCAGCACAGACAGTAGTTTTGTTCAGTGTCAGGGACTACTGTGGCAATGTTTGCTTTTTGAGACCAATAAATATTATTGCTTTTTGCCAGTGTTTGTTATAATGACAAGGGGCAGGCAGTTCCCACAAAGTTTAACTAAAACCATATCAAAACAAGAGACGCATGGACAAAATCAAAAGGCTGACCACAAATATCAGACCCATAGGCTTTGCAAGTGCTTGTCTATTTTCATGTTTCGCATTATCTTGTTGAAACTGGTTGCACTGATTTTCCATTATGGATACTTTTTGTAAAAACTTGCATGCATCAACACATTTTACTAAGTGATGCTTCAAAGTCAGTTTACGTACAATTTCACAGTAGTTTAGCGAAACACTTTTTTTCCTAGTTAAATTTTTTTGTGAACATTTTATTTTGAAAGCAAAAGATCATCAATCTTACTTTTCAGCTTCTGCAGATATTTGCATCTAATTAACCAGTATTCTGGGAGCATTGTATATAGCCTCATATTGGTCAACATTTGTTGCGGGATGAACTGACTCACAGACACAGGGGTTGTGGGTAAGGCAGGTTTCATTGGTTTTATCAACCTTCTTCGTCGCAGTATGTTGCGATAATAAGGGAGAGGGGCCTCTACGTCGGTCTCGGTGTTAGAGAGCCAATCTTTCCGGTGTTCTGGTCCAGATCTTCTCCAACCGGCTCTGGGAGATGTAGTCCCCACTTCGTCCGTTGTTGCAGCCACCGTAGGGTTCCCCAAAAGAAAATAAACGATAGACTTGCTTCAGTCCAAAGTACTATTAAACAAACTCTCAGGAAAGGGAGTGAGGACGACACACGTGCAGCAGTTCAGTGTATATACAAAAGGACGTGCTTCACAAAGTGCCGGTTTGTGCGAGGGTTAGGGAAGAGTGAAAGGAGTGGTCGAGTGGGGGAGTTCAGGGGGGTTTCACGCTCTTGCTTCCTACCCAGCCCGCTATACGGGAACGTACCTGGGTGAGCCACACTTCCCTTGAAGTGCGGCTGGGCGATGCACCTGGACGTTGGCCTCCCGGCTTTGTGGCACGACGTTCCTTACTCCGCTCTCGGTTCCTCTCCGACCGCCTCCTTCTGGCTTCGATTCTCGCTCTCTCCTTCCTCCTTGACGCCCTCGTACTCCTCTTCGTTCATCCGCAATCCGACTCGTCCTCCGGGTGATGAACACACCGGTCTCCGTTGTTCACCGGTATTTACTTCCTGTATGACGTCACTGGGGGCGGGGAGGTGGTCCAACTCCGCCCAATTAAAGAAACAGTGTTCCTCCGTAGCTTCACTGTCGTGGTAATCAGTCTCTATCTCCGGTCTATTGCAATCAACGGCCTGCTGGGTGAAAGAAGGGGAGAATGTTTTGTTGGTATGACCCAGAGGTATATCCGGTCCTAGAGGAGTTTCCTGCTCCTCCTTGTCACAACATTTTTATACATGAACCACTGTCAGTAGTGCAGTCCGAGCTTACAACATTTACTTAGAGCGCTCACCCTAATAAGAAAGGCTTTGGGTTAATGAACCATAAATGCAAGCTCGAACAGCATTGACATATGGACAAAATGAACTGCAGACAATGGCCATCCCTGATCCATAATGTGATACTGCAAACTGGCAGCCAAAGGGTTTGTGCTGCAGGGGGTTGGACCTACTTGTCCCAAGGACAAAAGAAACATGAAAACTTGTTGTCCTTAACCTCAAACAACATGTCTTGGGCGTTGGGCTATCGGAATTCCACACCCCTGATATTTCAGCAGTTTTTCATGTATTTTTCTGCTACTTTGAACTGCCTCAGAATATGACCACTGTGTAGAGAGACACAGTATCCAATAGAAAATCTGAGGCAGACCAGAGTCAACAAATATGGCTATAGAAGAACAGGGGGAGATGGCAGAGACAGCAGGCCTGGTATAGGGACCATGATACAAACATTAAATTTAAACTTGATCATTAGCAAATATGTAAGAGCTAAAATAACAATAATAATAATAATCCTGAGTTTATACAGCGCCTGGTTACACTAACCAGTGTGTCCCCGCACTAGTCAATGGCCCCAGCATCCCACCTTACAGCTTCCGTGACCCCGTCCACAAACTAGCCCCTAGGGAAAAGAAAGGTTTTTAATTCCTTCCGGAAAGCCACCTCCGAAGTCTCCACACGGAGCCTGAGGGATAAGGTATTCCATCAGGAAACGGAAGGATCTACCTCCCATTCTGGCCCTTCTGGTTTTAGGAATCTGCATCAAACCAGCACCCTGCGACCACAGCAGCCGAGTAGGAGTGTACGGTGTGAGCAAGTTGCGCAGGAAACAAGGGCCTTTCCCCTGCACAATCCTATGGCTGACGCAGAGAGCTTTAAACTGGATGTGCTCCCTAATAGGCAGCCAGTGAAGTCTTCAGAGCTTTTTTAGAGGCGGATCTCTTAGGTAGCATCAACACCAGTCGGGCGGCAGCATTCAGAATATGCTGTAGTCTCTGAAGACACCTCACATTTGCTCCCAAGTAGAGGACATTCCCATAGTCCAGCCTGGAAGTAACCAAGGCGTGGACCAGGGCCCTCCTAGCTGACACTAGGAGCAGATCAAGCATCTTTCTAAGACTCCGAAGAATGCCAAAGCAGGTTCCAGCCACACGTCTGGTGTGATACTCAAAGGAGATTTTAGAATCGATCCAGATTCCGAGATTTTTAACTTGATCCTTGGGTACAGGTAGAGGGCCCAAAGATTGAGGCCACCATGCTGATGTCCAAACAGACGGAGACTTGCCCACAATCAACACCTCTGTTTTGTCCCCGTTCAATCTGAGACAATTATCAGACATCCATCCAGCCAAGTCTTGGAGACAGGACGCAAACCTGCTGGCTGCATGCTCAGCCGATTGTGTCAAAGCCACAACCAGCTGCGTATCATCTGCATACGTCACCACTTCCACTCCATATTGCTCAGTTATTAATGCCACAGGCGTCATATAAAGGTTAAAAAGGGTAGGACTCAGACTAGAACCCTGAGGTACCCATTGTTTCAAGTCAAAAGCCTCCGAACTGTAGGGCCCTAGCTCAACACGAAAGCTGCGCTCGTGTAGAAAAGAGTCCAGCCAGTCCCTTGCGTTCCCTACCACTCCGCCCCTCCTCAGACACTGTAGCAAGGTGTGATGCGCCACAGTGTCGAACGCGGCACTGAGATCGAGGAGAAAAAGGGGAAACATTTACATGGCATTCATCCACATGTCAAGCGCTTTTGATCTAGTCAACGGAGACAAATTACGGGAGGTCGTGCAGAAAATAGGGGTGAAACCGAACCTGCTTACTTCAATAAAACGCTTACAGTACTACATTAAAGAGTTGATTCTTTATGGCCCACAAGGAGAACTATCGTCCCAAATAAATTTGACCAGGGGCATTAGACAGGGTTGTATCTTAGCACCATTCTTGTTCTTGGTACATATCAATGGTATTACAGAACATTTATTGCTGGCAGGTGCGAATGTAC
The DNA here is from genome assembly GCF_964261635.1 of Lissotriton helveticus. Classification (NCBI taxonomy): domain Eukaryota; kingdom Metazoa; phylum Chordata; class Amphibia; order Caudata; family Salamandridae; genus Lissotriton; species Lissotriton helveticus. The sequence continues at coordinate 32,281,984 of NC_136068.1, forward strand.
CAAAGACAGGGGATCGAACTGTGCCAATACTTTTATACGTTGATGAGGCAATCCTGCTTGCACGCACCCCAAATGCACTGCAGAAGTTATTAGATCTCTTCACTGAGTACATGGAAGGCCTGGATCTGAAAGTGAATTATTTAAAATCGTACACTGCCGCCATATACGGGGGGTATGGGGAGATAAAAATAGAAAGAAACTTCAGTGCATCGAGAATGGCCTCACACAAAGGTTGCTTGCAGTCCCAAAAAACAATGCAAATTTTATATGCCATGAGGAGGATCAAATACCAATGGTACCACTTCCTCTGTGGATTATGTGCTGGCAAAACACAGAGGCAGTTCTGGTTAGAGCTTGCATATCAGATTGTTTAGCACTAGATAATATGAACCAGATACCTTGACTGATGTATATAAAATCAGGTTTACACAAATTGGGCCTAATTAGAAATGTTCAAATCTCCTATTCATCTTCCACCGAATGCTAAGATGATTGTGAAAACCAAGTATGGCAACCCCTCTGTAGAAGAAAGGTTACCCGGCTCCCTGGAAACGAAAACAGTTGAACATCACTTGCAAATCTCCACACTCAAATAATTGAACCATACCTGGGTTGGACTGAGAATGCAGCTCACCTGCTCCTCTTAACATATTTTAGACTTAACTTAATTTATTTTGAAGCGGCTTTCCCGGTACAAGGCGCCTGGCAGCAGAAACTACCCCAATGTCATTGTGATAATGCTACCAAACAAAGCACTTGTCATTTTATCTTATTTTGCCCACTTTACGATAGTACCTTTCTGATTCCTTCGTTACGCCGGATAGAGATCAGGCATTATCGGGCAGCCATGGAATTTTTGCAGAAACTTATTACGAGAGATACTTGCCATGCAGGGCTAAATTGTATTGGGTGTGCGCTTGTGATTAGAAACCGTTGCGCTATGACCTTTTATTGAAACCTGTTTTAAATGAGATTTACCTTTGCCTGAATTTTAGTAATATTTATTCAACGTCATTTTAAATGTGTTTACTCTTGATTACTATTCATATATTGAATTTTATTGGTTTTGTGTCTTATGCTTTTGATGGCATTTTGCCGAAATGAAGATGCAATTATGATGATGATGTTGACTGCACACAATAAAGAGATGCGAGCCTAATGTGGGTGTGAGTCAGATGTAGTATATTTCAATAACAGGCCTTGAGGGAGAGAAATCATGAGAGAGAAAGAGATGGGTAGAGCGTGGGAGAGCCCAGTGCTTAGGGAGATTCTGATGAGAGAACGAAAAACAGAAGCCATGAGGGCGAGAAATCATGAGAGAGAAAGAGATGGGTAGAGCATGTGAGAGCCCAGTGCTTAGGGAGATTCTGATGAGAGAACGAAAAACAGAAGCCATTAGGGCGAGAAATCGCAAGAGAAAGAGATGGGTAGAGCGTGGTAGAGCCCAGTGCTTAGGGAGATTCTGATGAGAGAACGAAAAACAGAAAACATGAGGGAGAGAAATCACGAGAGAAAGAGATGGGTAGAGCATGGGAGAGCCCAGTGCTTAGGGAGATTCTGATGAGAGAACGAAAAACAGAAGCCATGAGGGCGAGAAATCATGAGAGAGAAAGATGGGTAGAGCGTGGGAAACCCCAGTGCTTAGGGAGATTCTGATGACAGAACGAAAAACAGAAGCCATGAGGGCGAGAAATCATGAGAGAGAAAGAGATGGGTAGAGCGTGGTAGAGCCCAGTGCTTAGGGAGATTCTGATGAGAGAACGAAAAACAGAAGCCATGAGGGAGAGAAATCATGAGAGAAAGAGATGGGTAGAGCATAAGAAAGCCCAGTGCTTAGGGAGATTCTGATGAGAGAACCAAAAACAGAAGCCATGAGGAAGAGAAATCATGAGAGAGAAAGAGATGGGTAGAGCGCGGGACAGCCCAGTGCTTAGGGAGATTCTGATAGGAGAACGAAAAATAGAAGCCATGAGGAAGAGAAATTATGAGAGAGAAAGAGATGGGTAGAGCGCGGGACAGCCCAGTGCTTAGGGAGATTCAAATGAGAGAACCAAAAACAGAAGCCATGAGGGAGAGAAATCATGAGAGAAAGAGATGGGTAGAGCATAAGAAAGCCCAGTGCTTAGGGAGATTCTGATGAGAGAACCAAAAACAGAAGCCATGAGGAAGAGAAATCATGAGAGAGAAAGAGATGGGTAGAGCGCGGGACAGCCCAGTGCTTAGGGAGATTCTGATAGGAGAACGAAAAATAGAAGCCATGAGGAAGAGAAATTATGAGAGAGAAAGAGATGGGTAGAGCGCGGGACAGCCCAGTGCTTAGGGAGATTCAAATGAGAGAACCAAAAACAGAAGCCATGAGGGAGACAAATCATGAGAGAAAGAGATGGGTAGTGCGTGGGAGAACCCAGTGCTTAGGGAGATTCAAATGAGAGAACCAAAAACAGAAGCCATGAGGGAGCGAAATCATGAGAGAGAAAGAGATGGGTAGAGCGTGGGAGGAGATTCTGATGAGAGAACAAAAAACAGAAGACATGAGGGAGAGAAATCATGAGAGAAAGAGATGGGTAGAGCACGGGAGAGCCCAGTGCTTAGGGAGATTCAAATGAGAGAACCAAAAACAGAAGCCATGAGGGAGACAAATCATGAGAGAAAGAGATGGGTAGTGCGTGGGAGAACCCAGTGGGTAGGGAGATTCTGATGAGAGAACGAAAAACAGAAGCCATGAGGGAGACAAATCATGAGAGAAAGAGATGGGTAGAGCGTGGGAGAACCCAGTGCTTAGGGAGATTCAAATGAGAGAACCAAAAACAGAAGCCATGAGGGAGCGAAATCATGAGAGAGAAAGAGATGGGTAGAGCATGTGAGAGCCCAGTGCTTAGGGAGATTCTGATGAGAGAACGAAAAACAGAAGCCATGAGGGCGAGAAATCACGAGAGAAAGAGATGGGTAGAGCGTGGAAGAGCCCAGTGCTTAGGGAGATTCTGATGAGAGAACGAAAAACAAAAGCCATGAGGAAGATAAATCATGAGAGAGAAAGAGATGGGTAGAGCGTAAGAAAGCCCAGTGCTTAGGGAGATTCTGACGAGAGAACGAAAAACAGAAGCCATGAGGGCGAGAAATCATGAGAGAGAAAGAGATGGGTAGAGCATGTGAGAGCCCAGTGCTTAGGGAGATTCTGATGAGAGAACGAAAAACAGAAGCCATTAGGGCGAGAAATCGCAAGAGAAAGAGATGGGTAGAGCGTGGTAGAGCCCAGTGCTTAGGGAGATTCTGATGAGAGAACGAAAAACAGAAAACATGAGGGAGAGAAATCACGAGAGAAAGAGATGGGTAGAGCATGGGAGAGCCCAGTGCTTAGGGAGATTCTGATGAGAGAACGAAAAACAGAAGCCATGAGGGCGAGAAATCATGAGAGAGAAAGAGATGGGTAGAGCGTGGGAGAGCACAGTTGGTAGGGAGATTCTGATGAGAGAACGAAAAACAGAAGCCATGAGGGCGAGAAATCATGAGAGAGAAAGATGGGTAGAGCGTGGGAAACCCCAGTGCTTAGGGAGATTCTGATGACAGAACGAAAAACAGAAGCCATGAGGGCGAGAAATCATGAGAGAGAAAGAGATGGGTAGAGCGTGGTAGAGCCCAGTGCTTAGGGAGATTCTGATGAGAGAACGAAAAACAGAAGCCATGAGGGAGAGAAATCATGAGAGAAAGAGATGGGTAGAGCATAAGAAAGCCCAGTGCTTAGGGAGATTCTGATGAGAGAACCAAAAACAGAAGCCATGAGGAAGAGAAATCATGAGAGAGAAAGAGATGGGTAGAACGCGGGACAGCCCAGTGCTTAGGGAGATTCTGATAGGAGAACGAAAAATAGAAGCCATGAGGAAGAGAAATTATGAGAGAGAAAGAGATGGGTAGAGCGCGGGACAGCCCAGTGCTTAGGGAGATTCAAATGAGAGAACCAAAAACAGAAGCCATGAGGGAGACAAATCATGAGAGAAAGAGATGGGTAGTGCGTGGGAGAACCCAGTGCTTAGGGAGATTCAAATGAGAGAACCAAAAACAGAAGCCATGAGGGAGCGAAATCATGAGAGAGAAAGAGATGGGTAGAGCGTGGGAGGAGATTCTGATGAGAGAACAAAAAACAGAAGACATGAGGGAGAGAAATCATGAGAGAGAAAGAGATGGGTAGAGCGCGGGACAGCCCAGTGCTTAGGGAGATTCAAATGAGAGAACCAAAAACAGAAGCCATAAGGGGGACAAATCATGAGAGAAAGAGATGGGTAGTGCGTGGGAGAACCCAGTGCTTAGGGAGATTCAAATGAGAGAACCAAAAACAGAAGCCATGAGGGAGCGAAATCATGAGAGAGAAAGAGATGGGTAGAGCGTGGGAGGAGATTCTGATGAGAGAACAAAAAACAGAAGACATGAGGGAGAGAAATCATGAGAGAAAGAGATGGGTAGAGCACGGGAGAGCCCAGTGCTTAGGGAGATTCAAATGAGAGAACCAAAAACAGAAGCCATGAGGGAGACAAATCATGAGAGAAAGAGATGGGTAGTGCGTGGGAGAACCCAGTGGGTAGGGAGATTCTGATGAGAGAACGAAAAACAGAAGCCATGAGGGAGACAAATCATGAGAGAAAGAGATGGGTAGAGCGTGGGAGAACCCAGTGCTTAGGGAGATTCAAATGAGAGAACCAAAAACAGAAGCCATGAGGGAGCGAAATCATGAGAGAGAAAGAGATGGGTAGAGCGTGGGAGGAGATTCTGATGAGAGAACAAAAAACAGAAGCCATGAGGGAGAGAAATCACTAGAGAAAGAGATGGGTAGAGCGCGCGACAGCCCAGTGCTTAGGGAGATTCAAATGAGAGAACGAAAAACAGAAGCCATGAGGGAGACAAATCATGAGAGAGAAAGATGGGTAAAGCGTGGGAGAGCCCAGTGCTTAGGGAGATTCTGATGAGAGAACGAAAAACAGAAGCCATGAGGGAGAGAAATCACGAGAGAAAGAGATGGGTAGAGCATGTGAGAGCCCAGTGCTTAGGGAGATTCTGATGAGAGAACGAAAAACAGAAGCCATGAGGGCGAGAAATCACGAGAGAAAGAGATGGGTAGAGCGTGGAAGAGCCCAGTGCTTAGGGAGATTCTGATGAGAGAACGAAAAACAGAAGCCATGAGGAAGATAAATCATGAGAGAGAAAGAGATGGGTAGAGCGTAAGAAAGCCCAGTGCTTAGGGAGATTCTGACGAGAGAACGAAAAACAGAAGCCATGAGGGCGAGAAATCATGAGAGAGAAAGAGATGGGTAGTGCGTGGGAGAACCCAGTGGGTAGGGAGATTCTGATGAGAGAACGAAAAACAGAAGCCATGAGGGCGAGAAATCAGGAGAGAGAAAGATGGGTAAAGCGTGGGAGAGCCCAGTGCTTAGGGAGATTCTGATGAGAGAACGAAAAACAGAAGCCATGAGGGAGAGAAATCACGAGAGAAAGAGATGGGTAGAGCCTGGGAGAGCCCAGTGCATAGGGAGATTCTGATGAGAGAACGAAAAACAGAAGCCATGAGGGCGAGAAATCACGAGAGAAAGAGATGGGTAGAGCGTGGAAGAGCCCAGTGCTTAGGGAGATTCTGATGAGAGAACGAAAAACAGAAGCCATGAGGAAGATAAATCATGAGAGAGAAAGAGATGGGTAGAGCGTAAGAAAGCCCAGTGCTTAGGGAGATTCTGACGAGAGAACGAAAAACAGAAGCCATGAGGGCGAGAAATCATGAGAGAGAAAGAGATGGGTAGAGCGTGGGAGAGCCCAGTGCTTAGGGAGATTCTGATGAGAGAACGAAAAACAGAAGCCATGAGGGCGAGAGATCACGAGAGAAAGAGATGGGTAGAGCGTGGGAGAGCCCAGTGCTTAGGAAGATTCAAATGAGAGAACCAAAAACAGAAGCCATGAGGGAGACAAATCATGAGAGAAAGAGATGGGTAGTGCGTGGGAGAACCCAGTGCTTAGGGAGATTCAAATGAGAGAACCAAAAACAGAAGCCATGAGGGAGAGAAATCATGAGCGAGAAAGAGATGGGTAGAGCGTGGGAGAGCTCAGTGCTTAGGGAGATTCTGATGAGAGAACCAAAAACAGAAGCCATGAGGGCGAGAAATCACGAGACAAAGAGATGGGTAGAGCGTGGGAAAGCCCAGTGCTTAGGGAGGTTCAAATGAGAGAACCAAAAACAGAAGCCATGAGGGAGAGAAATCATGAGCGAGAAAGAGATGGGTAGAGCGTGGGAGAGCTCAGTGCTTAGGGAGATTCTGATGAGAGAACCAAAAACAGAAGCCATGAGGGCGAGAAATCACGAGAGAAAGAGATGGGTAGAGCGTGGGAAAGCCCAGTGCTTAGGGAGGTTCAAGTGAGAGAACCAAAAACAGAAGCCATGAGGGAGAGAAATCATGAGAGAGAAAGATGGGTAGAGCGTGGGAAACCCCAGTGCTTAGGGAGATTCTGATGAGAGAACGAAAAACAGAAAACATGAGGGAGAGAAATCACGAGAGAATGAGATGGGTAGAGCCTGGGAGAGCCCAGTGCTTAGGGAGATTCTGATGAGAGAACGAAAAACAGAAGCCACGAGGGAGAGAAATCACGAGAGAAAGAGATGGGTAGAGCGTGGCAGAGCCCAGTGCGTAGGGAGATTCTGATGGGAGAACGAAAAACAGAAGCCATGAGGAAGAGAAATCATGAGAGAGAAAGAGATTGGTAGAGCGTGGGAAAGCCCAGTGCTTAGGGAGATTCTGATGAGAGAACGAAAAACAGAAGTCATGAGGGAGAGAAATCACAAGAGAAAGAGATGGGTAGAGCATGTGAGAGCCCAGTGCTTAGGGAGATTCTGATGGGAGAACGAAAAACAGAAGCCATGAGGGAGAGAAATCATGAGAGAAAGAGATGGGTAGAGAATGGGAGAGCCCAGTGCTTAGGGAGATTCTGATGAGAGAATGAAAAACAGAAGCCACGAGGGAGAGAAATCACGAGAGAAAGAGATGGGTAGAGCATGGGAGAGCCCAGTGCCTAGGGAGATTCTGATGAGAGAACGAAAAACAGAAGCCATGAGGGAGAGAAATCACGAGAGAAAGAGATGGGTAGAGCGTGGGAGAGCCCAGTGCTTAGGGAGATTCTGATGAGAGAACGAAAAACAGAAGTCATGAGGGAGAGAAATCACGAGAGAAAGAGATGGGTAGAGCATGGGAGAGCCCAGTGCTTAGGAAGATTCAAATGAGAGAACCAAAAACAGAAGCCATGAGGGAGAGAAATCATGAGAGAGAAAGAGATTGGTAGAGCGTGGGAAATCCCAGTGCGTAGGGAGATTCTGATGAGAGAACGAAAAACAGAGGCCATGAGGGAGAGAAATCACGAGAGAAAGAGTTGGGTAGAGCGTGGGAGAGCCCAGTGCTTAGGGAGATTCAAATGAGAGAACCAAATACAGAAGCTATGAGGGAGAGAAATCACAAGAGAAAGAGATGGGTAGAGCGTGGGAGAGCCCAGTGCTTAGGGAGATTCTGACGAGAGAACGAAAAACAGAAGCCATGAGGGAGAGAAATCATAAGAGAGAAAGAGATGGGTTGAGTGTGGGAGAGCCCAGTGCTTAGGGCAATTCAGAAATAAGATTCCTTTGAGAGAACGAAAGACAGGAAACAGTGAGGTGCACTCGATGGATGTCAGAAATCCTACTTAGGAGCCACTATGCAGATAGAGGCCAGCTGTTTTTTTGCATGGAGGTGAGAGAAATATGCATAGTTCAAGACGGACTGAGTGCATTGAGGTGAAAGTCCTTGCCTCGTTCACCCTGCCCTTGAATGTCCTTGCCTCTTTCACCCTGCCCTTGAATGTCCTTGCCTCTTTCACCCTGCCCTTGAATGTCCTTGCCTCTTTCACCCTGCCCTTGAATGTCCTTGCCTCTTCTTTCACCCTGCCCGTGAATGTCCTTGCCTCTTTCACCTTGCCCTTGAATGTCCTTGCCTCTTTCACCCTGCCTTTGATTGTCCTTGTGTGATCGTGGGTGTGCCGCAGGCTGGAAAAGCAGGCAAGGAGGCCGGATATAGTGGGCTATGCCGGTGTTTTATTTCACACAAGTCAGAAAACAGTTATGTCATAAACGAAAAGGGTTCCAAGGGAGGGTGTCCGGGTCCTCTTCGGGTCTTGGGTCCGGGTTCCTTTCTTCGAGGACAGGTGGCGGGTCCGGAATCGGGGAGGATCCTCGGAGGGCAATAAGAGGAAAGAAAAAGGTACCGTTAGTCCTATCTGGGACTCTAGTGAGTAGGTGTACCAGTTTCCGTCACCCAGGGTAGTGAGGGATGGAAAGAAGACCGTGAGGAAGGGCAAGGTATCGAGGGGGAAGGGGTAGGTATGATGCGAGAGAGTGTTTGGTAGGGTCGTGAGGGGGAGGGCTTTATACACAGTGAAGGGTGCTTTACAAGTACTATACAGTGTAGCTATCACGACGCTTGTGACTAAGAGAGTATTTTGGAAATACGGGTACTCACACGGTCCGCCGCAACTCTCCAGTGAGTCGCGGCCGCTCTTGAGCCACCTCCTGGGGACTCCACCAATATTCCGTCCACACATCTTCTTCGGTGTTCGCCTGCTCTCCTTCTTCAGCTCCAGTCCGAGTGTCCTGCCACGATGCTCCGACGGCGTTCTGGTCTCTGCTTCCGGTTTTTCCTTGTTCTGGCGCTGCCACGGGGGAGGAACTTCCGGGGTCAGAGGGATGTGCTTCCTGTCTATGCCTTCCTCCGGTTGGTTCCTGTAAGACAGAGAAGGGCGGGGTCTAATCGTCATGGTTTCTGCTTCAGGACTCGTTCCTGACATAGGGGAATGTTCGAGGGGGCTTAGTCCTGGCGGAAAGGATGGCGGTACGTGTTCGAGAGGGCCCAGTCCTGGCGGGGAGGATAGCGGGACCGTATCACATCCCCTTCCCCTAGCTGTCCTTCCTGTACGGGTTGGGGACAAGGGGTAGCGGGAGAGGAAATCAGCGTTGCCCTGGTCTGATCCCTTTCGATGTACTGTTCTGAAGTGGAAGGGCTGTAGGGACAGGAACCAACGGAGGACCCGGTCGTTATGTCCTTTATTCCGGGCCATCCACTCCAAAGGGGCGTGATCTGTATATATGATAAAGTCTCGGCCCTCCAGATAGTAGCGTAGGCTTTCGACAGCCCACTTTATTGCAAGCGCTTCCTTTTCCACCACGGCGTAGTTTTTTTACCCTCGGGAACATTTTCCTGCTAAGATAGAGGATGGGTTTTTCATTCCCTAGGTCATCTCTTTGTGATAGGACCGCCCCCAAGCCCTGGTCTGAGGCATCAGTTTGTAGAACGAAGGGTAGGGAGTAGTCTGGACTTACCAGGACAGGGCTGGAGGTCAGGGCATGCTTTAGGTCTGTAAATGCATGCCATAATAAGGGAGTGGGGTTTTTCAAGGCAACATCGGTTCGGGTAGATTTCTTCAAGAGGTCCGTAAGGGGAGCTGCTCTCTGTGAGAAATTGGGAACAAACCTACGATAATAGCCCAGGAGCCCTAGGAAGGCTCGGAGGTCCTTTTTCGTCTGAGGGAATGGGAGGGACTGGATGGCTTCTGTTTTGTTTTTCTGGGGTCTTATCAGGCCTTCACCAAGGAGATACCCCAGGTATTTGACCGTTTGTGCAGCTAAGGTGGTTTTGGCGGGGTTGATAGAAAAAGCAAAGGACCCTAGGGAGGTGACGACATTAAAAAGATGCACTAGGTGTTGAGCCCAGCTATCACTGTAAATGATGATGTCGTCCAGGTAGGCTCCGGCATACAGAGAGTGGGGCCGTAAGACATGGTTCATGGCTCGCTGAAAGGTAGCGGGGGTGGCATGAAGCCCAAAAGGCATGACTATGAACTGATACAACCCCTCAGGGGTGGAGAAGGCAGTCTTCTTTTTGTCTTGTTCCCTGAGGGGTATCTGCCAGTAACCTTTGCAGAGATCAAGTGTGGAGATATACTTGGCCTTGCCTATCCTTTCGACCATTTCGTCGACGCAAGGTAAGGGATAGGTATCGAAAGTGGATACCTTATTGACCTCGCGGAAGTCTATGTAAAACCTGACTGACCTGTCGGGTTTTGGTACAAGGACAATAGGGGAATTCCAGTCGCTTACTGAGGGTTCTATGATCCCCATCCTTTGCATTTCTTCTATCTCTCGTCGTATAACTGTCCGGCGAGCCTCTGGGACCCTGTAGGGTCGCAGTCGGACGACCTTCCCTGGTTCTGTCTCTATGGCATGTTCTGTGATAGTGGTCCGCCCAGGAGAGGAGGAGAAGACCCTTTGCACAGGGAACAGGGTTTCTCTGAGCTCCCGGGTTTGTACTGGGGTCAACTCAGGATCAAGGTAGGGGTCAAAAGGGAAAGGAGAAGGAAGCCTGGATCCGGACAAGACTGGACGGGGCCCTTCCCACTTTTTAAGGAGATTCACATGGTATATCTGGGAATTACCCCGAGTGGGGTCCAGTTCCACCTCATATGTAACCGGGGTCACCTGTCATCGGATGGTATATGGCCCTTGCCATTGTCCCAGGAGCTTCTGGTCGGAAGACGGCATCATCAAGAGGACTAAGTCCCCGATGGCGAAGACACGGGTTCTAGTGCCCTTGTCGTACTGCCTCTTTTGGGTGGTTTGGGCACTCTCTAGGTTCTGTCTGACTATGTCCCGGATCACCGACAGGTGGGTTTTCAGGTTGTCTATGTATTCGGGGAGCGGACATGTGCGATCTGGTTCCGCTTCCCAAGCCTCTTGAGCCATGTCTAATAGGGTACGAGGGGGTCGACCATACAGCAACTCATATGGGGAATAGCCAGTGCTGCTCTGAGTCTTACACCGGATGGCGAATAGAGCCAGCGGTAACATCTCTTCCCACCTTTTTGCTTCTAAACCCAATAGCTTTTTCAGGGTTTGCTTTAACGTGGCATTATAGCGCTCAACCAAACCGTCGGTTTGCGGATGGTACGCTGACGTCCTAATTTGTTTTATCCCTAGTTGGGAACAGACTTGTTTCATGAGAGCTGAGACAAAAGGTGTGCCCTGGTCGGTCAGGATCTCCCGGGGAAATCCTACCCGGGAGAAAACAGAGATAAGGGCCTTGGCAATGTTCGGGGCAGTGGGTTGACGCAAGGGTATGGCTTCAGGGAAGCGAGTGGCATAGTCTACTATAACTAAAGCATAGCGACACCCGCTCCGTGAGGGCAAGAGGGGTCCTATGACGTCCATCCCTACTCTGCTAAACGGGACGTCAATAATGGGGAGGGGTTGTAGCGGTACCCTAGGGGCCGATATCGACTATGTTTTTGACAGACCGTGCATTTGCGGCAGTAGATCTTAATCCGTTGATGCACGCCGGGCCAGTAGAACTTTTCAAGGACCGCCTGACTGGTTTTCTCATCACCAAAATGACCCCCTAAAAGGTGGCTGTGTGCAAAGAAGAGGACTTTGTCTAGGAAAGGACTAGGGACCAACAACTGTGGATTCTGTTGTACCCCCCCTTTCGGTATAACAACCCATTTTTCTTGAAAAGGTAGGGACCTACTTGCAAGGGATCCTCGTTTTCTAGGGCCCTTCCCCATGCTTCCTGAAGAAGTGGATCCTCTTGCTGTGCCGCCCTGAATTCCCTGTCTGACTGCCATGGATGTTCCTCAATAATCGCTGGATACGCACTGGTATGTTCTTTCTTTTCCTTTCTCCTCTGATTTTTGGACTTGCGAGGTTTGGGATCCGCATCCGGGGACGACAGTCCCTGGGGGAAAAGGGGCCTCTTTCCACCACTGGGCCAGGGAGTCAGTGGTGTCCTGCAGGAGCATAGGTAGTCCGGAGTAGTCGCTCCCTAAAATAACCTGTTCTGGTAGTGCCGGCACAAGACCGACCGTAAGGTTGGTTCCCGGGTCCATGGGGTGTTGCACTCGCACCTGGGTCGTTGGATATCGTTTGGTGTCCCCATGGACACATTGAATGGCTACCATTCCAGTAGGAGGGCCAACAGGGAGGGCCAGGTCTTGGGGTATGAGAACGCTTTGGCGGCACCCGGTGTCGGCTAGGGCCAAGACGCTTTGTCCATCAGTAGACACAGGGTAGTGAAACGGGGGGGGTGCAGTACCAGGAGTGGTGCAGACATAGTTCCGTACTAGGCCAATCTCAATCGGCTCCTCCTTCTGTGGGCACATGCGAGCTATGTGACCAAACCCGCCACAGTTATAACACTGGAGCCCGGGGTTAGGAGGATGGTACAGGACAGGTGAGGGTAAGAGGGGAGAAGCCTCTGGTCTCCGGGGCAGTAGCGGTCGGGGTGGTCGTGTGGCTGTCCCGTTGTGGGGCCTATGAGGGTGTTCCTCCTTGCTTCGCTGGAGTTCTTGGGCTCGGCTATAGGCACAGGCTGTTTCGACGGCCGTCTCCAATGTGAGGCGGGAGTGTTGCCTCACCCATCGCTGGGTGGCCGGGTGCAAGGAGTTCAGAAACTGTTCCAGGTATATCTTTCCGAGAATGTCTTCCTGCGAGGAGGCTTCTGGTCTGAGCCACCTATTCGCAAGATCCTTGATCCTAAAGGAGAGGGCCCTAGGATTTTCTTGGGGCCCCTCCTTGGCCTGTCTCAGCTTTATTCTGTATGTATCCTCGTCTATTCCTAGGTGCTCCAGAATGCATTTCTTTATATCCGCATACGGGGTGTTGCCCTGGACGTTGGCCTGTTGATATGCGGCTTGCAGGTCGCCGGTCAACAGGGGCCCCAGGTATTGGCCCCATCGATCAACAGGCCAATTGGCGGCCTGGGATAGCCTTTCAAAGTTGGTAAAAAAATAATCCGGGTCGTCCCCCGGTACGTACTTCTGCAGGACCATGGAAGGGAGGGAGGTCATTGGTCTCTGCTGTCCTAGGGCGTCAGTCAGCTTTCCCATGGCTTGCTCATGAACGACCCCCTGGCCCTTGAGGAAGTCATGTAACTGACCCCTATCATCCTCCGCGGTTTTCAGGAACTGTTCCATCAATTTTCCCAATTGTTCCTGGGACTCAGTCATTCTTTTCACGACGGCCTCCATGCTTCCAGCGGATCCCACTTCTGACACCAGATGTGATCGTGGGTGTGCCACAAGCTGGAAAAGCAGGCAAGGAGGCCGGATATAGTGGGCTATGCCGGTGTTTTATTTCACACAAGTCAGAAAACAGTTATGTCATAAACAAAAAGGGTTCCAAGGGAGGGTGTCCGAGTCCTCTTCGGGTCTTGGGTCCGGGTTCCTTTCTTCGAGGACAGGTGGTGGGTCCGGAATCGGGGAGGATCCTCGGAGGGCAATAAGAGGAAAGAAAAAGGTACCGTTAGTCCTGTCTGGGACTCTAGTGAGTAGGTCTACCAGTTACCGTCACCCGGGGTAGTGAGGGATGGAAAGAAGACCGTGAAGAAGGGCAAGGTATCGAGGGGGAAGGGGTAGGTATGAAGCGAGAGAGTGTTTGGTAGGGTCGTGAGGGGGAGGGCTTTATACACAGTGAAGGGTGCTTTACAAGTACTATACAGTGTAGCTATCACGACGCTTGTGACTAAGAGTATTTTACAGGGTATTTACAGCGAGCACCTAGTGTGCTCTGAAGATGGAAATACGGGTACTCACACGGTCCGCCGCAACTCTCCAGTGAGTCGCGGCCGCTCTTCAACCACCTCCTCGGGACTCCACCAATCTTCCGTCCACACGTCTTCTTCGGTGTTCGCCTGCTCTCCTTCTTCAGTTCCAGTCCGAGTGTCCTGCCACGATGCTCCAACGGCGTTCTGGTCTCTGCTTCCGTTTTTTAGGTCGAGCTCTCTCGACCTATTGCTGTCAAGTTGGGTCTCAAGGGAGATCGACTGGTGCACGAGCGCCGAGCACCGATTGCACATCGTGGACGCGCATGCCCAGCCTCCCGGAGCCGTGCACATCTCCTGTCCCGCTGGCAAACCAGCATTCAGACAAGAGATGGCCACATGCAGCACACTGTTCACACACACGTACACACACACACATTCCCTCTCTGCCCCCCACCCCCACTCACCGGCTCTTTCCGCGTTTCCCTCTCCTTCTGCAGCAGGTCAGTGTCTGCAGCAGGCAGACTCGGAGGTCGGCTAACTTTTCCGGCGATCCATTGTGCACGCTCACGGCGACGTGCGTTCCCACCGCGCCCGGCGATCCTCAGCCTGTTACATTAGCATTCCCGTAGTTGCACCAACCTGACCAAAAGCACAACCATTGACGTGTGGAGCGTGGTCAGCCGATGACCAGAAGCATGCCTAGAATGACAGCGCAAGCGTGGACGGATAGTGCTCTTTTATTTAGAAACCTATAATTTAGCGAGCGCAGCTCGTCCGTGTGCTGTCCCTTTAAAGCACAGTGCTTGCGCATGCGCCGTGATCCATTACGCTGAAGTCTGTGAACTGTTTCCGGCCTGCGCGTGGCCGCATGGAGAACGGGGCGGCAGGGATCCAGGAAAGGGAGGAGGCCACCGGTGGAGGAAAGTGCCAGGTGCCGGGAAGGGAGCGCCTCTCCTCAGCGGGGTCTGAGGTAACTCGGGCCACAGGCCGGTGTGGGGGGCGCCGGACGGGGCATGAACTAACTGCCGGGGTACGGGGTACGGGGTACGGGATAGGGGGGGGGAGGAGGCGCACCTCAGGCCGGGGGGGCACCAGGCGCTCCTCAGGCAGGGTGCGCACTTCAGACCGGAGGCCTGAGGCGCGGGTCTCCTCAGGCCGGGGGCATGCGGCGCTCCTGCCTGAAAGGCTTGTTGGCGGGTGACATTCCTGTCAGAGCTCAGGCCGACTTCCCACTTTTTGCGGCCTAATCCCACCACCACCACCACCACCCCCCCTCCCCCCCGCCTCTTAATGTGCCCAACTACTAAGTCTGAAATCCTCGCCCGCAGTCACCGTGGGGCCCCCAGCCGTCCCACTGTGTAGTGCTTGTGTAATCCTCTGCACTTTCCTGCTTCAGCATGCCCTTTCGCAGTTCAGTGTTACTCAATCCTTTCTTCCGTGGCTTGCACCATCCTAGTCGTATGACTCCCTCATCCTTCCAGAGACCGCCCTCCCCTCTATACCCGATTCACATCTTTCTACCGCTTCAGTGGGGCCAGCCCGCCGCTCCTCCACCGTATTTGAATTCCTGCACTGCAAGCATGTTTACTTCATCCTCACCGCCTAAGCAGAATTCATGCACTGCCCTTATGCAACAGGTCTCTTTATGCACCTTGCAAATTATTTCGTCATCTTAGATGCAACTAGAGTGAAAGCAAATACACGCAGAACAAACTAGAGTTCTGCCCTCGGACCTCTTAAGTCTGTTATGTAAGTGTTTTATGCTGCCTCATTATTAATGTGGGCAAGTTTTCAAAGCTCTTACGTCAGGCGGAACTGCACATTTCAGGATATGTCAGTATGTTACGTTGATGAAAGGCTGAGTGGACCCGCCGGAATTTGAACCTGCGACCATAAGGTCAAACAGTCCCCTAGAGTGAACGCATTAGTCCACTGAGCCACCAGCCCCGGGGTTAGATGTGGGGGGGAGGAGATTCTTCAAGAGTGTGGCGTGATTGCTAAATGTTCGTTTGTTTCCCTCAAAGGTGGATTGTGGCTATTTCCTGCTCTAAACTGTGTTCTGTGTGCTCGGTCCAATGTCCTTTAAAAGTGGAGTGTACATATATATATATAGTACGTATGTATCATGCATTTAGAATATTTTGAAATGCTTTTGGTAGTCTCCATCAAAAGTACAGTGATGTATTTTTGTAGGTCTCGCCTGTCGATGCGCATGCGCATCGAGCTTGCGAGCCTATTGCGGCCTAACCACGCTTTAACTAACAAGCAAGGAATCGTGGCGATTCCTTGCAGTGCCCGTGACTTTTAAGCTCAATGCGCATGTGCATTGAGCTTAAAAGCGCGTGCACAGCCGCCCGCATTCCTCCGACACCTTTGAAGTGAAGCTTAGCTTCACTTCAAAGGCCCGGCTTCTTCACACCCACATGCCGCTCTCGCTCTCCCCGCTCCGCCCCCTCCCCTGCCCGCCGTTAAAGCCATCTGTTGCTCGGCCTCAGTTCTCCACTTCTCCTCCCCCCTCCTCCCCTCTAATTACATCCCTGTTCACGACCGCTCCCTGCTCGCCGTGCTCCTTGCTTCCAGCCCAGGCCAAACTCATGCCTTCAAAACGTGACAGCATTGTACAGCCTGGCCGCCTTTTGGTCTCCATCATTGTGTTAAAGTCTGTCGACACCTGGTGTTCTGCTTTCTTTCCTGTGGAGCGCCATCGGCTCCGTTAAATGTATCTTCCCTCCCTCTCTCTATCTGTCTCGCTCCTGGGCAGACTGTCTCCCTCCCACGTCTCCCTGTCTGTTCTCCTTTTCTCCACCACTCGTCCCTTGCTGCACTCTTTGCCTCTCCATTTACCCCCTCCACCTTCTCTGCTTGGTCCTGTATTTCTTCTCTCTACCGCCCTCTCTTCCCATCTTCCTTCACTTTCCTGCTGCCTGCCCAGCCTCTTCCCCCACCATAGCCTCCCAGGCGCACACCACTGCTCGCAAACCACTCCATTTCACATTCTCTCTGTGACAATTCACACTTCGTTCAAATGCTGTGAAAATGCTGCCTGTCTGGCCCTGTTGCGATTCTTGGCCTGGCAGACCCACAGATGTCCCTGTGCCTGTTTCCCGGGCCTTTTCCGCACGGATTTCAGATACTATCTGCCGTCGCCATGTGTGCTCTTGGAGTTTGCATCAAGTAGGCGCTCCAGGGACGTCTCCAAATCAGTCTCGTCTACGGATTACATCCCGCATGTGGTCATCTCTGTAGAAAAGCAGTTTGTCTGCCAACCAGCACTGTGCCTCCGGCTAACATATGTTTTAGTTGAATGCAAGAATGCAATTGAAGAAAGTATTTTTCAACGCATTATTATTGTAGATTCATGCAAGACATTGAAGGCGCTACTCAATACCACCCGTATGCTAATTTATTCTCAGAGGTGGGCTTCACGGTATTGAGTCACTTCACATTCTCCAGTTACGTCCCAGATAAGGAGTAACGGCTCATTGTTTGAACGTAACACTTAGGAGAGTGTCTCAAGGATTCCACGCATTTCATCTTCATAAGGGCACGAACATTTAGTTGGAATTTATTTTCTGCAGTCTAATATTTGACGCCCCCACCTGAAAGTCTTTATCCTGCAGGCATCTGAACGAGCCGCCTGCCTCGCATCATTGCAACGGACCCGCCAGCACAAATGCAGAGAGGCTTCACTTTAAAGGGATCCGCTCCCCCCTGCTTCACACTTTGCCGAGAACATTTCCCGGCAGCTTTTAATTTCATTTCGTGGCCGCTTTGCGCGCGCTTGGCCCTTTCCCTCCCACTCGGTCGCAACGCGCCCCCCGCCCCCCCACCAGGCTCACGCTTCTCCAGCGCGCGCTTGTTTCTCCTTATTCTTTCTTTATAGCATTCTATCATTCCAATGCCTGGCTTACGTTATATCTTTTCCCTACTGTCCAATCTCTGGGGCTTTTCTCTTTGTGCATGTTTAAATATGCTCCAACAGCCCCTTTTCTGTATTCATTGCAATGCCTTCTCAAAGTCCTTATCACAATTTGCATAACCCCAATGTTACACGTTATGCCACTTTACATGTTGCTTCTCTTCATACGCTTATTTATACATTACATCATGTCCGCCGTTTTAGGCACAGTTTCTGATGGAATTTACCCTTACGTCCTCACGTCAACTGGATGTGCTTTTTTTTTTTGCTTTTTACCCGGCATTGGTCCAGCGTCTTCTCCATGTGAGACCGCGTCCGGCTGCCCCGCTCACATGATCCTCTCACCTGCTTGATCCTCTCACCTCATTCATCAAAAGTTTAAGCTATTGCCATTAAGAATTACAATCACTTTTATTTAAGTATTAATTATTTATAAAAAATAAAAGGCAATGTTAATTGTAATATCAATACATCCAAGTCAAGTCAATACAAAACATGTGACATTACAAATACTAAAAGTGTCACATATGCTAAAGTATTGGCATTGTAAATCACAAAACAAAAATATAAAATGTAATTTAGAAAACCAATAGCTCCAACTTTCCTACTGCGAGACCTATTGGCAACGCCAGTGCTTGTTTATTCTAGTGGAGTTTTCTCGTATCTGGTGTCAGTGTTCAGTGTTGGTGTGAATTGTGTGCTGCTGTTTGTACAGACTCAGTTTGGGTGGCGATAACCGTCGTTCTCTCTTTTGCGTGAGGTTACATTCTCTTTGTCTGACTAAGTTTATGTTCTTCAGATGAAGGCGGTTCCTATCGAGTGGTCATTGGCGAGTGTGTACCTATTATATGTGTAACGTGCTACTGTCACCCTTTACTACAAGTTGCCGAGGAGAACCTTTTCGCAGAGGCCAAATGGATTTTTTTTAACGTTAATTTTGCGGCTGCCAATGCTTGTTGAGAGATGTTTTCCCTTTCCTGTCAGCATGAAATTGGACTATTGGCAGATAAGGGCTTCCTTTGTGCAAGTGATACCTTGGGAGGAGCTGTGAATCTCGTCAGCCTCTCACCCGAGCGTGTGATCCTTTGCCTGTGTCTGCTGAAATCCTCACCTTCACTGTGAGCGACTGCGCAGCAGTACCGAATTCTTGTCCCTTTCGCTCTGTCCCCTCTATCTCTTAACTGTCCCCTGCTCTTGCCTCTGTCTGCCATATCTGTCCAGACTTCCATATATATCTTCCTTCTACCCGCCTCACAGTGGCTCTGTATCTCACTGCTTTTCTTCATTCACCCCGCCCCACCTTTCCTACACGTATCTCTCCACTTTCCCTTCTATCCAGTCTCTGGTGATGTTTCCATTGTGCACTATGTCTAGCTCACCACTTCTCTCTCTTTTTTTCTACTAAATTACGTTAGGCCCTTTTTGTCCCCTTTCTTCTATCCCTTCATTTCACTCTTCTCTACGTGCTCCCATTCTCCCCTCAGTCTTTTTTATCTTTATTTACAGTTCACACATTTCTCCTCTTATGGTCTTCTTCTTTGTCTTTCGTTCTTTCTCTCCGGACCAACTCCTCTTTCTCTGCTCTCTAGGCTCTACATCTCGCTCCGGAACCTTTCCATTCTCCCTTGCATCTCTGAACCCTCTTCTTTTCTCTGTACTACCTGTTTTTCTCCACTCTTTCATTTGCTCTTCACTCTTAAGCTCTAGTCTCCCTTGCATTTCTCTGTTCTCTTAACTCTTTCTCTCCTTCCCTTATCCCCTGCGTCTCTACGCACATTCCTCATCTGTCCTCTCCCTTTTATCTATCCATTCTCTGCATTTTCTCTTTATTCTTTCATCTATCTCCACTTTGTCTGGTGTATCTCTCCATTCTTTCATTCCTTATCCTTGTGATGTGTAGCTCCGTCGCCTGGCTCCCTTAACTATTTATAGTGTAAACACTGAGCCAGGCCCCAGGCAAGTGCAGGAAGAAAAATATGTGCGTTTGACCTGTTAAGTAAACTGCTGCCTAGACCCTTTGTACTCCGTAGAGGGCTTTTTAAGTGGGAAAAAAACTGGGTTCCTCTTTCTCCCCCTACCATTGATGGATATTAATGTTACAGTTTTATATTAATCTATGTACCCCTTCTTCCCCTTCTTGCCCCGCTCTTAATGCGGACATGAAGGGGATGAATCAGAATCAATTAAAACTCAATCCTGGAAAGACTGAGCTACTTCTTCCTGGTTCCAGTGCCGCTTTTTGGGGTCCGCAGTTTTGGCCTCCCGACTTGGGCTCCCCCCCGACACCACTCAAGGCCGTTAGGAGTCTGGGGGTGACGATCGACGCCGAACTGTCACTCAAGGCCCAAGTGGGTGCCACGATTTCCTCGTGTATGTTCCAACTCTGAAAAATCCGGAAGATCAGGCACCTACTTCCACATGCGGCCCTGTGTCAGGTTGTCATGTCCCTTGTCATATCGCGCCTTGATTTTTCTAATTCCCTCTATCATGCACTTCCGCGATTTCTTTCACACCGCCTCCAGGTTGTACAAAACCAGGCAGCCCGCCTCATATTCAAGATCCCTAAGTGGCATTCGGCGAGGCCTCTGCTCCGCAGGCTTCATTGGCTGCCAGTGAAGGAGAGAGCAGCCTTTAAGATGGGCTGCTTGGTATTCAAATCCCTTCACTGCTCTTGCCCTGCTTTTCTGAAATCCCTGATTACCTTGTATCAACCTGCCCGTTCTCTTCGCTCAGCCTCCCATCACTTGGTTGTCACCCCCAAATTTAAGCTTCATAAATTTGGCGGCCGTCGTTTTGCTTTTCTTGCCCCCAAATTTTGGAAATCCCTTCCTCTGATCATCAAATCTAGCAATTCTCTTTTTCAGTTCAGGAAACTTCTCAAGACTTTTTTGTTCACCCTTTCTGAATAAACTTTTCTCCGCTCACTTACATGTCCCTTCAGCCAGCGCCAAGAAACCCCCGGGTGTTAGTGCGCTCAACAAGAATCATTTAACATAACATAACATAACATAACATGATTCTTTTCCTTGGAACTGGAATAGATTGTACGGTATCTATCTATCTATCTATCTATGGCCCTCCCTCTATCTATCTAACTATCTATCGCCCTCCATATATCTATCTCCCTCCCCCTATCTATCTATCTATCTATCTATCGCCCTCCCTCTATCACCCTCCCTCTATCTATCTATCGCCCTCCCTCTATCTATCTATCGCCCTCCTTCTATCTATCTATCGCCCTCCTTCTATCTATCTATCGCCCTCCTTCTATCTATCTATCGCCCTCCTTCTATCTATCTATCGCCCTCCTTCTATCTATCTATCGCCCTCATTCTATCTATCTATCGCCCTCATTCTATCTATCTATCGCCCTCCCTCACTCTATCTATCTATCGCCCTCCCTCACTCTATCTATCTATCGCCCTCACTCTATCTATCGCCCTCACTCTATCTATCGCCCTCACTCTATCTATCGCCCTCCCTCTATCTATCTATCGCCCTCCCTCTATCTATCTATCGCCCTCCCTCTATCTATCTATCGCCCTCCCTCTATCTATCTATCGCCCTCCCTCTATCTATCTATCGCCCTCATTCTATCTATCTATCGCCCTCATTCTATCTATCTATTGCCCTCACTCTATCGCCCTCATTCTATCTATCTATCGCCCTCACTCTATCGCCCTCCCTCTATCTATCTATCGCCCTCCCTCTATCTATCTATCGCCCTCCCTCTATCTATCTATCGCCCTCCCTCTATCTATCGCCCTCATTCTATCTATCTATCGCCCTCATTCCATCGCCCTCCCTCTATCTATCTATCGCCCTCCCTCTATCTATCGCCCTCATTCTATCTATCTATCGCCCTCATTCTATCTATCTATCGCCCTCATTCTATCTATCTATCGCCCTCATTCTATCTATCTATCGCCCTCATTCTATCTATCGCCCTCATTCTATCTATTGCCCTCATTCTATCTATCTATCGCCCTCATTCTATCTATTGCCCTCATTCTATCTATCGCCCTCTATCTATCTATCGCCCTCATTCTATCTATCTATCGCCCTCATTCTATCCATCTATCGCCCTCATTCTATCTATTGCCCTCATTCTATCTATCTATCGCCCTCATTCTATCTATTGCCCTCATTCTATCTATCGCCCTCTATCTATCTATCGCCCTCATTCTATCTATCTATCGCTCTCATTCTATCTATTGCCCTCATTCTATCTATCTATTACCCTCATTCTATCTATCGCCCTCATTCTATCTATCTATCGCCCTCATTCTATCTATTGCCCTCATTCTATCTATCTATCGCCCTCCTTCTATCTATCTATCTATCGCCCTATCTATTGCCCTCATTCTATCTATCTATCGCCCTCATTCTATCTATTGCCCTCATTCTATCTATTGCCCTCATTCTATCTATCGCCCTCATTCTATCTATCGCCCTCTATCTATCTATCGCCCTCATTCTATCTATCTATCGCCCTCATTCTATCTATCTATCGCCCTCATTCTATCTATTGCCCTCATTCTATCTATCTATTGCCATCATTCTATCTATCTATCGCCCTCCTTCTATCTATCTATCTATCGCCCTCATTCTATCTATCTATCGCCCTCATTCTATCTATCTATTGCCCTCATTCTATCTATCTATCGCCCTCATTCTATCTATCGCCCTCATTCTATCTATTGCCCTCATTCTATCTATCTATCGCCCTCATTCTATCTATTGCCCTCATTCTATCTATCGCCCTCTATCTATCTATCGGCCTCATTCTATCTATCTATCGCCCTCATTCTATCTATCTATCGCCCTCATTCTATCCATCTATCGCCCTCATTCTATCCATCTATCGCCCTCATTCTATCTATTGCCATCATTCTATCTATCTATCGCCCTCATTCTATCTATTGCCCTCATTCTATCTATCTATCGCCCTCCATCTATCTATCGCCCTCACTCTATCTATCTATCGCCCTCACTCTCTCTATCAGCACCATCACCGCATCACTCAGGGGCACCACAACATCACTATGCGCTACCACAACATCACTATGCGCTACCACAGCATCACTGAACGCCACAGCATCACTCGTCACCACCACATCACTCAGCGCCACCACAGCATCAATCTGTGCAACCATTCAACAACTGGTTCAAATATGTTCTCTCAATGTTTCAAGCTTTATTACAAATGTCACAAAAAGATGTTAATATTTCACTTCTGTTCTTGGATTTTCGTCACAATAAAATACACTGAACATAATCTTCGCAAAAGGTATTTACAAAAGTTTAAGCTATTGCCATTATAAATTACAATAACTTTTATTTAAGTATTAATTATTTAAAAAAAATAAAAGCCATTGTTATTTGTAATATCGATACATCTAAGTCACGTAAATACAACACATACTGCATTACAAATGCTATAGGTGTCACATTTGTGAAAGGTAAACCTATTGGCATTGTAAATGACAAAGCTATTAATTTCGCTATTTTCAAAACCAACACATAAATAAAAAATGTGTCATTTACAATACCAATAGCTCAAACTTTCCTAATGCGAGACCTATTGCATTGCAAATGCTTGTTCCTTGTTCTGGCGCTGCCTCAGGGGTGGAACTTCCGGGGTCAGAGGGATGTGCTTCCTGTCTATGCCTTCCTCCGGTTGGTTCCTGTAAGACAGAAAAGGGCGGGGGTCTAATCGTCATGGTTTCTGCTTCGGGACTCGTTCCTGACATAGGGAATGTTCGAGGGGGCTTAGTCCTGGAGGAAAGGATGACGGTACGTGTTCGAGAGGGCCAAGTCCTGGCGGGGAGGATAGCGGGACCGTATCACACCTTGCCTCTTGTTTCACCCTGCCCTTGAATGTCCTTGCCTCTTTCACCCTACCATTGAATGTCCTTGCCTCTTTCACCCTGCCCTTGAATGTCCTTGCCTCTTTCACCGTGCCCTTGAATGTCCTTGCCTCTTCTTTCACCCTGCCTTTGAATGTCCTTTCCTAGTTCACCCTTCCCTTGAATGTCCTTGCCTCTTCTTTCACCCTGCCCTTGAATGTCCTTGCCTCTTTCACCCTGCCCTTGAATGTCCTTGCCTCTTTCACCCTGCCCTTGAATGTCCTTGCCTCTTCTTTCACCCTGCCCTTCAATGCCCTTGCCTCTTCTTTCACCCTGCCCTTGAATGTCCTTGCCTCTTTTACCCTGCCCTTGAATGTCCTTGCCTCTTTCACCCTGCCCTTGATTGTCCTTGCCTCTTCTTTCACCCTGCCCTTGAATGTCCTTGCCTCTTTCACCCTGCCCTTGAATGTCCTTGCCTCTTTCACCCTACCATTGAATGTCCTTGCCTCTTTCACCCTGCCCTTGAATGTCCTTGCCTCTTTCACCCTGCCCTTGATTGTCCTTGCCTCTTCTTTCACCTTGCCCTTGATTGTCCTTGCCTCTTTCACCCTGCCCTTGATTGTCCTTGCCTCTTCTTTCACCCTGCCCTTGAATGTCCTTGCCTCTTTCACCCTGCCCTTGAATGTCCTTGCCTCTTTCACCCTGCCCTTGAATGTCCTTGCCTCTTTCACCCTGCCCTTGAATGTCCTTGCCTCTTCTTTCACCCTGCCCTTGAATGTCCTTGCCTCTTTCACCGTGCCCTTGAATGTCCTTGCCTCTTTCACCCTGCCCTTGAATGTCCTTGCCTCTTCTTTCACCCTGCCCTTGAATATCCTTGCCTGGGAAACATCCTTTACAACGAAACTTTTACAACGCAGTGCTTTTACAACGCAGGTTTTACAACGAAAACCATTACAACACATTGCGCTGGGGGGCGCTCTAGGATAGGGAATAGATTTAATTTACTGTCCAACACCTTCCCTAGTGTCCACGGGGACTGGAGTTGGAATAGTAAATTAAACTATTCACTATCCAGCACCCCAAAGCGCTATGCGTTGTAAAGGTTTGCATTGTAAAAACCGCGTTGTAACAGCATGCGTGGTAAAAGCATGCGTTGTAATGTCATACATCCTCCTTGCCTAGTTCACCCTACCCTTGAATGTCCTTGCCTCTTCTTTCACCCTGCCCTTGAATGTCCTTACCTCTTTCACCCCGCCCTTGAATGTCCTTGCCTCTTTCACCCTGCCCTTGAATGTCCTTGCCTCTTTCACCCTGCCCTTGAATGTCCTTGCCTCTTTCACCGTGCCCTTGAATGTCCTTGCCTCTTCTTTCACCCTGCCCTTGAATGTCCTTGCCTAGTTCACCCTACCCTTGAATGTCCTTGCCTCTTTCACCCTGCCCTTGAATGTCCTTGCCTCTTTCACCTTGCCCTTGAATGTCCTTGCCTCTTTCACCCCGCCCTTGAATGTCCTTGCCTCTTTCACCCTGCCCTTGAATGTCCTTGCCTCTTTCACCCTGCCCGTGAATGTCCTTGCCTCTTTCACCCTGCTCTTGAATGCCTTTGCCTCTTTCACCCTGCCCTTGAATGTCCTTGCCTCTCGCACCCTGTCCTTGAATGTCCTTGCCTCTTTCACCCTGCCCGTGAATGTCCTTGCCTCTTTCACCCTGCCCTTGAATGCCCTTGCCTCTTCTTTCACCCTGCCCTTGAATGCCCTTGCCTCTTCTTTCACCCTGCCCTTGAATGTCCTTGCCTCTTTCACCCTGTCCTTGAATGTCCTTGCCTCTTCTTTCACCCTGCCCTTGAATGTCCTTGCCTTTTCTTTCACCCTGCCCTTGAATGTCCTTGCCTCTTCTTTCACCCTGCCCTTGAATGTCCTTGCCTCTTCTTTCACCCTGCCCTTGAATGTCATTGCCTCTTTCACACTGCCCTCGAATGTCCTTGCCTCTTTCACCCTGCCCTTGAATGTCCTTGCCTCTTTCACCCTGCCCTTGAATGTCCTTGCCTCTTTCACCCTGCCCGTGAATGTCCTTGCCTCTTTCACCCTGCCCTTGAATGTACTTGCCTCTTGTTTCACCCCGCCCTTGAATGTCCTTGCCTCTTTCACCTTGCCCTTGAATGTCCTTGCCTCTTTCATCTTGCCCTTGAATGTCCTTGCCTCTTTCACCCCGCCCTTGAATGTCTTTGCCTCTTCTTTCACCCTGCCCCGCGCACGTCTCGAAAAATCTTAATTATTTTTTACTAGACCTGCAGCTCGAGTAACTTCAATAATGTATTCGACCTAAATGTAATGTTCTTCACACCTATACTGGTCTCAGATTGTGTGATCATTGGCAGATCTTTTGTTTTACAGAGTCGCCTTTTGCTTTATTCTCACATATGATTGCACCTTCATATGTGAGTTCAACATTTCTGCTGTACAGAACAACACTTTTTTTTATTAAATAGACTAAATGTTTGCTCCATGTGTAATACGAACCTACCTCACATATAGGGTACACGTGACCCCTGACGTGCCTCTCAGTTTACTGTCAGCATTGTAATAAATTTTTACAAACAGAGGTTCTGATGTGTGCAACAAACATTAACATATCATAAAAACAATAAAATGAAAAGAAAATAGGAAAAAAGTATTTAGGCCCATGAAAGAATAGTTGAAAAAAAGGGGATGCACGTGTAATTATAGAAAAATACAAAATTTATTTAGATTTAAAAGATCATGTAAAGCTCAGATTAGTTGTCGGTATAACAGAAACATTGTGAAACATATACAAAACCAGACAAGTGGCAAACACATAGAGGTTACATAGACAAAAGAGTTCTAAAAACCATACAAGAACTCCTGTACACAAAACAATGTGTCCGCCTTAATTTGTGGCCACAGTAGCGTTGACGGCGTTTCGACCGTTGTCATAAGTACATGGTCATCCTCAGGACAATACGTTAACTGAGCTTATCAACAGCCAATTTCAGTGTTGTAAAATCGCATACAAGTAAAAGCCAGGAAGTGCTTGTATCATACAATTTAAAATAGCAGACCGCTATAAACTCCGTTTCCAAATTCGACTAGCTGCAATAATGTGCGTCAGGAACTGAATTCCAACATAGTATTTTAAAGAGAACTCAATAAAGAAAATCGCCACAAATCCATCAATGTCGTGGCACCTAAATTCAGTGTTGTAAAATCGCATACAAGTAAAAGCCAGGAAGTGCTTGTATCATACAATTTAAAATAGCAGATCGCTATAAACTCCGTTTCCAAATTCGACTAGCTGCAATAATGTGCGTCAGGAACTGAATTCCAACATAGTATTTTAAAGAGAACTCAATAAAGAAAATCGCCACAAATCCATCAATGTCGTGGCACCCAAACGAATATGACTTAAGTTCGGGCTCGTCGTCATCTCATTGAACAGCAATTCGGACTTGCTGTTCAATGAGATGATGACGAGCCCGAACTTAAGTCTGAACACTGAAATTGGCTGTTGATAAGCTCAGTTAACGTATTGTCCTGAGGATGACCATGTACTTATGACAACGGTCGAAACGCCGTCGACGCTACTGTGGCCACAAATTAAGGAGGACACATTGTTTTGTGTACAGGAGTACTTGTATGGTTTTTAGAACTCTTTTGTCTATGTAACCTCTATGTGTTTGCCGCTTGTCTGGTTTTGTATATGTTTCACAATGTTTCTGTTATACCGACAACTAATCTGAGCTTTACATGATCTTTTAAATCTAAATAAATTTTGTATTTTTCTATAATTACACGTACTTTTTTCCTATTTTCTTTTCATTTTATTGTTTTTATGATATGTTAATGTTTGTTGCACACATCAGAACCTCTGTTTGTAAAAATTAATATAGCCCCTGGTTCAGGTGGTTAGGGCTGCCCCTGTGGTGGTAAATATAGCATTGTAATCAAGGCAGGGGCAGGAATGTTTCTCATTTCATGTTTAAACACTCACTTTTAATAAATATATTACAGAAGCATGATGTAGATCACTGTCATTTACAGACAGTAAGTTTCCAAGAAATGCCCAAATACCTTCCTGCTTGCTACCTTTACTGATAAAACGATATAGTGTATTAACAATAATGTGTGAAAGTTGTGTTTTAAGAAGCATATTTATCATTTGCGTATCACAAAGTAAAGTGTTCGGATTTGTTTTTCGTCCCATTGAAATATTTTTTTCATCACACAGCAGTACTAAAAATGGTCTTTCATAACTACTGAAATATACTTTGAAATGTTTGTACAGTTGAGTTATTAGCTATTCAAATGTGTGTTTGGAAAAACTTCCTGTCCTTTCACACGCTGCACAGCAGGTCGAACAGTTCGCCCTTCGCAATCCAGGAACTCTGCAGTCAGAGAAGGAAAACGAATTGTAAACTGACTTCTAACCTCTGCCTCTAAACACAGAGCAAATGTCACAAGATAAAAACAAGATTGAAAGGCATCTCTTTTGCTCCTTCACTTTCTGAGTGAACCGAACACCTGTTCTTTGTCAACTCGCCGTGCGAGTGGGTCCTAAACAGAGCTGAATCTGATCTAATCTGACTCGCATCAGCGAGTGGGCGAGTGGATTTTTCAAGGCCTGCCTCGTGCGCTCCCCTTCATAGCTGCTCCGTTCTTGTCACGCGGTGCTACCTCCCTTCCAGGGTATGCTCTCTTCTAGCATCCCGTCTACGGTGTCCTGTAACAGGGTCTTGTTTCTTTCTGCAGGAGAGCTCTCATCAGATGCCCTTGGCACTGCAGGCTGGTAGCCTGGCACCCGGACAGATGAGAGGGTCCTTGTCGCTTTCGGTAGGAGTTGCTGGTGGTGGGTGAGCCACGATGGAGCAGGAAACAGACCCTCCACCGCGAGGGAGAGCAGGTACTGACCCACACTTTACTAAAACGGGATATGTGTGAGTTTCTTGTGAGTAAGATGTAGTGTTTCCTCTGAGAGAACAAGGAGATGTCTAATTAGGCCTCTGGGAGAGGTGTACAATGCCTTTGAAGGTGGCAGAGGGTTGTGTAGGACATGCTCAGCCTGTGGTGGGTACGAGCAGGGCCGGACTGGCTACTGGGCAGTTGCGTGTGCTGCCGAGCAGGGGGATGATTTCTCCGTGGTGTGGGCTTATTTCGTTGATGGGGACCTGCGCGCTCTTTGAAATAAAAGAAGCAAAACGAATTTCGTTTTGCACACACAGGTCCACATCAACGAAATCATCCCCCTACTCGGCAGCACACACAACTGCCCGGTAGCCAGTCCGGCCCTGGGTACGAGAGACATATCTGAGACCCCGCTGCGGCCAGCTCGGGTTTGTCATTATATCATCATTCAAAGTGACCAGCTCTGCCATCCCGAGCAGCCCTTGCTAGCCCTCAAGCTGTGGAGGGCTCTCCTGTACACCAGCACCTGTGGTTGCTCTTGTACAATAGTGTCGGGTTCCTGATCAGCTGTGTTTTCACATTGTTGCGAACCTCAGGCAGCATAGCAATGTTTCATATGTTTCTTGTAAAATATTCACTGTCTTCATTTGTTTGTTATATTTATTTATGTAGTATTTGTATAGCTCAAACCACTGGGTCATAGACAAAGGTGCAGTCTACCTGTGATTGAAGGGGTAGATGGTTTGTGGACAGGACATAGACCGACCCCCAGGATTTTGCTGCTTTGAGTGACAAATTTCGTGGCAGAAAAAGTAACATTTTCGGCCCAAAACCTCAAAATGTGCGGTATTTTTGCAGTGGGCAAAGAATGTACCTACCACAAAAATGTCAAAGGCTTGTGCTCTGTCACGGCTGGAGACTGTGCTATGTCACAGTCTCTAACTCTGCAGATTTTCCAGGAGCCCAGCGCCTGGAATCGTAGGGTGTCTAATGTCAGAGAGCAGATTACTATAAGAAAACCTGCTCGTTTTGGCATCAGACAACCTATGCGTGCAGGGCAGCAGGGGTGGGGGGAGGGTGGTGGCATAGAAGGTTGAGGGTTGGTAAAAAAACAATAGGAGATATGATGTTGGAGGTTAGGGCTTACAGCCTGATTCATGAAGCCGAATTGCGCTCGCAAAGGGCCAGATTCTGAGAATCTGGCCCTTTGCGAGCGCAATTTTTGCATTTGGGATTCATCATCCCAAATGCAAAAGTCGGTAATTGCTAATTCGCTAAATTGCGAGGAATTACATTTAAGGAATCTCTATTTGAGATTCCTTAAATGCAATTCATGAAGCATTTTAAAATTGCCAAAATGCAATTTTGGGCCGCTATTTACCGAGAGGTCAGACCTCTCGGTAAATAGCAAAAACTGAGAAAAATGCTTTTAAAAGCATTTTTCTAAGTTGCATGTTGCACACACACATGTCCCTTGGACATGTGTGTGCGCAACACCTGTCTCAATTTGCATTTCAGGGGTGCTACAGGATGTCCTTTGGACACCCCTGGCACCCTTTCAATCGCTATCTTATTTGCGATTAGCTAATTGCTAATCGCAAATAAGGAATACTCCCCATTCATTCCTATGGGCCTTTTGGCCCATAGGAATGAATGGGGAGTTATTCCTTATTTGCGATTAGCAATTTGCTATTCGCAAATAAGGAATGTGTAGGAATCGCTATT
Organism: Lissotriton helveticus; assembly: GCF_964261635.1. Taxonomy (NCBI): domain Eukaryota; kingdom Metazoa; phylum Chordata; class Amphibia; order Caudata; family Salamandridae; genus Lissotriton; species Lissotriton helveticus. The sequence continues at coordinate 32,311,979 of NC_136068.1, forward strand.
TATTTAGCAATTCCTACATGAATACCGTTTTGCGAGTCCTTAATAGCGATTCGCTATGAATCGCTATTAGGGGCTCGCAAAATGGCCCGTTGATGAATAAGGCTGTTAGTCCGCAGGGGGCACGCAAACATGAGAGGCGCAGGCTAATTGCTCAGAAGGGGGCTAGCTGCATTTCAGAGGCAGGTAGCAGAGGCATTTAACACCTCTGCTGCCTGCTGGCCTGTTGCTCACCCTCTCTTTACTAGGTCACTGGGAGCACTGAGCCAGTAAAGAGAGGGTAAACTGCATTTTTATTTTTACATATTTTGTGGGCACTTTTGTAAAAATCGCAGCATTTTTACAAAAGTTCCGATTTTGCGATGTTTTTGCAAATCGCGAAGTCCTGGGGGTCCGCATACACTGTTACTACAGTGTGGTGTAGTGTTCTTTACAGAGGTTTATCTTCAGTTAAGTGATGGGATTCTGAATCTTCCAGATTGGACCCTTGGACTAGGTGTTGTGTTTCCATATGTGCTGAACTGATCCTGAACCAAAAGTTATGTTTCACAGGAGGAGTTCTGCAGCCAGATTCATCAAAGGTAAATCGGCTCGCAAAGGGCCAGATTCTGCGAATCTGGCCCTTTGCGAGCGCAATTTTTGCATTCGGGATTCATCATCCCAAATGCAAAAATCGCAATTGTAGAAATCGCAAATTTGCGAAGAATTGCACTTAAGGAATCTCAATTAGAGATTCCTTAAATGCAATTCATGAACCATTTAAAAATTGCGAATTCGCAATATTTGGCCGCTATTTACCGCGAAGTCTGACTTCGTGGTAAATAGCGAAAACTCAGAAAAATGCACTTTAGTGCATTTTTCTAAGGTGAATGTTACACACACACATGTCCTTTGCACATGTGTGTGCGCAACACCTGTGTAAATCACCATTTCAGGGGTGCTACAGGGTGTCCTTTGGACACCCTGGCACCCTTGAAATCGCATCCTTATTTGCGATTCGCAAATAGCTAATCGCAAATAAGAAATGACTCCCCATTCATTCCTATGGGCCTTTAGGCCCATAGGAATGCATGGGGAAGCCATTCCTCATTTGCGATTAGCAATTTGCAAATCGCAAATAAGGAGGCAGTAGAAATCGCTATAATTTGTGCGAATTCTACATGAAATTTGCGAGTCCTTAATAGCGATTCCTTAATAATCGCTATTAAGGACTCGCAAAACGGGACTTTGATGAATCTGGGGGCTGGTCTTTGAGGTGGGTTTTGTAGTAACCTAGAGCATCTTTTACTCGTTTTGTTTGAAAAACTTTATTCTATTCTTGTGAATCATAAAAGTACATGGTTACAATAATAAAACGGCGCTCAAAAAGTTATTCCATATTACTTTTTACACATACTAAGTATAAACAGACAGCATATAACATTTCATAGCAGGGTTTTCTATAAGCTGTCATTTTCTTTATATCAATCCAAGGGGTGTGAAAATAAATAAATAACTGAAAATTGCTTGAGGCCCTATTTCCCAATTACCCTATCACAATTCATGTCTTTTCCTGATTCGCAAAACAGTTCTAATAAACTTTAACACAGCGCAACACGTGATGGCATTGGGCAAAGAACGTAAATAATTAAAACCATCCTGATATGAGCAAGGGGCGATTTCCCTCAGGATAGGCCTAATAAAACAAGCCCTTATATCTTCATATAAAGTGCTAAGCAGCATAAAGTGCATTGTGCTTTGTCCGGCTAAGTTATTACAAGGACAAGAAGTCAGTCTCTCACACCAACTCACCTGATTGGGAAAAGCCACAAGAAAGTGCAACGTGCAGGGACGAAACCTCGTCAGAAGGAAGCAGGAATGTGTATGAGTGCTAAAAGATAAATACAATTGTTGAAGATTTAGCGGCCCATGTGATGGGGTCTCATCGTCCAGGTTAAATGTGACTAACTCATTATAATATTTTTACCAAGAAGGGGTAACCCTGTGTCCCTCAGAACCTGGGTATGTATGGTTAAAGACAAAAATGGTTCTGTCGGGTGAGTAAATTGCTTTTACGTAAAGGCTAGATTAGCTCATAACAAAATATAACAAATAAAAGGAGAAGACCTCTCTGACAACAAATATAATTCAAAATGTTTATATGAAAGAGCAAAGTCACATTAAAACACCGGAATTACTTCATTCCATTTCAATTTCAATTATAGGTGAAAAAAGTGACTGTTGGTGAACAAAGTGAATAGTGCAAAAATCACAGTGACACTTATTTACAAGTATATACAAAATTTATACAAGGAAAAAATGGGCAAGGGGAGAGGTTTTGGCGGTCAGAGTTCTAAGTTAATACTCCAAGGAGACAGATGGTAACTGTGCCCGTTCCTGGAGGGTTCTTGACCAGTATTGTGCGTCGACGTTTCGATCCTAATGTGCCCCGGTTGGTGGTCACGCGGATCTTTATCAAGACAGGGGGGGTACGGGGGGAAGGAGGGGGGTGACTAGGTTGTTTAGATTTCCGGAAACACAGGAGGCGAAGGTCACACACTGTGCGTAAGCCAATAGGTCAATCTAACATGGAGGAGCACTATCCAGAAAAGCAGGGTGCCGGATTTGCATTACTCGCTGTCTCCTTGGAGTATTAACTTAGAACTCTGACCGCCAAAACCTCTCCCCTTGCCCATTTTTTCCTTGTATAAATTTTGTATATACTTGTAAATAAGTGTCACTGTGATTTTTGCACTATTCACTTTGTTCACCAACAGTCACTTTTTTCACCTATAATTGAAATTGAAATGGAATGAAGTAATTCCGGTGTTTTAATGTGACTTTGCTCTTTCATATAAACATTTTGAATTATATTTGTTGTCAGAGAGGTCTTCTCCTTTTATTTGTTATATTTTGTTATGAGCTAATCTAGCCTTTACGTAAAAGCAATTTACTCACCCGACAGAACCATTTTTGTCTTTAACCTAACTCATTATAATAGGCATTTTTAATCATTGATTTTATATTAGATGGTATGCCATCAGGATTTTTAAAATAATTTCCTGGGCTAATCTTACTTAAAGCATTTTTGACTTAACAAAGCCTGGGCATGGACGATACGTTTACTAAACCTAAACACTCCCTTATAATCGCTCTGGTAAATGATAATTCTTCCGATGACCACACTTTCCCCCATAAAATCAGGGGTGCAATTTTAACTCTATTTTCCACAAAATCCAGTCCCGCTCAGAATGACAACATTTTGTAGGAGAGCTAATGGGAACCATCGGCAATCTTCTTATGAATTTGTTTTCCAAAATTTGTCATTGACTGTTTTTTTGGCTTCCCGATACTCCTGCCACATAAGTGTAACTGACCGTCATTTTGATTTATATAAGGTAAGAATTTCTGCCACTGGCTTATGTCCTAATTGGCACACAAAGCGAAACAGGCCCCCTATAATTCTACTGGTCTGTTGGGCCCTAGTGGCAATCGAGTTGTCCCAGTTCAATTTATTGTTAAAAACATTCCCTAAATATGTAAAAGAAGGGACCTTAGGGCTCAATGGTTAGAGTGGCAGACCCTGATGCAGAGGTCTAGCCCGGGACCAGGGTTCAATTCCCCGCCTCGGCGGGTCTTGGGCTCAAAAATTCCACGGACCTGATAATTCTCGCCTCGGTGCCTATTCCAATCATGGAGTCCCACTCTGCAACTCTGGGCAATAGCTTGCTTAATCTCCACAACGGCCCCAACAACGCTAAGGATGCCTGACCTCCACCTTGGGGGTGCCCAGGAGTGGACACCTCACAGGGAAAGCCAGGATGGGTTCCACAGCGGTATTCGTAGAAGCGCCTTGAGACCCTTGTGGGTGAGTAGTGCGCTATACAAGGATCAATTTTTACAATTTACTTTCCAATGGTTCTCCTGTTTACCACAAATGTTCTTGTTTTAGTATTTTTAGGGCCACAGACCATGATAAAAGACTTATTAAAATTGACTTTGAGATCCAAATCCGTCATAAAATCAGTAAAAGCGATCAGGGCTTTTTGAAGACTGTTAGCCGTTAAGAGGTGTCATCTGCGTATGATATCAAGGGAACCAAGTTTCCTCCTACAGTCGTATAGTCCAAGTGCTGCTCTATTAGAAATTTCTCCACCCCATTTGTATATAAAAGGAATAAAAAGGGGGCCAAAATGCATCCCTGTCGTACGCCCTCTGTGGATGCGATGGACCTAGATTTTTCTCCTCCTGGTCCATAACGTATAGAAACAGAGGTAGGTGAGTGCATCCTACGTAAAAGGGTAATAAGTGCCCCCTCAAAGCCCATCTTTTCCATCAGTAGCCACAGCTTCCCCCTATTAACTGTGTCAAATGCACTGGATAAGTCCATGAAGGCCAAGCGGATCGATCCTTTCTTGGCCTTCATGGTGCATCTTCAGTTAAGTGACGCGATTCCGAACCTTCCAGCTTGGACCCTTGGACTAGGTGTTGTGTTTCCATCTGTGCTGACCTGATCCTGAACCACAGCAGGAGTTGTGGTCTTTGAGGTGGGTTTTGTAGTAACCTAGAGCATCTTTTACTCCATTACTATTTTTAAAATCGGTTAGAGTGGAGCGAGTAAATACAAGAAAATGTCCCATTTACTTCTCTTTTCCATACATTTACATTTTTCTGTGGTTTTGTATTGAAAGGTATTGATAACTGATACTGATATGATTGATTGATTGATTGGTTTTCGGTTCCTTGATTACGTGGCATTTATCGATTCAGAGTCTGTTTTAAAAGAATTAAGTGAGTTGGCCATTCAGTGGCTATCACTCGCCCCCTCACCTGCCTTGCGGTGAGCCTGGTGCTGTCACCCTCCACCTTCTTGCGCTGCGGTGATGCACACACCAGTGGTAAGACAGGAGCTCTGGCCCCTCATCTCTCTGACTCCTGAGTGATCCTCATCTCTCTGACTCTTGGAGTTAGACCCCAGTGGTGAGCTTGGTGCTGTGACCCTCACCTTCTTGCCCTGCGGTGATGCACACACCAGTGGTCAGCCTGGAGGTTGGGTCCCCCCCTATCTTTTTGACTCCAGGCTTTCAAACTCATTGGTGAACCTGGTGCCCGGGCCCCTCAGCCTCTGGTCCTGGTCTGATGCAGACATCAGTGCTAGGCCTGGTCCCTCTGGTATTAGAGTTGAGTAGTAATCTGGAACTCTGGCCCTCCTGGTTCCTGGTGTGATGCAGACCTTGGTGTCAAGCCCTGGGCTCAGCCCCACCTCGGCTCCCTGGGGCTGTGGCCCCTCAGCCTCCGGTTCCTGGTGTGATGCAAACCTTGGTGTCAAGCCCTGGGCTCAGCCCCACCTCGGCTCCCTGGGGCTGTGGCCCCTCAGCCCCGCTGGTTCCTGCTGTGATGCAGACCTTGGTGGCAAGCCCTGGCCTCATCCCCACCTCGGCTCCCTGGTCCTGTGGCACCCCAGCATCTGGTCCTGGTCTGATGCACACGTCAGTGCTAGGCCTGGTCCTCCTGGTATTCGAGTTCATCCGTAAATCTGGAGCTCTGCCCCCCTTGTTCCTGGTGTGATGCAGACCTTGGTGTCAAGCCCTGGCCCCAGGCCCACCTCAGCTCCCTGGGGCTGTGGCCCCTCTGCCCCCCTGGTTCCTGGTGTGATGCAGACCTTGGTGTCAAGCCCTGGCCTCAGCCCCACCTCGGCTCCCTGGGGCTGTGGCCCCTCAGCCTCTGGTTCCTGCTGTGATGCAGACCTTGGTGTCAAGCCTTGGGCTCAGCCCCACCTCGGCTCACTGGGGCTGTGGCCCCTCTGCCCCCCTTGTTCCTGGTGTGATGCAGACCTTGGTGTCAAGCCCTGGCCCCAGGCCCACCTCAGCTCCCTGGGGCTGTTGCCCCTCTGCCCCCCTGGTTCCTGGTGTGATGCAGACCTTGGTGTCAAGCCCTGGGCTCAGCCCCACCTCGGCTCCCTGGGGCTGTGGCCCCTTTGCCCCCCTGGTTCCTGGTGTGATGCAGACCTTGGTGTCAAGCACTGACCTCTGCCCCACCTCGGCTCCCGGGGGCTGTGGCCTCTCAGCATCTGGTTCCTGCTGTGATGCAGACCTTGGTGTCAAGCCCTGGCCTCAGCCCCACCTCGGCTCCCTGGGGCTGCGGCCCCTCAGCCTCTGGTTCCTGCTGTGATGCAGACCTTGGTGTCAAGCCCTGGCCTCAACCCCACCTCGGCTCCCTGGGGCTGTGGCCCCTCTGCCCCCCTGGTTCCTGGTGTGATGCAGACCTTGGTGTCAAGCCCTGGCCTCAGCCCCACCTCGGCTCCCTGGGGCTGTGGCCCCTCAGCCTCTGGTTCCTGCTGTGATGCAGACCTTGGTGTCAAGCCCTGGGCTCAGCCCCACCTCAGCTCCCTGGGGCTGTGGCCCCTCTGACCCCTGGTTCCTGGTGTGATGCAGACCTTGGTGTCAAGCCCTGGCCTCAGCCCCACCTCGGCTCCCTGGGGCTGTGGCCCCTCGGCCTCTGGTTCCTGCTGTGATGCAGACCTTGGTGTCAAGCCCTGGCCTGAGCCCCACCTCAGCTCCCTGGGGCTGTGGCCCCTCAGCCTCTGGTTCCTGCTGTGATGCAGACCTTGGTGGTAAGCCCTGACCTCAGCCCCACCTCAGCTCCCTGGGGCTGTGGCCCCTCAGCCTCTGGTTCCTGCTGTGATGCAGACCTTGGTGTCAAGCCCTGGGCTCAGCCCCACCTCGGCTCCCTGGGGCTGTGGCCCCTTTGCCCCCCTGGTTCCTGGTGTGATGCAGACCTTGGTGTCAAGCACTGACCTCTGCCCCACCTCGGCTCCCTGGGGCTGTGGCCTCTCAGCATCTGGTTCCTGGTGTGATGCAGATCTTGGTGGCAAGCCTTGGCCTCAGCCCCACCTCAGCTCCCTGGGGCTGTGGCCCCTCAGCCTCTGGTTCCTGCTGTGATGCAGACCTTGGTGTCAAGCCTTGGGCTCAGCCCCACCTAGGCTCCCTGGGGCTGTGGCCCCTCAGCCTCTGGTTCCTGCTGTGATGCAGACCTTGGTGGTAAGCCCTGACCTCAGCCCCACCTCAGCTCCCTGGGGCTGTGGCCCCTCAGCCTCTGGTTCCTGCTGTGATGCAGACCTTGGTGTCAAGCCCTGGGCTCAGCCCCACCTCAGCTCCCTGGGGCTGTGGCCCCTCTGACCCCTGGTTCCTGGTGTGATGCAGACCTTGGTGTCAAGCCCTGGCCTCAGCCCCACCTCGGCTCCCTGGGGCTGTGGCCCCTCGGCCTCTGGTTCCTGCTGTGATGCAGACCTTGGTGTCAAGCCCTGGCCTGAGCCCCACCTCAGCTCCCTGTGGCTGTGGCCCCTCTGCCCCCCTGGTTTCTGTTGTGATGCAGACCTTGGTGTCAAGCCCTGGGCTCAGCCCCACCTCAGCTCCCTGGGGCTGTGGCCCCTCAGCCTCTGGTTCCTGCTGTGATGCAGACCTTGGTGGCAAGCCCTGGCCTCAGCCCCACCTCGGTTCCCTGGGGATGTGTCCCCTTTGCCACCCGGGTTCCTGCTGTGATGCAGACCTTGGTGTCAAGCCCTGGGCTCAGCCCCACCTCAGCTCCCTGGGGCTGTGGCCCCTCAGCCTCTGGTTCCTGCTGTGATGCAGACCTTGGTGGCAAGCCCTGGCCTCAGCCCCACCTCGGTTCCCTGGGGATGTGTCCCCTTTGCCACCCTGGTTCCTGCTGTGATGCAGACCTTGGTGTCAAGCCCTGGCCTCAGCCCCACCTCGCCTCCCTGGGGCTGTGACCCCTCTGCCCCCCTGGTTCCCAGTGTGATGCAGACCTTGGTGGCAAGCCCTGGCCTCAGCCCCACCTCGGCTCCCTGGGGCTGTGGCCCCTCTGCCCCCCTGGTTCCTGGTGTGATGCAGACCTTGGTGTGAAGCCCTGGCCTCATCCCCACCTCAGCTCCCTGGGGCTGTGGCCCCTCAGCCTCTGGTTCCTGGTGTGATGCAGATCTTGGTGGCAAGCCTTGGCCTCAGCCCCACCTCAGCTCCCTGGGGCTGTGGCCCCTCAGCCTCTGGTTCCTGCTGTGATGCAGACCTTGGTGTCAAGCCTTGGGCTCAGCCCCACCTAGGCTCCCTGGGGCTGTGGCCCCTCAGCCTCTGGTTCCTGCTGTGATGCAGACCTTGGTGGTAAGCCCTGACCTCAGCCCCACCTCAGCTCCCTGGGGCTGTGGCCCCTCAGCCTCTGGTTCCTGCTGTGATGCAGACCTTGGTGTCAAGCCCTGGCCTGAGCCCCACCTCGGCTCCCTGGGGCTGTGGCCCCTCAGCCTCTGGTTCCTGCTGTGATGCAGACCTTGGTGTCAAGCCCTGGCCTGAGCCCCACCTCGGCTCCCTGGTGCAGTGGCCCCTTAGCCTCTGCTCCTGGTCTGATGCAGACATCGGTGCTAGGCCTGGTCCTCCTGGTATTAGAGTTGAGCAGTAAACGTGGAGCTCTGCCTCCCTGGTTCCCAGTGTGATGCAGACCTTGGTGTCAAGACTTGGCCTCAGCCCCACCTCGGGTCCCTGGGGCTGTGGCCCCTCAGCCTCTGGTTAATGGTGTGATGCAGACCTTGGTGTCAAGCCCTGGGCTCAGCCCCACCTCGGCTCCCTGGGGCTGTGGCCCCTCAGCCTCTGGTTAATGGTGTGATGCAGACCTTGGTGGCAAGCCCTGGGCTCAGCCCCACCTCGGCTCCCTGGGGCTGTGGCCCCTCAGCCTCTGGTTCCTGCTGTGATGCAGACCTTGGTGGCAAGCCCTGGGCTCAGCCCCACCTCGGCTCCCTGGGGCTGTGGCCCCTCAGCCTCTGGTTCCTGCTGTGATGCAGACCTTGGTGTCAAGCACTGGCCTCAGCCCCACCTCAGCTCCCTGGGGCTGTGGCCCCTCTGCCCCCCTGGTTCCTGCTGTGATGCAGACCTTGGTGTCAAGCCTTGGGCTCAGCCCCACCTCGGCTCCCTGGGGCTGTGGCCCCTCAGCCTCTGGTTCCTGCTGTGATGCAGACCTTGGTGGCAAGCCCTGGCCTCAGCCCCACCTCGCCTCCCTGGGGCTGTGACCCCTATGCCCCCCTGGTTCCCAGTGTGATGCCGACCTTGGTGTCAAGCCCTGGCCTCAGCCCCACCTCGGCTCCCTGGGGCTGTGGCCCCTCAGCCTCTGGTTCCTGCTGTGATGCAGACCTTGGTGTCATGCCCTGGCCTCAGCCCCACCTCGGCTCCCTGGGGCTGTGGCCCCTCAGCCTCTGGTTCCTGGTGTGATGCAGACCTTGGTGTCAAGCCCTGGCCTCAGCCCCACCTCGCTCCCTGGGGCTGTGGCCCCTCTGCCCCCCCCTTGTTCCTGGTGTGATGCAGACCTTGGTGTCAAGCCCTGGCCACAGCCCCACCTCAGCTCCCTGGGGCTGTGGCCCCTCTGCCCCCCTGGTTCCTGGTGTGATGCAGACCTTGGTGTCAAGCCCTGGCCTCAGCCCCACCTCGCTCCCTGGGGCTGTGGCCCCTCAGCCTCTGGTTCCTGCTGTGATGCAGACCTTGGTGTCAAGCCCTGGGCTCAGCCCCACCTCAGCTCCCTGGGGCTGTGGCCCCTCAGCCTCTGGTTAATGGTGTGATGCAGACCTTGGTGTCAAGCCCTGGGCTCAGCCCCACCTCGGGTCCCTGGGGCTGTGGCCCCTCAGCCTCTGGTTCCTGCTGTGATGCAGACCTTGGTGTCAAGCCCTGGCCTCAGCCCCACCTCAGCTCCCTGAGGCTGTGGCCCCTCAGCCTCTGGTTCCTGCTGTGATGCAGACCTTGGTGTCAAGCACTGGCCTCAGCCCCACCTCAGCTCCCTGGGGCTGTGGCCCCTCTGCCCCCTGGTTCCTGCTGTGATGCAGACCTTGGTGTCAAGCCTTGGGCTCAGCCCCACCTCGGCTCCCTGGGGCTGTGGCCCCTCAGCCTCTGGTTCCTGCTGTGATGCAGACCTTGGTGGCAAGCCCTGGCCTCAGCCCCACCTCGCCTCCCTGGGGCTGTGACCCCTCTGCCCCCCTGGTTCCTGGTGTGATGCAGACCTTGGTGTCAAGCCTTGGGCTCAGCCCCACCTCGGCTCCCTGGGGCTGTGGCCCCTCAGCCTCTGGTTCCTGCTGTGATGCAGACCTTGGTGGCAAGCCCTGGCCTCAGCCCCACCTCGGCTCCCTGGGGCTGTGGCCCCTCTGCCCCCCTGGTTCCTGGTGTGATGCAGACCTTGGTGTCAAGCCCTGGGCTCAGCCCCACCTCAGCTCCCTGGGGCTGTGGCCCCTCTGCCCCGCGGGTTCCTGATGTGATGCAGACCTTGGTGTCAAGCCCTGGCCTCAGCCCCACCTCGCTCCCTGGGGCTGTGGCCCCTCTGCCCCCCTGGTTCCTGGTGTGATGCAGACCTTGGTGTCAAGCCCTGGCCTCAGCCCCACCTCAGCTCCCTGGGTCTGTGGCCCCTCAGCCTCTGGTTCCTGCTGTGATGCAGACCTTGGTGTCAAGCCCTGGGCTCAGCCCCACCTTGGCTCCCTGGGGCTGTGGCCCCTTTGCCCCCCTGGTTCCTGGTGTGATGCAGACCTTGGTGTCAAGCCCTGGCCTCAGCCCCACCTCGGCTCCCTGGGGCTGTGGCCCCTCAGCCTCTGGTTCCTGCTGTGATGCAGACCTTGGTGTCATGCCCTGGCCTCAGCCCCACCTCGGCTCCCTGGGGCTGTGGCCCCTCAGCCTCTGGTTCCTGGTGTGATGCAGACCTTGGTGTCACGCCCTGGCCTCAGCCCCACCTCGCTCCCTGGGGCTGTGGCCCCTCTGCCCCCCTTGTTCCTGGTGTGATGCAGACCTTGGTGTCAAGCCCTGGCCACAGCCCCACCTCAGCTCCCTGGGGCTGTGGCCCCTCTGCCCCCCTGGTTCCTGGTGTGATGCAGACCTTGGTGTCAAGCCCTGGCCTCAGCCCCACCTCGCTCCCTGGGGCTGTGGCCCCTCAGCCTCTGGTTCCTGCTGTGATGCAGACCTTGGTGGCAAGCCCTGGGCTCAGCCCCACCTCGGCTCCCTGGGGCTGTGACCCCTCAGCCTCTGGTTCCTGCTGTGATGCAGACCTTGGTGGCAAGCCCTGGGCTCAGCCCCACCTCGGCTCCCTGGGGCTGTGGCCCCTCAGCCTCTGGTTCCTGCTGTGATGCAGACTTTGGTGTCAAGCCCTGGCCTCAGCCCCACCTCAGCTCCCTGAGGCTGTGGCCCCTCAGCCTCTGGTTCCTGCTGTGATGCAGACCTTGGTGTCAAGCACTGGCCTCAGCCCCACCTCAGCTCCCTGGGGCTGTGGCCCCTCTGCCCCCCTGGTTCCTGCTGTGATGCAGACCTTGGTGTCAAGCCTTGGGCTCAGCCCCACCTCGGCTCCCTGGGGCTGTGGCCCCTCAGCCTCTGGTTCCTGCTGTGATGCAGACCTTGGTGGCAAGCCCTGGCCTCAGCCCCACCTCGCCTCCCTGGGGCTGTGACCCCTCTGCCCCCCTGGTTCCTGGTGTGATGCAGACCTTGGTGTCAAGCCTTGGGCTCAGCCCCACCTCGGCTCCCTGGGGCTGTGGCCCCTCAGCCTCTGGTTCCTGCTGTGATGCAGACCTTGGTGGCAAGCCCTGGCCTCAGCCCCACCTCGGCTCCCTGGGGCTGTGGCCCCTCTGCCCCCCTGGTTCCTGGTGTGATGCAGACCTTGGTGTCAAGCCCTGGGCTCAGCCCCACCTCAGCTCCCTGGGGCTGGGGCCCCTCTGCCCCGCGGGTTCCTGATGTGATGCAGACCTTGGTGTCAAGACCTGGTCTCAGCCCCACCTCGGCTCCCTGGGGCTGTGGCCCCTCTGCCCCCCTGGTTCCTGGTGTGATGCAGACCTTGGTGTCAAGCCCTGGCCTCAGCCCCACCTCAGCTCCCTGGGGCTGTGGCCCCTCTGCCCCCCTGGTTCCTGGTGTGATGCAGACCTTGGTGTCAAGCCCTGGCCTCAGCCCCACCTCGCTCCCTGGGGCTGTGGCCCCTCAGCCTCTGGTTCCTGCTGTGATGCAGACCTTGGTGTCAAGCCCTGGCCTCAGCCCCACCTCGGCTCCCTGGGGCTGTGGCCCCTCAGCCTCTGGTTCCTGGTGTGATGCAGACCTTGGTGTCAAGCCCTGGGCTCAGCCCCACCTTGGCTCCCTGGGGCTGTGGCCCCTTTGCCCCCCTGGTTCCTGGTGTGATGCAGACCTTGGTGGCAAGCCCTGGCCTCAGCCCCACCTCGGCTCCCTGGGGCTGTGGCCCCTCGGCCTCTGGTTCCTGGTGTGATGCAGACCTTGGTGTCAAGCCCTGGCCTCAGCCCCGCCTCGCCTCCCTGGGGCTGTGGCCCCTCGGCCTCTGGTTCCTGGTGTGATGCAGACCTTGGTGTCAAGCCTTGGCCTCAGCCCCACCTCGCCTCCCTGGTGCAGGGCTTCAGGATATCAGATGATTCTCTGGTGCTTGTGATAGTGATTCGATGCCCTCTGTAATTCCAGAGCTGCTCGCAGTGCAGTCTGTCGCTGCTGCCCTGGAGGTGAGCTCTGTCCTCAGAAGGATGCTCACCGCCCAATACTGACCTAACTGCAGCTGCTGGGATGACATGCCTTGTACTCCCTGGGGTCATCGAAGTATAGAAGCATCTCTGTGACGTGTTTGTTCTTTGCTAAACAGAGGGGAGCGAAAGTGCTTTTCAATCAGGCCTATGTTATGTTAAAATGTGAATGGACATTTCTCAGAGCGGCTGCCATCAGGCCACAAGTCGAGGGCTCCTCAGAAATATGCTAAACTTGTCCCGGTGTAATTTTCGGACGCCAGACACCAAGGCCATACCCAGGACAGGTGCGACCCTCATCCGCGCCTCCCAATGCCTCCCTGGAGACGCTCAGGCCGGGTAAAGGAGGGGCAGGAGGGGGCAGGGTTAGTTTCTCCTCTGGTGATGTCACAAGAGCTCGAGGCAAAGCTGAGAGGGGACGTGGGCCAAGGAATGACGTCAGCCATGACGTTATTAAGTTAAGAATGAACACCCATGCCCCTAGACAACATCCCTGTCCACTAGCGCGTGAGCGCAGAGTATCTTTTATTCCACTTCCTGGTGATGCCGAGGAGGCCAATAAGCGCTCGTCTTCCAGACCTAAAAGCATATTTCTGCGGCATCTTACTAGCAAAGGCAGACTCAAATCACAGGCCACGACGTGGTAATTGTCAAGGCAAGTGGCCAAAACACTGTCCCTCGTGAATGAACTCTGACCTCCCGAGCCTTCTCTGCAACTGTCTTCATATCGCTTCTCATGCGCAGCTCCCTGATGGCTGCTCCATGGCGCGCATGGGGACCTGGGTGGTGGAATAAACGCTATAGCTGTATGCAGCAGCGGTTCCGCCTCTCCCCACAGGGTGGCGGTGTGGAGCCAGGCCCGGCTCATGTTCCCAGAAGTTCCATTATTAATGGCCCGGCTCGCTTTCTGTCCAGTAACTCTATATCCCAGCAATTCAACCAAGATTTTATTTCTTTATTTTTTTCTTCTTCATTCCATTGCGTGCACCTTTACGATATAGATTTTCAGAATTTGCCAAATGACAATGTAGCCTTCCTCTGGTTCCTGTAAGAGGACACAGAACCCTCCTATTTGGTTCTGTTCAGTCTTTTTGGAGGTTAGGAACCTATTTCCAGGAACGTCAGTGTTTTTCTGTGACAGACAACGCGACAACATGTGCTGTTAAAACTCGTGTTAACAAGATATGAGCCCCGGTAGGTTTAACTTGTTATTGTGAAAGGAGTTTGAGCATCAGAGGCGACCCTGAGTGGCAGGCAGTGGCTGATGCTGGGTTTGAGGGTCTGGGGGATGCGGTGTACAGGCTGTCCCCTTGCTCTGAGAATATATTTATTTATGCGTTTGTATATAGCGCGGACTTTACCCGAAGGCGTCAGAGCGCTTCACAATAGGAACAGAACTGATACATGAGAACATTACAAGTGAAGAAATTACAAAAGCAAACGTTACATTACATGAGGCAAAAGTGACAATCGTGAGCAAACAAAATACAAGAGGTAGCAAACGGTGCGTTACAGGAGGAAAAAGTGACGTGTGCAGGTTACAAAACCGTACAAAGTACAAGTAGAGGTATAATACTGCAATAAATGGAGGACACTCAAACACAAGAACAAACGTTACGTAGGCAATGATGGCACTTGTGCAAGTATCAAAATCAAACAAAATGTAAGAGGTAGCAAACAGTGAGTTACAAGAGAAAAGTGACGTGTGCAAGTTACAAACGAGTACCAAACACAGGTAAAAGGGTAATACTGCAATAAATGGCAGACTCAAACCACAAGAACACACTGGGAACGCACTTCCATAGTCATGGAGAATTAACATTTTCTATAATAAAAGGTCTTCCTTCAGATAATAGAGAGGGCATGAATTAAATTTGGAAGTGTCTTTGAAGGAGGAGAACTTTGAGGTCCGTTTTGAAGGCCTGGGAGGAGGTGGTGGTCCGGAGCTGCGGTGGAAGGGAGTTCCAGAGTCTCACTGCGTTGCCTGAAAAGGATTGGACCATCGATATTTCCTTCTTGAAAGTCGGAGGTTCAACCAGTAGATTTTCCGCATTTCGTGATGGTCTAGAGCCTCCAGAGAGTTTCAGTTTATTCACCAGGCAGCGAGGAGAGGAGGAGTGCACGGCTTTGTGGGTGATACAGGCAGTCTAGTAGATAGCTCTAGCCTCGATGGGATGCCAGCGGAGGGTGGATAACATCGGTGTGATGTGGTAGCTTCTTTTGACCCCATAAATGAAACGAGCTGCTGAATGGAGAACAGATCTAAGGGGGGACAAGTGGGATTTATATAATAAAATAATATATGTATCACTGATATAATGGATAAAATATTTTATAAGAAAGTAATTGAAAATGAAAAAGAAATAATGAGGAAATAAAAATATACTGAAGAAATGTTATAAACTAGTCTTGTTGTTGTGTTTGAATAAAATTGTAAGATATAAACAATGTTGGTGAACAAAAATTAGATAGGTCATGAGGGAATTTTTTAGGTCTCGCTCTCGAGACCTATTGTCGTCGAGATGCCTCTCAAGGGAGACAGTCCGGGGCACGCGCGGCGATTCGGGTCTGTGGACACACACTCCCCCCCACACCCCCCACACTCACCGGGCTCGTGTCCCTCTCCCTCCGCAGCTGGTCAGTCTTGGCAGCAGGCAGACTCGAAGGTTGGCGTGTCTTCTCCGGCGATCCTCAGCTTGCGCCGGGACAGCCGATGTGCAGGCTCACGGCGACTAGCGGCGTCTCGTGCGCTCCCACCGCGCTGTTTCGCGCCCGGCGATCCTCAGCTTGTTTTCTTTGGTATTCGTATGCTACCTTTTTAAGTTGCTGCTTGTTTGCCACCTTCCCATCTCGCCAGTCTCCTCTTCCATTTGTACTATTGAAGGCCTGGCCTAGCGAGGAAACTGGAGAAGGTGTGCTCGAGCGACTTCTTATCTCCTGCTCTGCACCCCGTCTCCCGCGGCCCACTTCTGTCAATCCGGTGCCTTTGAAAGTCAGTTCTGCCCCCGTGCAGACGCCTCACGCCTCTATTTAGCGCCAGCGCCTCCGGCAACCACCCCCGCCCCTCCACCGTACGCCCCTCAGCTCCAGGGGAAGGCAGGGGCGGCAGAAGGCAGGCAGGAGCCGGGGAGGGCCAGGGCCCCGCAGGCCGGACGTGCTGTTTCATTTTCCATATTCATAACCCTCCCTGTACGCGCCATGTCGTCCTGAGGAAATTGACAAGTTGAATGCTTGGGCATGCTGGCAGTGCGCCGGGTTAACTCTCTGGATTTAGTTTATATCATCTCGCGAAAACATTTGCGGCCTTTAGCATGTTTATCCCCAGCCCCGCGCTTTGTGAACACCCCCTGTTTGTGTACAGATTTGCCAATGAAGCAGTAAGTGGTTTCATGTGCTCCGGTCCTCATTAAACGTACACATCCTGCGCGTATGTTGTGTGGCGGGTCTCGCGCTAACGTGGGCTGCAGGAAGCAGTCCCGACAGCTGGGCGAGGTACCAGGAACGAGCTGCTGACGGCAGGTGCTGAAGGAAAGTATCACACAGCGCAGCTCCATCATCAGAGGCAGAGGGTGGCCAGGGTCAGATTGGGATCACGATTAGGTCCGTATACCCCCCCCCCAAAAAAAAATGGGCCACATCCCGGAATTATCCCTTTCATGAAATGTTTGTTATATTAAGCAGTTTAAAGCTTGTAGAGCCAGTAACATTGGTGGAAGCTAGAAGCACTGCAGTTTGGCCGGGCTTGCGAGGGGAAGTAAAATGACCCAGGAGCCACAACACCTGATCTGCCTTGGGTTGCCACATGGCCGGTTTTTAGGTTTCGCCTGTCGAAAGCTGCGCAGCAGCCTTTCGCGCAGGGCGAAATCTTATGTCTTTACACTGTTGGCTTTGTTCCGCCTCTCTGTTCCATTGGCTAGCTCCGTAAATGGAGGCTAGCCATTGGAACAGACATCTGTCCGTCATTTCCCAAAGCGATTGGTGGGCGTTCCGCCGATTTTTTTTCCCTTTCCGCCCCTTTGAAAACGTCATGCGGCGGTGGGCGGTTGGTAATTTTTTTTTTTTTCTCGGCAATGCGGCCGCCATTTTTTCGTGGAGCTGGGGCGGGCGGGTCGATCTCAATGGAAGTGGTCATTGTGTGTAAGTGAAAAGTCACATTTATTTGTCGTTATTAGTATTAGTTCGACATTGCTGGCCCTGATCTGTGCGCACGGCGGGCATGAGTAGCATGGGACGCTGGGGCCCATCCTCGTAGCATCCTCTAACCACATCCCTTGCTTTCCCGACAGTCCTCCTGGTCCAGCTCCGCCAGCCGGACGACGTCACGAAAACTTGTACCTGAAAATACATAAGTGCAGGTCCCAGGAGGCATAGAAAACCGGGGGCCTAGCAAGCTGCGGTGAACCCCCCCCCCCCCCTTCCCCCAGAGCTGCAGAGCAGGTACAGGGAGCCGGCACCTTTCAACCTCGCTTTGAAACGTCCACTGTGCTCTGCCTTTTATACTGCCACTCTCACCTGCAACGCCACGCATTTCAGCCTCCCACACATTTCAGCCTCCCACGCATTTCCTATACAGTGCCTGCTCTGGTTTCCGGCCTGCTCCTGGAGATCGGTACTCTCCTCCGGCCCGATCCCGTCAGCGAAGGCCTGTAAAGCACCCCCGGGAGGAGCAGTTGCACCCCCCCCCCCCACCCCCCTCTCTCTCTGGCTCTTCGTATATAGCGGGGTTATTCCAGGCTCCGTGGATGATGGAGTGCGCCTTCCCGGCCTCGTCGGGGAACAAAGCCCTGCTGCTCCTGGGGGGCTGGGGGGTGGGGAGTGGGTGGTGAGGGTCTGATGGCGGCAGGAGGGGGGAGTGTAATCTGCGATATTGGCAGGTCGGATTAATTTACATTCTGCTTCAATCCCTGCTTCAATCCCTGCAAGTCCAGTGGCTGGGTGTCTGTCCTATATTTACATTCCATATAGCGCCCTCTGGATGAATGAAGTGTTTCTAGGCACATCGAGAGTGAGCGCAAGCCCCGGATACCTTGTTTTCCGAGTGCTCGCGTGTTGTCGGAGATGCGAGCTTTGCAGAAGTCGTTATCTCTTTATATTAAAGTGTTCTGAGTTTGGAGGACTAGGCGACGGGATGTGTGTGGATCTCTGTAGAAAAACTGCTAAGTCGTGCACCATTCTGTGATGAGCCTCTCTACCATTTTTGTTATCCATTCCATGAGGGATCCCAGACGTGGTTCCTAGGGTTATTTAAAATAAGGTTTTGATGTTCTTCATGTGATAAGCCCGTTGTAAGACGCAGTCTCAAACATTTAAAACACTGCCAAAAGTTAAGCCTGTTTTGAATTATATGCATTTTTTCTTTACATTTTTGCACTTTTTTTTTATTTTGACCCTTTTTTGCTCAGTTTCCAAGTACTTTAGAAATTACTTTTTTAAGGGGTTATCTGTAATGACATGGCTGGTACTCCTCGACTACATACTCCTCTTTGCTTCAAAAGCTGCTAGTGGATGTCTAGGCAACTGTCAATAGTTATTAGAGTGATTTTCGTTTCACAAAGTCAGACTAGGGTAAAAATGGTTAAAATGTGCTCTTTTTGGAGAGTCGCACTCACCATGGAAAGCATCTTTAGTCTGGCGGATTGGAAGCAGATGGACTATCCTCGGAGGGAGGACTGTGACTGTTCGGATTGTATGTCAGGCAGTTTTGCTACAGTCCGTCCATGTCCCTCTGTTTCTACAGTATGAGCAGCTGGTAGGCCTTGAGGAGTGCCACATGTGCAGCAGAAGAATCCTTTCTTTTGGAGCTGAGAGCGGAAACCTCAGCCACACACAGTAATAAATCCTTATTCTTTTGTCACTACTTCCTTAACTCTGTTCTCATGGTGTGGATGGAGAAGCCAAGCTTTCTCTCTTTTGTTCTTTCTTAAGAATGCTGTTTTTCAAGCAATATATTTTTTCACCCATGGAAGCGGATGTGTGCAGATCATAACATCTCCACTTCTGTCCTATCGTACTCAGGAAGCAGCACTCTGATGCCGCTCATTCCAAAATGGTGGACAATGGGCGACTGTTTTGTAGAAATCATAGACAGAGTTGGAAGTTCTTTACTATATGAAATGCTCGGTTTTTAGGATCGTATGCTGTGGATTGCTTGTTTCCCTGTGGTGCAATTATTCCTTAACGGAATGCTATAGTAACAAGCTGTAACATTTGTGCAAGGCCCAGTCCCTAGGTGCAGTGAAGTAATGACGTTTCCATTGAATGCGTGTGACTCTTTGTTTTGTGCCTCCGGACTCTCAATCTAGCAAAAGCTGCCTTGTGTTGATGAGTGATCCCTGCTTTTCATTAAAGGAACACAAATGCAACAGCAAAGAAGGACCCCAGTATGTTGCAGGGACTTAACCATATATATGTGCCGGCTGCAGTGCGGAAAGCACAATATTTACAGATGCTGTTAATTTAACTTTATATTCCACGAGGCCCTCCAAGCAGTTGTTTTAATAAGAGTTCTCCAAAGCTGGCTCTGCACAGGACTACGAGAACATTGCAGATGTGTCAAGGATACACTTGTCTCGCTGTGCTCGCTTCCCTGCCCCTGCTTCCCTGCCCCCTCGCTGTACTTGCTTCCCTGCCCCCTCGCTGTGCTTGCTTCCCTGCCCCCTCGCTGTGCTTGCTTCCCTGCCCCCTCGCTGTGCTTGCTCTCCTGAGTGTGTGTGTGGCTCTGGGTGGGTGTGTGTGGCTCTGGGTGGGTGTGTGTGGCTCTGGGTGGGTGTGTGTGGCTCTGGGTGTGTGTGTGTGGCTCTGGGTGTGTGCGTGTGTGTGGCTCTGGGTGTGTGTGTGTGTGTGGCTCTGGGTGTGTGTGTGTGTGTGTGTGTGGCTCTGGGTGGGTGTGTGTGTGTGTGTGGCTCTGGGTGTGTGTGTGGCTCTGGGTGGGTGTGTGTGTGTGTGTGTGTGTGTGTGTGTAAGTGTGAGTTAGAGTGAGAGAGAAGTCTGCGCTTCTGCTTCCTGTGCTGTTCTGTGTATGTTTTAGTGAGTCTGTGTGTGAGAGAGTGAGAGAAGTCTGCACTGCTGCTTCCTGGGCTGTTTTGTGTGTGAGGGAAGCTTGTGTTGCTGATGTCTGTGCTCTTCTGTGTGAGGGAAGCTGATGTCTGTGCTGTTCTGTGTGTGAATGAAGTGTGTGGTGCTGTCCTCTGTGTGTGAGAGAGCGGGAGGGGGGTCTGCACTGCTGCTGTCTATGCTGTTCTGTGTTTGAGTAAAGCTTGTGCTGCTGTTGTCTGTTCTGTTCTGTGTGTGTGTTTGTGAGAGAGAAGTCTGCACTGCTGCTTCCTGTGCCGTTCTGTGTATGTTTTAGTGAGTCTGTGTGTGTGAGAGAGTGAGAGAGAAGTCTGCACTGCTGCTTCCTGGGCTGTTCTGTGTGTGAGGGAAGTGTGTAGTGCTGTTTGTTCTGTGTGTGTGAGAGAGCGAGGTCTGCACTGCTGCTGTTCGTGCTGTTCTATGTGTGAGTAAAGCTCGTGCTGCTGTTGTCTGTGCTGTTCTGCGTCTGGTGCTGTCTGTGCTGTTCTGTGTGTGTGTGAGAGAGAATGAGAGAGAGAGAAGTCTGCACTGCTGTGTGCTGTTCTATGTGTGAAGGAAGCTTGTGTTGCTGATGTCTGTGCTGTCTGTGCCGTTCTGCATGTGGGAAGCTGGTGGACTGTGCTGTTCTGTGTGTGTGTGTGTGTGCGTGTGTGTGTGAGAGAGAGAGAAGTTTGCACGGCTGCTTTCTGTGTTCTGTGTGTGAGGGAAGCTTGTGTTGCTGATGTCTGTGCTGTTCTGTGTGTGAAGATGTCTGTGCTGCTGATGTGTGTGTTGCTTGTGAGTACCTTTCCACCACGCACAGCCTGGACCGCCTGGCTTTGCCAGTGCTTGCTTTACTCGTGCAGTCTGTTGTGCTGCGCACTGGGGAGGGGTCGCGGCGTGGGCTCTGCCCTCACACCCCTCCACATGCAGCTGACAAGCAGGAACTGCAGGCTTCCTGTGTACAGAGGAGAGGTCACGGGGTCAGCTGCCCTTCCTGACCCAGCCATGGGGGGCTGGACTCAGGAGTGACCCAGGAGCTGGGCACAGGGGTGAGCACGGGGATCTGGGGTGCTGTGTGTCCTCGGTTGAGCAAAAGAACGATGGATTCAACCCAGATCTCTTGACTGGGGGGGAATGTTTTGATTTGTTCTGCATTCCGTCCTTCAATTGTGTGTCTTTTGCTTTCTCGCCCTAAGTGCGCCAGGAATGCCCAGACCTGGGTCCTGACCTCACTGTGCCACTGGAGTCAAGCTATCCTGGCTGATGGGGATTGAAACCCTGAAACTGGTCCTCGGAAGCTTGTTTCCTGTCCAGGGAAGGCATGGCTTGGCAGTTCGGGCTGGACTGTTCCCATGAGGCACAGGGTCAGACTGATTTGCATATGGCCAGGTCTAAACTGGGGTGGCAGAGTGGGCTAAAGAATGGTGATGGATTAAACCCAGATCTTTTGCCTGGGGGTGAATGTTTTGATTTGTTCTGCATTGAGTCCATCAATTGTGTGTTTGTGAGCTGTGGGTGCAGGGAGCCCTGTGAGCTGTGGGCGCAGGGAGCTCTGTGAGCTGAGGGCGCACGGAGCCCTGTGAGCTGTGGCGACAGGGAGCTGTGTGAGCTGTGGGTCCAGGGAGCTGTGTGAGCTGTGGGTGCAGGGAGCTGTGTGAGCTGTGGGTGCAGGGAGCTGTGTGAGCTGTGGGTGCAGGGAGCTGTGTGAGCTGTGGGTGCAGGGAGCTGTGTGAGCTGTGGGTGCAGGGAGCTGTGTGAGCTGTGGGCGCAGGATGCTGTGTGAGCTGTGAGCGCAGGATGCTGTGTGAGCTGTGAGCGCAGGGAGCCCTGTGAGCTGTGGGTGCAGGGAGCTGTGTGAGCTGTGGGTCCAGGGAGCTGTGTGAGCTGTGGGTGCAGGGAGCTGTGTGAGCTGTGGGTGCACGGAGCTGTGTGAGCTGTGGGTGCAGGATGCTGTGTGAGCTGTGAGCGCAGGGAGCCCTGTGAGCTGTGGGTGCAGGGAGCTGTGTGAGCTGTGGGTGCAGGGAGCTGTGTGAGCTGTGGGTGCAGGGAGCCCTGTGAGCTGTGGGCGCAGGATGCTGTGTGAGCTGTGAGCGCAGGGAGCCCTGTGAGCTGTGGGTGCAGGGAGCTGTGTGAGCTGTGGGTGCAGGAAGCTGTGTGAGCTGTGGGCGCAAGGAGCCCTGTGAGCTGTGGGCGCACGGAGCCCTGTGAGCTGTGGGCGCAAGGAGCCCTGTGAGCTGTGGGCGCACGGAGCCCTGTGAGCTGTGGGCGCAGGGAGCTGTGTGAGCTGTGGGCGCACGGAGCTGTGTGAGCTGTGGGTGCAGGGAGCTGTGTGAGCTGTGGGTGCAGGGAGCTGTGTGAGCTGTGGGCGCAAGGAGCCCTGTGAGCTGTGGGCGCACGGAGCTGTGTGAGCTGTGGGTGCAGGGAGCTGTGTGAGCTGTGGGTGCAGGGACCTGTGTGAGCTGAGGGCGCAAGGAGCCCTGTGAGCTGTGGGCGCACGGAGCCCTGTGAGCTGTGGGCGCAAGGAGCCCTGTGAGCTGTGGGCGCACGGAGCCCTGTGAGCTGTGGGCGCAGGGAGCTGTGTGAGCTGTGGGCGCACGGAGCTGTGTGAGCTGTGGGTGCAGGGACCTGTGTGAGCTGTGGGTGCAGGGACCTGTGTGAGCTGAGGGCGCAAGGAGCCCTGTGAGCTGTGGGCGCACGGAGCCCTGTGAGCTGTGGGCGCAAGGAGCCCTGTGAGCTGTGGGCGCAAGGAGCCCTGTGAGCTGTGGGCGCACGGAGCCCTGTGAGCTGTGGGCGCAGGGAGCTGTGTGAGCTGTGGGCGCACGGAGCTGTGTGAGCTGTGGGTGCAGGGAGCTGTGTGAGCTGTGGGTGCAGGGAGCTGTGTGAGCTGTGGGCGCAAGGAGCCCTGTGAGCTGTGGGCGCACGGAGCCCTGTGAGCTGTGGGCGCAGGGAGCTGTGTGAGCTGTGGGCGCACGGAGCCCTGTGAGCTGTGGAGGCACGGAGCTGTGTGAGCTGTGGGTGCAGGGAGCTGTGTGAGCTGTGGGTGCAGGGAGCTGTGTGAGCTGTGGGTGCACGGAGCTGTGTGAGCTGTGGGTGCAGGGAGCTGTGTGAGCTGTGGGCGCACGGAGCCCTGTGAGCTGTGGGCGCAGGGACCTGTGTGAGCTGTGGGCGCAGGGACCTGTGTGAGCTGTGGGTGCAGGGACCTGTGTGAGCTGTGGGTGCAGGGAGCCCTGTGAGCTGTGGGCGCAGGGAGCTGTGTGAGCTGTGGGCGCAGGGAGCTGTGTGAGCTGTGGGCGCACGGAGCCCTGTGAGCTGTGGAGGCACGGAGCTGTGTGAGCTGTGGGTGCAGGGAGCTGTGTGAGCTGTGGGTGCAGGGAGCTGTGTGAGCTGTGGGTGCACGGAGCTGTGTGAGCTGTGGGTGCAGGGAGCTGTGTGAGCTGTGGGCGCAGGGAGCTATGTGAGCTGTGGGTGCAGGGAGCTGTGTGAGCTGTGGGCGCACGGAGCCCTGTGAGATGTGGGCGCACGGAGCCCTGTGAGCTGTGGGCGCACGGAGCCCTGTGAGCTGTGGGCGCAGGGAGCTGTGTGAGCTGTGGGCGCAGGGACCTGTGTGAGCTGAGGGCGCAAGGAGCCCTGTGAGCTGTGGGCGCAGGGAGCTGTGTGAGCTGTGGGTGCAAGGAGCTGTGTGAGCTGTGGGCGCACGGAGCCCTGTGAGCTGTGGCGACAGGGAGCTGTGTGAGCTGTGGGTGCAGGGAGCTGTGTGAGCTGTGGGTGCAGGGAGCTGTGTGAGCTGTGGGCGCAAGGAGCCCTGTGAGCTGTGGGCGCACGGAGCTGTGTGAGCTGTGGGCGCAGGGAGCTGTGTGAGCTGTGGGTACACGGAGCCCTGTGAGCTGTGGGCGCAGGGAGCTGTGTGAGCTGTGGGTGCACGGAGCCCTGTGAGCTGTGGGCGCACGGAGCCCTGTGAGTTGTGGGCGCAGGGAGCTGTGTGAGCTGTGGGTGCAGGGACCTGTGTGAGCTGTGGGCGCAGTGAGCTGTGGGCGCAGGGAGCTGTGGGCGCAGGGAGCTGTGGAGGCACGGAGCTGAGTGAGCTGTGGAGGCACGGATCTGTGTGAGCTGTGGGCGTAGGGAGCTGGGTGAGCTGTGGGCGCAGTGAGCTGTGGGCGCAGGGAGCTGTGGAGGCACGGAGCTGTGGGCGCAGGGAGCTGGGTGAGCTGTGGGCGCAGGGAGCTGTGGGCGCAGGGAGCTGTGGGCGCAGGGAGCTGTGGAGGCACGGAGCTGTGGGCGCAGGGAGCTGGGTGAGCTGTGGGCGCAGGGAGCTGTGGGCGCAGGGAGCTGTGGGCGCAGGGAGCTGTGTGAGCTGAGGGCGCAAGGAGCCCTGTGAGCTGTGGGCGCAGGGAGCTGTGGAGGCACGGAGCTGTGGGAGCTGTGGGCGCAGGGAGCTGGGTGAGCTGTGGGCGCAGGGAGCTGTGTGAGCTGTGGGCGCAGGGAGCTGTGCGCATTGAGGTGATGCCAGCAGCGGTGCCCTTCATCCTTGTCCGTGTGTCTGTCTGTTGGTTTCTGTTGCCTCCCAGTCTCCAGTGGTTTTAGTCCTTATCATCCGGCCAGTGATGTTCTTAACACCACAGTGACCCTTTTCTTTGCCGCTCTTTGCCCTCTGACCCCTGCTGACATCAACACAGCCCTCCTCTGCTGAGGCAGCTCAGCCTAGGGTGCTGAGGGTGAGCTGGGGCGGTCCCTGCTCATCCGGGCACCGGCCAGTGAGCACAGAAGGGACCCCCTGCCTAATCCACTGACCTCCGCCAGGGCGCCGCGTTTCTATCCGCCCAGGGCGCTATCTCATCACAGGCGGGCTCTGGGTGTGCTTGTGTGTGTGTGAGAGACTGTGAGTGTGCGTCTGTTTCTGTATGTGTGTGTGTGTGTGTTTCTCTGTGTTAGTTTCTCCTTCTGTTTATGTATGTATGTATGTGTCTCTCTGTGTGTGTTTCACTGTGTGTGCCCGTGTGTGGTCTTTTTTCTGTGTGAGTTTCTTTTTGTGAGTCTGTGTTTGTGTTTCTGAGTGTATGTGGTGTGTGTTTGTCTGTTTCTCTGTGTGCATGTTTGTGTATGTTTGTGTTTCTGAGTGTGTGTGGTGTGTGTTTGTCTTTTCTCTGTGTGTATGATTGTGTTTCTGTGTCCGCCTCTCCCCTCCCTCCCAGCAGTGCCGTGGATCGCCCCCGTGCACCCGCCCCCGCCCTGGGCGGTGGCACTGGGTGGTGTGATCGCTGCGCCCACCCTCGCCCCAGCCCGGACCCTCCGCTGGTTGGACGCCGGTGTCCTTGGTGGTGACGCCGGCCCTGGGGGAGAGCAGGGCCCGGAGCAGAGTCCGGGCCTGGGGGTGAGGGCAGCAGGAGGCCCACGGGGGGGGGGGGGGGGGGTGAGGGCAGCAGGAGGCCCACGGGGGGGGGGGGGGGGGTTAGGGCAGCAGGAGGCCCACGGGGGGGGGGGGGTGAGGGCAGCAGGAGGCCCACGGGGGGGGGGGGTGAGGGCAGCAGGAGGCCCACGGGGGGGTGAGGGCAGCAGGAGGCAGGCGAGGTATAATACTGCAATATATGCTAGACACTCAGGCACAAGAGCAAACGTGACGTAGGCAATGGTGGCACTTGTGCAAGTATCAAAAGCAAACAAAATGTAAGAGGTACAAACAGTGTGTTACAAGAGAAAAGTGGCGTGTGCATGTTACAAAAGAGAACCAAACACATAAACAAGGATAATACTGCAATAAATGGCAAACACTCCAACCACAAGAACACACTGGGAAGGCACTTCCATAGTCATGGAGAATAGAGTTTTCAGTAATGGGAGGTCTTCCTTCAGATCATAGAGAGGGCGTGAATTACTTTTGGAAGTGTCTTTGAAGGAGGAGAACTTTGAGGTCCCTTTTGAAGGCCTGGGAGGAGGTGGTGGTCCGGAGCTGCGGTGGAAGGGAGTTCCAGATTCTCACTGCGCTGCCTGAAAAGGATTGGGCCATTGATCTCTCCTTCTTGAAAGTGGGAGGTTCAACCAGTAGATTTTCTGCATTTCGTGATGGTCTAGAGCCTCCAGAGAGTTTCAGTTTATTCGCCAGGCAGCGAGGAGAGGAGGAGTGCAAGGCTTTGTGGGTGATACAGGCAGTCTTGTAGATAGATCTTGCCTCGATGGGAAGCCAGCAGAGGGTGGATAACATCGGTGTGATGTGGTCGCTTCTTTTGGCCCTATAAATGAAACGACCTGCTGAATGGAGAACAGATCTAAGGGGGGACAAGTGGGATTTGGGGAGGCCAGTAAGAAGAGAATTGCAGTAGTCAAGTTTGGAGAGGACCAGCGATTGCACCAGGGTTTTAAGGTCCTGCTCCGGTAAAAAGCGACGAATTCCCCAAAGAAGGCGCTGTTGGTATCGAGCAGACTTTGCAATGGAATTGATGTGGGAGATTAGATTGAGTTTTTTGTCGAGTATGACACCAAGGGATTTTGCGCTGTCGACAATGATGGGTTTATTGTTAAGTAGATTCATCTGATCCATCCATGATTGAACCGGGAAGGAGAGAGTGAGGAGGAGGAATTCAGTTTTGGAGGGATTCAGAATCAGTTGATGAGTTGACATCCAGTTTTGAATGGAGTCCAAAGTAGAGCTTAGGATGAAGAGATTGTGAATGGAGGCAACCTTGAGGTAGATTTGAGTGTCGTCTGCATAGAGATGATAGTGGATCCCGGATTTACTTAGGAGATTTCCCAGTGGTTCTAAATAGAGATTGAACAATGTGGGTGCAAGTATAGAGCCTTGAGGAACACCTTGATCCACCGCCAAAGGAGATGAAAGATTGTTCGCTATTTTGATCACTTAGGATCTATCAGAGAGGAAGGAAGCAAACCATTTAAGCACAGTGCCCTCAATGCCCATTCTCTGTTCAAGAGTGTTGAGGAGGGTGTTGTGATTGACAGTACCAAAGGCTGCAGAAAGGTCAAGGAGAATTAGAAGACAAGACCCCCCCCCCCCCGAATCGAGTATCCACAGCGCGTCATCAATCACTTGCAGCAGGGCTGTTTCAGTGCTGCAGTTTTGGATGAAGCCGGACTGACAATTGTCAAGAAGATCATTGTCCTTGATATGACAAGAGAGTTGTTTCGCTACACATCTTTCTGTGATCTTTGCAAGAAAGGGTAGGTTAGTGATGGGGCGGAAGTTGTTGAGGTTATTCGCATCAGCAGTGGGTTTTTTAAGCAGAGGGGTGACCTGCCCAGTTTTGAAGGAGGCGGGAAGGGAGCCTTGACAGAGGGAGAGGTTGACTAGAGTGGTCCAATAGGAAAGGGAATGGCTATAGAAATCAATGGCAATGGTACTAGGTTTGGGGTCCAGAGAAGGGTTGGAGGGCTTTGTTTCATGGATGCATTTGAGGAGGACATCTTCAGAGATGGGGTCAAAGTTCTATCAAATGGCTGAGGATTTGCGCTCCTCTGGAGGGGTAGGATGAGCGACCTAATCCCCAAGGGATTTCACTTTTTTGTCAAAGAATACAGCGAAATCAGCAGCTTTCTTTGTAGAATCTTCCAACTTGGCGGTTGGGGGAGAGCAGTTAATATTCTTGATGAGATCGAATAGTTTTTTGGGTCTGTTTTTGGCTGAGTCAAGGAGGGTTCTGAAGTGTGATGCTTTCCCAAGGAAGATGTGCTTGTGGTACTTGGATCTTGCTGAACGAAGCATGGCCAAATTATTGGTGGAAGGTGCTTGCCTCCACTGTTTCTCCAGGAGTCTTAGGTGCTTCCTTTCTTCATGGAGGGATTTGCTGAACCAGGGTGCTGAGGGAATGGGCCTTTTCTTTTTGCTTTGGAGAGGAGCGACATTATTGATTTCGACTGCAAGGACTGAGAGGCATTGTGAGGTGAGATCATCAACATCTAGGTTCGGGTCTAGCCTTGGAAGTGACAGCAAAGCTGATTCACAGAGGGAAACAGTGTTGATGTTTTTAGTGTCACGGAACCAGGAGGTAGCCCTCTTAGGTTGGCCAAGAGTTACAGAGTGTGCTAGGTGAAGAGAGAATGGAATGAGGAGGTGGTCAGACCAGTCTACGTGAATAGGGGTAGCGATAGAAAGCAGGCCTGCTTTAGAAATAACAAGGTCCAGGATTGAGCCCTTAGAGTGTGTTGATTCTGTGCAGTGTTGGATAAGATCGTTTGTAGCGAGGAAGGTGGCCAGCAAGATCGCGGAAGAGTCATGCAGGGAGCCCCAGTGGAGATTGAAGTCACCCACGAAGGTCTGATTGTCACTTTGTGCGTATTGGGTGCTGAAGAAGTCAGTGAGTTCCTCCATAAACGAAGGGCCGCTGCAAGGTGGGTGGTAAATGACATGGAATCTGTGGGGTGAGCGGTGGTGTAGTTGAAGCTCAAGAGATATTTTATTTATTTTAAAAATTTATAAAGCGCGGCGTATACCCATGGGTGTCTTGGCGCTATAATTTTGCTGAAAATCCCAGAATGAGGTGGTATCTGCCTTAAAACGTATTGTTACTGAGCGGATTATTGATCGAATAACCAGGTTTTTACCAATTTTCTAAATTGAAATAACGATGGTGATAGACATTCAAAAGTGCGGAAGGCGCTGATGGGAAAAGCCTTGAGCTGAAGGGAGTTTCTAAAGATAACTGCAACACCTTCCCCAACTTTGATAAGTCTGTCATTCCTGAAGATAGAGTAGCCTGTGGGTAATAGGAGATCAAAGATAGAGTGAGAGGTATCATTGAACTAGGTCTCTGTTAGGAAGCACAGGTCAATATTGTGAAGGGTGATGTTATCAGAGATTTCGAGTTTGTGCTTTATTGCAGATCTGCAGTTGTGGAGCAGACAGCGCAGCTCTGTCGAGACTGTTTTGGTGATGGGGCACTTGGGCTAAGAAGGGTGATAGGGATATTGTGCCTATACGGGGGTGCACGGAAGGGTTTAGGAGGATGCTTGGTTCTGACAGAGGAGATGGTCGGAATAGTGTAGATAGTTCGGTTACTCTGAGATGTAGGTTGAAGAATGGTGGCGTTCAAGGACTTGTGTGAGTGAGCGATGTTTGCAGACCACAGGTTTTGCTTGGCTATGATGGGGTGAGGGGGCGAGGTGCATCTCGTGGGAAGGTGAGGGTTTTCCAAAGGAGTTGAGGTGAATGGGAAAGTGGAAATCTTGGAGCTTAGAAGTGAAATGGAAGCTACAAGCTGGGAGATGGGGGTGATAAGAGAGCCTAGCTTATTTTCAAGAGAGAGTAGGGCAGAGCACGGAAGGTTGGGTGTCTTGATGGCAAAAGGAGGGGATGAAATAGGTGGTGGAGGGCAGGGAGAGGTGGGGGGGGCAGGAGGAGAGTTGGGGTATAGGGTTCATAGGTGGGGAAAGGTGGGGGTTGAGAGCGGGGGTTGGTGTATTGGATGTGAAGGAAGAGTTGTCTTTGTTGGCCTTGCACGAAGGAAAGGAATTGAGGACATATTTAGGAGGGGATAGGTGCGGATCAAGGCGGTGGGGTAAAAGGAGAGGGGAGGACTGTGAGGTGTCATAGGAGTGTAGGAGGTTTGGGAGGAAAAGAGGGGAGGTGGTTGGAGAGGTCCTGTTGGCTAGGAGGGGTGGCTGTGAGGGAACCGGCATCTGGCAGAGTGAGGGGGGTTGGGAGAAGGGGAAGTTGAAGAAAGGAGATGGTTCAGCTGGGCCCGATGGAGGGAGATGGGAAGGGTTACCAGGGGGGGTGAGGTGCCGGGTTTTTAAGAACCCGGTGGTGCCAGGGAATAACACCCGAAGCCCTCTGAGTTCTCCTTTGTACCGGACCACAGAAACACGGAGTCTTCTAGTCGCAGTCAGAGATCAAGTTTTATTGGCAGCTACCAAGTAACATGTGTCCGAGAAGCACGACCACGCGGATCGTGTGTTCTCAGGAGACTGTTCGTTTTTACAGAACAAGCCTTCTCCTTATATACAGAAATAATAGCTGCAAGCAAGAATTCTTGAGTTTATGATATGGCTGTACACATATTTCTACAACAATACAAAGAGCGAAGTCATGTAGGCAAGCCCATATTTTGGACGTCCCGTTCGTGATAGATTACCCAGCCAGTCCCGGAACTCCCATCAGATATCGATGAAACCCCAATAAAGAAGGGCACCTCCTAGTCATAAAACTGGCCATAAACAAGGAACGCGGACAGGTGTGTGTGTGTGTAGAAAACATGATCTGTACGCGGTGAATGGTTTGTGGTATGTTATGCATTGATGCTATCGTATTCGGCCACTGGGCGAGGAGCTGCCCAAACAGGTTTGGCTGGAGGCAAGGGAGTCAGTTGGGACAGGTCAGGGGGAAGTCAGGGAGAGGTGGACGTGTCCTTTTAGATCAAGCTCGACCTTACTCAATTGACTTATCATGAGGGCAAGACACAAGATGGATGCCGTTTACAAGATGGAGTCTGAGGGGTCGGAACGGAAACTACGATTTAGGGGTGTTGGCATTCCTCGATCATGACGCAAATATACAGGGGTGATGTCATAATCATTACCGGTCCGTTGACACCAAATTCGTCATGAGATGTTGATATTTTGTGGCACGGGCATTGGATCTCGATACTGGGATGACGGTAGGGTCCAGATTTTCAGAACCACAGACCCTCCTTTTGCCCTCATATAAGGCAATAACTCATGTTAATCTGAGTCCAAATCTGTATTAATGAATTCGTGGAGATGTTGCTGTAGCATCATTCTGTTGCTCAGTTCGTCCCTTGACACAGGCTTCCTTACACATGGGGTAGCATAGAGGCCACATAGTGCAGAAGCGCACTGTACACACAGGCAGAACATAAACAGAAGCGCTAAGATCATCCCAACGAAGATCAGTGTTTTCCATCCCCAGGCAGTGATCAGGCCCCAGAACCACCCTAGAAGGGACCAATCTCCTTTTTCCACGTGAAGGGAACCAGATATTTCGTGTAGTTTGGAGATGGCCTGGTACACTGTTGGTGCATTATCAGGGATGAAAATACAGCAACTAGATTGGATCACTCTGCATACACCACCACGATCGGCGAGTATGATATCTAGGGCAACTCGGTTCTGAAGGGTCATAAGTCGATCCGACTGAAGCTCGGTTGTCAAGTAGTCAAGGGCTCCGGCCGTTGTAATCACGGCGGATTCAACTATCCTCGATAACTGGCGAATATTCCTGCTGTTCACCATAGGCCCCCAAAATGGCAGAAAACCCTTTGCGAAGTCTGCAAATTCCTGACTCGCGGTGTCGTCTTTACTCACGACACCTCTAGCTGTCCTTGTCCGATGGTAATCTGCTCTGGCCGTGTAGGTGGGAGGCAGCAGAAATGAGATGAAACACGTGCCTGAGAAGTCAGGGGGCAACCATGTATAGGCTTGGTCGTGGCAGACGAAATACGTGCCTTTGGCTGCTAAGAATATAGGGGAAGTTCGGGAAGCGAACACATATGTTTCCGTGCATATGCTCTTTCCTAATTGTGCTTTGGGATCCCTACCGATACCTTGTAAACATAAGTGACCTCGGTGGGGTACTATCCAAACTGGGCGGGATTTCTTTGCTGTCTGTCCCTTACTCAGGGAAATCCCATTCTTAGTTATGTTCCAACGACTGTATGGAGTGAGTTCATCTTTGGGGATCGTTTGATATGTGTCGAACTCCCTACTCATATTTCTTATCCCTGCCACTAGTGCCTTGTTGTTGGACTCGCTTTCAATGGAACGGGTTGGGTATGGTTCTAGGGCGAACAGGAACATGGTCTGGAAAGCCCACAGAGAACCATAATAACTGAATGGCAGGATGAAGTATGGGATACCCTTATCAGTTGTGTGTGGCATGAGTCCACATATCCAACAGTTCGATGTGTTCATTATGGACTGGTGTTGGTGTAGGAGTTGAATAAATGAGTTGTTTACAAATTCGAGTCTTCTGGCAGACTCGTGTTCAGGTAGAGGGTGAAAGTAGTGTGGAGAGATAGTAGGAGGAGGTGGTGGCCGGGTGTCATTTGAAAAAGTAACTTGGAATACGAATAGAGTATAACCAGTCAAAAACATCGTTATGCTACACAACATTAAAATACATGTTATCAAAAACCTTCTTTTGGCCAGTACAGTGCATAGTTGTCTTTCAATGTTCGTGAATCTGGTAGGTCTCTTTACCCTAGGAAACTCCATCCTCTAGTTGCTGCCCGCGGTGGTAGATTGATTCTGCCAGGGAGTGCACTCTGTTCAGTCCGGGGTAACTCCCTTGGACCAACCAGAACCGTTGACCTAAACGTCCCCAGCTGCACTCCCCAGACTTCAACCGCGACCCTAGCAGCAGAACCGGATGGCGGTTCGAAAATCAAAAATGAGCAAGTTTCCTGAGAGTGAGAGAGCTGAAAAATCAAAAATTGTTCTTGGGGGAAGGGAAATCACATTAATTTGCTTTTTATTAGTCTCTTTGTCTTGACCTTAGATTATATTTTTGTTTCCCAGGTACGGTGTGGTCTTCAAACAATGTCTTAGGTTCTGAAGTGTCCAACTGCATTGACGGTGGCACAAGTCCTTGTAAAATATGATCACTCTCCTTGTCGGTACCAGTTTCTTTTAAACGTGCATCGCTGAAAGGGATGAAGCGAGGTATGGATTCTGTCTCGGAGTCGGCAATTCCTTCGTTGACCCACCGGTCGTATGGAAGGGGCAGAGGGACCCGTTTGCAGTGGGTCCCGTGTATCCAACTTTCCTTTCCTTCCACCCGAACGGCTGATCTCGTGGAAAGAAGCACAAGGTACGGTCCGGTCCACCTGGGTTGTTCGTTGTTTGTGCGCCGAAAATTCCGCACCAGAACCCAAGTGCCGGGTTCGATGGAGTGACCTGGATCATCAGAGGCTGGCGGAGAGGAACTGTGAACCTGTTGGTGTAAAACACGCAATTTAGTTGTCAATTCTCACAAATAGTCAAGCAGTACGGGGTGTTCTATTTCGCTGAGTTTCTTTGGCCTTGGCACGCCCCAGACGTTGGCTGGGCGGCCAAACACTATTTCATGGGGGCTAAGTCCTAATCTAGAATGGACGGTCATTCTGGTCGACAGGAGTGCTAGAGGCAAGGCGTCAGGCCATTTAAGACCTGTGCTGGCTTGGACCTTGGCTAGTTTGAGTTTCAATGTGCCATTGTAGCACTCCACTAATCCAGCTGATTGGGGGTGGTTTGCAGCGTGGAACTTTTGGCGTATGCTTAGACACTCACACACTCTCCTCATCACACGTCCTACGAATTCACTTCCATTATCCCTCCAGATCATTCTAGGCATGCCGAATCTAGGGAAGAATTCTTTGACAAGGGTTTTGGCAGTTGACAAGGCGGTATTGTCCTTAAGTAGGTATGCTTCCACCCACCTTGAAAAAGCACAAACAACAACGAGCACATACTTCAGATTGTTGCACCTCTCCATGTGGATGAAATCGAGCTGCAAAACCTCGAACGGATACGTTGGAGGCGCAAAATGACCAGCTGGAGTTGGGGTTCCCTTACCGGGATTATGCTTCAAACACACCATACATTTTCTGACCACGTTCTCTGCATATTTTGGGATATTGCTATTCTGCCATATTGGGGCCAATAGCTTACATATTCCTTTCGAACTGATGTGCGCAAATCCATGAGCCATTGTTACTACTGCAAGTACATATGCGTTAGGTAATAGCCATCGCTGGTGCTCTGACAATTCGACCCAACAACCATTCGCATCTAACCTACCCTTACTTTCTCTCCATTCATTCACCTCTTTCTCAGTTGCCTCGGCTTGTATAGATTTCACGCTTTCGATGGTGTCCTCACACATTCCCACATCAGTAATCCATCTAGCGGGACCTACAACATACATCCGACTCATTGTGTTCCTTGCAGTCTCTTTCGCAACCTCGTCTGCAAATGCATTCCCGCGGCCAACATCGTCTTGAATCTTTTTGTGTGCACTGCATTTCACAATGGCAACTTGTAGTGGCAAGGTCAGTGACTCGAGGAGCTCATTAACTAGCTGACCATGCTGTATCTTTGCACCATGTGACGTAAGGAATCCACGTTCACGCCACAATCTCCCAAAACTGTGAGCCACACCAAAGGCGTATTGGCTGTCAGTGTACACATTCACTCGCTTTCCTTTCGCCAACACACATGCTCTTGTATGTGCAATTAGCTCTGCAGCTTGTGCAGAATTGTGGGAAATGCGCGCGGTCTCTATAATGGTGTGTAATGTTGTTACGGCATAGGCTGCAGTCGTATCACCATTTGGCAACTTGAAACATGAACCATCAACCCATCAAGTATCATTGCATTCAGGAAGGGGAGTGTCCTGTAAGTCTACTCTCCCTTTTGTCTCTTCTTCTGTCCTAAAGCAGCAGTCATGTTTATCAATCTCGTCTGTTTCTGTCGGGATGGGTAGTAGCGTAGCGGGGTTGAGTGTATCACACCTCTTTATGTGGATGTGACTTGCTAACAGTGTAAGTTCGTAACTGGATAGTCGAGCGCTAGTGAGATGTTGTGTCTTCGTCCTGTTTAGCAAAATGTCTACTGCATGTGGGACCATAACGATCAGAGTATTATTCATGACTAATCTAGCGGACTGTCGAATGCAGACAGCTGCTGCAGTGGTAGCCCTCAGACAACTTGGTAGGGCTTTAGCCACAGGGTCTAGAGTTGCCGAAAAATACGCGCATGGGCGCTGTCTGTCCCCAAAGTGTTGTGTTAGGACTGATAATGCACAACCTTCCTTCTCATGGACGTATAATGTAAAAGGCTTACTGTAGTTGGGGTTTCCCAACACAGGAGCCGAACACAATGCATCACGCAACTCGTGGAAACTCGTCTGACAATCTTCAGACCAGGGCATAGGATTGGGCGTGTCTTTACAGAGTAGTGCCAGTAAGGGTTTGGCTAGTAGTGAGAAATTCGGTATCCATTGTCTACAGTACGATGTAATGCCCAAGAAGGCTCGAACCTCTCTCTGTGTCTTTGGGGCACTCAGCTCTGCTATTGCCTGTATTCTTTCTGGTGTCAGTCTCCTTCCCTCCTTCGACAAGATGTGACCTAGGTAGGTAACTTCTTGTCGACAAAATTGTAGTTTGGAGAGAGAGACTTTGTGCTTCATGTCACATAAGTGATGCAATAATGACAGCGTAGCTTGTTTGCAAATTTCTTCAGTGTCTGCAGCGATCAGCAGATCATCTACATACTGAATCAGAGTTGACCCATCTGGTAGAACAATTGTGTCCAGTTGTGTTTTCAGGGCCTGACTGAATATTGATGGGCTTTCGCAGTAGCCTTGAGGAGCGCACATGAAGCGGAAGCTTCGTCCTCCTAAATTGAATCCAAAAATATCTCTACTCTCCTCAGCAATCGGGATGCTGAAGAAAGCGTTCTTCAGGTCGATCACCGAGAACCAATTTGCTGAAGCTGGAACCATCGTCAACAAGGCAGTAATGTCGGGGACAACTGGAAACTGTGGGATAACTACCTTGTTCACTTCTCTGAGGTCGATCACGAACCTGTACACAGGGGGCTGTGAAGGATCGGTACGCTTTAAGACCGGTAAAACTGGACTGTTACAAACATTTCCTGTTGTTTCTTCGATGACGTCTTTATCAATCTTTTAATTCTGAATGTATAACCATTTGCAATTGTATGTGATTTATAATGTTATTATGATGTATCTGTTTTTAATTTATTGAGACAAATTTTCCTTTTTTATTATTATTTTATGTCACTAATTCACTGTTTCATATAGTTTGACTTATGTGTTGAGTCTCTATATGATTTTTATCTATGTGGAATTAAATATATATTTTTTAACATACACATTAGTTCTTGATAATTCCTTTTTTCACTAGTCCTAGACTCTTTGGTCACTTGTTTTGCAGATGGCCTAGGTTTTTCTACCCACATTGGTCTTTATCAATCAGGTCATAAAAATCGTCAATAACGCCTTTCTACATTCGCTAGATATTTTATATTGGGGAATACGTGGCAACCTAACGTTGGCTTTCAATGTTATGACATACGGTGCTATCTCCAAACGACCTACATCATTAGAACCATTAGCCCAGAGTACATCAGGAAGACACGACAATTCAGTTGCAATATTTTCTTTTGACACATACATTGGAGAAACGACTTTCTTACCTAAAGTAAGCTGTACTCCCAAGGGAGAACAGTACAAAGTCGCATACAATCTCTTTAGTAAATCCAAACCTAACAAATTTTCACCGCAACGTGTTGTCAAAATGAGGGGTGCTTCTAATTCGCATGGGCCAACAGAAAGGGATATAGGACTAGAGATCGGGTTTCTAACAGGGGCGCCAGAGAAACCTACTGAGACATTCATTTCGCCAGACAAAGGTGCGCCAGGAAGTTTTGAGTGCAT
Organism: Lissotriton helveticus; assembly: GCF_964261635.1. NCBI lineage: Eukaryota > Metazoa > Chordata > Amphibia > Caudata > Salamandridae > Lissotriton > Lissotriton helveticus. The sequence goes on from NC_136068.1 coordinate 32,347,927, forward strand.
AATAGAACTTTTTGTAGCACCAGTATCCAGCAGAAATGGCTCTGACACTCCTGAGGCAATCACCTCGACATAAGGTCCATTCTGATCTACTGGAACTGAAACGACTCCCTCTCTTTGTCCATGGCTGTCCTAGAAATCATTACCCTCATTTTCGTGTTCGGTGTAATAGTCGTCAGCATAGTACTGAGCTGACCTAGACGATGCATTATTCTGTTGGTCAAAGCTGTTCATCGAATTCTGAGGCGGAAAAGAAGTTGTATTCTGGGTGAAATTTCCACGGCCCCTACCTCTAGGGGCATGTTGAACACCTCTTCCCCTTACACCTGAAACGCCGTTTAAACGTCGCGCAAGAGCCGGACAATTACCTTTAAAATGACCCTCTTCCTTGCAATACGCACATTGATTCGGGCCATACGGAAGACGCTGATGGGAAAACTCGTTTCCTTGCGCGTTTCTCGAATACTGCTGTTGTGGTTGATAATTGGGCTGACTAGCCGTGCGAGGCGGATAGGCCTGCTGGAGAAGAACTTTAGTTTTTAAATCTTTCGTCTTTTTGTCTGCCTTATCTAGCTCGTCTTTGCGCCTATTTTCATAGTACTGGGCTGTAGCTAAAATCTGCGCTGACGTAGAGACAGCCCAAGCACTCTCTGAATCTTTTAGTTTAGTACACAGTTCAGGAAGCAAATTATGTACGAATTTGTCTACAAACAATCTTTCACCACCCTCGGTAGCCATATCTTGACCACTATGATCGGTGAAAGTCTCCTCAAATCTCGTGAAAAAGTCAGACACATTCTCATCCTTCTTCTGCTTGCACGCAGATAGCTTGTCCCAGTTTACCCGTAACTCAGGCATTAATGTTTTCATGTACGTGATAATTCTACCGGGAAGTTCGGCTATTAACGGCTCAGGTTTAGAACCACCAATTTGTCTAGCATCTATAGCGGTAATATTAGCCCATGAATCACCTAGTTCTTGGTCATGGTCCGTATGACGAATTTTACTCCATAAAGGATGTGGGACAACATTCCCAAACAACATGTCTACATCTGCTAAATTCATTATGCATGAGTTTGCAGTCTGCGATAACTCCTTCTAATACCCAGTCGGGTTTTTACGGGGATCAGGTAGTGTCTGCTTGAGCGCTAAAACTTCTGATCTTTTCCAGGGGACATGTACCCATACACGCTGGAAATGTGGCAGAATTGGCGGTACTACATTCGCATCGCCTTCCCTCCAAACCGGAGGAACCTCTCTCATGGGGTACTGTCTCGCTCTTTTCCTACCTGATACGTCGTCTTGGTACAGTGATCTAGAGACGTTTCCCTTACTCCTATACGAGAGCAACAACTCTATCGCTTTCTCAACATCTGCACCTGTAATCATACCTTCATGGAACTTAAAACGCGTACGCCATAGTTCGTCCATTGTATATTTGGGATCATTCGTCTCCAAATCTTCGCACAGATATACACACATCTCTTCGAATACGTATCTCTGAGTGGGTGCATTCCATTGACGGAAAACTTCCATAACAGACTGAACATCATATCTAACAGTATCCGCAATCCATTGGCGTGCTAGTTCATTCAGCACTTTTCTTTCCTCGTAATCAGGCAGTTGACTACGTAACTGTCTATCTTCTGTTTTAGGGGTCGTTTTAGGCGACCCAAAGAAAGGTGAAAGCAGACCAGTGACGGTACCTGTCACTCTTTGTCTAATAGAAGGAGAAGCTTGCGGAGGGGCAAATGCATCAGAAAAGACAGGCTGAGGCGAAGAAGAAATCGAGGCCATAGCAGAGGAAGCTGAAACAGTGGCAGACGTAGTATCATAGGGAACAGTTGGAGCTGTAGGCAAAGTGGTAGAAGTAGATGGAGTATGTAGCAAAGATGGCGGCCCTTGAGATGGCTGCGCCGGAGAAGTAGAAACCAGCTGAAGAGGAGCTGGCGTTCGTGCAAGAGCTGGGTTACGTGCGCCGGGGCGCGGTATAGTAAAATGCTTTGGTGGTGCGGTAGCGTCTAACGCATACGGTGGAGGTGAGCTCAATAATTGGGACATTAATGGATCTTTCTCGGATCTTTCCTCTTGACCTCGTCCCTCATTTGGTAACATCGGGTAGCATTTATCTACTGCTAGTTTCTTGCTCCTAAGTATTTGTTCGCTTTCTTGCTCTTCCTCGTTATCCCTGTATGCAACGGCAGCTTGCACCATTGACATACCTCTTTTATTCCTTTTTGCTAATTTTATTTCTTTCTGTTTGGCTTCTTTGTGCCATAAGCGAAAAGAGTCAAACATCGCCGGCCGGGCTTTTTTCTTGAACAATTTGACCTCTAGGTTGTTTAAGATTTCTGGGTCAAAACTACCATATTGGGGCCACTTTAAAACACCATCCTTGCGGGTGTATTTTATCCACACTTCATTATATGTGATAGGACCTACGCCATGCTTCACATAGAGCTCATACGTTGGAGTTCCAATCGGAGGAACCGGACAAGAATCCTCTAATCGGGAGTCCTTACTACAACCAACCAAGACAAAACAAGTTTCCAAGTCTGCTAAAGCAAGGCATCTTTGCTCACTCGTTTAGCTTCAAACTTCAAAGGATTATCGATTACGATATTTCTCGTGAAAACACGAGTCCTTCGGCTTTGGGGCTTGCAAGTACCAAATCAAAGCGTATCTCAAGGATACCAAAAACTAAGGATCAAACTAAGGACTGGGAGACGCTCCACTTATACTTAACTGAAGTATTTGAAGATCGGTGACGTCGCTAGAAGACTCGTCTATCGTTTCGCTCTACCAAGGATCACTGGGTCCAAAACAAGGCGATAGTCAGGGCAGCAGTCCTTCGTAGCCGTCGGGACGCGGGGAACCTCGCAGCAAAGACCTTCGGAACCACGTCGACATACAGGGGTCGCTGAAGTGGCTGGCCGTCCTCTGGAATTTTCACACGAAGCTCCTCACGAACATCTGGCTTGGACCGTCGCCACTTGATACCGCCCCGAGTTGGGCGCCAACTGAGGTGCCGGGTTTTTAAGAACCCGGTGGTGCCAGGGAATAACACCCGAAGACCTCTGAGTTCTCCCTTGTTCCGGACCACAGAAACACGGAGTCTTCTAGTCGCAGTCAGAGATCAAGTTTTATTGGCAGCTACCAAGTAACATGTGTCCGAGAAGCACGACCACGCGGATCGTGTGTTCTCAGGAGACTGTTCGTTTTTACAGAACAAGCCTTCTCCTTATATACAGAAATAATAGCTGCAAGCAAGAATTCTTGAGTTTATGATATGGCTGTACACATATTTCTACAACAATACAAAGAGCGAAGTCATGTAGGCAAGCCCACAATTTTGGACGTCCCGTTCGTGATAGATTACCCAGCCAGTCCCGGAACTCCCATCAGATATCGATGAAACCCCAATAAAGAAGGGCACCTCCTAGTCATAAAACTGGCCATAAACAAGGAACGCTGACAGGTGTGTGTGTGTGTAGAAAACATGATCTGTACGCGGTGAATGGTTTGTGGTATGTTATGCATTGATGCTATCGTATTCGGCCACTGGGCGAGGAGCTGCCCAAACAGGTTTGGCTGGAGGCAAGGGAGTCAGTTGGGACAGGTCAGGGGGAAGTCAGGGAGAGGTGGACGTGTCCTTTTAGATCAAGCTCGACCTTACTCAATTGACTTATCATGAGGGCAAGACACAAGATGGATGCCGTTTACAAGATGGAGTCTGAGGGGTCGGAACGGAAACTACGATTTAGGGGTGTTGGCATTCCTCGATCATGACGCAAATATACAGGGGTGATGTCATAATCATTACCGGTCCGTTGACACCAAATTCGTCATGGGATGTTGATATTTTGTGGCACGGGCATTGGATCTCGATACTGGGATGACGGTAGGGTCGAGATTTTCAGAACCACAGGGGGAAAGGGGGCAAAACAGCATTGCTGGCGGGGAGTGGGGAAGGAGAGACCTACCAACTGAGGTACGAGTGCTGCTGCGCTGCTACCTGTGACTTCTCATTTGCGCTTAGCTTTTACTGCAGGGGGCACGAGTTTGGTGCTCGCACTGCGCTGTTTGCTAGACTTTTAGCTGCCATTGCAGGGGGCACGATTGAGGTGCTCGCACTGCGGGTTAATTTTTAATCATTTCTCCTAGCGCATTATTGCTCTTGACACTGGCACTGCTGCGGTGAGAGAGCAGGGGGGCACGATATCAGGCGCTGCGTTTTTAACATTACGTCTACCTTCACTGGATTCCCACTCTCCGGTCCACCCCGAGCCTAGCTCGTTGTTGTGGAGGGAGTTTCTTCCTTTCTCTTACTCACTTCCGGCGGAAGGGGGGAGCGGTCTAGTTTCCTATCGCCGCCTCCCCTCTTATACCGATGTGCTGGCCGACACGCAGCGGACGCGACGATGGCTCGCCAAAGTCCAGCCCCGTCCGCGACGGGCCGGGACCAGGGCCCACGTCCCTTGCTACTAAACTCCCCGGACTGCCTCTTACTTACTCTAGAGAGGCCCTCCTTAGCCTCAGGTCATCGCACTGCCTACACTGTATCACTCTGAACTGTCATCAGGCCCCTATAACCTGCCCAGACTGTAACCTTTCCCTCACATCCCTTCCCTCTCTAACTAATACAGCTATATGCAATTTCCCGTCATCTCGATCTAGGCCTAAATATACAGACTCTCCTCAGGTACGCACGCTGATTAGTCTAAATTGTAGGTCATTAGTCAAACACAAGAGAGAGATTTTCGACCTTCTCACTTCCTTGGAACCAGCGGCCCTATTCCTTACTGAGACTTGGCTAAAAGACTACTCTGGACCGGACATTGCATCTTCCCTCCCTGATAATTACACGTTCATAGGAAAAAATAGAGTGGTGAAAGAAGGTGGAGGGATAGCTATAATTTTTAATAGATTGTATTCTTGCAAATGGGAGGACCTTGATCTACCCAACAGTGAAGCTGGCCTTTTTAAACTTTCGTTATCTCCCAACTTTACCCTCTCTGGGATGCTTATTTATCGTCCCCCTGGCCCAGCGAGTTCCTGGGCTACTGCCTTTCCTGAGCACGTAGCACCTCTACTCCAGAACTCCACTAACTTTTCGATTATTGGTGACCTGAATTTACATTTGAACGACCCTTCTTGTTCTATCAGTGCCAACCTTTTACAGGACCTTGCTGCTCTCAATATCACCTTACATAACTCTGGCCCTACCCATAAGGCAGGGAACCTCTTGGACCCCATCCTGTCGAACTTAGAAACCATTACATGTAGGCCGCCCATACCTATCCTATGGCCTCTATCGCTTCCAACTCTGTTCCAGCTCCATGGAAGTGTGGCGATGGTTAGGGCTCTGCTGAAAAAGCCGAACTTAGATCACACCAACTTGTCCAATTTTCGCCCCATCTCTCTGCTTCCTTGGATGAGCAAACTGCTGGAGAAGCACCTTAATAAGATCTTAGTAGATTATTTAGAATCTAATAGTCTACTTCGTGTCTCTCAGACGGGTTTCCGCCCGCAGCACGGCACTGAAACGGCTCTCTTGGCAGTGACGGAGGCAGCGAGAGTCATGCTGGACCGGGGAGGAAAAACAGCCATCATACTCCTCGACCTCAGTGCCGCGTTCGACACAGTTAACCATGCCACATTATTACATCGTCTGAAGGGCATGGGTGTGTCGGCCGCAGCCGTAGCATGGCTGACCTCCTTCATAGACGAGCGATTCTTCCAGGTGTTTGAGGGCGAGGTGGCATCTTCCAAGCATCCGCTTAGCTGTGGGGTCCCCCAGGGCTCCTCCCTGAGCCCCACCTTGTTTAATGTTTACATGCAGCCTCTAGAGAAGATAGTCCACCCTTTTGGTGTGCGTATTGTCACCTACGCCGACGACACCCAATTGGTGGTCTCTTTGGACCACACTGAGGGGTCGTCTAACACCTTGGGCCCCTGTCTGGAGGCTGTTGCTAAGTGGATGCAATCCTCCCACCTCAAACTCAATGGAGAGAAGACTGAGATCATGTTATTGGGCAACCACTCCTTGACCACCTTGGCTTCCATTTGGCCCTCATGTCTCGGCTCTCCCCCTCCCCCCAAACCTCAGATAAAGAGCCTGGGAATCTGGCTTGACAAAGCGCTGGACTTCTCGGTCCAAGCCACTAAAATCGCCTCCACATGTGTTGGGCTAATGAAAATGCTCCGCAAAGTGCTCCCCCTGCTTCCATTCCAGGCGAGAAGGATCATGGTGCAGGCCCTGATACTCTCCCGCCTGGATTATGGAAATGCTCTTTATGTAGGAGCCCCGGCGGTAGTGACTAAAAGGCTTCAAGTCACGCAAAACTGCGCCGCCCGAATACTGTTCAACATTCCTCGCTGGCAATCAGCGAGGAATGCACTAAAAGAACTCCATTGGCTTCCAGTGATTGCCAGAGTGCAGTTCAAGGCCATGTGCATTTTGCACAAATCTTTCCACCGAACGGGCCCTGCCGTCTTGTTTCCCTTAGTGGTACCTTATGCACCTTCTAGAGCTCTTCGCTCCGGCTCACTGCATTTGGCAACCACAATTAAAATCAACAAAGCCCGATGGGGCGGCCGCTCCTTTGCCCACACGGCTGCAAAACTCTGGAACTCTCTCCCTTTAGCCCTGAGAGAGAATAGTGACCGAATGTCATTCAGGAAAGCTTTGAAAACCCATCTTTTCGCAAAAACGTGTTGACGTACCCGGTAGCCCGCCACAGTAATCAGTCTAAAGCGCTGCAAGGCCTCCGGGTAGTTACGCGCTATATAAGTGCAATTTTTCATTTAATTTTCTTTCATTTCAGATCATTTTATGGTAACTTTCTCCATTGCTATTGGTGGTTTGCCCAACACCCTCTTCACCTCCACTGAATTAAGGACATCCAGAAACTGGAAAAATCTGGACTCCAAGAAACTCAGTTCCTGTCTTGAGAACTCAAGGCCCTCACTGAAGTCACCAGTATTAAAGCAGCGTCTGTTATTCATTCCTGGCTCACCCTTGCTGCCAATACATGCGTACCTCAGCGCAAGCAAAAGCACAATTTACACCATCCGCCTGCGCCCTGGTTCACAGATGCATTGAAAAAAGAAAAAACTATCTGCAAAAACCTTGAGCGCAAGTGGCGCATACAGTATGACCTGTGTTCCAAGCAAACTTATAAGACCGCTTTAACCAAATATCATTTACTCTGTAAAACTGCAAAAATGGAATATGTCAATTTAACTATTCTTGAGGCACAAAATCGCCCTAAGGCGCTTTTTACGGCTGTACAAGAACTTTCGGGCGCATTATGTCAGCCCAATATGCCTTGTCTAGACGCCACACAATGCAATTCTCTGGCGGAATTTTTTATCGCCAAAATTAACGCCATCTACACTGACTTTGAAAAATCTATTTTTCCCCATCTCCCCCCCCCAAATCACTTGCTCCAGTTACTCTCTGTGATCCTGTGACTTCAGAGGATAGGCACTTTACACCCTCACAGCAGATCTGCCCCCCTAAAGCACCTAATCCTGTGATTTCTCATGAATCTGTGGTCTCAGAGGAGACTAATCTTCCATCTTCACAGCAGATCGGCTCTTGGGATCCTCTTAATATTACCACACTTCATGATATTATCAGTAATATCAAATCTGGTTCCCCACTAAATCCATTTCTCCCTCAAATTCTGAAAACTCTGGACAATTCCTCCCTTAAACTTATTCTGGACTTACTTAACGGCTCCCTTAGAGAAGCCATAGTACCTTCTGCATGGAAACATGCAATGATAGTGCCTCTGCTAAAAAAGGCAAAGGCTGATCCGAATAACCCATCCAATTTCCGCCCCATCTCACTCCTCCCGGTGTTTTCAAAAATTCGGGAAAAACACATCAACACACAACTCACCCTACATGTTGAATCTAGGAACATCCTACATCCATCTCAATCAGGTTTCAGGTCCGGCTTCTCGACGGAATCTACTTTGTTGGGGGTTTCAGAAACCATCCGATGCCGAGTGGACAGGGGGGAAACCGTGGCACTCATTTTGCTTGATTTGAGTGCCGCATTTGATACGGTTTCCCACCCCATCCTCATTAATGCCCTTAAATCATTTGGCATTACCGGCTCAGCCCTCAACTGGCTTGCTAGTTTTCTTTCAGACCGTACCTTTCAAGTCTTCTCCTCCTCATCAGCTTCTCAAATATATAAATCGGATTATGGTGTCCCTCAGGGCTCCATTTTGAGCCCCTTACTTTTTAATTTGTATGTCAGATCTTTGGCTACTATTACGGAGCAAGCTGGGCTCATTATTTCATATGCCGATGATACCCAGATCATCTACTCTCTCTCGATGGGACCTCACTCATCCTCCTCCTCCCTCTGTGTCGGACTTAGTAACATCGCCGCGTGGATGCACTAAAATAAATTGAAATTGAACGGGGGGAAAACAGAGATTCTTCTGTTTGGCCATAATACTTCTCTGTGGGGGCCCCAACACTGGCCCTCGCAAATGGGCACCCTCCCCGTTCCCTCTAGAACAGCACATAACCTTGGCGTCATTCTTGATGACCAGTTATCCATGAAGCACCATGTGGTCAAAACTTCTTCTACTTGCATCACCATCATCAAATGGCTTAGAAAGATCATTTGAATGCTCAACCAGGAGACACAGAAAACCATAGTCCAGGCCTTAATCACCTCGAGACTAGACTACGGCAATATTCTTCTCCTGGGGGCCTGCAAAGAGGTGACCCGTAAATTGCAGACAGTCCAGAACATGGCGGTTCGGCTGCTCTGTAAACTTCCTAATAAATCCTCCACTTCTAATTCTCTACGTAATCTGCATTGGCTCTGTATTGAAAGCCGCACGAAATTCAAGGCCCTCTGCTTTATGCACAGAATTAATGCAGGTTGGGCCCCATCCTACCTTAATACCTTGGTTCAGCAGTGCTGTCCACCCCGTACTCTTCGCTCATCTAATCAACATAGGTTTCTGGTTTCCAGAGTTAAAAGAGCCAGAATGGGTGGTCGTTCCTTCTCTTGCCTTGCTCCCTCCCTTTGGAACTCCCTTCCCCTATCGCTGCGCACTGAACCTTGCTATCTCAAGTTCCGCAGAGAGGTGAAAACTTGGTTATTTAACCTGTAACTGCCTTCCTTCCCTTTAGTTTGCTCTCTCCCTCTTTTGGTTCTAGCGCCGGGAAACCTCCGGGTAGCTGCACGCTTTATAAACTTAAATATAATAATAATAATAATAATAAAGAGAGATGCAATGGGATTGTGAAGAAATCGGGGTAAGAAGCGAGGGGAGGAGGGGGTAGAGAAGAGGTGGAGAGGGAGGAATGATGGGAGTATAAGGAAAACTAGCTGGGGGAGGAGGTTGGCGGAGGGGTGGACTAAAAAAGGGAGTAGCAGGTAGGAGTAGGGGGGAGGAGATGAGAATGGAGTACCGGGACGGTGCAGATTGGACAAGGAGCGTATTACCTAGTGGTAAGGCTGACGTGATAAAGGGGGGGCATACAATGAAGTGGGAGGAAAGGGAGAGGAGGGTACAAGGGAGGGGGAGGGAAGAGGTCCGACCTGTGCCTCCCGAGGGTGCAGCCTATTGGAGTGTATGGGGGTCAGGGGAGGAGAAAGGGAGTAGTGGGTGGAGCTAGAAGGAGAGTCAGGGGAAAACCTGGTCACAGAGGAGGGGAGTAGGGAGGGGAAGAGGTGGTCAAAGAGAGAGAGACAGGTGTCTTTACCTTGAATCATGACAGTGCCGTTGTTATAGAGTGAGATGGTGAGGGAGCCGTTGAAATACGCAGAGGGGGAAATCTTTAGTTGTTTCCCATGAGGGATAGATGAGGAGGAGGTGACGTTAAGGAAATTATAAAAACTGGTGGACCAAGAGGGGGTGTCGTGAGTGAAGAAAATGAAATCATTTTTGCGCCTCCCAAATTGACCATTGTAAACTTGATGAACAAAAAGGGAATCTGGGAAACATTCAATAATGTTATGCTTCAATCGTTTTACTGAAGCTTTAGTCTGGCCCGGAGGATAAATGATTGTAATTCCAACCTTAGCTCGAGTGGTGGCCATGTTGGGAAAATGGGGAGAAGGGGTGCAGGGGGGATGAGAGAGGGGTGTTACTGGGAAATCGGTGGTGAGGAGAAATAAATGGACTAAAAGGGGGCACATATTCCAGACGTCGGGTGAAGAGATCTGAACTAATGTGCCGTCCGGGAAGAGAGGTGGGTGTTTGTTGGGCCCTTCATCAAGGTATATATGCAGCCAACTGGCACAATAGAATGTTTACAAGAGAAAGTTTTCTTATGATAGGACCAACTGTCCCACTGTCAAAATCATCACAAAGCACAATTAGTCATAGTAAAACAAATCACAAACAAACACCCAGTGTTCACTAACATTAGGGGCACAGAGCATAAGGTGGAATAAAATCTGATTAACAAAATCAACATATGCACGACAGCCTCGTCATTATACGGCCACCTTTAGAGGGGCTCAGAGCAGGGCAACATGAAAAGCATTTCCTAGAACCACAAAAACTTAAAGTGGGCCTAGCTCTGTACAAACCCCGCAGACTGAATAAGAATAAGTAAGCCCCTGTCAGTGTCTCTTCATCCTGTGTTGACACACCCCTCACAAGCAGCCCCCAGGCCCCTGTCCGTGCACCTTAATGCTGTGTGCAGCCCCTCTCCCCCTCACCACTCCCCAAGCCCCTAAAATTGGGTTCTCCTCCGTGAGGACCCCTCTTCTGCTGGCACTCCCCAGCCATTGGCAGGGTTCTTTCTTTCGTTCTTTCTTCCTGGGAGGAGCCCTCCTCTTCCCCAGCACTCTCTTCTGCAGTGTTGTTTCTTCTTTTGAGGACCCCTGGTCTTCCCTGTACTGTTGTTTCTTCCTGTGAGGACCCCTCCTCTTCCCCGAAACTCTCTGGTCTTTGGCACTATTGTGTCTTTCTTCCTGGGAAGCCCCTTCCTCTGCCCTGGCACACCCTGGCATTAATCTCTGAAGACCCCAGCGCTGGCTGCAGGCTCTCTCTGTTGCCTGGCTCTGTCCTTCTTTCCTCTGTCCTTCCATGTTCTCACCCTGCACTCTCCATCCCTGGCAGCCAGTGTTTCATGGAAGGCCTCACCCTTTGCCACAGAGAGCAGCCTGCCAGCTTCCTCTGGGCTCTGTTTGTTATGTTCCTCTTGTAAGGATGGAGATGCCTCATCCTGAAGGAATGGGCTTGTGATTTGCAGCCTCTGGGGCCCATGAATGGCTGCTTGGGCCCTCCTCCAACCAGATGCTTCCAGAACAGGGACAGGATGGCTTCCTCTCTGGAGTGAAGGTCAGGATCGAAGTCTGTACGTAACACTGGGGAGAAGGTGGTGCTCGGATTACTTAGCAGTAATCTGGATTACCCCATTCCCCCAATCCTCATCACAGTCCTTACTCCAGTGAGAGTGTCTGCCTCAACAGAGAGCCCCAACCTGCCAAATCTGCTGCTTTTCCATTCCAAAAGGGCCTTTCCTCCAAGGCTCTTGGTATAGGAAAATTGGGTTCTGTTGCATTAACCCCCCTTTTTGTCTGGTATCCAATGCAACTTTGACTGAGTGTGTACTACGTCCCTGCTTACCAGGCCGCAGTACCTGTGTTCGTTCCCCTAAACTGTACCATTGTTTCCTCAATTGGCACACCTCTGGCACACACATATATATATATATATATATATATATATACCATGTAAAAGGTACCAGTGCTACCAAGGGCCTTGTGACCAGAGAGGCTCTCTAAGGGCTGCAGCATGTATTAGGCCTCTCTCCGGGACCCCTCAACTAGCACATATGCACTGCCATTGCAGACTATGTGTTGTGGTGTAGATAAAACCTAAAAAGTGACTGGGCACATCTTTATACCATGCCTACCAACACTGGCTGTGGCATAGGTAAGCCACCCCTCTAGCACGCCTCATAAGCCCTAAGGCAGGGTGCAGTATACCCCAGGCGAGTGCATAGTTACATGAGCAATGTGCCCCTACAGTGCCTGTGCCGTTTTTAGAAATTGTAAATGCAGTGAAGCCATATTGAGTACATTGACCTGGGAGTTTGTCATTACGAACTCCACAGCTCCATGATGACTTTATTGAATGCTAGAAAGTTTGATATCCAACTTCTCAGCATATTAAACGTACACTGATGCCAGTGTTGGATTTATTGTAAAATGCACTCAGAGGGCACATTAGAGCTGCCCCCTGAAAAACTGCCAACTCTCTGGTGTGCAGCTGACTGGTCTGCACCAGGCTGCCACCTCCAGACATGTTTCTGACCCCCTGAGGTGGGAGCCTTGTGCTCTTGTGGGTCATAAACAAAGCTTGCTCTTGGTGGAAGTGCATCTCCCCTACCCCCAAGCAGCAACAACATTCAGGGTGGTGAGCCTCAAAGTCTTCCTGCCCTTTGTTATGTTAACCAGGACATTTCCAGCTAGTGAAGGTGGCCGCCCCCTGACCAAGCCCCATTCCAAACTCCTCACCACAGGGTGTTTAAAGCCCTCCCTCGGATCCCATTCACTCCAGACTCCCCACCACAGGGTGTCTGAAGCCCCCTCTAAGGCCTCATCCACTCCAGACTTCTCCCCTCCAAAGGGTGTCTAAAGCCCTCCCTCGGTCCATCCACTCCAGACTCCTGCTCTTCACAGGGTGTCTGAAGCCCTCCCCCAGGTCCCATCGACTCCAGACTCCTCCCCGCCACAGGATGTCTGAAGCCCTCCCTGGGGTCCATCCACTCCCGACTCCTCCCCGCCACAGGGTGCCTGAAGCCCTCTCCTGGGCCCCATCCACTCCAGACTCCCCACCACAGGGTGTCTGAAGCCCTTTCTTGGGTCCCATCCACTCCAGACTCCTGCTCTTCACAGGGTGTCTGAAGCCCTCCCCCAGGTCCCATCCACCCCAGACTCCTCCCCGCCACAGGGTGCCTGAAGCCCTCTCTTGGGCCCCATCCACTCCAGACTCCCCACCACAGGGTGTCTGAAGCCCTCTCTTGGGTCCCACCCACTCCAGACTCCTGCTCTTCACAGGGTGTCTGAAGCCCTCCCCCAGGTCCCATCCATTCCAGACTCCCCGCCACAGGGTGTCTGAAGCCCTCCCTCGGGTCCATCCACTCCCGACTCCTCCCCGCCACAGGGTGTCTGAAGCCCTCTCTTGGGTCCCATCCACCCCCGACTCCTGCCCGCCACAGGGTGTCTGAAGCCCTCCCTCGGGTCCCATCCATTCCAGACTCCCCGCCACAGGGCGTCTGAAGCCCTCCCTCTGTCCCATCTACTCCAGACTCCTATCCACAGGGCGTCTGAAGCACTCCCTCGGTCAGATAGCGTGTGTGGTACTCCTATGAGTCATGGCCCTAACTCCTCTTGGAAAATTGCATGTGTCCTACACCTAGGGGTCTTAGCCTAACTCCTCTTGGAAGACAGCGTGTGTCATACACCTCGGGGTCTTAGGCTAACTCCTCTTGGAAGATAGCGTGTGTCCTATACCTAGGGGTCTTAGCCTAACTCATCTTGGAAAACTGATTGTATCCTACACCTAGGGGTCTTAGCCTAACTCCTCTTGGAAGATAGCGTGTGTCTTACACCTAGGGGTCTTAGCCTAACTCCTCTTGGAAGATAGCGTGTGTCCTACACCTAGGGGTCTTAGTCTAACTCATCTTGGAAGACTGATTGTATCCTACACCTAGGGGTCATGGCCCTAACTCCTCTTGGAAGATAGCGTGTGTCCTACACCTAGGGGTCTTAGCCTAACTCCTCTTGGAAGATAGCGTGTGTCCTCAACCTAGGGGTCTTAGCCTAACTCCTCTTGGAAGACAGTGTGTGTCCTACACCTAGGGGTCTTAGCCTAACTCCTCTTGGAAGACAGCGTGTGTCCTACACCTAGGGGTCTTAGCCTAACTCCTCTTGGAAGATAGCGTGTGTCCTACACCTAGGGGTTTTAGCCTAACTCCTCTTGGAAGATAGCATGTGTCCTACACCTAGGGGTCTTAGCCTAACTCCTCTTGGAAGACAGCATGTGTCGTACACTTAGGGGTCTTAGCCTAATTCCTGTTGGAAGATAGCATGTGTCCTACACCTAGTGGTCTTAGCCTAACTCCTCTTGGAAGATAGCGTGTGTCCTACACCTAGGGATCTTAGCCTAACTCGTCTCGGAAGATAGCGTGTGTCTTACACCTAGGGGTCTTAGCCTAACTCTTCTTGGAAGATAGCGTGTGTCCTACACCTAGGGGTCTTAGCCTAACTCTTCTTGGAAGATAGCGTGTGTCCTACACCTAGGGGTCTTAGCCTAACTCCTCTTGAAAGATAGCGTGTGTCTTACACCTAGGGGTCTAAGCCTAACTCTTCTTGGAAGATAGCGTGTGTCCTACACCTAGGGGTCTTAGCCTAACTCCTCTTGGAAGACTGAGTGTGTCCTACACCTAGGGGTCTTAGCCTAACTCCTCTTGGAAGTTAGCGTGTGCCCCATGTCTTGGAGTCATGGCCCTAACTCTTCTTGAAGGATAGCATGTCCTGCCACTAGGTGCCTCAGCGTATACTCGTCTTGGAAGATAGCGTGTGTCCCACACCTAGGGGTCCCGTCTATGTCTGTCTTGGCTTTAGCTCTACTTTGAGGATAGTGCTTGTCTTGTTGTAGGGTTTTTTGTGCTAGTTCCTTGTAATGTGGACTCATGGTGTTTTCCTTGAAATATTTTCGCAGGAATCTCGACCTTCACTACTTGAAGTTTTGTTGGCAGCTCAAGCAGTTATTTTGAGGCCTGATGCTATTCACTTTTGTCACCATTTCATTTTCTTGGCCTCCGTTCTCTGCATAGAGGTCAATGCGCTTCAAAAGCTTCCTCCCCTCTCAGTTCCAAGCCCTCTGGGGAGCAGGCCTTTCTGTTTATGTGGGAGTGTGATTAGATGACGCTGGCAGAGGCATGAGAGCTGCACGTGGCACTGGCATCCCAGATAAGGACCCCACAGTCATTGCAATCATGTGAACCAGTGGAGGAGGCCTTCTTTTATATGCCTCCTGGCCGAAGGGAGGGGTCTTCCTGTGCCCCCCCGCTATACTAGGCATCAATGGGGGCCTACATCCGACTTCACCCCACCACCATCCTGGCCAAAGCATGGGGTATGCACTTGACCCCGTCATCCTGGCCAAAGCATGGTGTGCGGACATGACCTACCCATCCTGGCCAAAGAACGGGGTATGCACATGACGCAGTCATCCTGGCCAAAGAATGGGGTATGCACATGACCTACCCATCCTGGCCAAAGAATGGGGTATGCACATGACGCAGTCATCCTGGCCAAAGAATGGGGTATGCACATGACACCGCCATCCTGAACAATGAATGGGGTATGTACAAGACCCCACCTTCCTGGACAAAGAATTGGGTATGCACATGACCCCTCCATCCTGGCCAAAGAATGGAGTATGCACATGACCCACCCATCCTAGCCCAAGAATGGGGTATGCACATGACCCGCCTGTCTGGCCAAAAAATGGGGTATGCACATGACTCCGCCATTCTACCAAAGAATGTGGTATGCACATGACCTACCCATCCTAGCCAAAGAATGGGGTATGCACATGACCCCACCATCCTGGCCAAAGAATGGGGTATGCACATGACCCCACCATCCTACTAAAGAATGGGGTATGCACATGACCTACCCATCCTGGCCAAAAAATGTGGTATGCACATGACCCGCCATCCTGGCCAAAGAATGGGGTATGCACATGACCCCGCCAACCTGACCAAAGAATGGGGTATGTACATGACCTACCCATCCTGGCCAAAGAACGGGGTATGTACATGACCCCACCATCCTGGCCAAAGAATGGGGTAATCACATGACCCACCATCCTGGCCAAAGAATGGGGTATGCACATGACCCCGCCATCCTGGCCAAAGAATGGGGTATGCACATGACTCCGCCATCCTACCAAAGAATGGGGTATGTACATGACTGTGGGAGGGCAGGTCGGATATATAAACGAGGAGGCTGGATGTATTGTCTGATAGTGGCTGATTTATTATCAGGAAGTACAGTGGGGCAAGGTGATGTGGTAAAACAAGTGTCCTCTTCTTCTGATTCCTCAGGTGTTTTCACAGGGGTCTTGATGTCTTCCAGTATCGGGCCAGTGGCCGTAGCTTGAGACTCCTCCCTCTCCGTGATGGTGTCCGATTCCGGAGGTTCATTAAGAAGAAAAGAAAGAATGAGGGCCCTCAGTGGTATTGTAGTATGAGGTTATAGGCTTTTCCCGGGGGATTCTGGATCTTGTAGGGTTCTTGAGGTATCAGAACCATTACTCTCACATCCCCTTTCCCTTGCTGTCTTGTTACGGGGGGGGGATTTCTGGGGGATATCTTGATAGGAAGTCCACATTTCCTTGTTGTGTCCCTTTTCTATGACTGGTGTGGAACCTATCCGGTTGTAATGCTAGGAACCATCTCAATACCCGCTCATTATTCCCATTGTTACGTGCTAACCACTCCAAAGGGGCATGGTCCGTGAAAAGAGTGAACTCCCTCTCTTTCAAATAATATTTTAAGGTTTCTATGGCCCATTTGATAGCCAGTGCCTCTTTTTCAATAACTGCATAGTTGCGTTCTCTTGGAAATAGTTTCCTACTGATGTATAGTATGGGCTTCTCTTCTCCTTGTTTAGTGACCTGTGAAAGGACGGCTCCTAACCCTTGATCGGACGCATCGGTCTGGAGGACAAAAGGAAGGGTGAAATCAGGACTGATCAATACGGTATCTGATGTTAAGGACTGTTTTAGTGACTGAAAGGCTTGTAGGAACTCCAGGGAAGGGTGTTTTAATCGGGCTTCAGTATTCACGTTTTTCTGTAATAAATTAGTAAGAGGGGCCGCCAACTTGGAAAAGTTGGGAATGAATCTTCGGTAATAACAGAGTAGGCCCAAGAACGCCCGGAGATCTTTCTTGGTTTTAGGTAATGGATTGCAGTAAGATGGCAGCTAGTTTCGAATCTTGGGGTCGAATGACTCCTTCTCCTAATAAGTAGCCTAAGTATTTCACTGTTTGTGCTGCTAGGCGAATTTTAGCTGGGTTTATTTTAAGACCCTGTTGTCCTAGGACTGTAACAACTGTAGTCAGATGTTCCATATGTTGGGACCAATCATCTCTATAAATGATGTCATTGATATAGGCACCAGCATATTTCTCGTGGGAACGTAGGATGTGATTCATGGCTCTCTGAAACGTAGCCGGGGCTCCATGTAACCCAAAGGGTAACACTTTGAACTGATATAACCCGTCTGGGGTGGAAAAAGCGGTCTTTTCTTTGTCTTGTTCTATCAGGGGTATTTGCCAGTAACCTTTACAGACATCTAGGGTGCTGATGTATTTGGCTTTCCCTATTCTCTCCACCATCTCATCCACTCTAGGGAGGGGATATGTATCGAATTCGGAGATCTTATTAACCTCACGAAAATCAATACAAAAACGTACCGAACCGTCCGGTTTCGGTACGAGTACAATCGGAGAATTCCACTCACTAACGGAGGGTTCTTTGATGTTCATGTGTAGCATTTTGTTTACTTCTTCCTTGATGACTTGTCTACAGGCTTCAGGTATTCTATATGGTTTTAGACGTACCTTTTACCAGGGACGGTCTTGATTGAGTGTTCAATCATGGATGTGAGACCTGGTGTTGTGGAAAAGATGTCACTAAGGGGCATAAGGGCATGACACAAACTTTGTTTCAGCGAGATAGGCAATGCTAGATCAATACACTGTGCGAATAATGGTTCTGCTGACTCTGTCCCAGCGACCAGTGCAGGTATGGGTCCCTCCCATTTTTTAAGTAAGTTAATGTGGTATATTTGGGAGACGCCTCGGTTCTGATCAGATATAATCCTATAGGTAACTGGGGTCACTTTTTCAGTTACAATATAAGGGCCCTGCCATTGTCCTATTAATTTGTGATCTGATGAGGCCATCATGAGAAGGACCGGATCACCCACTGCCAATGTCCTCTCTTTAGTTTTTCGGTCATATTGGGCTTTTTGGGCTGTTTGGGCGTTTGAGATTGGCCCAAACAATAGCACGGATTTGACCTAAGTGTGTTTTGAGGTTAGAAACGGACTCAATTATAGGTCTGCTATTATCAGGTTAATTTTCCCATTTTTCCTGGGCCATCTCTAGCAATGTTCGAGGTTGATGACCAAATAATAGCTCAAATGGGGAATACCCCGTGCTTTTCTGTACTTTACATCTTATGGCGAACAAAGCTAGAGGCAGCATGTCCTCCCATTTCCTGGCTTCTAGATCGAGGAGCTTCTTTAGGGTGGTTTTTATGGTGGCGTTGTACCGCTCTACCAACCCATCTGTTTGTGGGTGGTAATCGGCTGTTCTGATTTGATGTATGCCCAGCTGTGCACATACCTGTTTCATCACTTTGGAAATAAAAGGGGTCCCCTGGTCGGTTAGGATTTCTTTTGGAAACCCTACCCTTGAAAACACTGTGATCATTGCCTTGGCGATGTTAGTAGTATCAGGGCGCCGTAGTGCTACTGCCTCTGGATATCTAGTGGCGTAGTCAACTATGACCAATACATATCTACAACCACTACGTGAGGGTAATATGGGGCCAATGATGTCCATTCCTACTCTGCTGAATGGTTCCTCTATAATGGGAAGGGGACGAAGAGGTACTGGAGGGGGTCTATATGTACTGTTTTTTTTGCAGACAGGACATTCACGACAATACCTTTTTACCTGCTGGTATATCCCTGTTAGAAAGGCGACCCCGGGGGAGGCAGAAGATGTCTGACTGACCACCCCTAGGTCCACCTCTCCTTCGAGAAGTAGCTGAGCGTTACCGAGAGGCCTCCTGGGTGAGGGTCCTCTCCTACGATCGTACAGCAGAGTAATCACAACACTACAAACGGACACCACACAGGAGGTCAAATTCTTAAGCTTTTATAAATAAAAAAGGTTGCTGGTTCTTGGCAGTATATACAGGCAGATCGAGGGATCCGTAAAGTCTCGTAAAGGGGGGTAAGGTAGCGGGACAGTCTCCACCTGGGTGGAAGAAGGGATACCCTACGCACAGCTCTCAATCCTCGAGCTGGGGGGTTCCGAGAGGTCGGGCCGCGGCAGCGCCAGCAGGCTCTCAAGATGGTCTCAGCGAGTTAGGCCGCGGCAGCGCCAGCAGGCTCTCAAGATGGGTTCAGCGAGGTAGGCCGCGGCAGCGCCAGCAGGCTCTCAAGATGGTTTCAGCGAGGTAGGCCGCGGCAGCGCCAGCAGGCTCTCCAGATGGTCTCAGCGAGGTAGGCCGCGGCCGCGCCAGCAGGCTCTCAAGATGGTCTCAGCGAGGTAGGCCGCGGCAGCGCCAGCAGGCTCTCAAGATGGTCTCAGCGAGGTAGGCCGCGGCAGCGCCAGCAGGCGGTCAAGATGGCTTCGGGTTACAGGAAGGATGAGTTCGTCTGGTGTCGGCCGTGACAGCGTCAGCAGGGCTTCCAGTCCAGGATACAACTGGGGTCCTGCTCCGGGGCTGGCCCAGATATAGGGCTGAAGTCCTTTGATGTCCGGACCCTCGCGCCTGGGGGCCGGAGGGGCCGGGATGATGGTGTCCAGACACCCAGCAGGGGGTTGGAGCCAGCGCCCAGGGAGGCCGGAGGGCGATCGATACCAGGCGTCCAGGGACGGCTGGGGACCATCGAAACTCCCCTTTCCTCCGGGATCCGTCGAGTGGCCACTCGACCACCTGGGTGGATCCGGGCGCCTCGATGTCGGGGCTTCGCTGGAGCCGGGGCTAGGCAGAGGCCACGTGCCCCTGACGTGGAGGTTCCAAGATGGCGTCGGGGAAGGCCTCGTGTTCGGGCGTGATGGGCCTGGGATGGAGCTAGGCCGGTAGTGTTGATCCGGGATGGTAACCGGACCGGAAATGGTGGTCCTGCAGGGTCGGGCTGAAGGGGCTGCCCGAGGCTGAGTGGAGGGCTGATGTCGTCTGGGGCCCGCCGTGCGGGAGAGGTAGGACCACGCCATGCGGCCGGGTCCAACACGCGTCCCCCCCAGCTGAAGGCAGGGGAGAGTCACCCATCTTCTTGGGGGTTCTCCTTGCCGAGGCGGAAAAATCTGGACAGGCCGTCAGCATTGGCGTGGTCGTTGCCAGGGCGATGTTCTACAGTGAAGTCCATCCCCTGCAGCGAAATGGACCAGCGCAGCAGTTTCAGGTTTCCCCCCCGCATCTGCATCAACCACCGCAGGGGCCGGTGGTCGGTCTGGACTTGGAAGTGGGTGCCGAAGAGGTAGGGCCGGAGCTTCTTGAGGGCCCACACCACGGCGAAGGCCTCCCTCTCGATGGTGCTCCACCGTTGTTCTCTTGCCAGCAGGCGTCGGCTGATGAAGGCCACAGGCCGGTCGACCCCTTCGGGGTTAACTTGTGACAGGACCGCCCCGATGCCGTGCTCCGAGGTGTCAGTTTGGACCACAAACTCTCGGCTGTAGTCGGGGGCTTGGAGCACAGGGGCGGTGCACATGGCAGTCTTTAGAGTCTCAAAGGCTGTTTGGCACGCAGGGGTCCAGTGCACTTTCTGTGGTAGTTTCTTTGCGGTCAGTTCTGTGAGGGGCCCCACAATGCCCCCGTAGTCCTTTATAAATCGCCGATAATATCCAGTGAGCCCCAGGAAGGCTCGGACGGCGGTCTGGGTGACCGGGGGCTCCCAGGCCCGGATGGCGTCTATCTTTGGTTGGAGGGGAGCCACTTGGCCGCTCCCCACTTGGTGGCCCAGATAGGTCACGGACCCTTGGCCTATCTGGCACTTGCTGGCTTTGATGGTGAGTCCGGCCCGGCGGAGGGCCGTCGGGACCTCCCAGAGGTGGGTCAGGTGCTCATCCCAGTGAAGGCTGTACACAGCAATGTCATCTAGATAGGCGGCGCTGTATTCCTCTAGTCCGGCCAGCACCTGGTTCACTAGTCTCTGGAAGGTGGCCGGGGCGTTTTTCATGCCGAAGGGCATCACCTTGAAGTGATAGTGGCCATCAGGGGTCGAGAAGGCCGATCGCTCTTGTGCACCAAGGGTAAGGCCGATCTGCCAATACCCAGCCGTGAGATCGAAGGTGCTGACGTATTTGGCGGCCCCAGGCGATCGATCAGTTCATCCGCCCTGGGGATGGGATGGGCGTCGGTCCTGGTGACTGCATTCAGTCCCCGGTAGTCAACACAGAACCGGAGTTCCGGAGCTGTTCCGGGGGTGGCGGCTTTAGGGACCAGGACAACGGGACTGGCCCATGGACTGTCGGAGGGTTCGACTAACCCCAGAGCTAACATCTTGGCCACTTCTGATTGGATGCAGGCCCGAACCCGGTCGGGCACTCGGAAAGCTCGGTGTCTTACCGGCGGGCTGTCTCCGGTGTCTACATCGTGGACACACCACCGGGTGACCCCCGGAGTGAGGGAAAACAGATCCGCAAATTGTCCCAGCAGCTTCCGGCAGTCTTGTTGCTGCTCTGGGGTCAGGGTAGAGGAGAGCCTGACCCCTTCGATGGAGCCGTCTTTCTCGGAGGTGCTCATGAGATCTGGCAGAGGTTCGGAGTCGTCTTCAGCTCCGTCATCGGTCGCTAACAGCAGACTTAGTTCAGTGCGGGCAAAGTGCGGCTTGAGCCGGTTAGCGTGTAGAACCCGGAGGGGGTTCCTGGGGGACTCCATGTCCACCAGATAGGTGACGGGGCTCTTGCGCTCCACCACTTTGAAGGGCCCTGTCCATTTGTCCTGGAGGGCACAAGTTTCAACCGGGGACATGACCCAGACCTGCTGGCCTGGCTCGAACTCGATGGACAAGGCGTTCTGGTCATACCAGCGCTTCATTTCCTCCTGGCTGGCCTCTAGGTTGGCCTCGGCAAGTTCCCTGAACTTCCGAGTCTGGTTGCGAAGCGTCAGGAGGTATCGGTAGACATCCAGTGGGGCATCTCGAACGGCTGTCTCCCAGCCCTCCTTGACCAGGCTGAGGGGGCCTCGGACCGGGTGCCCGTACAATAGTTCAAAAGGGCTGAACCCTAGGGACTTCTGGGGTACCTCTCGGTAGGCGAAGAGGAGGCAGGGCAGCAGGACATCCCATTTGCGTCGGAGCGGCTCCTCTAGGCCCTTGATCATCCCCTTCAGTGTTCTGTTAAACCGTTCCACTAGTCCATTTCCTTGGGGTGATACGGGGTGGTGAACTTATAGGTGACCCCGCACTGTTGCCATAGGGACCGCATATGCTTCGATATAAAGTTGGAGCCCCGATCACTCACGACTTCCCGGGGGAAGCCGACTCGGGAGAAGATGCTCATTAGGGCTCGGCCCACCACGGGGGCCGTGATGGTTCGGAGGGGGATGGCCTCGGGATAGCGGGTGGCATGGTCCACCAGGACGAGGATGAAACGGTGTCCCTGCGAGGTGCGAGGGTCCAGGGGCCCTACGATGTCGATTCCCACTCGCTCGAAGGGGGTAGTCACCACGGGAAACGGCTGGAGCGGGGCTTTGACTTTCCCCCCGCTCTTCCTGCTGGCTTGACAGGTCGGGCAGGTTCTGCAGTGGTTATGCACATCGTTGCGCATTTTCGGCCAATAGAAATGGGTCACCAGGCGGCTGTAAGTCTTGTCCTGCCCCAGGTGCCCGGCGAGGGGCACATCATGTGCTAAGTTCAGGAGGAAGTCTCTGAATCGGAGGGGCACGACCAGTACCCGGCTGGCCCCTAGTTCGGCAATCTTTGGCTCACTGTAGAGAAGGTCGTTGTCCCAATAGACCCAGTGGGACCCCGCGGGGTCTCCAGCCGCTTGAGTAGCGGCTTGCTGTCGGATTCCCTCGAGGGAGGGGCAGGTTTTCTGTTCCTGCTGGAATTGTTCGCGGGTGGGGCCACCTTCTTGGCGCCATTGAGCTAGTTCTGGAAGGTGGCCGAGCTCGGTGAGATCTTCTTGGCCGGGCCCCTGGGGGCCGGGTTCGGGGTCGGCGTCCTCGGGGACGGCGGGCGGCGGAGGTGCGGGCCACTCCGGCTCCTCGGTCGGGGCTTCCTCCGTTGGGGTGGAGGCTCGGGCGGACATGGAGCGGGTGGTCGCACAGACCCACTCGGGAAGGCCTAGCATCCCCAGGTGCTCTCTCCGTTCGACGCCGGCCCAGGGGGAACTTTCCAGGTCGTTCCCAAGGAGGCAGTCCACGGGGGCATCGTCTCGGACAGTCACTTTCAGCATGCCCGACACTCCTCCCCACTCGAAGGGGATGCGGGCCATCTGGCACAAAGTCTCCGAATTGTCCGCCGACCGGACTGGGCACAGGACGTTAGGAAGGATCTGTTCGGGGGTCACCAGATGGCAGCGAACCGCCGTCACGCTGGCTCCAGTGTCCCGGAGGGCTTCGGCCCGGTGCCATTGATGGTGACCCACTGGCGGTATTTCTGGGTGTTGCCTGGGATCGGGTCTCGGGGGATCAGGTCGTCAGTACCCAGGCATGCTAAGGTCATAGCGGCGGGCTCCCATTCGGCCTGCTCGTGGTTGTCGTCCTCTTCCTCTCTTCTTTCTTCACCCAGGGCGGCGGCCGCGATCTGGCGGTTTGGGGGACCAGTGGTGCCGGGTCGCTGGTTCATTGGGCAGAGGGGGTCATTCGCATAATGGCCCTGTCGCTGGCATCTGTGGCACGTAACATTCGGGCGGGGCCCGGGTCTGGCTGGGGGGGCCCCCTCTTCGGCCCAGGGATGGCGACGTGGAGGTAGGGGAGGACCCCTGGGGGGCGTCCCGTCCCCGGCTCTGGCCTCCTCCGCCGCCTCGTGGTCGGTGGTTCCCCGGGGGTCCCCGGCCGTAGTCTCCCATCGGACTCCGGGGAACTCGGGTGCTCACCCATCTATCCGCCTCGACAGCGAGCTTTCGTGGCTCAGTTAGTTTGCTGTCAAGGAGGTGCTGCCGGAGTTCAATGAAGCAGTTATTGGCCAGATGTTCCCATAGAATGAGGTCGACCAATTGCTGGTAGGTGGTGGCCTGGCAGCCTCTGATCCACCCCTCGAAGGCTCTGCTGTGGTACCGGGCATTTTTTTGCAGTCTCGGAATCGCTGCCGGTACATCTCGGGGGTGAGTCCGTAGCGAGTGAGGAGGGCGGTCTTCATGTGCTCGTACGAGGTCATCTCGGTATCAGGGAGCTCCAGCAGGGCGTCTCTCCCTTCGTTGATAAACTTCCCCCACAGGCCGGCGCCCCAGTCCTTGAGGGGTACTCGATGGGCGGTCATGGCGACCTCATAGGCTTTGAACCACTGTTGGATGTCGTCGTTCTTATAGTACTCTTTGACGACATCCTTGGGTATGTGCACCTTCGTGTCCACCGGGGGAGGTGAGGTCTTGCCTCCGGAGGTGCCGGTCTCGTTTGTCTTGGCCTTAATTTCCAGTTCTTTGAGGCCGCGCTCGTGCTCGAGCATTTTTTTCTCCTCGAGGTCTCTTTGTCTCCGCCTTTCTTCTAGGTCTCCTTCTAGCCGTAGCTGCTCGAGGGCTAACTTCCTTTCTGCCAGCTGGATCTCTCCTTCTTGTCTGAGTCGAGCGAGCTCCAACTCGTGAAGCCGGTTCCTCTCTCGTTCTCGGGCGTCTTCGTGGGAGAGGCCCGTGTCTGGGTTTGCGGGTCTCCCTCCGCTGGGTTTGTCTCAGCCTCCGGGCCTCCGTTCGGGCCCGGGTTATCTTCACTCGGGGGTGAAAGTCTTCTTTGGTGCTTAAGCCAGTGGTAGCGATGCCTAGGTCTTTGCAGAACTGCTTTAGCTCCTTGTGACTGTAGTCTTCCATTTTCTCTTTCTGGAATTCTGTGCTCATGGTCGTAGTGGGTTTTTCTTGGTAGTGAGTGAATCACTCTCTGTACGATCTGCGAGGGCTCGGATCCCGGCGCTTGCCACCAATGTTAGAAAGGCGACCCCGGGGGAGGCAGAAGATGTCTGACTGACCACCCCTAGGTCCACCTCTCCTTCGAGAAGTAGCCGAGCGTTACCGAGAGGCCTCCTGGGTGAGGGTCCTCTCCTACGATCGTACAGCAGAGTAATCACAACACTACAAACGGACACCACACAGGAGGTCAAATTCTTAAGCTTTTATAGATAATAAAGGTTGCTGGTTCTTGGCAGTATATACAGGCAGATCGAGGGATCCGTAAAGTCTCGTAAAGGGGGGTAAGGTAGCGGGACAGTCTCCACCGGGGTGGAAGAAGGGATACCCTACGCACAGCTCTCAATCCTCGAGCTGGGGGGTTCCGAGAGGTCGGGCCGCGGCAGCGCCAGCAGGCTCTCAAGATGGTCTCAGCGAGTTAGGCCGCGGCAGCGCCAGCAGGCTCTCAAGATGGGTTCAGCGAGGTAGGCCGCGGCAGCGCCAGCAGGCTCTCAAGATGGTTTCAGCGAGGTAGGCCGCGGCAGCGCCAGCAGGCTCTCCAGATGGTCTCAGCGAGGTAGGCCGCGGCAGCGCCAGCAGGCTCTCAAGATGGTCTCAGCGAGGTAGGCCGGGGCAGCGCCAGCAGGCTCTCAAGATGGTCTCAGCGAGGTAGGCCGCGGCAGCGCCAGCAGGCTCTCAAGATGGCTTCGGGTTACAGGAAGGATGAGTTCGTCTGGTGTCGGCCGTGACAGCGTCAGCAGGGCTTCCAGTCCAGGATACAACTGGGGTCCTGCTCCGGGGCTGGCCCAGATATAGGGCTGGAGTCCTTTGATGTCCGGACCCTCGCGCCTGGGGGCCGGAGGGGCCGGGATGATGGTGTCCAGACACCCAGCAGGGGGGTGGAGCCAGCGCCCAGGGAGGCCGGAGGGCGATCGATACCAGGCGTCCGGGGACGGCTGGGGACCATCGAAACTCCCCTTTCCTCCGGGATCCGTCGAGTGGCCACTCGACCACCTGGGTGGATCCGGGCGCCTCGATGTCGGGGCTTCGCTGGAGCCGGGGCTAGGCAGAGGCCACGTGCCCCTGACGTGGAGGTTCCAAGATGGCGTCGGGGAAGGCCTCGTGTTCGGGCCTGATGGGCCTGGGATGGAGCTAGGCCGGCGGTGTTGATCCGGGATGGTAACCGGACCGGCAATGGTGGTCGTGCAGGGTCGGGCTGGAGGGGCTGCCCGAGGCTGAGTGGAGGGCTGATGTCGTCTGGGGCCCGCCGCGCGGGAGAGGTAGGACCACGCCATGCGGCCGGGTCCAACAATCCCAGGCCAGTAAAACCTTTCCGTTATTTGTTTCTCAGTCTTCTCAGACCCAAAATGCCCTCCCAGCAGGTGGCTGTGAGCTAAAAACAACACTTTATCTCTGAAAGGAATGGGTATTAACAACTGAGGTGTCTAAGTGGGGTTCCCTTTCCGGTATAATAACCCATTCTTGGTAAAAAAAAATAAGGACCTACATGTAGGGAATCTTCCTGATCTAGAGCCACCCTCCAAGACTCTTGTAGGACAGGGTCTTCCTGTTGAGCAGCCCTAAAGTTCCTGCCGGTCTCCCATGGATTGTCTTCCGGTACAATTGGCATCACTGTGGGAATCCTTCCTTTTTCTGCTCTTCTCTGTTTCTTGCTTTTCCTGGGTTTAGATGTTATCCATTCTGGGTTTTCCTCTCCTGAATATGGTGCTGAGGTCCACCAATCATCTTCTTTTGTGGGTTATTGGTTTATCATTTGTGGTAGTTTTGGGTACTCACTTCCAAGAATGACTTGTTCTGGCAGATTGGGTATGAGACCCACTTTTAGAGAGGTGCCGGGATCGTAAGGATCTTGTATTTGAACGTTGGCAGTGGGATATTCTTTGGTATCCCCATGGACACATCGAATGGCTACAACTCCATCAACAGGACCGATCCATGGTTGCAAGTCCTGGGGTATAATAACGCTTTGTCTACAACCTGTATCAGCCAGGGCCGTAGTAGGTTGTCCATTAACCATTACCTTACAGTGATAAGGGGGAAGAGTCTGTTCATTTGCGGAGCAGTAGTAATTCCTCGCCAATCCGATTTCCATAGGCTCTTCCTTCTGGGGGCAGAAGCGTGCAATATGTCCTATTCCACCACAGTGGAAACACTGTGGCCCTGGAGATGGTGTTCTTATCAGGGGTATCCCAGGGGGTCCTGGTACAATAGTGATGGGCTCTGGTTTCTTAGCAAGGAGAGGGCTTTGGGGTCTATAGACTCCTGAACCAGCAGCCTTCCAGGTGCCATTTTCTTTCGTTTTTTGTGTTTCATGAGCTCGATTATAGGCACTTGCAATTTCTATAGCCGTCTCCAGTGTGAGATTGGCTTGTTGTCTTACCCATCGTTGTATGGGTGGGTGAAGGGAAGCTAAATATTGTTCCAGGTATATTTTAGACAGGATTCCGTCTTTGTCAGAGGTAGCCGGCTTCAACCATCTATCGGTCATATCTTTCACCCTAAAGAACAGGGCACGAGGGGTTTCCTGAGGACCCTCCTTTATTTGGCGGAGTTGTATCCGGTAGGATTCATCATCGATTCCCAGTCTCTCCATTATACAACGTTTGATCTCCACGTAAGGAACTACACCTTGAACGGTAGCAGCCTGGTAGGTGGCTTGTAAGTTCCACGATAGGAGGGGCCCCAAGTACTGTCCCCATTTGTCAGCAGGCCATGAGGCGGCATTAGCTATCCATTCAAAGTTGTTAAAGAAGAAATCCGGGTCTTATCCACTGGCATATTTCTGTAAAACCATGGAGGGAAGTGGGGTGGGTCCTCGTTGTTGACCCAGGGCTTCTATGAGTTTATCCATCGCAGTACCATGTGCTTGTCCTTGGCCTTCCAATACTTTCTGTATTTTGCTTCTATCTTCTTCTACTAGGCTAAGGAATCTTTCCATGACCTTGCCTAAGTGTTCCTGATTTTCTGCCATTTTTGCCAAGGCAGCCTCCATCCTTCCGTGAGATCCCACTTCTGACACCACTTGTGGGAGGGCAGGTCGGATATATAAACGCGGAGGCTGGATGTATTTTCTGATAGTGGCTGATTTGTTATCAGGAAGTACAGTGGGGCAAGGTGATGTGGTAAAACAAGTGTCCTCTTCTTCTGACTCCTCGGGTGTTGTCACAGGGGTCTTGATGTCTTCCAGTATGGGGCCAGTGGCCGTGGCTTGAGACTCCTCCCTCTCCATGATGGTGTCCGATTCCGGAGGTTCATTAAGGAGAAAAGAAAGAATGAGTGCCGTCAGTGGTATTGTAGTATGAGGTTATTGGCTACCGTCACCAACACCCGGTGGTTTTAAAGCACTATTTCTGAATGAGGAGGGGAAAACAGAGGTGATTAGGAATAGGGGTTTTCTCCTTTACTGAAGGGTAGTGCGGGGTATTTAAGGTTTAAGTGCAGAAGGGTTCACGGTTCCGAAGGACTCAAGGGTAATGCGGTGGTTTGGGGGTTAAGTGCAGAAAGGTCCAATGTACCAAAGGTGTCAATCAAAAAACAACACCCTCCCTTTTATTCTACAACCCCTCCCTACCTCCACCCTCGTTTTCGCCCCCCCTCCCCACCTCAACTGCCCGTGAAGAGGTGTGACTCAATGACCCTGCCGTAACTCTCTGGAGTTACGGCCGCTCCTCAGCCTCCTCCGGTGGACGCCACCAATCTTCAGTCCTGTGGTCGTCTTCTCCGTCTTCGCTTGCGGCGTCCTCCTCGCGTTCCCGTTCCTCCAACTCGCCAGGCACTTCCACGTTTGGCTCCTCCTCTCGGGTTCCGCTTCCGCAGGAAAACGCCCCTTCCTCTTGCCGAATCCTGTCTTTCAAGGAAGAGGCGTTATTGGTTCCGGGGTTAGCTCCGTCCTCACTGGCTTCCTCATGGCTCTGGGGAGAAAGACGAGAGGTGGGTAGACTTTCTTCCTGGATCCCGAGTGATCGGCAACTTCCCCATTTATGCAGAGTCCCGGGGGGAATTCTGGATCTTGTAGGGTTCTTGAGGTATCGGAACCCTTACTCTCACAATGACCCCATAATCCGGGCCATAGAATAGGGTAAGCACATGACCCCCGCCATCCTTGCCAAAGAATGGGTATGCACATGACCCCGCCATCCTAGCCAAAGAATGGGGTGTGCACATAACCCCGCCATCCTGGCCAAAGAATGTGGTATGCACATGACCCCCGCCATCCTTGCCAAAGAATGGGTATGCACATGACCTACCCATCCTAGCCCAAGAATGGGGTATGCACATGACCTACCCATCCTGGCCAAAGAATGGGGTATGCACATAACCCCGCCATCCTGGCCAAAGAATGTGGTATGCACATGACCCCCGCCATCCTGGCCAAAGAATGGGGTATGCACAGGACCCCGCCATCCTGGCCAAAGAATGGGGTATGCACATGACCCCCGCCATCCTAGCCAAAGAATGGGGTATGCACATGTCCCCGCCATCCTGGCCAAAGAATGGGGTATGCACATGACCCCACCATCCTACCAAAGAATGGGGTATGCACATGACCCCCGCCATCCTGGCCAAAGAATGGGGTATGCACATAACCCCGCCATCCTGGCCAAAGAATGGGGTATGCACATGACCCCCGCCATCCTGGCCAAAGAATGGGGTATGCACATGACCCCCGCCATCCTGGCCAAAGAATGGGGTATGCACATAACCCCGCCATCCTGGCCAAAGAATGGGGTATGCACATAACCCCGCCATCCTGGCCAAAGAATGGGGTATGCACATAACCCTGCCATCCTGGCCAAAGAATGGGGTATGCACATGACCCCCGCCATCCTGGCCAAAGAATGGGGTATGCACATGACCCCCGCCATCCTTGCCAAAGAATGGGTATGCACATGACCTACCCATCCTGGCCAAAGAATGGGGTATGCACATGACCCCCCCACCCGGGCCATAGAATAGGGTCTGCACATGACCCCACCATCCTGGCCCCTAACAAGGGGGTCTGCTCGTGCTCCAGCCTAAGAAGGGGGTCTGCACGTGACCTCAGCCTAAGAAGGGGGTCTTCTCTTGACCTCAGCCTAAGAAGGGGGTCTGCACGTGACCTCAGCCTAAGAAGGGGGTCTGCACGTGACCTCAGCCTAAGAAGGGGGTCTTCTCTTGACCTCAGCCTAAGAAGGGGGTCTGCACGTGACCTCAGCCTAAGAAGGGGGTCTGCACGTGACCCCAGCCTAAGAAGGGGGTCTTCTCTTGACCGCAGCCTAAGAAGGGGGTCTGCATGTGACCCCAGCCTAAGAAGGGGGTCTTCTCTTGACCCCAGCCTAAGAAGGGGGTCTGCACGTGACCCCATCCTAAGAAGGGGGTCTGCACGTGACCCCATCCTAAGAAGGGGGTCTGCACGTGACCCCAGCCTAAGAAGGGGGTCTTCTCTTGACCCCAGCATAAGAAGGGGGTCTGCACGTGACCTCAGCCTAAGAAGGGGGTCTGCACGTGACCTCAGCCTAAGAAGGGGGTTGGCACGTGACTCCAGCCCTAGAAGGGGGTCTGCACATGTCCTCAGCCAAAGAAGGGGGTCTGCACGTGACCTCAGCCTAAGAAGGGGGTCTGCACGTGACTTCAGCCCTAGAAGGGGGTCTGCACATGACCTCAGCCTAAGAAGGGGGTCTGCACGTGACCTCAGCTTAATAATTGGGTCTGCACGTGACCCCAGCCTAAGAAGGGGGTCTGTACGTGACCCCAGCCTAAGAAGGGGGTCTGCACGTGACCCCAGCCTAAGAAGGGGGTCTGTACGTGACCCCAGCCTAAGAAGGGGGTCTGCACGTGACCCCAGCCTAAGAAGGGGGTCTTCTCTTGACCCCAGCCTAAGAAGGGGGTCTGCACGTGACCCCATCCTAAGAAGGGGGTCTGCACGTGACCCCATCCTAAGAAGGGGGTCTGCACGTGACCCCAGCCAAAGAAGGGGGTCTTCTCTTGACCCCAGCATAAGAAGGGGGTCTGCACGTGACCGCAGCCTAAGAAGGGGGTCTGACGTGACCTCAGCCTAAGAAGGGGGTCTGCACGTGACCCCAGCACAGGAAGGGGGTCTGCACGTGACCTCAGTCTAAGAAGGGGGTCTTCTCTTGACCCCAGCATAAGAAGGGGGTCTGCACATGACCTCAGCCTAAGAAGGGGGTCTGCACGTCCCCCAGCCTAAGAAGGGGGTCTGCACGTGACCCCATCCTAAGAAGCGCGTCTGCACGTGCTCCAGCCTAAGAAGGGGGTCTGCACGTGACCTCTGCTTAATAATTGGGTCTGCACATGACCCCAGCCTAAGAAGGGGGTCTGCACGTGACCTCTGCTTAATAATTGGGTCTGCACAGGACCCCAGCCTAAGAAGGGGGTCTGCACGTGACCCCAGCCTAAGAAGGGGGTCTGCACGTAACCCCAGCACAGGAAGGGGGTCTGCACGTGACCTCAGCCTAAGAAGGGGGTCTTCTCTTGACCCCAGCATAAGAAGGGGGTCTGCACATGACCTCAGCCTAAGAAGGGGGTCTGCACGTGCCCCAGCCTAAGAAGGGGGTCTGCACGTGACCCCAGCCTAAGAAGCGCGTCTGCACGTGCTCCAGCCTAAGAAGGGGGTCTGCACATGACCCCAGCCTAAGAAGGGGGTCTGCACGTGACCCCAGCCTAAGAAGGGGGTCTGCACGTGACCCCAGCCTAAGAAGGGGGTCTGCACGTGACCCCAGCCTAAGAAGGGGGTCTGCACGTGACCCCAGCCTAAGAAGGGGGTCTGCACGTGACCCCAGCCTAAGAAGGGGGTCTGCACGTGACCCCAGCCTAAGAAGGGGGTCCACACGTGCCAAGCCTAAGAAGAGGGTCTGCATCTAACCCCCCCCCCCCCACCACCACACACACTCTTCATGTCAACCAAAGACGGGTCTTACACCCACCACCTTAACCAGAGCAGGGCGGGCGCACGTAATTCCCACCGTCCTTGTCAGTGAAGAGGGCCCGCAAGTGACTGACCCATCCCCCCTGTCAATGAAGGGGGCCTGCACGTGACTGACCCCTCCCTCCTGTCAGTGAAGGGGGCTCGCACGTCACTGACCCCTTCATCCTGTCAGTGAAGGGGGCCTGCAGGTGACTGACCCCTCCCATCCTGTCCAGGGGGCCTGCACGTGACTGACCCCTCCCTCCTGTCAGTGAAGGGGGCTCGCACGTCACTGACCCCTCCCTCCTGTCAATGAAGGGGGCCTGCACGTGACTTACCCCTCCCATCCTGTCAGTGAAGGAGGCGTGCACGTGACTGACCCCTCCCATCCTGTCAGTGAAGGGGGCCTGCAGGTGACTGACCCCTCCCATCCTGTCCAGGGGGCCTGCACGTGACTGACCCCTCCCTCCTGTCAGTGAAGGGGGCTCGCACGTCACTGACCCCTCCCTCCTGTCAATGAAGGGGGCCTGCACGTGACTTACCCCTCCCATCCTGTCAGTGAAGGAGGCGTGCACGTGACTGACCCCTCCCATCCTGTCAGTGAAGGGGGCCTGCACGTCACTGACCCCTCCCTCCTGTCAATGAAGGGGGCCTGCACGTGACTTACCCCTCCCATCCTGTCAGTGAAGGGGGCTGCACGTGACTGACCCCTCCAATCCTGTCAGTGAAGGGGGCCTGCACGTGACTGACCCCTCCCATCCTGTCCAGGGGGCCTGCACGTGACTGACCCCTCCCATCCTGTCAGTGAAGAGGGCCTGCACGTGACTTACCCCTCCCATCCTGTCAGTGAAGGAGGCGTGCACGTGACTGACCCCTCCCATCCTGTTAGTGAAGGGGGGCTGCACGTGACTGTCCCCTCCCATCCTGTCAGTGAAAGGGGGGCTGCACGTGACTGACCCCTCCCATCCTGTCAGTGAAGGGGGCCTGCACGTGACTGACCCCCTCCCATCCTGTCCAGGGGGCCTGCACGTGACTGACCCCTCCCATCCTGTCAGTGAAGAGGGCCTGCACGTGACCGACCCCTCCCATCCTGTCAGTGAAGGAGGCCTGCACGTGACTGACCCCTCCCATCCTGTCAGTGAATGGGGCCCGCACGTGACTGACCCCTCCGTCCTGTCAGTGAAGGGGGCCTGCACATGATTGACCCCTCCCATCCTGTCAGTGAAGGAGGCCTGCACGTCACTGACCCCTTCATCCTGTCCAGGGGGCCTGCACGTCACTGACCCCTTCATCCTGTCAGTGAAGGGGGGCTGCACATGACTGACCCCTCCCATCCTGTCAGTGAAGGGGGCCTGCACGTGACTGACCCCTCCTATCCTGTCCAGGGGGCCTGCACGTGACTGACCCCTCCCATCCTGACAGTGAAGGGGGCCTGCACGTGACTGACCCCTCCCATCCTGTCAGTGAAGGAGGCCTGCACATGACAGACCCCTCCCATCCTGTCCAGGGGGCCTGCACGTGACTGACCCCTCCCATCGTGTCAGTGAAGGGGGCCTGCACGTTACCGACCCCTCCCATCCTGTCAGTGAATGGGGCCCGCACGTGACTGACCCCTCCGTCCTGTCAGTGAAGGGGGCCTGCACATGACTGACCCCTCCCATCCTGTCAGTGAAGGAGGCCTGCACGTCACTGACCCCTTCATCCTGTCCAGGGGGCCTGCACGTCACTGACCCCTTCATCCTGTCAGTGAAGGGGGGCTGCACATGACTGACCCCTCCCATCCTGTCAGTGAAGGGGGCCTGCACGTGACTGACCCCTCCTATCCTGTCCAGGGGGCCTGCACGTGACTGACCCCTCCCATCCTGACAGTGAAGGGGGCCTGCACGTGACTGACCCCTCCCATCCTGTCAGTGAAGGAGGCCTGCACATGACAGACCCCTCCCATCCTGTCCAGGGGGCCTGCACGTGACTGACCCCTCCCATCGTGTCAGTGAAGGGGGCCCGCACCTCACTGACCCCTCCCTCCTGTCAGTGAAGGGGGCCTGCACGTGACTGACCCCTCCCATCCTGTCCAGGGGGCCTGCACGTGACTGACCCCTTCCATCCTGTCAGTGAAGGGGGCCTGCAAGGGGCCTGCACATGACTGACCCCTCCCATCCTGTCAGTGAAGGGGGCCCGCACCTCACTGACCCCTCCCTCCTGTCAGTGAAGGGGGCCTGCACGTGACTGACCCCTCCCATCCTGTCCAGGGGGCCTGCACGTGACTGACCCCTTCCATCCTGTCAGTGAAAGGGGCCTGCAAGGGGCCTGCACGTGACTGACCCCACCCATCCTGTCAGTGAAGGGGGCTCGCACGTGACTGACCCCTCCCATCCTGTCAGTGAAGGGGGCCTGCACGTGACTGACCCCTCCCATCCTGTCAGTGAAGGGGGCCTGCACGTGACTGACCCCTCCCATCCTGTCAGTGAAGGGGGCCTACACGTGACTGACCCCTCCCCCCTGTCAGTGAACGGGGCCCGCACGTGACTGACCCCTCCCATCCTGTCAGTGAAGGGGGCTGGCACGTGACTGACCCCTCCCATCCTGTCCAGGGGGCCTGCGCGTGACTGACCCCTCCCATCCTGTCCAGGGGGCCTGCACGTGACTGACCCCTCCCATCCTGTCATTGAATGGGGCCTGCACGTGACTTACCCCTCCCATCCTGTCAGTGAAGGGGGCCTGCACGTTACCGACCCCTCCCCGCTGTCAGTGAAAGGGGCCTGCACGTTACAGACCCCTCCCCCCTGTCAGTGAAGGGGGCCTGCACGTGACTGACCCCTCCCATCCTGTCAGTGAAGGGGGCCTGCACGTGACTGGCCCCTCCCATCCTGTCCAGGGGGCCTGCACGTGACTGACCCCTCCCATCCTGTCAGTGAAGGGGGCCTGCACGTTACCGACCCCTCCCCGCTGTCAGTGAAAGGGGCCTGCATGTTACAGACCCCTCCCCCCTGTCAGTGAAGGGGGCCTGCACGTGACTGACCCCTCCCATCCGGTCAGTGAAGGGGGCCTGCACGTGACTGGCCCCTCCCATCCTGTCCAGGGGGCCTGCTCGTGACTGACCCCTCCCTCCTGTCAGTGAAGGGGGCTCGCACGTCACTGACCCCTCCCTCCTGTCAATGAAGGGGGCCTGCACGTGACTGGCCCCTCCCATCCTGTCCAGGGGGCCTGCACGTGACTGACCCCTTCCATCCTGTACAGGGGGCCTGCACGTGACTTACCCCTCCCATCCTGTCATTGAATGGGGCCTGCACGTGACTTACCCCTCCCATCCTGTCAGTGAAGGGGGCCTGCACGTTACCCACCCCTCCCCGCTGTCAGTGAAAGGGGCCTGCACGTTACAGACCCCTCCCCCCTGTCAGTGAAGGGGGCCTGCACGTGACTGACCCCTCCCATCCTGTCCAGGGGGCCTGCACGTGACTGACCCCTCCCATCCTGTCAGTGAAGGGGGCCTGCACGTTACCGACCCCTCCCCGCTGTCAGTGAAAGGGGCCTGCACGTGACTGACCCCTCCCCCCTGTCAGTGAAGGGGGCCTGCACGTGACTGACCCCTCCCATCCTGTCAGTGAAGGGGGCCTGCACGTGACTGACCCCTCCCCCCTGTCAGTGAAGGGGGCCTGCACGTGACTGACCCCTCCCATCCTGTCAGTGAAGGAGGCGTGCACGTGACTGACCCCTCCCTCCTGTCAGTGAAGGGGGCTCGCACGTCACTGACCCCTCCCTCCTGTCAATGAAGGGGGCCTGCACGTGACTGGCCCCTCCCATCCTGTCCAGGGGGCCTGCACGTGACTGACCCCTCCCTCCTGTCAGTGAAGGTGGTCTCGGGGCTTCAAGTGGGCTGAAAAACTGGGGGGTCTCTCAAAGGGGCGTGGTCGATGTAATTAAGGACGTGGCTTAAAAACACGTAAAAATCTGTGCTCAGCATAGTGTGCCGCCCGACTTGAATTTAGCTGGTTCTGTCATTGCGTCCAGATATATGATACAGCAAGTAACATCATACGTACAACAAGTAGTGACTATTAGCTTTGTCAATGGTTGTTAGTTGCATAAAATAAATAAGAAGCAACTGTGGCTTGTATATAATATTGAAAAAGCTTCCAATTAAATCCCTGGTGACACTATGGCGGCGATGCTGCTGCTCCAGAGTTTCACAAAGAGAAGGGAAATCCAGAGAGAAAATGACTCTGTTTAAAGGATTTCCATTCTCCTACAACCTCACCTGGCGTGACGTCATGCCGTAACTTTTGCACAATTGAGAGGTGAGCAGTGTGAGCAGCGCACACTAGTGAGAAGTGAGCAGTGTGAGCAGCGCACATGGATGTGAGAAGTGAGCAGTGTGAGCAGCGTACACTAGTGAGAAGGGAGCAGTGTGAGCAGCGCACACTAGTGAGAAGTGAGCAGTGTGAGCAGCGCACATGGATGTGAGAAGTGAGCAGTGTGAGCAGCGTACACTAGTGAGAAGGGAGCAGTGTGAGCAGCGCACACTAGTGAGAAGTGAGCAGTGTGAGCAGCGCACATGGATGTGAGAAGTGAGCAGTGTGAGCAGCGTACACTAGTGAGAAGTGAGCAGTGTGAGCAGCGTACACTAGTGAGAAGGGAGCAGTGTGAGCAGCACACATGGATGTGAGAAGTGAGCAGTGTGAGCAGTGTACACTAGTGAGAAGTGAGCAGTGTGAGCAGTGTACACTAGTGAGAAGTGAGCAGTGTGAGCAGTGTACACTAGTGAGAAGTGAGCAGTGTGAGCAGCGCACATGGATGTGAGAAGTGAGCAGTGTGAGCAGTGTACACTAGTGAGAAGTGAGCAGTGTGAGCAGTGTACACTAGTGAGAAGTGAGCAGTGTGAGCAGTGTACACTAGTGAGAAGTGAGCAGTGTACATGGATGTGAGAAGTGAGCAGTGTGAGCAGTGTACACTAGTGAGAAGTGAGCAGTGTGAGCAGTGTACACTAGTGAGAAGTGAGCAGTGTGAGCAGTGTACACTAGTGAGAAGTGAGCAGTGTGGGCAGCGCACATGGATGTGAGAAGTGAGCAGTGTGAGCAGTGTACACTAGTGAGAAGTGAGCAGTGTGAGCAGTGTACACTAGTGAGAAGTGAGCAGTGTGAGCAGTGTACACTAGTGAGAAGTGAGCAGTGTGAGCAGCGCACATGGATGTGAGAAGTGAGCAGTGTGAGCAGTGTACACTAGTGAGAAGTGAGCAGTGTGAGCAGTGTACACTAGTGAGAAGTGAGCAGTGTGAGCAGCGCACATGGATGTGAGAAGTGAGCAGTGTGAGCAGCGCACACTAGTGAGAGGTGACCAGTGTGAGCAGCGCACACTAGTGAGAAGTGAGCAGTGTGAGCAGCGCACATGGATGTGAGAAGTGAGCAGTGTGAGCAGTGTACACTAGTGAGAGGTGAGCAGTGTGAGCAGCGCACACTAGTGAGAAGTGAGCAGTGTGCGCTGCGCACATCCATGTGCCTGCTGTCTCTGCAGTCCACCTGTGCCAGGGCACAAGACAGAGCCCGACAGAGACCCGTTTCGAGGCCCCCTTTAAACAACAGCCCATGGTCAGCACCGGCGAGACCCGGCCCACTTAAAGCCCTGGGTCGTCTGCATTTGCCCCCTGCATCTCCACCTAGGCAGGAGGCCTGCTTGTGCTCTGAGGTGTGACTCATGCTCCGAGGCATCCGCGGTGGTCCCTGGAGGCTGGCACGGCCGGGCAGGCATGTTGTGCTCACCCTGTCTTGTTTACCACCACAGTCCTTCACTCGGGCCCGGCTCTGGGGCAAGGGTGGCCCTGCCAGGGGGGTTTGAACTGACACTGCTGGTGCCAGCCGGCATCTGTTGCATGTCATGTTCACATCTGGAGCACGTGGGGTTCCAAGAATAAAGGGCCGTTCCCACCAGATCTCCGTCCCCAAGTCAGATGGTGGACCCCGCTGTGCCAATGCCCTGAGCGTGTGGCACTGCTTGTGGCTGAGGGGTGTGGAGGTGGCAGGTGTGGGCCTGTTTGTGTCTCCATTAGTGAGGCTGGTGACTCTGAAGGGTTCAATGGCTGCTCAGGAGCTGTCAGTGCGGAGCCGTGTTTGGGAGCTTGAGTTCACTCATAGCTCCTCGAAGCCCCTTTTCATCCTTGAGTCACTGACTCGCCTCACTCTCCTGGCTCTGAAGGCTTTTTTCCAGGTGGAGGTGAATCCAGGAAGAGCTCCCCCCCCCCCCCCCCCCCCCGGTCCCTCCCACATAAGTAAGCCTGCACCATTGCTAATCCTCATTTTGTTCCCCATTAACATCTGGGAGACTGCATGTATGTATGTGTGTGTGTTTATGGCTGTATGTTCACCTTTAAGTGTCTTTCTTTCACAAGGTACCAGAGCAACAGTTGAGTTCTGCATACTGACCTTTATTAGGAAAATACTTTTTCCTCATGTTCCTGGACATCCGACTAGCATGTTTACTATGTTCCTGGACATCCGGCTAGTATATTTATTATGTCTTTCTTTTTCAGGTTCTTTACTAAACGCCAATTGGGCGCAACGAACACACTTTTTCTTAAAACATTGATAGGTACATTACACATTGTATTTTTATTAAAATGTTTTTTTGAACACTTTCACATTTCATGTGAGTAAGGTGAGGATAATAGTGCATATCCTCGTCCTGAAGAAGGAGCCTCGTGCTCCGAAACATGTTGACACTGTTAATGGTTGATATACCCTAGCACGTATTTTTTCAACCAGATTCTGCACTTTTTATTGATACCAGCCGAGGACAGAATAAATATTTGTTTCCTTAGTGCCAGGTATTTTTTACTCACTTTTTTCACCTCACCTCACTCACATCCTTCACCATACACCCTCACATAGCTCACTACCAAGTGCTCCTACGTAGCCGTTTGTCGCAGCACGCCGCATCCCGTAGAGGGATGCGAAGGCCCCGATGATGAAGCATGACACCAAGGGGCCTGTTGGTGTGTGAGGGGCATTTAAACAACACTGTGTGCTCCCCATCCTATTAGGGACCACTGCCACCCTCCTAGTGGATTCTGTTTTGTTTATTCATGATGCCTAGGGAGACTGGATCCACTTCTCTCTCTCTCCCCCCTTTTGTTATGTTTCCCTCCCACGGGGCACCAGGACCGCCCCTAGCTCCTCCTTGGCTGCTAGAAGTCTGGCCCTAGCTCCAGGAGGCGCTGCACACCTCTGCTCCCCCCCAGGTGGAGGTGAATCCAGGAAAAGCTCCTCCCCCTGGCTCTGCCTCTAGCGCCTCTGAAGAGGGTGGGCGCCTCTCTCTGCTCCAGGAGGAGCTGTGTGCAGCTGATCCGCCCCCTGGAGGTCGGGCTCACCCCTGGCACCTCCCTCCTGCCCCTCCCTCGGGGTCAGGGTCTGCCTCTAGCTCCTCCCTGGCTGCTAGAAGTCTGGCCCTAGCTCCAGGAGGCGCTGCTCAACTCTGCTCCTCCCCCAGGTGGAGGTGAATCCAGGAAGAGCTCCTCCCCCTGGCTCTGCCTCTGAGTATCTGCTCCAGAAGGAGCTGTCTGCCCCTGCCCCGTCCCCAGGGGGTCGACCTCCCCCCTGGCTCCTCCCACGGGGGGTCAGGGTCCGCCTCTAGCTCCTAGAAGGCCGCCTTGGGCTCCAGGAGGCGCTGCTCACCTCTGCTCCTCCCCCAGGTGGAGGTGAACACAGAAAGAGCTCCTCCCCCCTGGCTCTGCCCCTAGCTCCTCCATAGCTGCTAGAAGTCTGGCCCTAGCTCCAGGAGGCGCTGCACACATCTGCTCCTCCCCAGGTGGAGGTGAATCCAGGTGAGCTCCTCCACCCTGGCTCTGCCTCTAGCGCCTCTGAAGAGGCCGAGCGCCTCTGGTGAGGGTGGACGCCTCTCTCTGCTCCAGGAGGAGCTGTGTGCCCCTGCTCACCCCCCGGGGGTCGGGCTCCCCCTGGCTCCCCCCCCCCCCCCAGGCTCAGCTCTGCCCCAGGCTCTGTGCTCATCAGCCCTGGGACGGCCTCCGGGATGGGTGGGGTGGACCCTCCCCTCCAGGCCTCGGATCACGCCCCCTGTTGGCACGGGAGGGGCTGGCACCACTCCCTCCAGCTGTGTTTATAACCCTGCAGCCGGCCGGGCTCAGGGACAGAGAAGCGACGCATCCGAGGAGAGGCAGTGACCCTCGGCACACGGCGGGCACCGGTCAGTACTGTGGGCACGGGGTGGGCACCCTGTGTGTGGCACCCGGGACCCTCTGTATGGGAGCTGCTGGCAGTGTACGTGTCTGCACGTGCGTGCGTGCACTGGGCATCCTTTGAATGTGGGCAGCGGAGGCTGGGCGCGGTGTGTGTGGGCAGCGGAGGCTGGACGCGGTGTGTGTGGGCACTGTGATTGACGTGTATGTGATCATTGTTAATACGGAGTACTTATGTATGAGGACTCTGTTAGCAGATCCTGTGTGCAACTGTGCATGCTGGCATCGAGCACACCTTTTATGTGAACACTGAGCTTCATGAGTCCCTGTGTCAGTACACAGTACTTGTAGCCAGTTTGTGAGAGTACTGGTGACTGACTGGTGACTGCGTATGTGCACACTGACCACTACCTATGTACGTATGTAGACGCTGGCCATCATGTGCATCTGGATCCTGTGTTAGTACTAACTTTATTACTACTAAATGCCTTCTGTGAATACCAAAAGTAGTAAGTGCCTGCTTTGAATACAACAAAAAGTAGTAAGTTTAGGATTTTGTCCCAGGCTAGTTATGTGAATCAGGGCCTGTGTGTGCAGGTACTGGACCCCTGGTGTATGTGGACACTATGTTTCAGTACGGGGCACCATTGTATGTGGACACTGTGTTAGTACTGAACTCCCGGTGTATATGACACTGTGTGTGTCTGTACTGTACACCCGGTGTATGTGACACTGTCAGTACTGGACACCATCGTATGTGGATACTGTGTGTCAGTACTGAGCACTATTGTGTGTGGACACTGTGTGTCAGTACCGGGCACCATCGTATGTGGACACTGTGTGTCAGTACTCGCCATTGTATGTGGACACTGTGTGTCCGTACTGGGCACCATTGTATGTGGACACTGTGTGTCAGTACTGGGCACCATCGTATGTCGACACTGTGTCAGTACTTACCATTGTATGTGGACACTGTGTGTCCGACCTGGGCACCATTGTATGTGAACACTGTGTGTCAGTACCGGGCACCATTGTATTTGGACACTGTGTGTCAGTACCGGGCACCGTCGTATGTGGACACTGTGTGTCCGTACTGGGCACCATCGTATGTGGACACTGTGTGTCAGTACTGGGCACCATCGTATGTGGATACTGTGTGTCAGTACTGAGCACTATTGTATGTGGACACTGTGTGTCAGTACTGGGCACCATCGTATGTGGATACTGTGTGTCAGTACTGAGCACTATTGTATGTGGACACTGTGTGTCAATACTGGGCACCATCGTATGTGGATACTGTGTGTCAGTACTGAGCACTATTGTATGTGGACACTGTGTGTCAGTACCGGGCACCATTGTATTTGGACACTGTGTGTCAGTACCGGGCACCGTCGTATGTGGACACTGTGTGTCAGTACCGGGCACCATTGTATGTGGACACTGTGTGTCAGTACTGAGCACCATTGTATGTGGACACTGTGTTAGTACTGAGCACCAAGTGTGTGTGGACACTGTGTGTTAGTACTGGGCACCATTGTATGTGGACAATGTTTGTCAGTACTGAGCACCATTGTATGTGGACACTGTGTGTCAGTACTGGGCACCATTTCATGTGGACACTGGGTGTCAGTACTGGGCACCATTGTATGTTGACATGGTGTGTCCGTACTGGGCACCATTGCATGTGGACACTGTGAGTCAGTACTGGGCACCATTGTATGTGGACACTGTGTGTCAGTACCGGGCAACATCATATGTGGACATTGTGTGTCCGTACCGGGCACCATCGTATGTGCACACTGTGTGTTAGTTCTGAGCACCATCGTATGTGCACACTGTGTGTTAGTACTGAGCACCATCGTATGTTGACGCTGTGTGTCAGTACTGAGCACCATCGTATGTGGACACTGTGTGTCAGTACTGGGCACCATTGTATGTGGGCACTGTGTGTCAGTACCGGGCACCATTGTATGTGGACACTGTGTGTCAGTACCTGGCACTATTGTATGTGGACACTGTGTTAGTACTGGGCACCATTGTATGTGGACATTGTGTGTTAGTACCGTGCACCATCACATGTGCACACTGTGTGTCAGTACTGGGCACCATCGTATGTGGACACTGTGTTAGTACTGGGCACCATTGTATGTGGACACTGTGTTAGTACTGGGCAGCATCGTATGTAGACACTGTGTGTCAGTACTGAGCACCATCGTATGTGCACACTGTGTGTCATTACTGGGCACCGTTGTATGTGGACACTGTGTGTCAGTACCGGGCACCATTGTATGAGGACACTGTGTGTCAATACCGGGCGCCATCTTATGTGGACACTGTGTTAGTACTGAGCACCCAGTGTGTGTGGACACTACGTGTCAGTACCGGGCACCATTGTATGTGGACACTATCTGTTAGTACCGGGCACCATTGTATGTGGACAATGTGTGTCAGTACTGAGCACCATCTTATGTGGACACTGTGTTAGTACTGAGCACCCAGTGTATGTGGACACTGTGTGTCAGTACTGGGCACCATTGTATGTGGACAATGTGTGTCAGTACTGACCACCATTGTATGTGGACACTGTGTGTCAGTACTGGGCACCATTGTATGTGGACACTGTGTGTCAGTACCGGGCACCATTGTATGTGGACACTATCTGTCAGTACCGGGCACCATTGTATGTGGACAATGTGTGTCAGTACTGAGCACCATCTTATGTGGACACTGTGTTAGTACTGAGCACCCAGTGTATGTGGACACTGTGTGTCAGTACTGGGCACCATTGTATGTGGACAATGTGTGTCAGTACTGACCACCATTGTATGTGGACACTGTGTGTCAGTACTGGGCACCATTGTATGTGGACACTTTGTGTCAGTACCGGGCAACATCATATGTGGACATTGTGTGTTAGTACTGAGCACCATCGTATGTGCACACTGTGTGTTAGTACTGAGCACCATCGTATGTGGACACTGTGTGTTAGTACTGAGCACCATCGTATGTGGACACTGTGTGTCAGTACTGAGCACCATCGTATGTGGACACTATGTGTCAGTACGGAGCACCATCGTATGTGGACACTGTGCGTTAGTATCTGTATCCTAGCCCTGCACTGCTCTCAGCTCCCTGCATCCCAGCCCTGCAATGCTCTCAGCTCTCTGTATCCCAGCCTGCATCGCTCTCAGCTCCCTGTATCCCAGCCCTGCACTGCTCTCAGCTCCCTGTATCCCAGCCCTGCACTGCTCACAGCTCCCTGTATCCCAGCCCTGTACTGCTCTCAGCTCCCTGTATCCCAGCCCTGGTCTGGTCTCAGCTCCCTGTATCCCAGCCCTGCACTGCTCTCATCTCCCTGTATCCTAGCCCTGCACTGCTCTCCGCTCCCTGTATCGCAGCCCTGCACTCAGCTCTCTGTATCCTAGCCCTGCACTGCTCTCAGCTCCCTGCATCCCAGCCCTGCACTGCTCTCAGCTCTCTGTATCCCAGCCCTGCACTGCTCTCAGCTCCCTGTATCACAGCGCTGCACTGCTCTCAGCTCCCTGTATCCCAGCCCTGCACTGCTCTCAGCATCCCAGCCCTGCACTCAGCTCCCTGCATCCCAGCCATGCACTGCTCTCAGCTTCCTGCACCCTAGCCCTGCACTGCTTTCATGTCCCTGTATCCCAGCCCTGCACTGCTCTCAGCTCCCTGTATCCCAGCCCTGCACTGCTTTCATGTCCCTGTATCCCAGCCATGCACTGCTCTCATCCACCCGTATCCTAGCCCTGCACTGCTCTCAGCTCCCTGTATTCCATCCCTGCACTCAGCTCCCTGTATCCCAACCCTGCACTGCTCTCAGCTCCCTGCATCCCAGCCCTGCACTGCTCTCAGCTCTCTGTATCCCAGCC
Source organism: Lissotriton helveticus (assembly GCF_964261635.1). NCBI lineage: Eukaryota > Metazoa > Chordata > Amphibia > Caudata > Salamandridae > Lissotriton > Lissotriton helveticus. Next base: position 32,391,773 of record NC_136068.1, read on the forward strand.
CTGCACTGCTCTCAGCTCCCTGTATCACAGCGCTGCACTGCTCTCAGCTCCCTGTATCCCAGCCCTGCACTGCTCTCAGCTCACTGTATCCCAGCCCTGCACTCAGCTCCCTGCATCCCAGCCCTGCACTGCTTTCATGTCCCTGTATCCCAGCCCTGCACTGCTCTCAGCTCCCTGTATCCCAGCCCTGCACTGCTTTCATGTCCCTGTATCCCAGCCATGCTTTGCTCTCAGCAAACTGTATCCCAGCCCTGCACTGCTCTCAGCTCCCTGTATCCCAGCCCTGCACTGCTCTAAGTATCCCAGCCCTGCACTGCTCCCAGCTCCCTGTATCCTAGCCCTGCACCGCTCTCAGCTCCCTGTATCCTAGCCCTGCACTGCTCTCAGCTCCCTGTAACCCACCCAGCACTGCTCTCAGCTCTCTGTATCCCAGCCCTGCACTGCTCCCAGCTCCCTGTATCCCAGCCCTGCACTTCTCACAGCTCCCTGTATCCCAGCCCTGCACTGCTCTCATCTCCCTGTATCCCAGCCCTGCACTGCTCTCAGCTCCCTGTGTCCCAGCCCTGCACTGCTCTCAGCTCCCTGTATCCCAGCCCTACACTTCTCTCAGCTCCCTGTATCCCAGCCCTGCACTGCTCTCACCTCTCTGTATCCTAACCCTGCACTGCTCTCAGCTCCCTGCATCCCAGCCCTGCACTGCTCTCAGCTCTCTGTATCCCAGCCTGCATCGCTCTCAGCTCCCTGTATCTCAGCCCTGCACTGCTCTCAGCTCTCTTTATCCCAGCACTGCACTGCTCTCAGCTCACTGTATCCCAGCCCTGCACTGCTCTCAGCTCCCTGTATCCCAGCCCTGCACTCCTCTCAGCTCGCTGTATCCCAGCCCTGCACTGCTCTCAGCTCCCTGCATCCCAGCCCTGCACTGCTCTCAGCTCTCTGTATCCCAGCCTGCATCGCTCTCAGCTCCCTCTATCCCAGCCCTGCACTGCTCTCAGCTCCCTGTGCCCCAGCCCTGCACTGCTCTCAGCTCCCTGTGCCCCAGCCCTGCACTCAGCTCTCTGTATCCCAGCACTGCACTGCTCTCAGCACCCTTGTATCCCAGCCCTGTACTGCTCTTCGCTCCCCGTATCCCAGCCCTGCACTGCTCTCCGCTCCCTGTACCCCAGCCCTGCCTTGCTCTCAGCTCTCTGTATCCCAGCCCTGCACTGCTCTCAGCTCCCTGTATCCTAGCCCTGCTCTCAGCTCCCTGTATCCCAGCCCTGCACTGCTTTCAGGTCCCTGTATCCCAGCCCTGCCCTGCTCTCAGCTCCCTGTATCCCAGCCCTGCACTGCTACAAGCTCCCTGTATCCCAAGCCTGCACTGCTCTCAGCTCCCTGGATCCCAGCCCTACACTGCTCAAAGCTCCCTGTATCCCAGCATTGCACTGCTCTCAGCTTCCTGCATCCTAGCCCTACACTGCTCTAAGCTCCCTGTATCCCAGCCCTGCCCTGCTCCCAGCTCCCTGTTTCCCAGCCCTGCACTGCTCTCAGCTCCCTGTATCCCAGCCCTGCACTGCTTTCATGTCCCTGTATCCCAGCCATGCACTGCTCTCATCCACCCGTATCCTAGCCCTGCACTCAGCTCCCTGTATCCCATCCCTGCACTCAGCTCCCTGTATCCCAGCCCTGCACTGCTCTCAGCTCCCTGCATCCCAGCCCTGCACTGCTCTCAGCTCTCTGTATCCCAGCCCTGCACTGCTCTCAGCTCCCTGTATCACAGCGCTGCACTGCTCCCAGCTCCCTGTATCCCAGCCCTGCACTGCTCTCAGCTCACTGTATCCCAGCCCTGCACTCAGCTCCCTGCATCCCAGCCCTGCACTGCTTTCATGTCCCTGTATCCCAGCCCTGCACTGCTCTCAGCTCCCTGTATCCCAGCCCTGCACTGCTTTCATGTCCCTGTATCCCAGCCATGCTTTGCTCTCAGCTCACTGTATCCCAGCCCTGCACTGCTCTCAGCTCCCTGTATCCCAGCCCTGCACTGCTCTCAGTATCCCAGCCCTGCACTGCTCCCAGCTCCCTGTATCCTAGCCCTGCACCGCTCTCAGCTCCCTGTATCCTAGCCCTGCACTGCTCTCAGCTCCCTGTAACCCACCCAGCACTGCTCTCAGCTCTCTGTATCCCAGCCCTGCACTGCTCCCAGCTCCCTGTATCCCAGCCCTGCACTTCTCTCAGCTCCCTGTATCCCAGCCCTGCACTGCTCTCATTACCTCCTCGTCCAGTCTTCCTCGCCACAGTAATAAACATATGAGCCTCCGGCTCCACACAGAACTCCAAGTAAATTAAAAGAGCAGCGCTCTAGTCTCCCCTCCCTCCTCCAATATGGCCCCAGAGGCTTCCACCAATCATATAAAAGGACACATAGCAAGCATCACAGCCTGTTCTTTTTTTCTGCACTTCTCCGAGTGCTGTGGTTTCCCTGCTGGTCAGGTGAGTGGGACGGGGTTCCTGCTTTAGCGGTTCCCCTTGTCCTGTGGTATCTAGTTGAGGGTTGTTAGTTTGCTGTGTGCTGCCTGATGTTGGTTTTACATACTTTGTCACATTCGTTTTTTTAATGTTTTGTTTCCCCCTGCTATTACCTGGCTACCTCGTGTCCTGCTTCAGCGGACTTCCGTGGTTTGGTTTCTCGGCTGGGTTTGTTTGTCTTTTCGCCTATGCGGGATGTTTTCCTAATTGCCGTTTCACGTTTGTTTTCCTTTCCCGGCCGCGCGTCCTGCTGAGCGGACGTTGCACGGCCGGGTGCGGGATCTGTGGGGGCCGAGGGCTTCCGTGAATGAAATTTCCCTTCTAATGCCTTACCTGATGCCGGTCTTCACGGCGGCGGCGTTATTCTTGCCTCTTCCTCTCCTGCTGAGCGGGAGGCGTGTTTGGGGCTGATTGAGCTTGGCGCGCTGCGGTCTGGGCCTCCTCCTACTGCGGCGCGCGGCTCTTCCGGTTGCTTTATTTCCTTCGGCTTCAGTCCGGGTGGGGTTTCTTACGTTGCCTAGCAACCTGGGGTCCTATTTACCTGGCTGTTCTCCGTGATGCCTGGGTTGGTATGATTTCACTTGGCTGTCGGTCATGGATTCTTCTCACATGAATATTCCTGTTCCTTTGGATGTGGCTTCCGGTTCGGGGGTGCATGTTCCCTCTATGGAACTTTTGCAGCAGATGATTAATACTGCTGTTTCTGCTGCTTTGCAGGATCGTGGTCCTATCCCTCCTCCTAAAAAGGCGAGGGTTGATGGCGCTGCTGCTGATGCAAATTCTGATACTGAGGAGGAGGTTGATGTCAGGGGTCGCTTTGTGCAGGGTGCCGACCTGAAGGAGGTGCTGGGCCACATTCGCGAAAACTTGGTGTTCCCTGCTTCTGTGGTGCCTCTGGATGACGATCTGTTTTCACAATATCGGCGTCCCGAGCCTGATTCTTTGCCTCTCCATTCCTCTGTCTTGAAGGTCCTGGAGAATGAATGGAAGGATGTGGACAAGGGTTCCTTTCCTCGTTTCTTGGGTAAGAGGTACCCTCTTCAGGATTTTGCGGTGAAGTACCCTGCCTCCGTGAAGGTTGACTCCTTGTTGGCGAGCATGTCTTCGCATGGGTCCGTTGTCTCGGAGGACTCTTCTCCTGCTGACCCAGTTGACCGTAAGGTGGATGGTGCTGTGAAACGCACTTTTGCGGCTGCCAATTTTTCTATCAGGGCTGCGGCCTATTCGTCTTACACGATCCAGTCCTTGCTCAAGGATTTTCAGTCTCTGTCGGAGTTGTTGGACCAGGGGGAGGATGTTTCTTCTACCCTGGCGATGATGGAGCAACAGGTTCGTCTACTATCCGATGTCTCCTTTGATTCGCTGGGGGCTGCTGCTTCTGCGGCCGGATCCTCTGTGGCTGCGAGGCGTCAGTTGTGGCTCCGCTCATGGAAGGCTGATGCTGCCCAGAAAAACTTGCTTATGAAAATCCCTTTTTCGGGGGTTAAACTTTTTGGTTCCTCTCTTGACGACATGGTGAAGAAGACGGCGGAGGACCGTAAACTGCTTGCTCCGGACCGTCCTGGCAGGTTCCGTGCCTTTGGTTCTCAGCGGTTTTTTGGTGCCTCGAAGAGGGATCGGGCAGGTCAGCCCTTTCGGGGACGGGGGCGTGGCCGGGGTGCTCCCTCCTTTGATAAGTCCCGGTTCTCCGGAGCTTCTGCCTCCTCCGCTCCCGCTTCCAAATCATGACTGGATCGCTCCTGGTGTGGGTCCGGTTGGGGGTCGGCTCACTTGCTTCCTGGAATCTTGGCGAGAGACTGTGTCGGACCAATGGGTGCTTCAGGTGATCTCGGAGGGTTTGCGCATTGGATTTGCCCGGACACCCCCAGACTGTTTCAGGGCCACTCCTTGTCCGAGAGATCCTGTGAAACGATTGGCGCTTTTGGACGGCATTGCGTCCCTGTTGGTCAAGAAGGCGATCGTTCCTGTGCCCAGCGATCAGTTGGGGCAAGGGGTGTATTCGATCCTTTTCCTAGTGTCCAAGCGCACCGGGGATCTTCGGCCAGTGATGGACCTGAAGTGGGTGAATACTTTCGTCCCTCACCAGGGGTTCAAGATGGTTTCCCTGCCTTTGATCCTTCCTCTGATCGCTCAGGGGGATTTCCTTGCATCGATCGACCTGAGGGATGCTTACCTTCATGTTCCTCTTCATCCGGACTTTCAGAAGTTTTTCCGGTTTTGTGTGCAGGGTCGTCATTACCAATTCCAGGTATTGCCTTTTGGGCTCTGCTCTGCTCCCCGGATCTTTACTAAGGTTCTGGCTCCTCTTATTGGACATTTGCATGGAGAGGGAGTTAGTGTTTTTCCTTATCTGGACGACATTCTAATTTCTGCTTCTTCTCTTCCTAAGGCGGAGTTGCATGTCCAGAAGGTGTGCCATGTCCTCACGCATCATGGGTTCCTCGTGAATGTGCCGAAGTCCTCCCTGGTTCCTGCACAAGAATTGACTTTCATTGGGGCTCTGTTCAGGACTCAGTTGGGGATGGTGTTCCTGCCCCCTCCCCGTGTTTTGTCCCTGATGTCTGCTGTTCGTTCCCTGTTGGTGGGGGTTTCTCATCCTGTGAGCCTGTGGTTACGTGTTCAGGGTCTGATGTCGGCTTCGTTGTTGACGGTGCCGTGGGCTCGCCTCCATATGTACCCGGTGGTGTCCCACATTTTGTCGCATTGGGACCCCTGTTCCCTCGATATGGATGTTCTGGTTCCTATGTCGGAGGAGGTTCGGGTGGTCCTGGGTTGGTGGTTGGACGAGAGTCATCTGTCCAAGGGCCGCCCTTTTCTGATTGTTCCCACCCGCGTGGTCACTACCGATGCCAGCCTGCTGGGATGGGGTGCTACTCTGGGGGTTTCGACGACTCAAGGGATTTGGCCTCAGTCGGTTTTGTCATGTTCCTCCAACTACAAGGAACTGAAGGCCGTCCTTCTGGGTCTGTTGGAATTCTCGGATCTTGTTCAGGGTCACCACGTGCAGATCCGGACGGACAATCAGGTTGTGATGTCTTATGTGAACCATCAAGGGGGGTGCAAGGTGCGCTCCCTCAGTTGCCTGGCTCGTCGGATTGGTTCTTGGGCGGAGGTGCATCTGGACTCCCTGTCTGCCATCTACCTGCCGGGTGCGGAGAACACTGTGGCGGATTGTCTGAGCCGGGTGTTTCCTTCCATGGGTTCCTTGTCTCTCACGAAGTGGGTGTTCAGGAGGTTGCAGATGATGTTTGGTTGTCCGATTGTGGACCTGTTTGCGTCCCAGGACAATGCCCAGACCCGTTGTTTTTGCACGATTATGCCTTGCCGGGACGCCTGGAGGGTGGACGCCCTTTCGTTCCCTTGGCCGCAAGGTCTGCTGTATGCTTTTCCCCCTGTTCCCCTGCTTCCGGCGGTGTTACTGAAGATCAAGAGGGAGGGGTCGCTGGTGCTTCTGATTGCGCCTTGTTGGAAGCGTCGCCCTTGGTTTCCCCTTCTGAGGGAATTGGCTGTGTCTCCAGGTTGGCCCTTGCCGTTCGTGCCGTATCCTCTGATGGGTCCTCTTCTTCCTCTGCCTGTGTTCCGTTCCCTGGGTCTGCGGGCCTGGCTCTTGAGAGGGAGTCTCTGATGCGTGAAGGTTGTTCGGTGGCTGTGGCTGGTGTCATTCAACAGTCCCGGAGGCCTTCTACGCTTAAGTCTTACGCCAAGCATTGGGATCATTTTGCTTCTTGGTGTGTTGCTCGTGGGCTGACGTTGGATGCTTTGGATCCGGCTCGCGTTCTGGACTTTCTGAACGATGGGTTTGTGTTGGGATTGGCCATTTCGACCCTTCGGGCTCAGTGGGCCGCCATTCGGGCATTTCATGTACTGCCTTTGGTTTCCATTTCTCCGTTGGTTGCTCGGCTTTTTAAGTCTCTTTCTTTCCAGCGGCCACGTCCTATCATGTGTCCTCCTCCTTGGGACCTTCCTTTGGTTTTGCGTTCCTTGCAGTTGGCTCCTTTCGAGCCTTTGGAGTCTGTGGACCTGAAGTTTTTGACTCTCAAGGTGGTGTTTCTGGTGGCGATTGCCTCTGCCAGGCGTATGGGGGAGTTGGGTGCTTTCCTTCGTTCTGCCCCGTTTTTGTTGGTTTTGGCGGACCGGGTGGTCTTGCGCCCTCATCCCACTTTTGTTCCTAAAGTGGATTCTTTTTTTCACCGGTCTGCCGAGGGGGTTCTTCCGGTTCTGTGTCCTGATCCCTCCTCGGCTGAGGAGTCGCTTTTGCACCTCTTAGATGTTAGGCGTGCCTTGCTGATTTACATTTCTCGCACTTCTCCCTTCTGTAAGGTTGACTGCTTGTTTGTGAATTATGGTTTGTCGCGTCAGGGTATGAAGCCCTCCCTGTCCACGATCAGTCGGTGGATCAAGGAAGCCATTCTCTTGGCTTATGCTTCGGTGTCTGAGGTTCCATCCCTTCCTGTTCAGGGTCGTTCCACCAGGTCGGTGGCTGTTTCCTGGGCTTCTTTCAAAGGGGTGTCTATGGAGGATGTTTGTAGGGCTGCTACGTGGTCCTCTCCGCATACCTTTATGTCCCATTACCGCCTCCAGATTGGGGGTGGGGGTTCTGTTTCGTTTGCCTCCTCTGTTTTGACTGCTGGGGTGCCTTAAGAGGTTGTCCATTTTTTGGGTTGTTCTGCCTCTGTATATTAAAATATGTTTTCGCTGCACTGATGGTGTGGTCTGTTTCCTTACATGATGCTGTTTGCTTTGGTATCGGCTCATATGTTTATTACTGTGGCGAGGAAGACTGGACGAGGAGGTAATGCCCCGGTTACTTACCGGTAATCTTCATTACTCCGAGTCCATGTCTTCCTCGCCACAGTATAGTTTCCCTTCCCTCCCGGCCCTGGTGGTGGCTTCATGTCTGCGGCTTGGTTTTTCAGGCTGTGATGCTTGCTATGTGTCCTTTTATATGATTGGTGGAAGCCTCTGGGGCCATATTGGAGGAGGGAGGGGAGACTAGAGCGCTGCTCTTTTAATTTACTTGGAGTTCTGTGTGGAGCCGGAGGCTCATATGTTTATTACTGTGGCGAGGAAGACATGGACTCGGAGTAATGAAGATTACCGGTAAGTAACCGGGGCATCTCCCTGTATCCCAGCCCTTCACTGCTCTCAGCTCCCTGTGTCCCAGCCCTGCACTGCTCTCAGCTCCCTGTATCCCAGCCCTACACTTCTCTCAGCTCCCTGTATCCCAGCCCTGCACTGCTCTCACCTCTCTGTATCCTAACCCTGCACTGCTCTCAGCTCCCTGCATCCCAGCCCTGAACTGCTCTCAGCTCTCTGTATCCCAGCCTGCATCGCTCTCAGCTCCCTGTATCCCAGCCCTGCACTGCTCTCAGCTCTCTTTATCCCAGCACTGCACTGCTCTCAGCTCACTGTATCCCAGCCCTGCACTGCTCTCAGCTCCCTGTATCCCAGCCCTGCACTGCTCTCAGCTCTCTGTATCCCAGCCCTGCACCGCTCTCAGCTCCCTGCATCCCAGCCCTGCACTGCTCTCAGCTCTCTGTATCCCAGCCTGCATCGCTCTCAGCTCCCTCTATCCCAGCCCTGCACTGCTCTCAGCTCCCTGTGCCCCAGCCCTGCACTGCTCTCAGCTCCCTGTATCCCAGCCCTGCACTGCTCTCAGCTCTCTGTATCCCAGCACTGCACTGCTCTCAGCACCCTTGTATCCCAGCCCTGTACTGCTCTTCGCTCCCCGTATCCCAGCCCTGCACTGCTCTCCGCTCCCTGTACCCCAGCCCTGCCCTGCTCTCAGCTCTCTGTATCCCAGCCCTGCACTGCTCTCAGCTCCCTGTATCCTAGCCCTGCTCTCAGCTCCCTGTATCCCAGCCCTGCTCTCAGCTCCCTGTATCCCAGCCCTGCTCTCTGCTCCCTGCATCCCGGCCCTGATCTCAGCTCTCTGTATCCCAGCCCTGCACTGCTCTCAGCTCCCTGTATCCCAGCCCTGCCCTGCTCCCAGCTCCCTGTTTCCCAGCCCTGCACTGCTCTCAGCTCCCTGTATCCCAGCCCTGCACTACTCTCAGCTCCCTGTATCCCAGCCCTGCCCTGCTCCCAGCTCCCAGCTCCCTGTTTCCCAGCCCTGCACTGCTCTCAGCTCCCTGTATCCCAGCCCTGCACTGCTTTCAGGTCCCTGTATCCCAGCCCTGCCCTGCTCTCAGCTCCCTGTATCCCAGCCCTGCACTGCTACAAGCTCCCTGTATCCCAAGCCTGCACTGCTCTCAGCTCCCTGGATCCCAGCCCTACACTGCTCAAAGCTCCCTGTATCCCAGCATTGCACTGCTCTCAGCTTCCTGCATCCTAGCCCTACACTGCTCTAAGCTCCCTGTATCCCAGCCCTGCCCTGCTCCCAGCTCCCTGTTTCCCAGCCCTGCACTGCTCTCAGCTCCCTGTATCCCAGCCCTGCACTGCACTCAGCTCCCTGTATCCCAGCCCTGCACTGCTCTCAGCTTCCTGCATCCTAGCCTCCACTGCTCTCAGCTCCCTGTATCCCATCCCTGCACTGCTCTCAGCTCCCTGTATCCCAGCCCTACACTGCTCTCAGCTCCCTGTATCCCAGCCCTGCACTGCCCTCAGCTTCCTGCATCCTAGCCCCCACTGCTCTCAGCTCCCTGTATCCCAGCCCTGCACTGCCCTCAGCTTCCTGCATCCTAGCCTCCACTGCTCTCAGCTCCCTGTATCATAGCCCTGCACTGCCCTCAGCTTCCTGCATCCTAGCCTCCACTGCTCTCAGCTCTCTGTATCCTAGCCCTGCACTGCTCTCAGCTCCCTGCACTGCTCTCAGCTCCCTGTATCCCAGCCCTGCACTGCTTTCAGCTCCCTGGAACGTATCTCACACTGAAGGTTGGGTTGGGCCCCTGGACGTCACCCCTCCCCTGCCTCTTGCTCAGTTTGTTTCCAGGAACTCTCAGCCGATGGCTTTGGCCTTGAACCAGGCGGGTGTGGTGCAATCTCTCCCGCACGTCAGTGACTGTCGGGTTTACTTCACCCTGGAGTGTGCGAGGGATGAATCACCTGTGAGAGGGAGGTTGGCACCTCCTACCCAGCTGCTCAGGTGTGGTACTCACGAGGAATGTGAGGACAGGCCATCGTGTTCCACGAGGCAGGTGAGGCAGTGTCATGGTGTCACACTGGACAGGTGAGGCCGGGTCATCGTGTCACTTGAGACAGGTGAGGCTATCTTAGGGTGTCACACCTTCCCCGTGAGGCCGGGTCATAATTCAGCTGTCCGGTTTTAGGTTTAAACCTATTATAACTGATAAAACCCCACCGGAAGGGAAATAGCCCTCACCAGTGTAAACATATAAACACTAGGAAAAAAACCTGACCAACCGCAAACTAAATGCCATTCAAAGAAAAGAGTGAAAGAAACATTTTTATTTCTTCCTGAAGGGTCCAATACAATGTAACTTTGTTATATAAGGTCGCAGTAAGAAAGAATGGCCTAACATTATTCTGCTTCATTTTTGTTGTTTAGGGATGCTACTAAAATATTGTTTCTTCTTCCTTTTGCTTTTTTCAGTTTTGTGGTCTTTGGTCTAAAGATACAGGGGTTAGAAGCATGTTTTAGGCGCCGTTTAATTATTTCATAAACGTTAGAGAATCAGAAAATATCAAAATCATATTTCATTTTTTGACTACATTTGAGTCTTTCGCTGATAGGAAAAATGTCGTTCTCATAAGAATCTTTCCCAATATGTACCATCACCTCGTGATACATCAGCCCCCTTTTCTAGTGAGTCAGTAGTGATAGCAGGTGAAGTGCAAAACACCCCAGGCTTTAAACATTCAATGCAAGGCATAGGGACAGGAATATGTGAAAAGAGTGCAGTCACCAAGCATCTGGGATACTGGTGAAAACATGACACCAGACGTTTGGTAAACATGGAAAGCATGTCACTTGGAATGCTGCTGCAAAAAGTTCTTACAGAGTTGAACAAAAATTGGAGTGATATTGTTTGTATTTACAGTGATTCAGCTACATTTAACCGCATCCGTGCGGCGCCGATTCCCCCCCGGTGCTGAGCCCTAATTAAAACGGGCGTGGTCATGACGGAACGATTCCGTCATAAGCACAGCTCGACCGATGCTCATGACGGAACCGTTCCGTCATGAGCATCGAAGGGGATATGAAAAAGTTGTGTGATGACCTGTCCCAATCGATACCTGAGCTGAAGTGCTTCCCTGTAAGAGATCCTTGCCACTTGCTAGATAGTACGCTGAAAGCATCTTTACAATCTTCAGAGTTAATGAAGAACGCTATTGACTTTTTAGTCTATTCTGGTGCACTGTTTTGTTATGCGCAGAAACTGTAACGCAAATATTTCTCATTTTGCACTTTGTTTGGCATCAAAGAAAGAGTAATCCCAACTGTTTCCCTTAGCCGCTGGTTCTCAGTCCTAGAGGCCATGAATGCTATATTATCCATGTGGCAACCGTTTACTGAACTTGAGTGATGATGCAAACTGCAAGGAATATGAGGCTCTTTGGTCACATATTTATAGTGATTTGAAAAAAAGTAAACTCTTCTGCATACTTAGATTTTTACAAGAAAGCATGACTACCGTTGTGGACATAATAAAACAACTAGAGTTGGAAAACGCCTGTGTCTACCAAGTGGTCAGCATAAGTGGCGTAGATGTGAAATATCTCCTTGAGAGTAGGCTGGGCGACACTTCTAGTGACTTTGTAACTGCAACATGTTCCATGTTAGAGAGCTTGCCCCTTGGTAAGCAAAGCAATGTTGAGGAGAAATTCAGGAACTTTTATTTTAAAATGTATGAGAAATAGCCCTTCACCAACCGTGGCATTTGAAGTCATTGAAGCCTCGCTGTGGTACTCTGCGCAAGTTAGGGACCGCTTCCGTAAAGGGACATTTTCTCTGGAGTTTCAAAAGTGCTGCTTAATTCTTGACTGCTTCTATAACTCTGAGGGCATATGCACCCAGTTCAACGCATATGTTGCAGAACCTGTCGCAGAGAATCACAATCTTCAGGTGCATCAGTATTGACATGGAAAGCTATGTCAGTGGTCAGAGTTAGAAAGTTGTGTACCGGGTATTTGGCGTTGCCTATCTCAAGTGCCAATGTTGAGAGGGCCTTTTCACAGATAAAAGTTAACATGGGAAGTAAAGAGGGAGTGTGCATGGTCAAAGACTCACTGAAGAAGTATTGCATGGTGTAGAACGATAAGTTTGATTTGCAAAACTGTATTTGAACCTCATATACACTGTACATACACTGTCTATATACCATGCTCTATCAGTCAGAAAGTAAGCAAAATCAAAAGCAAAAACATCCATTAACACTGGCAAAAAAACACTGTTTCTGTTTTCAATGGCATGAAAATGTGTAACCACTGATACCCACTGTTTTTTTTAAAATATTGAAATTACTTGAAAACACTGAAAAAAAAAAACACCAGATTTTACCAAAAATAGAAACTGAATATAGGAAAGCCTAGTCATATGTATGAGGCTGGTGAGGCCGGGTCATACCATACTGGGCAGGTGAGGCCGGGTCATACAATACAGGGCAGGTGAGGCCGGGTCATCGTGTCACTTGAGACAGGTGAGGCTATTTTAGGGTGTCACGCCTGTCTCGTGAGGCCGGGTCATAATGTACAAGGCTGGTGAGGTTCGTTCATAGTGTCTGAGGCTGCCGAGGCCAGGTCAAACCATGCCAGAAGGCTGAGGGTAGATCCTACTGAAGGAGGCTGATGAGGCTGATGAGGCCGGGTCATACCATCCTGGGCTGGTGAGGCCGGGATTACCATACAGGGCAGGTGAGGCCGGGTCATACCATCTATAGCAGGTGAGGCCGGGTCATACCATCCTGGGCTGGTGAGGCCAGGATAACCATACAGGGCAGGTGAGGCCGGGTCATATCATCGTGGACTGGTGAGGCCGGGTAATACCATCCAGGGCAGGTGAGGCTGGTTCATACCATCCAGGGCTGATGAGGCCGGGCCATACTATCCTGGTCTGGTGTGGCTGGGTCATACCATCCAGGGCTGATGAAGCCGGGTCATACTTTCCATGGCTGGTGAGGCCGGGTCATACCATACAGGGCAGGTGAACCCGGGTAATACCGTACAGGGCAGGCGAGCTGGGTCATACCATCCAGGTCTGATGAGGCCGGGTCATACTATCCAGGGTTGGTGAGGCTGGGTCATACCATATAGGGCATGTGAGGCCGGGTCAAACCATCCAGGGCTAGTGAGGCCAGGTCATAAAATCCAGGGGTGGTGTGGCCGTGTCGTACCAACCTGGGCTGGTGAGGCCAGGTCATACCATCCAGGGCTGGTGAGGGCAGTTATATCATCCAGGGCTGTTGAGGCAGGGTCATACCAACCTGGGATGGTGAGGCCCGGTCATACCATCCAGGGCAGGTGAGCCCGGGTCATACCATCCAGGGCAGGTGAGCCCCGGTCATACCATCCAGGGCAGGGGAGGGTGCGTCTTACCATCTAGGGCTGCTGAGGCCTGGTCATACCAAAATGGGCTGATGAGGCCAGGTCATACCATCCAGGACTGGTGAGGCTGTGTCATACTATCCAGGACTGGTGAGGCCAGGTCATACCATCCAGGGCTGGTGAGGCCGGGTCATACCATCCAGGGCTGGTGAGGCCGGGTCATACCATCCAGGGCTGGTGAGGCCGGGTCATACCATACAGGGCAGGTGAGGCTGGGTCATACCATCCAGGCTGGTGAGGCCGGGTCATACCATCCAAGGCTGGTGAGGCCCGTTCATACTATCCAGGGCTGGTGAGGCCCGGTCACACTATCCAGGGCTGGTGAGGCCCGGTCATACTATCCAGGCCTGGTGAGGCCAGGTCATATCAGCCAGGGCAGGTGAGGCCGGGTCATACCATCCAGGACAGGTGAGGCAGGGTAATACCATCCAGGGCAGGTGAGGTCTGGTCATATAATCCAGGGCAGGTGAGGTTGAGTCATCCCGCTCAGGACTGGTGAGGCCGGGTCATACCATCCATGGCAGGTGAGGCCGGGTAATACCATCCTGGGCAGGTGAGGCCACGACATACCATCCAGGGCTGGTGAGGCCGAATCATACCATCCAGGGCAGGTGAGGTCTGGTCATACCATCCAGGGCAGGTGAGGCCATGTCATACCATCCAGGGCAGGTGAGGGTGGGTCTTAGCATCCAGAGCTGGTGAGGCCGGGTCATACCATCCACGGCTGGTGAGGCAAGGTCATTCCATCCAGGGCAGGTCAGGCCAGGTAATACCATCCAGAGCTGGCGAGGATGGGTCATACCATCCAGGGCAGGTGAGGTCTGGTCATATCATCCAGGGCAGGTGAGGCCGAATCATACCATCCAGGGCAGCTGAGGCCAGGACATACCATTCAGGGTAGTTGAGGCCAGGTCATACCATCCAGGGCAGGTGAGGCTGGGTCCTACCTTCCAGGGCAGGTGATGCCAGGACATACCATCCAGGGCTGGTGAGGCCAGGTCATGCCATCCAGGGCAGGTGAGGGTGGGTCTTACCATCCAGGGCTGGTGAGGCCGGGTCATACCATCCAGGGCTGGTGAGGCTGGGTCATACCATCCACGGCTGGTGAGGAAGGGTCCTTCCATCCAGGGAATGTGAGGCCAGGTAATACCATCTAGGGCAGGTGAGGCCGGGTCATACCATCCAGGGCCGGTGAGGCCGGGTCATACCATCCAGGGCTGGTGAGGCCGGGTCATACCATCCAGAGCTGGTGAGGACGGGTCATACCATCAGGGCTGGTGAGGCCGGGTCATTCCATCCAGAACTAGTGAGGCTGGGTCATACCATCCAGGGCAGGTGGGGCCGGGTCATACAATCCAGGTAGCTGCTGTTTGCATCATTTGCAGCACTGAGACAAATCCTTCTTTGACAGAGTACATGGTGGGGTTCATCTGACAGTAGCAGCTGTGTGCATCGTTTGCAGCACTGAGACACCTTGTTCTTTGACAGTGTGTATGTTGGGGTTCCTCTTACAGTAGCAGCGGTGCGCATCGTTTGCAGGACTGACACACCTCGTTCTTTGACAGAGCGCATGTTGGGTTTCCACTGACAGTAGCAGCGGTGCGCATCGTTTGCTGGACTGACACACCTCGTTCTTTGACAGAGTGCATGTTGGGTTTCCACTGACAGTAGCAGCGGTGCGCATCATTTTCAGGACTGAGACACCTCATTGTTTGACAGTGTGTATGTTTGGGTTCCTCTTACAGTAGCAGTGGTGCACATCATTTGCAGGACTGAGACACCTCGTTCTTTGACAGACAGATGTCGGGGTTCATCCGACTAGCAGCGGTGTGCATCGTTTGCAGGACTGAAACACCTCGTTCTTTGACTGAGTGCTTGTTGGGTTCCTCTGACAGTAGCAGCGGTGTGCATCGTTTGCAGGACTGAGACACCTCGTTCTTTGACAGAGTGCATGTCGGGGTTCCTCTGACAGTAGCAGCAGTATGTATGTTGGGGTTTCTCTGACATTAGCAGCGTTGTGGGAACGGGTCATACCATCCAGGACTAGTGAGGCCGGGTCATTCCATCCAGGGCTGGATTATACGATCTTGAACTGGTGAGGCCTGTTCATACAATCCAGGTAGCTGCTGTTTGCATCGTTTGCAGCACTGAGACACCTCCTTCTTTGACAGAGTACATGGTGGGGTTCATCTGACAGTAGCAGCGGTGTGCATCGTTTGCAGGACTGAGACACCTCTTTCTTTGACAGTGTGTATGTTGGAGTTTCTCCGACAGTAGCAGCGGTGTGCATCGTTTGCAGGACTGAGGCACCTTGTTGTTTGATAGCGTGCATGTTTGGTTCCTCTTACAGTAGCAGCGGTGCGCATTGTTTGCAGGACTGAGACACCTCGTTGTTTGACAGCATGCATGTTTGGTTCCTCTTACAGTAGCAGCGGTGCGCATCGTTTGCAGGACTGAGACACCCCGTTCTTTGACAGTGTGTATGTTGGGGTTGCTCTAACAGTAGCAGCGGTGCGCATCGTTTGCAGGATTGAGACACCTCTTTCTTTGACAGAGGGATGTCAGGGTTCATCTGACGGTAGCAGCGGTGCGCATCATTTGCTGGACTGAGACACCCCGTTCTTTGACAGTGTGTATGTTGGGGTTTCTCTGACAGTAGCAGCGGTGCGCATCATTTGCAGGACTGAGACACCTCGTTGTTTGACAGCATGCATATTTGGTTCCTCTTACAGTAGCAGCGGTGCGCATCATTTGCAGGACTGAGACACCTCGTTCTTTGACAGTGTGTATATTGGGGTTTCTCTGACAGTAGCAGCGGTGCGCATCGTTTGTAGGACTGAGACACCTGGTTGTTTGACAGCATGCATGTTTGGTTCCTCTTACAGTAGCAGCGGTGCGCATCGTTTGCAGGATTGAGACACCTCTTTCTTTGACAGAGGGATGTCAGGGTTCATCTGACGGTAGCAGCGGTGCGCATCATTTGCTGGACTGAGACACCCCGTTCTTTGACAGTGTGTATGTTGGGGTTTCTCTGACAGTAGCAGCGGTGCGCATCATTTGCAGGACTGAGACACCTCGTTGTTTGACAGCATGCATATTTGGTTCCTCTTACAGTAGCAGCGGTGCGCATCATTTGCAGGACTGAGACACCTCGTTCTTTGACAGTGTGTATATTGGGGTTTCTCTGACAGTAGCAGCGGTGCGCATCGTTTGTAGGACTGAGACACCTGGTTGTTTGACAGCATGCATGTTTGGTTCCTCTTACAGTAGCAGCGGTGCACATCGTTTGCAGGACTGAGACACCTCGTTGTTTGACAGTGTGTATGTTGGGGTTCCTCTTACAGTAGCAGCAATGCGCATCGTTTGCAGGATTGAGACACCTCTTTCTTTGACAGAGGAATGTCAGGGTTCATCTGACGGTTGCAGCGGTGTGCATCGTTTGCAAGACTGAGACACCTCGTTCTTTGACTATGTGTATGTTGGGGTTTCTCTGACAGTAGCAGCGGTGCGCATCGTTTGCAGGACTGAGACACCTTGTTGTTTGACAGCGTGCATGTTTGGTTCCTCTTACAGTAGCAGCGGTGCGCATCGTTTGCAGGACTGAGACACCTCGTTCTTTGACAGCATGCATGTTTGGTTCCTCTTACAGTAGCAGCGGTGTGCATCGTTTGCAGGACTGAGACACCTCGTTCTTTGACAGTGTGTATGTTGGGGTTTCTCTGATATTAGCAGCGGTGCACAACGTTTGCTGGACTGAGACACCCCGTTCTTTGACAGTGTGTATGTTGGGGTTTCTCTGACATTAGCAGCAGTGCACATTCTTTGCTGGACTGAGACACCTTGTTGTTTGACAGCATGCATGTTTGGTTCCTCTTACAGTAGCAGCGGTGCGCATCATTTGCAGGACTGAGACACCTCGTTCTTTGACAGACAGATGTCGGGGTTCATCCGACTAGCAGTGGTGTGCATCGTTGGCAGGACCGAAACACCTCGTTCTTTGACAGTGTGTATTTTGGGGTTTCTCTTACAGTAGCAGCGGTGCGCATCGTTTGCAGGACTGAGACACCTCGTTCTTTGACAGAGGAATGTCGGGGTTCATCTGACGTAGCAGCGGTGTGCATCGTTTGCAAGACTGACACCTTGTTCTTTGACAGCGTGTATGTTGAGGTTTCTCTGACAGTAGCAGCGTTGTGCATTGTTTGCAGGACTGAGACACCTCTTTCTTTGACAGTGTGTATGTTGGAGTTTCTCCGACAGTAGCAGCGGTGTGCATCGTTTGCAGGACTGAGGCACCTTGTTGTTTGATAGCGTGCATGTTTGGTTCCTCTTACAGTAGCAGCGGTGCGCATTGTTTGCAGGACTGAGACACCTCGTTGTTTGACAGCATGCATGTTTGGTTCCTCTTACAGTAGCAGCGGTGCGCATCGTTTGCAGGACTGAGACACCCCGTTCTTTGACAGTGTGTATGTTGGGGTTGCTCTAACAGTAGCAGCGGTGCGCATCGTTTGCAGGATTGAGACACCTCTTTCTTTGACAGAGGGATGTCAGGGTTCATCTGACGGTAGCAGCGGTGCGCATCATTTGCTGGACTGAGACACCCCGTTCTTTGACAGTGTGTATGTTGGGGTTTCTCTGACAGTAGCAGCGGTGCGCATCATTTGCAGGACTGAGACACCTCGTTGTTTGACAGCATGCATATTTGGTTCCTCTTACAGTAGCAGCGGTGCGCATCATTTGCAGGACTGAGACACCTCGTTCTTTGACAGTGTGTATATTGGGGTTTCTCTGACAGTAGCAGCGGTGCGCATCGTTTGTAGGACTGAGACACCTGGTTGTTTGACAGCATGCATGTTTGGTTCCTCTTACAGTAGCAGCGGTGCACATCGTTTGCAGGACTGAGACACCTCGTTGTTTGACAGTGTGTATGTTGGGGTTCCTCTTACAGTAGCAGCAATGCGCATCGTTTGCAGGATTGAGACACCTCTTTCTTTGACAGAGGAATGTCAGGGTTCATCTGACGGTTGCAGCGGTGTGCATCGTTTGCAAGACTGAGACACCTCGTTCTTTGACTATGTGTATGTTGGGGTTTCTCTGACAGTAGCAGCGGTGCGCATCGTTTGCAGGACTGAGACACCTTGTTGTTTGACAGCGTGCATGTTTGGTTCCTCTTACAGTAGCAGCGGTGCGCATCGTTTGCAGGACTGAGACACCTCGTTCTTTGACAGCATGCATGTTTGGTTCCTCTTACAGTAGCAGCGGTGTGCATCGTTTGCAGGACTGAGACACCTCGTTCTTTGACAGTGTGTATGTTGGGGTTTCTCTGATATTAGCAGCGGTGCACAACGTTTGCTGGACTGAGACACCCCGTTCTTTGACAGTGTGTATGTTGGGGTTTCTCTGACATTAGCAGCAGTGCACATTCTTTGCTGGACTGAGACACCTTGTTGTTTGACAGCATGCATGTTTGGTTCCTCTTACAGTAGCAGCGGTGCGCATCATTTGCAGGACTGAGACACCTCGTTCTTTGACAGACAGATGTCGGGGTTCATCCGACTAGCAGTGGTGTGCATCGTTGGCAGGACCGAAACACCTCGTTCTTTGACAGTGTGTATTTTGGGGTTTCTCTTACAGTAGCAGCGGTGCGCATCGTTTGCAGGACTGAGACACCTCGTTCTTTGACAGAGGAATGTCGGGGTTCATCTGACGTAGCAGCGGTGTGCATCGTTTGCAAGACTGACACCTTGTTCTTTGACAGCGTGTATGTTGAGGTTTCTCTGACAGTAGCAGCGTTGTGCATTGTTTGCAGGACTGACACACCTCGTTCTTTGACAGAGTGCATGTTCGGGTTCCTCTGACAGTAGCAGCGCTGTGCATCGTCTGCAGGACTGAGACACGTCGTTCTTTGACAGCGTGTGTGTTAGGTTTCCGCTGACAGTAGCAGCGGTGTGCATCGTTTGCAGGACTGAGACACCTCGTTCTTTGAAAGAGTGCATGTTCGGGTTCTTCTGACAGTAGCAGTGCTGTGCATCGTTTGCAGGACTGAGACTCCTCGTTCTTTGACAGAGTGCATGTTCGGGTTCTTCTGACAGTAGCAGCGCTGTGCATCGTTTGCAGGACTGAGACACCTCGTTCTTTGACAGTGTGTATGTTGGGGTTCCTCTTACAGTAGCAGCAATGCGCATCGTTTGTAGGATTGAGACACCTCTTTCTTTGACAGAGGAATGTCAGGGTTCATCTGACGGTTGCAGCGGTGTGCATCGTTTGCAAGACTGAGACACCTTGTTCTTTGACTATGTGTATGTTGGGGTTTCTCTGACAGTAGCAGCGGTGCGCATCGTTTGCAGGACTGAGACACCTTGTTGTTTGACAGCGTGCATGTTTGGTTCCTCTTACAGTAGCAGCGGTGCGCATCGTTTGCAGGACTGAGACACCTCGTTCTTTGACAGCATGCATGTTTGGTTCCTCTTACAGTAGCAGCGCTGCGCATCGTTTGCAGGACTGAGACACCTCGTTCTTTGACAGTGTGTATGTTGGGGTTTCTCTGATATTCGCAGCGGTGCACAACGTTTGCTGGACTGAGACACCCCGTTCTTTGACAGTGTGTATGTTGGGGTTTCTCTGACATTAGCAGCGGTGCACATTCTTTGCTGGACTGAAACACCTTGTTGTTTGACAGCATGCATGTTTGGTTCCTCTTACAGTAGCAGCGGTGCGCATCATTTGCAGGACTGAGACACCTCGTTCTTTGACAGACAGATGTCGGGGTTCATCCGACTACCAGTGGTGTGCATCGTTGGCAGGACTGAAACACCTCGTTCTTTGACAGTGTGTATTTTGGGGTTTCTCTTACAGTAGCAGCGGTGCGCATTGTTTGCAGGACTGAGACACCTCGTTCTTTGACAGAGGAATGTCGGGGTTCATCTGACGTAGCAGCGGTGTGCATCGTTTGCAAGACTAAGACACCTTGTTCTTTGACAGCGTGTATGTTGAGGTTTCTCTGACAGTAGCAGCGTTGTGCATTGTTTGCAGGACTGACACACCTCGTTCTTTGACAGAGTGCATGTTCGGGTTCCTCTGACAGTAGCAGCGGTGTGCATCGTTTGCAGGACTGAGACACCTCGTTCTTTGAAAGAGTGCATGTTCGGGTTCTTCTGACAGTAGCAGTGCTGTGCATCGTTTGCAGGACTGAGACTCCTCGTTCTTTGACAGAGTGCATGTTCGGGTTCTTCTGACAGTAGCAGCGGTGTGCATCATTTGCAGGACTGAGACACCTCGTTCTTTGAAAGAGTGCATGTTCGGGTTCTTCTGACAGTAGCAGCGCTGTGCATCGTTTGCAGGACTGAGACACCTCGTTCTTTGACAGCGTGTATGTTAGGTTTCCGCTGACAGTAGCAGCAGTGTGCATCGTTTGCAGGACTGAGACACCTCATTCTTTGACAGCGTGTATGTTAGGTTTCCGCTGACAGTAGCAGCAGTGTGCATCGTTTGCAGGAATGAGACACCTCATTCTTTGACAGCGTGTATGTTAGGTTTCCGCTGACAGTAGCAGCGCTGTGCATTGTTTGCTGCACTGAACGACCTCGTTCTTTGACAGAGTGCATGTTCGGGTTCTTCTGACAGTAGCAGCGCTGTGCATCGTTTGCAGGACTGAGACACCTCGTTCTTTGACAGAGTGCATGTTCGGGTTCTTCTGACAGTAGCAGCGCTGTGCATCGTTTGCAGGACTGAGACACCTCGTTCTTTGACAGCGTGTATGTTAGGTTTCCGCTGACAGTAGCAGCGCTGTGCATCGTTTGCAGGACTGAAACACCTCGTTCTTTGACAGAGTGCATGTTGGGTTTCCACTGACAGTAGCAGCGCTGTGCATCGTCTGCAGGACTGAGACACGTCGTTCTTTGACAGCGTGTGTGTTAGGTTTCCGCTGACAGTAGCAGCAGTGTGCATCGTTTGCAGGACTGAGACACCTCATTCTTTGACAGCGTGTATGTTAGGTTTCCGCTGACAGTAGCAGCAGTGTGCATCGTTTGCAGGAATGAGACACCTCATTCTTTGACAGCGTGTATGTTAGGTTTCCGCTGACAGTAGCAGCGCTGTGCATTGTTTGCTGCACTGAACGACCTCGTTCTTTGACAGAGTGCATGTTCGGGTTCTTCTGACAGTAGCAGCGCTGTGCATCGTTTGCAGGACTGAGACACCTCGTTCTTTGACAGAGTGCATGTTCGGGTTCTTCTGACAGTAGCAGCGCTGTGCATCGTTTGCAGGAATGAGACACCTCGTTCTTTGACAGCGTGTATGTTAGGTTTCCGCTGACAGTAGCAGCGCTGTGCATCGTTTGCAGGAATGAGACACCTCATTCTTTGACAGCGTGTATGTTAGGTTTCCGCTGACAGTAGCAGCGCTGTGCATCGTTTGCAGGACTGAGACACGTCGTTCTTTGACAGTGTGTATTTTGGGGTTGCTCTTACAGTAGCAGCGGTGCGCATCATTTGCAGGACTGAGACACCTCGTTCTTTGACAGAGGAATGTCGGGGTTCCTCTGACAGTAGCAGCGCTGTGCATCGTTTGCAGGACTGAGACACCTCGTTCTTTGACAGAGTGCATGTTCGGATTCCTCTGACAGTAGCAGCGCTGTGCATCGTTTGCAGGACTGAGACACCTCGTTCTTTGACAGAGTGCATGTTCTGCTCTGAAAGCCATGCAGGAGTATGTACTTGAAGCCCCGCCCACTCCCCGCCCATATTTAGCATTGGCCTGCATCGTTATCTTTTGTAAATGCTGGCTTCTCATTCGTTACTAGGCTTGTAAGTCCCTCCTTAGTACCATCTTGTCTTCATTTGTAACCTCCCACAACACAAGGGTATGCCTCACTGCAGTAGGGCAGGAGGAGGGCATCTCATGCGCAGTTCTGACCACTGGCTTTAATTCGCGGCAAACGGAGAGCTCTTTAGGGGCCATGGGAAACAGAAGAGGGCAACTCGGAGATGCCTTTCGGGAGGTCAAAGGTGCCTGATGTAAATTCCGCTAGATCTGGCGTGTTTATTTTCGGAAGCATTTAGAATGCAATAGGTTTTGCATTTGCAAGAGTTTAATCTATTGGCATTGTAAATGACAATTACTTTTTTGTAAGTTTTAAAAACCAAAAAATAATTCAAAGACCGCGTCATTTACAATGCTAATAGCTCAAACTTGCGTAAATGCAAGACCTATTGCATTGCAAATGCTTGTTTGGGAGTGCATGTTGGGAAATCCCAAACGAGGTTTCGCAGGACACCGAAAGGAGCGTACTGCCGTTACTGTACTGTGGCAGCAGTGAGCTTCTTTCGGTGTCCTGAGACACCGCGTTTGTTGCCAGAGTGCATGTTGGGATTTCTCACACTGTAGCAATGGTGTGTTACTCCCAGTAGTCTGAGGGGCCACACCGCACAGATATATGCATGTGCCACTGATTTCTCACTGTGTTTGTAGTGAACTCATTGCAAAATCCTGCTCATTGCTCTCTCTGTTTTCCCAGAAACTCTGCCGCAGCCCCCCGAGTCCATGGACAACCGGCCCATGTTCCAGACCTTGCACTCCTTGGCCGAGGACAATATAGCCTTCTTCCAGGCGAACGCATCGGAGCTGGGACAGCGCTTTGTGGCAGCCTTCACCAGCATTCAAGAGCATGCCCGCGTCCTGGAGACCGCCATGGGCAACTTTGCCAGCTTCTATCACATCTTCGACTTTGACGAGAAGACTCCGGCCAATGGCTACCGCAGCCTCATGAAGCTGGTGCTGGCCTGCGTGCAGCACATCATCCACAAGTCCCGCTATGTGGCCTCCAACCGCCGCAGTATCTTCTTCAGGACCAACCATAACTGTATGGAGCTGGAGGCCTACTGCACCGCTCTCACCCAGCTCCGTGCTCTGGTGTACTTCGCACAGAGGCTGCTCACTGCCAACCGGCATGGAAATCTGTTCTTCGAGGAGGACCACGGGCTCACGGAGGAGTTCCTGAAGGAGTACTGCACCATGCACAAGGGCTGTTTTTATGGCCGCTGCTTGGGCTTCCAGGTAAGACTTAGGGGTTTGCCTTCTAGTTCGAGTTAATATGTGGCTAATTCCCCGCTAGCAAAAATGAATAGTCTCCTCTTCTCGTTGTGGGAGATTACGCATGGGTGCTGATCTCCACTAGAGAGGACTTGATGATGAGGTCCTGCCCTGGCTTTGGAAGACTATCCCAGAGGCTGCTTCCCGCTAAAGAGGCCGAAGTGGGATCCTTGGAGACCATTCCTGGTCTCTGGTCCTTTGCTGGAGGTGGCGGGGGTGGGATCTTAGAAGAATGTTCCTGGTCGCTGGGCCTCTGATAGAGAGGCCAGGGGTGGGGTTCCTAATCTAGCTCTAGTGACTATTTCTGGAGGCTGCTCCTCATATAAACCTAAAATGGTGGACTTAAAATCTTATGTGAAGGACGCAAAGGACTTTCTGAGTAAAATTTCAGATATATCCTGGGATCCCACATATCAATTGATGGTACTTGACATAACAAGTTTATACACCTACATTAATCATGATGATGGAGTAAGGGCCCTGCAATACTTTTTGTACAAAAGACAGTTAAGATTTGCAGAGCATAATGCAATGATCATAGAGTTCACCAGATTCTGTCTAATGAATAAAAAAAAATTGTTTGAGGACAAATATTTCAAGCTGGTATCTGGGTCGGCGATGGGCACCTGCTTCGCCCCCAGCTATGCAAACTTGTTCATTGGCTGGTGGGTTGAGCAGGTGTCCAAAACCTGTGAGCTTGACAACATGACAGGAAGGGTCATTAAATGGTATCGTTATATTGACGATCTGTTTATAGTATGGCAGGGAGACTCAGAAATAGCAGAGAGGTACATCAATTACCTGAACCAAAATGATTTGAACCTACACTTTTCAGGTACAGTTAGTCCAGTGGCAGTGGACTAACTAGACCCAAGGGTGTTCGTGATAGATGGACAAATACATAGGTCCTTATACCGTAAGAGCACCGCAGGGAATTCAACTTTATATGCAACTTGCAATCACCCACCAAAACTAGTCCAAAGCATCCCGTACGGAGAGCTTTTACTTTTAAAACGGAACAGCTCATGGACATGTGATTTTGAAAAGTCTGCCAAAGAATGTGTACAGAGATTTGTGAGAAGAGGGTATGAGCTCGATTTCTTGAAAAATACCTTAAAAAGAAGTGGGAGGATTCCCTAGACAAAATTGACTCAAAGACAATCCAGCAACCAGACAGAAGCCGAAAGATACACAAGAGGGCATGTTCAGAATGGTGGCCACGTACTCAGAAGAAGCAAATGATCTAAAACGCATGCTGTAAAAAAAACTGGCACATCCTAAAGATAGACAATGTTATAAATAAAGACATTCCAACATATCCATTTGTGACCTTTAGGAAAGCAAGTTCGCTGAGAGACAAGTTAGTGAGAAGCCATTTCGACAAAGACCCACCCAGGGTGGGACCCCTGAAGGGAATGAGGGGTTTCTATCCCTGTGGAAAATGTAAGGCCTGTTCTAACAGCAAAAGGGTCCTTTCATGCAGTATTCCTGATGTGAAAATTAAAAGGCCAATTAGTAAATTTCTAACCTGTAGCACCTCATATACGGTGTACTGCCTGATATGCCCGTGCAGCCTGTGTTATATAGGCAGCACTATACATCAGCTGAAAGTGAGAATATTAGAGCACCAAAGGGTGATAGTGAAAAAAGATGTATCGTATCCGGTGGCGAGGCACTATGCGGAGAAACACTCCAGCAACAGAAACCTGTTACAGTTTTATGGATTAGACCATGTGCCAGACAACGTGAGAGGGGGAGGTAGGCTGAAGAAGTTGAGAAGGCTAGAGTCACGCTACATTGTGGACTGCCAAAGTCCCCCAGAGGTCTAAATAGTGGGGAGGAACTGGCATCACACCTAGGAATATGATGGATGGTGGATAACAACAGTCTGTAGCCAATAATCAGGGTAAAATATAGATTCTGAAGATGAGTAGAAATTTACTGGTAAAATAAGAAGGTTTTCTAGATTTATAGCTTCTGCACGATGATTGGTTTGGCAATGATTTCAACCTTTTGTAATCTTGAATTTTTTAAATTTTAAATTTGTGAATGAAGAACCGAAAAAGAGATGTTAATGTTAATGTAGTGATAATTTCAATTTATGTATTTAACGTGCCAGAATGAAGTAATGTGTGTCCATGGTTAGACTGAGAGGGACCAAGGCCGATCCATGGATGGATAAACTAATTCGGAGGCCATCTCGCCGTATATCGGCGATAGAAGTGTCAAAAAACCCAAAGTGGGATGTTCACAGTGTGCTAGGAAACCGGAATACATTCGGTCCGGACACACTGTGAATGAAAGTGGTGTAGCCCGATACACGGCGAACCATAAATAATTTTGTCACTTTTAATCATAATTGCGTATTAGAATGCATTTTGAATAACATTGTTAGAATGAATTGAAATATTTTATGAATACGAGTGTTTCCTCTGAGAAATTGTAATGCCCCGGTTACTTACCGGTAATCTTCATTACTCCGAGTCCATGTCTTCCTCGCCACAGTAATATACATATGAGCCTCCGGCTCCACACAGAACTCCAAGTAAAATAAAAGAGCAGCGCTCTAGTCTCCCCTCCCTCCTCCAATATGGCCCCAGAGGCTTCCTCCAATCACATAAAAGGACACATATCAAGCAGCTCAGCCTGAAAAACCAAGCCGCAGACATGAAGCCACCACCAGGGCCGGGAGGGAAGGGAAACTATACTGTGGCGAGGAAGACATGGACTCGGAGTAATGAAGATTACCGGTAAGTAACCGGGGCATTACCTCCTCGTCCTGTCTTCCTCGCCACAGTAATATACATATGAGCCGATACCAAAGCAATCAGCTTCATGTAAGGAAACAGACCACACCAACAGTGCAGCGAAACATACTTTAATATACAGAGGCACAACAACCCAAAAAATGGACAACCTCTTAAGGCACCCCAGCAGTCAAAACAGAAGAGGCAAACGAAACAGAACCCCCACCCCCAATCTGGAGGCGGTAATGGGACATGAAGGTATGCGGAGAAGACCACGTAGCAGCCATGCAAACATCCTCCATAGACACCCCTTTGAAAGAAGCCCAGGATACAGCAACAGACCTGGTGGAACGACCCTGAACAGGAAGAGATGGAACCACAGAGACCGAAGCATAAGCCAAAAGAATGGCTTCCTTAATCCACCGACTGATCGTGGACAGGGAGGGCTTCATACCCTGACGCGACAAACCATAATTCACAAACAAGCAGTCAACCTTACAAAAGGAAGAAGTGCGAGATAAGTAAATCAGCAAGGCACGCCGAACATCTAAGAGGTGCAAAAGGGACTCCTCAGCCGAGGAGGGATCAGGACACAGAACCGGAAGAACCACCTCGGCAGACCGGTGAAAAAAAGAATCAACTTTTGGAACAAAAGTGGGATGAGGGCGCAAGACCACACGGTCCGCCAAAACCAACAAAAACGGGGCAGAACGAAGGAAAGCACCCAACTCCCCCATACGCCTGGCAGAGGCAATTGCCACCAGAAACACCACCTTGAGAGTCAAAAACTTCAGGTCCACAGACTCCAAAGGCTCGAAAGGAGCCAACTGCAAGGAACGCAAAACCAAAGGAAGGTCCCAAGGAGGAGGACACATGATAGGACGTGGGCGCTGGAAAGAAAGAGACTTAAAAAGTCGAGCAACCAACGGAGAAATGGAAACCAAAGGTAGGACATGAAATGCCCGAATGGCGGCCCACTGAGCCCGAAGGGTCGAAATGGCCAATTCCAACACAAACCCATCGTTCAGAAAGTCCAGAATGCGAGCCGGATCCAAAGAACCCAACGACAGCCCATGATCAATACACCAAGAAGCAAAATTATCCCAATGCTTGGCGTAAGATTTAAGCGTAGAAGGCCTCCGAGACTGCTGAATGACACCAGCCACAGCCATCGAACAACCCTCACGCATCAGAGACTCCCTCTCAAGAGCCAGGCCCGCAGACCCAGGGAACGGAACACAGGTAGAGGAAGAAGAGGACCCATCAGAGGATACGGCACGAACGGCAAGGGCCACCCCGGAGACACAGCCAATTCCTGCAGAAGGGGAAACCAAGGGTGACGCTTCCAACAAGGAGCAATCAGAAGCACCAACGACCCCTCCCGCTTGATCTTCTGTAATACAGTCGGAAGTAGGGGAACAGGGGGAAATGCATACAGCAGACCCTCCGGCCAAGGGAACGAAAGGGCGTCCACCCTCCAGGCATCCTGGCAAGGCATAATCGTGCAAAAACAACGGGTCTGGGCATTGTCCTGGGAGGCAAACAGGTCCACAATCGGACAACCAAACATCACCTGCAACCTCCTGAACATCCACCTCGTGAGAGACAAGGACCCCATGGAAGGAAACACCCGGCTCAGACAATCCGCCACAGTGTTCTCCGCACCAGGTAGGTAGATGGCAGACAGAGACTCCAGATGCACCTCCGCCCAAGAACCAATCCGACGAGCCAGGCAACTGAGGGAGCGAACCCTGCACCCCCCTTGATGGTTCACATAAGACATCACAACCTGATTGTCCGTCCGGATCTGCACGTGGTGACCCTGAACAAGATCCGAGAAGTCCAACAGACCCAGAAGGACGGCCTTCAGTTCCTTGTAGTTGGAGGAACACGACAAAACCGACTGAGGTCAAATCCCTTGAGTCGCCGAAACCCCCAGAGTAGCACCCCATCCCAGCAGGCTGGCATCGGTAGTGACCACGCGGGTGGGAACAATCAGAAAAGGGCGGCCCTTGGACAGATGACCCACGTCCAACCACCAACTCAGGACCACCCGAACCTCCTCCGACATAGGAACCAGAACATCCATATCGAGGGAACAGGGGTCCCAATGCGATAAAATGTGGGACACCACCGGGTACATATGGAGGCGAGCCCACGGCACCGTCAACAATGAAGCCGACATCAGACCCTGAACTCGTAACCACAGGCTCACAGGATGAGAAACCCCCACCAACAGGGAACGAACAGCAGACATCAGGGACAAAACACGGGGAGGGGGCAGGAACACCATCCCCAACTGAGTCTTGAACAGAGCCCCAATGAAAGTCAATTCTTGAGCTGGAACCAGGGAGGACTTCGGCACATTCACGAGGAACCCATGATGCGCCAGGACATGGCACACCTTCTGGACATGCAACTCCGCCTTAGGAAGAGAAGAAGCAGAAATTAGAATGTCGTCCAGATAAGGAAAAACACTAACACCCTCTCCATGCAAATGTCCAATAAGAGGAGCCAGAATCTTAGTAAAGATCCGGGGAGCAGAGCAGAGCTCAAAAGGCAATACCTGGAATTGGTAATGACGACCCTGCACACAAAATCGGAAAAACTTCTGAAAGTCCGGATGAAGAGGAACATGAAGGTAAGCATCCCTCAGGTCGATTGATGCAAGGAAATCCCCCTGAGAGATCAGAGGAAGGATCAAGGGAAGGGAAACCATCTTGAACCGTTGGTGAGGGATGAAAGTATTCACCCACTTCAGGTCCATCACCGGCCGAAGATCCCCGGTGCGCTTGGACACTAGGAAAAGTATCGAATACACCCCTTTCCCCAACTGATCGCTGGGCACAGGAACGATCGCCTTCTTGACCAACAGGGACGCAATGCCGTCCAAAAGCGCCAATCGTATCACAGGATCTCTTGGACAAGGAGTGGCCCTGAAACAGTCTGGGGGTGTCCGGGCAAATCCAATGCGCAAACCCTCCGAGATCACCTGAAGCACCCATTGGTCTGACACAGTCTCCCGCCAAGAGTCCAGGAAGCAAGTGAGTCGACCCCCAACCGGACCCACACCAGGAGCGACCCAGTCAGGATTTTGAAGCGGGAGCGGAGGAGGCAGAAGCTCCGGAGAACCGGGACTTATCAAAGGAGGGAGCACCCCGGCCACGCCCCCGTCCACGAAAGGGCTGACCTGCCCGACCCCTCTTCGAGGAACCAAAAGACCGCTGAGAACCAAAGGCACGGAACCTGCCAGGACGGTCAGGAGCAAGCAGTTTACGGTCCTCCGCCGTCTTCTTTACCATGTCGTCAAGAGAGGAACCAAAAAGTTTAACCCCCGAAAAAGGGATTTTCATAAGCAAGTTTTTCTGGGCAGCATCAGCCTTCCAGGAGCGGAGCCACAACTGACGCCTCGCAGCCACAGAGGATCCGGCCGCAGAAGCAGCAGCCCCCAGCGAATCAAAGGAGACATCGGACAGCAGACGAACCTGCTGCTCCATCATCGCCAGGGTAGAAGAAACATCCTCCCCCTGGTCCAACAACTCCGACAGAGACTGAAAATCCTTGAGCAAGGACTGGATCGTGTAAGACGAATAGGCCGCAGCCCTGATAGAAAAATTGGCAGCCGCAAAAGTGCGTTTCACAGCACCATCCACCTTACGGTCAACCGGGTCAGCAGGAGAAGAGTCCTCCGAGACAACGGACCCATGCGAAGACATGCTAGCCAACAAAGAGTCAACCTTCACGGAGGCAGGGTATTTCACCGCAAAATCCTGAAGAGGGTACCTCTTACTCAAGAAACGAGGAAAGGAACCTTTGTCCACATCCTTCCATTCATTCTCCAAGACCTTCAAGACAGAGGAATGGAGAGGCAAAGAATCAGGCTCGGGACGACGATATTGCGAGAACAGATCGTCTTCCAGAGGCACCACAGAAGCAGGGAACACCAAGTTTTCGCGAATGTGGCCCAGCACCTCCTTCAGGTCGGCACCTTGCACAAAGCGACCCCTGACATCAACCTCCTCCTCATTCGCGGAATCAGCATCAGCAGCATCGCCATCAACCCTCGCCTTTTTAGGAGGAGGGACAGGAACATGACCCCGCAAAGCAGCAGAAACAGCAGTATTTATCATCTGCTGCAAAACTTCCATAGAGGGAACATGCACCCCTGAACCGGAAGCCACGTCCAAAGGATCAGGATCATCCACGTTAGAAGAATCCATGACCGACAGCCAAGTGAAAGTAAACAAACACAGGCATAACGAAGAACAGTCCGGCAAAATAGGACCCCAGGTTGCTAGGCAACCCAACAAACTCCACCCGGACAGAAGCCGAAGGTAATAAAACATCCGGAAGAGCCGCGCGCCGCAGTAGGAAAGATGCCCAGACCGCAGCGCGCCAAGCCCAAACAGCCCCAAATGCGCCTCCCGCTCTGCAGGAAACGAAGAGGCATGAAACGCCGCCGGCGCGAAGACCGGCAGCAGGTAAGGCCGTAGACCGGCAAATTCACACACGGAAGCCTCCGGCTCCAAGAGATCCCGCACCCGGCCGCGCAACGTCCGCTCAGCAGGACGCGCGGTCGGGAAAGGCAAGAAAAAAAACGGCAAACAGGACACAAAAACAAACCAGCCGCGAATAGAAAACCACTCCAGTCCGCTGAAGCAGGACACGAGGCAGCTAGGCAATAGAAGGGGGTGACAAAAACTTTCAAAAAACGAAGCACATGAAACGACCACAACAAACACGAACAGTAGTCAGCACACACAGCAAAACTAACGTCCCCCAACTAGATACCACAGGACACAGGGAACTGCTAAAGCAGGAACCCAGCCCCACTCACCTGACCAGCAGGGAAGACACAGCACTCGGAGAAGTGCATAAAAAAAGAACAGGCTGAGCTGCTTGATATGTGTCCTTTTATGTGATTGGAGGAAGCCTCTGGGGCCATATTGGAGGAGGGAGGGGAGACTAGAGCGCTGCTCTTTTATTTTACTTGGAGTTCTGTGTGGAGCCGGAGGCTCATATGTATATTACTGTGGCGAGGAAGACAGGACGAGGAGGTAATGAACAGTCAGTGAGCAACATTGATGAATGTTAGAATTGCACATTTCAAAATGGCGCATGTGGCGTCGATAATGTTTTGGTCCCTTTTCTATTGTGAGACACATTGAGAACATTTAAAAATCATGGCGGCTTCCCGGTGTGTCGACAAACCCCGAGGAAGGCAGGTCGCCTAAACGTGTTTGTTTGACTCGAATAAAGACCCAGAGTAAACGTCACCCGAGAGTGCTTATTTCTCTTTTAAAATGGAGAAGGTGAGCTAAAATAATTTGTGGAGTGTACCCCCACATGAAAAGCCCCCACCCGAGAGTGATTTTCCGTCAGGTGCAACGAGAGCGAGAATATATTTTTATATATATATAATTTTTCTATAATTACGAAAAATGCAGCCTTAAACAAACTAGGTTAGACGATGCTTCTATGAATTGCATTTGTATAAATGAACATATACCTCTTTTTATTCATCTTACACACGCTTATAGGAACAAAAAACAGGAAAGCAAAGATGCACTCATACTGGCCTTCATTGAAATGCACAAACTGCAATGTAATAGTTAAGGCATTGTTAGCCCATAGGCTGCATTGACACACATAGAACTGAAAATGAAAAAACTGGCACCGTGCCTTTAAGGCAGCCATGACCCTTTCCTTCCCATCATGCCTCAGGGGTGACAGTTAGGTCAGTTTTTCTTACCGGCTCCTCAGTCAGGACCCTGGAGTTTGAGCTCTTGGTTTTTTGGCTCTTTGTCGAAAAATTTATCATACCTTTCGGTAGTTCTTTCTTTCACTCGACATCTTTTATCTGTTAGAGTGAGGAACTATCATTTGCTGACAGAATTTAGCATTTTTATTTTGTCAGAAATGCCTTCCTTATTCAATCCTTGCACTTCCTTTGGAAAGAAGAGGCTAAAACAGACACCCAATGCTGTCTGTATTCTGTGACTTCCTGAAACACTTATTCCTGAGAGTTGCCATCATTGAAAAACGTATCCACACGCTCTCTCAAGGGTAGAGAAAGGATTCATAGGTATGGTCTCTTACAGATACAGAAATCTGCCGGATCAAGAAGAAGGCCACCTATGAAACATAGTACAAGTAGAACCAGATATACTTCTAGAAGGAGATTTCCCATCTGTTTTCCATCAGCGTCAAAAACAGCACAGAAAAGCAGAACGGCTCCACAGGTATCTTCGCCAAGGTTACCACCGCCGTCAACAGTTTTGGCTTCGGCAGCAGCAAGATCCACGCCGTCTCATCACCAGCATTCACCGCTAGCACAAGAGCAGCAACAATTGACATCGGACCAGCTTACTCCGGTGCCCTCAACTTGACGACGGTCAAGGCATCTGTCTCTGTTAACATCAACTCAGGGGCGTTTAAGGTAGAGGCAGTAATCTCTGCTGCCATCAACCCGGTGACACTCAATTTCCAGGCGAGAATCTCCAAAGGCTTCAGTGAAGTCTACGAAACAGCAAAGCAATCTCCCTCTCTGCTCAACTGACTTCCGTACGATGAACCAGAGGGCAAAATAGTGGTCGGTTGTGGAGTGACCCTCCTTGAAGCCACCTTGCTTCGGGGGAACTATTGATTTCAGTTCAACCCAGTCCTTCAATATTCCAAGAATGATTTTTGTGAAAACATTTTCTCCCACATCTAAGAGGTTAATCAGCCTATACGTTTTTGAGGGCTTTATATCTCCTCTCTTATGAATAAGTCTGATTATGGCGCCTCTCCAGCTATCTGGGAATGGACCTGTGTCGAATATGAGGGAGAACATCTGAGATTAAAAGTCTGCCCACCACTCCAACTGAGTCTTTATTATAATGGCAGGTCCAGCTGTGCAGGTCAAATATAAGTTCGCTCTTGTGCGTTTTCGATTCCATACTGTGAAGTGTGCTCTGATGTTGTCCTCCACCCCTTCCCAGGGAATAATACTTCTTTCACTGGCGCTATCCTTAATCCATGTATCTCCTTCAGGTACTCCTTCCATGCGGGTTCCTCCACCATGCAATTCAATGCACCCTGTGTTTTGCCTGAGCCTTCCTGTATTACCTTTCAAAACGTTTTACAGTTTGTTTCTATTGCTTACAGTAAATTACTCCAACATTTCTCTTTAAATTTTCTTTTCTGATTACGGATAAGTGTTTTATACATTTTCCTTAATTTTACAAGATTACGATAACTTTCAAAATCATACCTTACTGTGAGTCTTCCCTACCCTTTCCTAATCAGCCTCTGTAATTTTCTAGATTCCTTACTGAACCAATTCTTTCTCTTTCCAAAATTACCCATGTTCTTCTTAGCCCTGGTTTCGGCTTCTTTTACCTTAACCCTAATGCACTGAACTATTTGGCTAATTGATTTTTCATACCACTCTATATTAGATACCATTGCATTTTCCAGGGTTAAATTCTGCAGAAAATTTGCCAATTTTGCCATGCATTCCTCAGTCATTCTGGTTGTAAGGCGCCTTGGGTAATCCCTTTGTAGAGGAATAATCATTTCTCGCAAGCTCCTTTCCCATTCTAATTAATTATAATTGCACAGGATAATGATCTGCTCTCTCTCCTTGTGTTACCCCAAATCCCTAATGTTTTCAAAATTCTAGGCATGCATGAAAATGCAGTCAATGGGGCTGAGTTGCAAGCCAACCTCAAACGTTTGCTTGGCAGGGTGGTCGGTCTCCATCCTGCCGTTCAGAAAAAACAGACTCATCTTAGCCAAGCACTTTCCTAATGCATATCTCGTGCCGACATTCTAGTATCTGGGCAGCTGGCCGCATTTATATTGTAAGAACGTAACATCTCTTTAAACCAGGGATCGATCCATTTTGGATTAATGTTATGGTTAAAGCCTTGTATCAGGATAAGCATGTCATTATCATAGTTTTCACACAGGCAATCCTTGTCTTTCTTAAAACACCCCATTTCAGATCGGTAGTCTTCTGGGCTCTACCCCTGCATATATACATTCATAATTATCATTTAGTCCTATTCGGGGTCATGGTGCCGCAGGAACACTCTACAAGCCATTTGCATTTTACTTTCAAGAGTTTTACCTTTTTTGCTATCTTAGTAGATATTACAGTCATTATCCCCCACTGGCTCCTTTTTGCAGGCCTGTTTAATTGGATAATCCCATTGATTGTGGGGTTCCGTTGCACAGACATGTTTCTTGCAGACACATAATCTCAAGAGTGTTACCTAGTTTTTTAAGGCTTTCTAGTTTAGACTTTATCCCAAGCCCTTTAATGTTCCATGTTAGTATTCCAAGGCTGTGCGACAACCCAGCACCCTAATAGATTTCACTTAAATACCCCTTTTCCTCCGGACTCTCAAAAAGGGGCCCGATAACTATTGTTAAAACTCCAGTTACCCCAGTGTTTTCTTGTCTCAGTGGTATCTACGGTGATTTCGATATTAGCTTTTTTCTCAAACGCCCAATCTATTAGTCTGACCTGCCTTCATCCAAGACCAGCGTGGGGGCTCATGAATGATGTACCTTGATGTCCTGCTTCAGGCACTTCTACTTCTGACACTAACCTTAGTCCCTTCCTTTTGTACTTCTTTCTCTTCCTTTGCGAGCCCTGAATACATTAAGACTTTTGTTATTTTGTTTCCCTTGCTATTCTGGGTGCACCCTACTGGTCTCAGGTCCTTGGTTCCTATTTCTTTCAGGCAGGTACATTTAGAGAAAGTGAAGAGAAGTTGGAACCAATTTAATGGACGTAGCTTTCTCGGTTTTTTCCCCACCCCTTCCTGGTTGGAATGGTTCAAAATACAGCCACATATTGGTTTCATTATTCTTTTCTATATCATGAAAGCCTACTGTATCCTGCCCCCACTTCTTAATAACTAATGCATTCATCTTTCTTATTTTTCCACACAGGCTCCTATTTCTTTTTTATCTGCAGGTCCCTCCCCCTATAATGCACAATGTCAGCCTCTGTGTCTTTAATGAAATCTAGATTCTCTAGTCATGGTAATAAGAGAATTGCAATTATCTATTGTCCTCTCACTTTTCTTTAGTGGTTGTGATCAATCCTTTCTTGCTCCCTTTTGAACTCTCATTCCCTCTTCTCCAGAGGACACCTTCTTTTACATTCTGTTACACCGCTTACAGGGCCTTTAATGTTGCTCATTCATTTGTATGAAACCTCCACCATCTTTTTTCTCTGCCGCTTCCCATTGATCCCCATCCCCATTCCCTTCCACGGGGTCTTACTCCCTCTTTTAAACAGGGGTGTATTTGTACTTTTTGGTTCCCCCCATTTCATTACAAGCATAGAGCATTTGGAAATATACACATTCTGCAACTCCATCTGCGGAGAGGCTTTCCATATTTTGGCTAGCAGTTTCTACTGGTCTTACTGTAGTCTGCATATGGTCCCAAATTATTTTTAGTTGTCCTGCAATGTTCTGCAGCTAATCTTTTTGGGCCTTTAGGATATCACTGTTCATCATAGTTTCTTCAATAGTCCTTGTAATGTTTCTTGTTGCATTAGCATTATGTCCAACATAGAGGCCGATGGTGTCGCCATCATTTCCATCCCTATTGAAGAGTTTTGCCCAGAGCCTTCTGTGGCCTCATCATCTAACCCCAGAGACAGCTCCACGGCTCAGTTCTAGAAGCCATGCTATAATCTCCCTTCTCTCCCTCAATACTTTCCCCACCAGCAGCAATGCCTCTTAATGTTGAAGAGAGAAAAGCCACGGTGATGAAGACAGTCTTGGTTCTAAAGTAAATTCCTTCCCTCTTAACAAATCTTGCCGGCTCAAAGAGGATCCACATTGATCTGATCGGCATTGGCTAATAGTCTCACCTCCAATTGATGCACCTCTCCGGTTATCCGTGAGTCTGATAGAAACTCTTTTTTCTTAAAGTGTTTGCCCACAAAGCCCTTAATTGATTTGGACACTGATACTACCCCCTTCTCACTTTGCAGGGGGCTTTTGGATATGGATTTCTTCCCTGTATTTCTCCATGTTGTCCTTCTTCCAGCTTCACTTGGGTTCCCTTCTTGGGTCCCAGTTCCAGTCTTGCGACATCAGGATACATTCTGCCCTTTTCATAGTTTACCTCTTCCTGGGGCTATCCCTTAGAAAAAATACTACAGTTCAGATGTTTAACCATCAATGCCTCGCTGGGTTTTTGTTGGTTTCCAAAAGTCCTGTTCCAGTACTTTCAACAGCTGGCTACTTCCTGCGCAGTCCACTTGAGCTCCTCACCAGCCTTATAAACCCCTGCTCAGCTCTGTACCAGTCCTTCGGTCCTTCAGCTACAATACAAATGTTTCTATCCCCTCTCTTTCTCCTATTCCTTATACCTTTCCCTTTTTCAAAGACCTTCCCCAGACGCTTATCTCTGCTTTGCCTTTAAGGTTGAGTGACTGCCTGCTGTGCGGATTCCACCAAATTACAAATCCTGCTGTGTTTGAACTTTTCTCCTTCTTTACTTCCTATAAACGTATCCACTGATGCGCCCTTAATTGCCTCCTGCCTCCAAGGACCGGCAGCTCTAGTCTGGGCCCCCACCGTCCTTGTAGGCGTTGCCTGCAGGCTCACGGGCTCAGCGGGTTCACTGCCACATGCTGAGCTCCTTGCTTCTCCCCGCGGGCAGTTAACACAGTTGCACTCAAGTCGCGCTGCACGCCAAACAAGCATTTGCAATGCAATAAGTCTCGCATTTGTGAGAGTTTGAGCTATTAACATTGTAAATGACATTGCCTTTTATTTATGTGTTTACAAAACCTGCAAGCGGTGTGAAAACACACACTTTGTAGTTATAGTCCTTGCTTACGAGAAGCAAGGGTGACAGTAAAAGACGGCAGAAGCAGGGCAACGGACGCGGGCGGTCTCCCTGCTCTTCATAAACAGCAGCAGCAGGACAGAGGACGCGGGCGGGCTCCCTGCTCTTCATGAACGGCAGCAGCAGGGCACTGGACGCGGGCGGGCTCCCTGCTCTTCATGAACGGCAGCAGCAGGGCACTGGACGCTGGCGGGCTCCCTGCTCTTCATGAACGGCAGCAGCAGGACACTGGACGCGGGCCGGCTCCCTGCTCTTAATGAACGGCAGCAGCAGGACAGAGGACGCGGGCGGGCTCCCTGCTCTTAATGAACGGCAGCAGCAGGACAGAGGACGCGGGCGGGCTCCCTGCTCTATATGAACGGCAGCAGCAGGGCACTGGACGCGGGGAGCTCCCTGCTCTTCCTGAACGGCAGCAGCAGGGCACTGGACGCGGGTGGCCTCCCTGCTCTTCATGAACAGCAGCAGCAGGACAGAGGACGCGGGCGGGCTCCCTGCTCTTCCTGAACGGCAGCAGCAGGGCACTGGATGCTGGCAGGCTCCCTGCTCTTCATGAACGGTAGCAGCAGGGCACTGGATGCGGGGAGCTCCCTGCTTTTCATGAACGGCAGCAGCAGGGCACTGGACGCAGGAGATCTCTGCTCTTCACGAACGGCAGCAGCAGGACACGGGCGGGCTCCCTGCTCTGCATGAACGGCAGCCGCAGGGCACAGGACGGGGCAGGCTCCCTGCTCTTCATGAACAGCAGCACCAGGGCACGCGACGCGGGCGGGCTCCCTGCTCTTCATGAACGGCAGCAGCAGGGCACAGGACGGGGCAGGCTCCCTGCTCTTCATGAACAGCAGCAGCAGGACACTGGACGCTGACGGGCTCCCTACTCTTCATGAACGGCAGCAGCAGGACAGAGGACGCGGTCGGGCTCCCTGCTCTTCATGAAGGGCAGCAGCAGACAACTGGACGCGGTCGGGCTCCCTGCTCTTCATGAACAGCAGCAGCAGGGCACTGGACGCTGGCGGGCTCCCTACTCTTCATGAACGGCAGCAGCAGGACAGAGGACGCGGGCAGGCTCTCTGCTCTTCATGAACGGCAGCAGCAGAGCACTGGACGCGGTTGGGCTCCCTGCTCTTCATGAACGGCAGCAGCAGGATGTGGGCGGGCTCCCTGCTCTTCACGAACGGCAGCAGCAGGACACGGGCGGGCTCCCTGCTCTGCATGAACGGCAGCCGCAGGGCACAGGACGGGGCAGGCTCCCTGCTCTTCATGAACAGCAGCACCAGGGCACGCGACGCGGGCGGGCTCCCTGCTCTTCATGAACGGCAGCAGCAGGACAGATGACGCGGGCGGGCTCCCTGCTCTTCATGAACGGCAGCAGCAGGGCACTGGACGCAGGCTGGCTCCCTGCTCTTCATGAATGGCAGCAGCTGGGCACTGGACGCAGGCGAGCTCCCTGCTCTTCATGAACGGCAGCAGCAGGGCACTGGACGCAGGCGTGCTCCCTGCTCTTCCAGAACGGCAGCAGCAGGACACTGGATTCGGACGGGTTCCCTGCTCTTCATGAACGGCAGCAGCAGGACACTGCATTCAGACGGGTTCCCTGCTCTTAGTGAACGGCAGCAGCAGGACCCTGGATTCGGACGGGCTCCCTGCTGTTCATGAACGGCAGCAGCTGGATGTGGGCGGACTCCCTGCTCTTCATGAACGGCAGCAGCAGGACACGGGACATGGGCGGGCTCCCTACTCTTCATGAACGGCAGCAGCAGGGCGCGGGACGCGGGCTGGCTCCCTGCTCTTCATGAACGGCAGCAGCAGGGCACAGGACGCAGACGGGCTCCCTGCTCCTCATGAACGGTAGCAGCAGGGCACTGGATGCGGGGAGCTCCCTGCTTTTCATGAACGGCAGCAGCAGGGCACTGGACGCAGGAGATCTCTGCTCTTCCAGAACAGCAGCAGCAGGACACGGGACGTGTGCAGGCTCCCTGCTCTTCATGAATGGCAGCAGCAGGACGCAGGCGGGCTCCCTGCTCTTCATGAACGGCAGCAGCAGGGCACAGGACGGGGCAGGCTCCCTGATCTTCATGAACAGCAGCAGCAGGACACTGGACGCTGGCGGGCTCCCTACTCTTCATGAACGGCAGCAGCAGGACAGAGGACGCGGTCGGGCTCCCTGCTCTTCGTGAAGGGCAGCAGCAGAGCACTGGACGCGGTCGGGCTCCCTGCTCTTCATGAACAGCAGCAGCAGGGCACTGGACGCTGGCGGGCTCCCTACTCTTCATGAACGGCAGCAGCAGGACAGAGGACGCGGGCAGGCTCTCTGCTCTTCATGAACGGCAGCAGCAGAGCACTGGACGCGGTTGGGCTCCCTGCTCTTCATGAACGGCAGCAGCAGGATGTGGGCGGGCTCCCTGCTCTTCACGAACGGCAGCAGCAGGACACGGGCGGGCTCCCTGCTCTGCATGAACGGCAGCCGCAAGGCACAGGACGGGGCAGTCTCCCTGCTCTTCATGAACAGCAGCACCAGGGCACGCGACGCGGGCGGGCTCCCTGCTCTTCATGAACGGCAGCAGCAGGACAGATGACGCGGGCGGGCTCCCTGCTCTTCATGAACGGCAGCAGCAGGGCACTGGACGCAGGCTGGCTCCCTGCTCTTCATGAATGGCAGCAGCTGGGCACTGGACGCAGGGGAGCTCCCTGCTCTTCATGAACGGCAGCAGCAGGGCACTGGATGCAGGCGTGCTCCCTGCTCTTCCAGAACGGCAGCAGCAGGACACTGGATTCAGGCGGGTTCCCTGCTCTTAGTGAACGGCAGCAGCAGGACACTGGATTCGGACGGGCTCCCTGCTGTTCATGAACGGCAGCAGCTGGATGTGGGCGGACTCCCTGCTCTTCATGAACGGCAGCAGCAGGACACGGGACACGGGCGGGCTCCCTACTCTTCATGAACGGCAGCAGCAGGGCGCGGGACGCGGGCTGGCTCCCTGCTCTTCATGAACGGCAGCAGCAGGGCACAGGACGGGGCAGGCTCCCTGCTCTTCATGAACGGCAGCAGCAGGACACTGGACGCAGACCGGCTCCCTGCTCCTCATGAACGGCGGCAGCTGGGCACTGGACGCAGACGGGCTCCCTGCTCTTCATGAACAGCAGCAGCAGGAGGAACGGGACGCGGGCGGGCTCCCTGCTCTTCATGGACGGCAGCAGCAGGACAGAGGACGCGGGCGGGCTCCCTGCTCTTCATGAACGGCGGCAGCAGGGCACGGGACGCGGGCAGGCTCCCTACTCTTCATGAACGGCAGCAGCAGGGCACTGGACGCAGGGGCTCCCTGCTCTTCATGAACGGCAGCAGCAGGGCAATGGACGCTGGCGGGCTCCCTGCTCTTCATGAACGGCAGCAGCAGGGCACTGGACGTGTGCAGGCTCCCAGCTCTTCATGAACAGCAGCAGCAGGGCACAGGGCATGGACAGGCTTCTTGCTCTTCATGAACGGCAGCAGCAAGGCGCTGGACACGTTCAGGCTCCCTGCTCTTCATGAACGGCAGCAGCAGGGCGCTGGCGGGCTCCCTGCTCTTCATGAACGGCAGCAGCAGGGCACTGGACACGGGCAGGCTTCTTGCTCTTCATGAATGGCAGCAGCAGGGCACGGGACGCAGGCGGGCTCTCTGCTCTTCATGAACGGCAGCAGCAGGGCACTGGACGCTGGTGGGCTCCCTGCTCTTCATGAACGGCAGCAGCAGGACACTGGATTCAGACGGGTTCCCTGCTCTTAGTGAACGGCAGCAGCAGGACACTGGATTCGGACGGGCTCCCTGCTGTTCATGAACGGCAGCAGCTGGATGTGGGCGGACTCCCTGCTCTTCATGAACGGCAGCAGCAGGACACGGGACACGGGCGGGCTCCCTACTCTTCATGAACGGCAGCAGCAGGGCGCGGGACGCGGGCTGGCTCCCTGCTCTTCATGAACGGCAGCAGCAGGGCACAGGACGCAGACGGGCTCCCTGCTCCTCATGAACGGTAGCAGCAGGGCACTGGATGCGGGGAGCTCCCTGCTTTTCATGAACGGCAGCAGCAGGGCACTGGACGCAGGAGATCTCTGCTCTTCCAGAACAGCAGCAGCAGGACACGGGACGTGTGCAGGCTCCCTGCTCTTCATGAATGGCAGCAGCAGGACGCAGGCGGGCTCCCTGCTCTTCATGAACGGCAGCAGCAGGGCACAGGACGGGGCAGGCTCCCTGCTCTTCATGAACAGCAGCAGCAGGACACTGGACGCTGGTGGGCTCCCTACTCTTCATGAACGGCAGCAGCAGGACAGAGGACGCGGTGGGGCTCCCTGCTCTTCATGAAGGGCAGCAGCAGAGCACTGGACGCGGTCGGGCTCCCTGCTCTTCATGAACAGCAGCAGCAGGGCACTGGATGCTGGCGGGCTCCCTACTCTTCATGAACGGCAGCAGCAGGACAGAGGACGCAGGCAGGCTCTCTGCTCTTCATGAACGGCAGCAGCAGAGCACTGGACGCGGTTGGGCTCCCTGCTCTTCATGAACGGCAGCAGCAGGATGTGGGCGGGCTCCCTGCTCTTCACGAACGGCAGCAGCAGGACACGGGCGGGCTCCCTGCTCTGCATGAACGGCAGCCGCAGGGCACAGGACGGGGCAGGCTCCCTGCTCTTCATGAATGGCAGCAGCTGGGCACTGGACGCAGGCGAGCTCCCTGCTCTTCATGTACGGCAGCAGCAGGGCACTGGACGCAGGCGTGCTCCCTGCTCTTCCAGAACGGCAGCAGCAGGACACTGGATTCGGACGAGTTCCCTGCTCTTCATGAACGGCAGCAGCAGGACACTGGATTCAGACGGGTTCCCTGCTCTTAGTGAACGGCAGCAGCAGGACACTGGATTCGGACGAGTTCCCTGCTCTTCATGAACGGCAGCAGCAGGACACGGGACACGGGCGGGCTCCCTACTCTTCATGAACGGCAGCAGCAGGGCGCGGGACGCGGGCTGGCTCCCTGCTCTTCATGAACGGCAGCAGCAGGGCACAGGACGGGGCAGGCTCCCTGCTCTTCATGAACGGCAGCAGCAGGGCACTGGACGCAGACGGGCTCCCTGCTCCTCATGAACGGCGGCAGCTGGGCACTGGACGCAGACGGGCTCCCTGCTCTTCATGAACAGCAGCAGCAGGAGGAACGGGACGCGGGCGGGCTCCCTGCTCTTCATGGACGGCAGCAGCAGGACAGAGGACGCGGGCGGGCTCCCTGCTCTTCATGAACGGCGGCAGCAGGGCACGGGACGCGGGCGGGCTCCCTTCTCTTCATGAACGGCAGCAGCAGGGCAATGGACGCTGGCGGGCTCCCTGCTCTTCATGAACGGCAGCAGCAGGGCACTGGACGTGTGCAGGCTCCCAGCTCTTCAGGAAATTCTCCCGGACATAGGTGTCCCTCTCTTTGCTCTTAAAAAGAACAGGAGTATTGGTGAAATGATTACATCTACTAGACCACCTCCAAAAAGGGACTCTCAAACCACAATTTTTGGAACCAATCCAGTCAAAGGGCACCGCAAATGCGGGACATGTTCCGTCTGCGATCTCACAATAGAAGGCTCGTTGTTCACGGATGGTAACAGGTTTTGGCGTCACAATGAACATACGAATTGTAAGACCAAGTACACTGTGTATGCCATACAATGTCCGTGCAAGAAGCTGTACATTGGCAAAACCACGCAGGAGGTCCGCCAAAGAATTATTCAACATCGGTCAAGGATCAACAACAAAAACATGACAGCACCTCTGGTCTCTCATTTCCTGCAACAAAAACATTCCTGTCTTGACATCAGATGGACTGTTCTAGCCGTTATTAGGGGTGGCACTGGTGACCCTGATCTTCGGCTTTCCCAGAAGGAGGCGTACCTCATACTGAAATTCGATACATCCAACTCCGGTCTGAATGAAATGTCTGAGACTGCCAGTTTGTGAATTCCTTCCGACCCACGGAGTTGAGGTTGGCTGCGCTGCATTTTCCCTTTTTCTTCATTTCATTTTATTAATTTCTAAATCTACGTTTGTCACTACTCAGTGAGTTTCCTACACGATCATATAACCGGGTATGGGATTTCAGAGCTGTCGTTACTGCTTGTGAATTTGTGCCAGTTTCACGCTAAAAATTTGGGTTGTAAATATGCTCTTGATGCGCTCTCGTTTACATACGCAGCTTTGTAATTTTTGGGAAAGTAGACTGTATTTCTTAATGTGTGACGTGTTATGTTAATTCGGTCCTATATGAAAAATGCGAGAGGTTTTCAGACTGTAACGTCCGTGCGTTCAAGTTTCCCTGTGAGCGCTGTCCATTTAAACTACACCGTCCAGCATTCCTTAGGGCCCCCACTGGCCACTCCCACCAGTCTTCTGACCCGGTAGTTTTAAATATCCCTGCTAGGAGCCGCGCTCTATCCATAAACTGAACTCCGTGTGGACATGACCGATTGACTCCTTTTGAACGAGTAAGTGTTTAGGGCATTTTGGTAGTAGTCTCAAGCGCCACGAGTTTCTCTGGCCACTAGATTTTGGGACTAATACGCAACCATTCTTATTCCCCTTGTAGCGGGATCCGGTGAAATTGACACCGCCTGCTGGCTTGAATTGGGTTTCGTGCCGAGGCGCCCCCATCGCTCGCTGTTTGTTTGGAGTTCAGGTAGGAACGGTCTCCCTGGCTCTTTGCCTACGACTGGTGGGCTGCACTCGGTTTTTCATAATCGGCAGTCTCACTGACCCTGGATTTTTAATTAATAGCGTATTTTTTCTTGTGGCCACTCCCTCAGATATTATTACCTTCACTGCAAAATGAGAGCGGCCCATCAACCCTGAGTCTGCACCGCGTCGCGGGCATCACGTTTGCAGCTCATCAGTGTGTAAATTGCAGGTATGATGCACATTCGTTAAGGCTCCACGCT
The DNA here is from genome assembly GCF_964261635.1 of Lissotriton helveticus. Classification (NCBI taxonomy): domain Eukaryota; kingdom Metazoa; phylum Chordata; class Amphibia; order Caudata; family Salamandridae; genus Lissotriton; species Lissotriton helveticus. The sequence continues at coordinate 32,435,399 of NC_136068.1, forward strand.
AATCCATTGCTATGCCAATTGTCCCATACGCAACGGGTCACTGACCGTGCTGAGTATTTTTTATATGTTTTTTCAGCCTTGAATGCCTTTTTGCGACCTACCCACACTACGGCATCTCTTGCGGCCTTGTGCAGGTAACTACTCCCCCCTTTTTCTTTGGAGCTAGAGTAGACTGTCATAGTACTATGAGATATATTTGACACCCACTCCGTATGTTTTTACAGATCTATTGTCCCCAGTCCCTGTCCTGAAGAGAACCTACAACATCCTGGTTCGAAACGCGTCGACATTCCCACCCTGTGGCAATCTCAAAGGGTGCCGCTAGGATACAACTAATCTCATTATTCTGGACCCTAGCAGTGTAACCCTCAAGAAATACTTGACCACAGGTTTTGGTAGACAGGCAGGCACCTATTTCCATCTCAATCCCGCCTGTCCCTTGGGTTTATTATTCTAAGGACTGGTTCTCCTCTTTGTTTCATGCATCATTATTGCACTGTACATAACTGCAATTTAATTGAAACATTATGTGCTTTATTGTTTTGGGTGTGTCATTATTTGTTTCGTTTGATTCGATTGTTGTAAATATTGTATATTTGTAAAATTGTATTTTTGTAGATACTGTGTACATGAACCCACTGTTCTGATGGTCATTTTGTTTGTGCTTGTTTTTTGGAACTTTAAGAAACTTTAAAAAAACGATAAAATAAATGTGTTTGGAATAATAATCCAGTGGTCACGTGGTACGTATTGACTACGTGGCTGTAGAATTTCTTTGAGAATTCTTCCTGTCCAGCCAACTTTTTCTGTTTTCCCTTCATGAACGGCGGCAGCAGGGCACGGGACGCGGGCGGGCTCCCTTCTCTTCATGAACGGCAGCAGCAGGGCACTGGACGCAGGGGCTCCCTGCTCTTCATGAACGGCAGCAGCAGGGCAATGGACGCTGGCGGGCTCCCTGCTCTTCATGAACGGCAGCAGCAGGGCACTGGACGTGTGCAGGCTCCCAGCTCTTCATGAACAGCAGCAGCAGGGCACAGGGCATGGACAGGCTTCTTGCTCTTCATGAACGGCAGCAGCAGGGCGCTGGACACGTTCAGGCTCCCTGCTCTTCATGAACGGCAGCAGCAGGGCGCTGGCGGGCTCCCTGCTCTTCATGAACGGCAGCAGCAGGGCACTGGACACGGGCAGGCTTCTTGCTCTTCATGAATGGCAGCAGCAGGGCACGGGACGCAGGCGGGCTCTATGCTCTTCATGAACGGCAGCAGCAGGGCACTGGACGCTGGTGGGCTCCCTGCTCTTCATGAACGGCAGCAGCAGGGCACTGGACGCGGGCGGGCTTCTTGCTCTTTGTGAACGGCAGCAGCAGGGCACTGGACGCGGGGGGCTCCCTGCTTTTCATGAACGGCAGCAGCAGGGCACTGGACGCAGGCGGGCTCCCTGCTCTTCCAGAACGGCAGCAGCAGGACACTGAACGCTGGCGGGCTCCCTGCTCTTCATGAACGGCAGCAGCAGGGCACTGGACTCAGGGGGCTTACTGCTTTTCATGAACGGCAGCAGCAGGACACTGGACGCTGGCGGGCTCCCTGATCTTCATGAACGGCAGCAGCATGGCACTGGACGCTGACGGGCTTCTTGCTCTTAATGAACGGCAGCAGCAGGGCACTGGACGCGGGCGGGCTTCTTGCTCTTCCAGAACGGCAGCAGCAGGGCACTGGATGCGGGGGCTCCCTGCTCTTCATGAACGGCAGCAGCAGGGCACTGGACCTGGATGGGCTCCCTTCTCTTCAGGAACGGCAGCAACACGGCACTGCACACGGGCGGGCTCCCTGCTCTTCATGAACGGCAGCAGCAGGACGCGGGGGCTCCTGCTCTTCATGAATGGCAGCAGCAGGGCACTGGACCTGGATGGGCTCCCTTCTCTTCAGGAACGGCAGCAGCAGGGCACTGGACGCGGACGGGCTCCCTGCTCTTCATGAACGGCAGCAGCAGGACACTGGACGCGGGCGGGCTCCCTGCTCTTCATGAACGGCAGCAGCAGGACAGAGGACGCGGGGGCTCCCTGCTTTTCATGAACGCAGCAGCAGTGCACTGGACGCAGGCGGGCTCCCTGCTCTTCCAGAACGGCAGCAGCAGGGCACTGGACGCTGACGGGGTCCCTGCTCTTCATGAACAGCAGCAGCAGGGCACTGGACTCGGGGGGCTCCCTGCTTTTCATGAACGGCAGCAGCAGGACACTGGACGCAGGCGGGCTCCCTGCTCTTCATGAACGGCAGCAGCAGGACACTGGACGCAGGCAGGCTCCCTGCTTTTCATGAACGGCAGCAGCAGGACACTGGACGCGGGGGTCCCTGCTCTTCATGAACAGCAGCAGCAGGACACTGGACTCGGGGGGGCTCCCTGCTTTTCATGAATGGCAGCAGCAGGGCACTGGACTCGGGGGGGCTCCCTGCTTTTCATGAATGGCAGCAGCAGGGCACTGGACTCAGGGGGGCTCCCTGATTTTCATGAACGGCTGCAGCAGGACACAGGACTCTGGTGGGCTCCCTGCTCTAAATAAAATGGCAGCATAACTTTGTGGCACACTTTGTGTAAAACAAAAGCAAGGAGCGGCCGCCATAATAATAAAACAAAGCTTGGTGTACCGCGGTATAGCAAATAGAAAAAAATCGTTCTCCCCTGAACACTGCAAAACAAAGAAACTATGTTTTCTGCTACCTAGATGCTATGAAATGCAGACGGGAGGACTGTATGCTCTGAGTTACCCTGACGGCAAAGACGAGCAGGACACTGGGGGCTGGCAGGCTCACTGCCCCTAATGAATGGCAGCACGAGCAAAGCTGAAGCCCTGCTGTATCCACTGTGTGGCGCATGTTGCGTAAAACAAAAGCATGAAGCGGCTGCCATATTAAAGGAATAGCAAATAGAACAAATATTTGCAGTGCAATAGGTCTCGCATTTAAATGCTAGACCCCTGACGTTGGAAAGAAGTGGCCAAAAGAGAAAGCGTGCATGGCGCACTGAATGTAAGCAAAGCATGTCGTGCCTGCAGTAAGAGAATCTCAAAGAAAATAGTTCTTAGACTTAAGAACATAATACCGTGTAACAACCAAAGTAAAAGGGCCAGTCTCCATGGCAGGTTACAAATGAATACAGGGCGGTACTAAGGAGGGACTAACAAGCCTATTTACGAATCAGAAGCCAGCATTTATGAAGGACAATGACACAAGCCAATGACAAATATGGGCGGAGAGTGGGCGGGGCTTCTATTCCATACTCCAGTACAACAAGGTTTTCAGGGTAGCGCATGTGCGCTGACTCTAGGCTCGACCTAAAAATGCACTGATTCCCTTTGGGGCAGTGGGGGTCGGAAGACTTCTTTATCGACAGAATCCTGCCTTTGTGAACGGCTGTCCTCGACTTTCCTCCTGGAGGCTTCAGCAGCAGCTACAGGCACAGCTGGCAAGCACGGCGTAGCGATCACCGCAGCACACACAGTACTCGTCACACGATAAGCACCAGCAGAGCCGAAGCCACTTGTGTTCGTTCAACTCCTTCGATTTGGTCCAGCTAGTTGCATCTCGATTAGTTCACTCGTACGCAGTCTACCATCCACTGCCAGTATCAGGGCCAGACTGGCCATGGCGGGCACCGGGCATTTACCCGGTAGGCCGCTAGGGTGCTGGACGGTTTTGGACCCCTGGGGGGCCGTTTTTGTTACCGGGGGTCGGCAATATCTGCCCCCATAACAAAATCGGACGAAACCGGCTGTCGCAAACTGCTCAGCTGCACTCCCCCTCGCCCCAGGGGGGGCAGCTGAACAGTTTGCCAGGGCCGGTTTCTGTTCCCAGTCCGGCCCTGACAGGTATGGATGACACGTGACTTCTACACCTTGTAGTCCTCTGCCTTATGTAACATTTCCATTATATGATTCATTGTCTCTGTATAATGTGTGTGATGTAAAGCGCCCTGACTCCACACACCAGCATGAGCGCTACAAAATAAGTGAAGTACATGTGAGCGAAGGGCTCTGGAGAGATGAGGGGCGCCATTGGAGGGTGGCAGTGGGAGAACCCGAGGAGAAGGAGGCTCCTGGGGGAGGCAGGGGCGGCCCCGGCACCACTAGAGCCGGCCCTCCTCCATCTCACGCTCAGGCACGTCCTTCACGTCCTCCCCTCTCCTTCCTTTATCGCCCCTCATCATCCCTCTCGCCCTCTTCACCTTTCCCTCCTTCCTCTCTCTCCCTCCCCCGCTCTCCCTTTCTGTTGCCCTGCTGCTCTCAGCGCTCCCTCTCCGCTCCACTCTCACTGTGACCTTGGTCTTCTGTCCACGGTGCCTGGGGCCTTGAGCAGCTCCCGCTGAGATCAGAGCTGGCCTCAATGCTGCTGCCCCTCCCCGGGAGGTGGGGGTGGCGGGGAGGCAAAGGGGCGGTAAGGGTTGGAGGCGAGGGGCAGTGGGAGGTGGGGGGCCGAGGGGACAGTGGTGGTGGAGGCGAAGGGCAGTGGGAGGTGGGGCGAGGGGCAGTGGGGTGGTGAGGTGAGATAATGTGGTGCGCGCCGTGTGGGGGTGGAAAGGAAGAAGGGTTCTCACATAGGGAGAAATGAGGAATATTTACAATACATACGGGCACACGGGGTTAACGCTGGAAGTCACCAGCTGTGAATATAAGTTCAGCTTACCCTATAGTGGGGAGGGTCCTGACAGTCAGGAAGGCTCGAGCTTGAAAGCCTTAATAATGACAAGAAGGGCGAAAAGCTGTTGTCAGGAATTTCTGAAAGAAGGGTTCAAATACCCAGTAGATACGAGTGTTGCACAGGTGGTCAATATCTATAGGAGTCAATTAAAAAAAGACTCTTACCCGTGGTCATTGGCTGAACTCTAAATTGGCCTCAGAGGAAATGACGGCAATCCCTTTTGGTTACATAAAATTAATCAGTCAAACAAGTGAAGAAACATTCACCCAATTTCCAAACTATAAAACCAGAATTGGGTGCCAAGGTGTTTCATGCTCACAGGGCGGGTTCTGCTGGTCATAATTGCAATAGAGGAGCAGACATGACTAAAGGAAAGGAAGATGCACAAACAATTCAATGTCCTCAGGAAAGCACATGAAAAATATTTGGAAAAGGGGCTGAATAAAGGGGAAATGCCCTTAAAAATGAATGGATACAAAAACTGAAAGGAAGGGCAGATAAACTAAAAATATGCATACATTTACTACGTGGTTCAGAGAATTAATTTTTACTATGTCTATGAAATTGTGTAACAAGGTGATATTTATAATACTGTGAGTGTGTGAAATATATCCATATATCACAGAAGCAAACAAAAGCATATATGAAGGTCAACTACATATTTTGTGGTATGGGTCATAAAAATGCATTCAAGGTTCAATATAGCAGGGTGAGAACCCTTCATGCCTGCTTTATAGTCTGTATTATATCTCATCTGAACGCCATTCCTCAGCCGTGTTTATTCCTTGATCAATGGAGTTAATGCGATCTATCCACTGGCACTCCAACCTCTGTAGTATATGCGTCAAATCGCCTCCTCTGTCGGGGATGACAGCGTTTTCAGCCACTTCAGTTCATCTGCTGTGTTTCTTTTCATTGTAGTGTGCACCAATGGAGCATTTAACCGTATTCTGTTCCGATGTCGGCTTATTCAAGCTTTTATAGGTTTGGGAGGTTCGTCCATTGTATGGCAGTTGACAGGGGCAGGGGCAGTTGACAGGGGCCACGGGGTCCGGTAGCAGGAGACGCTAGGTGCAAAATGGGTGGCAGGCGTTGCGGGCGATGTGCCATTGTCGCTTTCCCCCCCCTCCCGAGACCCATGGGGTGTGGATCTTGTGCATTACAAACAGTACAGGGACCTCAAATTGAAGGTTTCCCATCACTTTTGTTTGGTTTTTGCACTTTATTTTACACGCTTGTTTTTAACTTTCACGTCCTCTGGTAAGGGTGGGCGTTAGCGCACCCATACCGCCGAGGTACACCACCTGACGGTCCTGATGAAAGCCCAGTAAATGACACATAGACGGGCAGAAATATGTTGACCCCACTTTAAGTGGAAACAACCGAGTCATTAACTGGTAAGTTTCCCCACACATATTTTACTTATGTCAAACTGACCATTGAATAAAAATTCCGTATGGTACAGTTTCTGACATTTTTAATTCACATTTCTTTTTGACACTTTTGCCACATAGAACCAGCTCCGCAGTAATCTGGTGTTGCAGCACACCAGGGAGGCATTCGGCTTCTCCTGGTGGGCCCGATGATGAAGCATGTCACCACCCAGGGTGGTGAGTGAGGGCTTCCTAAAAAAACCCTGCTGATTTCCACTGTGACTTCTTCAGGGAGATTTCTTCTCTGTGTTTAGTGCTTACACACTTCTCTCACGACACTCTTTTGTTGTTTTACAAAAGTTGACAGGGGCACCATATACAATATACCACATTCCTTTTATTACAATTTGAAAAAAAAGTTGAGAGAATGTTTCACAGGCCCATGTTCAAAAGTATCTGTGTCAAATGTCAAAACACATGCCACACAATTCACACCCTTGCGATGACCTTTGATTTCTGGCAATCCCCATGCTGATTCTAAGGTTCTAGACTTTGCCTGGTATTGTTTTGAGTGGAGGAATGAACCAGGTGACCCTTTATATTCTTCCCATGTGTACATGCGAACATAGGTAATTCAAAAGAGGGATCGATATTTTGCATAAGGCGCCAGTTTTTTTAAATTAACTTCTGGATTTTGTTCGTATGTATCCCAAACTTTGTGACACAAATCAGTTTTTTAAAGGGCGGTTTATTTCTAGTGCACACTGAGAAACGTGGCAACATTATTTTACATAGGCCTGATATCCGTAGTATTCACGAGGACTGGAAACTAGCATACTAGAGGTGGACACAACTGTAATTGCGTCATTAATCGGACATGGGGAATAACATATGCATATTGGTCATGCACACATAACATATGATGGATGACACGTAGGGACACAGAACATGACAAAATTTACTTTTCCACATTCCCTCCTTGTCACTACGTTTCCATCAGGAAACATCAATATTCATGATACCATCTATCATTTCATACAGTACCATTTGTTCATCTCGAATTGTCTTGGAACGAGATTTAGAACGGGGCTTGGGACTAGGAATACAAGAGGTAGCACACATGCCGCAAATCGCAGGGCCACATTGTATACAGAGGCAGCAGCTGAATATGATCGCTACTGCAATACCTAGGAAGGACAAGACTTTCCATCCCCATGTGGAAATTATATTCCAGAACCAACCGGACCATGTCCAGGTGCCTGGATTCTGGTGTAACAGATGGGCAATTTTATGGAGTCTGGTTATAGCTGAATAAACAGACGGCGCGTTATTTGGAATGAAAATGCAACAACTGGATCCGAGGACTCTACAGGCCCCGCCCCTATCGGCCAGTATGACGTCAAGGACGAGACGATTCTGGAGCACAACAATTCTCATAAAGGATTGCTCTTCGGTTAAGTTACCTAGAGCGGAGGCAGTCTCATCTACTACTGCTTCAAGGGTTCTTGTTAACCTACGGATTAGCTTACTGTTTACAACTGTACCTAAATAAGGGAACACACCTTTATCAATATCAATGAATTGTTCTGCAGCAGTTTCAGTATAATCGACAATCGGGAGGTTTCTCTTGTGTCTAGTATGTACTAGGAAGGAATTCCTATGGTAGTCAGGTGGGGCTAGGAAAACAGGTGGCAGTAGGAAGGCAATGTAACAGGTTCCCTCCCAATCGAGGGGCAGACGAACATATGCAGTTTGACCACAAACAAAATAAGAATGACGTGAAGCTTTAAAAATAGATTTCCCACTGTCACTATACTTGACAATAGTAGTACAATCACTATGTCCTACGTGTACGGAACCCTTATTTCGGACACATAATTCGCCTTTGACTGGTAGTACTGAAATAGCAGGTGAGTCTGGAGTAGTATCAGACTGAACATTCAGGACCATAAAATTCGACGAATAATTACCTAAATTATATACTTCATTTTCTAGATCTAAACCTGTTCTGTGGGGGAGACCTTGCTTGTCTGGGAAACATGTGCTGTTAAGAAAAGATATATCTGTTGAGGATGACGTTAACGTGGACCATGCTCCACACGAACCATTATGTGAAAAGGGACAAGGAAAGAGTGGCAGAACTCCCTTTGACGTCTGGAAAGGGGGGAGTCGACCACACACCCAACAATTAGTGGCATTGCTGGTCTGGTGTGAATAATGCAGCATACGGATGAAGGTATTGTTACGCATAGCGAGGCGGTATGAATATTCGTGAGGAGGCAGATCACTAAACGTGTGTTCTACTGTAACATTAGAATGCATATTTACATGAGGGACTGGGAAACACAGGAAAAATGCGTAACTAGTGCAGGAAATCATTATGCTGATGAATAATATGAAACTCAGAAAAACGATACATCGGTTTGAGTTTTGACTAACTCTCTCACTATGGGGGTCTATTTTATACATGTCAGAAACAGTCTAACCGTTTCACCTAGGGGAGGACTTAGACAATCAAACTGGCTGACTTATTTTACTAGACCGGAGTTTTTGCTTATACTCCTGCTGCGGAGTTTTCTCTACCAAGGGAGGGGTTGTATCAATGTTATTTGCGGGACAGTCCTTAGGAACAATGTTTTGACAAGTCTTGATATCCTGGGAAATGTTTTTAGAGACCGGTTTCAATCCGTAGAATTTCTTGACGTGCGAAAGGTGTACCCAGCCGCGGCGTCCTTCCAATTTCACGGCTGTACGGGTGGTGAGGAGGACCTGACGGGGCTCCTTCCAACGTGGCTCCAGCGGACTTGATCTGTCAAAGTTCCGGACCATCACCATGGAACCTGGAACGATTTCATGCGGTGCCACCTCGGTATTGTCTGGAAATGCGGCAGCAACCTGTGAACGACATGAGTTGAGGGCAGACATCAAGGAAGCTAGGTAATCTGTCAGCATATTACATGAAACATCAGTAATACCTCGGGGTCTAGGAGTACCCCACATGTTAGGGGGGCGGCCGAATACGACCTCATACGGGGACAGACCTGATCTGGAATGTGCGACCATGCGCATATAAAACAAAGCGACTGGCAGAGCTACTAGCCAGTCCACACCCTTATCTTTACATATTTTTGCAATTCGAATTTTCAGAGTCTGATTATGTCTCTCGACTAGACCGGCTGCTTCGGGATGGCGTACACAATGGAACTTCCACTGGTACCCTAACAACAGGGAAACGTGCTTCATCAACTCAGATGAGAATGGCTGACCGTTATCAGAATATACGACTCTAGGGAGTCCATATCGAGGGAAGAACTCACGAACCAACTGCTTGGCAGTGGTCGCGGCTGTGTAATCTGGGACTGGATATGCTTCTGTCCATCTGGACAAAGCGCATACAACTACAAGGACATACTTGAAACCTCGACATCGCTCCATCTGAATATAATCCATCTGGAGGACTTCAAAGGGGTGGTCAGGAGGCTGGAAACCACCTTGTTCCACCGGGACACTTTTACCTGGATTAAACTGACAACATATCATACAGGTACGGACTTTCTGCTTGGCTGCAGCTCGTAAATGTTTGTTGAACCAAATGTTCTGGATACTGTCTAACATAGCTTTTTCTCCTAAATGTGCTGGACTATGTGCGGTATTAATGATGACTTGAACCATAGAGTCGGGGAGAAACCATGCGGTCCTACCCTTCGTCACCCATCCTTGATCTGTCTGGACCCCTCCTTGTTCGGACCATTTCTTGATTTCTTCAGGAGTAGCATGTAACTGGATATCTATGACATCTTCAGTAGGGTCCTTAACTGTCATACATGTAATCGGATCTGGGGTGTGTGTCAGGTTAACTGGAATGTCTAGAGTCTGTGCTGTAAGCTTGGCTGTGCGATCTGCTAGATCATTACCTTGAGAAATAATATCAGTGACTTTCGTATGTGCTTTGCATTTCATGATAGCAATGGATGTCGGTAAATGTATGGCATCTAACAGAGCTTGAATAAGGAGACCATGCTGAATCTTGGTTCCATGAGAAGTCATGAAACCTCTCTCCTGCCAGAGCACTCCGAAGTCGTGTACAACTCCAAATGCGTAACGTGAATCTGTGTAAACATTAACTTTCAGGTTCTTGGCGTGTATGCAGGCTTGTGTCAGAGCAACTAGCTCTGCTGCTTGAGCGGACAGAGTGTCAATACGGTGTGTTTCAATAACTTCGGTGTCAGTAGTCACTGCATACGCGGCGACTGGTTCTCCTGTACTAGTTCTCATACATGAACCATCCACATAAAGTGTCAGGTCAGGATCTGGTAACGGAATGTCTGTCAGGTCCTGTCTTGGCTTTGTCGTAATGTTGACTACTTCCACACAGTCGTGTGTGGCAGAATCTGAACTAACTGATGGTAACAGTGTAGCAGGATTCAGGATGTTGCAGCGTCTAATATCTATGTGTGGCTGGAACAGTGTCAATTCATAACCTGTTAAACGTGCAATTGTCAAGTGCTGAGTTTGTGTTCGGTTTAAAAGAACTTCTACGGAGTGTGGGACTTGTACTGTCAAAGTATGTCCTAAAACTATGGAATCACTTTGTCTGATAGCTAGTGCTGTGGCTGCAACTGACTTGAGGCACGCAGGCAACGCCTGGGCGACTGGATCTAGTGTGCTCGAAAAATAAGCACAGGGCTTGTATTGTCCTGCTTGATCTTGTGTGAGAACAGATAATGCTGTACCTTCGCGTTCAGTAACGAAAAGTGTAAAAGGCTTACTGTAGTTCGGTGTAGCTAGAACTGGAGCTTGGCATAGGGCTTTCTTTAACTCGTTGAAACTAAGTGTATGTTCAGATGTCCAAGGGAGAACAGTCGATACGGCTGCCTCCTGTGTCGTTAACTGTATCAGTGGCTTGGCTAGAAATGCATACTGAGGAATCCATTGTCTGCAGTAAGAAGTGAGGCCGATAAAGGCACGTACCTCCTTCTGGGTCGTGGGCTGGGGAAGACTCGCTATCAACTGGATACGGTCTGGTGTCAACTGCCTACCCCTCTTGGACAGTAAGTGTCCTAAGTATACCACTTGCTGGACACAGAATTGAAGCTTCGAAGGTGACACCTTGTGCCCCATCTCGGCTAGGAAATACAAAACCGTGAGTGACGCTCGCTCGCAGTCACGTTCAGAACGGGCTGTGATCAGTAGATCATCGACATACTGGAGCAGGGCAGTGTCAGTTGGCATGTGAATATTATCTAGTTGTCTCTTAAGTGCTTGACTGTAAATACTAGGGCTTTCTGTGAAACCTTGAGGAGCGCGTGTGAACATATAGCTCCTTCCATTTAAACAAAATCCGAAAAGAAACTGGCTGTCTGGATGAATAGGAACACTAAAAAATGCATTCTTGAGGTCTATTACTGTGAAGAACGTGGCTTCGGAATCAATGGCTGTCAATAGGGAAGAGATGTCTGGGACAACTGGGTACTGCGGAATAATACATTTGTTAAGTTCTCGTAGGTCAATCACTAATCGATATACTGGGGGTGCATTTGGATCAGTACGTTTCATGACTGGAATGATCGGAGAGTTACATACATTGGAGTCAGTTTCTACAACTACTCCTTGAGCCATGAGCTCGTCTATAATTTTGGATAAGGCTGCTACAGCCTCGGGTGGCAATCTGTACTGTCTGATTCGTGGTAACACTACACCTGGTTTGAGAGTCACACGATAGGGTGTGATTTGCATGTAACCTACATCAGTTGGACCTTGCGCCCATAAATGCTGCGGGACATTAGACAGTCTGGAATCAAAATCTCGTAATACATAGTGACCCTTAAAGTCACGTAGGAACAGACGTATTCCCTCTGGGGAACAACATATAACTGCACCTAATTCTTTCAGTGTTTTAATGCCTAATAGGTTTTCTGGACATGACTTAGTAAGTAACAGATCAGTAGTGCGGGACAATGGACCTACTTCTAGAGTGACTGGCTTTGAAATCTCATTAACGATAGGTTTTCCTGAAAATCCAAGGGAAACATTTCTTGAGCCTGAGAGCGGAGCCCCTGGAACTTCGGCGTGACTAATTGTGGTCCTACTTGCCCCTGTATCAATCAAAAACTTTCTGTCTTTCCCTAATACTTGACTGTGAACATAGGGACCTTCTTGATCTACAGGTATCTCGATGAGAGGCAAGCCTACCTCCCTCTCTAGGCTGTTTCATGAATATGGCTGGTACTCTGGATACTCAGACTGTGCATACTGGTACATCTGCGATGTAACGTGCTGTGTTGCAGCAATAGGCTGCGGTGCTGTAACTGTCTGTTGTGCATTCTGTGGCTGAGGAATCTGTGAAACTTGTTCCTGTCTAGGCGGACGTGGTCTTTCTTTAGTCTTACCGGTAGCTATGTTATGTTTCAGAACTGCACACTCATTTATGAAATGACCTGGCTGTTTACAATAATTGCAGTTCCCTTTAACGGGAGCTGCAGAATGACTGGCTTGATTCGGACCCCTCTTCTGACTGTCTTGAGGAACAGATTGTGCAACTAGTACTTTCATTTTCGTGTCTTTCATACGTCTTCTTTCGTGTTCTTGCTCTTCCCTGATTCTATTCTGGTGATACTGGAGCATCTGGAGCATCTGGGACGGAGTATTAGCTTGCCAGGTGCTTTCGACTTTCAGAACTCGGTTTTTAATTGGTGGACTTGAATTCTCGACTAATTTAGTAACAAAAAGGTGAGGGTATGACTCACTACTTGTCTTGAGACCACTGTTGATACTGAAACATTTTTCAAATCTAGAATAAAAATCACTAATATCTTCATCTTGTTTCTGTTTACAGGCTGAGATTGCATCCCAGTCTTCTTTTCTCGTTGTTAATAATCTGGGTAAAACTTGAATTAATAATTCTGGTAATTCTTTACATTTCTCCCCAAGACCAGTACCTGGTACACGTATCTTATCTTCTGCTTCTAGGACTGCCCAATCTATCTTTTTCTCTCCCACCTCCCATTCTTTTTCCTTTAGCTTTTCATACACCCCTTTGGGTAGCAGAACTTTTAACATTTTAATGATATCTGGGTATGTGTATTCTCCCATACGGAGCATGTCTTTTAATTCTCGATGGAACCCTGCTGGATCTTTGTCATGACAGGGAATTAATTTCTTCATTTCAAGGAGTTCCATCTTTGTGATTGGAGTGTATACAAACACTCGTTGCATTTCGCCACCCGTTCCTTTAACTGGGTGGACTTCTCGTAACGGATTCTGTCTGTCTATGTAGAATGGTTTACTTTCTGGGGGTGAGACATGAACAAAATGCGGGTTCAAAAATGTTCTATATTTGTGACGCTGTTCTAAAATGACACTAATTAAATCGGTACCTAGACCTCTCCATTTATACTGGAGTAACTCGTTCAGGATATCATGTAACGGGCCTGGATCAGAATGTTGACCCTCATACAGAGTAATGAGGTGCTGAATCATATACATACCCACCAGTCGCTGCTCGGCTGGGGGCAATTTCAGAAACATTTGTGCCACTATTTCGTCTGGAAAAGTGGTAGAATCAGTAATCCATCGGACTGCTGATCGCACTAATTCCTGTTCATGCATAGTACTTAACTCACTATAACCGATTCGTGATTTCAGAATGTGATCGGTAGCTTGAAATACTTGTTCTAGGGAACCTTGTTCTGGTGCTGGATGATGGAAAATAGACTTGTGTTCTAGACGTAAAGGGCAATCTGGAAATCTAGGTTTTCCTACATACGCTATTCTGGCAGTATTCTCATTGTCTTCCTCTTCAGGATCAGAGGTACTTTCTTTCTCGCTTACTTGTGCTGCTTTACGCTGTTCGTGTATCTTTATTATCTCTCTACGGATTTTCTTGTACATACTTTCCATGGCACCAATGGTATTGTGCTTTCCTTCGGCTATATTATCACTCCACTTTGTTAGAGTTTTCATTTCTTCCGGATCTTTAGACGGGTAATCTTGTTCTCTTATTAGACAGTTAATTAAAAACTTTAATATCATGCGCTGAATCTCAGCTTTCCTTTGAGACATGGCATCACTAATACTTTGTGGGTCATCCCCTGTACGGATGAAACGATATATTCTGTCTAGATCTTCTTTCATATTCGGCAAGGTGACTAGATACTCGGTCACTCTCCTTACGCGTACGGAATATAAAACCATATTAAACTCGCCGGGAACTGGGTCATAGACACATTCGCCAAGGGTTTGCCTGATTTCTGCAACAGACTTATTACTCTTGGGAGTACGCTGTGATGCTTGAGCATGTAATTCGAGTGCTGATAAACGCTGGTATGGCGGCGGGGTTTGAGGAAGACCTCCCCCTGCGGCCCCTAAACTAGAATCATCAACTGATGCTTTTCGTCCTGGCAGGGTCGGTAATTGTAACGTGGGCTGGACTTGTATGGCGGGCTGACCCGGGGGGGCTGTTAAGGGCACCCCGGTGTCTGGAGGAGCAGGAATTACCTGATTTACAGGGACTGGCGGAGCGTGAACAGGATTTGCATATTCGGGGACTGTGTCGTCCAGATAGGACGAAATAAAAATATCAGCTGCGGTCGGTTTGTGACGTAGCTTGGTCGGAACTAATGGTGGCGGGAAATTACTGGATGCCTCTGGGGTCGCTTTTGGCAAGCCCTCAGCAAGAAGAGGATACATACCCTTATTAAGGGCATGCCTCTGTCTGTCTGATTGCTCAGTTCTAACTCGTTCACCTATCTCGATTAATTCTCTTTCTTGGGCTCGTTCTTGGGATTCTCTACTTAGTTCTGACTTTCTGATTTCTTTTTCGGTTCTTTTATGAGCTTCTTTGCGCCATAACTCGATGGCATCTTTCTGTGACTGTCTGGCTTTCTTTTTCCATAATGCTTCTTCTACTCGCATGATGCATTCGGCATCCCATGTACCCGATACGGGCCATCTATACTTTTCTTCTAACTGTCTGGTATACTCTACCCATAAATCTAGATACAATATGGCGCTTATGCCATGTTTCTGATACATAAAGTGACCTGGACTGTCCCTAGGCGGAACAGGAACTGCTTCTTCTAACAAACCCTTTCTAGTTTTTAACTGACGTAATCTCGAAAAGAGAGACATTGTAAACTTGAATCGGAACACAATACAATAGACGAGGAACAATAACAATTGGGAAAACAATTCAGGCATACCACGACATTGGAAATACATTGAACAACATCATAACATTACAGTTCGGACAGAAATATTACCTGGAATACTGAGAACAGAAACACAAGAATTTCTCGAGAACGGAACAGACTAGAGTTACTGGATGCACTGCTGAAACAGTACGGAACATACCGGTCCCATAAAGGGACGCATCAAGACCCGTATCCACCTAGGTGAACACTTCGTTTGTGGGCCTGGGTACCACCAACCCACGGACCAGAGTCAATTTAGATTGACCCTGTCTAGATACTACCCCAGTAATGGTACTCACCGGGCAGCAAGAACGGAAAGCTTCGGACTGGACTGGACTGCTACGACGACGGACGACGAACTTCGGACTTCGGTTACGGGTGGGCCTCCGGATACCTCGGACCTTGGACTCTTGGCTTGGGCTCTGGTCGGGACTCGCCGCGTTCCTCCACCGTCTCGTTTGGATGCTGGACCGCCTCCTCCGTCTCCTCCGTGGGCCTGAGGGATACTTGAAGCAGAAATATCTGCACGTGGCCGGTATGGTTCCGTCACGGCTGCAGAGGGTCAGGGGGTCGGCGTGGCTTCACCGACGCGTGGGGAAAGGGCAAGTCCCTGTTCGGGCGCCATTATGTGGTAAATAAATAAATAATACCCTATTTTTGACTAGACATATATCATAACAGATAGCTCAATAAATAAGAGTCAAGATTCGAGGTAGTAGGAGTTTTGCAGGTTTAATACAGCATAAGGACAGGAACAGGACAACCTGCATAGGAATAGGATGACAGGGCCCAGCAGCTGCTGGGGCTGGGTCTGGGATGAGCGCGCTAACTTTTGATAACAATACACGAGCATATATACATAGCGCAAACACATAGCATTACATTGCAGTAGGCGTAGCAGTGGGTGGAACAGAAGGCGTGACGCGTAGCAGTCGCGAAAGATAAGAGTAAAAGTAGGTGTAACTGGGCGTATACATAGACATGTGGTGCAGACGTAACAGAATATGTCATGAATGGGGCGGAAACATAGGAGGGGGCTACCTAAGGAGCCGGGACCTCTAACCTGGTAGTGCGCGCAAACTGGCAATGACGTGTTACTAGGAGAAGCTGGGGGCTATGAACTCTATGCTAGGAGCAGAGACTAAAGTCTGGAGGGTCGGAGCGACATGTACCTAAACCCTATCTAGTATCTGATGTTTAGAGAACATGTTGATATAAACTAGAAGTCAGGAGGGGAAAGGCTAACTGACTCTAAGACTGGACCATGCATTATTCTACATGTAGTGCGTGATGAAGAATATTAAATGACCATTAAATACAGTATTTCTCTTAACATGGAGCCCTGAAGGCTAGACAATGACGGAAACTATTGATGCAGTTCAGTAGCTTAGGAATGCAGAGAAGGAGGACTGAACTGATAACTGGAACTATAACATATTTTTGGCAGACTCAGAGGCAGAGCCAAGCTGCACCGGGCACTGCGAGGCAGGAAGTAAGTGAAAGGTCGAGGATACAGGTGGGGGCTGTATCGCTCCTCAGCGAGGCTTCAGGAGACAGGAGCTGAATCTGATGTCCAGGCCCTTTTGAGGCCTAGAAAAGGGGACTTTATAATGAAATAACGTGCACACTGAGAAACGTGGCAACATTATTTTACATAGGCCTGATATCCGTAGTATTCACGAGGACTGGAAACTAGCATACTAGAGGTGGACACAACTGTAATTGCGTCATTAATCGGACATGGGGAATAACATATGCATATTGGTCATGCACACATAACATATGATGGATGACACGTAGGGACACAGAACATGACAAAATTTACTTTTCCACAGTGAGTAGTTCCTCTCTGGGGCAAAACCATGCTTGCTTGAGTGAATTTTGCACTATTTTATTTGGATAACCCCCTAACCAACAGTTTTGCTTTCAGTATTTGTGCCTCCCTCGTGTAGTCTTCTTTACAGGAACAATTTCTACGAAGACGTAGAAGTTGGCCAAATGGTAGTCCATCTCTTAGAGCACGTGCGTGATTGCTGTTATATGCGAGAAGGGTGTGTCTTTCTGTGGGTTTTCTATGGAGACCAGTATAGAGTGCTCCATTCTCATGTTATATCACCAGGGCTAAAAAAGCAATTTCTGACTTAGGTATGGTAGAGGTGAATGTTAGATGTTTTTGAACATTATTCAGATATTTTACAAATTCATGGAGGTCATATTCAGAACCAGACCGGATTAGAAAAGTATCATCGATGTAACGCTTACAACATTTTATGTTGGGATTATACATGTTCTGTGCAGACAAGGCATATGTTTGTTCCATGAAATCCATATAGATATTCGCTAGATTTGGGGCAAAAACTGCTCCCATTGATGTTCCAGAGCTGTTGACAGTAGCTCCCATCCGAAAGAAAATAATTGTATTGCAACGCAGTACGTAGTAAGGAAATAATGAAACTCGTGGAGACCTGCAAGGGCCGTGTACGTGTTTCCAACAGATTTTCTATAAGCTGAATACTCTCTTCCTGGGGTATGTTGGTAAACAATGAAAACATGTCAAGGGTGGCTCGCCAATCTGCTTCAATGTTGAAGGGCCTGTTATCAACCAATGTAATCATAAACATGCTATCTCTAATAAAAGTCTCTTGTATAGGGGCAAAGTCTTTGATGAAAAAGTCATATATCTACCGGTGGGTTCTAAAGCTTCAGCTTGATAGGATGGGGAGCCCAGGGGGATTTGTAATGCTCTTATGAATTCTAGGCAGGGTACAAAGTACAGGTGTATGAGGACTTTCCGTATTTAAGGAGGGGAGGGCAGCAGTGCTGGGGGAGGGGAAGGTTACGTTGCTGAGGGTTGAGTAGCCATGGTGTTGAGGTAGAGGAGTCATGCCGCCTTGAGCCTGCAGAGGGCGCCATTGATGATAGAACTGAGGGCCACGGTGCAGTGTGAGTGAGTGGCCTGGGGTCACAAAGAGGAGGAAGGCGGCTACGGGTTTGAGGGACTGCTGGCACTCTAGGAAACAGAGGGGAGGTGGGATCTCCTCAACTCTTGTCTCTTCTCTCTTTCCACCAGCACCCCCACTCCCCCCAATATTAGCTCTCATTCACTCTCTCTCTCTCTCTCTCGCCCCCAGTTCACTCCTTCAATCCGCCCGTTCCTGCAGACCATCGCCATCGGGCTGGTGTCGTTTGGTGAAAACTACAAGAAGCACGAGTCTGGCATCAGTGAGTATATGAGTGTGACGCGGGCTTAGTACGTGTACGTGCAGGGCTAGCAACTAGTGTGGCACCAGTAATTATACACGTGCAAGGGTCTAGTACATGTGTGGCATCAGTGATTATACACTCGTGCAAGGGTCTAGTACATGTGTGGCATCAGCGATTATACACGTGCAAGGGACGGAGAACTAGGTGGGAATCAGTAACTATACACTTGTGCAACGGTCTGGGGCATGTGTGGCATCAGATATACACTAGTGCAAGGGGCTGGGATTCAGTAATTATACACTCGTGCAATTGTATGGGGCACGTTTGATATCAGTATCTATACACATGTGCAAGGGGCTGAGAACAAGTGTGACATAACATAACACGTGTATTTGTAAAGCGCACGTTCACCCATAGGTCTCTTGGCGCTGAATAACAGATGTTTATTGTTACCCAACTCAATGGTACTCATTCTATCGACCTCAGATGGATGAAAGGCTGAGTGAACCCGCCGGGATTTGAACCTGTGACTATGAGGTCGAACACAGACCCCTGCAGTGGATGCATTAGTCCACTAAGCCACCAGACCCGGCCATTGTTATCCATACACTAGTGCAAGGAGCTGAAAACAAGGTGGGAATCAGTAATTATACCCATGTGCAAGGGTCTAGTACATGCGTGACATCAGTGATTATACACGTTTTGCCTGTTAGACCTATAATAGGACCTGAATTGGTCGCTTCCCTAGTCCTGAGGCAAAACTAAACACCAGCACATTTGCCCTTGTACATGCCCCCCTCTTTCTACTCAAGAGGACGCCAGCAGTGGAGAGTCAAACAATAGACCCAGTAAGAAAAGACTCCTGTATTTGGGAGAACACTGGTCCTCAGGGTAAACTTGCATGTCTTGGTCTCACACAGTCATACCACCATCATGTAGGATTTTTGGACATTTACCGATAAGTCTGCGTCCTCCATAAAGTTATCGAAAGAGTTCCACAAGGACTGTAGACCCCTTGCAGTTTGGCCATGATAACAGCATCAGCCACATAGAGGAGCACCTTGACTCGATCAAACAGAGGAGAGATCCATAAATCCTAAAGGTATAGAGCTTTGGCGAGCAGTGGTATCTTTACTCAAGACCGTATAAAGGTTTAAACACTGGTCCACTGTTGACCTGCCACAACGTAAGCCATACTGTGCTTCTGAGAGAATATCCTTTTCCTCAGCCCACGTCCCCAGTCTATCCAGGAGCATTGGCTCAACGACCTTCAAGACAGAGTTGAGAACAGAGATGGGCCTATATACCCAGGGTTGTCCCTGTCCCCCTCTTTGAAGACTGAGACAATGATAGAAGATGCCCATGACTGCCCAGGTCTTTCCCTAACTGCTTCCTTGACAAGTGAGGTCAAAACTAACACCCATACCTCGGCGTCACAGATATACATTTCTAGAGGGGATGCCGTCGGTACCTGGGCCTTCCTCCTGGTTAAGCCAGCTATGCCCTTAGCGCCCTCAAGAGAAAATACCAAATTGGAGGTTCTGCCACCATCCCCTCCTCCCCTCCTTCAATGTGGTGTGTAATCTTGAAAGACTTCTCAAAAAAGGAGACCCATCAAACCTCAGTGATGTGAGACCCCAAAGACACTGCAGATTCAGAAGCCTAAAACGGGCTATTAACTAGTCTCCCGAATTTGGAACTACTCTTTTAGGATGCTAGCTTCAAGCAGGTCTTCCCGGGCCACGTCCCTTAGATCATTCTTTCTCCTCACAAGCTCCATTTTATACTGAGTACACCAACTGACTTGGCCCCAGCCCTACCGGCCTGACCCGACCTCCACCTGCTATAACGAAACCCCGGTGTGTCCTGCAGCCAGCAGCCCCCAAGAACTCACAGGACCTGCCATGCCTTCCCAAACCAGACTTTGTCACCCACAGACTCTGGCCAAATATGCGAGTCTGCAGCACTCTGCATCTGATGCCCACGGCCAGTTCGAGTGGCCCAACACCAGGAGGATGTCTACCCAGCGATCCTGACCTGGGATCTGGTGATCCCTGACCTGCCTCAAGTCTCCATCTGACTCCTGCAGCCCCTTTCTAGAGGATCTCCTTGACCGCGACCCAAGCTGTAAGAGACGCCAAAAGACACCCCTGCACCCGACGTCCCCTGGCCTTGGGTGGCCCAACTGACGGTGTCCCGGCGTCATAAGACATCACAACTTACCTCTTCAACCGTGGTTCACCTCCAGAAGATCTTCGTCCCCGAGCCGGCAGTGTTTCTTGCAACCCGGGAATCCCCATTGAAATCAACAGGACACCCAATGCCAAAACAACACCCTGCTCAAGTCCGCCTCTGTGCCGCTGTGGGTACATCTTTTTTGCTAAACTGGATCCCCCTTTGCCCTAAGCCTAACTCCATGAGCTTTGCCCCGACAACCATGTGGCCTTGTCGTGAGCAGCCACCAACTAGAGGCCCCCTGTCCACCATTGGATAACACTGGGCCTCAGCACTCTGCACCCGGCCGCCCTAGAGCCGCTGAGGGTGCTTTGAGAGTGCATCCTGGATCCTGGGGGAACCCTCGTTCTAACCCCCAGAAATCAACTCTCAAAACCAAGTACTTCCCCCCCTAAACCCATAACACAATTGTGGAGTCGGTTTGTATGAAACCTGAAGAAACTGCCCTTGTATAAAAACTGAATTACTTACCTTTTGTCTAGCAAATGTCCCAGTGTGATATCTAGGCATATCACACTCAGTAGCAAAAGTAACTTAAAAAGTAATCTGAAAAGTAACGTACACAGTAATCTGCAAAGTAACTAAAAAGTAATTTTGACTGTTGACTTACCTGTAAACCAACCAACTGCATTCAAATTGTATTTCAGTACATACATTGTGCAAAGTATTATTATAATTACCTGTACCAGGCCTGGCTTGGTTTTAGAAAATAAAATATACCTAAACAATATTTATATACATGAAAATTGGTCTGAGTTCAGGTTTTCAGTGTGTGACCTCATGTCTTGCCTGAGTGTGTACAATATATGCTTAACACTACCCTGTGAAAAAGCCTTACTGCTCACCTTCACTACCAAAAAAAATCTATTTTTACCTGGGCCTACCTTTGGGGATCCACTGGACTCTGTGCACACTATACCTTCCTTTGGTATAGTATATACAGAGCCAGCTTCCTACAAGAACGCTATCCTGATCAGGTCAATAGTTTTTTAAGGTGAAGAATTTGAAGTTAGATAGAGTCAGCATCAGAAAGAGGGTTACCGAAGGTAAGTAACTTGTTGCTCTCTCCCAGGGCACACTCTCCAGCTGTAGCTGCGATTGTTCTACTGTCGCAGCAGGAGTGAAGCTTCAGGGTGAGAGTTAGGCATGGTAGTTGAGTCTCAGGGCCCTTAGTCAGGTCTACTGTCTTTTTCGGGTTTTGTGAGCCAAGAAATAAAGACACACCAGTAATTAGTGACTTTTGATGTAAACGGAAGAGCGAAAGAGAGAGAAAGAGACCCATCTGGTGGCTGAATTTCAGACTGTGAAACCAGATACCGAGGGTACTGGCTTCCCTGCTTGTCCTAACTGTATGATCTTAGGCAAATATTTAATTTCACAGAGCCTTCTTTTTCTTTATTATCACATACAGGGGTACTTTAATACACCTGAGCTCTGGATGCGCAGCACCTTTCATATTGGATTTAATAAACTGTTAAATGGCTCTATTTATAATAAGAAGGTAGGCCTTGTTAAGAATTTACATGAATACTGACTTACCTCTTAGTTCACTAACACATTGTTGTTAGGGCTCGAGCCACAAATGTTTCTCAAAACTGTTACTTTTAATAAATGTCTGTCTATGCAGTGATGTCATCTGATGTACTAAGATGAAACATTTCCATATGTTAAATAAATACACTTTATCAAATTTTGAAGAGATTGTATCCTGCAACTCTGGGCAATAGCTTGCTTAATCTCCACTACGGCCCCATCAGCGCCGGGGATGCCTGGTTTCACCTTGGGGGTGCCCATGAGGGACCATCTCACAGGGAAAGCCAGGACGGGTTCCCCAGCGGTATACAGCGCCAGGACACTGCGAGAGGGAGTAACAGTGCACTTTACAAGTATATATTTACATTTACATTTATCATATTTGTACATTATGATTGTTGCACGTTATTCATGCCGTATGCTTTCATGGCCCGGCTCGTGCACAGACTCGTAGAGCCGAGCCAGACCCATGGCACAGCTCTGGCTGGTCTCTTCCTCGGCTTACCCTATCGGTTGCCTACACTCCCTCCTCTATTTGCGACTCTGGCTTAGTAGATGGGGCCATCGGTCCCTTGATGAAATGATTTATAAAAGGCGGGACCAGAAACAAGGAGCCCTGCACACAGGCCCAATCTAACAACTCTACATATTAAGGCTTCTAGTAGAGAGGAAGAAGAGTGCGTGCAGTGAAAATACATTTAAAATAAGGTGTCTTGGGGCAGGGACTCCAGGCTGTCGTGATGTACGTGACGGGACTCGAGAGTTCCAAGGGAGAACTACCCGGCCGAGGTGAGACAGACGGGGGCGAAACTTCAGAGTGGGTGTTTGCTGTTAAACCCCTTCCGTGCGGCCGCGATTCCCCCCGTGTGCGGCCGCTGAATGAACAGGGCAGGGCCGTGACGAACCCCAGCCGTCATCAGCACACGAGCACCGTGGAGCGTGACGGCTGAGGTTCGTCACCAGCATGGAAGGGGTTAACACCTCTCATGCATTCTTGTTTTGGTAGCTGCTTCTAGGGGGGACTGAGCCAGCTCTGCTATGACTGTTGTTTGTTTTTTCTCATTGTTCTCATTTTACTGAGGTTTTTTTTTTCATAATGGGATTTATATTATATAGTGGCCAGTTTACCAAAAAAGTAGTTAATATGCATCTATAGAAGTACTACTTAAATGGGTGCAAATAAGCTGTTTTTTTTTAATTCACAAAGATTAACAGCAGCAGGCTTGGCAAGCTGCGCAGCTCTCATGTTTCCGGGCACGGTACTGTCAATCAAAGACCCTAAGGGTGATGGGACGAATACTTGTAAATAGTCTAACCAGAGGCAGTCACTCAGGGGAGCATTCCAGCCCATCATTTGTCCCCCACTTTGCCACTCTAGACAGAGGTCAATCTAATGCAAGTCAGTACTGACCCTGTTCCTCGAGGAATGGCCTGTCCCTCTCTCCCAGGACACACTATTCTCCTGCCAGCAGCTGTGATTGTCTCACTCTCCCCCAGGACATACTATTGTCCTGCCTGCAGGTGTGTTTGTCTCACTCTCTCCCAGGACACCTTGTTGTCCTAACCGCAGGTGTGATTGTCTCACTCTCTCCAGGACACCTTGTTGTCCTACCCGCAGGTGTGATTGTCTCACTCTCTCCCAGGACACCTTGTCGTCCTACCCACAGGTGTGATTGTCTCACTCTCTCCAGGACACCTTGTTGTCCTACCCGCAGATGTGATTGTCTCACTCTCTCCAAGACATATTATTGTCCTGCCTGCAGGTGTGTTTGTCTCACTCTCTCCCAGGACACCTTGTTGTCCTAACCGCAGGTGTGATTGTCTCACTCTCTCCAGGACACCTTGTTGTCCTACCCGCAGGTGTGATTGTCTCACTCTCTCCCAGGACACCTTGTCGTCCTACCCACAGGTGTGATTGTCTCACTCTCTCCAGGACACCTTGTTGTCCTACCCGCAGATGTGATTGTCTCACTCTCTCCCAGGACACCTTGTCGTCCTACCCACAGGTGCGATTGTCTCACTCTCTCCCAGGACACCTTGTCGTCCTTCCCGCAGATGTGATTGTCTCACTCTCTCCCAGGACACCTTGTTTTCCTAACCCCAGGTGTGATTGTCTCACTCTCTCCCAGGACACCTTGTTGTCCTACCCGCAGGTGTGATTGTCTCACTCTCTCCCAGGACACCTTGTTGTCCTACCCACAGGTGTGATTGTCTCACTCTCTCCAGGACACCTTGTTGTCCTACCCGCAGATGTGATTGTCTCACTCTCTCCAAGACATATTATTGTCCTGCCTGCAGGTGTGTTTGTCTCACTCTCTCCCAGGACACCTTGTTGTCCTAACCGCAGGTGTGATTGTCTCACTCTCTCCAGGACACCTTGTTGTCCTACCCGCAGGTGTGATTGTCTCACTCTCTCCCAGGACACCTTGTCGTCCTACCCACAGGTGTGATTGTCTCACTCTCTCCAGGACACCTTGTTGTCCTACCCGCAGATGTGATTGTCTCACTCTCTCCCAGGACACCTTGTCGTCCTACCCACAGGTGCGATTGTCTCACTCTCTCCCAGGACACCTTGTCGTCCTTCCCGCAGATGTGATTGTCTCACTCTCTCCCAGGACACCTTGTTGTCCTAACCGCAGGTGTGATTGTCTCACTCTCTCCCAGGACACCTTGTTGTCCTAACCGCAGGTGTGATTGTCTCACTCTCTCCCAGG
Organism: Lissotriton helveticus; assembly: GCF_964261635.1. Lineage (NCBI taxonomy): Eukaryota > Metazoa > Chordata > Amphibia > Caudata > Salamandridae > Lissotriton > Lissotriton helveticus. Next base: position 32,460,340 of record NC_136068.1, read on the forward strand.
ACACCTTGTCGTCCTACCCACAGGTGTGACTGTCTCACTCTCTCCCAGGACACCTTGTCGTCCTACCCACAGGTGTGATTGTCTCGCTCTCTCCCAGGACACCTTGTCGTCCTACCCACAGGTGTGATTGTCTCACTCTCTCCCAGGACACCTTGTCGTCCTTCCCGCAGATGTGATTGTCTCACTCTCTCCCAGGACACCTTGTCGTCCTACCCACAGGTGTGATTGTCTCACTCTCTCCCAGGACACCTTGTTGTCCTAACCGCAGGTGTGATTGTCTCACTCTCTCCAGGACACCTTGTCGTCCTACCCACAGGTGTGATTGTCTCACTCTCTCCAGGACCCCTTGTCGTCCTACCCACAGGTGTGATTGTCTCACTCTCTCTCAGGACACCTTGTCGTACTACCCACAGGTGTGATTGTCTCACTCTCTCCAGGACACCTTGTCGTCCTACCCACAGGTGTGAATGTCTCACTCTCTCCAGGACCCCTTGTCGTCCTACCCACAGGTGTGATTGTCTCACTCTCTCCAAGACATATTATTGTCCTGCCTGCAGGTGTGTTTGTCTCACTCTCTCCAAGGACACCTTGTTGTCCTAACCGCAGGTGTGATTGTCTCACTCTCTCCAGGATCCCTTGTCGTCCTACCCACAGGTGTGATTGTCTCACTCTCTCCAGGACCCCTTGTCGTCCTACCCACAGGTGTGACTGTCTCACTCTCTCCCAGGACACCTTGTCGTCCCACCCGCAGGTGTGATTGTCTTGCTCTCTCCCAGGACACCTTGTTGTCCTAACCGCAGGTGTGATTGTCTCACTCTCTCCAAGACATATTATTGTCCTGCCTGCAGGTGTGTTTGTCTCACTCTCTCCAGGACCCCTTGTCGTCCTACCCACAGGTGTGATTGTCTCACTCTCTCCCAGGACACCTTGTCGTCCTACCCACAGGTGTGACTGTCTCACTCTCTCCCAGGACACCTTGTCGTACTACCTGCAGGTGTGATTGTCTCACTCTCTCCCAGGACACCTTGTCGTCCTACCTGCAGGTGTGATTGTCTCACTCTCTCCCAGGACACCTTGTCGTCCTTCCCGCAGATGTGATTGTCTCACTCTCTCCCAGGACACCTTGTTGTCCTAACCGCAGGTGTGATTGTCTCACTCTCTCCCAGGACACCTTGTTGTCCTAACCGCAGGTGTTATTGTCTCACTCTCTCCAGGACCCCTTGTCGTCCTACCCACAGGTGTGATTGTCTCACTCTCTCCCAGGACACCTTGTTGTCCTAACCGCAGGTGTGATTGTCTCACTCTCTCCAGGACACCTTGTCGTCCTACCCACAGGTGTGATTGTCTCACTCTCTCCAGGACCCCTTGTCGTCCTACCCACAGGTGTGATTGTCTCACTCTCTCTCAGGACACCTTGTCGTACTACCCACAGGTGTGATTGTCTCACTCTCTCCAGGACACCTTGTCGTCCTACCCACAGGTGTGAATGTCTCACTCTCTCCAGGACCCCTTGTCGTCCTACCCACAGGTGTGATTGTCTCACTCTCTCCAAGACATATTATTGTCCTGCCTGCAGGTGTGTTTGTCTCACTCTCTCCCAGGACACCTTGTCGTCCTACCCACAGGTGTGACTGTCTCACTCTCTCCCAGGACACCTTGTTGTCCTAACCGCAGGTCACCTTGTTGTCCTAACCGCAGGTGTGATTGTCTCACTCTCTCCCAGGACACCTTGTCGTCCTACCCACAGGTGTGAATGTCTCACTCTCTCCAGGACCCCTTGTCGTCCTACCCACAGGTGTGATTGTCTCACTCTCTCCAAGACATATTATTGTCCTGCCTGCAGGTGTGTTTGTCTCACTCTCTCCCAGGACACCTTGTCGTCCTACCCACAGGTGTGACTGTCTCACTCTCTCCCAGGACACCTTGTCGTCCTACCCGCAGGTGTGATTGTCTCGCTCTCTCCCAGGACACCTTGTTGTCCTAACCGCAGGTGTGATTGTCTCACTCTCTCCAAGACATATTATTGTCCTGCCTGCAGGTGTGTTTGTCTCACTCTCTCCAGGACCCCTTGTCGTCCTACCCACAGGTGTGATTGTCTCACTCTCTCCCAGGACACCTTGTCGTCCTACCCACAGGTGTGACTGTCTCACTCTCTCCCAGGACACCTTGTCGTCCTACCCACAGGTGTGATTGTCTCACTCTCTCCCAGGACACCTTGTCGTCCTACCCACAGGTGTGACTGTCTCACTCTCTCCCAGGACACCTTGTCGTCCTACCCGCAGGTGTGATTGTCTCGCTCTCTCCCAGGACACCTTGTTGTCCTAACCGCAGGTGTGATTGTCTCACTCTCTCCCAGGACACCGTGTCCTACCCGCAGGTGTGATTGTCTCACTCTCTCCCAGGACACCTTGTCGTACTACCTGCAGGTGTGATTGTCTCACTCTCTCCCAGGGCACCTTGTCGTCCTACCCACAGGTGTGATTGTCTCACTCTCTCCCAGGGCACCTTGTCGTCCTACCCACAGGTGTGATTCTCACTCTCTCCCAGGGCACCTTGTCGTCCTAACCGCAGGTGTGATTGTCTCACTCTCTCTCAGGACAAACTATTGTCCTGCCTGCAGATGTGATTGTCTCACTCTCTCCCAGGACACCTTGTCGTCCTACCCGCAGGTGTGATTGTCTCACTCTCTCCCAGGACACCTTGTCGTCCTTCCCGCAGATGTGATTGTCTCACTCTCTCCCAGGACACCTTGTCGTCCTACCCGCAGGTGTGATTGTCTCACTCTCTCCCAGGACACCTTGTCGTCCTACCCGCAGGTGTGATTGTCTCACTCTCTCCAAGACATATTATTGTCCTGCCTGCAGCTGTGATTGTCTCACTCTCTCCAAGACATATTATTGTCCTGCCTGCAGGTGTGTTTGTCTCACTCTCTCCCAGGACACCTTGTTGTCCTAACCGCAGGTGTGATTGTCTCACTCTCTCCCAGGACACCTTGTCGTCCTACCCGCAGGTGTGATTGTCTCACTCTCTCCAGGACACCTTATCGTCCTGCCTGCAGATGTGATTGTCTTGCTCTCTCCCAGGGCACCTTGTTCTTTTCCCTGCTGCTGTGATTGTGTCACTCTTTCCCTGGACAGACAGACTCCTGCTGGCAGGTGTGAATGTTTCATTCTCTCTAAGGATTCACTAGTCTTCGGTGTGATTATTGAACTATCCCAAACTGCTCTGTTCTCCTGACCACAGGTGTGGTGTGTCTCACAGTGCCCCAGGTAACATTGTTCTCCTACTCTCTAGTGCGATTAACTCACTCTCTCCTGTTTCTTGCTTCTCCTCCATGCGGCCAATGCCAGCGGAGGCAGGCAGCCTGGTACAGTATGGTAAGTGAGGTTCCCATCCATGTGTCTTCTCATCTGTGGCCATCGTCTGGGACAGCAGAAGGGAAGAGCGAGAAGCGTCTCCATCTTCCTCTCTTTGTTTATGCATCACCCCCTCTACCGGCCTCTCATCCTGGGGTTACAGTTTGTGCTATGTTCAGCTCTCAGTCCTGCCCCTCATGCTTTCATCTGTGCCTAACTAGCCTTTCTCTCTCCTCTGTCTCTTCAGCATCTGTATCTTCTACTGCATCTCATCCACCTCCCATCTCTTCACCCTGTCTATTCCACTGATTGCCCCTCTCTCCTCTGTCACTTCAGCACTGAGTTAAAGTTTTTTTAGAGAGACCCCTTGTATACCAGGGGATTGGAGTACTTGAAACAGTAGAAAAGAGAACTTCCCTTGGCAAAAACACTAGTGTCCTCATAAACGTGTGTTATTATAGAGACATGTCTGCATTTCAATCTATTCAAACACAAGTTAAAAAAGCAAGTTTTTCCATTTATTCTTTAAAAAAAGGTTGTTGTCACTTGATTATACAATTGTTAAACCATATAAAAACAATTTATCACAGTCACAGGACACTACAACAAAATATAATTATCACAATACAGCATTTAAAACAATTCATTAACTCAATGTTATACATTCCAATGATTAAAAAAGGAGAGCAATAATAAACATTTTGCACTACAATGTTAACAGGAAAAACAGAAATCACATTAAGGGAGAGACAGAAAAAGACATCAATTTTAGTCATAGAGATTACACATCTGAGAACCTCATATTTGTCAAATCTACACCTAGGCCTAATATATTCTAGACTTCCAGGTTAGATTGGTTCTCTTGATTGTGTGTTTGCTGCGTCGACGCGTTTCGATGGCTCCTTTATTGATGTACTGCCATCTTTTTCAAGAAAAAGATGGCAGTACATCAATGTATAACATTGAGTTAAGAATAGATTGAAACGCAGACATGTCTCTATAATAACACACGTGTATGAGGACACTAGTGTTTTTGCCAAGGGAAGTTCTCTTTTCTACTACTTCAGCACTGACCCATCATCTCCTGTCTTCCACTGTTTCTCATCCACCTCCCATCTCCTCTTCACCCTGTCTATCCCACTGTTTGCCCCTCTCTCCTCTGTCACTTCAAGACTGACCCATCACCTCCTCTATCTTCTACTGTATCTCACCCACCTCCCACCTCATCCTCACCCTGTCTATCCCACTGAATGCCCCTCTCCTCTGTCTCTAACTCACTGTCCTTCTCTTTTCATCCTGTATCTCCCAAATCGACCCTCTTCTCTATCTTACTCATTCACTGCTGTTTTTTATGCACCCTGGAGGACCCACTGACTGCCATTTCATCTTATATTTCTTCCCTATCTCTCACCAATTGCCCATTTCCTCTCTACCTTGTAGGTCACACTGCGGACCTTCCCCCTTCCCTCTTATCCACTTTTCCCTGTTTGCTCTGATGGTCACACAGACCAACCCTCTCTTCTTTTTCTCGCTCTCTTCTGTCTCTCATCCACTGCTATACTTTCATCACCCTGGGGGTCACACTGACTGGTTCTTGCTTCTCTTTCTCAGCCGCGTGCTCTGCCTCGTCCCGCTTTACCTTGTGCCTCAGTAACCTCCTCTCTCTACACTTGGTCGATCCATTTCTCACCGGCTGCCCTTCTTGCTTTTTCATCCAGCCTCTCACCTGCCTCTCTTCTTTCTCCCTCAGGTGTTGCTGCGAGCTCCTTTTTCATAAGTGGGAAATACGCCATCGACCCCGAGCTACGGGGGGCGGAGTTTGAACGCATCACTCAGAACCTGGACGTCAACTTCTGGAAGAGCTTCTGGAACATCACAGAGATGGAGGTCTTATCGGTGAGGCTCAGTGCCATAGAGGCTGACTGGTGGGGAGGCTGAGGACTGAGCGCCGGGGAGGCTGAGGGCTGAGCGCCGGGGAGGACGGGACTGAGCGTTGGGGAGGCTGAGGGCTGAGCGCCGGGGAGGCTGAGGGCTGAGCGCCGGGGAGGCTAAGGGGTGAGCGCCAGGGAGGACGAGGGGTGAGCGCCGGGGAGGCCGAGGGCTGAGCGCCGGGGAGGCTGAGGGCTGAGCGTTGGGGAGGCTGAGGGCTGAGCGCCAGGGAGGCCGAGGGCTGAGCGCCAGGGAGGCCGAGGGGTGAGCGCCGGGGAGGACGAGGGGTGAGCGCCGGGGAGGCTGAGGGCTGAGCGCCAGGGAGGCCGAGGGCTGAGCGCCAGGGAGGCCGAGGGCTGAGCGCCAGGGAGGACGAGGGGTGAGCGCCGGGGAGGCCGAGGGCTGAGCGCCGGGGAGGCTGAGGGCTGAGCGTTGGGGAGGCTGAGGGCTGAGCGCCGGGGAGGCCGAGGGCTGAGCGCCGGGGAGGCCGAGGGCTGAGCGCCGGGGAGGCTGAGGGCTGAGCGCCGGGGAGGCCGAGGGCTGAGCGCCAGGGAGGCTGAGCGCCGGGGAGGCTGAGGGCTGAGCGCCGGGGAGGCTGAGGGCTGAGCACAATGGAGGCTGAGGGCTGAGCACGAGGGAGGCTGAGGGCTGAGCGCCGGGGAGGCTGAGGGCTGAGCACCAGGGAAGCTGAGGGCTGAGCACCAGGGAAGCTGAGGGCTGAGCGCCAGGGAGGCTGAGGGCTGAGCGCCGGGGAGGCTGAGGGCTGAGTGAAGGGGAGGCTGAGGGCTGAGCGCCAGGGAGACTGAGGGCTGAGCGCCGGGGAGGCTGAGGGCTGAGCGCCAGGGAGGCTGAGGGCTGAGCGCCAGGGAGGCTGAAGGCTGAGCGCCAGAGGGGCCGAGGGCTGAGCGCCGGGGAGGCCGAGGGCTGAGTGCCGGGGATGCCGAGGGCTGAGCGCCAGAGGGGCCGAGGGCTGAGCACCAGGGAGGCCGAGGGCTGAGCGCCAGGGAGGCTGAGGGCTGAGCGCCAGGGAGGCTGAGGGCTGAGCGCCAGGGAGGCTGAGGGCTGAGCGCCGGGGAGGCTGAGGGCTGAGCGCCAGGGAGACTGAGGGCTGAGCGCCGGGAAGGCTGAGGGCTGAGCGCCAGGGAGGCTGAGGGCTGAGCACCAGGGAGGCTGAGGGCTGAGCACCAGGGAGGCTGAGGGCTGAGCGCCGGGGAGGCTGAGGGCTGAGCGCTGGAGAGACTGAGGGCTGAGCACCAGGGAGGCCGAGTGTCGGAGAGACTGAAGGGCTGAGCGCCGGGGAGGCTGAGGGCTGAGCGCCGGGGAGGCCGAGTGTCGGAGAGACTGAAGGGCTGAGCGCCGGGGAGGCTGAGGGCTGAGCACCAGGGAGGCTGAGGGCTGAGCACCAGGGAGGCTGAGGGCTGAGCACCAGGGAGGCTGAGGGCTGAGCGCCGGGGAGGCTGAGGGCTGAGCGCTGGAGAGACTGAGGGCTGAGCGCCGGGGAGGCCGAGTGTCGGAGAGACTGAAGGGCTGAGCGCCGGGGAGGCTGAGGGCTGAGCGCCGGGGAGGCCGAGTGTCGGAGAGACTGAAGGGCTGAGCGCCGGGGAGGCTGAGGGCTGAGCGCCGGGGAGGCCGAGGGCTGAGCGCCGGGGAGGCCGAGGGCTGAGCGCCGGGGAGGCCGAGGGCTGAGCTCCGGGGAGGCTGAAGGCTGAGCGCTGGTGAGGCTAAGGGTCGAGTGCCGCGGAGGCTGAGGGCTGAGCACCAGGGAGGCTGAGGGCTGAGCGCCGGGGAGGCCGAGGGCTGAGCGCCGGGGAGGCCGAGGGCTGAGCGCCGGGGAGGCCGAGGGCTGAGCGCCGGGGAGGCCGAGGGCTGAGCTCCGGGGAGGCTGAAGGCTGAGCGCTGGTGAGGCTAAGGGTCGAGTGCCGCGGAGGCTGAGGGCTGAGCACCAGGGAGGCTGAGGGCTGAGCGCCGGGGAGGCCGAGGGCTGAGCGCCGGGGAGGCCGAGGGCTGAGCGCCGGGGAGGCCGAGGGCTGAGCGCCGGGGAGGCTGAGGGCTGAGCGCCGGGGAGGCTGAGGGCTGAGCGCCGGGGAGGCTGAGGGCTGAGCGCCGGGGAGGCTGAGCGCCGGGGAGGCTGAGGGCTGAGCGCCGGGGAGGCTGAGGGCTGAGCGCCGGGGAGGCTGAGGGCTGAGCGCCGGGGAGGCTGAGGGCTGAGCGCCGGGGAGGCTGAGCGCCGGGGAGGCTGAGGGCTGAGCGCCGGGGAGGCTGAGGGCTGAGCACAATGGAGGCTGAGGGCTGAGCACGAGGGAGGCTGAGGGCTGAGCGCCGGGGAGGCTGAGGGCTGAGCACCAGGGAAGCTGAGGGCTGAGCGCCGGGGAGGCTGAGGGCTGAGCGCCGGGGAGGCTGAGGGCTGAGTGAAGGGGAGGCTGAGGGCTGAGCGCCAGGGAGACTGAGGGCTGAGCGCCGGGGAGGCTGAGGGCTGAGCGCCAGGGAGGCTGAGGGCTGAGCGCCAGGGAGACTGAGGGCTGAGCGCCGGGGAGGCTGAAGGCTGAGCGCCAGAGGGGCCGAGGGCTGAGCGCCGGGGAGGCCGAGGGCTGAGTGCCGGGGATGCCGAGGGCTGAGCGCCAGAGGGGCCGAGGGCTGAGCACCAGGGAGGCCGAGGGCTGAGCGCCAGGGAGGCTGAGGGCTGAGCGCCAGGGAGGCTGAGGGCTGAGCGCCAGGGAGGCTGAGGGCTGAGCGCCGGGGAGGCTGAGGGCTGAGCGCCAGGGAGACTGAGGGCTGAGCGCCGGGGAGGCTGAGGGCTGAGCGCCAGGGAGGCTGAGGGCTGAGCACCAGGGAGGCTGAGGGCTGAGCACCAGGGAGGCTGAGGGCTGAGCGCCGGGGAGGCTGAGGGCTGAGCGCTGGAGAGACTGAGGGCTGAGCACCAGGGAGGCCGAGTGTCGGAGAGACTGAAGGGCTGAGCGCCGGGGAGGCTGAGGGCTGAGCGCCGGGGAGGCCGAGTGTCGGAGAGACTGAAGGGCTGAGCGCCGGGGAGGCTGAGGGCTGAGCACCAGGGAGGCTGAGGGCTGAGCACCAGGGAGGCTGAGGGCTGAGCACCAGGGAGGCTGAGGGCTGAGCGCCGGGGAGGCTGAGGGCTGAGCGCTGGAGAGACTGAGGGCTGAGCGCCGGGGAGGCCGAGTGTCGGAGAGACTGAAGGGCTGAGCGCCGGGGAGGCTGAGGGCTGAGCGCCGGGGAGGCCGAGTGTCGGAGAGACTGAAGGGCTGAGCGCCGGGGAGGCTGAGGGCTGAGCGCCGGGGAGGCCGAGGGCTGAGCGCCGGGGAGGCCGAGGGCTGAGCTCCGGGGAGGCTGAAGGCTGAGCGCTGGTGAGGCTAAGGGTCGAGTGCCGCGGAGGCTGAGGGCTGAGCACCAGGGAGGCTGAGGGCTGAGCGCCGGGGAGGCCGAGGGCTGAGCGCCGGGGAGGCCGAGGGCTGAGCGCCGGGGAGGCCGAGGGCTGAGCGCCGGGGAGGCCGAGGGCTGAGCTCCGGGGAGGCTGAAGGCTGAGCGCTGGTGAGGCTAAGGGTCGAGTGCCGCGGAGGCTGAGGGCTGAGCACCAGGGAGGCTGAGGGCTGAGCGCCGGGGAGGCCGAGGGCTGAGCGCCGGGGAGGCCGAGGGCTGAGCTCCGGGGAGGCTGAGGGCTGAGCGCTGGTGAGGCTAAGGGTCGAGTGCCGCGGAGGCTGAGGGCTGAGTGCCGGGGAGGCTGAGGGCTGAGCACCAGGGAGACTGAGGGCTGAGCGCCAGGGAGGCTGAGGGCTGAGCGCCAGGGAGGCTGAGGGCTGAGCACCAGGGAGGCTGAGGGCTGAGCGCCGGGGAGGCTGAGGGCTGAGCGCCAGGGAGGCTGAGGGCTGAGCACCAGGGAGGCTGAGGGCTGAGCACCAGGGAGACTGAGGGCTGAGCGCCAGGGAGGCTGAGGGCTGAGCGCCAGGGAGGCTGAGGGCTGAGCACCAGGGAGGCTGAGGGCTGAGCGCCGGGGAGGCTGAGGGCTGAGCGCCGGGGAGGCTGAGGGCTGAGCGCCGGGGAGGCTGAGGGCTGAGCGCCGGGGAGGCTGAGGGCTGAGCACCAGGGAGGCTGAGGGCTGAGTGCCGCGGAGGCTGAGGGCTGAGCGCCGCGGAGGCTGAGGGCTGAGCGCCGCGGAGGCTGAGGGCTGAGCGCCGGGGAGGCTGAGGGCTGAGCGCCGGGGAGGCTGAGGGCTGAGCGCCGGGGAGGCTGAGCGCCGGGGAGGCTGAGGGCTGAGCGCCGGGGAGGACGAGGGCTGAGCGCCGGGGAGGACGAGGGCTGAGGGCTGAGCGCCAGGGAGGCTGAGGGCTGAGCGCCAGGGAGGCTGAGGACTGAGCGCCGGGGAGGCTGAGGGCTGAGCGCCGGGGAGGACGGGACTGAGCGTTGGGGAGGCTGAGGGCTGAGCGCCGGGGAGGACGAGGGTTGAGCGCCGGGGAGGACGAGGGTTGAGCGCCGGGGAGGCCGAGGGCTGAGTGCCGGGGAGGCTGAGTGCTGAGCACCGGGGAGGCTGAGGGCTGAGCGCCGGGGAGGCTGAGGGCTGAGCGCCGGGGAGGCTGAGGGCTGAGCGCCGGGGAGGCTGAGGGCTGAGCGCCGGGGAGGCTGAGGGCTGAGCGCCGGGGAGGCTGAGGGCTGAGCGCCGGGGAGGCTGAGGGCTGAGCGCCGGGGAGGCCGAGGGCTGAGCGCCGGGGAGGCCGGGGGCTGAGCGCCGGGGAGGACGAGGGCTGAGCGCCGGAGAGGCTGAGGGCTGAGCGCCAGGGAGGCTGAGGGCTGAGCGCTAGGGAGGCTGAGGGCTGAGCGCCGGGGAGGCTGAGGGCTGAGCGCCAGGGAGGACGAGGGCTGAGCGCCGGGGAGGCTGGGACTGAGTGCCAGGGAGGCGGAGGGCTGAGCGCCGGGGAGGACGAGGGCTGAGCGCCGGGGAGGCTGAGGGCTGAGCGCCGGGGAGGCTGAGGGCTGAGCGCCGGGGAGGCTGAGCGCCGGGGAGGCTGTTGGCTGGGCGCCGGGGAGGCTGAGGGCTGAGCGCCGGGGAGGCTGAGGGCTGAGCTCCGGGGAGGCCGAGGGCTGAGCGCCGGGGAGGCTGAGGGCTGAGCGCCAGGGAGGCTGAGGGCTGAGCTCCGGGGAGGCCGAGGGCTGAGCGCCGGGGAGGCCGAGGGCTGAGCGCCGGGGAACCTGAGGGCTGAGCGCCGGGGAGGCTGAGGGCTGAGCTCCGGGGAGGCCGAGGGCTGAGCTCCGGAGAGGCCGAGGGCTGAGCGCCGGGGAGGCTGAGGGCTGAGCGCCGGGGAGGCCGAGGGCTGAGCGCCGGGGAGGCTGAGGGCTGAGTGCCGGGGAGGCTGAGGACTGAGCGCCGGGGAGGCTGAGGGCTGAGCGCCGGGGAGGACGAGGGCTGAGCGCCGGGGAGGCTGAGGGCTGAGCACCGGGGAGGACGAGGGCTGAGCGCCGGGGAGGCTGAGGGCTGAGCGCCGGGGAGGACGAGGGCTGAGCGCCGGGGAGGACGAGGGCTGAGCACCGGGGAGGACGAGGGCTCAGCGCCGGGGAGGCTGAGGGCTGAGTGCCGGGGAGGACGAGGGCTGAGCGCCGGGGAGGACGAGGGCTGAGCGCCAGGGAGGACGAGGGCTGAGCGCCGGGGAGGACGAGGGCTGAGCGCCAGGGAGGACGAGGGCTGAGCGCCAGGCAGGACGAGGGCTGAGCGCCGGGGAGGACGAGGGCTGAGCGCCGGGGAGGACGAGGGCTGAGCGCCGGGGAGGCTGAGGACTGAGCGCCGGGGAGGCTGAGGGCTGAGCACCGGGGAGGCTGAGGGCTGAGAGCCAGGGAGGCTGAGGACTGAGAGCCGGGGAGGCTGAGGGCTGAGCGCCGGGGAGGCTGAGGGCTGAGCGCCGGGGAGGCTGAGGGCTGAGCGCCAGGCAGGACGAGGGCTGAGCGCCGGGGAGGCTGGGACTGAGTGCCAGGAAGGCGGAGGGCTGAGCGCCGGGGAGGACGAGGGCTGAGCGCCAGGGAGGACGAGGGCTGAGCGCCGGGGAGGACGAGGGCTGAGCGCCAGGGAGGACGAGGGCTGAGCGCCAGGCAGGACGAGGGCTGAGCGCCGGGGAGGACGAGGGCTGAGCGCCGGGGAGGACGAGGACTGAGCGCCGGGGAGGCTGAGGGCTGAGCGCCGGGGAGGCTGAGGGCTGAGAGCCGGGGAGGCTGAGGACTGAGAGCCGGGGAGGCTGAGGGCTGAGCGCCGGGGAGGCTGAGGGCTGAGCGCCGGGGAGGCTGAGGGCTAAGCGCCAGAGGGGCCGAGGGCTGAGCGCCGGGGAGGCCGAGGGCTGAGCGCCGGGGAGGCTGAGGGCTGAGTGCCGGGGAGGACGAGGACTGAGCGCCGGGGAGGACGAGGGCTGAGCGCCGGGGAGGACGAGGGCTGAGCGCCGGGGAGGACGAGGGCTGAGCGCCGGGGAGGACGAGGGCTGAGCGCCGGGGAGGACGAGGGCTGAGCGCCGGGGAGGCTGAGGGCTGAGCGCCCGGGAGGCTGAGGGCTGAGCGCCGGGGAGGCTGAGGGCTGAGCGCCGGGGAGGCTGAGGGCTGAGCGCCGGGGAGGCTGAGGGCTGAGCGCCGGGGAGGCCGAGGGCTGAGCGCCGGGGAGGCTGAGGGCTGAGCGCCGGGGAGGCCGAGGGCTGAGCGCCGGGGAGGCTGAGGGCTGAGCGCCAGGCAGGACGAGGGCTGAGCGCCGGGGAGGCTGGGACTGAGTGCCAGGGAGGCGGAGGGCTGAGCGCCGGGGAGGACGAGGGCTGAGCGCCGGGGAGGTCGAGGGCTGAGCGCCAGGGAGGATGAGGGCTGAGCGCCGGGGAGGACGAGGGCTGAGCGCCAGGGAGGATGAGGGCTGAGCGCCAGGCAGGACGAGGGCTGAGCGCCGGGGAGGACGAGGGCTGAGCGCCGGGGAGGCTGAGGACTGAGCGCCGGGGAGGCTGAGGGCTGAGCACCGGGGAGGCTGAGGGCTGAGCACCGGGGAGGCTGAGGGCTGAGAGCCGGGGAGGCTGAGGACTGAGAGCCGGGGAGGCTGAGGGCTGAGCGCTGAGGGCTGAGCGCCGGGGAGGCTGAGGGCTGAGCGCCAGAGGGGCCGAGGGCTGAGCGCCGGGGAGGCCGAGGGCTGAGCGCCGGGGAGGCTGAGGGCTGAGTGCCGGGGAGGCTGAGGACTGAGCGCCGGGGAGGACGAGGGCTGAGCGCCGGGGAGGACGAGGGCTGAGCGCTGGGGAGGCTGAGGGCTGAGCACCGGGGAGGACGAGGGCTGAGCGCCGGGGAGGCTGAGGGCTGAGCGCCGGGCAGGCTGAGGGCTGAGCACCGGGGAGGACGAGGGATGAGCGCCGGGGAGGACGAGGGCTGAGCGCCGGGGAGGACGAGGGCTGAGCGCCGGTGAGGTTGAGGGCTGAGCGCCGGTGAGGCTGAGGACTGAGCACCGGGGAGGCTGAGGGCTGAGCGCCGGGGAGGACGGGACTGAGCGTTGGGGAGGCTGAGGGCTGAGCGCCGGGGAGGACGAGGGCTGAGCGCCGGGGAGGCTGAGGGCTGAGCGCCGGGGAGGCTGAGGGGCGCCGGGGAGGACGAGGGCTGAGCGCCAGGGAGGCTGAGGGCTGAGCGCCAGGGAGGCTGAGGGCTGAGCGCCGGGGAGGCTGAGGGCTGAGCGCCGGGGAGGCTGAGGGCTGAGCGCCGGGGAGGCTGAGGGCTAAGCGCCGGGGAGACTGAGGGCTGAGCGCCGGGGAGGCTGAGGGCTGAACGCCAGGGAGGCTGAGGGCTGAGCGCCGGGGAGGTTGAGGGCTGAGCGCCGGGGAGGCTGAGGGCTGAGTGCCGGGGAGGCTGAGGGCTGAGTGCCGGGGAGGCTGAGGGCTGAGTGCCGGGGAGGACGAGGGCTGAGCGCTGGGGAGACTGAGGGCTGAGTGCCGGGGAGGCCGAGGGCTGAGCGCCAGGGAGACTGAGGGCTGAGCGCCGGGGAGGCTGAGGGCTGAGCGCCAGGGAGGCTGAGGGCTGAGCGCCAGGGAGGCTGAGGGCTGAGCGCCGGGGAGGCTGAGGGCTGAACGCCAGGGAGGCTGAGGGCTGAGCGCCGGAGAGGCTGAGGGCTGAGCGCCGGGGAGGCTGAGGGCTGAGCGCCGGGGAGGCTTGGACTGAGCGCCGGGGAGGCTGAGGGCTGAGCGCCGGGGAGGACGAGGGCTGAGCGCCGGGGAGGCTGAGGGCTGAGCGCTGGGGAGGCTGAGGACTGAGCGCTGGGGAGGCTGAGGGCTGAGCGCTGGGGAGGACGAGGGCTGAGCGCCGGGAGGCTGAGGGCTGATTGCCGGGGAGGCTGAGGACTGAGCACCGGGGAGGCTGAGAGCTGAGCGCCGGGGAGGCTGAGGGCTGAGCGCCGGGGAGGACGGGACTGAGCGTTGGGGAGGCTGAGGGCTGAGCGCCGGGGAGGACGAGGGCTGAGCGCCGGGGAGGCTGAGGGCTGAGCGCCGGGGAGGCTGAGGGCTGAGCGCCGGGGAGGCTGAGGGCTGAGCGCCGGGGAGGACGAGGGCTGAGCGCCGGGGAGGACGAGGGCTGAGCGCCGGGGAGGCTGAGGACTGAGCGCTGGGGAGGCTGAGGGCTGAGCGCCGGGGAGGACGAGGTCTGAGCGCCGGGGAGGCTGAGGGCTGAGCGCCGGGGAGGCTGAGGACTGAGCACCGGGGAGGCTGAGGGCTGAGCGCCGGGGAGGACGGGACTGAGCGTTGGGGAGGCAGAGGGCTGAGCGCCGGGGAGGCTGAGGGCTGAGCGCCGGGGAGGCTGAGGGCTGAGCGCCGGGGAGGCTGAGGGCTGAGCGCCGGGGAGGACGAGGGCTGAGCGCCGGGGAGGCTGAGGACTGAGCGCTGGGGAGGACGAGGGCTGAGCTCCGGGGAGGCCGAGGGCTGAACGCCGGGAAGGCCGAGGGCTGAGCGCCGGGGAGGCTGAGGGCTGAGCTCCGGGGAGGCTGAGGGCTGAGCGCCGGGGAGGACGAGGGCTGAGCGCCGGGGAGGCTGAGGGCTGAGCGCCGGGGAGGACGGGACTGAGCGTTGGGGAGGCTGAGGGCTGAGCGCCGGGGAGGACGAGGGCTGAGCGCCGGGGAGGGTGAGAGCTGAGCGCCGGGGAGGCTGAGGGCTGAGCGCCGGGGAGGCCGAGGGCTGAGCACCAGGGAGGCTGGGACTGAGCGCCGGGGAGGCCGAGGGCTGAGCGCCGGGGAGGACGAGGGCTGAGCGCCGGGGAGGCTGAGGGCTGAGCGCCGGGGAGGCTGAGGGCTGAGCGCCGGGGAGGCTGAGGGCTGAGCGCCGGGGAGGCTGAGGGCTGAGCGCCGGGGAGGCTGAGGGCTGAGCGCCGGGGAGGCTGAGGGCTGAGCGCCGGGGAGGACGAGGGCTGAGCGCCGGGGAGACTGAGGGCTGAGCGCCGGGGAGGCCGAGGGCTGAGCACACCTCCTTATCTAGCGGCTCTGTGCCAGTGTCCCTCATACTCTGCCAGGTCACCTTCCACATCAAAAAAATCAGACGCTGACCAGAAATACCTTAATTATAGACCTATAACTAACCTCCCTCTCCTTGCCAAAACCATTGAACAATGTGTGCTTGCACAACTCAACAACCACATTGAAAAATACAACCTGGAAGACACCTTTTCAATCTGGGTTCAGGAAAGGCTGCAGTACAGAGACTGCTATACTGAACGTCACGGACGACCAACACCGATCTATGGATGATGGGCTTCTAGTCCAACCTCTCACCCGCCTTTGATACGGTCAACCATGACATTCTCCTAAACACCCTCTCACAATGTGCAGGCATCAACGGAACTGTCCTTCTGTGGTTTGCTTCTTTCCTGAACCAGCGCTCACAGCTAAACTAAACAACTGCACCCCAAAACAACACCAATCTCACAAGGAGATCAATCCTGTCTCCTGTTTTCTTCAACCTCCGTGTGGAACCTCTTGCGATGATCCTGACACAATCCAGAATTACCTACAACCTCTATGCAATGACACCCAACTATGCATTAAAATATTGTTAAAGACATCCAGCACCTAAACAGCACTCTCTCCACAGTTCAGTTAATCTCAACCCCAGCAAAACCGAACTCCTGTTCATCCAACCGAAAGAAAAGCCGTTTCCCATAGATATTTACCTCGACAACCTCACTGCACTGAAATGCTAACTATTCATCTCCAACTCTGTCAGATCTTTGAGGATTACACTGAGCCTGAGAGAGCATATTAATGCCTCGGCTAAAAGTGCCTTCTGCACGTTGAAACACCTTAAAAAAAAAATCAAACCATTCACCCCATCGAAGACCAAAAGACTGTTGTGCAATCCTTAGTTCTCTCCAAGCTGGACTATTGTAACGCAACAATCACGGGCATCACAAAAACACATTCAGCTCCTTGGAAAGCTACACTCCATGCAGCGGCCATACTACTGTCGGGGAGAGAGCCGCTTTGACCACATCACTCCCACTCTCAAGAAACTTAACTGGCTTCCAATTGAAGCAAGATGTATGCTCAAATCTGCCCGCATAACCCACAAACCTCTCTACACGGAAACACCAGTGTGCCTTGCAAACAAACTATCAAAAGCCAGACAAAAGAGTCCTCATTGAACAGTCTGCTTGTAATTCCACCCAAATTTTAGAAAGAACAATCTCGCACCAGCTCCTTCTCTGAGAACGCTCACAGAATCTGGAACTCGCGGCCTCAGGATTTACGTGACAATCACTCATTCCCTCATTTCCGGAAGAAACTTAAACTTCTGCTTCTCATTAAATACCTAACCCCCCTCCCTAAACCTCTGATTGGCCTGGTGCTCATATCCCACACCCTCCATGTAAATTTCTGCACCACTTCCCCAGGATGAAAAACGTAATCGCTACTCCCCCTACCCTCGTAACACCCTACTATAACTACATCTGAACAATATCGTTTACATAGACACTTAGGAAGAAAGTGCCGACAGCCTTCATCTTAGATAGAAGGTGCTGACAGCCTCCATCTTAGGAAGAAGGTGCCGACAGCCTCCATCTTAGGAAGAAGGTGCTGACAGCCTCCATCTTAGGAAGAAGGTGCTTACAGCCTCCATCTTAGGAAGAAGGTGCTGACAGCCTCCATCTTAGGAAGAAGGTGCATACAGCCTCCATCTTAGGAAGAAGGTGCATACAGCCTCCATCTTAGGAAGAAGGTGCTGACAGCCTCCATCTTAGGAAGAAGGTGCTGACAGCCTCCATCTTAGGAAGAAGGTGCTGACAGCCTCCATCTTAGGAAGAAGGTGCCGACAGCCTCCATCTTTGGAAGAAGATGCCGACAGCCTCCATCTTAGGAAGAAGGTGCTGACAGCCTCCATCTTAGGAAGAAGGTGCTGACAGCCTCCATCTTTGGAAGCTCTGGGAGGAGAAAAGGAGAGGAATGTGTCTGGGCGGGTTCGGCCCACTCTTCAAGTGAAGCTTGTTCTTCCATGGAAGCCTGAGGCCTGGACTTACCAAAGATATGTAGGTGAGAGAAGCGTGGGGTTTCCAGTAGAGGGAATCCATGTACATGGGCTAAGCAGTGGCAGACAGTGTTTGAATGCTTCTTTAGTGACCTTTTGAAAGCTTCTAGCGCACCACTCCCTTAACATACTTCTCGCAGTACCTCGGAGACTGTTGTGTGTTGGGAGACTCCAGGAGGGATGTTCCCTCCAGCGTCTGTTAGATGTTTAATCTGATATGGTTTAAGAAAGAAGGATATGATTTTATGCAGGCAAATGTCTGCTTGTCACCTGCAACAATGCGACCCAAGCCCTCCACCCCAAAGAGAAGTAGTGGAAGGAGTGTGGGCGGTGTGTCACTCCACCCAGCTGTGTGAGGATCCCAAGAGACAGAACACAGCTGGATCTTTTAGGACATCGGAAAGACCAGCCCACGAGCATGCATGGAGCAGGACTTTCAGGCAGACAGAGACTGCAGAACTGTGGCTGGGGTTGTGACCACCCAAGCCAAGCCTTTTGTAATGTGTTCAATGAAAGGATGAGGAGGACCTTTCATTGACAAGCCAGATGGAGTGGGGTTAGGACTTTGAAACACTAGAACTCTGCAGTGACTGATCCAGCTTTTGTTGTTTTGCCCTTATTGTAATCATAAAATACTTTCTGATATTCCTGAATAGAGTAATTTCTTGCTCCAAGCATCATGCTAGTATTGCCTAGCCCTTATGAAACATTCTCTGAGGCGGCCTTCGCCTCGGCTCTGCGGGGCTAAGGGGTAGACTGGGCTGCCTTAGATTTTAGAGTTTGCCTAAATATGAGCTAGTTTGAACTCCAGAGGGATATCTTACCCACTAGCGCCTCGCTTCCCACACTTGGCAGAGTATTGTGTTGGGATCCACCTATGTTTTCTGTATCTTGCACTCCACTGCTTTCCAGGGCCACCACTGTATCTGAAGGTGCTTGGAGAACCTCTGGTGGACCAGCAGTACCTTGCAGTGAAGATGGGGTGGAATGGGTAGGGGGCGAGGGGAACCCCCAGAGTGTTCCTTTGTTCATTGGACGTGTATATGGTGTTTGACTGCAGGGGATCATGCAAACACGCCCCCTGAATCAGGGGTACTCCAGAAGACCAGTGCTGTTTGATAGTTCATTGCGGTGGTGCACGGGGTGAAGATGCCTAGTGAGACACTGAAATTCCCGGAAGACGACCAATGTTGAATTGTGACTGTGGGTGGATGTGTGAGCTCTCCCAGAGGGTCAGTGGTCTCAGTGCAGTCATTGGGGGTGATGGAGAAGAGAACCTTGGGGACCATCCATATTCTCTTGATCATTGGTTGGGGGTGCAGGTAAAGATCAGCAGGGTGTCATTGTGTATTGTGGGGATTGTGAGAGGTCCTGGAGGGTCAGTGGTCTCAGTGCAGTCATTGGGGGTGGGGGGATGGAGAAGAGAACCTTGGGGATCATCCATATTCTCTAGATCATGGGTTGACTGTGAAGGTGAAGGTCAGCAGTGTACCATTGTGTATTGCGGGGACTGTGAGAGGTCCTGGAGGGCCAGTGGGTCTCGGCTAGATCACCACAGAGATAGGAGAGGAGAAGCCCGACAAGATCAGTGCTTTTCATTCGTTCAGGGGCTGGGGAGGTGGCCTTTGCCTTTCATGGCCCTCAATGTGTGAGACCCCTAGAGGAACACTATGTCTCTGGTTGGTAATTGTGGTCTGGATTATCCCTCGGATTACAACATCAGGTTTAGGGAGGTGGGATTAATTCCTCTGGGAATGTATCAAACTGATCAGTTGACATTTATTGTGCCCATTTCTCCCATCTCTTCCAGTCTCTTGTCAACATAGCTTCCACCACAGTTCGGGTGAACAAAGCCCTGGCAGTGCCACCCCACACCCTGGAGCTGCCACTGGTGGCCGACCCCCAGCTCTCGGTCACCGTGATGCCTCCGGTGGCGCACACAGGCCCCGGCGCCGTCCACATGCGACTGATCTCCTATGAACTGCGGGAAGGGCAGGTGAGATTCACAGAGCACACCAGGCTCCACATGCCACTTTGTCCCTCAAGTGCTTGCACGAGCTCACGGCCACATTGTGTCACTCACCCTTGTCTTCACCTTGAGTTAAAACCTTCTGTAAAAGCCTTCTTTGGTGAATTCTGCACATGCTTCCCCTCTTGTGTACGGCTCATGCTTCCCCTCTTGTGTACTGCACATGCTACCCCTCTTGTGTACAGCACTGTTCATGCTGCCCCTCTTGTGTACGGCTCATGCTTCCCCTCTTGTGTACTGCACATGCTACCCCTCTTGTGTACAGCACTGTTCATGCTGCCCCTCTTGTGTACGGCTCATGCTTCCCCTCTTGTGTACGGCTCATGCTTCCCCTCTTGTGTACTGTTCATGCTGCCCCTCTTGTGTACTGCACATGGCACTCCACACCACTGGAATCAAGCTAGCCGGAAGGACATGGCTTTTGTAGTTCGGACTGGACTGTTCCCATGGGGCACAGGGTCAGCGCTGATTTGCATATCGCCATTGTCTAACCCAGGGTGGTGTGGAGTGGAAAAACGATGGATTTGGGCCCAGATCTTTAGACTGGGGTGAATGTGTGACATTGATCCACATTCTGTCCATCATTGTTGTGTTTGCAGTTACCCCTCTTGTGTACAGCACTGTTCATGCTGCCCCTCTTGTGTACTGCACATGCTACCCCTCTTGTGTACTGCTCATGCTACCCCTCTTGTGTACTGCTCATGCTACCCCTCTTGTGTACTGCACATGCTTCCCCTCTTGTGTACTGCACATGCTACCCCTCTTGTGTACAGCACTGTTCATGCTGCCCCTCTTGTGTACGGCTCATGCTACCCCTCTTGTGTACGGCTCATGCTTCCCCTCTTGTGTACTGCACATGCTTCCCCTCTTGTGTACTGCACATGCTACCCCTCTTGTGTACAGCACTGTTCATGCTGCCCCTCTTGTGTACGGCTCATGCTTCCCCTCTTGTGTACTGCACATGCTACCCCTCTTGTGTACAGCACTGTTTATTTATTCAAAGTTTTATATAGCGCGAACAAGATCCTTACAGATATCAGAGCGCTTCACAAAGACAGGGTAGTGGCAGTAGGAGTGAACAGAGATAATGGGAGCAGTATAGTAGTCGCTAACATGGTGGGGTAATAGTAACATACATAAAACATATCAAAATACAGTCAGGTAAACAAGTAAAATAAGACGGCACAAGTCATTGATCCCACTACAGGGGTGTTCAGGTGTTCCTTGGGTGTGTGGATGGCTTATACCAAAGTTATAGTGTAGCGAGAACACTGAGTGGGGGCATCTGGAGAGTGAATCAACGTGTATCATATATTGGTAGTGACAACATCAAGTTAGAGGTATAGTGCCAGAGGACAAGGTGAACAGTGATACAAAGCAATGCAGAGTCTCTGATCCAGCACCAATCATGTTCAGGAGATCTTGGCCAGAAGGATGGTTTTCACCTCTTTCTTGAAGAGTGCAGTGGAGGAGATCCGCCTAGTTTCAGGCGGGAGCGCGTTCCAAATCCTGGGTGCCCTTCCAGAGAAGGAGCGCTTGTATGTTTTCTCTTTCCGGAATCTACGAGGTTTCAGGAGTAGGTTTTTTGTGCTTCTATTGGACCTCGAACCTCCTGAGATAGACAACTTTTGAGCGAGGTAGTTGGGTGCATTGTGGTGCACGGCCGCGTGTGTCATAACTGCAATTTTTAGCTGTATTCTGGCTTCAAAAGGCAGCCATTTTAGAGACTTTAAGTCTGGGGATATATGCGAATGTTTTCTTGAGCCAGTAACGAGTCTTGCTGCAGCGTTCAGGGAGGCTCTTAAGGGTGCAGTTGTGGATAGCGGGAGTCCGCTGAGGGCCACAATTCCGTAGTCTATTCGAGGGATGACTAGAGCTTGTACAGCAGTTTGGAAGTCTTCGGCAGGGAGGAAAGGTTTAATTTTTCTCAGTGTGTTGATTTGGAAATTAACTGCTTTTGTGGCTTTGCTGACGTGCTGCTGCATGTTGAGCTTGGCGTCGAGTGTGATGCCTAGGGATTTCGCCGAGTCCACGATGGCAGGTTGGACATTGAGTGCTGTTAGGTTATTGAGCCATGTTTGGGTGGTGGAAGTTTTCGCCGGGGGTGAGATGAGTAGGAACTCGGTTTTCAGAGCATTTAGTTTGAGGTGATTATCTGCCAGCCAAGATTGAGTGTTAATAAGCGTGGAATTCAGATGTTTGATATCTTCCGGAGATTGTAGCTTTAGGTAGAGTTGTGTGTCATCGGCGTACATATGGAATTGGACATTGGAAGCTTGAAATAAGGTGGCGAGCGGTTCCATGACGAGGTTGAACAGTGTGGGGGAGAGGGAGGATCCTTGTGGAACACCCAGATCTGCAGGCACAGGTGTGGATAGCACATTGTCGATCTTGAACTTCTGTGACCGATTGTGAAGGAAGGACGAAAACCATTTGAGAACAGTTCCCGATAGACCCATTCTAGTGCTTAGCAGCTCCAGCAAGTTCTCATGTTTGACCGTGTCAAAAGCTGACGAGAGGTCCAGAAGGATGAGGAGGCAGGACTCATTGCGATCTAGAATTTGGAGGGCGTCATCAATTATGTGTGTCATAGCTGTTTCCGTGCTATGTTTCGCTCGGAAGCCTGATTGATGAGGGTTGAGGAGGTCAAATTGGTCAATGTGTTTAGTTAGTTGTAGTTGGACACATTTTTCCAGCAGTTTGGCCAGGGTGGGGATATTGGTGATGGGCCGGTAATTGTTTAGGTCAGACAGATCAGCTGTAGGTTTCTTGAGTATAGGTGTGACTTGCCCCACCTTGAGGGAGTCCGGGATGAGGCCTTGTTGCAGGGAGCTGTTGATGATTTTGGTCCAGAGAGGGAGGAGCAAGGGGATGAAGTCTTTTACAGCATTAGCAGGTAGGGGGTCTGTGAGGTGATTAGAGGGCTTCAAGGTGCAGAGCAGTTTGCGTATTGCTTCTTCCGAGTAGGTATCGAAGTACAGCCAAGATGCTTTGTTTTTAGGTTGAGTGTAAGACATTCTGGTGTTGTTGGGGAATCGTCTTAAATCCATGATGAGGTCATTTCTTACGTTGTCAGTCTTTAGCTTAAAGAAAGCAGAGAAGGCTTCACAGTGTGGGGTGTCGCTTGTTGTGCTGTTTGATTGTAGGGGTTGAGTCTTTGTTTGGGTCTTGATTAGTTCGAATAGCTTTCTTGGCCTGTTTTTTGCTTGGTCCAACTGGCGGCTAAAGAAGTCCGCCTTTGTGCGCTTTATTTTCCTAAAGTAGGCGTTTCTCTTGTTCTTAAGCCTTTTGAGGTGCAGTGCAGAAGGGTCCGATCTCCAGGTGCGCTCTGCCATTCGCATAGTACGCCTGTCGTCATTGAGTCTATCATCATACCATGGGTTAGAAGTTTTGGTGGAGACTCTCTTCAGTTGCAGTGGGGCGACTTCATTGACTACTGTGTTCATAGAGACAAGGTAGTGGTCCATCAGTGATTGAACATCCGAGGCACCTGAAGGGGGAAGTAGGAGATTGCCGATGTGGGGGGGCAGGGTAGAGGGGTTAAGGTTCTTCATGTTCCTTTTCCATGTTTTGGATTTGATTGGTTGAGCTGGGATAGGTTTAACTTTTTCATTGATAAAGAAGGTGATAATGTGGTGATCAGACCAGTCGCAGGGTTGAATCGCCTCCAGTTGTGTTGAGTTCTCTTTGGCAATGATGAGATCGAGTATCGAGCCTTTGTTGTGTGTTGGCCTATCGCATATTTGAGTGAGATCAAGCGCATTAAGGAAAGTTTTGAGACTATTTACTACTGTGTCTTTCTGATCGTTCCAGTGAAGATTGAAGTCACCCAGGTAGACTTGGGTTGTCTGCCGACCGGCATTGGAAGTGATCATGTCCATGAGTTGTTGAGTGAAAATGAGATTGTCACCAGGCGGGTGGTAGATGAGATGTAGAGCACAGGCTTGTTTGCCCTCGCTGGTGATGTCGAGGCAGAGGAGTTCACTGGAGGAGAGGGAGGGGGGGGTGGTTTTAGTAACGGAGAGGTTGCTCCTAAAAATGCATGCAATTCCCCCGCCCGTCTTGCCAGGAGACCTGTCCAGCCTAATGATGTGATAATTGGGGGGGACTAGTATGTCCATAATCGGGGTAGAGGCTTCAGTAAGCCACGTTTCCGTTAGAATAGCTAGGTCCAGATCCCTAGCTGAGACGAGATCAGCGATGTCAGAGGAGTGTCTCTGGGCCGATCTGCAATTGAGTAGGATGCATTTGAGTTTGGGAGAGAGAAGGGTGGTCGGGCTTTCTAGTGTGAGGGGAACTTTTCTGAGGTTGTTAGGGATGGAACCTCTATTGGTGAGTGTTGGGAGCCTCAGAGGGTTTGTAAGAATTGTAGGTATGGGGATGTGTGCGTTGGATATGTGTTTACCGGACCTGGGCCATAAGAGCGTAGTAGAGAGCATAATTCACGGTCCGACAATGGGTTGAGGGCACGACGGGGTGGTGGGCGTAAGTGCAAACGGGGGTAGTCGGCCATCGGGGGTGTCGTTGGAGGCGAGGGTATGTAGGGAGGGTGCGTCGTTTGTAGGGTAGAGGGATGGATGGAGGTAGACTGGGCTGTGAGGAGAGAAGCTCTTTGATTGCGTGGACATCTTTTTTGATTTGTAGAATATCCTCTTTGACTTGCTGGAGGGTGGATAAAGTCTGGTCAGGAGGTGTATTGGGGATGGAGTTTGTGGTGAGAGCCATTGGTGACTCGTTGAGTAGTGCGTTGGAAAGCAGGCAGGGTATCGAGGGGGTGGATATGCTGGCGTTGTTGGAGTGTTCTGCAGTGCTAAAGAGTGGGATGGCATTCAAAGTGGGGGCCTTTTTGTGGGCAAGGGGTCTGGGTGAAGTAGGTGAAGTGGGCGGTAGGTGAGAGGCATACGTAGTGACGTCAGTGGGAGACGGTGTCGGTGGGTAGAAGAGTGAGTGAAGGCTGAAGACAGTGGGGGAGACAGGGGGTAGTGAGGGCTGAGAATAGGAGGTGGGAGAGAGGGGGATGCTAAGGTAAGGGAGGCGGTGTGTTCTGTATCTTTTGTTGGGAGGGTGAAAGTGTCTTGGGTGAGGGTGGGGAGGGAGCTGGGGAGGGAGAGGTGTCCGCCGTGGGGGGGATGGGAGTGGGGGGTGGATAAACTCCAAATGGTGGTGTGTTCAGATGGTGGCTTGTGAGTGAGAGTTATTGTGTCAAGTGTGAGAGACTCGTGGGTGGGAGTGGGGAGTGAGCTGGGGAGGGAGAGGGGTCTGCCGTGGGGGGAGGGGAGGAGGGGGTGGATAAGCTCCGGGCGATGGTGTGTTCAGATGGTGGCGTGTTGTGAGTAGGTGTTGTTATGTCAGGGGGGAGAGGGGTGGAGGGGGTGTGAGTGGGGGTACGAGGGGGCCTGTTAGACGGGCGGCTAGTATATGAGGTGGGGACATTTGTGACTATTCTTGGGGAGTGTGGGGCGTTAACCGCAGGTGGGTCATATACTGGAGTGCTAGGGGTATAGATGTTGTAGGTGGGGGCTGCGACGTCAGGGGTGGTAGTGTTCATGCTTCCCCTCTTGTGTACGGCTCATGCTTCCCCTCTTGTGTACGGCTCATGCTTCCCCTCTTGTGTACTGTTCATGCTGCCCCTCTTGTGTCCTGCACATGCTTCCCCTCTTGTGTACTGCACATGCTACCCCTCTTGTGTACAGCACTGTTCATGCTGCCCCTCTTGTGTACTGCACATGCTACCCCTCTTGTGTACTGCTCATGCTACCCCTCTTGTGTACTGCACATGCAACCCCTCTTGTGTACTGTTCATGCTGCCCCTCTTGTGTACTGCACATGCTTCCCCTCTTGTGTACTGCACATGCTACCCCTCTTGTGTACAGCACTGTTCATGCTGCCCCTCTTGTGTACTGCACATACTACCACTCTTGTGTACTGCTCATGCTACCCCTCTTGTGTACAGCACTGTTCATGCTGCACACGAGGCTCCACATGCCCAGCATACTTTGTCCCTCAAGTGCTTGCACGAGCTCAAGGCCACATTGTGTAACTCACCCTTGTCTTCACCTTGAGTTAAAACCTT
This sequence comes from Lissotriton helveticus, assembly GCF_964261635.1. Classification (NCBI taxonomy): domain Eukaryota; kingdom Metazoa; phylum Chordata; class Amphibia; order Caudata; family Salamandridae; genus Lissotriton; species Lissotriton helveticus. The sequence goes on from NC_136068.1 coordinate 32,485,225, forward strand.
CTGTAGAAGCCTTCTTTGGTGAATTCTGCACATGCTTCCCCTCTTGTGTACAGCACTGTTCATGCTGCCCCTCTTGTGTACTGCACATGCTTCCCCTCTTGTGTACTGCTTATGCTACCCCTCTTGTGTACTGCACATGCTACCCCTCTTGTGTACTGCACATGCTACCCCTCTTGTGTACAGCACTGTTCATGCTGCCCCTCTTGTGTACTGCACATGCTTCCCCTCTTGTGTACTGCTTATGCTACCCCTCTTGTGTACTGCACATGCTTCCCCTCGTGTGTACTGCACTTGCTTCCCCTCTTGTGTACTGCACATGCTACCCCTCTTGTGTACGGCTCATGCTTCCCCTCTTGTGTACAGCACTGTTCATGCTTCCCCTCTTGTGTACTGCTCATGCTACCCCTCTTGTGTACAGCACTGTTCATGCTGCCCCTCTTGTGTACTGCACATGCTACCCCTCTTGTGTACTGCACATGCTACCCCTTTTGTGTACGGCTCATGCTTCCCCTCTTGTGTACAGCACTGTTCATGCTGCCCCTCTTGTGTACTGCACATGCTACCCCTCTTGTGTACAGCACTGTTAATGCTGCCCCTCTTGTGTACTGCACATGCTACCCCTCTTGTGTACTGCACATGCTACCCCTCTTGTGTACGGCTCATGCTTCCCCTCTTGTGTACAGCACTGTTCATGCTTCCCCTCTTGTGTACTGCTCATGCTACCCCTCTTGTGTACAGCACTGTTCATGCTGCCCCTCTTGTGTACTGCACATGCTACCCCTCTTGTGTACTGCACTTGCTACCTCTCTTGTGTACGGCTCATGCTTCCCCTCTTGTGTACTGCACATGCTACCCCTCTTGTGTACTGCACATGCTGCCCCTCTTGTGTACTGCACATGCTACCCCTCTTGTGTACGGCTCATGCTTCCCCTCTTGTGTACAGCACTGTTCATGCTTCCCCTCTTGTGTACTGCTCATGCTACCCCTCTTGTGTACAGCACTGTTCATGCTGCCCCTCTTGTGTACTGCACATGCTACCCCTCTTGTGTACTGCACTTGCTACCTCTCTTGTGTACTGTTCATGCTGCCCCTCTTGTGTCCTGCACATGCTTCCCCTCTTGTGTACTGCACATGCTACCCCTCTTGTGTACAGCACTGTTCATGCTGCCCCTCTTGTGTACTGCACATGCTACCCCTCTTGTGTACTGCTCATGCTACCCCTCTTGTGTACTGCACATGCTACCCCTCTTGTGTACTGTTCATGCTGCCCCTCTTGTGTACTGCACATGCTTCCCCTCTTGTGTACTGCACATGCTACCCCTCTTGTGTACAGCACTATTCATGCTGCCCCTCTTGTGTACTGCACATACTACCACTCTTGTGTACTGCTCATGCTACCCCTCTTGTGTACAGCACTGTTCATGCTGCACACGAGGCTCCACATGCCCAGCATACTTTGTCCCTCAAGTGCTTGCACGAGCTCAAGGCCACATTGTGTAACTCACCCTTGTCTTCACCTTGAGTTAAAACCTTCTGTAGAAGCCTTCTTTGGTGAATTCTGCACATGCTTCCCCTCTTGTGTACAGCACTGTTCATGCTGCCCCTCTTGTGTACTGCACATGCTTCCCCTCTTGTGTACTGCTTATGCTACCCCTCTTGTGTACTGCACATGCTACCCCTCTTGTGTACTGCACATGCTACCCCTCTTGTGTACAGCACTGTTCATGCTGCCCCTCTTGTGTACTGCACATGCTTCCCCTCTTGTGTACTGCTTATGCTACCCCTCTTGTGTACTGCACATGCTTCCCCTCTTGTGTACTGCACTTGCTTCCCCTCTTGTGTACTGCACATGCTACCCCTCTTGTGTACGGCTCATGCTTCCCCTCTTGTGTACAGCACTGTTCATGCTTCCCCTCTTGTGTACTGCTCATGCTACCCCTCTTGTGTACAGCACTGTTCATGCTGCCCCTCTTGTGTACTGCACATGCTACCCCTCTTGTGTACTGCACATGCTACCCCTTTTGTGTACGGCTCATGCTTCCCCTCTTGTGTACAGCACTGTTCATGCTGCCCCTCTTGTGTACTGCACATGCTACCCCTCTTGTGTACAGCACTGTTAATGCTGCCCCTCTTGTGTACTGCACATGCTACCCCTCTTGTGTACTGCACATGCTACCCCTCTTGTGTACGGCTCATGCTTCCCCTCTTGTGTACAGCACTGTTCATGCTTCCCCTCTTGTGTACTGCTCATGCTACCCCTCTTGTGTACAGCACTGTTCATGCTGCCCCTCTTGTGTACTGCACATGCTACCCCTCTTGTGTACTGCACTTGCTACCTCTCTTGTGTACGGCTCATGCTTCCCCTCTTGTGTACTGCACATGCTACCCCTCTTGTGTACTGCACATGCTGCCCCTCTTGTGTACTGCTCATGCTACCCCTCTTGTGTACGGCTCATGCTTCCCCTCTTGTGTACTGCACATGCTACCCCACTTGTGTACTGCACATGCTACCCCTCTTGTGTACTGCACATGCTGCCCCTCTTGTGTACTGCTCATGCTACCCCTCTTGTGTACGGCTCATGCTTCCCCTCTTGTGTACTGCACATGCTGCCCCTCTTGTGTACTGCTCATGCTACCCTCTTGTGTACGGCTCATGCTTCCCCTCTTGTGTACTGCACATGCTGCCCCTCTTGTGTACTGCTCATGCTGCCCCTCTTGTGTACTGCACATGCTGCCCCTCTTGTGTACTGCTCACGCTACCCCTCTTGTGTACGGCTCATGCTTCCCCTCTTGTGTACAGCACTGTTCATGCTGCCCCTCTTGTGTACGGCTCATGCTTCCCCTCTTGTGTACGGCTCATGCTTCCCTCTTGTGTACTGCGCATGCTTCCCCTCTTGTGTACTGCACATGCTTCCCCTCTTGTGTACGGCTCATGCTTCCCTCTTGTGTACAGCACTGCACATGGTTTGTTTCTGTCACACTCCTTTGCTTTCAAAGCTTCAGCTTTTCTTTCCCCTTCGCTTGCACCCTGCCTCTTCTATATCTGTTATTTGCTTCTGTGCATTCTTCCTTTCCCCGCATGCTCCATCATAGGCTCTCCTACCATTGTCAGTTCTACATGGCAGCCATGTTTCCTTGCTTGCAGCACATTTTCTGTTTCTCTTGTCTTCGTAGGACAGCGAAGAGCTCGCCAGCTTTGTGAAATCAGAGGGCCCTCTCAACCTGGACCTGCGGCTGAAGCACAAGCGAGCCCCTCCATCCAAATACCTCATTGTGCATTTTCACGGAGGCGGGTTTGTGGCGCAGACCTCCAAATCACACGAACCCTACTTGAAGAGCTGGGCTCGCGACCTAGGGGCCCCTATCTTGTCCATCGACTACTCACTGGCCCCACAGGCCCCCTTTCCTCGTGCGCTGGAGGAGTGCTTCTTTGCCTACTGCTGGGCCATCAAGAACTGCCACCTGCTGGGTAAGTGTCCTTTGAGCACCGGTACTTTCTGCTGGTGGTCGTCATGCAATCATATGCAGCCTAAAGACAATTCCCGGCGTTGAGGCTAATTATTGTTATCACAAAATGGAGAGCAAAAGACTAAGACCAAGAGACTAAGACCAGCTGCAATAGTCAGACACAAAAGCAACTGGAATAATCAGAGAAAGAGGAGGAAGAAAATGGGTCCTATCAAAGAAAAGAAGGTCCTTTTTATGCCTCTTGGGTATCCAAAGATATTGGATTAGCTGCCTCACTCACTTATCGTGACATGCTTCATCATCGGCGCCTATCCACACCCTGGTACGGTGGTATCACCAGGGCGTATTCAACCAAAGGTAGAATGGAAGTACTTAGATTAAATCAGATTGGATAAGCAGGGATCCAGAAGAAGGGTAAACAGTTAGAAATACCTACAGATATATCCAAAGGATTCCTTTATTCATAGGGTACCTGGGGTATGGATAAAATAATTATTGGGGTTTTCTATTGAATGTAATTGTTTAATTAAACCTCCTGTATTGATGCCAACATGTTTCAACCCACGCTAAGAGCCAGTTGTGTCTGGGGCCTTCGTCAGGGCTATTGAACTAAGCATGCGTACCATTCACATACGTGAGGCCTAAGGCTCTCACCTGTCTTGATATTCTGTCCTTGAGGGTTACCCTTATTTTGATTCTGTCAAGGGTCATGCGATTCTGGAGAGCCCGGCGGCCGTCTAGGAGGCGGGGATTCAGGTATACCCACTGTGCTCGATACTTGACGAAAGTGTGACTAAGTCCTTTAGTGACACTTTCAGCAAGGATTCAGCTTAGTTTTCCCACTTAATGACAATGTCCAGGGAGCACTTCAAAAGGTTACCAAAGCTCACAAGCATTTTAACAATGCAAGGGGGAGATATCCAATCCAGAACCAAAACACTTATCCCAATATTTAACATGGTTCCTAAAATAATATGGAATTACAAGCATAATAAGTTGATTAACAAGCATTTGCAATGCAATAGGTCTCACGCTTACGCAAGTTTGAGCTATTGGCATTGTAAATGACAATGCCATTAATTTATGTTTTTTTTTTTTTTAAATAAATAGAGGGCATTGTCATTTACAATGCAAATAGCTTAAACTATCGCAAATGCGAGACCTATTGCATTCCAAATGCTTGTTTGTAAAAGCGCCCTATGCGAGCTTTCCCTTTAATGGCGGCCACCGCCCATTCTTTAGACAACCTGCAGCTAAAGTAAGGTGTGCAGCCATCATTAAAGTGAAGGTGCGGTATGGAGTGCTTTTATAAAAAAAAGCATTTGTTTAAGTTGTCAAACAAATGTTTTTTTTTTTTTTTGCAAACGCGTCCCGTGCCACATTTTGACTTTAATAGCTGCCACGCCCCTTTCTTTAGTCGCAGCTCATGTAAAGAAAGGTGCGTGGTCATCATTAAACTGAAAGCCTGGTATAGGGCGCTTTTACAAAAAATACCATTTGTTGTCAAGTTAATGGCACCCACACCCCTTTCTTTAAGATGCGGCTCGTCAAAAGAAAGGTGTGGCCGCCATTTAAGTAAAAGCGGTTTATGGGGGGGCTTTAAAAAATAATAAAAAGCATTTATTAGCAGCATAGCGCGTGCAGAAGTGCCGCTCATGCAGGGAGAATTTTTGAAAGATAAAGCGCTGCGTCCATGATTGGGCGACGCGTTGTCATGAAAGCAGGGTGCGTTAGGGAGAGCCTGCCATGCCTGCAAACGCAGCTAAATTAAAGACATTAAAGAAAATAGTGCTCACACACAGTAGCTAAAACAGACTGTGTAGCAACACAAGTAAAAAGTCCAGTCCTCATAGAAAGTTACAAATGCAGACAAGGCATTACTAAGGCAGGACTAGCAAGCCTATTAGCGAATCAGAAGCAACCATTTAGAAAGGATAGTACCAGGAGCCAATTGAAAAGATGGGCGGAGAGTGTGCAGAGCTTCAAGTCTACACCTAAATACCGCATGCTCGCAGAGCAGCACATGGGCTGCCCAGGCTCAACCTAAAAAGAGAGTGCTTGGTTTAAAGAAATCTTGTCTAAGACCTCGTTCCTGGCATCTTTGTGGAAATGTTGTTATGTTAGACCTTCTTGTATAGCACTCGAATCAGCGTGGGGCATCTCGGTGCTTCCTCAGAATTGACCCAGGAGAAAAGGAACAGAGAGGAGAGGAGCCTTTAATACAGAAAAGCCTTTAGATGTTTCCTAAAGACATGATAGGATGGAATTTCACGTAGGGAAATAGGAAGGCTGTTCCAGTATTTGGGGGCCAAGTAAGAAAAAGCCCTGCCTCCTGACCTATGCAGTCTAATGCGGGGAACCTGTAGTAACAGCTGCGAGCTAGATCTCCGAGGACGGCTCGGGATGTATTTTACCAGCTTATTCAGCAGGTATTTTGGGCCCTGACCCTGAAGGGCGTTAAAGGTCAGGCAACAGACCTTAAAGAATGATCTTTGCTTTATAGGCAACCAGTGCAGTTTTTTCAGCAGAGGCAGCATGTTCCCCTTGTCATACTACTAAACCTTCCCCCCATTCGGTAAGCTGTGTGGAATGGTGGTAAGACAAAGAAGAGGAGAAACTCAGAACAGACTGAAGAGTTTCTTCTGAGTTTTTCCTATGTTTTGTGAGCCACAACAGAACATGCTGTTTCTGAACTGTCGTCTTCCTGCAGCTGCCACAAAATATACAGTGTAACAACCCAGGTAACAATATTAGCCGCAATTTGTCTAATGCCTAACACCGCTCAATAAGCCTGGTCCTCTAGCTTGCGGATCTTAACCCCTTCCATGTGTTTGTCGGCCAACGGCCGTCACAAGCACTACCTCCGTAGTGCTGGGCACGTCTGTTGGCCGACCAGGCCCGCCCACTCCGCTAAACCGCCGCGGTTAAGCAGTTAACTCCACAGTCTAAGAGCACTGCAGAAACGCGACTGACATTTTCAGTAATGGCCAGCAGATCCTAGACCAACAGCTGGGGTGAGCCCTTAGGTCTGCGAGCCTGTCTAAGACTAAAAGGCAAATCTCATTTCTGCCGTGAGAGGCAACGGAGTAATCATACATGTTAAGGTTTAAGAACAAAACAGTTGAACATTTTTGTGATTTGTGTAGTAGTGTAGTGATGGGGAAAAAACACTTTTACCAAACAATAAGAGTGCATTGAGTGAAGGTGGAAAGATTGATAAGAGATGTAGACCGACATTATGCTGCAAATGCAAGTTTCTTTGAAGGCACAAGCCGTTCTGAACTTAGGTGATGAGTAGAGAAGTGTTATTTTGGTTCACATGTAATACATCAAATGCAAGTTCCAGAATGCGCCAAAAGGCAGTCAACTGTGATTTGAATCTATGGACATAAAATATCCAATTAATTCCTTCAAGAACAAGTAAGGAATAGAGATAGTAAGGCACAATTCTCACTCACAATAATGACATAGTTAACTCAGTTCCCCTTAAAAATATTATTAGTGGAAAGTCCTTTACATGGCAGAGTTCAGTCCAACCCTGTGATAAAATACCACCTGGGAACAATTAAAGTAAGGGTTTACGTGCTTCTCTCTCGGTGCTTTGGCTTTTGATCAAAGCAATGTATTTTATCTATTGAGCGTGAACGTACGCAACTATAGCGCCACTCGCTTTTAATGCCATTTTTTAAAGGTTCCTATCAGACTGATGAAAACAGTGAGAGCGACCATGCAACCTCGACGAATACATAAAAAGTAGAAGATAGAAGTATAATCTAGTAAATACCATGACATGATTAATTCAGAAACAATAATATTATATAAATAGCATTTGTGGGAAACATGGCCGCCAGCCGATTTTGCTCAACTAATGCCCTCAGACCAGTCTAAGGGCAAGAGATGGTTGTGACCTCGCTGAGTCAGGCCAGGTATGAGAGCAGTGACAAACATTGTGCTTAAAGTCCTGTGCTTCTTGCTTCAGTTCCAAGTTGATTTCAATTCGAATATCTTTATTAGACCAACATCATTGGTAAAATAAAAGGAAATCTTGTCAGCAAAGCATACAATCCTACAGTAAACAAGCAAGAAATGTGACCAGCCCGGCCCCCAGTAATAAAATCAGCCTGCACTAGCTGCACAAATTGCACACCAGTAAAACGACAGTCTGGCTTTGCTAGAAACCCATAAACTGTCCCCCTTCCCAGTCCAGCTGCCTACCACTTTCTGAGCCAGAGCAGGGATGAAGAGGGAGGGCTGTGGGATCTACCAAACAAGCATTTGCAATGTAATAGGTCTCGCATTTACGCAAGTTTGAGCTATTGGCATTGTAAATGACAATGCCTTTTATTTATGTTTTGGTTTTTAAAACATAAATAAAGGGCATTGCCATTTACAGTGCCAATAGCTCAAACTTGCGTAAATGCGAGGCCTATTGCATTGCAAATGCTTGTCTTATTTTTGGCAGATTTTACATAGCGCCAACTCGACCTGAAGGTATTGATGCGCTTTACCTGAGCACCAGTTACTTTACACAAGGACACATTCATTTTTGGTAGGCACGGGGAGATTGTGTGATTTGCACAGAATCACAGGATGTTGAGCTGACGCCCTCTAAAGTCGGCAGCTCTAGCCGTGAGGCTACATCCTCCCCATTCTTCCCACCCTCCTCTTGAATGCAGGTGCACACTGCACGTGGAGCGCTAGCCTGCCACACAATATTTCACAGGAAATCTAGACACACTGCTCCTTGGACCGGAGCCTGAGCTTCCCCCAGCGGGGCAGCCTTGCACCTCCTGCGCCGTGCATGCATCCGAAATGTCTTGGGGGCTAAACAAGCATGTGAGTGGGTCACCGCCCTACATGCAGAAAGCGTTGAGGCGCCATCCAAACACAGTCAGAACTCTCATGAAAGCAGCTCCTGGTCGCAAGCGTTTGTTTCTGGAGTGGGGGTAAGGAGGGGGGCGTTGATTCAAACATTTTAGGTGATTATAAATGAGTGCAGCTCTGGTTTTGTAGGGTTAGTGAGTCACAAATGTGTGGAAATTAATGCCACACATAAATGTTACTGCCCACTCTGGTGAAGGTGCTAATCGTCCCTTCATTAGGCCTTTGGGCATTAACAGTGGCTAGTTGACCCTTCTCTTTAGTGTGCTTGGGAGGCATCTACACTTGTTAAGTTACCACCTACCCACTCCCCGTGTTAATTTCCCTTCAGTAGGAGCTCATAATTGCATGGTCATTATCAGTAGCTGTCAGTTATTAACAGACCGGCCCCATATCATATCTTCGTCACTCATTGAAGACATCTGTCCTCGAGCAAGCCTGGCCCTTGCCCCTAGTCTGCACTTCCAGTGAACTTAGAAGACAGGCAAACAACAGGGGATCACGACATTCCGAGTCATCTGATGGGCTCAGCCAGCCTAAGCACTTGAAGGAGGGTGAGAATGACCTACAGAGAATCGCAAATCTCTCTTAGTTCTAACAAACGTGACTCTTTATCTAACTACAGGCCTCACAGATTTTCAGTAATTGTGAAACGGTGCCTACAAAGACGTGCACACGTATGTGTATAGGATATATACTTCACTGATACACGCAGCAATCCCTAAAACATATTTTCATCTCACCCCCTAAATGAAATATACCACACTCCCTTTATTTAGTCTGGGTGAGAGTGGGGGTGTAGAGGCTGGAAGCATTGGCCAGTGACCCCGCACCAACGGGTAGCAAAACATGGCCACTTACTGGTGAAACGTGGTCAGCAAAGCAGAGGAACACACACTATTAGATTGCACGTCCAGGCGCTATAGATAGTGGAATCCTTTCCTCTGCAGCGCCTAACTCCGAGTATGGCTGCCCCAAGGTCACACGGTGCGGCAGGGACTGGGCTGCTTACGTGCTCGGGTCTCTTTGAGGTGAGAGGTGGCGGTGCATGTTTCAGTCACATCTACATTACAGCCTGTCAAAGAGTTTAAATCTAACTCACTGGGACAGAACCAGAGAGGAGGAAAAATCTCACAAGCTAAAACTCTGCAACCGACGACAGTGCCCTCCCCCGCGCCCAAACAACCAAACGGTGGTTCAGTTTAATGAGGCACAGTCAGGAGGGTAAAGTGAGCGTCGCCGCTTCTTGCTTCCGAGTCGCCGGGTAGTGAGAGTCCACGGGGCCGCCGAGGTTGAGGTCCACTCCAGGGCAGTGGGTACTCGTGCCTGCCTGGATTCTTCTAGGCGAGCACCAGCAGTCTCTCAGCCAGAAGCACTCACGGTATGAATGCACCACCGAGAACAGGACTGCTGATATTACACTGAGAGAGAGATGGAATGGAAAAGGGAGAGAGCGCAAGAGAAGGAAAAAGAAAGACGCGGAGATGAAGACGGAGGAGAGAGCTGGAGAAAGAGAAATAAATAGAGGTAGAGCAAAAGAAAGCGAGAGAGAAAAGCAAAGGAAGATGGACGAAAGAGAGAAAGCGGGAGAGAGATGACGACAGGAGAAGAAGGCGGGAGAGAGCACGGTAGACAGAGTGAGGTGAATACGGAAAGAAGGAAGACAGAAGAGTCGGGGTGAGAAACAGAATGGCAGGAAGACAGGAGTGAGAGGCGTGTGGGGAGAGACAGAGAGCAAGGGGGGAGATAGAGCGTTTAGATTCAAAACAGAGAGTCCACGAAGATGGAGGAAGAGAGACTGGAATTCAAAGACAGTCCGATGGATGGAGTTTGAGAGAAGGACATTGAAGAGTGAACAAGAGGGTGGACAGAAAGAGTGAGAGCTTCGGAGGGCAGATTTAGAGAGAGGGCCCGAGAGGTGATGGGGTCAGAAATGAAGAGGGGAAGTGAAACTATGGCAAGAGAAAGAAAGATTTGCTTGAGAGGAGAGAGAACGTGGAGACAGGGATTGGGGGATGGGACTGGTGCGTTAATGGAGAGGGGTGAGAAAAATAGAGAGATAAAAAGGGATAGTGGAATGAGTGAAATAGAGCAAATGACTTTTGCTGCTCGTGTAAGCAGCAAGTCTTCGATCTCTTATCTTTATGGGGCCATGTGTTTCTAATTAGCATGGAGGCGCGCACTGCCCCGACCTCTCAAAGGAAAAAAATCTTGACAAAACCAAGATTATTTTCCTTTGAGAATTCGGGGGCAGTGCGCTCCTCCACGATAATTAGAAACACATGACCCCATAAAGATAAGAAAGTGCTTTGCGACAGATGCAAAGCAGACGAGCCAGTCCGGATGGGCCGGACCAAAAAGCAAAAGGGTGGCAACCAAAATACCCCATTTCCAATGGCAGGCCACCATTTAGCATAAACGGTGATGCAAGCCAATGGAAATGAGGGTCGGGGCTTTGAGTCCCTTTCTGAAAACCCCCCATCCACAAAATCTCTTGCTGAGCGTGCAGCGCTTTGTGCTGCAACGCTAGGCGAGACCTAAAAAAGAGAAGAGGAGGGGGAAATGCTGACGTTCCAACGTTCCTCTAAAAATGCTGCATTCCTTTGACGGAGGATTCTTTGCCTTTTTTGTTGCTATATGGTTAATATTTACAGCGTGACTTGCTGTTGACTGAATGTGATGAAAACAAGCTTTTTTTTTTTTTACCTTTCCCCACATACAGATTTGGTACATTCTAGTTACAGTTACACATTCCAGGGCAGCCCCAAACAGTGATTGACTTTGAGTGAGCATGCTCTTGTAGAGGAAACTGTCGAATTTCCTGTTGAAGATATGTCAAATTGTGCTTTTAAAATGCTGCACATACCTGTTCTGATTGATTAAAAGGCCTGTTTTAAATCTTGCACAAAATCAAAAGGCAGGGGGTGCAACTGTGGGACCAGAGCTATTTACAGAAGTCAGAATTCAGAGCACTGAAAAGATCATAAAATGGAAGCAGCTCTGGCGCTGAGCAGGAGCCGAAGAAAAAATGAGTCCCCCAAAGAACATATCTACAATCAAAGCGTAATTATTCAGTACTTAGTCCCTGCCGCCTGGGAGGAACGAAAGAGAATAAGGAGGGACAATGAGGCAGGACTGACCACTAGCAAGGAAGGATTTTTAAAGGACACCCAAACAAACAAATGGATAGCAGGGGGAATGGCTTTAACCCCTTGCACACTGCGCTAATTCTCCCACTGTGTGGGCGAATTAGCGAGTGGGCGGGATTTGGACGGCCTCTGACTGTCCTCCGACCACGCCCACCATCACGTGGGACGGCCGTGGACCGTCCGCAGCACCGAAGGGGTTAAGTACACAAAAGAAGTTACTACAGGTCTTGAATGCTCGACCTAAAAATGAAGCGAAGAAAAGAAGGTCTTAAAAAGTTATTAAAGGGTTGGTGTAGTCTGTTGCTGTGTCTGCTGAGATCTGAAGGGCGAGGGTGGATGGTACAGGAGGGATGTTAAAAAAAAAAAAAAGAACAGGGCATGCAGTAACAAATGGAGGAGTGATGGAGAGGGAGTGGGGAAAATAAACAACTACATTGGGTGGGGCTAGGAGGGGAGTGCGGAAATGGTACACAAAGAGCGAGCGAGGAGTTCACTGCCCCATGACTCATGTTAAAGTGGGGTTGAAGGAATGAAAGAGAGAGAGGGGGGATGAAAAGAGGGTACAGAGAGCCTACCCCAGTAAGAGCCAACTCAAGGATCTGTGGGTCGGGGCTAGGGAAGATTAACTTTAGGGTCATTTATTAACCTCTTGAAAGGTGATTTGTTTTGAGAATTCCCCGTAAAAAAAATCACACAAATAAACCCTAAAACGAGTTTGTCTCATATACCTCCTTGCCTGCCCTGTGTAACCCTGTCTCCCTGGCTTCTCTTTCACAGGCTCCACAGGGGAACGCGTCTGCCTGGCGGGGGACAGTGCTGGAGGGAACCTGTGCATCACGGTGTCCATGCGAGTGGCTTCCTTTGGAATTAGGATGCCGGATGGGATTATGACGGCCTACCCTGCCACCCTGCTCACGGCCACAGCCTCCCCGTCCCGCCTTCTGACCCTCATGGACCCCCTGCTGCCCCTCAGCGTCCTCTCCAAGTGCCTGAGTGCCTATGCAGGTAACTACCCAGGGCAGTGTGCCTGAGTGCCTATGTAGGTAAGTACCCAAGGCAGTGTGCCTGAGTGCCTATGCAGGTAACTACCCAGACCCAGGGCAGTGTGCCCGAGCGCCCCTGCAGGAAACCGGAGTCCATACCCAGGACAGTGTGCCCGAGAGCAGCTACAGGTATAAAACAATAATAAGGCGTGGTGGCTGTATCTCAGAGAGCATAAGATAGATGGAATCCCAGGTCTAGGAGTAAGGGGTCAATGTTTTACTGTACACAACCCGTGTAGACATTTGTGGTCTCCTATTAAGGAAGGTCAATCCAATAATTGAACGAGGTGGGCTCGCTCACGTAATGTGACATGCTTCATCATAGGCCGCCTCATCACACCCTGGTAGGATGATACCACCAGGACGGACACAACCGCAGGGTGGACTATACCGAGGGAGTTCTTGGATATTTTTCTACTCTGGATAACAGTGGTCCAGTTACTAAACTAAAAATACATCAAGGTATACCACCCACCACGTGTCCTTTTATCTACGTAGTACCTGGGGTATGAATACAAATTAATTACCATTATGTAATCGACAGGTATATCTCTGGATTTTTATGATCCTTGCAATCCCACATTTTTAACCAACATGTTTCTGCCCTCCTTAATGCCCTGCTCAGTCTCGGGCACCAGGTACCAGAGCATATGTTGAGGTAACAAGAGTGAAGACATGGGTTGCCCATGTCTGTGTGCATGTGCAGTAATGACGGGGTCACTATATGTGTGTCTATGCCTGTGTAGATACTGAAGGCCTACAATGGATTTGTGTGTCTGTGCACCTGGTAACAAAGGTCCCCTTTCAGTCTGTCTGTACCTGCAGAGGTAAACGATGGCCCACTGTGCGTCTGTGCTCATGTGAAAATAATGACGACCACCCGTGGGTCAGTGTATGTCTGTGCAGGTAACGAGGACCCATACTCTCTGTTTCTCTACAGGAAACCGGTGCCCACATTGGGTCTGTGCTCTTTTGTAGTTATTGAGGGCCCACCACAAGTTGTGTGTCTGTGTACCTGTGTCAATAATGAGGATGCACCACGAGTCGTCGTGTCTGTGCTCCTGCGTGATTGAGAGCACACCTGGGGATATGTGCGCATTTCTTTTGGTACCCGTAACCAGTCTGGCAGCAGCGTTCAAAGATACCCTTAGTGGGGCTAAGGAATATTTGGGGAGGCCACAGAGCGTAGCAGTGCCATAATCTAGTCTCAGCAAAACAAGCACTTGGACTACCTGCTTGAAATCAGCTTGACGAGGGAGTGGTTTGATAGTCCTGAGTATCCTCATCAGGTGATTATCTCCCTTGCACACATTGCTGATATGATTCTTCATTTTCTGATGCTTGTCCAGGATGATTCCGAGAGATTTGGCTGAGTCAATAATGAGGGGGGAGCAGTTGAAGGCAGTGAGGTGGTTCATCCAAAGGTCTAACTTGGGGATGGGATTCGGAGGAGAAATGAGAAAGAATTCTGTTTTGGAGGTGTTAAGCAGGAGATGGTTCGCGGTTAACCAGTTTTGAGTAGACGTTAAAGTAGTGTTGAGTAATATGAGGTTATCCGGGGGTGAGATTTTCAGATAAAGTTGCGTATCATTTGCGCACATATGGAAGAGAATGTTTGTGGAATTTAGTGCATTAGCTAATGGTTCCAAGAACAAGTTGAAGTGTATAGGAGATAGGGCGGACCCTTGGGGGACCCCATGATTACTGGAGAGGGCTGGGAGAGAGTGTGGTTCGCCCTGACTCTTTGTGATCTGTGGTGGAGGAAGGACGAGAACCATTGCAACACCCGACCTGAGAGGCCCATCCTGTTCTTCAAAATGACTGGGAGGTTGTCCTGATTGACAGTGTCAAACACAGAGGAAAGGTTGAGGAGGATTAGGAGGCAAGATTAATTTTAGTCAAACATTTTTAAAATGTCATCCATAACGTGAGTGAGAGCTGATTCAGTGCAGTGCCCACTCCGAAAACCAGATTGATGCTGGTCCAGGAGTTGGAAATTCTCGATGTGAGTACAAATTTGTGGTTGGACGCATTCTTGTACGAGTTTGGCTGGTGTGGGGATGTTAAAGATAGGGCAGAAGTTGTTAAGGTCAGCACTATCTGCATTAGTTGTTTTTAGTATAGGTGAGACCTGAGCTGCTTTTAGGCAATCTGGGATCATGCCTTGTGACAGTGAAGCGTTGATAATCTTTGTCCAGATGGGGATGACGACATCTTGATTTCTTTGAAGATGTAGGGTGGCAACAGGTTGCTAAAGTGATTAGATGGGTTGATACTCTGAAGAATCTTGTTGATGTCTCTTTCACTGAAGGGAGTAAAGGTGCCCCATGAGGCATTGTTCTTTACGCCCAGGCTGATAGGTTTGAGCTTCTCCACAAGGGCAGGAGGTGGCACGGACCCATAGGATGGCAATAAAGCCTCTTCGTAGAAGCAAGTTCAATATTGATGAGTTTTGATTTCTCAGTAAAAATGACAGCCAGTATTTATATAATATATATATATATATATATATATATATATATAATATAATATATAACACTTGAGGATGGGCTGACTTCAGTGTCATAGCGGTTTGGAACGTCCACGATTGCTGTTTAACTAGTTCAAAAAGTTTCTAGTGGCGATTTGGACTTGATCAAGTTGGGATCTGAAGGAGTCTGCCTTAGAGCTCTAGATTTGTTTGTTGTAGGAACTCCTAACCTCTTAAGGAGTTTTAGCTGATCCGAGGAGGGCTTGGATCTCCAAGATCGTTCAATTGCCCTAAGGTTGCGGCGATCAGAGTTTAAATTGTCGTTGAACCACGGTTTGGATATTTTTGATGTAGTTTTTTTTGTTGGAGTGGTGCAAAGGAATCCATGATGCTATAGATAGTAGAGTTGTAAAAGTCAGTGAGTAAATGAACCTCTGACATATCAGCTTTGGAGGAGAGGGCATATTTACAGTGGGTTGCTAGTTCATCTGTATTGATATCTCTGAGGTCCCTTTTCCAGATCTTCGATTTCGTTGGTTGAGCCTTCCTTAGAGACACCTCCTTGTTAATATAAAAGAAGATGCTGTGATGTTCGGACCAATTTCAAGGGGTAATGGTGTGTCCTTTGGTGATGATGAGGTCTAGAATTTCTCCTTTAATATGGGTTGGCCGGTTACAATGTTGAATCAACTATTGATCACTAACGAATGATTTAAGGCATGTTACAGCTTGCTCATTGGGGTTAGACCAGTGAAGGTTGAAATCACCGAGGAAGATTTGGGACATTACGGAGTCGACACAGAGATGATTTCCATTAATTGTTCGATTAAGTTGAGATTGTCCCCCGGGGAGTGATAAAAAGTGTGAAGTTTGCACACCGGAAGGTTGTTACTTGAAATGTTGAGACAAAGGAATTTGCAGGAGGATGGCGTAGAAGACTCAGAGTGGGAAACCAATAGTGTGCTCCGATCTATACAAGCTAGGCCACCACCCAGCTTCAAAGCTCCATCTAGACGAATTATGTCGTGGGTAGGAGGCACAAGGAGGTCTATGATAGGAGTGGAGGAGGGATTGAGCCAAGTTTTGGTGAGGATGATGATGTCTAACTCATTGTGTTGGATGAGGCGTGTTTACTGGCTGACCTGCAGTTGAGTAGTACGCATTTAAGTTGTGCCGGAGTAAGGGGGGAAGGGTTCTGGATGATGTTCACTCTCATGAGGTTGTCATTATTAATGACTCTAAGATTGTGAGGTGGTTCTCTCTTCGGGTTAGAGTGGATGACTTGAATTTTCCCCGGAGGGATTGTGTTGATGGCTAGAGTAGGCAAGTAAGAGTTGAGTAGGTCATCGACACCATTAGACTCAAGATAGGTCTTCAATCTTCTGGGGCGATGGGGGCGTTAGGTAGGGGTATGGTTTTCGAGATGGGGGGGACTGGCCAAGGTGAACTCTATTACTAGGGGGGGCTCTGGGCAAGCTCGCCGAGGAGAGGAGGGAGCTGATATAAATATTCAATTGACAGGGGTTTCCAGTCATGTAGTTCGACGGTAAGAAGGTGCAACTGGAGAGATATATCGTCCATGCACGCCACCATGTCTGAGTGCTGGGTGAGGGGTAGAGGTTGTGTTGGGAGATCTGGCAGAGAGGAGAGGCCTCGATGTATGTCCGGGGGTCTAAGGCGGTGATGCTGAGTTCCTGGGCAGGGAGGTGGTCATTAGGGACTTGTGGTGTTCCAGGATTCTTGGATAGAGAGGTTGTTAAAAGAGAGAGGGTGGAAGGGCCATTAACCTGTGAGTCAGGGATGGTCCAGTCAGGGTTGAATGGATCAATCATTGCCAGGTCTCCAGCCTCGCGGGTGGCATGGAACGAGGGGTGAAGGAAGAGGTATCTTTCATTGAGAGGAATGGCGGTAGGGCATGAGGGAACCTCTCAGCTCGAGAGTCAGCCAGTATCCGACTGGAGAACTGCGGGCCCGGCCTCCTTCTGAGTCGGGGGTCCAATAAGTTGGGCCAGTTCGACAGGGTCTGAGAGGCTCCGGGATCATCTAAGGGTGAAGAATGTTTTAGAGAGAGTGAGGACCTCCCGGCTGTGGGGCGGGAGGACTGGTTAGGTCCTGCGTAATGGTATGGTGTGGATAGGGGGTCATTGGATTTTGCTGAGACCAGAGTGTAGGGAAGATATTGACCATCTTAACTAGGTTGACATTGGAGGCTTGGATTAGGATCATACCGTTGTTGTAGAGGGTGAAATTGGCATTAACGTTGAGAGTGAGCAAGGGCGATGTCGTTAATTTGAGACCATGAGGTGTTTTCCTTGTGCCTTGTTTTCTGGTATAGAAGATGAGATCATTAGCTATACTACCCTTGTTTGCACAGAAGTAGACATCTGAGATTAAAGTTTCGGGTCTGGCCTTGAGTATGCAATGTTTGTATTTTTTGACTGCATTTTTGGAGAGGTTAGGCGGGTAATTGATAATGAAGGCGTTAGATCCTTTGGGATCGGGACTTATCTCCATTTTGGTAGTGTGTCCTGGAGAGGGAGGGGCCCTAGTAAGGAGTTTACGGAGGTGAAGCTAGTTTTAATTTATCAATTAAAGTATAAATAGGCCGATAGACGACCTAGTGGGTAGGCAGAGTAAGTTTGGAGCGGGAAGTTAGGTGCTATAATTATAGACTTCGGAAGTAGGTTCATTGGAGTAGGGAGACTTCATAAGGAAGCTATGGGAACTGGGAGGGGGGGTGAGGAAAAAAAGACAGCAAGAAGAACTGTGGGTAAAGATATAATTAAATAAGCAAAGGTGAGTTGGCTGTGTGACTGAGAAGCGAGAGACTTGCTGCTGTCTATCAGGGGACTGTGTAGTCAATTATTCAAGATGAGTGGGCTGAAAAGTTATCCGACACTGTTAGAATGTAACAAGAAGATACAGTTTAGCCACCGCTTTGGGAGATAACTGCTATATAGTCTATGCATAGCATATGATCTACATCTCATTTGCCTCAAAACATAAAATGCTACTTACCCAGTATGAATCTGTTCTTGCCATATAGAGCTGTAGAGTCATATGTTCCCACCCACCTCCCAGGGTACCTTTACCTGTTGCAGTAACATCTTACTTAGATACATGCACTCATGGACCTCTCCTTTTACTACTCCTACTATATCCATTACCACTCTCTGCGGGAAAACAATCTAACAATGGAATCGATGCCCATGCACACTATCACGAAAGGAGGAGTCACCTACCTCGACACTGAAAAGACTTCTTCAAAGAAAAACAAAGTGTAAACTTCCGAACCCAACACTAGATGGCGATCTATGCATAGCATATGACTCTACAGCTCTATATGCCAAGAACAGATGCATACTGAGTAAGTCGCATTTTCCTTACAAGGGTTACCAAAAAGGCTTTTTTGGGCATAAAAGGAGATTCTAGGGATCTCTTATACAATATGCTGACCTACGGGAGGTTCTACTTTCCAAATATTTAGCATTGCAACAGAAAATATATTCACTAAGCCGTTGGATAACGTTATGGCTGGATGCAAAACAAAGTCCCCCTCTCTTCCCAGCCATTAAATAGCTGGGCACAACACTTCTAATGCGGCACCAAATACAGCTCACATCTACAAAGTTCCTGCAAAGTGGACGGGAAGGCCATAAGCCCCTCCCCCGAGCCCCGCTCCCTTCCAGGACAGACACAAGTGACTGTAAGGATCATAAAATGGCCTACATTTTGAACCCAAAGACCCTGTAAATCTGGTGCTGATCTCCAACGAGCGCATTCCTTCGCTGATCTCTAAGCAGACACAGGAAGGCAGGTTTACTGTTCCAGCAACATAAGAGAGAACAGAACTTTGCTCTGCAAATCCAGGAAAAGAAAATGAGCTTATCTTCTATAAGCACATAAGTTGTTTCGTTGGCAATTCCCAAGGCTATGCTATATAACATATAGCATCCACAACCCATGTGCCTAAAACACAATAACATATTGCAACAATATCAAATTTCTGCAACCCCCTCCCCATAAAATAATTAAATGCAGGGATATTTAGCTTTTAAAGAGAAACAGTGCTTGTGCCTAAAAAACACTAACTGCCACTGGGTAGCATGATCGCCTGACGATCAATTTGCGTATGCAATAAATGAACAGGGCTTTCATAAAGCTAATAATACATGCACGCAGGCGACTGGTTCAATGAGCCACTTTATAAACAAATGATGCTAGAAACTATCTTTTGCGGCATACCATTTGCAACATGCAATAGGATAACAGAACCTCAGACCACAAGTACTAATCCGCGCACAATGGCAGCGTTACCTACTGAGCCACTACAAACTAAAAGGTTGCAAAGGTAGGTTACTTTTGTAGATTAATCCTCTCATACCAAAATAACACATATCACTCAGATACACTATGCCAAAGACGAGTGCGGTTCATCGCACACCCATGAAGACATGGGCTAGGTTTATCTGTACACAAGTACATAAGGCCATGTGCATATCCCTTTCAAAAGTAGCCCTCATTAGGCAAGGTAATACTACATATGGGTTTATATCTATTCTACACCCAACAAGCAAATATGTAGCTATTACAGGTCAAATATTGGGATATAGCCCCAAATATAAACGCACAATACTGCAAAATATCACAGGATAGTTACACATAATTAAGTACATATATATATAGATAGTCCGAGGGAGGAGCCACCTATCTCATGATACTTCGAAGACTCTTCCAGGACAACAATGTGCAATCATCCGGACCCAACACTAGGCGGCGATCTATGCACAGATATGAATGTCAGCAGCCCAACATGTCAAGAACAGATGCATACTGATAAGTAGCATATTCCTTATGCATTTTATATATAGATAGTTATATGCATATATGTAGATATATACATATATCTATTCATATCTCTATGGGGAAAAACATCAATAAGTAGGTACATATATTTGTATATAAATATATATATTTTATATATGTATATGTGTACGCGTCCTTTACCAGTGTCACACATCGCATTACGCCCCTTGTAATGCAGGAGCCAATCACTGTTTAATGCTAAAGAGCACATGGATTGTCTCTTTATGAAGCACGTCACACAACATATGGAACGCATCCCAAAATGTTCCCCCCATTTACCAATAATATGCTTCACAACCCTGTGGGCACCGGGTAAAATTCTTTGCATCCCTTCCTTTTCAAAAAGAAAAGGGGGCTGCACATAAAACAATATATACAATTTTACTCACACCCGGGATACTGCTAATAAGGAATTGAGTCTCACACACAAAGACTTACAAACCCCAAGATACAAGTACATATCTTCAGACGCAACACAGCATCTTTTTCATCAAGATTCACATACGGCCCTCCCTCCTCCCCTGTGGAGGAGAAAAAATTAATCATGAATAAAATGGTTATAAAAAACAGGAGACTCAAGACATAGTCCCTAAATAAACATAGTACATAAGTACTTATAAGGGCTAACAAATAGCAAAAAGCTATAATCTCCTCTTTCAATATTACATACGTAATATATAAGCCAGGTCTGGTGGCTCAGTGGACTAAAGCAGCCACTGCAGGGGCCTGTGTTCGACCTCATGGTCAGAGGTTCAAATCCCGGCGGGTCCACTCAGCCTTTCATCCATCTGAGGTCGATAAAATGAGCACCATTGAGTTGGGTAACAATAAACATCTGTTATTCAGCGCCAGGACACCTCCGGGTAATCGTGCGCTTTACAAATACACCTGTTATGTTTTGTTATAAGAACTAAACCATAGTAAATATGCTACATCTGTCCTAAAATAACAGCAGGCGACCTTTTTAGAAAAGGTACATGGAGCTACCTACATAGATCATAAACAAACAATTAAATAACAACATTGTAAAACAGTATAACACATAAGTTACTATGCTTTTCATACTCGGCTATAAACAGCAATGCTTTTTTTAAAACAAACAAGTATAGCTTAGAATATATATATATATATATATACATATATATATATATATATATTTATTTATAGTTAGGATTGGCTACCATAGGAAATCCGCAACATTCTATTGGGAATAACTTTGGCGCCGGTGGAGGAATTTGCGTGTAATTTTCCAAAATTTAGGCCAGCTCCGCTCCGCTTCTTCCCTGGAAGTTTCGGGGGTATTCGTCCTGCGGGGGCCGAGAAAAAAGGGGGGTCCCAAAACGTGTTTTCCCTATGTTAATTTCCATAGGACGAATAGACAAGGCTACAGCCCGAACCGCTGAATGGAATTACACCAAACTTTGCAAAATTGTAGGGACTGGTACGCAGAAGTGCCTTTTCTATATTTGGTGAAAATTGCTCAAGTGGTTTTTACGATAATTACCTTAAAAAAAATTATATATCTATAGGCGCGCTTCCAGCGCTTACCGGTACGCGTGCCGGGGAGCGCACCCGGCGCGCCACGGGAGTGCGCGAGCGGAAAGCTGATTGGCTCTCGGTGTCTGTCAACATTCTAAACAGTCCGGAGAGTCCGCCATCTTGTGTCTTGGTAGAATCGAGACACAAGAGGTGAAAAAATAAAGGGGGAAATGATTAAAAGGGGGCAGGGTAGATACCCCCTGACTCCCTAGGTTTTCTGAGGGAGGCCTAGAAGGGCCCTAAAGGGCAAAAAAACTATTTTTTTGTTGAAATTTTCGCGGTGTAAGCGCTGGGTGCGTTCCCGTGTACGCTTACAGGTACGCGTACCATGGGGAAAAGCAAAAAAAAATAATTTTTGGGGCTGGGGGGTCCTTGTGGGACCCCCTGAGCAGGCCTAGGGGGTCAGAGTGCTTCTACCCTGCCCCCTTTGCGTGTTTTGCACCTTTGTTTCACAGCTTTCTTGTGCCTTGGTTCTACCGAGATGGCTGCCAACACTTCCTGGTTTGGAGTGTTGACAGACAGTGGCAGCCAATCAGCATGCGTTTCACAGGAAAGCAGCATGCTCATTGGCTGTCAACACTTCTAACCAGGAAGTGTTGGCATTCATCTTGTGCTAGGTAGACCGAGGCACAAAAGAAGCAGAAAAACAAACGTGTAGAATGCAAAAAGGGGACAGGGTAGAAACAACCTGACCCGGTAGGGCTGCTCAGGTGGTCCCACAAGGATATTAACATATTTAAACGTTATCCGCTAATAGAATTAGCATTTAAAAAACATGCAAATTCACTGAAAAAACCATAGGTTTCAGGCCTTATATAGTTAGAAATTAGCATTAAAAAAACCTTGGGAATTCACTGGAAAAAACATAGGTTTCAGGCCTTATATAGTTAGGAATTAGCATATAAAAAACCTTTGAAATTCACTGAAAAAACCATAGGTTTCAGGCCTTATATAGTTAGGAATTAGCATTTAAAAAACCATTGAAATTACTCCTTTATAGTTAGTTGGACTAACTATATTTCGCGCGCCCGCAATCCACTGCTGATGATGTCACATATTACATCATTCATGACATGGTCAGTGACATCACTGATGACATCTCAAATGACATCACTGATGACATCACTGATGACATCTCAATTGACATCACTGATGACATCATTTATGTGATAATACGATGCACCTCCTCACACTCTAATCTAACCTTTGATACACGCAGTGTTAAATACAAACTACCATTCTTGAAACCATTGACACACCAATACCAGTTACTACATACGCACTCACTGATTCCTAGGTCTACACACACATCTACTCATTCACCCATACAATCTCTCATACATACAGTCACTCATCAATACAACAATATCATATGCACTCATACACCTATACAGACACTCACACACTGCCACTCATCCATGGAGTTTCTCACACACCTAGTCAGTCATGCAAAGAATCCATCACACTCCCATTTCCTCATCTATACAGTTATACACACAACACCTTACTTATTCAAACATATACTACCACATACTTACTCTCTTAAACAATCACTGATACAAGTACACATTGATCCATAGAGCCACTTGCACAATCACTGGCTCTCATGTATAGTCATTTATATATATATACCAACTCTCACATGAACTGTGTTTTACATATGTACTTACTTGGACATATAGCACTGAGATATACATTCACTCACCAACACACCAATGCACACAGTCAACCGCCCATACAGCTGTTTCCACATGCACTTTTGAACCCATACATCTAGTGAATCAACTGCTCACACATCTATGCACAGAGTCACACACCTCCCAGCCACCCCTACGCAAACTCAGTCTCACATACAAATACTTGGGCAACCAATCAATAACCCATATAGCCTCTCATATAGCTAATGATCAACACATACAGCATCTTACACAACAACAGACATACTGATGCACACATTCAGACAGTTTAGTCACTAACCCATGCATTCAGTGAGACACATTTAATCACTCACTCATACAGTCAGTCACGCACCTACTAAATCCTTCATCCAGACACTTATACATCCACTCATTCTTCAATATGTAAAGCATATTTAAACTTTACAGAAACACACAGTCACTGGATGATGTCATCAGTGATGTCATCAGTGATGTCAAATGAGATGTCATCAGTGATGTCATTTGAGATGTCATCAGTGATGTCATCAGTGATGTCACTGACCATGTCATGAATGATGTAATATGTGATATCATCAGCAGTGGATTGCGTGTGCGCGAAATATAGTTAGTCCAACTAACTATATAGGAGCAATTTCAATGGTTTTTTAAATGCTAATTCCTAACTATATAAGGCCTGAAACCTATGGTTTTTTCAGTGAATCTATATATATATATATAGATTCACTGAAAAAACCATAGGTTTCAGGCCTTATATAGTTAGGAATTAGCTTTTAAAAAACTTTTAAAATTGACTCAAAAAACTATAAGTTTTAGGGGTGTTATAGTTAGCTGGACATTTCACTCATACAAAACCATTGAAATTGCTCCTATAAAGTTAGCTGTACTAACTATATTTCGCGCACCCGCAATCCACTGCTGATGATGTCACATATTACATCATTCATGACATGGTCAGTGACATCACTGATGACATCTCAAATGACATCACTGATGACATCATCCAGTGAATGTGGTTTGCTTTGTTATTTAAATATGCATTATATACATAGCAATTTGCATTGAACAATGAGTGGATATATAAAAATAAATATTTGGATGGAGGATTTAGTATCAGTGTAATTGACTGTTTACTTGACCAATTTATAGTGTCTCAGTAAATATAGTGGATAGTGACTAAACTGTTTGAATATCTGTATCACTTTGTCAGTTAATGTGTAAACTGGTTCTCCAGTTGGTTACTAGCTATGTGAAAGTCTATATTAGTTATTGATTAGTTAACTGAGTATTTGTATGGGAGAGTGAATGTGTGTGTGGTTCGATGGGGGTGTGTGACTGCCCAAAGATGTGTGAATAGTTGATTCACTAGATATATGAAGTTAAAACTACATGTTCTAACAGTTGTTTGGGTGAGTGAATATCTTTATGGGTGTGGTGATGAGCAAATATATTTCTCAATGGTACATGTCCAACAAACTAGAAAAATAAAAGGCAGTGTATGTGTCAGTTGTTGTATATAAATAAGTATACATAAGACTCAATGATTGTGTGAGTGACTGTATGGATAACTTTATACTTGTAATAATGATTTTATAATTCACTAAGTATGACTTACTATCTAAATGAATAGATGAAGTTGTGTTTGTATAAGTGTGTAGCTAAGTAAATATGTAAGTATGATCCATTGTTTGCATAAGTGAGTAGGATGACTTCATATGTGAATAGGATGTGTGCTGGTGTGTAATGTCGATTTAGGTGTACAAGTATTTTTGATAGTGTTCTATTGTTCATTGACAGCATGTATGAGTGAATCCATAGGTAAGTGATTAGATGTGTGTATACATCTATGAATCACTGAGTGGATTTTTAGATACTTGTATTGCTGTAACAATGGATTCAAATATGATACTCTGTATTTTACAAAGAGTGATGAAAGATTTTACTAGTGTATGAAAAGGTGTATGTGATTGTCACGTGGATGATGTCATCAGTGATGTCATCAGTGATGTCATTTGAGATGTCATCAGTGATGTCACTGACCATGTCATGAATGATGTAATATGTGACATCAGCATTAGATCGCCGCCTAGTGTTGGGTCCGGATGATCGCACATTGTTGTCCTGGAAGAGTCTTCGAAGTATCCTGAGATAGGTGGCTCCTCCCCTGGACTACAGTGCGCATGGGCATCGGCTCCATCCCCAGATTGTTTTTCGCCATTGTGGCAGAAGATGGAGTGAAAGGTGTAAAGGATGTCCATGCTAATGATTGAATGCAAGAGTATATCTGCAGCTGCGACAGGCACCGGGGAGGAGGGTGGGCGATATGAATGTTAGCAGCCCTACATGCCAAGAACAGATGCATACTGGTAAGTAGCATATTCAGTTCGAGGCATGTGGGCTGCTAAATTCATATCTTAGCATAGAATACATAGCAGTCCCTCCATCAGCGGCGGTTGCCCGTGCCAGCTGCAGAAACCTGAAAAAGTGTCTTGAGAACAGCCTGTCCTACAGCAGCTTGCTGCTTGGAATGCACATCTACACAGTAGTGTTTTGTAAAGGTATGTGGTGTAACCCACGTGGCTGCTCTGCAAATGTCCTCTAAAGGAATGTTCCCTAGGAAAGCCATGGATGCCCCCAATTTGCGTGTGGAGTGCGCCCTTGGGGGTATTGTTAAAGTGCGCTTGGCCTTTTGATAACAGATTTGGATGCACTTAACGATCCACCTGGCTATTCCTGCTTTGGAAATAGGGTTGCCTTTGTGTTGTGGTGAGAAGGCAACAAAAAGCTGCTTTGTTTTCCTAAAAGGTTGTGTCCTGTCTATGTAGTACATCAACGCCCTCCGTACGTCTAACGTATGGAGCATTCTTTCCGCCACCGTTTGCGGGTTTTGGAAGAATGCCGGCAAGTCAATAGTTTGGTTGAGATGAAACTGTGACACCACCTTCGGAAGGAATTTGGGGTTAGTACGTAGCACTACCCTATTTGGATGAATCTGAATGAATGGCTCTTGGATTGTGAGCGCTTGCAGCTCACTAACACGCCTCAGTGACGTAATAGCAATTAGGAAAGCTACTTTCCACGTTAGGAACTGGAGTTCACACGAGTGCAGTGGCTCGAATGGTGGTCCCATCAGTCTGGTGAGGACCACATTGAGGTTCCACACCGGAGCTGGCGGTGTTCTTGGGGGAATGACTCGTTTCAGACCTTCAAGGAAAGCTTTAATGGCAGGCACCCTGAAGACAGAGAGATGCTGCCTATTCTGAAGATAAGCTGCGATGGCGGAGAGATGTATCCGAATAGAAGTGAACGCTAGATTGCACTTGTAAAGATGTAGCAGATAGCAAATGATGTTAGGGATAGATGCATCTAGCGGGTTGATGTCATTGTCTGTACAGTAAATGACAAAACGCTTCCATTTTGCAGCATAGCATGCTCTGGTAGTTGGCTTCCTTGCCTCTTTGATGATGTTCATGCATTCTGGAGGTAGGTTAAGGTATCCAAACTCTAGGACTTCAGGAGCCAGATCGCCAGGTTGAGCTGTTGCGGATCTGGATGCTGAATTTCTCCATGGTTCTGCGTCAAAAGTCTGGGCGAGAGTCGCAGTCTTTGATGCGGCACCACTGAGAGTTCGAGGAACGTGGTGTACCATGCTTGGCGAGCCCACGTTGGAGCAACCAGGATGAGAGTCATCGCGTGCTGCCGTAGCTTTCTTGCCACCAGCGGTATCAGAGGGGCTGGCGGAAAAGCGTACGCAAATTTGCCTGACCAGTTCATCCATATCGCATTCCCCTGCGACTGTGGGTGATGGAACCTGGCGGCAAAGTGTTGGCATTTTGCGTTTTCTTTTGTTGCAAACAGGTCTATCTCCGGATGACCCCACTGCTGGAAGTACGGGTGGAGTACAGATGGGTGTAACTCCCACTCGTGCATTTGATGGCTGTATCTGCTGAGCAGATCCGCCATCTGATTGTCCTTGCCCGGGAGGTGTTCTGCCATGAGGAAGATGTTCCTCTGAATGGCCCACCGCCACATGCCCTGAGCCAGATGAGACAGCTGTGGCGAGTGGGTGCCCCCCTGCTTTTGAATGTAGTACATCGCGGTCATGTTGTCCGTCCGGACTAACACTACCTTGTTGCACAGATGTACAATGAAGGACTTGAGCGCCATGAAGATTGCCATCAGTTCCAGATAGTTGATGTGCATCTTTTGTTGCTGCGTCGTCCATAGTCCCTGCACTGTGTAAGTGAGCAGATGAGCTCCCCATCCCTGGAGAGATGCGTCCGTTGTCAGGATAATCTGTGGCACTGGGTCCTGGAACAGTCGGCCCTTGCAAAGGTTGTGTGGATTCCACCAATGCAGAGAGTCGTATGCCCGACTGGTAACCAACACTAGGTCTGTTAATTGTCCTTGAGCCTGTGTCCACTGATTTGCTAAGCACTCCTGGAGCGGGCGCATATGTAACCGTGCGTGAGGGACTATGAAGATGCAGGAGGCCATCATGCCTATCAACTGCATGAACACTCTCGCTGGAAGTGAGTGTTGTGGTCTGAACTTCTGGATTAGAGACTGCATGCTGTCTATCCTGACTTGGTTTGGTTGAGCCATGGCCGTCAGGGTATTGATCGTCGCACCTAGAAACTGCCGGACACGTGCCGGCTGAAGATGCGACTTTGGGTAGTTCAACGAGAAACCTAGATCGTGAAGGAGGTGAATGGTAGTCGACATGTCCGCGGCGCACTGTTGTTCCGACTTGGCTTGAACGAGCCAGTCGTCCAGGTAGGGGTAGACATGTATGTTCTGCCTCCTGAGGTGCGCTGCTACTGTCGCCAGACACTTGGTAAACACTCTTGGGGCTGTGGTGACTCCGAAGGGTAGGACCTTGAACTGATAATGCCTGCCTTGGATAGTGAACCTGAGGTATTTCCTGTGGGACGGGTGTAGTGGAATGTGGAAATAAGCATCCTTGAGGTCTAAGGTTGCTAAGAAGTCCCCTTGGTTTAACAAGGGAAGAATCTGTTGCAGTGTAAGCATATGGAAATGTTCTGACAGTATATACAGGTTGAGGGGACGCAGATCCAGAATGGGTCTGAGAGATCTGTCCTTCTTCGGAATAAGGAAGTACAGGGAATATACCCCCGTGCCTTCCTCTCCCACTGGCACGAGCTCTATTGCGCCTTTTTGCAGCATCACCACCACTTCCTGCTGCAATAAGTGCAAGTGCTCTGCGGACATAGGCCTTTGCCTTGGTGGAATGTTGGGTGGAGTGGATTTTAACTCTAGACAATAACCGTACTGGACAAGTTGTCGCACCCACCTGTCTGTGGTGATGTTTCTCCAGACGGGTAGGAACTGCTGTAGTCTCCCCCCGACAGGTGTTAAGTGGTCGGGGGGCAGTGACAGAGAGTCACTGTTTGCTTGGGGTAGAGGAGCGGGAGTTGTTGTTCCCTCTGCCGCGTCCTCTGGTGCTGTTTCCTCGGTAACCCCCCTTGTTCTGTTTGGGGTACGAGGATTGTGCTCCACCTCTAGAGAATTGTAATTGTTGACCCATCTGTCCTCTGGTGACTCCACGCGCACCTGAGCGACGAAAATTATTGCCACGAAACTGTTGTGATTGTAGGGCCCCCATAGACTTAGCAGTTTCAGTGTCTTTTTTAATTTTTTCTAAGGTGGTGTCAACATCTGGACCAAACAGTCTATCAGGATTGACTGGCTGATTAAGTATGGTTGTTTGAATGTCAGGTTTAAACCCCGATATGCGGAGCCACGCCTGCCGTCTCAGCATGACGCTAGTGTTAATGGCCCTAGCGGCTGTGTCCGCGGCATCAAGTGCACACTTTATGGCTGCGTTGGAGATCAGTTTTCCCTCCTCAATAAGCAGTTTGGTGCCCTCTTGAAACTGCGGAGGCAGGTGTTGTAAAACTTGCTCTAGGGTGTAGTAATGCGCCCTATCGTAACGTGCCAAGAGTGCCTGTGTATTTGCAATACGCCAAAAATTGGCAGCCTGTGCAGCTACTCTTTTGCCTCCAGCCTCTAGCACTTTGGACTCCTTATCTGGGGTAGGAGCTTCACCCGTTGTTTGGGAGTTGGCCCGTTTGCGGGCATTTGCGACCACCAGGGAGTCTAGTGGCAACTGTCCCCGAATGTATGCAGGGTCTGCAGGTGCTGGTCTGTACTTTTTTTCGATACGTGGATTGACCACTCTCGCCCTGGTAGGTTCTTTAAAGATGTCCGCAGCATGCTTGAGGACCCCTTTGAGCATAGGCAGTGTCTTTACTGTCCTTTCAGAGACTGAAAAAGTGTCAAATAGAAAGTCTTCTTCTACCGGGTCAGCATGCATGTCCACATCATGATTAGCAGCTGCCCTCTCAATGAGTGCATGAAAACCTGCAGAATCTTCTGTAGGGGATGCACGTGCACTGAAAGGCTGTGGGTCTTGCCCCACATTTTGGGTGCCTTGGTCACCAATGTCATCATATGAATCTGGCTGTGCATCTGGTTCATTGATGGGGAAAGTGTATTGGTCATCTTCATCATATCCCTCACCCTCAGAGTGTTCTGGAGAAGGAGTTGGGCTCCTTCTTGGAGGAGGCTGGATAGGTTCCATGAGGCCTGAAGCGTCTTGGGGAAGCTTTTTCTTCTTCAGGGGGATGACATAGGAGTCCACTGGCTGTGAAGTGATCCTCCTCTTGTAAAGGGTCAATTTGCCTGTGTCTGCGTCGATAAAACGCTCAGAATCCTCTTCTGAGTCGAGTACCCGACTCGAAAGTGCCCCCGCCGATGAAGAATCCGACTTCTTTGGCGTCGATTTTGTTGAAAAGGCCTTCGGCGCCTCTTTTGGCGGCAGAAGGAAGAGAAGTTTACCCGCAGGCTTCACCGGAACGTCCATCGGCTTCTGTGGCGATGGCATCGGAGCCAACGTAGCAGAGGCCTTCTCCCTGATTCTCTGTAGTGAAGAGGCAATGAGGGACGCGTCACTTACAGTGGCCTTCGGCACCGACGAGGAGGTCTTGACCTTGCCCTCGGATCCGACGTCCTGTTGGCCCTTTTGTGTTTTGGACGATGATGCCGCAGCCGCCGACCAGAGTCCTTGGACCGATGCGCAGACGTGCCAGCCTTCGATCCTTGTGATTTTGTCGGCTCCGTCTCCACCACGCGTCCGACTAACGCAGTCCCAGTCGGAACCGGAGCCGTGTCGCTGGCTTTGGCGGGCTTTGCCGGCGTCGCAGCGGTTGACCCGTGCCGACCACCCTTTTTAGAGGATCCCTCCTCTGGCGCCGATTTCGAATCGACAGATTTCTTCGACTTCTGTGGACCGGCGGCCGACGGAGTCGATGAAGCAGCGGGTTTAGCCGTTTTTGGTGGTACGGCCGCCATCTTCGGGACGCTCGAATCCATAAGTTTCGGTTTCGATTTGGGGTCGGCCATTTTAGGTGTAGTCGATACCGGAGGTTTCAGTTTCGGTTTCGATACTGGCTGCGCAGCAAGTATGTCCGTGGCCGGGCCTGAAGGCGGGGCCCTTGCTTGCGGTACGGGGTCTTGGGTAAGGCCGACAGGCGATCCCGTGACCCGTTCTTGATCTTCGTAACCTTCGGGGCATAGCTCGTCCCCCGAGCTATCTTCCGCGGCCCCATAAACCTCTTCGACGTCCCCTACCTCGTCGACGTATTCAAGGCCTTGACCCACGACTCCGTCGTCGTCTTCCGGATCTGCCTCGACCTCCGTCCCGGGCAGGGAGATTTGAAGATGATGGCTCCGGTCCTCCTCTTCTTGGTCGCCGAAGATGTTTTCGGGATCCGGGGCCGCTTGTCTGGCCTCAAGGCGCACCGCGCGCCGAAGCTTGAGTGTCTTCTTGGACCTGAATCTTGCGCAGGCCATGCAGTTGTCTTCGTTATGGTCTGGTGAAAGGCATTTGTTACAGACCGGGTGCACGTCTATATGTGGGTATTTTGACCCACAGAGCGGACAGTTCTTAAACGGACTCCGCTCCATGCCGAAAAGTTGCGTCGTGTCGCGATGAGAAGGCCTCGATGTCCGAAGAGTGAAACTACTCCGCTGATTCCGACTCCAAGAGACGGAAGAACTCGAGACCGTGCGCAAACAAAACCGACGTAAGAATATAAGGCCTTTTGGCCGTAAAAAAGCTAGTTTTTCTCGGTTCCGACAGAGAGACGTCGAGACCGCATCCGAACCCAATGGCGGAAAAAAACAATCTGGGGATGGAGCCGATGCCCATGCGCACTGTAGTCCAGGGGAGGAGCCACCTATCTCAGGATACTTCGAAGACTCTTCCAGGACAACAATGTGCGATCATCCGGACCCAACACTAGGCGGCGATCTAATGCTAAGATATGAATGTTAGCAGCCCTACATGCCAAGAACAGATGCATACTGGTAAGTAGCATATTCATTAGTACAACTAACTATATAGGAGCAATTTCAATGGTTTTGTATGAGTGAAATGTCCAGCTAACTATATCACCCCTAAAACTTATAGTTTTTTGAGTGAATTTTAAAGGTTTTTTAAAAGCTAATTCCTAACTATATAAGACCTGAAACCTATGGTTTTTTCAGTGAATTTCAAAGGTTTTTTAAATGCTAATTCCTAACTATATAAGGCCTGAAATCTTTGTTTTTTTCAGTGAATTTGCAAGTTTTTTTTAATGCTAATTCCTAACTATATAAGACCTGAAAACCCACCAGGAATCTCCAGTATGCGCCAGGGGACTGCATTTCAGAGAGGTGTAATGAAGCCACGCCCCTTTTTACACCTCTCTGCAACGCAGCCCCCTGCCGCGTTTGCAGAGGGTGAACTAATTCCCCTTGCATACTGGGGGTCCCTGGGGGCCAACTAGCCCACCAGGAGCCTCCAGTATGCGCCAGGGGGCTGCATTGCAGAGAGGTGTAATGAGGCCACACCCTTTTTCACACCTCTCTGCAACGCAGCCCCTGTGCATGTTTGAAGAGGGGGAACTAATTCCCCTTGCATTCTAGGGGTCCCTGGGGGCCAACTAGCCCACCTGGAACCTCCAGTATGCGCCAGGGGGCTGCATTGCACAGAGGTGTAATGAGGCTATGCCCCTTTTTACACCTCTCTGCAACGCAGGCCACTGGCGCGTTTGCAGATTCCCCTTGCATACTGGGGGTCCCTGGGTCACATCTGCCCAAACGCCGATATTCCGAACGATTGAAAATTACTTTTCTTGAGAAACATTTGGATTTGGATTATCATGTCCTATTCTTTGGAAGTTTTGAAAGACTGACTTTGAGGATGCTATAAATTACTCAAGTCTGCCCGAATTGTGTGGGTAAAATTGATACCTAGTCACTTTGAATAAGAATGTACTTACGTCTCGTCTAACATTTGGAAGAAATATCTAGTTATATGACAACAGGATACCGACATAACTTGAAGGAAATAAGAACGCCCTGAAGAAGTTCTGTTGTACAGAACGAAACGTGTCGGCTGGCTGTGGTACATAAACTTAAGGAAAATAAAAGCATTTGAATATACACCAAGATTCAGCGCTTCAATAAGGACTCTAAGTGATATGATTTGATTGGACTTATTGTGCAAGTGGTGCTGTGCCAAACTTTGGAATATTCTCCACTACTCTCTACTACTTACTCTCTCCTACTCCACTACTCTCTAATACTCACTCTCTACTACTCATTCTCTACTACTTTACTACTCTCTACTACTCTCTCTCTCTACTACTCACTCCCTACTACTCACTCCCTACTACTCTCTACTACTCTCTACTCTCTACTACTCACTCTCTACTACTTTCTCTCTACTACTCACTCTTTACTACTCACTCTCTACTACTCTCTACTTCTCACTCTCTACTAATCTCTACTACTCACTCTCTACTACTCTCTACTACTCACTCTCCACTACTCACTCTACTGCTCACTCTCTACTACTCTCTACTGCTCACTCTCTACTACTCTCTCTCTACTAGTCTCTACTACTCTCTACTACTCACTCTCTACTACTCTCTACTATTCTCTCTCTCTGCTACTCACTCTCTACTACTCTCTACTACTCACTCTACTACTCACTCTCTACTACTCTCTACTACTTACTCTTTACTACTCTCTACTACTCACTCTCTACTGCTCTCTACTACTCACTTTACTACTTACTCTACTACTCTCTATTACTCACTCGCTACTACTCTCTACTACTCTCAACTACTCACTCTACTATTCACTCTACTGCTCTCTAATACTCACTCTCTGCTACTCTCTCTACTGCTCTCTACTACTCACTCTCTACTCTCTATTACTCACTCTCTACTCTCTACCTCTCTACCTCTCTCTACTTCTCTCTTTACTAGTCTCTTCCTCTACCTCTCTACCTCTACCTCTCTACCTCTACACCTCTACCTCTCTCCCTCTCTCTGCACGCACACATATATATATGCATATATATGCATATGCATTTATATATGTATGTGTGTATATATATATATATATATTTCCAGTCTCTGTTTCACCGGTATATATCGCCACCACCACAGATACACGGACCACCACGCAGTAGATAGTGTTTAGAAGGTAGATTTATTTTCCTCCAAAGGTCTTATTTCGGCATATACATATATAAACATATATAATCTGTATATCTATATATATACAAATATAAATTCATGCATGCATATACATATATGCATACATATGCATGTTATTTACATGAAAGTTTAAAAAACACTAATAAAAGCAAAGCTAAAAAGCCACCTCATTACAAACAGAATGGCTTTAACTTAAACGAGGGCGAGATCTATTGCATTTTCAGTGCTTCTTTACTTTGGTTCCATCAAGAAGGCATTCAGATGTGTCACACATTTGCCATAAATTCTGAATGTTAGCACTCTAATTGCTCATTAGATCACTGTAGTAAAGCTACTGCTCACCAGGGAAGTCTGCTGCTGGTATTCAAAGTGCATGTTTCAGTCTGCATGTCAGAATTTTTTTAATGAAATTGAAGAGGATTTGAGAAGTCACTCAAAATGTGCCCTAATTTTTCTTTCTGAAGCACTAATCATACTTTCTATGGCAAAATGAACCCCCTCATTTTGTTCCTTTTTAAATTAAATGTTTTCAGACTTACCACTTCATTCCAATCAAGATGGCTTCTGGTGTGCCATACTTTTGTCATAAGTAAGACTGTTAGCGCTCTAGTTGTTCTTTAGAAAACTCTGGGACATTCTGTCATTGGGCTATACTTGGGCTACATCTGGTGATATTTGGGCTACATTTGGGCTCTTTTGTCTCTGGTGGCCATCTTGGGAGACTGCATGTCAGAATTTTTTAATGAAATTGAAGAGGATTTGAGAAGTCACTCAAAATGCGCCCTAATTTTTCTTTCTGCAGCACTAATCATACTTTCTATGGCAAAATATACCCCCTCATTTTGTTCCTTTTTAAATTAAATGTTTTAAGAGTTACCACTTTATTCCAATCAAGACGGCTTCAGGTGTGCCATACCTTTGTAATAAGTAGGACTGTTAGCGCTCTAGTTGTTCTTTAGAACACTCTAGGAGGCTGCAGTAGAACACAAAGGAATCAACTGACAGTCTCTGTCCTTGTTGGATGTACATGTTTTACTGAGAATGTCAGACTTAATTCTCACATGACTGAGAAAGATAATGTGAATTTACAGAAAATGTGCTTTCAGTTTAGCTTATAGATCCCCTTCCAAACCACTGTGGGAAAAGCATGAGATAATAGTTTTCTTTCAAACATGATTCATGATATCCCAGCAGAAGGCTTTTTCCCATGGTAAAATCAGCTTAGAACACACCACAATTCCTACAAGGAGTATGGTACCATCAACAAATGATTTATAATGTAACTAAAGTCCTAAAACCCTCTATTAACTACAATGCTTTTTAATGAGGTGCTATCATGTATATTGGTCCCAAGATGGCTGCCAACACTTCTTGGATGAAGTGCTGACAGCCAATCAGATCAGATGTGTGGTTAGGCTCCGCCCAGA
The DNA here is from genome assembly GCF_964261635.1 of Lissotriton helveticus. Classification (NCBI taxonomy): domain Eukaryota; kingdom Metazoa; phylum Chordata; class Amphibia; order Caudata; family Salamandridae; genus Lissotriton; species Lissotriton helveticus. The sequence goes on from NC_136068.1 coordinate 32,520,318, forward strand.
TATATGTGTTTTTGAAGTTAATTTTCATAAAAACCACTGGAGCAAATATAGCAAAGGCACTTCTGCGTACCAGTCCCTACAATTTTGCCAAGTTTGGTGTAATTCCGTTCAGCGGTTCGGGCTTTAGACTTGTCAGAACGTCCTATGGAAATTAACATGGGGAAAACACGTTTTGGGACCCCCCTTTTTTCTCAGCCCCCACTTCACGAATCCCCCCGAAACTTTCAGGGAAGGAGCGCAGCGGAGCTGGCCAAAATTTTGGAAAATTACATGCAAATTCCTCAACCGGCGCCAAAGTTATTCCCAATAGAATGTTGCGGATTTCCTATGGTAGCCAATCCTAACTATATATACCTACTGGCTATCGCCAGTAGATAATATATATAAATATACTAGCTTACCCGTCACACGTTGCTGTGATCTCCGAAGAAAGGAAATTCAAGGAAACTCGTTATGATAACATTCAATTTACATTGTGTCATTTTTATTGAAACTTATTCATTTTAATATGGAAAATATTTCAAAGTGTCGTTTTAATTCTATTTATTTATGCGAGTGCTTGTGGATACTTGATTTTTTGTTTTTCCGTCTCGTGCGTACATCAGTATTCGAAAGATTACGAGGGCCCTGGGGGGCCGATATTTAAAAAAATTTTATGCCAGAAACCTTTGCGTGAGTGTACTCAACAACTTCCCAAAGTTTCATGACGATCGGATGAATGGTGTTTTAATTCTATTTATTTATTTGAGTGCTTGTGGATACACGATTTGTTGTTTTTTCGTCTGGTGCGTACATCAGTATTCGAAAGATTATGAGGGCCCTGGGGGGCCAAATTTTAAAAAAATGTATGCCAGAAACCTTCGCGGGAGTGTACTCAACAATTTCCCAAAGTTTCATGGCGATCGGATGAATGGTGTAGTAATGCATAAAGGACAAACAGACAGGCAGACAGACATACATTCGTTTTTTAGGGCTCGCTGCGAACAGCGCGCGAAAGCGCGCTCTCGCAGAGAGGACTATAGCTGTCGGCTCAGCCAACAACGAGAGAGGGGAGACCAGAGCTGGCCACGCGCACCATTAAGAAGCATGGCAGAGTTGGATTCCGACGCGCGCCTTGGGATAGGGTTGCGCGCGTCGGAATCCGACTGCCATGCGCGGTAAGTTTCAGTTTCGTTAGCGGGGGATTTTCGCTAGTGACGCGCAGTTCTGCCGAGCTGTCCACCTGCTCTGTCGAATTTATTTCATGCGACTAATTGTGTTACCTCTGCATCGAAGGAGGCATTTCAAGTAACAGATAAATCTAAGACGGATCCGAAATCCTTCCTCTCTAGGAATCCAATGTATTTTTTTCAAACTGCTATTTTTTGAAGTGGTTTCCTAATACGATGAACTTGAGTTTTTTTGCTTACCACGTTGATAATTGCACCTGGGAATGCGCGAGACCGTGACGCCTGCGACTCGTGCAGCTGTTTGTCTTCTCTGGAATCGCCAGTGGTGTTCTAGCGGCGAAGGGCTGGCTGCATGATAAGGGTTTACCATTCTCTCTATCAGCCAACTCGTTAGTACAGGACGTAAGTGAGGTATGGGCGAAATGAGCCGCAAAAATGATGCGAGTTGTTAGGGACTGTTTGAAATCTCTGCGACATCGGTCCGCGTCGGACGACGGGTAAGTGCAACCCTTCGAGCGTTGGGCCTGCTGCTGGCCAGTCAGTCTTGCAATTATTTCGAATATTTCATTTAATATTGGTGACCTCTCTTCCATAGGAATATAATTGTAAAACTTCGTGTGCGCTGCGGAGAGTAGTATTTTTTTTTTAATTGAGTGTGGGGAGGGGTAATAACATAATAGGGGTGTAGCATAGGAAGGCGCTTAGTGTGATATTAAATCATATTGAATGAGTTTTGTATTAGCAATTGTTTTCTTTTGAAAAATGCTGATAACATTGACCAGGGAAGCAGTAAGCAGTGTTTTCCCTCCACGTCATGCTGCACAATGGTGATAGCATGAACCTAGACCTTTGCACGATAATCAGGGCCACTGGATGTAGGTGATTGTGCGGCCGAGTATTTTTTTGTGTAAAATTTTAGTTTTTACCTCATTTGCCACATAATCCATCATCTGATGCATAATCGGCAGATTTTAGCAAAACACATTTTGTTTCTAGCCCAAATGTTCAAATGTTACTAAATACTCAGCAACGCATGTTGCTGCGTAGTGGCAGGACCTTTGCAAAAATTGACTGGTGACTGTTGCTTTTTCTGTGTTTTGGTGTTAAACTGCTACTAATGAGGTGCACACATTGCCCAGACAGTGTTAACAAATGTAAAACTGACAAAATAATGATGTAATACTATCAGCAAGTGCGTCCCATTATGCAGCACAATTTGCCTTTTCTTTCTGCATAATTTACACAATACTGCTGCATACTTTGGCCCTCCACTGCTGCATAGTTTCAGTATCTCTGACTACAATGCTAAAGGTTTAATAGCGCAATGGTTTCAAATAACTTTTTATTTGGGTAACCTTTACTTTTGGTTACCTGGGATAAATCATTTTTCTTTCTTTTTATGGGGGTTTCGATACATCAGGGACCTTGAGGTCACACCGATATACGACTATGAGGTTTTATAGATTGTTCCAAAATTGCTGGGCGCCCTATCCTGTAATCCGCATGAGTAGTAACAAATGATAGTAATCAGTTGGGCAATGAGGCGAGCGGAAAATACCTCTGAACCGCTCAGCGTGGACTAGCAAGGTAGTCTACTGGACAAAAACAAACTCTGTTGCCTCTGCACTAAAACAAGTTAAAGAGAGCTATGTAACAACAGTGTAAATTTACTATAAGACAAATAATGTATGCATCATTCTTTAAGCAGGTTAAGAAACTCTTTGAGAAAATCACAGATCATTCCGTCGACTGTGCGACAATTAGGAAAGTCTTTTCTTGAAGTCGCACTTCTGTTTATTTGTTCCAAATATCAGCCGACACGTGTTTCATCGCAGGTGAGGTCACACCATTGGAAAAAAATGTAGACAGCACCTCTATGCATTTTTAGTTTGCAGGTGCCAGATAATGAGCAGAGTTACGTACAATTATCTTGCTTGACATGATTTGAAAGATTCAAGCACCGGCGATGTGTCCTGACTTGGCAAACAATGCACGAATGGAAGGAATCTCACACGTTTTACTTTCTTCGTCAACATAGTACAACTGGGAAGAGACGTGTAGGAATTGCCTTGAATTGTGCAGGCTAACAGACATCCTGTAGAGCTGTGCTTATGAACTGTGTTTCTTGCGCATATTAAATCAAATATACAACATGGAGAATGCAAACAAAAGCCACGTTCACATCAGGTTCCTGCAAAATAAAGAGTCCTTGAAGCGCTGGCTTGAAATCACTATTTTTAGCTGCCAAGTCTGTTTGAGTATGTACCTTTTCTTCCTGGAAATGGGCTGGCGTTTCCATTAGGTTATTGTTAATTGGGCATCCAGTAGGCATAATTTACCATTAGCATCGCAGCACGTCACCTTTTGGTTGCCTGGGGTGTCACTTTCTGAATGGTTCCATTGCAGAAAGGGTTGATGGGACTAGAGCAGGGATGTCACTTTAAGAAGTCACTAGCGTTTTTGTAAGGCTGTAGGACTGCACCAAACTGCTGATATATTTCCTCAGTTTGGTAGGGGTGCCCGTTGACTGACATACGTATATGTGTGGTCTCAGAATGGGGGTTATAAATTTCGGAAAGGTTCCCACTACCAATTAAATGAATCCACTCTGGTAAGGTCAAAATATAGTTCTGAGAGGATCTGTCAGCCCCTGGTTGTTAAGGGTCAAACACTCGCCATCATCAGACAACTGCATACTAAGCTCAAGCAGTAACAACAATGTTATAGTAAAGAACACAACAGAATTCTAAAACCAATTTTGTAAAATAATAGAAAAATGTATTGAGCAAATAGACGAGCATTGGTATAGGTTAAGGGTGGCCGTACCTATAAATTTATAACGTTTTTAAGACAAAGTGCCTCGAAAAATTCAAGAACTATGAAATAACAGTTCGCAGTGACAATTTTACACGGACTCTAATGGCGTGGAGGTCGGATTAACAAAGCTGGCTGTCCCAGGAAAACATTTTACCTTCAGACGTAGTCTCCAACTGCCGAGGAAAATTCTTCTGCTCGGGCCGGAAAATCCTTTCCTGCTCAGGGCAAGATTTGGTGCACCATGTCTCTCACAAGCCAGATCTTCTGCAGTGTCTATTACTCTTTAGTCAGCTGGACCATCTTGGAATCAAGAGTCCTTCTGCTGTCCCTGAAGCAAGTAAACAGAAGGACAACCCCTTGAAATTTGAAGCAGTTCCTTTCCCTGGGTGACAGCATGGTTCAGTGATCCTTGAGTCCTTGTGTGAGTTCTCTTCTAACAGGAGCCGGAAGGCAGGATTCTTATTCCAGCAGGGCCATGTTCTTCAAATTGAGTCTTCCCATGCCCAGGAATGTTCTGAGGAGGTGATGGTGTAGGTGCCAGATTTATCCTGTGCAGTTGCCAGTGATTAGAGGAATTGTACCCCAATCACTGGATATTGTAAGTCATGTACTGGAAAACATCCTTTACAATGAAACTTTTACAACGCACAACCATTACGACGCAACTTTTACAACGCAAGTTATTACAACGCATTGCGCTGGGGGGCGCTCTAGGATAGGGAATAGATTAATTACTATCCAACACCTTCCCTACTATCCACGGGGACTGGAGTTGGAATAGTAACTTAACCTATTCACTATCCAGCGCCCCCCAGCGCAAGTCGTTGTAACGACTTGCATTGTAAAAATTGCGTCGTAATAGCATGTGTTGTAAAAGCATGCGTTGTAACGTCGTACATCCCATGTACTAGCCAAACATGTAGATTGCAGCTTGAGAGGTGGGGGTTTACCTCCTACTGTGACTGGGATCTGGCCAGTCAAGAAGTGTACTAGGAATTAATAGAAGAACATCTCCCTGACATCTCCTAGTCAAGAGAGGTAGTGCTAAAGCTGCCTTTTGTTTTGCAAACTGCACCTGTGCACTCCTTGGTAGAAAATATTCCTGGTGATTATCAGCAATTAACACCGATGGCCTTTCTCGTGGCCAGAGGCAAGTGATTGTGCTCTGAGCCAGTCATCATCTCTCTCAGCCAAAGATGTGAGTGGCAGAACTGGTTTTAAGCAACTTCTGACTCAAGCAATTTATGGCTCAAGCAGCCTAAGTAAGGTACATTTTTACACTCTTACTATTCCACTTATGTTTTCAAAAATCTGACTTCCCCATCAAGTCAGATTTTAAAACTAGACGGGAAATTAGGTCTCGTGGCGTTTACCGCGCGAAAGCGCTCGCTGTGGCCATCTATTGTCTCCTGGGAAGCGCAAACATACACAGGCGCACCTCCCCCTGCTTACGCACGCACACATACAGACACCCCCTCCGCCGTCTCACACATACACACACACACATGCGTGCGCACACACACACACACTCACACACAGAAGCGCACCAAGGCCTTCTCCCCCGCCTCCCTACAACTAAGGCCCACTTACCGCCACTCCGGACATCTGCAGCCTTTTTAGGTCTCGCCTAGACGAAAGCAAAAGCGAAGCTTTTGCTGTCTAGGGAGACAACTTATGTTGCCGCTTTCTGGGGAATGTCGGGGAATGTGGACAGCAGACTGTTTCGAATTTCTTCTGCTGGAGATTAGACCTCGTGAGCGCGCCTTGACTGCATCTAATGCGTGTGTGGTTTTTTTTTTTAACGTGGGCCGGGCGCTTGCTTTAGTCAGTTTCACTTTCAAAGTGCACGCGTCAATGGGTCTGTTTGTTCATGTGGAGTGCCTTTTGACCTCGTGAGCGCGCTTTGCCTGCATCTAATGTGCACACGCACGTACACATACAGAGACATTCCCCCCGCCCTGCCGCATACACAGAAGCGCCCCCGGCCGCCGCATACATACAGACATCTCCCCCCCTCCCCCGCCCCCGCCGCAGCTCTCCCCCCCTCCCCCGCCCCCGCCGCAGCTCTCCCCCCCCTCCCCCGCCCCCGCCGCAGCTCTCCCCCCCACCTGACAACACTCACCGGCACCGGGCTCTGCTGCGGGGGCTACACGAGAGCTCCCGCTCCTCGGGGCTCTTTCCGCAGCACTTCTCTTTGCTCCCGGTGTGACTCCTCGGCTCTGCAGCTCTTCTCTGGGGCCGCGGGACAAAAGCTACTCCTCTGCGCAGGCGGCTCCAGGGCACTCCGCAGCTCACGGCAGCCCCGGGCCGCGGGAAGACTTTTCCTCTCCTTTCTCGGGTGCTCGAGGAGGCGGGACTTCCGGCCGGGCCGCGATGCAATTGGCTGTCCGGCCGGGCGGCTGGTTTTTTTTTCTGTACGATTTTCCAAACATGTATAGAACAGTATTGGCTACTTCCTATTGCGCTATTTACAACAAAGGCACTAACTTTGGGAAATCGGCTGATTTCCTTCTAAATATAAACTGCAGTACAATCATCCCTCAGTCGTATGCAATACATTAACCAACAGATTTGTTAATCTAACTTTAGTACATTATATCAGATGAACATGAAGAAAAAGATGATTTGTGTAGAGTATACCACGATGTCTGGAAAATAGGTTTATACATTTCAGTAAATCAACACCGGGATGCTTAGGATGTCTGCTTCAGATTTTGTTTAAGTGCTCAATGTTGCTGGACTATTCTGTAGTAAACAGTATCAAACCTGATGCTTACAGAGCACGGCTACCAAACTAAAGACACAGGATCCTGAAAAAAATTGGGACTCTGGTGGGACAGAATGTCCCTGTGGGTAGGAGCTCTCCCCCGGCTGCCAGTTCATTTCCTCCCTTGTTTCTACTCCCGCTTGAACTTTTCTCCAGTGAGGTCATTGTTTGAATAATCTCGCGGGTACATTTTGTTTCACTCTGCAGTCCCCTCCCAGTTCCTGTGCCCAGAACACCCCACCTCCCACCACCCCGCGCTAGTATCTCAGCTTCTAAAATAAACTTCACTTGATGAATTTGCAAATGATTTAGCTATTGCTGACGTTGCCAGTAAATCATTGCAAGGGACATACATAGTTGCTAATTGAATCCTGGACTGTTTTGTGTTGAAGTGGCTGCTTTTTCAGTTCTACACAATGTCATGCAGTCTTTTTCCCCCACTTTCACAGGAATGTCCGTGAAAAGAGCGAAGCTTATATATCACTCCTTTGATAAACAGTGAACTTGGCTGCATACAAAGGACATAACACAAGACATCAATTTTATGAGGGTTTATATTATTTCAGCAACACTTAATAACTCAAAGAAACCCAATTCAATTCTGCTGCAAAACACATGAGATATCTCAACTTCTAAACATATTCCAAGGGGCTTTGATTCTCCCTCTTTCAGCTTCTGGCATCCTTGTATTAGGAACATCCAGTTGTTGGCTTGGGAAATTGAGGAACACATCTTGGCTATTTTAGTATCACTTCTTTCTACTGCCTATTTGGATGCATCTGAAAAGCACCCTGTCATCACACATGTATCTAGCTCATTCATGCATTGTATGAACACAGCAATAATTTCTTGGGTCTGGCAAAATTCCACTGCACATCATGCCACATAATTCCACTAAAAAGAACCTCTCCACACAATTCCACAACTAACAATTCCAATTCAAACTACATAATTCCATTCCACACTACATGCATCCACTCCACTCCAAACCAAAACACATGGATAAAAGACATTGCCATCTACACCGCCATTAGCTCTAACTCTCACAAATGCGAGACCTATTGCATTGCAAATGCTTGTTTTAAAAGATGTTGTGATTATGATAGTTGAAAGAGAGGCCACCAGAAATGCTAATGCTTCTTAATGTTAAGAGCTAGGCTACAGCAATATCGGCGACTTCTTTTATTTTTTGCTCCAACATAGAGTGTAACAAACCTAGACAGTCAGACACCATTACAAGCATTTTATAAATCAGGGTTAGATTAAGCCCAACTTCTCTTGGTATAAATTTCGTTTGTGCTGAATTTAACAGGATAACGTTTAGATGCTATATGGAAATTGGCTAAATTTTAACCAACGTGAGACTATAAAAGTTTAATGTTTACTTTTAGCAAACACCCACGTCTCTTCTCCCTCCACACCAAACTGCAATATTTCCAAATCATTTGGGAATGGTTCGCAAACCAAGCTGAAACTGTTTTGGAAAGTATTGTCTGCCCGTGAATAAGCCAAGAATGTTTAAATCTAACTAAAATGTGAAGCATAAATTATATTTTGAGAATTAAATTTTCCAGTTACCTGGAAACATCATATGTTTCTGCTGTTGCTGTAGCAACTCTAACCTGTACGTTTTGCTTGGCTGTCTGTCTCATAGAGAAGCAATTGGAAGATTAATATTTTGCCAATTTGTCTATTAGTTTGCAAGTTGGAATAATGAACATAGTCTGTGTGTCCACTTTGTGGAAGATTTCCCCTCGGAATGCTGGCTGGTTGCTAAATAAGTTATTCTCTTTGATTTAGATATTTTACAAATTGTTCTCACATACATTTACGATAATACAAATATTTGCATTCTACACTGCCATACACAGAGTGCTTCTCCTCTGCGTTGTATTTTGATGTTTGAAGGTATGCTATACACTGGCCTAGACACAGCCCCCTCAGGGTCTTAAAATCCATTCCAACAGGGCCAACGCATCTATGATTGCACTGGCAGGAGAAATGGCCTTCCTCCACATCTGCCAGGCAGCAAAATGGACAACTGTACATACATTTACAAAGCATTAGTGCCTTGACAGCCGGATCTAACTGGAAGGACACTTCACCTGCTTGGCTTTCAGACATTTTGATCTGAGCCCACTCCACAGACCCTCCACGTCTAAGAGGTGTTAGTAGTGTTCATCGAACGAACAAGTAATATACTTTCAGTAAAACTCTTTCCACTGGATGCTCTAACCAACCGAAGATTCCTCACTCTCCTCCCACCTCCTTATTCTATAGAGCGGTCTCTGTTATCTAAAGAGGCCCTAAGTTATCAAACAGTACACTGTCGCCAACAATTGCTTTTCACTCTGTGTCTGAGGGTACTCAAAGGGAAAAGACAAGAAGCTGGCATCAGCGTACAGGGATGGCTCTTATATGTGCCACCTAAAGGCATGTGGGCACACAGGTGAAATTCTCCGGATCCAGTCTGGTACCTAGGGTACTCTAAAGGTGGGAAAGCTGCTGCTAGATAGAGTATCCACAAGAAAAAGCAGTACCAATGGGAAGCAACTTGTTCATTGCATGTAGTGTGAGAGCCTTCGATTACATGTCTGATAGCACTAAGCTTTGTTACTCCCTTTTTGCTGCCTAGGTACGGATCCCATACACTCCGATGATGCGAGCGAGGAGAAACTCAATACTGTGAGCCTCGTAAAGCGAGACACTGCGCTCTTTTTCAGAGATATTCGATCAAGTGCTTCTGCCTGGCTCAGCTCCTTCCTGGAGGGCGGGAAAGGTACAGGTAAGCCTTGGACTGCCATGCCAGCTCCTCTTTCTCATTTCTTGAATCTGTTGCATTCCATTCCCACCTCTGCACCTATCTCCCTTCCTTCCCTGTTTAGCTAGATCTCCCTACTTTGTTCCTGTGACTTCCTTGGGCTTCCGCCCTTCTCTTCTGACACCTCCATCCACCTCATCCATGACCCTTCCCCCTCCATGTTGCATTTCCTGTCTCAGCCTCAGTCTTGTCTCTGCAGCGGGCTCCCGTCTGTGGGAGTGCCTCAGGCGACCGTTGGCCCTTCTGATGTGTGTGCTGAGCATGGGAAGGTCTGGCCTCTCTAAACCACTGGCGTCTGGTAGGACCTCTCTCTGTCTGAGCTCTAACCCTGCATGGAAAGGTCCTGTTCAGCAACAGTCAGATAGAAAAACACGTGACCCCGCTGCCATATTGAATCTGGCAGCGCGAGACATTGATAAGGGTTAAATTACTGTACTTGACAAAATAATTGATCACTAGAAAATGCCAGTGGACTTGTGGCAACAGATATACCAGAACTTATGAGACCTGTTAAAGAATAGGTTTAACACAGAAAATAGACCAATTATGAATCTGTAGAATGACTTGCCTTCTCATTAAGAGAACTAGAAACTCAAATGTCAAGAATGATAACCTTAGGAGCTGGATAGAATGTCCCTATAAAGATAGCTGAAACATAAGAGCACTTACATTTTAGTAATATTTTGAAGGTAGCCAACTCTCAAGCTCTAATGCAGGATCCTTTGCAAAAGGATAAGAGACCTAAGATGGTCCACTGTTTGTGCATCCAAGATGTTGGACTGTGACGGCACTGGAGATGTTGGACTGTGAAGGCCCTGGAGATGTTGGACTGTGAAGGCCCTGGAGATGTTGGACGGTGAGGGCACTGGAGATGTTGGACGGTGAGGGCACTGGAGATGTTGGACTGTGAGGGCACTGGAGATGTTGGACTGTGAAGGCCCTGGAGATGTTGGACGGTGAGGGCACTGGAGATGCTGGACTGTGAAGTCCCTGGAGATGTTGGACGGTGAGGGCACTGGAGATGTTGGACTGTGAAGGCACTGGAGCTGTTGGACTGTGAAGGCACTGGAGATGTTGGACTGTGAAGGCACTGGAGATGTTGGACTGTGAGGGCACCGGAGATTTTGGACTGAGGACATTGGAGATTTTGGACTGTGAGGACACTGGAGATGTTGGACTGTGAGGGCACTGGAGATGTTGGACTGTGAGGGCACTGGAGATGTTGGACTGTGAGGGCACTGGAGATGTTGGACTGTGAGGGCACTGGAGATGTTGGACTGTGAGGGCCCTGGAGATGTTGGACTGTGAGGGCACTGGAGATGTTGGACTGTGAGGGCCCTGGAGATGTTGGACTGTGAGGGCACTGGAGATGTTGGACTGTGAGGGCACTGGAGATGTTGGACTGTGAGGGCCCTGGAGATGTTGGACTGTGAAGACACTGGAGATGTTGGACTGTGACGGCACTGGAGATGTTGGACTGTGAATGCACTGGAGATGTTGGACTGTGACGGCACTGGAGATGTTGGACTGTGTAGGCCCTGGAGATGTTGGACTGCGAAGGCCCTGGAGATGTTGGACTGTGAAGTCCCTGGAGATGTTGGACGGTGAGGGCACTGGAGATGTTGGACTGTGAAGGCACTGGAGCTGTTGGACTGTGAAGGCACTGGAGATGTTGGACTGTGAAGGCACTGGAGATGTTGGACTGTGAGGGCACTGGAGATTTTGGACTGAGGACATTGGAGATTTTGGACTGTGAGGACACTGGAGATGTTGGACTGTGAGGGCACTGGAGATGTTGGACTGTGAGGGCACTGGAGATGTTGGACTGTGAGGGCACTGGAGATGTTGGACTGTGAGGGCACTGGAGATGTTGGACTGTGAGGGCACTGGAGATGTTGGACTGTGAGGGCACTGGAGATGTTGGACTGTGAGGGCCCTGGAGATGTTGGACTGTGAGGACACTGGAGATGTTGTACTGTGAAGGCACTGGAGATGTTGGACTGTGAGGGCACAGGAGATGTTGTACTGCGAAGGCACTGGAGATGTTGGACTGTGAGGGCACTGGAGATGTTGGACTGTGAAGGCACTGGAGATGTTGGACTGTGAAGGCACTGGAGATGTTGGACTGTGAGGGCATTGGAGATGTTGTACTGTGAGGGCACTGGAGATGTTGGACTGTGAAGGCCCTGGAGATGTTGGACTGTGAAGGCACTGGAGATGTTGGACTGTGAAGGCACTGGAGGCACTGGAGATGTTGGACTGTGAAGGCACTGGAGATGTTGGACCGTGAGGGCACTGGAGATTTTGGACTGTGAGGACACTGGAGATGTTGGACTGTGAGGACACTGGAGATGTTGGACTGTGAGGGCACTGGAGATGTTGGACTGCGAGGGCACTGGAGATGTTGGACTGTGAGGGCACTGGAGATGTTGGACTGTGAGGGCACTGGAGATGTTGGACTGTGAGGGCCCTGGAGATGTTGGACTGTGAAGGCACTGGAGATGTTGGACTGTGAAGGCACTGGAGATGTTGGACTGTGAAGGCACTGGAGATGTTGGACTGTGAAGGCACTGGAGATTTTGGACTGTGAGGACACTGGAGATTTTGGACTGTGAAGGCAGTGGAGATGTTGGACTGTAAGGGCACTGGAGATGTTGGACTGTGGAGGCACTGGAGATGTTGGACTGTGAAGGCACTGGAGATGTTGGACTGTGACGGCACTGGAGATGTTGTACTGTGAGGGCACTGGAGATGTTGGACTGAGTTGGCACTTGAGATGTTGGACTGTGAGGGCACTGGAGATGTTGGACTGTGAGGGCACTGGAGATGTTGGACTGTGAGGGCACTGGAGATGGTGGACTGTGAGGGCACTGGAGATGGTGGACTGTGAGGGCACTGGAGATGGTGGACTGTGAGGGCACTGGAGATGGTGGACTGTGAGGGCACTGGAGATGGTGGACTGTGAGGGCACTGGAGATGGTGGACTGTGAGGGCACTGGAGATGGTGGACTGTGGGGCACTGGAGATGTTGGACTGTGAAGGCACTGGACATGTTGTACTGTGAGGGCACTGGACATGTTGGACTGTGAGGGCACTGGACATGTTGGACTGTGAGGGCACTGGAGATGGTGGACTGTGAGGTCACTGGAGATGGTGGACTGCATAGTGATTCAAGACTGCTGGCTGCGTCACAATTCAAGAAAATGTACTGTAGAGTTTTGAGATTACTGTCTCGGTAGTGATCCAAAATGGTGAAGTCTCCGTTGTGGTCCAAAATTAGGGCTTTTGATTTAGTAGTCGAAACTTGCAGACTCTTTGTGGCCAGTTATTAGGAATACCCAAGAATACCATAGTTTGTATATCACCAACAGACAGCTGGTGGCACAGTGATTCTAAGTGGCTTCAGGTTGATGGCATTTGGCTGAAAGTTTTGGTTTAGTCAAGTGTTTTTCTGCTGAGTTTGTTTGCTTCCTTCCCTTGTGATGTGAAGTTGCTTCCTCTGTCCATCTGGCTTACAGTGAGCTCTGGTGCATGATTGATCTCTGTGCACGTTCTTCCCTACCTGTCCTTGACTACCTACAATCCTGGTTGCACCACAGCACTGGCTGCCAGTGAGGGCATTCCTTCCACAGCCTTTCTCTTTTGTAGAATGCAACCCCTCCTCTGCTGTACCCCGTTCCCTCTGTGAAGCAATTGTTTTCAAGTGGAGCCAACCTTTATCTGTGATTGTGGGGCAAATGTTGCATGTACATGATCTCAGCATTCAGACAGATGAAGATGTAGGTGCAGATGTGGTAATGGGGAGGTAGTGGGTCTTCCTCCTCAAGAGTCATAGGGCGTTAATTAAAAAGCACAATATTCTTGAGGTTGTGGCCAGTGGTGATACCTCACTGTCACCACTTTGCCCTGGGTACTAGAATCTCCCTCTTGTAAAATTCCTGGAAATGTGGTAATATCTAGGAGCTTTCTGCTTTGAATCTGTGTTTTTTCTCTCCCCTCTTGAATTGACCTTCAATCTCTTTCTCCTTTTTCTTCGTCCCTTCGCCCATGCAGCAGACACAGTGAGAAAAAGCGTATCCGAAGCAGCCTTTAACGACGACTCCTTCCTGCGCACCAAAGGATCCCTGAAGAGCAAAACTTACCAGGACCTGAGCTCTCACGCCAGCACAACAAGAAGTTCAGCTCAGAGTGGTGCTGAGAAGGCAGAGGCTGGACACCTACTAAATTCTGCGACAGGGGGTCCTAGCAAGCAGGGGCCTTCGACCAAATCAGGGCACAAAGATGTCAGCTTCTTCCTGAACGAGGAGACGGAGACTGAGGCCTTTCCATCCACAGAGAGCTTTGAGGACACAGGAGCCTTGGACTTTCCGGAGGGCTTCCAACCCCTGCGTTCCACCAATGGAATAGCTACCATGACACTGCAGACATCGCCTATTGTCAAGAACCCCTTCATGTCGCCACTGCTCGCCCCTGACTCCATGCTACGTGGATTACCTCCCATCCATATCGTGGTAAGTGCCTCGATCAATCAATCAGAACATTTGTAGAGCGCACTACTTACCCGTGAGGGTCTCAAGGTGCTGGGGGAGGGAGGGGGGTGCTGCTACTGCTCGAATAGCCAGGTCTTGAGGAGTTTTCTGAAGGTTAGCAGGTCTTGAGTAAGACGGCGGTGGATGGGGAGGGTGTTCCAGGTCTTGGCGGCGAGGTGGGAGAACGATGCGGGGGACTGTGGCAAGGGCGAGGTCGGCGGAGCGGAGTTTGCAATTGGGGGTGTAGAAGCTGAGTCGTCTGAGGTATGTTGGACTGGTGTTGTGGAGTGCCTTGTGTGCGTGGGTGAAGAGCTTGAAAGTGACACAGACAAGTACAGATTGGGCAGCAGATAGAAACCACTGGCCTCTCCAGCCTGCACATTCCCAGGGTCTCTCCAGCACTACACTCTTGCTAAGGATCCATGAAATCATACATTGTTTTTTGTCATGAAATTCACTTGCCGGCATCTTACATTGAAATTGAGCCTTCATATTCAAAAGTCATAAGAAATACAAACACCAGACTGAATTGAGGAGAAAATGTCACCTGCAGGACATTTTCCACTCAAAGCAGTCTCCTGTATGCCATAATTGAATGAACTTTCACTCCTGTGAAATCTGAAAAGAATGTATGATGATACAACGCGTGCTATTACCACGCAGTAGGTAACAACGCGGTTGTTACAACAACCGCGTTGTTGCCACGCATGGCTTTACATCGCAAGTCGTTTCTACGACTTGCACTTGATGGCGCGCTGGACTTCGGAATAGTATAAATTACTATTCATACACAAGTTAGTGCAACAGCAGGGAATGTGTTATATTTAAAACCCAACACATTCCCTGGTGTTGCACGCCACCTAGCGCAAGTCGTAGAAACGACTTGCGATGTAAAGCAATGCGTGGTAACAACAGCGTTGAAACTACTGTTTCCCATCTGAAAACTATGCAAAAAATATCAGCCATAAAAAAATCCACAGGGCTCTTGGTTTCCACTTTTACCCTCAGTTTTCTAAGTGATCATTTTTCCATATCTCTGGCCAGTCCATTACCTGCTTCATGGTGACACAGGTTAAGGGTTGGCCTATGCACATCCAAGGCCAGAGGAGGAGTCACAGAGACCCTGAGACTTGAAAGACTTCTTTGAAGAAAAACAACTGGCAACTGCCCAAACCCAACACTAGAAAAGAGGAGTATAGAGAACATGTGAATCTTCAGCACTACATGCAACTCACAGATGCGTATAGGGCAAGTAATATAATCCTTATAACATTACAGTCAAAAGAAATAAAGTACTTTAAGTTCTCAGATGAAATCAGAAATATGTCTTAATTATCCCAGATGAAAACAATCAAATTGGGTCAGAGGATGAAAAGTAAGTTAGCCGTTCAAAACGGATGAATGGTTAACTCAGTAAAAAGCAGCGGACACCTCAAATTGTTGAACCCATATTTGAAATGGTTTATATACCAAGTGCTAAAGAATTGTATATTCAGTCAGGAACAAAGCCAGACGCTGATGATAGGTTTCAGATTGCATGAGTCACAGTAGCTTTCAAGTTGTTCCCAACTAGTGTTGAGTGAAGAAAGGTCTGAGAAGTCTCTACATCAGACTCACAGGCACTGACCACTCACCAATTAAAGAGATCTTCTCACAACACAGTTGCTAGACACACCTCAAGACCTTCAATTCTGCAGGAAAGGATCCCCATGGGAAAGGCTGTCATCATGATCTATCCATTGAAGAACCCACCCAGCTTCTTCAAGGTGGTAAATACCTGTTCGAGGCATATGAGCTGCAGATTACACACTGTGCATAGATCGCCACCTAGTGTTGGGCCCGGATGTTTGCACTTGTTTTTGTCCTGAAAAGTTCTTTGGAAGTCACGAGATAGGTGACTCCTCCTTTGGACCACATTCCGCATGGGCATCGGCTCCATCCTCAGATTGTTTTTTTCTGCCATCAGGCTCGGATGTGTTTCCTGCGCTCCGGTTTGGAACCGAGTTTTCGTTCGGCGCGCAATCCCCCACCCGTTTCCGACGGTATTGTCTCAAACGCGTTTCCCATCTCCACGCGATCTCGATAACTTCGAAGTCTTCAATTCCAGTCGTTGACAAAGGCCTTCGGGCCTACCTAGACTTTATCTTCTGGCTCGTGGAAAGGACGCCATTTAAGAAGTGTCCTCGAAGTGGGCCGAAGTTTCCCCTTACCGATCTCCATGAGGTATGCAACCTTTGCCTCTCACCCGAGCACGAGGCCAGAGACTGTTCAGCTTGTGCCTCTATCCGCTCCAAGAAGACAATCCGGGATCGAAGAGCTCAAAGAACCATGGCTCTCTCGTCAGCTTCGATCCCCGACGACATCTTTGAAGAGGGCGTTGACGTGCCAGAACAGCAGCGGGCTGAAGAAGGCGCCAGCTACTCCAATGCCGACGACTCAGACATCGAGGACATCACTCCAGCTCAACGGGTCGTAAGTACACACGTCGGCCCGACCCTTCCTCGTCACCCTCCAAAAAGGCTTCGGTAACACCCTCGCCTTCTGGCCCGGGTGCACACCGAGAGACTGCTTCCCATGCCCCGCCTTCGTTGCTCGGCAAAGAAGCCTACTAAGCCTTCAGGCGGCTCGGGCTCAAGTCAGCCTACTCCCGGTGCCGATACTTTACTGACACCGGAAAAGAAGCCATCCTCCTCATCCACGCCGACCGCTGCTTCGACACCCAAGCACTCGGCGCCGAAGACTGGCACCGTCTCATCGGCACCAAAACCACACTGTGAGCCGAGCAAAAAACTGCCTACAAGCCCCGACTCCCATGCTTCGGAGCCGAAAAACCCCCCGGAACCGAAAAAACACATTCCGGCCAAGGACACTGCAAAAGGTCACGGTTCAAAGCCAAAAGACCCTAGAACAGCTACCGAGTCGGTGCCGAAAAAGCCTCCAGAACGGAGAACTTCGACACCGAAAAATCTTCCACAGAAGAGCTTTTTACACCAGATCCTACTGAAAAGACTCTTGTGATGGATCCTAAAACTGGACAACTGGTTCTTACTTCCAAGAAGAGACAACTAGAGGTGCCTGCAACTCCACCTCCTCCTAAGAAGAGAGACATTGCAACCTCTCCATTAAGGTTTCCTTCTCCACCTCCTTCCCCTCCTCCCCCTAGTCCTCCTCCACCTCCTCAACCACATCATTCTCCTACACCATCCCCTAATCCAGATGATAATGTAGATACAGACTCTGATGATACAGGTGGGCGTGCAGATGGTCCAGCAGGGACCAATAGTCCCCCTCAGTCACTTAATCCATGGGATGATTATAACACCCCTGATGTCCCTTACGTTCCTCAGGATGATGTATATCCCTCCAGGCCTTCCGCCCCAGAGGACACTATAGGTTTTAACCTACTTGTCCATAGGGCTGCCCAATACCATGAGGTTAACCTACACACTGACACTGTGGAGGAAGATTTCTTATTGGACACTTTTGACACCACACAAAGGTCCACTTCCAGTCTACCAATGCTTAAGGGGGTCATTAAGCATGCACCAGAGGTATTTAAAGATCCTGTCAGGGCTTGATTCCTCAACCCCCGCATTGAGAAAAAATACAAAGCTGCCCCTACAGATCCAGCCTATATTAGAGCCCCCGCACCACTGGACTCCCTTGTAGTCTCTAATGCACGAAAACGTGCCAATTCACAAACATCAGGTGAGGCCTCCCCACCAGATAAGGAGTCTAAACTCATTGACGCCTCTGGCAAACAAACGGCGTCACTGGCAGCAAACATATGGCGCATCGCCAATACTCAAGCAAGATACGATAGGGCACATTATGATGAGCTGGAATCCATAATGCAGCATCTACCAGTTAAATGCATAAATAGGGCCAATGAACTCATACAGGAAGGTAAAACTATCACCAATACCTCCATCCATTGTGCCCTAGATACTGCTTCAAGGGCAATTAACACCAGCGTCCTTTTGCGTGTGCATGCCTGGCTACGTATCTCAGGTTTCAAACCTGAAGTCCAAAATTCCATCCTCAACCAGCCATTTGATGAGAAACACCTATTTGGCCCTAATGTCGATGTATCTTTAGAGAAGATAAAAAAAGATACCGACACAGCTAAATCTATGGGAGCCTTGCAGTCGCAAGCTCCCAGACGTTCCTTTCGTGGCTCATCGTACAGAGGCAACACAAGAGGCTACGCCTCCGATAGCCCCTCCCCTTCTTATAAGACCCCTAGCCAATCCACCTTCACTAGGGGCTACCAAAGAGGGGGTTACAGGGGTAACAATAGCAAAGGCAGAGGCAAAACTAACAACCCCCCACTCTGCCTCTACCCCTACCCAATGACTTTCCTCCACTTCCCCCCCAACATTCCACTCCAGTGGGAGGAAGACTACAACAATTCCTTCCTGTCTGGACCAACATCACATCAGACAGGTGGGTGCGACAATTTTTTCAATCAGGTTACTGTCTAGAACTAACATCTACCCCCCAAACATTCCACCCAAACAATGTCCAATGTCACAAGCGCATCTATCACTGCTAAAGCAAGAAGTCATATCCCAACTAGAAAAAAGTGCAATAGAACCAGTTCCTCTGCACCAACAAAACAAGGGAGTTTACTATACTTTCTGATCCCAAAGAAGGACGGCTCTCTAAGGCCTATTCTAGACCTCAGACCCCTAAACATATACATACAGTCAGAGCATTTTCACATGGTCACACTCTAACAAGTCCTTCCTCTTCTTTTACAAAAAGGCTTCTTTGCTACTCTAGATCTCAAGGACGCATACTTCCACATTCCCATTCACAAGGCTCACAGGAAGTATCTCCGATTTGTAATGGACGGTCAGCACTATCAATTCAAAGTACTCCCATTCGGAGTCACAACAGCACCAAGAGTATTCACCAAGTGCCTAGCAGTAGTGGCAGCACACTTAAGAAGACAACACATCCACGTCTTCCCGTATCTAGATGACTGGCTCATAAAAGCCAGCTCCTACAACCAGTGTGTACAACACACTCATGCCACTATCCAACTGCTTCACGACTTGGGGTTCACAATAAACCACACCAAGTCCCATCTGCAGCTGTCCAAAATACAACAATACCTTGGTGTCACAATAAACACATCGCCAGCTCTAGCTTATCCTTCTCCCGTAAGGATAGCGAGCATGCAAGCTCTTCTCACGAAATTTCAGCCGCAACACTCCCTTCCAGCACGAGTGTTCATGCAGCTCATAGGCATGCAGCTCATAGGGATGATGGTCTCTTGCATTTTCATAGTGCCCCATGCAAGACTACAAATGCGTCCTCTCCAAGAGTGCTTAGCACGCCAATGGAACCAGGCTCAAGGTCAATTGACAGACCTAGTCTTGGTAGACGGTCAGACTCCTCGCTCTCTGCAGTGGTGGAACACCAAAAACCTTTCCAAAGGGCGGCCGTTCCTAGAGCCAGCTCCTCAGATAGTCTTGACAGCAGACGCATCGCTCTCCGCTGGGGAGCCCACCTACTGCAACACACCATGCAAGGCAGGTGGACACCACAACAAAGGTTACTCCATATCAACCACCTGGAGTTACTAGCCATATTCCTAGCATTAAAAGCATTCCAAAAGCAAATATCAAACAAGGCTGTGTTAGTCCACACAGACAACATGACAGCCATATATTACATATAGAAACAGGGCAACTCTCTCAGCTAGCACAGGACATATGGCAGTGGGCTATACCTCAAAACATATTCCTCTTAGCCCATCATGTTCCAGGAGTACAAAACACCATGGCAGATCTGTTAAGTCTTCAGACACAACAAATCCACGAGTGGGAACTTCATCCGCAAGTTCTTCAACCATTCTTTCAGAGGTGGGGACAACCTCAGATAGACCTCTTTGCCACCCACGAAAATGCCAAATGCCCAAGGTTCGCCGCCAGATACCCACACCCACTGTCCAGAGGCAATGCGATATGGATGAACTAGTCAGGCAGATTTGCATACGCTTTTCCACCTCTACCACTCATGCCACTAGTAGTATGCAAACTACAGCAGCATTCTCTAACCCTCATCCTAGTTGCTCCAACGTGGGCCAGGCAGCCGTGGTACACCACACTGCTACAACTGTCTGTAGTACCACACCAAAAACTATACCTATCTCCACGCATTTTAACCTAGAACCCTGGAGAGATCAGACACCCGGACCCAGCACTGCTCCACCTTGCGATCTGGCTCCTGAAATCCTAGAATTCGGATATCTCAACTTTCCTCCTGAATGCATGAACGTCATAAAAGAAGCTAGACGTCCAACCACTATGCAGCTAAGTGGAAACGCTTTGTAATATATTGTCACAACAACAATATTAATCCCCTAGATGTGTCTATTCAACACATCATTGGATACTTATTACACCTCCAAAGATGTTACTTAGCCTACACATCTTTTAGACTGCATCTTGCTGCCATAGCAGCATATCTACAAAATAGACAGCATCTATCTCTGTTCAGAGTGCCTGCCATTAAAGCCTTTATGGAAGGCCTCAAGAGAATAATTCCTCCCAGAGTACCACCTTCACCAGTGTGGAATTTAAACATTGTTCTCACACGGCTACTGGGACCTCCCTTCGAACCTTTACATAAATGTGAACTACAATTTTTAACATGGAAAGTTGCATTCCTACTAGCTATTACTTCTCTACGGAGAGTTAGTGAACTACAAGCACTAACCATTCAAGAACCTTTCCTGCAAATGCACCATAATAAGGTCATTCTCCGTACTAATCTTAAATTCCTTCCCAAAGTCATTTCTCCTTTCCACCTCAATCAATCTGTGGAACTGCCCGTTTTCTTCTCTCAGCCACAGACAGTAGCAGAAAGAGCTCTTTATACCCTAGATGTCAAAAGAGCGTTGCTATGCTACATTGAAAGAACACAACCTTTTCGTAAGACCAAACAACTTTTTGTGTCTTTCTCACCACCACACAAGGGCAACCCTATATCAAAATCTGGGATAGCTAGATGGATTGTCAAATGCATACAGATTTGCTACCACAAAGCTAAACGTACGTTATCTGTTCCTCCTAAAGCCCACTCTACAAGGAAAATAGGGGCTTCAATGGCATTTTTAGGGAACATTCCCTTAGATGACATCTGCAAAGCAGCTACATGGCTTACACCGCAGACATTCACAAAACACTATTGTGTAGATGTGCAAACCAAGCAACAAGCTAATGTGGGCCATGCTGTTCTCAAAACACTATTTCAAACTACTGCAACAGATACGGGTGGTCGCCGCTAAGAGTGGGTACTGCTATACAATCTATGCACAGTGTGTAATCTGCAGCTCATATGCCTCGAACAGAAAATGCTACTTACCAATATGCATCTGTTCTTGGCATGTAGAACTGAAGAGTTAAACACGTCCACCCGCCTCCCCGGCTACCTTTATCTGTTCCAGTATTATCTTAATTAGATACAGCTTACCTGGACATCCTTCCTTTTCTTGCAAAGCTCCATCATTTCCCTAATGGCGAAAAACAGTCTGAGAATGGAGCCGATGCCCATGCGCAATGTGGTCCAAAGGAGGAGTCGCCTATCTTGTGACTTCCAAAGAACTTTTCAGGACAAAAACAAGTGCAAACATCCGGGCCCAACACTAGGTGGCGATCTATGCACAGTGTGTAACTCTGCAGCTGCGTTGCCATTCGCCGTCAGGCAAGGCTGCGATCGGCTGGGTTCTGCAGTGATGTGCAGTCCTCCATAATGGTACTCGCCTTCTCGAGGACAAAGGTGATTCTGCCCTCAAGCTTTTTAAGGAGAGCTGGGCTACTGTTCACTCTCTGGGTCACTCTGCCTGACCTCACCAGCCGGGGTCCCCTCACACCTTTTGCAGCTCTGACCGAGGCGTCCCATCCTACCAACCTGTCCAGCCCCCAGCTGAAACCCAGCAGTTTGGTGGAAGAGGCCGTGGAGCCCATCACCCCATGGCCAAGGTCAGCATGCCGCTCAGCCTACCGCTCCCTGTAGCCCCACCTCCAAACCTTTTTAGCTTGCCCTTACAGGGATACAACCACCCAGTGGAAGCCAGATTCCACCTATTCTTACCGAGCTGGCAAACAATCACATCGGACAAGTGGTTACTGCAGATTGTTAGCAAGGGCTACTCTTTACCCTTCCTCTCTTCTCTGTCACACCTTCCTCCGTAACCTCTGCAACTGATGGAGGATCATCACTCTATTTTGTATCAGGAAGGGCAAACCCTTTGCCAAAGGGGTTTTCAAGAAGTAGCCGGTGCCAGAAGTAGGAAGTGGTTGTTATTTCCACTACTTTCTGGTGCCTTAAAAGGATGGTCTACTGCCTGTCTAGACAGTGACGTCTCAATGCCTTCCTTCAAAAGGAGAAGTTCTCACTGTCCCAGTTCTTGGCGGACCCCAATCCTGGATACTGGATGGGATGTTGGACCCGTAGGATGCCTTTTTCCATACCCCGTACTGCCGGCCCATCGGCGCTACTGGTGTTCGTGTTGGGACAAGAGTATTTTCAGCTCACTGTACTCTCCAGGACATTGAGGCTATGACTCAGTCTTGGATTTCAATGAGGTCGACTCTGAGGCTCCTAAAATGGATGGCCTGCATCCTCCTGGTCTAGCACGCCAGGTGTCATGAGCAGGCACTGCAGTGGGATCTGAAGTCCATGTGGGCCCAACATCTAGGGGCCTCTCCCACCACATTCAGATTTCGGTGAAGACTGCAAAAGAGCTGCAGCGGTGGTTGCTGGACGGCGATTGGGTCAGCGGCAAACCACTCTCCCTTCCCCATCCAGAACTGATGCTGCAACTGCTTCGCTTTTGGGTTGGGGCGGCCATCTGTGAGAAGTAGAGGTCAGAGGTCTCTGATCTATAGTGAGGCCCTAGCCCAACATCAACCTTCTGGAGCTGAGGGCCAGCCACGTGGTATTGAAAGCCTTCCTTCCGTCCATCAAGGGGAGGCTGGTACATCTGCTCATAGACAACACCATTGCCATATGCCCGTGCAAAAAACAGGGTGGGTGAGGTCATAGTCCCTGGGCCAGGAAGCCTTGCGTCTCTGGAAATGGCTGGACCACCAAGGAGTTTGTCTGGTGGCAAACCACCTGGCAGCATCCCTAAACG
Organism: Lissotriton helveticus; assembly: GCF_964261635.1. Taxonomy (NCBI): domain Eukaryota; kingdom Metazoa; phylum Chordata; class Amphibia; order Caudata; family Salamandridae; genus Lissotriton; species Lissotriton helveticus. The sequence continues at coordinate 32,543,572 of NC_136068.1, forward strand.
CCAAGGCAGACAAGCTCAGTCATCGATGCCTAGCAGATCACAAATGGCAGTTGCATCCGGAGGTGGCGCAAGGTCTCTTCTGACCCACCACAGAGTATGTGGAGAGTCAGCACTTCTGTGTGTTCGAGTTTCCAAGGCGTCTCGCTCGGAGACTCGTTGTACCTCAATTGGAAATCGGGACTCCTGTGTGCTTTTCTGCCTATACCACTCCTGCCCCAAGTTCTGAAAAAGATCAGGACAGACCGGGCCCAAGTCCTGCTTGTGGCTCCTTATAGGGCCCAGAGAGTGTGGTATCCAGATCTCGTGGGATTGAGCATCTGTCCTCTGATCAGGCTGTCTCTCCGAAAGAACTAACTGTTGAAGCAGCAGTGTAGGTTTGTACACCCATGCCTTCATACTATCCAAATTCGTGCTCGGCGATTGAGTGGCAATAGCTGAACACCTTCCTCCAGAGGTGGTTGAGATCACCTTGGCAGCCAGGCGTCCCCAATGAAAGCTATATATGCCTGTCGTTGGGACTCATTTTTGGTTTGGTGCAGCACACGCCAGATTGACACCCTCCAGGCCAAGTTATCTGATGTTCTGTTATTTGTTCTGTCTTTTGCCCGGCAAGGCCTTAGTATGAGCACAGTTAAGGGATATCTTTTGGCCCTTTTAGCCTTCTTATAGTTGCCAGGTCAGTGCTCATTGTTTGTCACCAATTTTGATGCAGTTTTCGAAAGAGCTGCGTAGGAAGGTAGGAGCCTTGTAGCATGGTTACCCCAAATGTTTGCCTGGTGTCAGTGTATTTCTGACTTGGTCTAACTGGTTTCCTGCTTCTCAGAACCCCAGTCATTGTGCTCTCTCCCTAAATTGACCATGGAAAGTATGTTGGTACACCCCCAATTGGCTACTGGTGTCCCCTTTTAAGTCCGTAGTATATGGTAATAGGGTACTAAGGGCATAGGTACACCAGGGTCTCCCATGGGCTGCAGCATGTAATGTGCTACCCATCGTGGTCCAGTTAAACTGTGACTACAGGCTTGCCAGTGCATCCCGTGTGAGTTGGTGCGTGCACCTCCCACCACAGATATGTTTCCTTATATCTGAGGTCACTGCACTTTTAGACCTATAAGTCAGCCCTATGGCAGGCCCTTCAGTCCTGAGGGCAGGGTACTTGCTTATAAGTGTGAGGGGGCCCTTGCATAAACAGGACACCAACCCCGGAGCCGATTCTCCAGGCTTTGTAAGTGCCGTCAGCCATTTTAATTCATATAGTGGACATATGACTGGGTTCAGTGCAGCCACTTTATAGTTAGACATCTGGCCTGTTTGGTATCAAACATGTTGCAATCATACCCCAACACCGATTCCAGTGTAGGAAGTATGATCCCATATATTGGGGGCCCCCCTTGGGTACCCCCCTTTACTCCAGGTAACAGCCTTTCAGCGTCTGCCAGCAGGCTTGTGCTGCTGCCGACCACAGACACGATTCTGCCCTCCTACTGCTGATCCAAGATCCAACAGAGGAAGGTAGAACAATAGGTTTCCAGTCACAGGCATGTGTGACCACCTCCTAAACAGGACTTTGTGTATTGGGCTGATGTGGGAGCGCTTGCCAGCACCAACAGACTGCTTTGAAGGGCACATTTGGTGCCCTCCTTGCATGCTCCAGTTTGAGCCAGTTCAGGGAGTCCTTGGTTCCCGCTTTGGCGGGAAACTGGAAAAAGGACATGAGAGTATCCTCCCCTCTGTTCAGTCCCTCCTCTGGGAGGGACCCCCGAGTTGTTCCAACCCTTTCCTTGGAGTATTTAAGGGCTTACCTGGTGGTGGGTCCTTAGATTCATCGTGGGACAAGACTCAAGCCTGAAACTATGTCACTATTCGACCGTTTGTACACTTGGACTTCGGCTGGAACTGAGACTGCCTCAAGGAAGACTCCTGCTGCTCCTGGTCTCGCTGTTCAAGTCTTCTTCGTCGTCTGTGTCTGTGCTTCTTCCAGTTTCTTCAACAGACCCGTGGGATCAAGGAAACCTGAAGAAATCTCCCTTTGAGTGAAGGAGTCCCTCCCCTGCATCTGCCGGCACCGCAACGAAGCTGACCAGTCTGCTGCTCCTGTCGTCCTACAGACATCCCAAGGCTCAGCAACACAGATGGTAGTTCTGCAACTCACTCGAGACCTGACCTGCCCTCTCTGCAATTTCGAGGCCAGTATCCCTTGTCGGAACTGCTCACACAGAACCCCTGTGCACCGCATTAACTTGTTGTTGCCAAGGCCTGTTTACTCTGCACTCCAGGTATCTTTGGGCTACAAGAAGCTCCAGCATCCAGCATCTCTTACCTCCAAGATCAATGTCCTCACAGCATCCTCCGCACCATGGATCTTCATCTTTAGTGAGTTTGCGACTCGTGTGCCTTCGGTCTGTGGGTCCACTTGAAGGTCTTCTACTGCTTCAGTGGGTTCCCCAGCTTGCTCGATGCCTGCTCTGACTCTCCTGCTGTTGGTGATTCCCTTGGACCTTGCTGGTCCCAGCGTTGTTCCTTCTTTGCTTTCCACACCTGTTGCAGCTACCATGGCTTGTTAGTGCTCCCACCGGACACAGTCATCCAACATGGGTCATGGTCTTCCTCAGTGCCGCCTGGTCCTCAGAGCTGCAGCAACAAGGTCACTGTCAACTCTTCAGAACCTTCTGACATCGGTGGGCATTGTGTCTTCGTGCCTCCTAGTCACTTCCAAGTGGCAGACTCTGTCCCCTCTGTTTGCAGGTTCTCCACTTCCAGAATCTACCCTTGGATTCCACCAGACTTCTTCACCTTCTTCTGCCTAACACTCCTTCAAGAGAAGCCTGAAAGCTGCTCTCCAAAGCTACTACATTGAGAGCTTTTATGGTTATCAAAGACCACTGAAATCACCATAAGGGTTGCCGGGATTAGTGCAGGGTGCACCACTTGAAAAAGTGTGCACAGTATACTAAGCCAGGCTCCTACATATATCCCCCCCTCCCTTTGTCATGCCTCAGTGGGACCTAAGTCTAGTCCTGACTTATGTGATGTGCACTCCGTACACACTGCTTCACAGCTGTCCCTGCCCTTTTAACCTGTTGCCAGACCTAGTTGTCCTTGTTTTGGTCGCCTTTTGTGATGTGGTTCATCAAAGGTTTGTCACACATGCTCCCTCCCAAACAGTTTGTGATACCACAGAGGGATCCTAATTTAGTCCTCGTGTTTCTCATGTGCACCCCCTTTCAAGCCAATGCACAGCTGCATGTAGTGTCTTCTAACTCTCAAAATATTTTTCCTGATTGTGATCAATTTAGCTTGTCCCTTTCCTTGAGCTCCAGGCTCTGTCGGTGCATCCACCCTACCAACCTTTTTTCACACAAATTGATATTGATGACATGGCCGGCCTTTTTGCTTAAAGTTGTGATACCTTTTTGGGCAATCCATCACCCTCAGCGCTCTTTGCACTGGCTCACACCTCGAAAGAGAACGAGAGACTCCATCAGCTGGATCCCATAGGAGTGTTACACTTTTACATTCATCACACCAACGCTAGGGGTGTATGATAAGCTTTTTGTGGTCTTCTCTGTGGCAAAGAAAGGAAAGACCATAAGGACGCAGTCGAGGAGGATAGTCTTCTGCATTAAGATCTGCTACACATTGGCCAAGAAGCCTCCTGTAGGACTGAGCTTCCTTCTCCAGGGTCACGGCGACTACCACCATGTTGGCACGTAGAGTTCCTGCTCTTAACATATGTGTGGTGGCAACAACAGGCATTTGTGTTCGCATTCACAAAGTGCTACTGCTTTGACAGCCATTTTGCCCATACAGTCTTACAGGACTTTTTGGTCTCGGCTCATTCCTCAGACCTTCCACCTTGAGGAGCAGCGACTTTGGTATCTCTTATAAAGGTGAAGAGTCTACAGTGAGGATTTCCATCATAAGAACCAGTTATTAAGCTTTGTGGGACTCTTTTTGGTGACTACTCTTACTGCAGATTCCTCACTGGCCTCCCTGTTCTGTTGGGTGGTCTGTTTAACATCTAAAAAGGCAGATTTCCACACTGGTTCAGCAAAATTGCTTTTTGCTTCATGTCCAAGGGTGCAGAAAAAGTCAAGCAAGAAACTGATGCTGACGCGTAAGGGTGGCGCTTATATAGAGTTCCGCTCCATCACTTATGGGGTAGAAGTAGACCAACATGGAGCAACACGCTGGCACCCAGCGGCATGCAGGAGCACTGCTGTGAAAACCTCTGGAGCCACTCTGGCACCTGTGGGATAGTCTAAATATTCCCAAGTTGAGGAATCTGAGTATTCATCAACAAAGCTTTGCTAAAGTTAAGTAACTTGTTTGTTTCTTTCAGTCAAATGTAATATTTTCCACAGTGTTAATTATCAAGGATGTCATCTGCAAATGCAATCTTTTCATTCCACAAATGGATTTAGAAATACATCTATGTACATAAAGAAGGGCTCTAGAATAGACCTCAGTAGATCTGCAATCCTCAACAGTATGTCCCCCAAGAGAGCTTTGAAGTCTTCATGAACTTCCATTAACCTGTAAAGAACCACAGCGTTCCGACCCTGTGTAAGCGCAGGAGAGAACCTTGTTTGGAGAATATGAGGGCCTCATTCCTACATTGAGGGAACGGAGGTCCACGACACGTTCTGTGAAGAGAGCATAGACTGATCATTGAAAAGGAAGAATGGAGTAATGGGCTGGAAGGGGCAGCATCCATTTTCCATAAAGATTATGTTAAAAACTGATTCCACAGAATTGGCACCTTCTGGGTAGTTTGGGAGCTTTGTAAGCATGTGGGGAGTAAATTGAGACTGAAGAGGAATTTGTGAATGTTATTGTCTCTTAAGGAAGGTTCTCGCTCCCGTCCTCTCTTACAGAAGTCTATTATCTTTCTGTTGTCCACTTTGTTATTTTTTCACTCTCACAGTCCTCTTTCATAGTGTGTTTGTTGCCAGCTCTCACAGTCCCTCTCTTCCATTACAGGCCTGCGCTTTGGACCCCATGCTGGATGACTCGGTGATGTTTGCCAAGCGACTACGCGACCTAGGCCAGGCGGTCACGTTGCAAGTGGTCGAGGACTTGCCCCATGGATTCCTCAGTCTCTCACAACTCTCGCGGGAGACCCGCGAAGCCACCGCTGTGTGCATCGAGTGCATCCGCGAGATCCTGCTGACGGAACCCCCAACGCCCACGATCAAAAGGCCCCGCCGACTGGAGAGGACAACTGGTGTCCCGCTCGATGGCAAGGGCAACGTGGCAGAGCGAGAGGTGGGCGCTTGACACGAAACGGCTCAACTTAATCTGTCTCATGTAAGGCGGCACCAGATGTGTGGTGAGATCTGCCCCAGCTGCGCGGAGCTTCACAACTTTTATTCCTGGTAACGGTTCTGAGGTCATGCCGGCTGCACAAGGCCACGGATGCGCTGCTTCGTCACACCCCATACTCACCGGCGTGCACGTAGGACAATAAAGCACAAAATCCACCTTGGATCACAATCTACCGCTGCTGTGTTGGGGATGAGTGATGGTCGAATCTGACTTGAATCTGAGGTGGTGGATATAACCTACCAGTCGCACCGTCCATGCGGTCTACTGTGGCACTGCTCACGTATGATATCCCCAGCTGGGCTGCACTGAGGATCCAGCACGGTCCATAGATGCATTGCATCCTCCTCCCAGACCACCCATACCACTTGTGTACCTCCACTGCAAGGGACCATTTTTATCAGCAAACGTCATAATTGTATGATTTTTATTTTTCTAGGTAAACCATATAGTGATTACAGGAACAACAAATATTTATTTTTGTTTAACTGGTGCTGCTCTCTCAAGTAATAGCTGCTTCCAAAGGCATCTCAGAATTGGTGTGAGGAAAGGGGCATATGGGGCGAGTCTGGTGCACATGTAGCTACAGTTCTGTCTTTGTTTGCGCTCCTTACCAGGCTTCCCCAGTGTGTGTCTTCTCCTCCGACACTCTTGCGTATCCACACTCCTGTCAGTGGTGCCTCCATCCTGCGTTCCTTCACAGAATCTCGCAATCTTCCTACTCCTAGGTGTTTCTGCCAGAGGATATTGGAGCTCCTATTGTTAAATCTCAGAGCCTCCTCCCTAGCATCTCCTCCCCATGGCTCATTAGAAGGCAGCATTTCCTCTGCACCCCCTCTGGTCTGTCCACATCATGGCTCTGGACCCCATGGTCTGTCCGCAGCATGGCCCTGCACCCACTATGGTATGTCCGCAGCATGGCCCTGGACCCCGTATGGTCAGTCCGCAGCATGGCCCTGGAACCCGTATGGTCTGTCCGCAGCATGGCCCTGGAGCCCATTGTGCAAGTATTCAACTAGGGCTTCATGACCACCATTTTCTTTAACCCCTTCTGCGCTCATGACGAGCTGAGTTCGTCATGAGTTGTGCTGCTCGCACGCTGATGACGAGCTCAGCTCGTCATGTAACGCAGCTTTTTGAAAAAAGCCGCGTAGCGCAAAAATAGCCGCCGCACGCATGCGGTTAAGGAACACACCATAACATTTCCTCTCTTTAGCCTTCATACATTTCTCCGTGGGTCCGTATCCAATATTTTCTCGCCACCGCTCCTTTGCATTGCTTATGCAAACACGCCGTCCTCCTGCACTTCTTGGCATGAGTCTTTTCTTCCTAATGCACCACACCTTGCTTGACATATCCAGACTCCTTTAATGGTCTCTACTTACTGGGCTTGGTTACTGGGGCAACACTCCACTATGTTCCCCGGAGCAATGGTGGTGAAGAAGACTTCTCCGTAGGGCCATAGGGCGCCCTAACAAATGGCGGCCTCTGCAGTTATTGCTGAGGAATGGAGCCCAGCAGACAACGGGCAACATGTGTCGGGCATCTTCTGATGATTGTGAACTGGCGCAGGGGCACATGGTGATATGCACAGGGAATTGTGACTGCAAGCTTGCTATTGCTAACGGGCGCAGGAGACGAGAGGAGGAGCACGGATCCATGCCCAGGGCACACTCCACACTGTTATTCCCATTCAGAGGGTCTGTGGTCAGACACACTCCGGGGGCTGCAAGGAGGCCTCACCAGCACCAAACAATGCTTCCTGATGCGCGCCCAGAAAATCCCACTCTTGAGAGAGGACAGGTCTGAAAAGAAATGTAGGGCATTGTGCTTTATTCATGCACTTGTGATAAGCCTAGTTGCACTTGTAACAAGCCTGTTTGTAGTTGTGATAAGCTTGGTTGCCTTACTATGCAACCCCTTGTATAAATACAGGGCGCTGTGTTCTTCATGCGCTTATGAGCCCCTTTGTAGGAATTCCCAAGTTTGTCCTTTGCTTGATCTTACTATGAGCCCCCTTGTACAAGTACAGGGCCCTGTACTCTTCCGTTACTTACTATGACCCTTCCTGCATAGGTACAGGCCTCTGTACTCTTTGTGCCCTTACTGTGAGCCCCCAGTAATGGTACAGGGCTCTGTAGACCTCATGCTCTTACTACGAGCCCTCTGTAGAGGTACAGGCCTCTGTACTCTTTATGCCCTTACTATGACCCTCCTTTTACAGGTACAGGGCTCTGTAGTACTCATGCCCTTACTATGAGCCCTGCTGTAGAAATACAAGGCTCTGTGCTCTTAATGCCCTTACTGTGAGCCCCCAGTACAGGTACAGGGCTCTGTAGACCTTATGCTCTTACTATGACCCTTCCTGCATAGGTACAGGCCTCTGTACTCTTTGTGCCCTTACTGTGAGCCCCCAGTACAGGTACAGGGCTCTGTGCTCTTTGTGTCCTTACTATGAACCTCCTTATGCAGGTACAGGTCTCTGTGGTCCTCATGCCCTTACTATGACCCTCCTTGTACAGGTACAGGGCTCTGTACTCTTTATGCTCTTACTATGGGCCTCATTGCAGAAATACAACCCCACCTACACATTTACAGGGCTCAGTCCTCTTTATACCCTGACTATGAGATCAGTTGTACGTGTGCAGGGCTCTTTCTCTTCTTGAGGTGCCCCTACAGTAATCACAACTACACTAGGTCAAAAGATGAACTTTCTAGTGGTGTCGCCACCTTACGCCTCTTTACCTGATCAACAATAAATCATGGGGTTTTCTACTTTGGTTCCAACTGTATTTAATCAAAAATGGGGGTATTCGTGTCCTGCCTCTGACTTTATCTCTCCTGACTCCAACAGTACCGGAGACAAAATGGTTGCTGGAGGATCATTGGGGTGTAGGGGCCCCCCACATCCCCCATTCTGAGCCCAGCACACTGCCATTAATGGAGGCTGTGTGCACTCCTGTGATCCCACACTTACATCTTAGTACAGCTCTGCCACGTGGTGGTTCCCCCAAACGCTACCTGCATTCTGCCTACATCCTGTCCTCCAGGTTCAACATGCATAAGGCAGAGGCACTGCCCCTCTGTAGGCCTGGTATGCGCCCCAGTACTGGAGGCACCCAACGGACTTGACCCTAAATGCTCAGTATTTTCTCCTAAGCTCCACAAGGGGTAGACGGTTTTGCCCCTGCACGTCACCATGGACCACCAAGGATCCCAATGGGTGAGGGCATTTAGGCTCCAGTGTGGGTCAAGGATGATGCCCCAGATGCTTCATCTAGGTTTAGACATTTCTGTGTTCTCCTCTGATGGGATGGATCAGTTCAGTTCAAATATCCTTATTTGGCACTTCAAAAGATACCATAAAAGTACATAAAAACATTTAAAAGCCACATTAAAAAGATAAAAACCATTACATTCATACATATCGGAGGTTTCCTATTATCCAGTCTCTATTTGCAGGGCATTACAATCACTTATCTCTCTTGTGTTCTTTAGTCTCATTGCCACCTTAATAAAACTCGTTGTGCAAGACAGTGTGTAACCATCTGTAGCCTTCTGCAAAAACAATAGGGCTGCCTTGGCGTGTTTGAATTTTGCTCGTTTCAAGATTCCCTCTAGGAACTTACGCCTGGGAGATGAGTAAAATGAGCATAACAATACAAAGTGAAGGGTATCCTGCGGAGACCTATTGTCGCAGCCGCAGGTACCCTTCTGCTCCACCGTTAAAGTAAAACCAGAGGGAACAGACAATAGATGGTGCAACATGTTGAACCTAAAACGGGTCATGTAAAATCTGTCTTGTGCAATATGAGTCACTGATAAATAGGGTTCCATTCCACTTTCCGTTTTCAGTAATCTATAAGACACAACCGTGGATTTACGCTCTTCTATAGCCGCCCTGCTCGTGGTTGTCCATTCGCCAAACAGTTTCTTGACCGTTGTCTGGGCGATAAGGGCTTCAGGCACGGTAAAGAAGTTCTTACAACCAATAGCCTCTAAAGTGTCTTTTACATATTTTATCCAGGGGATGGAGCTCCCTTTGTCACGATTCAGGCAGTCTTTGATAATTTGCCTGCTCAAACCAGCCTCCGGGTTAGACCAGATTTTGACCCAGGCCAAGAGCGGCCTGATCTTGATTTGATCTTCAATATAAGGTTCTCCCAATTCCTCGTGTATGATGTAGGATGGGATGGATCAATTTGCTCCACACGAGGAGGGTGTAGGTGGTTTCCCTCTGGCTGTAGTTCGGTGCCTCATGTTTCCTATCAAGGAGCTAAGTGGGGTGCCCCTGTAGGCTCCCCTGTAGGCTCAGTATGCCCTGGCATGCTCCGTATCATAGCAGAAGACTTCTTAGGTACCAATGTGTGGCTTATCAGACAATGTCAATATGCTGGACACACAACACACCGGTGGTGTCTGAGTCCTGCTCTCAGGAGCAGCCTTTGGGATGTATCTGGCAGTGGCTCATATGATCGACCCTCTGCAGGTCTGGACAGTATTCTGTAGTCGTAAGTAGGGTCCCCTGATGGGTTGTGATAAGGATTCTTGTTGTCTCTTCTAGGAGTATAGAGGGAAGATTTCTACTTTTTGGTTAGTATGTGACTCCAAGTCTCCATTTGGGGTGGTGACAGGTAGACGCACCTGTTGGTCATGCTTATACCCACCTGTGCTGTATATTGGGGCAGGGTACGTACATTCATTTCACTGGCCCAATACGTGTGCCCCATTGGGCAAAGGAGGTAATGGGTTGGTGGGTAATCATCTTCGGGCTCACTGTCGTCTCTAAATGGTCCATGGTTTCCACTCAAAAGATGTCATGCTGGCTTCCACCTCAGAAAGACTTCTATGCTTCACGTGGGGATGGGGAGAAGGATTCCCCTCTGAGGATGCCTTACATGCTCTTAGTACTTAATGTCTGTGTAAGGACAGGTGGAGAGCCCATTGTGCTTTTCTGTACAGAAAGTGGTGTGTGAGGACCCCACTGTGTCTTCTGCGTGTGCAAGTGGTGGGTGAGGACCCCACTGTGTCTTCTGCGTGTGCAAGTGGTGGGTGAGGACCCCATTGTATTTTCTGCACGTGCTAGTGGTCGGTGAGGACTCCACTGTGTCTTATGTACATGCTAGTGGTCGGTGAGGACCCCACTGTTGGTTCTGTATGTGCTACTAGTGGATAAGGACCGGAGTGGCTTATTTAAGTGTGACTGGTGGGTCTGGCTCAGTGGCTTATGTAAGTGCTACTGGTGGGTGAGGACCTGACTGTGGCTTCTGTAAGTTCTAGTGCTGACTCCTCTGTGGCTTCTGTAAGTGCCACTCGTGGGTGAGGACCCAACTGTGACTTCTGAAAGTGCTAGTGCTGACTCCTCTGTGGCTCCTGTAAGTGCCACTGGCGGGCGAGGACCGGACTGTGACTTCTGTAAGTGCTAGTGCTGACTCCTCTGTGGCTTCTGTAAGTGCCACTGGCGGGCGAGAAACCAACTGTGGCTTCTGTAAGTGCTAGTAGTGGGTCTGACTCTTCTGTGGCTTCTGTAAGTGCTAGTAGTGGGTCTGACTCTTCTGTGGCTTCTGTAAGTGCTAGTGCTGATGCCTCTGTGGCTTCTGTAAGTGCCACTGGTGGGCGAGGACCTGACTGTGGCTTCTGTAAGTGCTAGTGGTGGGCCTGACTCCTCTGTGGCTGTTGTAAGTGTTATTGGTGGGTCTGACTCCTCTTTGGCTTCTGTAAGTGCCATAGGCGGGCGAGGACCCGACTGTGGCTTCTGTAAGTGCCACTGGTGGGTGAGGACCCGGCTGTGGGTTTTGTATGTGTTAGTGGTGGTTGGGGGCCCCTCGTTGGCCTCTGTAGGTACTGGTAGGTGGGGACGCCAGTGTAGGCCTTGGACGGGGAGCCCGCGGTGGCTTATTTACATGCTAGGGTGTTGACCATGGGACAGTGAAAACCCCACGTAGGATGTTGTATGTGTTGTATGTGTTGTGAGGACCCCATATGGACCCCGGATAGCTTCCATGAATAGTGGTGCTGTCTTAAGTGTTGAGTCGTCGTGATCCATTGTCCTCTTACCCCTGTTACTCACACTTATTCTTGCAGCTAATGTTCAGACCTTCTGCCCCGCGAGAGCCGGGAGTTCTGAAAGCGGAGAGAGGAAAACGAGGAGCTAAAGAAGGATCTTCTCTATGCAGACTTTCCTATCTCTTCTTTGATAAATGCTGCTCTTTTCTGTATATAAAATCATATAAGAATAAATATTTAATACTGAACGTTCGTCAGTCTGCTTTTTTATATCATTGAAGTGTTAATATCAACATTAACATCAAACAATGCAGAATATGCAAGGGTCGCGAACGATCAAAATGTCAAGTGTTTCCATGTTCCCCTCACACCAGTTGCATATTAGAGCCAGCCAGTGGGTCCCAAGCCGGACATACTGCAGAAAAGAAAAACAGCCCAATAACAGTGGAGGCAACAATAGGCTTAATGCAACCCCATCAAGTGCAAAGGATGTCAATATATGCTGGAGGGGCATGCACAAAGAGCCCAAGGGGTCTTTATGTTCGAAGCGCTTCTGTCCTCCAGATGGGGTGTCCTGCTGTTGTACGATTGCGCTCCAGTTGTGCTGCAACAGGGGGTGGCTTCGTCCACCACCCGTTACACACCACCTGCCATCCCTGCTTCCCTCGGTTCCTTCCGGGTGTCTGCAGTGGGGTCCTGCAATTCTGAGTTGTACTTTTTAGGGGATTAAACTGGTTTTAGAATTGTTTACTTACCAACGCACTATGGCCCCTGTCATAGCCATAATGTGCAGCAATGCATCAGCACAGTCATAGCACTGCGTGGGAAAGACGGGTACCAAAGAGACAGAAGAGAAACATACAAAACCATCTTGAAGGCAACCAATACAGTGGTGTCTCCATTCCCAGACTAACATTTATCCATCGCTTGTAGAACCGCATGCAGTATTGGGGGCATTTCCAGATTAGGTGCAGATCAAGCCTATTCCAATCTAGGTTATTGAATTTCACAGGGGCGGAGCACTAATGGATCACTAAATTCACAGCAGACAAGAATGCGCTCACCCAAGGATCCTTCTAATAGATTGTATGACAGCTTTTCTCTTAGTGTATCTCTTATATCACATGTATACAAAGAAAAGGACAGTTCCCAAAGATATGTAGACAGTGCTAGTAAAATCTTTTTATTACGTGTGAAAATATCTGGATACGTGTTTCGCCCTTTGTGGCATGCAAACCAAGGGCTTTATCAAGGCTTTTTAGGAAGGGTAAATTATTTCACTCAGTATATCATGGAATTCCTAAATATCAGACCTTTATTGGCCAGTATATGGTAAGTGCTTATTGTTGGTAAAGTATCCTATTTTTTCGCAAATTGTTGTCTTTGATAATGCTCTTTTTGTTTATCTTAAAAAAGTAGAATCCACACTTGAGAAGATAGTCACTGCTTCCAAAACCATCCGATAGGTCCTGGATGTCTTGAATATCATATGAGTAGATGTCCCTCTATTCCTGTGTTGTTGGTCTAATGCAGTCTCTAATGGCAGGAAATGAACGGTCTCTTTCCAAAGGATTTATCATATTGATCTGTAAAAGTGCAAAATTTCAAGGTTGCTAATGGAGCGCCAAGGATGCCACATACTATCAAAAGCTGGTATGTTCAGTTCAGCATCTTTCATGTACTCCTCGTTCACTCGAACATGCTGCTTTGGTGCCATGAACACATGGTTGATGAATAACCATCTAAAGCTCAATACCGTAAAGACAGAGGTTATGACCTGCGGGCAGCGGCAAAAATACTAGCCTACCACCATATGGGCGAAGGAACTTGAAGGCCCTCCAACAACATCAATAGAAGTTAGAGACCTTGGGGTAACTATGGCGTCAAACCTGTCCTTGATACCACGTGTTAACAACCTCACAAAGAGTGCCCTCAAAAGAATCAAAATGCTACATCACATCTTCCCTTACCTTGCATACCAAGATTACCCCCGTGCCATCCTCGCACTCATAATCTTTGAGCTTGACTATGCCAACAGCCTATATGTTGGCACACTCTCATTCCTCATACGCAAAATATAACTCATCCAAAAGGCTGCTGCAAGGCTTCTTCTCCGATCTTCACCCGAGAGAACGCATGACACCAGTCTCACTATCACTCCACTGGCTACCAGTAGATAGAAGGGCGGTCCTGAAGAAGCTGCCTTGTCCACCTGCAGAGGCTCACCAAGGAGAAGGGCCAGTTAAATTCAAGCAATACAAAACAGAACACTGAGCTCCAGGCTTGCACAACTTATCGTCGTACCACCGTACCATAAGAAATCAGTGGGAGGCGCTGCTTTGCCAGTAAGGGCCGCCAAGCTCTGAAATTCACTACAAGTCAGCATTAGAAGCACCCAGTAGAATATAAACTTCAGAAGACAATTGAAAACATGCTATTTCCTAGATAACTGCACCACCCCACATCCCGGGGACCGAGCCCAGAAAGAGAGTGGCACCCTCAAGCACAGTGCTGAGCTTACAACGCACAGATAGGAAACAAGCCAACTAGCAAATTGTTCTTGACATGCAGGTAAGCTAAGAAGGGCTGACCTAAGATCCGCTGTGGCATTAAATATTTATGTACTTTTGTAGGTTATCTGGTTATTGGTTGAGGAGGGTGAAAACCCTTTTCAAGCAGTAACCAGTCCTTCCCAGGGCGAACCACAAAAATCACTAAATGAACCTGTGCTTAACACTCTGCTAGCTTGGCACAACAGCTGTCCGGCTTAACTTGGAGGCAGTGTGTAAAGTATTTATGCAGCACACGAACAGTAATAAAGTAAAAACTCCACACCAGAAAAATCCCAAACCAATTTAAAAAAAATGGGATACATTTTAATCAACAAAATGATTCTGGAATTTCAAAAATCCAATCATTAGAATCAGATATGCAATTTCAAAGTTTTAGGTAGATATAGAGCCTAAAAGCATCCCGCACCACTGGCAGTCAACTGGTCATGCTAGACTGGGGGAAAGTCACACGTTCACGCTGACCGCAATGGAGCACTGGCATGGAAACAGGGACCAGTTTACTTCTGCTGAAAAAATTTACCTTCTCAATTCCGGCATAAAAAGTTCCAAACTTCAAGATTTCTCCTTTTCTTGAACAGGAGTGCAATCTGATACCAACCAAGCGATTAGGAGTTTGTTAGACCTGTTTTGGGGATTAGGGACTCCCTCTAGCGGAGGCCAGCAGGTCCAGGGGTTGGTCCATTTCCTACTACAGCAGGCCAGCTGGGCAGTTGCCGGGAGGCTTCTGGAGTTTGTTGTGTTCCTGTAGCTCAGACAGTCATCTGGTAACAAAAAGGTCTGTCCTCTGGGGAGCAAGGCAGGTGTCAAGCAGCCCGGCAGTCCTCGCAGAACAAAGCAGTCTTCTAGTGTCGACAGGTCCAGGAGTGTATTGATGAGTTGGTCTGAGGGTCCAATATTTATACCCGGTGCCAGTCTTTGAAATGGGGGTATCTTCTAGGCTAACCCCGCAGCTGGTTCTGGAAAGTTCTTTCCTTCCTCTGCCAATGCTCCAAGACGTCTGGGGTGACAAAGACTAGTGTCAAGTTCCTTTGTGTGCTGGAGGCAGCCCTTAGTAGAGCTGGGAACAGCTCTCCACGAGCCATCCTGTCCACACCTAGTCCCCTTTTGTTCAATATCTGAGCCCAATACGCATTCTTCATAAGGGAGCCATTATCAGCCTCAGGCAGCTGGAAACTCCTAGAAGGCCTTGTTAACTTTTGGGCAAGAAAATTGGCAACTTTCTTAAAGTGGCATTTTCAAAATTGTATTGTAAAACAGAGGAGGGACCCTGAATCTAAGAAAAAACGAGAATTGGGGAACAACCCGCCAGGGCGAGAACAAGAGGAAAAACATGAAAAAGGGGGAGTTCCCTTAAATGACAAGGATCAAAGTTTAACTAACATCAACAGTATACCCACACATCACAACAAGAATAAATTTATTCAAAAAAGTTTTTAATTTTTATTTTTATATATATATATAGATATCAACATTTTTTATAAAAAATAGAGTAATTCCATTTGAGCAATACAAAGCATTTAGGAAGAATATACATAATCAAAAACATGCAAAAACAATCTAAAACCTAGGACAAGCAGAGACACTTCAGACAAGGTACCAAATAGATCCACTCATACATCCAAACATCCCTTTTATACAGTCAAATTCATACACAGACATTCACATCCATATCACTACACACAAGGACAAGAAAAGCGCCGACGCGCGTTTCGGACAAGTGCCAATAGAGGCTTCCTTCATCAGGGCGCACTTGAGATAATGCACAGACAGACAAAATGAAAAATGTCTGTGACACGGTCCTGAGAAAGCGGTCCTAGTAGCAGCAAGGCTGTGGGTGGGTATTCTAAATACCCTACAGTAACGGGGCCCCTTTAAGTATATAGAAAGGTCGGCAGGTTGAAAAATCATGAAAACGTGGATAGAAATCCCAGGGTTCCACTGGTCAATATTTTGCACTTTTAGATCGGCCCACAGAGGATCCAGGCGTAAGAAGGAACCAGGTTTAAAAACAAATCAACGGAAATATTCCAGGTATCTCAAAAGGAATGACAAACGCTGATACAATACAGGAAATAGCACCGGAGCCAACAATGAAAAACGACCTCAATGCAAAAGAAATGAGCAGTCCTTTAATTGCAGTGAGACGAAGACGGGAGACATCATGATATTGAGAAACTTCAGACCCAGGGAATAGGGGGCCTGAGGCGGTCCGGCGGTCCAAGAATAAACGGTGTCCTGGATAGAAGAGAACGCGGGACTCCTTCCCCTCCAGTGAAACGTTTTGCTGGAGGGGAAGGAGTCCCGCGTTCTCTTCTATCCAGGACACCGTTTATTCTTCCGCCGGACCGCCTCAGGCCCCCTATTCCCTGGGTCTGAAGTTTCTCAATATCATGATGTCTCCCGTCTTCGTCTCACTGCAATTAAAGGACTGCTCATTTCTTTTGCATTGAGGTCGTTTTTCATTGTTGGCTCCGGTGCTATTTCCTGTATTGTATCAGCGTTTGTCATTCCTTTTGAGATACCTGGAATATTTACGTTGATTTGTTTTTAAACCTGGTTCCTTCTTACGCCTGGATCCTCTGTGGGCCGATCTAAAAGTGCGAAATATTGACCAGTGGAACCCTGGGATTTCTATCCACGTTTTCATGATTTTTCAACCTGCCGACCTTTCTACATACTTAAAGGGGCCCCGTTACTGTAGGGTATTTAGAATACCCACCCACAGCCTTGCTGCTACTAGGACCGCTTTCTCAGGACCGTGTCACAGACATTTTTCATTTTGTCTGTCTGTGCATTATCTCAAGTGCGCCCTGATGAAGGAAGCCTCTATTGGCACTTGTCCGAAACGCGCGTCGGCGCTTTTCTTGTCCTTGTGTGTAGTGATATGGATGTGAATGTCTGTGTATGAATTTGACTGTATAAAAGGGATGTTTGGATGTATGAGTTGATCTATTTGGTACCTTGTCTGAAGTGTCTCTGCTTGTCCTAGGTTTTAGATTGTTTTTGCATGTTTTTGATTATGTATATTCTTCCTAAATGCTTTGTATTGCTCAAATGGAATTACTCTATTTTTAATAAAAAATGTTGATATCTATATATATATATAAAAATAAAAATTAAAAACTTTTTTGAATAAATTTATTCTTGTTGTGATGTGTGGGTATACTGTTGATGTTAGTTAAACTTTGATCCTTGTCATTTAAGGGAACTCCCCCTTTTTCATGTTTTTCCTCTCATTTTCAAAATTGTAACCTAAAATCTAACTTATAGCATTAAAGGGGATCTTACATTACAATTCACTTGAGCCCAAACATGACATTTCTACCGGTTCCAAATCAGAAGATAGCACTTATTAAATTCTATAAGGTAAGCCAATGTTATCCCAAGAAAGAGGTAAGCCTTACAGTAGTGAAAAATGATTAGGAGTTTTTCACTACCAGGGCACGTAAAACTTAAAAAACACGTCCTACTTCAGTGGTGGATCGCCTGGCACTGCCGCTCTTCAAAGCCGTTGAACACCCCCGCTATGTGTCGAGCTGAACTACTCTTACCAACTGTGTCACCATCGACCAGAAGCCACCACTCCTTTCAACAAGAGATATGCATCTCCATGTGCCCGAGCCCGCATGCTGCAGCGTCCGGCATAGACCTCAGCAAAGATGGCGCAGCCATTCCTTCCATATCATCTCTGCTCTTTGGCGGCACCACACCAGGGACTGACATGCCCCTCCCCCCCATTCCGGCTACAACTGACCCCACTATGAGTGAGGGTTGAGGCCCCATCCTGGGCTTAATTTCTGCTTGACAGCCCTTACCTGAGGAGGTCCCCGCCTGGTTTGCCTCCCTCACCTGGAGCTTCCTCCCACCGGCTCCTACTGCGGAGGTTCCCCCGAGGCTCCCTTTGTGCAACCTGCCAGACATCCTAGCATAGTATCAGCCCCGGGAAGGCATCGGGAGGGCGGCATATGGTGCTTTCCAGTAGACTCTCTCACCTCCTCCGGTTGCCATGTTTGCAGTGAGTAATGGGGTCCAATGGCAGCTCCTGACTTTAAAAATGGTGGGGCATAAATGTAAATATTATAAAGACTTACCTTGACGAGTGCAAAAACTCGGAGTCCCGAAGTTAATCCTGCCGATTCGCTGCCTGCTTGTGGAGATGTAACCTAGCCGGAAAAAATAAGCTCGACCTCCCCAGCCACTCCAAGCACTGCTCTTATGCTGCATATAATACCAAGCAGCATAAGAGCAGTGCTTGGATTGGCTGGAGCCTGCTAGCACAGCACTCCATTGAAGACTGATGGAGCTGTGTCTTTGCTGACGCAGCTCCATGGTAGCCTTTAGTGGGGAAGCCTGAACTGCGTATGTCAGATTGGCCACAGCAAAAATACCGGCCAATCTGACATGTGCCGCTCAGTTTCCGCCTCAGCTGCTGTCCCACCTACGTTGCTCTCCCAAATCCCCTACAAGGAAACAGAATGGATAGAGGGACTGCCATAGGAGGCTATTTTAATAAGTAAAAAATTGCCTCGGACTGTAGTGGCTTGCAGCAGTAGGGGATCAACGCCCCTGAGCCCAGGGCCAGACTGGGAACCAAAACCGGCCCTGGCAGAGTGCTCGGGCGGCCCCCCACACCCCCCCGGGGTGCTGCCGAGCTCTTTGCCAGGGCCGGTTTTCGGCCGATTTTGTTACAGGGCCGATTTTGCAGCTATGCTGCAAAAATGGCCCTGTAACGAAATCGGCCCCCAGGGGCCCAAAACCGGCTCCCACCAGTGCGGTGCACCGTGGGATTGCCCGGTGCCCGCTACGGACAGTCCGGGCCTGCCTGTGCCCCTACAAAGAAGCCACCACTGTTGGAGCCCTGTCCTCCATAGCTCAAGTGGTCCGCCCCTGGCCTGATGCCCCACCTGGAGATTCCTTTCACCAGTCCCCGTGGAGTTGCCCCAGGGGCTCCCAGTGTACAACTTGCCAGACATGTTTATGGATTTATGAAGCGCATGGCTGCCCGTGGGCTCCCCAGCTCTAGTAGGGTATGACAACGGTGGTCTTGTTCAGTTCGCCAGGTAGGGTTTTTAGTGAAAGAGCAGTGTTTTAAGTTTCTTCCTGAAGGCTAATTCGTCAGTTAACATGCGTGTCTCTCTGGGCAGCGAGTTCCAGATCTTGGGGACCAGATGAAGAAAAGATCTTCCTCCAACTATCTTGCTGAGTATTGCCCTTTTTATTCTGCCTTGGCGCATTAGAAGATCTCTTGAGGATCTTAAGTTCCTGCTTGGGATGTAATGGGCAACCAGTTTTCTTAGTAACGCAGGTCCTCTATTGTTCATAGCTATGCGGGCAATGCCGAGTGCCTCAAAGGTGATCTTTGCCTGAACTGGGAGCTAATGTAAAGTTTTTAGAGCGGCTTTGGCTGAATGCCTTCTCTGAATCTGAAGCAAGATCTGTGCAGCAGCATTCTCAACCACCTGCAGCCAATCGATGACATATTTTGTAGCGCCAAGGTTATTCCCGTAATCCAGTTGTGACATAATCAAAGCTTGGACCACCGTTCTGCGGGATTGTACAGGTAGGATGGGTAGAATTTTTCGGAGCATATGTAGTAATCCAAAGCATTTACCTGAGAGTTTCTTTGCGTGGGTCTCCATGCTTAGATTATCATCTAGCCAAACGCCCAGATTTTTAGGTCTCGGCTAGCCGCGCGAAGCGCGTCTCCGCCGAGCCCCTTTTGTCGGCATGTGTGCTTCCCAGGAGACAGTCCTGGCCGCGCGCATCGCCTTGGAGGCGATTTGAAAGGGACACGCGCACACGAACGAGCGCTGCGGCCAGGCGCTGTCTCCTGTGAAGCACACACGCATGCGCATTCACACATCAAGTGCTTCGTGAAATTGCAGATGACGGTAAGTAGATTTATTTACATTGCGTGTGTCCTCTTTTCCCGCCTCCACCCCTGGGGCAATCCCTCGTCTATCCTTGCTCCCCGAACACCAGCCCAGCTCCCTCCCAAGCTCCGGCTGCGGCTTTACCTTTCCAGCGGCGCCGAGCCGGATGCGCGCTCAGATCTGCAGAAGGAACAGATCCCACGGAAATGGAACCGGGAGAGCGAGCGAGCTCCGCCGGGAGGCTCACATCGAGAGGCGCGGGGAGTGGGGCAGCTGCAGTGCGCTTCCACCGACTGCAGGGGGGCGTCACCGAGCGGCTTGGCGAGGAAAGAGGTGGGAGGCAGGGGCCGAGCTTGCAGGGAGGAGGGAGGAGAAACGAGAGCGCGCTCGAGAGCCTGACTGAGAGAAGCACGAGGGGGCTGGACTTCTCACGAAAAACAGAATGAGCTGTAGTTGACACCCCCGGGGTACCAAAGAGTTGTCGGCGTGAAGGAGTAGAAACGTCTCGCCCTGTGGGTATTAACATTTTAAAACTTGGTGACGCTACTCTCGTAAGTTAATAAAACGTTGCCCATCGCAAATCGTACCCAAGCCACCACGCGTACCTCTAGAAAACGGACCCCTCAGCTTGTGATATACCAGACCCGACCCTTTAGTGAAGATATGTTAGGAGCTCAGGCTCGTGAAGTTTTAAGGCTAGCCTGACTCAAAGAATGAAGGCGGTGTTCTTACCCTTGTTGCACGGAACCACCCAATACTAAAGGGCACTAAAGATGGAACGAAAAAGTAGTAAGTGAGTAGTGAGTGCAGAGTGAGTGTGCAGAGTAGTGAGTGCAGAGTGAGTGTGCAGAGTAGTGAGTGCAGAGTGAGTGTGCAGAGTAGTGAGTGCAGAGTGAGTGTGCAGAGTAGTGAGTGCAGAGTGAGTGTGCAGAGTAGTGAGTGCCGAGTGAGTAGTGAGTGCAGAGTAGTGAGTGCCGAGTGAGTAGTGAGTGCAGAGTAGTGAGTGCAGAGTAGTGAGTAGTGAGTGCAGAGTAGTGAGTGCAAAGTAGTGAGTGCAGAGTGAGTGTGCAGAGTAGTGAGTGCAGAGTGAGTGTGCAGAGTAGTGAGTGCAGAGTGAGTGTGCAGAGTAGTGAGTGCCGAGTGAGTAGTGAGTGCAGAGTAGTGAGTGCAGAGTAGTGAGTGCAGAGTAGTGAGTGCCGAGTGAGTAGTGAGTGCAGAGTAGTGAGTGCCGAGTGAGTAGTGAGTGCAGAGTAGTGAGTGCAGAGTAGTGAGTGCAGAGTAGTGAGTGCAGAGTAGTGAGTGCAGAGTGAGTGTGCAGAGTAGTGAGTGCAGAGTGAGTGTGCAGAGTAGTGAGTGCAGAGTGGGTGTGCAGAGTAGTGAGTGCCGAGTGAGTAGTGAGTGCCGAGTAGTGAGTGCAGAGTAGTGAGTGCAGAGTAGTGAGTGCAGAGTGAGTGTGCAGAGTAGTGAGTGCAGAGTGAGTGTGCAGAGTAGTGAGTGCAGAGTAGTGAGTGCAGAGTAGTGAGTGCAGAGTAGTGAGTGCAGAGTGAGTGTGCAGAGTGAGTGTGCAGAGTAGTGAGTGCCGAGTGAGTAGTGAGTGCAGAGTAGTGAGTGCAGAGTAGTGAGTGCAGAGTAGTGAGTGCAGAGTAGTGAGTGCAGAGTGAGTGTGCAGAGTAGTGAGTGCAGAGTGAGTGTGCAGAGTAGTGAGTGCAGAGTGGGTGTGCAGAGTAGTGAGTGCCGAGTGAGTGCAGAGTAGTGAGTGGTGAGTGCAGAGTAGTGAGTGCAGAGTAGTGAGTGCAGAGTAGTGAGTGCAGAGTAGTGAGTGCAGAGTAGTGAGTAGTGAGTGCAGAGTAGTGAGTAGTGAGTGCAGAGTAGTGAGTGCAGAGTAGTGAGTGCAGAGTGAGTGTGCAGAGTGAGTGTGCAGAGTGAGTGTGCAGAGTAGTGAGTGCAGTAGTGAGTGCAGTAGTGAGTGTGCAGAGTAGTGAGTGCATAGTAGTGAGTGCAGAGTAGTGAGTGCAGAGTAGTGAGTGCAGAGTAGTGAGTGCAGAGTGGTGAGTGCAGAGTGGTGAGTGGTGAGTAGAGTAGTGAGTAGTGAGTGGTGAGTGGTGAGTAGTGAGTGCAGAGTAGTGAGTGGTGAGTAGTGAGTGCAGAGTAGTGAGTGGCTGGCCCTGTTTCTAGCTCAAGCGGCACCAGCACCTGTAGTCTAAAGATAATACCTCTGCCTCAAGTGAAGTACTCTTGTACCCAAGGATGACTAGCAAACAATATTATTCACAACGTTGCTTACTATTCAGCAATATTTGACAGTTTGC
Organism: Lissotriton helveticus; assembly: GCF_964261635.1. NCBI lineage: Eukaryota > Metazoa > Chordata > Amphibia > Caudata > Salamandridae > Lissotriton > Lissotriton helveticus. The sequence continues at coordinate 32,565,658 of NC_136068.1, forward strand.
AATCAATCTTTATAAAACAATTCAGAGTTTGATAACAAATTAATGCAACACATTGTAATATACAATGGCAATAGCTCAAACTTTAATGCTGCGAGACCTATTGCATTGTAAATGCTTGTTAATGGCTGTCTTGGGGATTGGTGGTTCACCCAACTGGATTGGCCGGCTGATAATGTGTCTGGGTACTGTCTGGTTTCCCAGGGACATAAGCTCAGTGTTATCCCCATTCAATTTCGGAGAACATTTACACATCCAATCAGCTATTTTAGACATGCATGGGCCTAGGTTCTTATGTATGGAGTAGGGGTCATTTGTCACTGATAACACCAGTTGTGTATCATCGGCGTATGACACAATTGACATGCTGAATTCTTGTACTATATCTGCCAATGGCTGCATTTACACGTTAAAAAGTGTGGGACCTAGTGCCGATCCCTGGGGTACTCCGCAAGATAGTTGCAGGGTGTCTGAAAGATTTTCCCCTTCCACCAACTATAAGGACCTGTCCTCCTGAAATGAGGTCAGCCATTTAATCGCTGTCCTTGTGATACCTGCATCCTTTAGTCTCTTGATCAGGATCCTATCCTGGCTTAGCTACAGACTCTGGAGAAGCATCAGAAGGGGAGGGTATGGTGTGGGAGAAGTAGACGCCGCCGTACCTGCCTTCGCCAACAGGGGTGGCGCCGGCATTCCCCTGATCTCTTTACACCAGCGACTGACAACAAGCTGCCCGGGACCCAAATCCTACCACCACCTGCAGATGAGGGCTTCCCGGATGTATGACATTACAACGCATGCTTTTACCACGCATGCTTTTACATCGCGGTTTTTACAACACATACCATTACAACGCAGAGCGTTTGGGGTGCTGGATAGTGAATAGTTTAATTTACTATACCAACTCCAGTCCCCGTGGACACTAGGGAAGGTGTTGGATAGTAAATTAAATCTATTCCCTATCCTAGAGCGCCCCCCAGCGCAATGCGTTGTAATGGTTTGCGTTGTAAAAGTTGCGATGTAAAAGCACTGCGTGGTAAAAGTTGCGTTGTAAAAGATGTTTCCCGGGCTTCCCACATACTTTGCCACCTGAAGCGGGCATCTTGCCAACTGCCGTTTTCGGATGCTCACCATTAATCCCAGGCCACCCATGCTCCCCCCCCCCCGACTAGGACTCCCCACCAGCAGAGAACATGGATCCCCCACTGAAGGAAATATTGGCCATTGGGACTACCCACACTACCATGAACAATAAAGTGATGGACCTCACCCCAGAGGTGAAGTCACTGCAGGCAGAGGTTACCACATTTCATACAAACCTTAGAGACTCAGGTAGACAACTCGGACACTCAGTACAGCACCTTACCGGACTGGGGCAAGGGCGTCAACTTCCCCCTCCACAATGTCATGGATTTGAAGGATAGGTCCGGTAGAGAAAATATTTGTGTTCCCGTAGTCCCAGAGGGAGATCATATGGTGACTTTTCTTGGGGCTTTATCACCAAACTGTTGGGTGTCCACTTCTCTGAACCCCTAAAGTTCCAATGGGCGCACATAGTCCACTCCCACTCTGCAGCTGTCGATAAGCCCTCTTGCTCGATCATTGCTTACACATGCTATTATCCAGGAGGCCAGACAGGCACCAGCGATGCTGATTTTGGAGGGTCACCTTATCCCTTTAACAGCCGCTTACTCGCAAGTCGCAAACCACCTCCATTAAACGTAAGAAGTTCTTGGCACTGTGGCCTCGGCTCCGCTGCTGACCAGACATTGATTGTGGGTTCCATCTAGGCGCCCAATACAGACAAAACTCGCTTCCTGGTCTTCCTCTCCCGCGCCCTTCTGTAATTTGGCTGCACCCCCTTACTACTAGACTTCGACTGGTACCATGTGCCTGACCCCCTCTTAGATTGAACGAGATGGCCGGATGCTCGCTTTGGGACAAAGAGAGGCTTTCTGAGCTACCGCCTGACTGACCATGCCTTGGTTGACATAGGGCGCCTCTTCAGCCCTCTGATAGGGAATACACTTTCCTCTCTTGCCCCCATGGTACCCAGTCTTGCCTTAACTGCATCCTCCTCTTGACCAGGTGTCAAGCACTAACCTGTTTGTCCCACAGAGACTCGCCGATGACTCAAGCTGCTAGTTCCCAACTCTCCTGAGCACCATAGCACTATCCATGAAGTGTACGTCATGAGCACTGAGACGCGTCAGGGGAAAGGGGATTGGATGAGAGAGAGAGCAAGAGATGTAAACTCCACAAGGACTGACGCACAATGTTCTCGACCTTCTGTTGAACTAGTGGAAACTGGTAACTATCTGTTGAAACTGAACACGTCCTGAAAGTAGAAGGACAGATTAGTTGCCTTCCCCAATTATGTGAACATACAATAGATAGCTGAGCTGAATGATTTTTGATTTCTGCTATACCTGGAATAATCCTCTTTCCTGTTGTAGATGCTCCCTCTCTCTAGGGTGCCCAGGCGTCCCCGTTTTGCCAGGACGGTCCCTGTTTTTAACCAGCTGTCACAGAAAATTTCAAGAAATGTAGCTCATGTCCTGGTTTTTAAAGAGGGTCGACTTAAAACGGTGGGAGGTATTTTTTATGTTTAACAAAGCAGGGATAGTTAGCAGTTGTTTCAAGAAAGCAATTTAATTAACAGGCAAGCTTCTGGGTTTAAAAATTGCATTTTATGTATGTTCTTATTGCCTGTTCTGTAATTCTCTGCTGAGGAGCGCTCTCATCGCTTGAAGTAAAATTGTGGTCCCTCTTCTATTTTTGTGAAATGTCCCGGTTTTTGGCTTTAAAATTCTGGTCACCCTACCTCTCTCCCTAGAATGACTGCAGCGCTTTCTGCAGGGCTTCCTGTAATAATGTGAAAGCGCTACCTAACCAATTGACATTGATTTGTTCTAAAGAGTTTCTCAATCACTTTCTCTTTTTATGTTATGTTATGTTATGTTATGTTATGTTATGTTAGATGTGCTTGTATAGCGCACGGCTGCCCCAGCCAAGGGGCGTCCCGGCGCTAGCTGCCTATGTCCAAAGGACAGCAAGATGGAATTGCAGGAAGTCCAGAGGTGAATATAACATAACTAGTTAAAAAGGTGAGTTTTTATAGCTTTGCGAAAGGACAAAAGGTCATTCATTGCGCGGATTTGGGCTGGAAGTCCATTCCAAAGTTTGGCGGCTAAGTATCCAAACGAGCGGCCGCCCATTCTGGATAACTTGATGCGGGGGATGATGACCAAGTTCTGACCTTCTGACCGAAGGGACCGCCTAGGGACGTAGGGTGAGAGCAGAGGACATAACATAGGTGGTGAGGAGAATTTCAAAATTTTAAAAGCAAGACAGAGAGTTTTAAAATGAATCCTCTTTTCAACAGGTAGCCAGTGTAGGTTCCTGAGGGTGGAGGAGACCGATTTGTGCCGGGGTAGCCCTGTAAGAGCTCTTGCAGCGGCGTTTTGGACTCTTTGTAGTCTCGTTTTCTCAGCTACGTTAGTTCCCAGCAGAAGTGAACTAGCGTAGTCCAGCCGTGATAAAATAGCCGACTGTACTATCACTTGGCGGGTTTGGTGGTCGAAGAATTTTAGGATGGGCCGAAGATTTCGAAGAATCCCGAAACATGTGGCGGCGACTATTTTTGTATGGTGGGTAAAGTTCAGCGCAGAGTCCACCCAAACTCCTAGGTTTTTTACCACCTTCTTGGGGACAGGCGGTTGGTCTAAGGTTTCAGGCCACCAGTTATTGCCCCAGACCGAAATGTCTTTGCTTAGAAGCAGAACCTCTGTTTTACCGGCGTTTAATTGGAGGTAGTTTGCTGACATCCAGCTGGTGATGTCACTGAGGGTTTGCCTAAAGTTCATGGCACTCAGGCCGTTATCGTCTTTTAGAGCCACCACCAGCTGGGTGTCATCAGCGTAGGACACCAATGTGAGTCCATGTTTCCTAGCTACCTCTGCCAGTGGGAGGATATATACATTGAACAGGGTCGGACTAAGAGCCGACCCCTGAGGAACTCCCTGTTCAACGGGACATTCCTTCGAAGTGAAGGGTGGGGTAGAGACCCTAAAGGATCTGTCGGCAAGGAAGGCCCTAAACCAGTCAAGGGCCTGGTCTACAACTCCTACTTCCTCAAGTCTGGACAACAGTACCTTGTGTGAAACTGTATCAAAGGCAGCACTGAGATCTAAAAGAATCAGTGCTGCCTTTCCTCCTGCGTCCAGTATGGTCCGAAGATTTTCAATGACGCTAAGGAGTGCAGTCTCGGTACTGTGCCCAGCTCGGAATCCATGTTGAGACCTGTCTAGAATGGAGTTAGACATTAGGAAGTTGGTCAGGATGGAATTGACATAGGCTTCTGCCACCTTGGCAGGCCAGGGGAGCAGGGAGATAGGCCTGAAATTTTCCGGGAGGCTAGGGTCAAGTGAGGGTTTTTTTATAATAGGTGAGACCCATGCATGTTTCCAGGTGGTGGGGATGTTGGCCGTAAGGAAGGACGAGTTGGTGATGGCTCTGAGTGGGCCCAGGACGAGCTCACCAGCTTCTCTGAAGAATTCAGGTTTTAAAGGATCGGCGGGAGAGCCGGATTTGATATTGGCGCCGACTTTCAGATAGTTGTCATGGCTAATGGGTGGAATAACAGAAAGTTTAGGTCCATGAGAATCGGCGATGGGTAAATTATGGGGCACAGTTGTAAACGTGTTGTAGATTTTTTTAATTTTGTCCATAAAGAAGGTGGCCAGATTATCGCACAGGTCAGGGGAGGTATTGATGTTTTTTACAGTTTTTTTTGCAGTCAGCTCTTTCATTATGCGAAAGATGGTTTTAGAGGCATTGTGGCTGTTCTGAATTTCCGATGCATAGTATGCCGCCCTGGTCCTACATATGTTACGATGGTAGCTTTTTTGAAGCTGGCAATAGATGCTTTTTAGCGTGGGGTCGTAGTCCTTTCTCCATTTGCGTTCTGCTTTTTTTAGCTCTTTTCTGAGCAAAGTGAGCTCGTTATTAAACCAGGGGCTAGATTCATGGGCTCGTGGTTTAGTTAGTTTAGCTGGTATTAATGAGTCTAGAGCTTTTGTTATCCGGTTGCAGAAACAGTCGTAGTCTAAATGGGGATCGTCGCTGGAAATAGAGGGGTCTGCAGTAAGGAGAGTGTGGAGATCTTCCAGGCGGAGTTTTTTCCAAGGTCTTTTCAAGACCTGGTGGGTGGGAATGGTAGAAAGGTCACTACTAGCGGGTAAATCCATAGTTACTAGGTAGTGATCTGTCCAGGTCATGGGGATGGGAGAATGGACTTTCAGGTTTTCCAGGTTGGAAAAAACTGGGTCGAGAAGGTGCAGACCGCTGTGTGTGGGACCCTTCACGAGTTGGCAGAGCTGTAAAGCAGCAAGGTCGGCAATCAGGGAGTTGATCTTGTTGTCTGTGACTGAGTCAAAATGGATGTTTAAGTCTCCAATGATGGAGAAATTGGTGGTTTTGATGACTAGGGAACAGACATTCTCCAAGAGAGAGTTTATAAAGTTAGCATCCGCGCCCGGGGGTCTGTAGATCAGGAGACCCGTAAGGGTGAGTTGGGGGTTAACTTTGATGTGATACTGAGCACTTTCACAATCCTCTATTACTAGGTTAGTGAAGGTGCACGTAAGATGGCTTTTAGCAATCATTGCTATCCCGCCTCCTCTGGAATGTCTATTTAGAGTGTACGCGGTATATCCCTTAGGGGTTGCTAAGTTTATGATGGAGTCCATGTCCTCCTTCAACCATGTTTCTGTAACAAATAGAACGTCACAGGTTTGGTTGGATAGCAACTCGAAGATTTCTAGATGGTGTTTTGGAAGGGACCTGACATTCAAAAGACCTAGTCTAAGGGTTGCAGGGGGGGATTTGCACGACGGTGGAAGTGTGAGTATAGGCGCATGAAATCCACACGGGCACACGGCAAGGGAGTTATTGCAGTTAAGACTGAATTTAGTACAGTTTACATGTCTTTGGTTCAGAGACAGTAGCTCGTTTTTAGAGTATCTATAGTAACCTTCTTTAATCTCTCCTTGGGCTTGGGGCGACGTCCTGGCACGGACGGGCGCAGACGGGCTAGTCTTTGGCATGTCTTCGGCGTGCCGATGGTGTGCCCGCTGCGCTCGACCGCTGCGCTTTCGAGGAGTGAGCATGGTGAAGAGGACGTGGAGTGGGCGTGGCTACATGGGAGGGGCGTGGTCCAGAGTCACGTGGGTGGTGGCGTTCAGTCAGGGAAATTGATCTTTTTACCTACCTATATGTAAGCATGGAAGGTGCCTTCTTGGTCCAAATGGGATCTCTGACTGGTTAGTTAACTAGACTGAGTTCACATATGATTCACCTGGTGTAAATACAGGAGTTAGCAACACCATTATTGTTAACACTAGTGTGAACACTCACAACAGGACTGTTTTATCCTCTTTTAACATTCACATGTATGAGCACTATTATGTTACTGTTACCTCACAGTGAGAACAGTAAACACCTCATCAAAACAATCCCACTGTTCAAGCACACGAAGGGTTACATTAGTGATAGCACACAGGTAGTTTAGTTTCGGATTATTCACCAGCATTGAGCATCATAATCCCTATAGTTACAGAATTGTCAAAATATGCACTCTTGCATTGCGCCTTATTTCCGCTGGGTGGCACTGTTCACCAATTAAAAACCTAACACTTGTAAAGATTATAGCAAACATCAGCTTGATCCTCACACACCATATTTCACACAATCTCAGAATATGCATTTCCGGAAATTGTTGCTACTGTTCGCAACTATCCAACCATTGCAGGAAACATGATATGAAAACGTTCCCCACATAGGATGGGTCGCATGGACTAAAGTGCCCAAATACGTGTCTTGTGCCCACACGGCGCTTTCTGGAACGGGCGCGGTTTAAATACCCCCGCCTCAGAACCACGCCCGTGATAACTCCACAAGACTGCCACAACCTGCCATGAATCAATAAGCATTGGCACAATGCAAACACCCCTAAAAATTGTACGTTTTGGCAAATGCACTTATGAGCCTTGGTGCACTCACTGATGGGGGCCTGGTGCACATGGCCTTTGAGAGTGCTTCCCCGCCTCCCCAAGCCAGCAGGCTCCACCCCCGGCTCCTTCCACGGGTCACTGGTTGTGAAGTCCACGATTCTGCGGTCTCGGATCACAGCATGGCCTGGCCTGTGTAGACCCGCCTCCTGGCTATACTTCCCCCCCCACACCCCACGTGCTGGCGGATGAAGCGTTCGCCTACTCACAGCCAGAGCACAAGGAATCCCTCCGACAGCACATGGGCTCCTACTTACAGGAGTCTGACAATGATGGTTCATCACTGTCGCCATGAACCAGACGCTCGGGGTGGCCAGGAAAGCGACCTTGCGGTGTGCCATGATGGACTCGGCTGATAGAAAACTCCGAACTCGAAGGGGCAGATTTACAACTTCTGGCGCATCTCTGCTAATCAGCAGGGATGCGCCAGAACAGTTGCGACACGCCAAACCACCCGTGCGCCACCACTGATACGCCTCATTTAATATGTGGCGCACCGTGGCACGCGGATGTGCAGATACGTGTCGTATCCCCTGGTGGAAAGGTGGCACATTGCTGGAGTCGTGTCGCAAGCGTGACGCAGCTCCAGCAAGGCTTGGGGTGCCCCTATCCCTAACATGCTGCGTCAATCCTTACGCCTGCTTCAAGCAGGTGCAGGGTTTTGACGCAGCATTGTCCTGAAAGTGACTGAGTGAAATCTTGTAGATTTCACCCAGCCACTTTTCTGAGGCGTTCCTGCATCGGAACAACCCCCCCTGTGCCGGAACATCCACATGTGGCGCAGGTCTTTACATCTGGGAGATGCGTCACGTTGTAAATACCCCTCAGTATGGTGCTAGCTTTGCGCCGCCGCTGCGTCACAAAAGTGAGGCAATGGTGGCGTATGTGGCGTACAGGGCTTGTAAATCAGCCCCGTAGAGCAATCCGGGAGGCAAAGGAGGCAATGTTGACTTGGCATCAGAAAAGCAGAGTCCCCCCAGAAAGCCATGTTTAGGCCTTGGAACTTGCCAATACGCATCTTAATGCACTTTTCACAGCAGCAGTGAAAAAAGCGCAACTAAAACGGTGATGGTGTCGATACAATCTCATCGATAAGGCTGGTCGCTTACTTGCGGCCCAGCTGCATCAACGTGAATCGCAGCTTGTTGTCTCAGGCCTCCGGAACGAGATTGGAACTCTCCTGAGCCATCCTCTAGAAATCAGGTGAAGATTTGCCAACTTCTACTCAGCACTGTTCCGCTCGGAGTTTGCCTCCTCCATAGCAGAGATTGAGGCCTTTCTCCAGCCCCTTCGCTTGCCTTCCCTCAGTGCTGAGGGACCGGCTCTACTACAGGCAGATATAACAGAGGAGGGGGTCGCAGATGCCATAGCCTCGCTCCCCACCTGCAAATCCCTGAGTAAGATGGATTCCATGGACAGTTCTACAAGATATACAAGCCCCTCCTGACCCCTCTGCTGACCCGCACCTATAAGGAGGCCTTTACGTAGCAATCCCTAGGCCAAGTCTCCAAGACAGCCACTATCCTGGTCCTCCCCAAGGAAGGCAAGAACCCGATTAGGTGTGCCAGCTACCGCCCGATCTCTCTGATTATTGTGGATCTAAAGATCTTAGCCAAGATCCTGGCCAACTGCCTGGGGAAGGTGATTCTGCAACTGATGCTCTGTTCGCAAGTTGGTTTCATCCCAGGACGCTCTTCAAGGGCCATTTTCCTCTCATACCTCTCCTATGGCACGTTGGAGACGACGCAGAAGAGCGACTGGCGTTTTCTCTCAACACCAAAAAGGAATTCGACCAGATGGAATGGCCGTTCCTTTTCCAGAGTCATGTCAAGCATTGGTGTCAGCGACTATCTCATTTCCAAGGTCCGCCTCCTCTTGGACTCCCCCAAACATGGAAGTTTATGCATAGCCTCTTCTCTGTCCAGAAGTTTGCCCCAAGCCTGTCCTCTCTCTCCATTGCCGTTCCTTTTAGAGACGGAATCCCTCTCTACTGACATCCATCTATCCGCAGAGGCATTGGGCATTTCCATTGGTTGCTCAGAAGTGAAGGCGCTCCTCTACACCAATGATATCCTCGTTCACTCTCAACCCGCATCTTCTCTGGCTTACCTCTTAACCATCATTGACCGTTTTTCCATCATATTGTGATCTAAAATCAAGTGGACCGAGAGTGAGGCTCTGCCCTTGTCTTCAGGAACCCCCAGAGCCTGCCTCCGTTCTAATGACATATGATCAGTGTCCCCGGGGCTGAAGTATCTCACCATTAAGATAAATACCACCTGCTCCAAGAGAATGCTCTATAGATATCCTGGTCAGCGATAGTTGGATATGCTTTTCCACATCTCACACTGATCCTGGCGGGGTACATAAAACCTGACGATAGCCAATGACTTGGATCTGAGTTGTACCAACATGAGCCATGTGTACAGTTCAATGTCAGGGTCTGTTCAAACTTACTGACAATAAAAAATGGAAGGAAAAAACTGGTGTGGGAGCACACTGCTTCACCTCCCAGCAGTCGCCCCTGGGCATCATGGTAGATGCAGTTCAGATCGACAAGCGAGTACACTTGGAAAGGCTTGAATGTTTCACCAGGTAGGTGCAGATTGGTGCTGGCCATCTCTGGACACGTGTTTCTGGATTATTATCCGTCATCAGCAGAATGGAAGGATTAACTGTCTCAATCCACAGTCACTCAATCCAGCAATTTTACCCATAAAATCTTTTAAAGAATGTGCAAACCTGAACTTCCCATAAGAATGTATGAGTATTGGTAAGAAAGTGGAACAGCTCATGACAATGGTGTGCTTCAAGGCAATTTTTGTGTGTGAAGCTCTGTGTATGCACTCCCGTCAACTCCATCACACATAGTGTGAGACCTTTATTCTCTCACGGAAGCGCGCCGGGCCTGTACTCCTACTCTAGTGTGCTTGTCTACAGTAGCCATCTGTTTGCAGGACAGACCATCTCTGTTTGGAATATTCCCGTCATGGAAGCCTTCTGGGAAGAGTTGTGAAGACTTATCCCCCCAGACCACCCTGGTGTACCTACATCGGATCTCGCTTTGAAGTGCTCGACTTTCGTCTATTCACTGTGAGTGACAAGTAGTCACTCAGTCTCCAGGCTACTCGGTCAAATCTTCAAGCCGAAGAATGTGTATGCCCAGCTCTCGAGTCTTGGGTTCGTAAGGTAAGGCTCGGTGGTTCATGGGGCTGAAAGTTCTGGGATGACACGGATTCTACTCAACGAACCCTACACAAGTAAGAGGCTAATCCATTTGGGATGACGAATCACAGTACTAAAGATGAGTTTACCACTTTTTAAAAGGATTCCCTGGCTGTGGCTTAGTAAATTATTGCTAGGTGGCAGCGAAAACCTTACTTTAGGAAAGAGGACATTTTCAAAGTGCTTCACCCTGAAACCAGTTTCTTTAGAGAACTGCCTTCAAATATAATGTCGCTGTTTTCCAGTTACTCTCTTCTGCTTCTTTCAGTGGTTTTATTTTTTGCATTTGTGCCCAGTTTTATTTTACGATTTGATTTATGTTGCCCAGGATATACTGTTTCATTTCTCTCTCTCTCTCTCTCTCTCTGTTTGTGTATTGTCAATAAAATTGTTCAAGGGTTTCTTTGTTTGGTGTGTGGTTGACTCTAAGTGACCTGCTGAAGAAAACTGAAGGCCCACCTATGGGGATTGTGGGTGGTCACTGCAGTGAAATCTTTGATCAGTACCCAGTGCATCACAAACCATCTTCATGATGTCATCCTTAAAATGTACCCTTAGTCCAATTTGATCATCAATGCCTTGCCATGCCATATCTAGGGATCAGCTCCCTCAGCAACATTGTACCAACCAACAGTACATCACATCTCGTGTCTGGTACCCCTCAACCCACGTTAAAAGCATACACACGGCTCCTAACATGTACCTTGGGTTATTACACGGTGGCCCTGCCACAAAACCCTCCTGCAGGCTGTTGAAAGGACCCTGTGCCTTTCCGAGATGTGTTTTCTTTCCAATGTTATTCCGCAGACACGCGGTGCACCTCTCACTAGGGTTTTCTGTGTTATTCCTAAAGTGAGGGTTGAACCAATAGCGACTGCATGTATTATTCATCCCATCTCTTCCCACATATGTTGGTCCATGTCACAGTCCCACTATCTGAGGTAAAAGAGTATTTGATGAGATAACCCTTCATCATTTCTTTTCAAAATGTCATCCTGTCTGTGTCTGCATCCTGCATTTCCGCTCCTATTCTCCCCTGGCTTTGCAACTTGTGCTTTCCTCAACTCATCCAACATTTGTACTCACGCACGAGTACCAACCCGCACCGATAATGCAGCACCCAGTGCTGTGCACTAATGTGTACCTGTATCTGCATAGTTACTTCATTAGTGACATCATCACTCCAATGTCCATGTGCTGCTCATTTCACAACTGACATTTTTGATGGCATCTCCTAGAATCCAAAATGTATGAGCAGGGGCTGCACTCTAAGTGTTCCAACTTAATGCAAATTAAACCAGTACGTGTGCTGTGTTAGGATTAGTGCCTGCACACTTAGAATATAGACTGTATATGGCCTGGTGCCGAAAGGCCACCAGGACTCCAAACACGCACAACAAAATTATATTAAATACTCCTTTTGTCAAGCTGTAGTATATTTTATCTAGTATACTTCATCACAAAAAATTCATATCATTTCAATCATCATATGTTTTTGTATGGTAAATCACGGACAATCATGAAAATTCATATGTACATCAAAACATCATTATTAAATCAATGAATCACAAAATATATCCAAAACATTACAATAACACCCAATGCATTTCGGGGCCATGCCCCTTCGTCAGGGGTCTGTGTAGGAAAAAAAGAAAAGAAAGAAGAAAGAAGAAAACCTTATTACTCTTGATATCAAGGGGGACAGGTGTATGTATACTAAAACTCTAGTTATTTACATCTTGCTTGCCTAATTATTGCTGTTTTATATGTTGCCACTATTGTAAATAGTGTGCGTTATCTTCTGCCTGTAATGTTCTGTGGAGAACCAATTTAGTTACTTAATGCAGATAATTGGCTAGTTGCAAGTGAATTGCCATAGCTTAGATGGATTTGAGGGGCTCACCTGAATTTGTCTAAATGCGTCCAATCTGAAAAACGTGAATGGACAGATTTTAGTGAACTTCTAGTGAATGCTGGGCAAAAACAAAGTACATAAATGAAATCAGGGGAGTAATGCTATTTACCTGTGGGGTATGCGTTAGTTCTAAACCCCAGTCAATCGCTCTTGTATCGGGGTTGCCTGCAAGACAGTGAAGTTGAAGCGTGGGAGTTAAATTAATTGCCAGAAGCATGCTGCCTTTTGTTATCGCCTCGGAAGGGCGCTTCCGCTTACCTGCGGGATGAGGAGTGTGACCGGTCCCGCTCTACGTCTTGGGGCAAACACGTCAGTTCTATGTAAAAAGAACGCGTGTTACACACATTGCCTAAACGCACATTTTTCCACAATAAAAGAAGGCGGATAACCGAAGTTTCCGTTTCTTACCGGCTGCTGGTCAAAGTATTCGAAGAGAAAAGCTCACGCCTCCGCGTTTCGAATGAGCTGTGAATGTTCATTAAGTCCCTTTTTACTGTTCGCTAGTTACTTCAACATTGAAGTAGGACTAGGAACGAAATGTGTCGGCCATTTTAGAGTGGTGTTTTTGCGAATAGTCATGTATATTGACTGCCTGAAGTAAAGTGTGAAATAAAGTTATGTAGCAAAACGAGTATAAAAGAGATGGGAAAGTAAAAAGTCGAGATTGGGATAAATGGGAAAATTTCACAGTCAGTGCAAAACAATATCTACCTATTTACAAACTAGACATTGCTATTTAGAAAGTTTTGACAATCAAATAATAAAGTTTAAATAATAAAGTTTCACGTTCAGTTCAAAATAATGTCTGCCTGTGTTGTTATTTAGAAAGTTGCGAAATTAGTATTTTGTAATAAGTATGTGCTATCATGTGAGAGTGTCCTGAGGGTTCCCGTGTTTTCGAGTTCTTATATCTTTATAGGAAACATGCCATGTCCATTTTATCATTGAGCCCTAAGGGGGTCAGTGTTTGTAATTTTCGAATCCAAAAAGCCTCTCTTTGAAGTAGGATCTTGGAGTTATCCAAACCCAGTCGTTGTGGGAGTAATTCAATCACCTGAAATCTTAGTTGTGCAATGGTGTGGCCAGCTTCCCACCAATGTTTTGCAAGTGGCGATGTCAAGTTCTTATTTCTGATTCGGCTCTTGTGTTCAGATAATCGCAATTTCAACTTGCGTTCAGTTTTGCCAACGTATATGAGGTCGCATGGGCATTTAATTGAATATACTACATACTCCGAATTGCAGGTTGTATTATGCCTTAATTGAATTTTTTCGCCTGTCCGCGGGTGTAGTAGGATGTTTCCCGGTATTATATTATTGCAATTTTTGCAATTATAGCAGCGTGTGGTGCCTTTATACTCTTCAGGTTGTTGGTTGGTGTCAATGTTGCGTCTGGGTTTATTGAGCAGTTCTTTGAGATTTTGAGCTCTCTTGTATGCAAACAAGGGTTTGTCACTGAATAAGTTGCCAAAGTCTTTCTCTACTTGTATGATCTCCCACCTCTTTAAAATGATACATTTTATGTCTCTAGAGGCAGTAGAGTATTTCGACACAAATACCATTCTTTTATTCTCAGTTTTAGGTCTTTTTTTCAGAAGATCTGCCCTCGGAATAGCCTTGATATGATCCACATGAGCTTCCAGTAATTTCCGTGGATACCCTCTATCCAAGTAACGTTGTTTTTGTGCTTCAATATGCTTATCACAGCTAGTTTTATCAGAAGATATTCTTTTGATTCTCATAAATTGCGAGACCGGTAAGTTATTGATAAGATTTGAAGGGTGAAAGCTTCCATAAAGAAGTGCAGTATTTCTGTCTGTGGGCTTTTTGTAAAGGGTTGTGTTGATGGAGTTTTCACTGAGTTCAACCCAAACATCCAGGAAAGGTAAAGCTTCCTTATTGATATTGTGTGTAAATTGTATCCTTGGATTCGCAAGATTCAAACTCTTGATGTTTTGGATTAGATCCGCGACTGGTCGTTTCCATATTATGAAGACGTCGTCTATGTATCTCTTGTAATACACTAGGCCTTCTTGCCAAGTGTAGTCTTCCAGAATGTAATCAAGCTCAAATTTGGCCATAAAGATGTTCGCATAAACGCAGGCCCCTGGAAAGCCCATGGCTGTCCCAGTGAGCTGCATATAGTACTCTTTTTCCCATGAAAAATAGCTGTTTGACAAACAGAATTCTAGCAGTTGCAGTATTAGATATTTTAACTCATCTGGCTTGTCGTCTAAAAGTAAGGCCCACTCAATTGCTTCTAAACCTTCTATGTGAGGAATGGATGTATAGAGGGCTGTTACGTCGATTGTACATAGAGTCCAATTTACTGCGTCTGTCGTGTCGATAGTTGAGAGACTTCGTAAAAAATCTGAGGTGTCTTCCAGATAAGTCGGCCATTTTCTGATGAAAGATTGCATGTGTGCATCGATAAAGATACCCAGATTCTCAAAGATGGAGGCACATCCCGATACTATCGGCCTAAATGGAGGGTCTTTCAGGTCCTTGTGCACTTTAGGCAAATAATATATCCTTGGTCTCCTTGGGTAAATTTGCCTCAGGTATCGCTTGGTTGTGGTATTAAGCCATCCTAATTCTTCAGATTTGTCTAGTAATGCATCCAAGTTCTTAGCTATTGCATTTGTCGGATCTTCATCCAGTTTAGCGTATGTGTTTGCGTCTTGCACATGTTCAAAACCTTTTTTCACGTAAAAATCCAGATCCATTATTACGAGGCTTCCACCTTTGTCTGCCTTTTGAATTATAATCTCCCTGTTATTAGCCAATGCATGAAGGGTGCTGTATTCTGCTCTTGTTAAATTATTGATTTTTTTCTTGTATTGGATTTTACTCAAATCAGTTTTGACAAGTAACTCAAATGTATCAAGACTTTTATGGGAGACTGGAGCCATGAAAGTGCTTTTGGGCTTGAACTTAATAGAGGTGTTGTCTTCATTCTCGATAGGGTTAAGCACCGTGAAAAAATGTCTTAGTCTTAGGACCCTCATAAACTTGTAAAGGGCTATTTCTGTCAAGAGTAATAAGGTTTTCTTCTTTCTTCTTTCTTTTCTTTTTTTCCTACACAGACCCCTGACGAAGGGGCATGGCCCCGAAATGCATTGGGTGTTATTGTAATGTTTTGGATATATTTTGTGATTCATTGATTTAATAATGATGTTTTGATGTACATATGAATTTTCATGATTGTCCGTGATTTACCATACAAAAACATATGATGATTGAAATGATATGAATTTTTTGTGCTGAAGTATACTAGATAAAATATACTACAGCTTGACAAAAGGAGTATTTAATATAATTTTGTTGTGCGTGTTTGGAGTCCTGGTGGCCTTTTGGCACCAGGCCATATACAGTCTATCTCCTAGAATCCGACAAATCAAGGTTTTGTGGTCCATTTATAACTGGTGTCCCAGCAGAAGTCATAAAGCCACACTGGGACCCCAACTGACAAACGTAATGCACAAAAGAACGCTGACGTCAGTGTGAAGTGAACACTGCAAATTTTAAAGATACTTGTGGTCCGCACACACAAAAAGACAGTCTGTTCAACCAATGATGTTTCACACTGATGTGTTTTATCTTCAATCTTTATTCTCTTTTTACACATCACAGTAGCCAGCGAGTTTCATCCTTTGGAAGGACTTCTTCAGGGCTCTTCACTCTGTGTATCAATTCCACTAAGTATCCTTTCCTCCTTACAACAACAGTAAGATTAGATCCCTCTTCTGCAATATAGTGTATGGCGGTCTATCTCTGTATTCCATAGACGCGGTTCTCCTGTATTCCCTATTGATTCACACCCAGATCACTATCTCACTGTACTCCAGGTGCAGTGAAGGACCTGAAATCAGTTACTCTTGCGTTGTCCTTCGCCCATAGTATTAATCAATAGAATCTAATCAAAGTCAAACACCACCATTAACTCCTTCCAAGCAATTTGTCTACTTTAATTGAATCATAATATTTGAATAAATCAATACATACAATGAAAAACAAATCCTAAATGGATATATTCTTTAAAAACAAGGGCACAGAGGAGTGGAGTGATAGGTGTATAGGAAGGATTGTGAAAAAGGACAGTGGTGCATACCTATATACATCAATCAGATAATTGTAAACTATCCTGACAGTGTTACTGTCCAATCATTAAATGTCAACTCATAACATATTTACAGATAAACATTCTCTGTCATATATGTCTGACAGAAAAATACAGAAGTGTCGACGTTTTGACCCCTAAACGGAACAGCCAATTTCACGCATTGTGGGCGGGGTCTTCATCAGGACAAAGGTTTTGGCACTAGTAGAGACAGCTCTATTGCTTCGGGCTGTATTTGAGAACGGCTGTGCTCGTAGGCTCTCAGACTTCTTAAAGATGATCGAGGTATTCAAAAAGTAAGGGCCCAGGTTGATGAGTAACCTGTGGCTCCTGGCTGCTGGCAAGAACGGTGATCAGCTAAATGCTGGCTTCCGATTGATAATGAGGCTTCCTAGTCTTGTTACCGCCCTGTCTCCTTTTGTGACCGCCCATCAGGACGGGATCTTTTACTCGTAGCGTTACACTGTCTCCTTCATTAGTCTGTAAGCACTATTTTTTTCATTCGGCTTTGGCAAGGGCAGCCGCGTGTTTATTTTTGCATTGCGCTTTCACTTTAACAACAGCTGCCGCCCCACCCCGCGAGTGCTGTGTGGGGTGGCAGCTATTGTTAAAGTGAAAGCGCGATGCAAATATAAACAAGCGCCTGTCTTTGCGCAATGGCGACAGCTTGTTTTGAGTTGTCACAAGTATGCTCGTGCCACTGCATCTGCCTGCTGTCCCTATACAAAGCAACAATAAATAGCAGGCTTTTGCTATTGTTTTACTAAACTTTTAATTACTCGACATGTCTGGATTTTATTTTTGGAAGGCTCAGCGAGCTTATGCCCACACTTAATCCACGTTCTCCAGTTCCCGAAATCCCCAGCTTTGCTTGTTATGCCACATCGTCTCTGCAAATGCATCAGCTTTTTTTAGGGCTCGTGAAGCGAAAAGCCCTTTTGAGGGGAGTTTGAAAATGGACCTGCAAATTCCTCACGCTCGTACGTGTGAGTTTCCATTTGGGCCTGCTATTGGCCTTTCACTGCTTGCTGTTCTGTAAAGTAGACACCAATAGGCCAGAGGCGGGCGCATAGCTCTGCCCCTGGCCTATTGCTGTCTATTAGGCACATTTCCTGACATATGCTTTAAATTATAGTGCCCAGACAGGGGCCGAGATAATTGGAAGCATATGTGTGCACGCGCACCACTTGTTTACAATAGCCAGTGCCTGCCTTCGAGTGATGCTTGTTTTACAAGGGTTTTCTCCATTTCCCTCAGTCACCCTGCCACCATGCACCCACCCTTAACCCCTTCCTGTCTTTTGTTTCCCTGAATTTCGCACCAGCACAGGACAAGCCTATCCATAGTTTTTATTTGTAGATAAAGCAGTTATAACAGAAGGCATCAAAGTGCTACGGTCAGACGCATCAGCACATTGGTGAAAGCCAGATGGCCAACCACCTACACAGAGAACAACCGGCCCACCTAAGCAGACGCAAAGAGCCACGT
Organism: Lissotriton helveticus; assembly: GCF_964261635.1. Lineage (NCBI taxonomy): Eukaryota > Metazoa > Chordata > Amphibia > Caudata > Salamandridae > Lissotriton > Lissotriton helveticus. The sequence continues at coordinate 32,583,472 of NC_136068.1, forward strand.
TTTAACATGCCTGCGAAACCTAAGAGAAGGGCCCACCATCCTGATAGGCTCAGCCTTGCTACAGCCACTGACAAAGCACTTTACCCCCAAATCTGGTTTTACCAATCCTGAGGATGACAACTTTTCTTTGTCCTGCAGATCTTAATAATCTGCTGGGGGTATACCAGTTAAAAACAGACCCCAGATAGTCTGCGCCCCTCTGGTGGAGAGCCTTATGCCCTAGAAAGACAGATCTAAGGATTACTCTCTTTCCAACTGGTAGCCCATGGAGAGACCTCAGGCCCTCCCTAACAGAGCAGGCTTTCAGCAGGCCTGGAACCAATCTAGGGGCTGCATTTCGAATCATCTGCGGTTTTGTTTAAAGAATATTGATGTATGTTCAAGTAGAGGGCATTGCCGTAGTCAAGGTGAGATGCAATAAGCGCTCTGACCACTGCAACCCTGAGCTCCTGGGGTGAGCGAGGAACAATTTCCTTTAAGATTTTGGTGTTCCAGAAGCAGGTGCTCACCGTTTTGTTGACCTGTATATCAAAGGTCAATGAATGATCAGATTTTTTTGCTGAATTATCCGGCATTGAGAGCATATCACAGGTTTTAGGCCCCCAAGAGTTAGCCCAGAAGGAATTCTCTGCTCCAAAAAACACGATTTTAATTTTTTCTCTATTTATTTTGGGCCAGTTCTCCTTCATCCAACTGCTGACTGCAGCTATTCAAGAGCTACATTTAAAGGCCACGTCGTCAGAGATGGAAACGATGATTTGGGTACCGTCTGCGTAGGAGGAGACTTGAAAGCCAAAAGAGCGCACTAGCTTAGCCATAGGGGTAGCATACAAATTAAAGAGCAAAGAGCGGAGGGCTCAGCGAGGAACCCTGGGGGAACCCACAAGGAAGCTGAAATGGTTGAGCCACAGCTGATCATGAGAGTTCTGTCAATCAAGGACTTTAATAGTTTTAATGCAGCGTCGCACAATCACGCCTGTGTCCGCCTTTGCCCGAAATAGATGGAGATGTGGTGTCAAAGGCTGTAGACAGGTCGAGCAAAACCAGAATAGCCGCTCCCCCAGAATCAACGGCGGATGCAGTCCGCGCCATAAGTAACGCATATTCTGGGCATTGATTGCTTCTGAATCCATTTTGTGAGAGATCCAGACGTCCGTTTACACTGAAAAATTGTGCCAGTTCCAGGTTCATTTTTTCTCCAGAATGTTGGTAGGGGCCGGCAGCAGAGAGATCGGGCATAGATTTTTAAGGTCCCCCCATCTCCATTGGGCTTCTTTAGTGGGGTCACAATCGCCTCCACCAACACCGGGGAAAGATGCCAGACCCCAACACCTGAGAGGAAACTTTCTCCATGAATTCTCCAAAGATATCAAGGACCAGCTGCAGCGCCTTAGGCGGGCAGAGGTGCCCACCCGTCCGTACATTTCACGGACTGTCCGTAATTTGGACCTCATGTCCGTTGTCCGTGAGGAGCCCTTTTATGGACGCCTTTTGTCCGTAATTATAGCCTTGCAGGGAGCAGCGCTGCTCCCCTGCGAGAAGTCTTAGCCCCTGAGGGGGCCGCCTCGCACTCCTCCGTGAGCACAAGACAGCGCCACCCCTCCATTGTCATTCCGTCTGCGGCTGATTATCACCTACAGAATGACAGTGGCCCAGTCTGGGCTGTTAAGGCATGTGATGTCCTCCTCCTGCCTCAGTGTACAGCAGGGCATTCTGTTAGATGGATAAAAGGTAAAACGCCCATGCGGCAACGTTAGAAAACAGTTTATATAAAGAATCCTGTGAAACAAGTTAAAAAGACGGGTTATAGTTCTTTCACTGTCTCATCTTTTTAGTACTGACGCACTTTCAATATTCTATTTAACAAAGCCATGGTGCCTGATTTTTTATTTTGAGCAACTAACAACCATTGCCAAAGCCAATAGTCCTGGCTTGTTGTTGGTGTAATGATACTTGCTGTATTATATATCTGGATGCAATGACAAAAACAACATAATACCAGTCGGGCCGAACACTATGCTAAGCACAGATTTTTAGCCTAGTTGTTTTAAACCAAGCCTTTAATTACAACGAACACCCCCTTTGAAGAGACCCCAGTTTTTTTACCCCACTTTAGGCCCTGGAAACAACACCATGTCACAGACACCTCACGTCCTGGCACTGTGCATCATGCATGACTTCTAAGTTTTCAGATTGGCTATGTGAAGGGGCATAGTGAACCCTCCCCACCTCACCCTTCGCTTTAGGAACTACAGCGAGGTGAAGTTCTTGATGGGCCTCTTCTATCTGCAACTCTGCAGACAAAGGCTCAACTCATAATGTGAAAAGGTGGGTGAGTAAATAAGTGAAGGAATGTGTGAATAGCTGGATGGATTAGTGAAAGGGTGAATGGATGAATGAAAGGGAGAATGGATAGATAATGAAAAATGATGGATGAATGAGTTAGTGGAAGGATGGATGAGAGAAAGGGTAAATAGATGGATGTGTGGGTGGAAGGGTAGATGGATGGGTAAAAGGGTGAATGGGTGAGTGAAAAGATGGATGGATGACTGAAAGGGTAGATGATGGGCGAGTGTATTGATGGATGGATGAGTGAAAGAATAGATGGATTGATGAATTGATAAGTGAAAGGGTGAATGGATGGATGAGAGAAAGGGTGTATGTAAGGATTGATGAGTGAGTGAAAGGGGGGTAGATGGACTAAAGGAGGGATAGATGAGTGAAGAAGTGAAAGGGTGGGTGGATGAGAGGACGGATGGATGGATGAGTGAATGGATGAGTAGATGGGTGGTTGGGTGAGTGGAAGGATGGATGGATAAGTGAAAGGGGGATTTAGAGAGAAAGGGAGGATGAATGACTGAAAGGGTGAGTGGGTGGAAGGATAAGTGACTGGGTGGGTGGATGAGTAAGTGGAAGAATGGCTGGATGGGTGAAAGGGTAAATAGATAGCTGAGTAAATAGATGGATGGGTGGAAGAGTGGATAGATGAGTGCATGGATGGATGGGGTGAAAGGGTGGGCGGATAAATAATGGATGGATGAGTGAAAGGATGGATGGAGGGATGGATCAGTAAAACGATGGATGGAAGGATACGTGGTGGATAGGTTTGCAAATGGTTGAATATGTTTGGATATAAATGGCCACATAGATGGAAGGACAGAATGAATGGTGAAAGACTGAATGATAGATAAAAGAATGATTACACCTTATAGCACCTATTATCTTAAGTAACATTTCCTATACATTGACTTTCACGTTTATATGAGTCATTGTCTGTATATGATGTGTGTGTGATGTAACGCACTTGAACACCCTACATACTTGGGATGAGTAGCACTATAAAATAAATTAAATACACATGAGAGAGGGTCTATGTGTTGATGAGGGGCACCATTGGAGGGTGGTAGCAAGGCCGGACTGGCCGGACCGGGCATTGGGTCTTTCCCTGGGAGGTTGGAAAGGGGAGCGGTTTTGTGACTGGGGGCTGGCACTGCAAAGTTCCTTGTATACCCACTAGTTTTCAATCAACAATAAAAGCGGTCCCACTTGTATTCAGGTGTGGTTCACCATTTTCTGGTGACTAATACCTGCTGGAGCGAGATGCAAATTTTGAATCATCTAAGGTAGGAGGCTGCGGACATACTCAAAAACCGTGACGCGCACGATTGTCTCAACCTAATATAAACTTATTTTGACTATTACTAAAGTGGTTGTCTATTTACTTACTTCTTGCTTCGCAAGATCTTCCGCTGGATCCCGACCGAGACCAGGAAGACTGTCACCCAGGCCCTCGTCACCAGCCGACTGGACTACGGAAACGCCCTCTACGCCGGGACCACAGCCAAGCTACAGAAAAGACTCCAGCGCATCCAGAACGCCTCCGCCCGACTCATCCTGGATGTCCCCCGATGCAGCCACATCTCCAGCCACCTGAGGAACCTGCACTGGCTCCCCGTCGACAAGAGGATCACGTTCCGGCTCCTCACCCACGCACACAAGTCTCTCCACGACCTGGGCCCCAAGTACCTCAACGACCGCCTGACCTTCTACACGCCCACCCGCCAGCTACGGTCCACCAGCCTCGCCCTCGCAGCCGTACCACGCATCCGAAGAGCCACCGCCGGAGGAAGATCCTTCTCTTACCTGGCTGCCAAGACATGGAACTCCCTCCCCATCCACCTTCGGCTGACCCAGGACCACCTCTCCTTCAGGAAACAACTCAAGACCTGGCTGTTCGAGCAGTAGCATACCCCTCCCCCCAAGCGCCTTGAGACCCTCCCGGGTGAGTAGTGCGCTATACAAATGGCATGATTGATTGATTGATTATACTATTGCACGACCTCCTCTGAAGTGTCTGTAAAACTTAACTTTTGTCCTGAATGTTTACACTCCCCGTCCTGAATTGGCACCCTTGCCAGCTGGTCACCCGGTGAGCCTGACGTGGTGTGCGCCAGAAGAGCTCTAATTCTAGCCGCCGGAAGAGGAGAAACCTTTGCTAGAGAGGCCTCGGCAGACACCGCATAGGAGGTAACTTCCAGAGCAGGGCTGAGCTGGTTAACCTCCCGCCCAACATCCACACGGATCGGCATCTTATTTCTCTCTTACCTAGTCTGCCTTTGCTACCCCTGCGCTGCTCTGGCTACCCACCACTGGTCTGGCTTGTCTTTTGCTCGCCCTGACTGCCCCTTCCTGCCACTCCTGTCCGGGGTCTGGGCTGCGGCAGAGGCAGGTGGTAAGAGCCCCTTTATCCTGGCCGTACTACCAGCCCCACAGAGGCAAACAGGAGGCTGTTGTTGGCGAATGGTGGGAGAAGGGGTAGCCCCTGTGAAGCTTGTGATGTCATCAGTGGTTGTGATGTCACTTCCGCTAATCCCAATATTATGGCGATCCATGCCCATGAGCTATGCATACTCACAAACACCTACCACAGCTCCCCGTGACTTACAGCGCTTTGAAGCCGCCACGAGGCGCCTCTTTCATCAGCAGGCTATGGGAGCTACTCTGGTACTTTGGCACTTTCACAGCGGCCTCCAGGCTCGTTTGGGGGGGGGGGGGGCTGCTTTCAGAGCAGGGTGTGTGCCATGGCCCATGGTCTCACCTCCTGCTTTTGAACACTTCTGCTGGGGCTGATTTTGGATTCAGGTCCAGAAATGTTCATCGGCACCAAGGGTGGGGGAGCAGGGATGCTTTGAAACAGGACGCAGCGCGATAGAAAATACTCTTAGTGAAGACGGGTCGATTTTACCCCAAGACCACATCTATTCGGGAAGCCTTCTGAGCCAGCACTGCAGCCTTTTGGCCACCAGGTGTCAGTGTTGGACCAGCAGAGCAGCAGGAATGGGAGGAAAGGGGACTGTTTTTTTTTATTAAAATTTTTCTGGAGCGCGCGTACACCGAGCGGTTTCATGGCGCTTTTTGTAGTACTACAAACCCAAAAGAACGAGAAGAACTAGAAGCCAGGAACGGATTTAAGAGGGAAATGCCTGGGAAAAAAAAAAAGTTTTTAGAGCTTTGCGGAAAAGGGAGTACTGGGGACAAGATCTCAAGGAAAGTGGGAGAGAGTTCCAGAAAACAGGAGCCACAGTTGAAAACTTGGATCCTCCCCATTTTTTCCGTTTAAAACGGGGAACAGTGAGAAGCTGTTGGGTGGACGAGCGCAATTCTCTGGTCGGGGTGTAATCATGGATAGCAGAGCTAATAAAGGCAGGGGCGGAACCAGACCGGGCATTAAAAACGATGCAGCCAAGTTTGAAGAGGGCACGTTGCTGAACAGGGAGCCAGTGTAGAGATTTAAGAAGGGGCGTGACATGATGACACTTAGGTAGGTTAAACACAAGACGGTTCTGGACCAACTGGAGACGCCGCATGAGGTACGCCGGCATGCCACAGTAAAGGGCATTGCCGTAGTCCAAGCGGGACGTCACCATAGCCAGAAGTATGAGTTTGAGGGCGGATGGGGTCAAAAACCGGGAGACCTTACGTATAGTCCGGAGGGAAAGAAAAGCTGAGGAAACAACCGCACTGACTTGGGAGTGAAGGGAAAGTTGGTCATTAAATTTAAAACCAAGAGTTTTAACCGAGGAAACAGGGATGGGTGGGGGACCTAAAGAAGGGGGCCAAAAGACTGAGGACCAAGGACTGGAGCAACCACCCGTCAACACCAATTCCGTTTTATCGGGATTGAGTTTCAGGTGGTTGTGATTCATCCAGTCCTGAATGAAGGTCATAACAGAGTGAAAGTTGGATATGGACACAGAAGAAGAAGAAAGTTCAAGTTCAAGTTCATGCATTTATAAAGCGCACTACTCGATCATCTGCATAATTATAGACAGAGACCTCCAGCTGTTGTAAAGCGAAAATAAGAGGGGCAATGTATAAATTAAATAACAGTGGTGATAGTGAAAAACCTTGGGGGACCCCGCACTGCACAGGCCGGGAGTCAGCTGAGTAATTGCCCATGCGAACAGCTTGGGTCCGGCCACTCAGGAAAGAGGACAACCAGACCAGGGCAGACCCCCCGATCCCCGCCGTCTCGACACGTGAAAGTAAGATGGCATGGTCCACCGTGTCGAAAGCAGCGGAAAGATCGAGAAGGACCAGGGCCTGGGGCTGATTATTGTCCATGCCCTCTCGAAGAATGTCCAAGACGGATATGGCAACCGATTCTGTCGAGTGCGCAGGGCGGAAGCCGGCCTGCCTGGGGGCCAAGACACTATTTCCTTCCACAAAGGTACTCAATGTTCTGACGACGTGGCGTTCCAGTACCTTAGCTAGGAAAGGCAGAAGTGAGGTAGGGCGGTAGTTAGCTGAAACAGAGGGGTCGGCACCAGGCTTTTTAAAAAGAGGTACAATTACCGCCGCTTTAAGAGAAGAAGTGACAAAACCCTGGGAGAGTGAGCTGTTCAAGAACATAAGAGGTGGTGAGGGACAGGAACAGTAAATCTGTGTCAGGATATAAGCGGGGCAAGGGTCCAGTGGGGAGCCAGACTTAACCAAAGGGAGAAGGGACAGAAAAGAGTCCGGCGTGAGAAGTGGAATGGAATCTAGACGTGCTACAGCCAAGGGAAGAGAAGGGTTAGAGAAGGAGCGGGACGGGAGTGGAATGTTTGCTCTGATCTTGCTGATTTTATCAAGAAAGAAAGAGTTAAGAGAGTCACAGAGGGATTGGGAAGGAGAGGGTTTGAGTGACGCCCTATCAGAATAGGCTAGATCTTGGACAATGTCGAAAATTTCTTTTGATCGATTCTCAGCGAACTGGATTTTAGCAGAGAAATAAGCCTTCTTAGTTTCAAGAATAGATTTCTTGTAAAGGGCCAGGAGGTTAGTGTAATGATTTCTAGAAATAAGACAATAGTCCCGTCGCCAGAGGCGCTCCGCTCGTCGGAGATTGAGTTTTTGGGTCTTCAACTCCTCTGAAAACCATCGGTTAGCATCTTTGGGACGCTTAGACGCGATGCGCTTTAGAGGGGCGACTGTGTCGCAGCCAGCCCGCAGCCAGCCCTCTATAGATTCCGCTTGTTCAAGAGATGACAGTCCTGAGGAATCCGGGCTAGATGCGGAGAGTATGGTTGACAGGGCGGCCACATCAACTCGATTCTATGAGCGTGCCCAGATGTTTTTGGCAAGGGGGGGTTTAGGGACTGAACGAAGGGATAAAGAAAAACAAATGAGAAAGTGGTCAGACCAAAGGCAGGGAGAGATGGATAGTGAAGTGACCGGGCAGTCTCGATGCCAAATTTGGTCGAGAATATGACCCAAGTTATGAGTAGGGGCGTGAACAGCAGAAATAAAATTAAGGGAGAGGAGTGACTCGGAAAACTCCTTAGATGCTGTACATTCCGCAGGGTCGGAGGGCCAGAAATTGAAGTCACCAAGGACCATAATTGACGAATGGTTGACCGCCAAGGTAGCCACCAGATCTAAAAAATTAGGAAGAAATGATTGCGGGGAGGATGGGGGTCGATAAATAAGAACACAGGTAAGAGGAGGAGTGAGGGATAGTGAGCGGGCCACCAGACAGTCTGATGATCCCAGGGGGGAAACAGTTAAAGGTTGAAAGACGATTTCTTTGCGGGCAATCAATGCGACTCCTCCGCCTGGCTTGCCGGGGGAGCGATCGGCTCGGAGGGCGTAATAAGATGGAGGGAGGATTGCCAGAAGGGAAGGGAGGGAACTGTCGGAGAACCAAGTCTTCGTGAGAAATAAAACATCGGGTTTATGCGACTCCAGTAGCGTAAAGAGGTCCAACCGGTGCTTGACTGCTGATCTGGTGTTAAGGTACATCGCGGAGACAGCCGTGGGGGGAGGGCCAGTGGGTGGACAGGTAGTGGGGCACCTGGTCGAAGCCGAATGTGAGGAACAGGAGTGGGCAAAGGCGTTGGGTTTGAGGAGGCCCAGCTTGGTGATTCGGGCTGATGTGGTGCCCTCAAGAGGCCACAGGCCTTGGAGATCGGTTAACTGGGCAGGAGTGTATTGAATTGGAGGGGCGCCAGCGTCGCGCCCGCTGCGCTCATCCGCTGCGCTTCCGAGGAAAACACATAATTTATAGAGGATGGGGGCGGTGGGCGTGGCCTCAGATGGGGCGTGGCCTGCGGGCTGAGCGAGGCGCTGGGAAAGCGTCCCACGCTTGATGACAACAGCGCTAAGTCCGCTGGTCAAGGCGTCGAGTGGAGGGGTAGGTGAGTTAAAAACACAAGAATCACAAAATAATGAGAATAACTATTTTAAAATAAACTGCCTCCCGGCTTTCCGCCTCAGGAGAGTAGTGCTTACAAATGGCGGCGCTCGTGTTCAGCGTCCCCTTTGTAGTAAAGGGCGGTGGGCGTGGCCTCAGAGGGGGCGTGGCCTGCGGGCTGAGCGAGGCACTGGGAAAGCGTCCCACGCTTGATGACAACAGCGCTAAGTCCGCTGGTCAAGGCGTCGAGTGGAGGGGTAGGTGAGTTAAAAACACAAGAATCACAAAATAATGAGAATAACAATTTTAAAATAAACTGCCTCCCGGCTTTCCGCCTCAGGAGAGTAGTGCTTACAAATGGCGGCGCTCGTGTTCAGCGTCCCCTTTGAAGTAAAGGGCGGTGGGCGTGGCCTCAGAGGGGGCGTGGCCTGCGGGCTGAGCGAGGCGCTGGGAAAGCGTCCCACGCTTGATGACAACAGCGCTAAGTCCGCTGGTCAAGGCGTCGAGTGGAGGGGTAGGTGAGTTAAAAACACAAGAATCACAAAATAATGAGAATAACAATTTTAAAATAAACTGCCTCCCGGCTTTCCGCCTCAGGAGAGTAGTGCTTACAAATGGCGGCGCTCGTGTTCAGCGTCCCCTTTGTAGTAAAGGGTGGTGGGCGTGGCCTCAGAGGGGGCGTGGCCTGCGGGCTGAGCGAGGCGCTGGGAAAGCGTCCCACGCTTGATGACAACAGCGCTAAGTCCGCTGGTCAAGGCGTCGAGTGGAGGGGTAGGTGAGTTAAAAACACAAGAATCACAAAATAATGAGAATAACAATTTTAAAATAAACTGCCTCCCGGCTTTCCGCCTCAGGAGAGTAGTGCTTACAAATGGCGGCGCTCGTGTTCAGCGTCCCCTTTGTAGTAAAGGGCGGTGGGCGTGGCCTCAGAGGGGGCGTGGCCTGCGGGCTGAGCGAGGCGCTGGGAAAGCGTCCCACGCTTGATGACAACAGCGCTAAGTCCGCTGGTCAAGGCGTCGAGTGGAGGGGTAGGTGAGTTAAAAACACAAGAATCACAAAATAATGAGAATAACAATTTTAAAATAAACTGCCTCCCGGCTTTCCGCCTCAGGAGAGTAGTGCTTACAAATGGCGGCGCTCGTGTTCAGCGTCCCCTTTGTAGTAAAGGGCGGTGGGTGTGGCCTCAGAGGGGGCGTGGCCTGCGGGCTGAGCGAGGCGCTGGGAAAGCGTCCCACGCTTGATGACAACAGCGCTAAGTCCGCTGGTCAAGGCGTCGAGTGGAGGGGTAGGTGAGTTAAAAACACAAGAATCACAAAATAATGAGAATAACAATTTTAAAATAAACTGCCTCCCGGCTTTCTGCCTCAGGAGAGTAGTGCTTACAAATGGCGGCGCTCGTGTTCAGCGTCCCCTTTGTAGTAAAGGGCGGTGGGCGTGGCCTCAGAGGGGGCGTGGCCTGCGGGCTGAGCGAGGCGCTGGGAAAGCGTCCCACGCTTGGTGACAACAGCGGTAAGTCCGCTGGTCAAGGCGTCGAGTGGAGGGGTAGGTGAGTTAAAAACACAAGAATCACAAAATAATGAGAATAACAATTTTAAAATAAACTGCCTCCCGACTTTCCGCCTCAGGAGAGTATCGCCTGTATAGGGATAGACACATGTACAGGATTGACAGGTAAGAAGGTAAGAGAGGGAGTGTGACTGTCTATCGCCCTCACTATCTATCTATCTATCTATCTATCTATCTATCTATCTATCTATCTATTGCCCTCACTCTATCTATCGCCCTTACTCTATCTATTGCCCTCACTCTATCTATCGCCCTCACTCTAACTGTCTGTCGCCCTCACTCTATCTATCTATTGCCCTTACTATCTATCTATCTATCTTTTATCTATCTATCTACCTATCTATCGCCCTCACTCTATCTATCTATCTTTTATCTATCTATCTATCTATCTATCTATCTATCTATCTATCTATCTATCTATCTATCTATCTATCTATCTATCACCCTCTATCTATCTATCTATCGCCCACACTCTATCTATCGCCCTCACTCTATCTATCACCATCACTCACTTACTCTATCGTCATCATTCTATCAATCGCCATCACTCTGTCTATCGCCCTCACTCTATCTATCTATCTATCACCCTCACTCTATCTATCTATCTATCTATCTATCTATCTATCTATCTATCTATCTATCTATCTATCTATCTATCTATCTATCTATCTATCTATCTATCTATCTATCTATCTATCTATCTATCTATCTATCTATCTATCGCCCTCACTCTATCTATCTATCAATCAATCAATGAATGCATTTCTAAAGCGTGCTACATACCTGTGAGGGTCTCAAGGTGCTGGGGAGGGGGGGGGGGGGGATGGAGTGGGGCTGCTACTGGTCGAAGAGCCAGGTCTTGAGAAGTCTTCTGAAGGCCAGCAGGTCCTGGGTCTGTCGTAGGCTGGTGGGGGGAGTGTTCCAGGCCTTGGTGGCGAGGTAGGAGAAGGATCTGCCACCGGCGGTGGCTTTCTGGATGCGAGGGACTGTGGCGAGGGCGAGGTTGGCTGAGTGGAGGCTTCAGGTGGGGGTGTGGAAGCTGAGACGGTTGTTGAGGTATGTGGGTCCGGTGTTCTGTAGTGCCTTGTGTGCGTGGATGAGGAGCTTGAAGGTGATCCTCTTGTTGACTGTTGACAGGGAGCCAGTGCAAGCCTCTCAGGTGGGGTGTGATGTGGCTGCGTCGGGGAACATCAAGGATCAGTCATGCCGAGGCGTTCTGGATTCGTTTTAGTCGTTTCAGGAGCTTGGTGGTTGTTCCATAGTCGAGTCTGCTGGTGACGAGGGCGTGGGTGACGGTTTTTCTCATGTCGGGGGGAATCCATTTGAAGATCCTGCAGAGCATTCAGAGGGTGTTGAAGCAGGACGCGGAGATGGCGTTGACTCGCCTGGTCATGGAAATGGTGGAGTCGAGGATGATCCCCAGGTTGCGTGCGTGGTCTGTGGGTTCCGGGGCTGTGTCTAGCGATGTGGGCCACCAAGAGTCGTCCCAGGCTGATGGGGTGGGTCCGAGAATGAGGACCTCCGTTTTGTCTGAGTTCAGCTTCAGTCTGCTGTCCTTCATCCAGTCGGCTACGGCCTTCATTCCTCTGTGGAGGTTGGCTTTGGCGGTGTGGGGGTCTTCGGTGAGGGATATGATCAGCTGGGTGTCGGCTTAGGAGATGATGTTGAGGTTGTGTTGTCGTGCGTTGTGGGCGAGCGGTGCCATGTAGATATTGAATAGCGTCGGGCTGAGGGAGGACCCTTGTGGGACACCGCAGATGATCTCGGTGGTTTTTAAGCGAAAGGGTGGGAGGCGGACGCTCTGGGTTCTGCCGGAGAGGAAGGATGTGGTCCAGGCCAAGGCCTTCTCTTGAATTCTGGCATCGTGGAGGCGTGCTGATAGGGTTCGGTGGCAGACCGTGTCAAAGGCTGCTGATAGGTCTAGGAGGATGAGGGCGGCTGTTTCTCCTTTGTCCATCAGGATTCTGATGTCATCAGTGGCGGCGATGAAGACGGTCTCGGTGCTGTGGTTGCTGCGAAAGCCAGATTGTGAAGGGTCCAGGAGTTTGTTGTCTTCGAGGTAGCTGGTCAGCTGTTTGTTGACAATCTTCTCTGTCACTTTTGCTGGGAACGGGAGCAGGGAGATGGGCCGGAAGTTCTTGAGGTCTTTGGGGTCCGCCTTGGGCTTTTTCAAAAGGGCGTTGATCTCGGCGTGCTTCCAGCTTTCCGGGAAGGTTGCTGTCTCGAAGGAGCTGTTGATTGTTTTCCGGAGGTGGGGTGCGATGGTTGTGCTGGCTTTGTTGAAGATGTGGTGAGGGCAGGGATCGGATGGGGATCCGGAGTGGATGGAGTTCATGGTTTTGATGGTGTCTTCGTCGCTGACGTGGGACCAGGCGGTCAGGCGGCTGGTGAGGGTGGTGATCGCAGGGGTGATGGTCTCGGTGGTGGGTGCGGGGTGTCGGAGTTAAAGCTGTCATGGATGTCGGCGATCTTGCGGTGAAAGAAGGTGGCCAGGGAGTCGCACAAGTCTTGCGATGGTGAGATGTCGTTGGTGTTGGAGCTGGGGTTGGAGAGTTCTTTCACGATGCTGAAGAGCTCTTTGCTGTTGTGGGCGTTGTTGTCTAAGCGGTCCTTGAAGGCGGTCCTCTTAGCGGTCCTGATGAGTTGGTGGTGTCTGTGGGTGCGCTTTTGTGGGCTGTGTGGCTGTCTGGTGTTCGGTCGTTGAGCCATTTCTTCTCCAGCTTCCGACAGGTTCGCTTGGAGATCCGGAGGTCTTCGGTGAACCAGGCGGCTTTCTTGTTGGTATGGTTGGTTGTGTAGGTCTTGAGAGGGGCGAGGGTGTTGGCGCAGTCGTTGATCCATTGTTTGAGGTTGGTTGCGGCGGTGTCTGGGTCGGTGGGGTCGGCAGGTGGTCTCAGGGCGAGGGTGGTCGTCAGTTGGTCCTTGGTGATCTTGCCCCAGCAGCGATGTGGTAGCTGTCTGGTGCGGTGGTGCGTGGTGGGTTTCCTGAAGGTGAAGTGGACGCATCTGTGGTCGGTCCAGTGGGGTTCGGTGGTGTGGTTGAAGGAGACGTGGGGACTTGTGGAGAAGATGGGTTCCAGCGTGTGTCCGGCGGCGTGGGTGTGTGTTGTCACAAGCTGTATGAGTCCGAGGTTGGCGAGGTTGTCGATCAGGGCGGTGGAGTTGGCGTCGTTGTTGTTCTCGAGGTGGAAGTTCAGGTCCCCGAGGAGGATGTAGTCCGTGGAAGCGAGAGCGTGGGTGCTGACGAGGTCGGCGATGGTGTCGCAGAACTGTGGTCGTGGTTTGGGTGGTCTGTAGACGAGTGTTCCTCGGAGGGTGGTGTTGAGGTCGGTGTGGATCTGGAAGTGCATGTGCTCGGCGGTGGTGAGGGTGTCGTCAGTGTTGGTCGAGATTCTGAGGGTGTCCTTGTGGATGATGGCGATACCTCCTCCAACTCCGTTGGTGCGGTCTCTGCGGGAGATCTTGTAGCCCTGTGGGATGGCTATGGCGATGTCTGGTGCTGAGGTGGCGTTCAGCCAAGTCTCCGTTAGGAAGGCGACATCGGGAGCGCTGGAGTCTAGGAGGTCCTAGAGTTCGATGGCGTGCTTGCGAGCGGAGCGGGTGTTGAGGAGGATGCAGCGGAGGTGGTTGGGTTCTCTGGTTGGTGGTTTGCTGGGCTTGATGCTGGTGAATCTGCAGTTCCGGCAGGCGAAGGGCCCTTGGGTGCGCTTCGGGGTGGCCCTGTAGCAGGGGTGGTCTCGTCCGGTGTTGAGTGCGTGGAGGGTGCTGGAGTCGTAGTGCAGTCTGGTGTTGCAGGGAGCGCGGGGTCCAGGGGTTCTGGCGCTGGGCGCGGTCCAGGCGTGGACGGGCGTAGCCGGGCTTGCTTTTGGCGCGCCTTTGGCGCGCCACCGGTGCTTCCGCACGGCGCCCTCCATAAGAGGCGAAGTGGGAGGGAGGAGCAGCTGGGATGTGGGCGCGGGCAGGCCAATGGGCAAGGGCACAGGGCACGGAAGGAAAAGGGGGTGGGGCCGCGGGGAGCAACAGCGGGGAGCGGGGGCACAGAGGGCAAGGGCGCAAGGAGCGGCAAACAGAGGAACAAAAATGCAAAATAAACAGCCAGGTATGGGGAAGAACAGCAATCAGAGGAGCACAATACCGGATAAACAGTCAGGTGTGGGGAAGAACGGCAAACAGAGGAACCAATATAAAATAAACAGTCAGGTATGGGGAAAATAAAAATACAGAACCAACGAACAGGTCCCAGGGGCGCACCAGCAGCGAACCCTTGGCAGCAGCAGCAGTGGGGCAGTCACGGGCAACCAGGAGGGGCCGTGCAGCGTGGGGAGTGACCAGAGGTCAGGTCACCCTCACTCTATCTATCTATCTATCTATTGCCCTCACTCTATCTTTCTATCTATCTATCTATCTATCTATCTATCTATCTATCTATCTATCTATCTATCTATCTATCTATCTATCTATCTATCTATCTCACTCTATCTATCTATTGCCCTCCCTCTATCTATCTATCGCCCTTTATCTATCTGTTGCCCTCCTTCTATCTATCTATCGCACTCACTCTATCTATCGCATCACCACAGCATCACTCAGCACCACAGCATCACTGAACGCCACAGCATCACTCGTCGCCACCACAACATCACTACACTGAACGCCACAGCATCACTCGTCGCAACCACAACATCACTATGCGCCACCACAGCATCAATCTGTGCAACCATTCAACAACAACTGGTTCAAATAAGTTCTCTCGATGTTTCAAGCTTTATTACAAATGTCACAAAAAGATGTTAATATTTCACTTCTGTTCTTGGATTTTTGTCACAATAAAATATACTGAATATAATCTTCACGAACGTTATTTACAAAAGTTTAAGCTATTGCCATTATAAATTACAATAACTTTTATTTAAGTATTAATTATTAAAAAAATTAAAAGACATTGTTATTTGTAATATCAAGTCACGTAAATACAAAAATTGTTGCATTACAAATGACTATAGGTGTCACATTTGCGAAAGTTAAAACTATTCGCATTGTAAATGACAAAGCTATTAATTTTGCTATTTTCAAAACCAACATATAAATAAAAAAATTCTCATTTACAATGCCTATAGCTCAAACTTTCCTAATGCGAGACCTATTATATTGCAAATACTTGTTTGCTTTATATTTGACCTTTTAAATTTTATTTGGAAATTTGTGACATGTACTTCGTTTCATTTTAAAAGAGGATGTGGTTTTACTTACGACTTTGGAAGTTGGCAACCACATTGTTATCCATAGTCCTTGGAGTTTATTTACATTGTGGTTTAAAGACCTGTTAAAATGTAAACAAGATATGACCCGTGTCTGAACACCCCCTCCCATGTACACTGTAAGCAGCCAGGTGGTAAGCATTAATAGCAGGACATAGGGAAGAACCCCAAGAGACATCTCCTACTTTTCAACATAGCTGTTTGATTTGTAAATAAAACTTCAAAAGATTTCCCCGTTTCACAACATTCCAGACTTTTATTTCTTTTTTTTAATTTTCTTTTTTTATTATTTGCTGTTGAGACGGGATTCAAATGTTTCAGCAGGTGACTTGAAAGATACATTTTGTGTGTATGAGCCCTTAGGCTGTGTTCAGTTCATATGCAACTTTGTAAAACAGTTACACCTTACATTTTTTTTTAAAACACAAAGGATGCGACGAGGAGTCTGCAGTCCCGGAAGAAGGTTCAATAGTCGGTAGGTTTGGTTAAGAGAGGCGATGGCTGCGCTATAGAAAAGAGGCTTTTAACCTTATTGTTAAGATCGCTATCGCTGTTAAACGTAGCTTACGTGTGCGTTGTTGGCAGGTAAACATGGCACAAATTGTCCAGTACCCCCCTCTCTGAAGCTCTCTACAGTGACTGGAACTTTTTTCCCAAGATGCTTAGTTTTAGGGTGTAAATCACAAATTTTAAAACTTTGTTTTTGGGGTTTATTTAAAGGTATACATTTTTGTAGGATAGTGAAATATATATACTATAATTGTTGCACACAGCAAAGGAACATACAAAAGCATGGGTTTCCTTCAACAAACAAAAATACATATAAAAACAACAAATGCGATATTAATAATCAGCAGACAGCGCTGCATTGTGGGCATGTATTAATAATCCAAGGCAATCACGGTTAACATATTTTGTTGGCTTTTTTTCTAATGCTATTATGCCTAAAACAGGCATGCCTTTGTACTGTGTGCTGGGAAGCTCTCGGCTGTCTTTCACCTGATTGTTTGTAAAGCAGACTCTAAAAAAGTATTTTTTTTCTGCTAAAAACACACAAGGTCCCTGGTCTCATGCTTCACGGTGATTGCGTGTATGTGTGTGGTGGTGGCGTGGTACGTTAAGGCTGCACAGCGTTTGCTGTTTACCTTTGCTTATCTTATTCTGACTATACACATTTACAGCGTCTGGCTGTATGCATTTACAGCATCTGTACGCATTTACAGCATCTGACTGTACGCATTTACAGCGTCTGACCGTACTCATTTACAGCGTCTGGCTGTACGCATGTACAGCGTCTGGCTGTACACATTAACAGCATCGGACTGTACACATTTACAGCATCTGAAAGTACGCATTTACAGCGTCTGACTACACATTTACAGCGTCTGGCTGTACGCATTTACAGGACCTGACTGTACACATTTACAGCGTCTGGCTGTATGTATTTACAGCGTCTGACTGTACACATTTACAGCGTCTGGCTGTACGCATTTACAGCGTCTGGCTGTACACATTAACAGCATCTGACAGTACGCATTTACAGCGTCTGACTGTATGCATTTACAACATCTGGTTGTACTCATTTACCGCGTCTGACTGTACGCATTTACAGCGTCTGACTGTACGCATTTACAGCGTCTGACTGTACTCATTTACAGCATCTGACTGTAGGCAGTCTGGCAGTACGCATTTACAGCATCTGACTGTACGCAGTTACAGCGTCTGACTGTACACATTAACAGCATCTGACTGTACGCATTTACAGTGTCTGACTGTACACATTTACAGCGTCTGGCTGTACGCATTTACAGGGTCTGACTGTACACATTTACAGCGTCCGGCTGTATGCATTTACAGCATCTGTACGCATTTACAGCATCTGACTGTACGCATTAACAGCGTCTGACTGTAC
The DNA here is from genome assembly GCF_964261635.1 of Lissotriton helveticus. Lineage (NCBI taxonomy): Eukaryota > Metazoa > Chordata > Amphibia > Caudata > Salamandridae > Lissotriton > Lissotriton helveticus. Next base: position 32,600,882 of record NC_136068.1, read on the forward strand.
ACATTAACAGCATCTGACTGTACGCATTTACAGCATCTGACTACACATTAAAAGCATCTGACTGTACGCATTTACAGCGTCTGACTGTACACATTTACAATGTCTGGCTGTACGCATTTACAGGGTCTGACTGTACACTTTTACAGCGTCTGGCTGTATGCATATTCAGCATCTGTATGCATTTACAGCATCTGACTGTACGCATTTACAGCATCTGTACGCATTTACAGCGTCTGACTGTACTCATTTACAGTGTCTGACTGTACACATTTACAGCGTCTGGCTGTACGCATCTACAGGGTCTGACTGTACACATTTACATCGTCTGGCTGTATGCATTTACTGCATCTGTATGCACTTACAGCATCTGACTGTACGCATTTACAGCATCTGTACGCATTTACAGCGTCTGACTGTACTCATTTACACTGTCTGACTGTACTCATTTACAGCGTCTGGCTGTACACATTAACAGCATCTGAAAGTACGCATTTACAGCGTCTGACTGTACACATTTACAGCATCTGGCTGTACGCATTTACAGCACCTGACTGTACACATTCACAGCGTATGGCTGTACGCATTTACAGCGTCTGACTGTACACATTTACAGCGTCTGGCTGTACGCATTTACAGCGTCTGGCTGTACACATTAACAGCATCTGACTGTACGCATTTACAACATCTGGTTGTACTCATTTACCGCGTCTGACTGTACGCATTTACAGCATCTGACTGTAAGCATTTACAGCGTCTGACTGTACTCATTTACAGCATCTGACTGTAGGCAGTCTGGCTGTACGCATTTACAGCATCTTACTGTACGCATTTACAGCGCCTGACTGTACACATTTACAGCATCTGACTGTACGCAGTCTGGCTGTACGCATTTACCGCGTCTGACTGTATGCATTTACAGCGTCTGACTGTACTCATTTACAGCGTCTGACTGTACGCATTTACAGCGTCTGACTGTACTCATTTACAACGTCTGACTGTACTCATTTACAGCGTCTGACTGTACACATTTATAGCATCTGACTGTACTCATTTACAGCATCTGACTGTACGCATTTACAGTGTCTGACTGTACGCATTTACAGCGTCTGACTGTACTCATTTACAGCGTCTGACTGTACTCATTTACAGCATCTGAGTGTACGCATTTACAGCATCAGACTGTATGCATTTACAGCGTCTGACTTAACGCATTTACAGCATCTGACTGTATGCATTTACAGCATCTGACTGTACACATTTACTGCGTCTGACTGTACGCATTTACAGCGTCTGACTGTACGCATTTACAGCGTCTGACTGTACACATTTACAGCGTCTGACTGTACGCATTTACAGCATCTGACTGTATGCATTTACAGCATTTGACTGTATGCATTTACAGCGTCTGACTGTACGCATTTACAGCGTCTGACCGTACGCATTTACAGCATCTGACTGTATGCATTTACAGCATTTGACTGTATGCATTTACAGCGTCTGACTGTACGCATTTACAGCGTCTGACTACTCATTTACAGCATCTGACTGTACACATTTACAGCGTCTGGCAGTACGCATTTACAGGGTCTGACTGTACACATTTACAGGGTCTGGCAGTACGCATTTACAGGGTCTGACTGTACACATTTACAGCGTCTGGCTGTATGCATTTACAGCATCTGTACGCATTTACAGCATCTGACTGTACGCATTTACAGCATCTGACTTTACACATTAACAGCGTATGACTGTACGCATTTACAGCGTCTGACTGTACACATTTACAGCGTCTGGCTGTACGCATTTACAGCGTCTGGCTGTACGCATTTACAGGGTCTGACTGTACACATTTACAGCGTCTGGCTGTATGCATTTACAGCATCTGTATGCATTTACAGCATCTGACTGTACGCATTTACAGCATCTGTATGCATTTACAGCATCTGACTGTACTCATTTACAGCATATGACTGTACTCATTTACAGCGTCTGGCTGTACGCATTTACAGCGTCTGGCTGTACACATTAACAGCATCTGACTGTACACATTTACAGAATCTGACTGTAAGCATTCTGGCTGTACGCATTTACCGCGTCTCACTGTACGCATTTACAGCGTCTGACTGTACGCATTTACAGCGTCTCACTGTACTCATTTACAGCGTCTGACTGTACGCATTTACAGCGTCTGACTGTACTCATTTACAGCGTCTGACGTTACTCATTTACAGCATCTGACTGTACGCATTTACAGCGTCTGACTGTACGCATTTACAGCGTCTGACTGTACTCATTTACAGCATCTGATGTTACTCATTTACAGCATCTGACTGTACGCATTTACAGCGTCTGACTGTACACATTTACAGCGTCTGGCTGTACGCATTTACAGGGTCTGACTGTACCCATTTACAGCGTCTGGCTGTATGCATTTACAACATCTGGTTGTACTCATTTACCGGGTCTGACTTTACGCATTTACAGCGCTTGACTGTACGCATTTACAGCGTCTGACTGTACTCATTTACAGCATCTGACTGTAGGCAGTCTGGCTGTACGCATTTACAGCGTCTGGCTGTACACATTAACAGCAACTGACTGTACGCATTTACAGCGTCTGACTGTACTCATTTACAGCATCTGACTGTAAGCATTCTGGCTGTACGCATTTACCGCGTCTCACTGTACGCATTTACAGCGTCTGACTGTACGCATTTACAGCGTCTGACTGTACTCATTTACAGCGTCTGACTGTATGCATTTACAGCGTCTGACTGTACTCATTTACAGCGTCTGACGTTACTCATTTACAGTATCTGACTGTACGCATTTACATCGTCTGACTGTACGCATTTACAGCGTCTGACTGTACTCATTTACAGCGTCTGATGTTACTCATTTACAGCATCTGACTGTACGCATTTACAGCGTCTGACTGTACATATTTACAGCGTCTGGCTGTACGCATTTACAGGGTCTGACTGTACCCATTTACAGCGTCTGGCTGTATGCATTTACAGCATCTGTATGCATTTACAGCATCTGACTGTACGCATTTACAGCATCTGTAGGCATTTACAGCGTCTGACTGTATGCATTTACAGCGTCTGGATGTACACATTAACAGCATCTAACTGTACACATTTACAGCATCTGACTGTACACATTTACAGCGTCTGGCTGTACGCATTTAAGGCATCTGACTGTACACATTTACAGCGTCCGGCTGTACGCATTTACAGCATCTGACTGTACACATTTACAGCGTCTGGCTGTACGCATTTACAGCGTCTGGCTGTACACATTAACAGCATCTGACAGTACACATTTACAGCGTCTGACTGTGCGCATTTACAGCATCTGACTTTACACATTAACAGTGTCTGACTGTACGCATTTACAGCGTCTGACTGTACACATTTACAGCGTCTGGCTGTACGCATTTACAGGGTCTGACTGTACACATTTACAGCGTCTGGCTGTATGCATTTACAGCATCTGACTGTACGTATTTACAGCATCTGTATGCATTTACAGCGTCTGACTGTACTCATTTACAGCATATGACTGTACTCATTTACAGCGTCTGGCTGTACGCATTTACAGCGTCTGGCTGTACACATTAACAGCATCTGACTGTACACATTTACAGAATCTGACTGTACGCATTTACAGCGTCTGACTGTACACATTTACAGCATTTGACTGTATGCATTTACAGCGTCTGACTGTACGCATTTACAGCGTCTGACCGTACGCATTTACAGCATCTGACTGTATGCATTTACAGCATTTGACTGTATGCATTTACAGCGTCTGACTGTACGCATTTACAGCGTCTGACTACTCATTTACAGCATCTGACTGTACACATTTACAGCGTCTGGCAGTACGCATTTACAGGGTCTGACTGTACACATTTACAGGGTCTGGCAGTACGCATTTACAGGGTCTGACTGTACACATTTACAGCGTCTGGCTGTATGCATTTACAGCATCTGTACGCATTTACAGCATCTGACTGTACGCATTTACAGCATCTGACTTTACACATTAACAGCGTATGACTGTACGCATTTACAGCGTCTGACTGTACACATTTACAGCGTCTGGCTGTACGCATTTACAGCGTCTGGCTGTACGCATTTACAGGGTCTGACTGTACACATTTACAGCGTCTGGCTGTATGCATTTACAGCATCTGTATGCATTTACAGCATCTGACTGTACGCATTTACAGCATCTGTATGCATTTACAGCATCTGACTGTACTCATTTACAGCATATGACTGTACTCATTTACAGCGTCTGGCTGTACGCATTTACAGCGTCTGGCTGTACACATTAACAGCATCTGACTGTACACATTTACAGAATCTGACTGTAAGCATTCTGGCTGTACGCATTTACCGCGTCTCACTGTACGCATTTACAGCGTCTGACTGTACGCATTTACAGCGTCTCACTGTACTCATTTACAGCGTCTGACTGTACGCATTTACAGCGTCTGACTGTACTCATTTACAGCGTCTGACGTTACTCATTTACAGCATCTGACTGTACGCATTTACAGCGTCTGACTGTACGCATTTACAGCGTCTGACTGTACTCATTTACAGCATCTGATGTTACTCATTTACAGCATCTGACTGTACGCATTTACAGCGTCTGACTGTACACATTTACAGCGTCTGGCTGTACGCATTTACAGGGTCTGACTGTACCCATTTACAGCGTCTGGCTGTATGCATTTACAACATCTGGTTGTACTCATTTACCGGGTCTGACTTTACGCATTTACAGCGCTTGACTGTACGCATTTACAGCGTCTGACTGTACTCATTTACAGCATCTGACTGTAGGCAGTCTGGCTGTACGCATTTACAGCGTCTGGCTGTACACATTAACAGCAACTGACTGTACGCATTTACAGCGTCTGACTGTACTCATTTACAGCATCTGACTGTAAGCATTCTGGCTGTACGCATTTACCGCGTCTCACTGTACGCATTTACAGCGTCTGACTGTACGCATTTACAGCGTCTGACTGTACTCATTTACAGCGTCTGACTGTATGCATTTACAGCGTCTGACTGTACTCATTTACAGCGTCTGACGTTACTCATTTACAGTATCTGACTGTACGCATTTACATCGTCTGACTGTACGCATTTACAGCGTCTGACTGTACTCATTTACAGCGTCTGATGTTACTCATTTACAGCATCTGACTGTACGCATTTACAGCGTCTGACTGTACATATTTACAGCGTCTGGCTGTACGCATTTACAGGGTCTGACTGTACCCATTTACAGCGTCTGGCTGTATGCATTTACAGCATCTGTATGCATTTACAGCATCTGACTGTACGCATTTACAGCATCTGTAGGCATTTACAGCGTCTGACTGTATGCATTTACAGCGTCTGGATGTACACATTAACAGCATCTAACTGTACACATTTACAGCATCTGACTGTACACATTTACAGCGTCTGGCTGTACGCATTTAAGGCATCTGACTGTACACATTTACAGCGTCCGGCTGTACGCATTTACAGCATCTGACTGTACACATTTACAGCGTCTGGCTGTACGCATTTACAGCGTCTGGCTGTACACATTAACAGCATCTGACAGTACACATTTACAGCGTCTGACTGTGCGCATTTACAGCATCTGACTTTACACATTAACAGTGTCTGACTGTACGCATTTACAGCGTCTGACTGTACACATTTACAGCGTCTGGCTGTACGCATTTACAGGGTCTGACTGTACACATTTACAGCGTCTGGCTGTATGCATTTACAGCATCTGACTGTACGTATTTACAGCATCTGTATGCATTTACAGCGTCTGACTGTACTCATTTACAGCATATGACTGTACTCATTTACAGCGTCTGGCTGTACGCATTTACAGCGTCTGGCTGTACACATTAACAGCATCTGACTGTACACATTTACAGAATCTGACTGTACGCATTTACAGCGTCTGACTGTACACATTTACAGCGTCTGGCTGTACGCATTTACAGCATCTGACTGTACACATTTACAGTGTCTGGCTGTACGCATTTACAGCGTCTGACTGTACACATTTACAGCGTCTGGCTGTACGCATTTACAGCGTCTGACTGTATGCATTTACAACATCTGGTTGTACTCATTTACCGGGTCTGACTGTACGCATTTACAGCGCCTGACTGTACGCATTTACAGCGTCTGACTGTACTCATTTACAGCATCTGACTGTAGGCAGTCTGGCTGTACGCATTTACAGCGTCTGGCTGTACCCATTTACAGCATCTGTATGCATTTACAGCGTCTGACTGTATGCATTCACAACATCTGGTTGTACTCATTTACCGCGTCTGACTGTATGCAGTTACAGCCTCTGACTGTATGCATTTACAGCGCCTGACTGTACTCATTTACAGCATCTGACTGTACGCAGTCTGGCTGTACGCATTTACCGCGTCTCACTGTACGCATTTACAGCGTCTGACTGTACGCATTTACAGCGTCTGACTGTACGCATTTACAGCATCTGACTTTACGCAATAACAGCGTCTGACTACTCATTTACAGCATCTGACTGTACACATTTACAGCGTCTGGCAGTACGCATTTACAGGGTCTGACTGTACACATTTACAGGGTCTGGCAGTACGCATTTACAGGGTCTGACTGTACACATTTACAGCGTCTGGCTGTATGCATTTACAGCATCTGTACGCATTTACAGCATCTGACTGTACGCATTTACAGCATCTGACTTTACACATTAACAGCGTATGACTGTACGCATTTACAGCGTCTGACTGTACACATTTACAGCGTCTGGCTGTACGCATTTACAGCGTCTGGCTGTACGCATTTACAGGGTCTGACTGTACACATTTACAGCGTCTGGCTGTATGCATTTACAGCATCTGTATGCATTTACAGCATCTGACTGTACGCATTTACAGCATCTGTATGCATTTACAGCATCTGACTGTACTCATTTACAGCATATGACTGTACTCATTTACAGCGTCTGGCTGTACGCATTTACAGCGTCTGGCTGTACACATTAACAGCATCTGACTGTACACATTTACAGAATCTGACTGTAAGCATTCTGGCTGTACGCATTTACCGCGTCTCACTGTACGCATTTACAGCGTCTGACTGTACGCATTTACAGCGTCTCACTGTACTCATTTACAGCGTCTGACTGTACGCATTTACAGCGTCTGACTGTACTCATTTACAGCGTCTGACGTTACTCATTTACAGCATCTGACTGTACGCATTTACAGCGTCTGACTGTACGCATTTACAGCGTCTGACTGTACTCATTTACAGCGTCTGATGTTACTCATTTACAGCATCTGACTGTACGCATTTACAGCGTCTGACTGTACACATTTACAGCGTCTGGCTGTACGCATTTACAGGGTCTGACTGTACCCATTTACAGCGTCTGGCTGTATGCATTTACAACATCTGGTTGTACTCATTTACCGGGTCTGACTTTACGCATTTACAGCGCTTGACTGTACGCATTTACAGCGTCTGACTGTACTCATTTACAGCATCTGACTGTAGGCAGTCTGGCTGTACGCATTTACAGCGTCTGGCTGTACACATTAACAGCGTCTGACTGTACTCATTTACAGCATCTGACTGTAAGCATTCTGGCTGTACGCATTTACAGCGTCTGGCTGTACACATTAATAGCATCTGACTGTACGCATTTACAGCGTCTGACTGTATGCATTCACAACATCTGGTTGTACTCATTTACCGCGTCTGACTGTATGCAGTTACAGCCTCTGACTGTATGCATTTACAGCGCCTGACTGTACTCATTTACAGCATCTGACTGTACGCAGTCTGGCTGTACGCATTTACCGCGTCTCACTGTACGCATTTACAGCGTCTGACTGTACGCATTTACAGCGTCTGACTGTACTTATTTACAGCGTCTGACTGTACGCATTTACAGCGTCTGACTGTACTCATTTACAGCGTCTGACGTTACTCATTTACAGCATCTGACTGTACGCATTTACAGCGTCTGACTGTACACATTTACAGCGTCTGGCTGTACGCATTTACAGGGTCTGACTGTACCCATTTACAGCGTCTGGCTGTATGCATTTACAGCATCTGTATGCATTTACAGCATCTGACTGTACGCATTTACAGCATCTGTACGCATTTACAGCGTCTGACTGTATGCATTTACAGCGTCTGGCTGTACACATTAACAGCATCTGACTGTACACATTTACAGCATCTGACTGTACGCATTTACAGCGTCTGACTGTACACATTTACAGCGTCTGGCTGTACACATTTAAGGCATCTGACTGTACACATTTACAGCGTCCGGCTGTACGCATTTACAGCGTCTGACTGTACACATTTACAGCGTCTGGCTGTACGCATTTACAGCGTCTGGCTGTACACATTAACAGCATCTGACAGTACACATTTACAGCGTCTGACTGTATGCATTTACAACATCTGGTTGTACTCATTTACCGCGTCTGACTGTACGCATTTACAGCGTCTGACTACGCATTTACAGCGTCTGACTGTACTCATTTACAGCATCTGACTGTAGGCAGTCTGGCTGTACGCATTTACAGGGTCTGGCTGTACACATTAATAGCATCTGACTGTACGCATTTACAGCGTCTGACTGTATGCATTTACAACATCTGGTTGTACTCATTTACCGCGTCTGACTGTACGCATTTACAGCGTCTGCCTGTACGCATTTACAGCGCCTCACTGTACTCATTTACAGCATCTGACTGTACGCAGTCTGGCTGTATGTATTTACAGCGTCTGGGTGTACACAATAACAGCATCTGACTGTACGCATTTACAGCGTCTGACGGTACTCATTTACAGCATCTGACTGTACGCAGTCTGGCTGTACGCATTTACCGCGTCTGACTGTACGCATTTACAGCGTCTGACTGTACTCATTTACAGCGTCTGACTGTACGCATTTACAGCGTCTGACTGTACTCATTTACAGCGTCTGACTGTACTCATTTACAGCGTCTGACTGTACGCATTTACAGCATCTGACTGTACGCATTTACAGCGTCTGACTGTACGCATTTACAGCATCTGACTGTATGCATTTACAGCATCTGACTGTACATATTTACCGCGTCTTACTGTACGCATTTACAGCATCTGACTGTACGCATTTACAGCGTCTGACTGTACGCATTTACAGCATCTGACTGTATGCATTTACAGCATCTGACTGTACGCAGTTACAGCGTCTGACTGTACGCATTTACAGCGTCTGACTGTACGCATTTACAGCATCTGACTGTACGCAATAACAGCGTCTGACTGTACTCATTTACAGCATCTGACTGTACACATTAACAGCATCTGACTGTACGCATTTACAGCGTCTGACTGTACACATTTACAGCGCCTGGCTGTACGCATTTACAGGGTCTGACTGTACGCATTTACAGGGTCTGACTGTATGCATTTACAGCATCTGTATGCATTTGCAGCATCTGACTGTACTCATTTGCAGCGTCTGACTGTACTCATTTACAGCGTCTGGCTGTACGCATTTACAGCGTCTGGCTGTACACATTAACAGCATCTGACTGTACACATTTACAGCATCTGACTACGCATTTACAGCGGCTGACTGTACACATTTACAGCGTCTGGCTGTACGCATTTACAGCATCTGACTATACACATTCACAGCGTATGGCTGTACGCATTTACAGCGTCTGACTGTACACATTTACAGCGTTTGGCTATACGCATTTACAGCGTCTGGCTGTACACATTAACAGCATCTGACTGCACGCATTTACAGCGTCTGACTGTACTCATTTACAGCATCTGACTGCACGCATTTACAGCGTCTGACTGTACGCATTTACAGCATCTGACTGTATGCATTTACAGCATCTGACTGTACGCATTTACAGCGTCTGACTGTACGCATTTACATATTTGCGTATCAACATCTGGTTGTACTCATTTACCGCGTCTGACTGTATGCATTTACAGCGTCTGACTGTACTCATTTACAGCATCTGACTGCATGAATTTACAGCGTCTGACTGTACGCATTTACAGCATCTGACTGTACGCACTTACAGCATCTGACTGTACGCATTTACAGCGTCTGACTGTACACATTTACAGCATCTGACTTACGCAATAACAGCATCTGACTGTACGCATTTACAGCGTCTGACTGTACACATTTACAGCGTCTGGCTGTACGCATTTACAGGGTCTGACTGTACACACTTACAGCGTCTGGCTGTATGCATTTACAGCATCTGTACGCATTTACAGCATCTGACTGTACGCATTTACAGCTTCTGACTGTTCACATTAATAGCATCTGACTGTACGCATTTACAGCGTCTGACTGTACACATTTACAGCGTTTGGCTGTACGCATTTACAGGGTCTGACTATACACATTTACAGCGTCTGGCTATTTGCATCTACAGCATCTGTATGCATTTATAGCATCTGACTGTACGCATTTACAGCATCTGTACGCATTTACAGCGTCTCACTGTACTCATTTACAGCGTCTGACTGTACTCATTTATAGCGTCTGGTTGTACGCATTTACAGCGTCTGGCTGTACACATTAACAGCATCTGACTGTACACATTTACAGCGTCTGGCTGTACGCATTTACAGCGTCTGACTGTACACATTTACAGCGTCTGGCTGTACGCATTTACAGCGTCTGGCTGTACACATTAACAGCATCTGACTGTACGCATTTACAGCGTCTGACTGTATGCATTTACAACATCAGGTTGTACTCATTTACCGCGTCTGACTGTACGCATTTACAGTGTCTGACTGTATGCATTTACAGCATCTGACTGTACTCATTTACAGCATCTGACTGTATGCATTTACAGCATCTGACTGTACGCATTTACAGCGTCTGACTGTACGCATTTACAACGTCTGACTGTACGCATTTACAGCATCTGACTGTACGCAATAACAGCGTCTGACTGTACTCATTTACAGCATTTGACTGTACGCATTTACAGTGTCTGACTGTACACATTTACAGCATCTGGCTGTACGCATTAAAGTGACATTATAGTTAGGAATTGTAATTATATCTAATTTTAAACATTTTTTAAAAAAAATTGCAAACTTCACTAATAAAACCAAAGGTTAAAGGGATGTTATAGCTAGGTGAACATGTCAGTTAAAAAGTACAATTTTAAACTAACAAAACAACTGTAATTCACCAGTTATAGTTATTTCAAGTAACTATAACTTCCACTGCTAATTACTGCACATAATACTTCACGTATGACATGCTCTATGACATTCTTGATAACATTAACGCAACATCTGAAATGACGTCATTGATGACAACACTGTGCATGGCAGGGACGACGGTTACGGTTCCTTTAGGGAATTAGTCATACTTACTTGAGGTAAGGCACTGAAAGAATAGTGCACTTAGTTGTTCCTTTCACAACTTCCCAGGGAAAATACCAAATGGTAAAGGAGAACAGTGGAATGACTGAATTATGACTCAAATGCTGTTAATGATTGTGAACAAAGCAATGCTTGTTTACCAAGACTGGGATGAGCGCAGTCATCGTTGTACATGAAGCAAAGCTGGACAGCAAGACCTATACGGACTAAATAATAGGAAACTCATAGTTCTCATTTCATCGAAAGGAAGAAATCCTGGCCATCTATGTTCTAGTGACGCGTGGGAACCGCCTCTGTGTCTGTGATTATGTGATTATGCTTTACCAATATGTTGATGCAAATATTTCCTGCAAGAGCTGGAATGTGATAACCAATCGTTGTCTTCCTGTACGGATAGATATCTGGGAGAACTCCTGATCCGTACTAGCTTGCAGGAGTCAAGCGTATCATTTGCAGGGGATCACTGTAACTGTGTAATAGTTCATCCCTCAATCTAGCTGGGAGGGTAAGGAGATTTAGGACATGGAATAACAGACATTTTCTTCTCTTCCAGGTCTCCCTCCCCGTGGTCTCCCTCCCAAAACGTCTTCCCTTACCTGCCACTCCAACACTTAGGGCCTGATTTAGATCTCGGCGGACGTGCTACTCCATCACAACTGTGACGGACATCCCGAAATATAAACCCCAGAGGATATAATGGGATTTAAATTTCAGAGGGCGGCCGGGATATCCGTCACCATTGTGATAGAGTAGCCCGTCTGCCGAGATCTAAATCAGGCCCTTAGGGCCATATTATCAAGGCCAGTGTTAAAATTATCGCCGGTTTTGCGGAAGGAAACTGCACTTAAAGCGGCGATAATGGGCTCGATAATATGCCCTTGTAAATTCCCATAGAAGCCTAGGTTCTGGTGTTAACCTGTGCTTCTATTGGAATTCACGAGGGCCTATTATCAAGCCCATTATCGCCGCTTTAGCTGCAATTTCCTGCCGCTAAAGCGGCGATAATTTTATCGCCGGCCTTGATAATATGCGCCTTAGTGTCATTAGCTTAAGTTGCGTGGGTGGTGCCAGGTGGTGGACACTGGCGAGCTTCATGCTGCTTCCGAGGATCAATAAACTCCCGACAGAATACGGAACCCATGAATTTAGATCCTCCTAGACAGAACCTTTCTTACCACGTCCACTTTGGGGGATGATATAAAAGCCTTAGCAGCCGTTCAACAGGACGTGGCTGCATCTAGAGTAGAGACCCCAGCATTAAAAGCTAGAGAAGAGCGCTGCAAAGAAATCCATTGGAGGTGAACCCAGGCCGTCACTGGAGGACAACCATGGCCAACTAGTAATCCTCCACAAGTGTCCATGACTGTGCCTACTGCTCTTCCTTTAGCAGCACCCATGAGCTTTCTGAAAATTCAAATCTTCCTAACCAAAGTTTAGTTATATTTCACCTGACGAAGCAACATGCTCGATCGAGGGTCGCATCTGCGATCTCGTATATAGGCGGAGACACAGCCTCTTGGGCAGTTCCGTTAGTTCGCATGGACGATCCCATCTTGTATATTGTGAACAATTATAGGGAGAAATTAGGAAGAGTACTTGATTGTAGGTCATGACCTTGTCAGCCCATCTGAACTATTGGAACTATGACAGGGCAACAAGGTTTTAGTTTCATACTTAACTAGTTTTAACTAGCTAGTTGTGGAATCTTCATGGAGAAGCAATCAGCCTTGATTTATCAAGGTTTATGAGACGAATCTAAGGGAGGTTCCTGAACCTCTCCCTTTGGCAAGGTCACCCTCAGATTTTTGCCTTCTGTTGCTGAACCCATTTTAGTTGGCATTAGGACTCTGTGCACTTTCCCCTGCTAACGAGTAGTCAAGTGCTTGTGCGCTATCCCTAATACATGGTACAATTTGCATTTAGCTGATGGGTACACCTAATTTATTTGTAAGTCCCTAGTATCTGGCACTACGTGTACCCAGTGCCTGTAAACTAAATGCTATGAGGGGTCCTGCAGCACTCATTGTGCCACCCACTAAAGTAGCCCTTTAAACATTTCTTGGGCCTGCCACTGCAGACTGTAGTGCAGTTTTAACCCCTTCCCTGCGGGGGTAATTCCCCCACGGTGCTGGGGGCGTGGGTAGGGTGAGCGTGGCGCCATGGTGCTCGTGACGAAACCAGCTCGTCATGAGTCACAGTGGAGCTGTGGTCAAGACGGCCTGGTCTTGTCACGACTCCGCCCACTGAATAATTCACCCGCACAGGCGAGGAATTAATTGCGCATGGGGCGGAGTTGATGTGCCGGGTTTTTAGGAACCCGGTGGTGCCAGGGGATAACACCCGATGACCTCTGAGTTCTCCCTTGTTCCGGACCACAGAAACTATGAGTCTTCCAGTCGCAGTCAGAGATCAAGTTTTATTGGTAGCTACCAAGTAACACGTGTCCTAGAAGCATGACAAACACGGGTCATGTATTCTCAGGAGACTGTACGTGTTCGTTTTTACAGAACCAGTCTTCTCCTTTTATACAGAAATAATGGCTTCAAGCAAGAATTCTTGAGTTTATGATATGGCTGTAAACATATTTCTGTAATAATACAAAGTGCGGCGTCACGTAAGCAAACCCATATTTTAGATGTCCAGTTCGTGACAAATTACCCAGCAAGATCCGGGACTCCCATCAGATATCGATGAAACACCAATAAAGGCAGGTACCACCCAGTCATAAAACTGGCCATAAAGAAGAAGTATGGACAGGTGCATGTTTGTAGAAAGCATGTTCTGTATGGGGTGAATGGTTTGTGGAATGTTTATGTGTCGATAGTATCGTATTCGGCCACTGGGCGGGGAGCCGCCCAAACAGGTTTGGCTTAAGGCTATGGAGTCAGTTTGGACAGGTCAGGGGGAAGTCAGGGAAGGTGGACGTGTCCTTTTGGATCAAGCTCGACCTTTAATTGACTTAACATGAGGGCAAGACGTAAGATGGATGCCGTTCACAAAATGGAGTCTAAGGGATTGGGACGGAAACTATGATTTAGGGGTGTTGGCTACCCTCGATTGTCACGCAAATACATAGGAATGATGTCCTAATCATTATCGGTTCACGGACACTAAATTCGTCATGGTACGTTGATATTTTGTGACACGGGTATTGGACCTCGATATTGGGATAACAATAGGGTCCAGATTTTCAGAACCACAGAGCGGCGGCGTTATTACGAGACCAGCTCATCATGAGCACAGCTCCACCGTTACTCATGACGAGCTGGGCTCGTCATGAGCACCGAAGAGGTTAAACTGATATTTTGATGTGGCAAAATAAACATTTTGTCATAAACGAAAGCATCGTCTGGTCCCCCAAACAAGATGCTCAGCCACATGTGTGTATTAATCCAAAAACTTCAACCAGTTTACCATACTTTTATTCCAAAAGTTCACCATGTTTTAATCCAAATGTTTTCATGCTTCATCAATTTTTTATCGAACAGTTTTCAGAGTTGTCAATCCAGGCTTTTCTTAGCAGCACATGGGGGTTCAATATTCCAGTCATGAAACAGCGTCTTAAAAATGTACCCAACGCATTTCAGAATAATTCCCTTCTTCATGGGTAACTAAAATACATGATAACAACACACCCATCAGCACAACCTATAGATGATAAATGAAAACGTAATAACTGCATGCCACAGATTGCAACTGCCATAGTGTAACTATTTTAACATACAATCTGAAATTACAACCCAGTCCATGTCCACTCCTTTGTGACCCATACTCCAAACCCACCAATTCAGTGCTGAACCCCACTTGAAAACAACCCGAAGTGCATGTATAACTCTTCAAATACAAAATAAAACAGCAATGTAAAATCTAGTAAAAAAATGGAATACCTCTCTATCTACATTCTATATAAATACATGAAACCTGTGATAACTAAATACTCGATTGCATGCTTACAAAAAAACACCACTCGACCAAAAATGAAGAATGAAGTATGTTAATGTAACCAAATGTGCTTACCAAATACTCAGCATAAACATTTTGCCAGGCCCAAACCTTTCTTTTCATCCCTAAGGTAGGCCCTGAAGGCTCACCGGGTGCATTGTATTTGAAAAGTAGGACGTGTATACTGAAGTTTTATATGTCCTGGAAGTGAAAAACACCCTAGAGTAATGTTTCAGTGTTGCAACACCGACCTCTCTAACAGTGGGCTACCTTATTACATTTAATAAGTGCTAACTTTTGATTGGTACTACCAACACAAAATGGGGCTAAACCCAATTAAAGCAAATGAGGGTAGGGGTCATTAAACTAACATGAAAACAGTACCTTCATTCACCATTGTGTTTATATTGCTATTCAAAAACAGATATGAAAACATTTTTCATCATATCTGTATGAAATTTATATTACGTGTGCATTACATACATTCGAAATATTTCTTTGGGGTTTGCATTCATGTTTTTTATTTTCTTCCAACACATGAAAACTTCAATGAGTACTTAATTCGAGATCCTGCACAAGTAAACCATGCGTAATCAATAAAGACAATGAATAAAAAAGAGAACTTAATCAATAACAAAAATAACAAATGAACACAATAATGACAAATAATCCAGAAACAGAAAAATATTTTGTTTAAAAACAGCGCCTTGAGAACCTCACGGGTGATTTGCTGTGCTTTATAAATCCTGCTTGATTGATTGACCTGTGATCAATAAGCACAGGCTGGACTATGCAAACATACTCTATTGAGGTCCCCCGGAAGGTTGCTGCATAATCTTCGGCTTGTGCAAAATGCGGTGACTCTTAACTGTCCTAAGAGGCAATCCACACTGGAGAATCGCAAGTTACTGCACTGGCTTCCCATCAACCACAGGATCACTTAAGGCAATGCTAATTACACCTAGAGCACAGCACCACAAAGGGCCTTTGTATTCCAGGAAAGATTTAATAGATACTTCCTGCTAGGGCTCTTTGCTCTGTAAACCAAACAAAGGTATCCATTCCAGGGATTATTGTAAAGAAAGTTGTGGGAGTGGAGCTTTCTCCTTCCCGGCAGCAAATTGTGTAACTTCTTGTTGGAAGGGCTGGGACTTCTTGATTTGGAGCAGGCTTTCAAGTCAAGATTGAAAACCCATCTTCTTAGGGAAGTTTTCTTCTAAATGTTGTGTCCCGATTGCCTGCTGGCTAAAACGCCGGGATGAATCTTGTGAAGCAGCTGCGCACTGTACAAATGTTTTTTCATTCATTCATTCATTCATTCATTCATTCATTCATTCATTCATTCATTCATTCGTTCATTCATTCATTCATTCGTTCACTTAGTCTGAGCGCTTCTCTCCGACTACAAAGACACTCAGCTATGGGATGATAATAAAAGTCCCATCCCAGAGCTGTTCAAAGTTAACAGCACGGTGAAAAACATCAAACTGTGTGTCTGTCACTCACAACTCACCATTCAACTCACCGCTTCGAGCTGTGACCTTTAACATGATAACCACACCTCTGTGGTCATCACACATAACATGGAAACACTTCCCACATGGGATCAAAACAAAGGCAGCAATCTTCCAATCACACACCCTATACCGTGTTGCGTGCTACACATGTAGGCTAGCGCTTGAGCACCCCACATAGGGGTAGTAAGCACTATATAAAAGCAATGAAATACGATACAAGCCTGTTTATCTTCATAAGCACAAGCCATATACGTTCCAGTTCTCAACTTTAATACAGGGGCGCCTGGAACCAATTTGACACCACACCTCAAAACACGTTTGTAAGGAGATGCCCCTTTGTGTACGGTCACCCCCATATTTTTGGAGTGATGATGCTGGTTTTAGCCTCCGAGAGTGCACTAAGGTCTGCTAGCCAGACCCCATTGCCAGTGCCCAGACCCCAAAACATGTATGTTACATTGACATACCCAATTGGCATAGGCTAACTTGCCTATACGTCCCCAGTATATGGTACCCTGGGCATGTAAGTTAGAAGGTCACCCCAGCGATTGCCGCACTGATTGTGCCACCCCGGGTGTGACACAAGAGAAACAAGCCACCCAGGCCACCAATGCAGGCTGGAAGAGCAGTTTTAAACTGATAGGTACATGTTGCTGTTTAAAGCAATATGTGTAATTCAACCACTTTCTGACCTCCTGGGGAGACAATAGAAGCCTGCACTGGCGGGAGGGGTCGCCTCACAGGTGTTGGCCCAAAAGGTGACCTTCAAAGGAGAAGCAGACTTTGACCTGCAAATAGCAACACTTGGGAGCGGGGCTGCTCCATTGTTCAAGCGGACAGGCTGACACTTGGGACAGGATAAGGGAAACCAGCCACACTTATTTTTCAGGGGTGTGAAGCCCCCCTTGGTAGCTGCGCCTCTGGTTTGGGCTGTGGAGCTCTAGGCACTGAGAAAGGGGTTCTGCTATGTTGGAAGTGGGCAGAAAGCTGCATCTTGGAATAGCCAGATGGCACACTTTAAAGGAAGTGGTCATAAGAAGGGAGGGAACCTGGTAGCCCATTGGCTACCAACCGCATCCTACACTGAGGGCGTTTTCTGAGCATAAATAGGGCCCCCAGAACTCAGATCTCAACTGGACTGGAAGAAGGACTGAAGAAGAACTACCTTGCTGTACTACGGATCCAGCAGAGCGAGGCTGCACCGTCATGGACTGCACCTGCTGAACTTGGTGGCTGGCAAGGGAGAGGTACAATGTCTTCTGTGTATTGCTCATGGAGAAGTCAACTCCGGAGTCCGGCCAAAATAAGAGACTACAAGGGTCAGTTGGCTGACCTCCTGTTCGAAGCACAAGTCCACAACAGCGGAAGAAGCCTGCTCACACAAGTTGGTAGCCCAGAACCTTCCCTCCACCACCAACTGCCTACGTACATCACCAGAAACCAGGCTCAGATGCTCAATGTTGCACCGAGTCCGCTGGACCCGTGCAAGTCGTCGGAGTGTAGCTTTGTTGCACAGAAGAAGAGTACCTGCCTAGGAAAGGATTTGGCTGTGACCACTTGTAAAAGCTGACTTTGTATATACTATACCAAAGTAGGGTGTAGTGTGCACAGAGTCCAGTGGAACCCCAAAGGTAGGCAGAGGTAACGTTAGATAGAACCTTACTCTCTATTTGTGGTAGCTTGGTCGAGCAGTAAGGCGTTATCAGAGGGTAAGGTTAAGCATTTGTTGTACACACTCAATCAGCAAATGATATCACACACTCAAAGACTGAACTTTAGACCAATTGTTTTTGTATAAAAATATTATTTACTTGTATTTTATTTTCTGGAACCAAGCCAGGCCTGGTACAGGTAAGTGTATTAGTGCTTTGCAAAAATAATGCAGATAAATACAGTTTGAATGCAGTTGAATGCCATTGGGTTGGTTATAGGTAAATCACTTGTTCATAAAACAGTTGGAATTACTTTTCAGTTACTATTGAGATTACTTTGTGCGTTGCTTTTCAGATTAATTTTTAGGTTATTTTTTCTACTCAGTGTGAAATGCCTAGATATCACACTGGGACATTTCCTAGATAAAAGGTAATTAAATCAGTTTTTGAACATATGCTGTTTCTTAAGGTTTCCTACAAACCAACTCCACACTTACAAACAATTTTCTAAAGACACCAGTCAATGCAGTCCTACGGGAGCAAACCAGGTTATCGTTTTAACAGTAAGTACTTAGGTTTGGGAGTTGGTTTTCTGGGGTTAGAACAAGGGTTCCCCCAGGGTCAAGGATGCACTGTCAAAGCACCCTCAGTGGCACTAGGGCGGCCGGGTGCAGAGTGCTGAGACCCAATGTTATCCAATGGGGGATAGGGGGCCTTTGGTTGATTGCTTATTACGAGCAGGCCACAAGGTTGTGGGAGCAAAGGACCTGGACTTAAGCTCAAGGCAAAGGGGGGTCTGATTTACCACACAAGGTGCACCCACAGCGGCACAAGGGGGGCCGGGTGCAGGGTGCTGATTTTATGTCGGCAGCCCTGTTGTTTTCAATGAGAGTTGCCATTTTTGGATTTTGGCTGCAGGCTCGGTCCAGGAAGACTTCTGGGAGGAACCAACATCTGGGGAGGTAAGTCGGAGGCCCCAGAGACGTAGGTGCAACTCAGGTTCTCTTCTCCAGGGCGCAGGGCGGCTCGAGGCAGGGGTGTCTTTTGAGGTCTGATTTCACTTCACCAGGCCACTGGGGTTGTGGGGGGGGTCTCCGTGCAGAGGGTGCAGGCGACATTGGGGAGCCCTGGTTGGGTCTACCCATAGTGGACATGGACTCTGGAGCACTGGGGGACCTTGCTGGAACTGGTGGGCTACTCGGGCCGTAGGCGACGGGTGCAGTGGTGGTTCCAGGCATCGGGATTCTTTGTCCTCAGCAGGTTCAGAGTCTTGCTTTGGAGATTCTTTTGAACAGAGCTCCTGGGCACAGGAGATCAGGTCTTTGTGGCAGGCAGTCAGTCCTCCCCGGGATTCTGGAAGTCACTGGTTTCAGGACAAGGTGACTTTTGGCACAGGATCTCTGGAAACTGCAGATGGGTCGGTAGGGCTGGGGCCAAGTCAGATATTTTCTGCAGGCTCTTTTACTAGGCATCTTCTTTCATCCTTCTTCATCCTAGGTTGCCGAAATCTGCTTTCATGGTTCAAGCTTCCCTGCCACAGATGGCTCTTCCTGACCTTGGGAAGGTGTGACCTCCTCCGCCCAGGAAATGCTTTGTTTCTGGGCTCAGCTAGCAAAGGACACAGGTCTGGGAACCTGATTGGCCGGGACCCAGGGCACATCAAGTCAAAGTGCATCAGTAGTCTGGTAAAAAGTAGGGGAGTTACTGCAACAGAAACCCAGCTTCCTACACCACTACACCATTTGACTGGCATTCCAGTGGTGACTGGACATCTGCCACGACCAAGAGGACTTTGAGGGTCGTCAACCCAGTGGCCAGGACTACCCCAGGCAGAACTCCATCGACCACATTGCAACACTTCCACAGCATTCTTGAGCATCTTGAGTATCCTCAATTCCTTGCATCAGGATCACGTCCAATGGAACCTACAGCAAAGGGTAAAAGTGCCTGGAACTGACCGAAAACTGCTTCACCTGCTAAGGCAATTGTTTCTGAGGGCCTAACTGTTCCCCCTGACTGGCTCCCAGTTGGAGTTGGTTGCCCAAAGCCACTCTAACTGATCGCAATACAGCTAGACTAATTTGTGCTCTGAAAATTTGAATTTGCCAATGCTTGTTCATGTATGAGTTAAAAGTGCATATTTTCTATACCTTGTACAATCTATATCTCCGGAACACTCTGGTGGATTTTTTTCATTGTGGTGTTTAAAAATATATAAAAATAAGTTTTACTTTTATAAATTGGTATCAGATTTCTTGATCGCCTCATTTATTTTTTCGATTGTTTTGGTGCTGTTTAAATGTGTCACACTTGTTCCTTTGTGTAAGTCTTGCTGCTCAGACTCCCAGTTTGATTTAAGCACTTTAATGTAGTACGTTTCGGCTTATTTTAAAAATATTTTTTTTCCTTTTACACTTATACAAAACGATTGACAAATGTAATATATTCTCTTCGTGAAAGGCAGTGTGTGTCAAATAGTCATGGGGAGGGCTGGGAGGGATGGAGGTATTTAGGGCAAATTACAGGCATCTTTGTATCTGCCCACAGTCTCTCTCAAGGATCAGGGGTCATGGGGATTGGGGTTTAGGGGCTGATAACATTGCCAGACCACGTCTCATGCTTTGTTCATGGGGCCAGGTGGGAGATCACAACTTCAACAGCTTTTATCTTCTCATTCTTGGGCGGAACAGTACAGAGCTTATAGGTGACCTCATCCCCTTCTGTTGGAACATATTTCCCTTCGATGTCTGAAATGTGAAGAAATATATCAGGCCCACCATCTGAAGGAGTGATAAAGCCATGACCTTTGGAATGGCAGAAACATTTGCAGACACCCTTGTACTCTGGACTTTCTGAAGCACGCGTCGACGCGGAGTATGTCCTGTTCCGCCGGGTAGGTATCGGGCTGGGAACGCGGAGCCCTCTCATGGGTGAGTGCGAGCGATCACTGGGTCTGTGGTTCCCTGGCAGGTGGTGCTTTCCTGGTGGAGCTGGTGGCGAGAAAGACACTGGAGAGCCATTTACTTGGGCAGGGTTGTCAGTTGTCGATTCAGTAGACATATTTGTGCTTACACCTTGGCCTGACCCCGGAGTTATCAGCCGCAATCTCCACCGAAGGTCGCGTCTGTGGTACCGAGCGCTGAACGTCCTAGCTTGGTGCCCTGTAAATGTAGTGACTGCTTTAGCTTGGCGTGGGCCTTGGAACATGCTGCATCAAACCAACCATGCTTATTTTTGTTCGATTTGCTAAGTTTCCCGGAAAATACCTGCTTAATGTTATGTTATGTTATGTTATGTTATAACAAATTTCTTGAGCGCACTGTCACCAAAGGTTTCCTGGCGCTGATTGGACTGAAAAAGAGGGGGAAGATCAGGGAGGGAGGGGAGTTAATGGGGGAAAAGTATAGTTTTTAGGGATTTCCTGAAAGAGAGAAGGGAACAAGATGACTTAAGTGCGAGAGGGAGAGAGTTCCATAGCTTGGGGGCTAGGCAGGAGAAGCTGCGGCCGCCCGATCTGGAGAGTTTGAAACGGGGAACGGCAAGGAGCAAATGATGAGTGGACCTCAAGGTACGAGGGGGACAATAAGGGGTGATGAGAGACTTGAGAAACGCGGGGGCAGAACCAGTGAGAGCTTTAAACACCAAACACTGAACCTTAAAAGTAATTCTTTCGTTCACTGGTAACCAATGAAGGTGGCGTAAAAGAGGTTGAGCAGACTGCCATTTGGGGATTTTAAAGATCAGCCGAGCGGCCTGATTTTGGACGATCTGCAACCTTGACAATAAAGTTTTAGGGAGACCGTAGTGGATGGAATTTGAGAAGTCCAACCTGGACATCACCAGGGCTATTAGGACTTGCAGCAAGGCTTCAGGTGAAAGGAAGTGAGCGACTTTCCGTATCCTGTAGAGTTGGAACATACAGGAAGATGTTACTGCGCTCACCTGTGCCTTGAGAGTGAGCCCGGAGTTAGTCAAGACTCCGAGACTCTTGACACATCCAGCAGGGGAAGGTGGTGTTCCAAGCTCAATCGGCCAGTACTGAGGGCCCCAGAAGAGGGCGCTTCTCTCCGGGAGGAGGAGCTCAGTCTTGCTCGGATTGAGCTTGAGTTGATTTTGGTTCATCCAGAGCTGGATATGTGTCATAACAGCCTGGAAATTAATGGCAGCATCAGGGGAAGTGAGGGGAAAAATAATCTGTAAATCATCCGCGTAATTAAACACGGTGATATCCCATTTACCCAGGGAGTGAAGGAGGGGTTGGAGATACAAATTAAAAAGAAGGGGAGACAAAGAAGATCCTTGGGGGACTCCGCAAGAAGAGGGGACGCTGGTGGCGCAGAAAGGACCCAAGCTGACTGCCTGGGACCTTTCCTCGAGAAAGGATTTGACCCAGGATAGAGCGGCCCCACAGATTCCGGCGGATTCGACACGGTGGATTAAGATGTTATGGTCCACCGTGTCGAAAGCCGCCGAAAGATCGAGTAGTACTAATGCCTGGGGTTGTCCTCTGTCCTCGCTGCGTCTGAGATTATCCAGCACAGCGAGAATCACGGCCTCAGTGGAGTGAACTGGTCTAAACCCGGCCTGGTTGGGTGCCAGGTACCTGGACTCCTCGATGAAATTTGAGAGGCAAGTCGTGACATGAGCCTCAAGGATTTTGGATAGAAAGGGTAGAAGGGAAATGGGACGGTAATTAGCTAGGACAGCTGGATCGGCGCCAGGCTTTTTCAAGAGAGGCACCAGAGTGACCTCCTTGAATGACCTGGGGACGGTGCCCGAGTTGAGAGAAGAGTTGAGTAAAGGAAGGATGCAGTGGGGAAGGGTATGGCAGATATCACGAAGCACGAAGGGAGGGCAACAGTCCCTGGGGATCCAGATTTCACCCGGACAGACAGTCTAGCGAGAGATTCTGGGTCGAGCACAGGGAACTGGGAGAAAGTGGATGTGTTGACAGGGGAGGGATCTGATGTGGCAAGGAGGGGCGGGTGGGGGATAGAGTTCTTGATGGAGGTGATTTTATCGATAAAGAAGAAATTTAAGGCAGTGCAGGATTCCAAGGAGGGGGGTGGGATCGGGAGTGTCCTGGCGTCCGATGTCAATTCGCCGAGGACTTTAAAGATCTCCTTGGATCTGTTAGGAGCTGTTAAGATCCTGTTGGAAATAAAAGTGGTTTTGGTGGTAATGATTGCAGCTTTGTAGGCTTTGCGTGCGGACACATAGGCTTCCCTGTCGGGGGCAAGGTAGTGGCGCCGCCATCTGCGCTCCAATCGGCGCAGCTCCAGATGTTGTTGCTTTAGGATGGAATTATACCATTTGTGGGATTTATTAAGATGGGTGCGGGAATAGCAAGTAATAGGTGCACAAGTGTCGCTGGCCGTCGTTAACCAGTGAGAGATATTGGCATCCATGGTGTTGATGTCGATGTCTGAGGACTCGGGGAGTGGGGGCTGGGTATTGGCAAGTAGGGAGAGGAAGACAGGCGAGTCAAGAGACTTCCAATTCCGAGCAGACCCTCCAAGCCGGGAGGGAGGCCTGACCAGGCCCGTTATAAGGATGGAGGACTCGATCAATAAATGGTCAGACCAGACACAAGGGGAAATAGTCAGGTCAAAAAGTGATATGCCCTGAGTCCAGATGTGGTCTAGGATGTTACCCCCGATGTGAGTGGGAGAGGTGACATGCTGCGTCAGGTTGAGGCTGGAAAGTGCCTCAAACAATTCGGTGGCATGAGGACCAGCATCCACATGGTTGAACCAGTAATTGAAGTCGCCATATATGGCAACGCGGGCTGAGGAGGTCATGAGGGCAGTGAGCTGCTCACAAAGAGTGACAGGAAACAAAGGCATCGGGGTAGGGGGGCGATATAAAACAATGAGGGTCAGGGCCCCAGCTACGGTTGGCAGGCTAATTACCAAATTTTCAGCATCTGGGAGACATAGGGATGAAGACTTGATAAAAGGTAGGTCTTTGCGAATAATTGCTGCAACCCCACCGCCACGGCGGCCATGCGGCCGGTTGGCGTTCAGCAGGTAATAATTGGGGGGTAAGGCAGCCAGAATGTCGGGGAGGGATAGGTCGGACAGCCAGGTCTCGGTGAGCAATAGGATGTCTGGGTTTTCCGCGGTCAGTAGGAGAAAAATATCAGTGTGATGTTGGGGGAGAGACCGGGTGTTAAGGTATAGTATACGGATACGAGTTTCCGGCGGCACAGGGAGCGGCTCAGGTGCACAGATGAGTCTGGGAGAGGCTACATCGGCCGCAATGTCAAGGGAAGTCAAGCGGTCCCAGGTTGTAGATAGAAGGGCACCGGGAGGCTGCTGGAGATTTCTAAGTGCGGCGGAAGAATATGCCATTAGTTGGGCAGCATTCCGGGGCCCTGGGCCCGTCTGGGCGCGGACGGGCGCAGACGGGCTTGCCTTAGGCGCGCCCGCTGCGCCCATCCGCTGCGCGTACGGTAAAAGCACATGCTTTATATGGATGCTTGAGGGCGTGGCCAGTTACAGTGGGCGTGGCCGGGGGAGCGGCCGCTGGAGGCGGCGATCAGGAGTTGCAATGGCCGCTGCAGCGTCACCTTGGGCTGCGCGGCGGACACAGAGGCAAGGGAGAGTCCCTGAAGGCAGGTAGGTAGCAGTTAAAAGTAAGCGCGAGCAAGCGCTGAGAAAGTGCGAGTGAGGTTAAAATTAGGGGTCTGTTAAGGTCTATGACTCCCGCGGAAGGCAGGGGAGTGATCCGGTCCAATTGTGTAGAGCTCGTATTCAGCTCCTTAAGTGCTCAGGTGGGCGTGGCCAGTTACAGTGGGCGTGGCCGGGGGAAATCGAAATTATCTGAAACCCGCTAATGATCTCATTATTCGTTGCACTTACATCTAAGCAGGCCTTGACCTCCTCTTTACAATTTAAAATAGCCTTCATTATAAAGGTGTCAGCATTCAACTTATCCAATTTTAGGGCATATCCATTTTGCCTAGAGACATTAAGGTTCCCCATAAGTACCGATGTTTGATCTTTTAAGATTCTCTCAGACTTCCAGTTACCAAGGGTTGAGCTAGAGGGTTTAACAAACGAAACCTACTGGTCCTAAAGGATTGGCAAGTGTATTACACAGTGAGGTCGCACAACCACACCAGATAATACACTTATTTCCTCACATTGCTAACTCATCAAAAATCGCAAACGTCGCAACTCTTGTCAACTCGCAATCAAAAATGCATAACCCTACTCATACTCAGTCTCCTGGGACTCTGCAGCTGCTTCAGGAATGCTGGAATGTCATTGATACTCCAAACTAGACCGTGGAAACTCAGGAATGCAGACTGGGTCAGGAAAGATTTTAACTATCTCTGGGGCAAATGTACATCTTCTAAGCCTCAGTGGAAACCATCCTCTGCCACCATATATGATACACCACTTTGCACATGCAAATTATGGTGTAAACTCAAGTTCAGACATGGCAATCAATACAATACAATACAGTTCAATAACATGAAGCACATTAGGCCTCACAAAAATAACAGAATACTAAGGGGAAGATTTACATGCCCCTTGCACCGCTTTTACATCACTTTTCTCATGTTAAAAGTGATGCAAAAGTGGCGCAAGGGGCTTGTAAATCTGCCCCTAAATGTGGAAACCATGCACGTTTATTAAAAGATTAGCACAAAGTTACAAACTCAAATCATCAAGTTTGGTGAAATTTAATAGCTAACATATGAATGCGTCAGTCAATATATTTCAAAGCTATTCAAAATCATAAATGCAAAGACAAACCCTTCGTTGTCTTGAAATAACACAAAGCATGAAGGCAAATCCCTTCACCTCAAAGCTAGGAGAAAGTCTGGAAAATTTGAGGGAAGATGAGATAAAGGTGTCAGCATAGAAGCCTCTGAAAGGCAGATAATTCTTCTTTAGTAAGAAGAAAAGGGCATCTATTCATAGGAAATAGGAAAGGGAATTCTCTATAAGTGTCGAGCAATGCTCCTTGGAAAAGGAAGAAAGGCATCCTTGTGCTAACTTTACATTGCATTAGTTTAAATAATCCTTCTTGTACATTTCGCGACACCTACATATGGTTCCCATGAAGGGGACCGATCAGTTTAGAGCACTTATTCATAAGACAACTTCACTATTTTCACAAGCTAAAGCAAAATGAAATCTGGTTCAGCATCCTTCAACCTTCAGTAATTTGAAATATAAGACGATAGATTCATCCCAAGATGTTCTCTCACATGTGCTCATTGCGGTGTGCTCTGGGGATTGCGTAAAGTTAAACATTTACGGGTAAAAAAGGAAACAAAAGATAAAGGGCCTCGCTTGCAAGCCTATAGCGCCACAGGGGTGTCACTTTTTTCGACGCACTGGCGGCGCAGTGTGCCCGGCCAATTTTTACAAGGCCGCGTAAAGTCACCCTGCGTGACTTTTAATGGCCTTGTAAAAGGGGCCCCTTTTACGCATCACTCTGTGTGAAAGGGGCGTTCCATGGTTGTTTCTGTCAGTGTTTCCACGCAACATCCACGGAACCTGACACTCTCCCAGTTTTACACAGTGTCGTAAACCTGGGAATGCGTTAGAATCTTCTGGCGTAACGAGTAGAAATACTTTTATTTCTCCTGGTCTTTTGCTCTATGTGTGCTGCGTTCTAAAGCACACAGAGAAGAATCAAAACTCCAATAATTATTGTTTTTGTGCAGGAAGGTGTTCCTTCCTGCAGTGGAGAAGTGTGGCTCAATGGTTAGAGCAGGCAGACCTCGCTGCAGAGCTCTGGCCGGGGACCAGGGTTCGACCGGACCGGATATTCTCGCCTCAGTGCCTATTCTGATCATGGGTCCCAAGCTGCAACTCTGGGCAATAGCTTGCTTAGTCTCCACAATGGCCCCCACAACGCGAGGGATGCCTGGTCTGCACCATGGGGGTGCCCAGGAGTGGACACTTCACAGGGAAAGCCAGGAAGGGTTCCCTTGCGGTATTCGTACAAGCGCCGGGAAACCCACTGCGGGTAGCTGTGCGCTATACAAGTACAAAAACATTTACATTTACATTTCCTGCAACGCAGGCACCATTGCACCATGACACGAGGGTGTCTGCGTTACCACACAGCTGCTGTCTGTGCGCCGGCGCAGAGGAGAAGGACAGGAATGGGCCGCATCTTGTAGATATTGTGTGTCACTGCCCTTTTTTTGACGCAGGGCAGTGCACAGGATGGTTTGCTGCGCTGCCGTGTATCAAAATAGTGTAAATACGCCCCAAAGCATTCAAATTGCTGGTACCTTTTTCTCCTGTAGTGAAAATATAAGTTACACAGCAAGAAGGAAACATGACAGACCAATATTGGCCATTTCAACACACATAGAGGAACAAAAAGGAGAGCAAGGGTTGTGTTCACCAAGGTGAACGGGGAGTACTCCTGTACCCCTGGGTATATCTGTAGAAAACAAATGAAGGAGTACCACCAGCAAGAATTCACAGATTCCTATTGGGGTGGAAGGTTTAGACAAAAGGGAGAAAGTCTCCTTTTGTTAGAAACCCCTCACTCATCACCTAGTGATGACATGCTTCATCATGCACACCCTGATGACCTAGCGTCATCAGGGTGTGCTACAACACCTGATTACAGTGGAGCAGGTTGTGAGTGATGGTGCGTGAAAAAAGAAAAGGTAAGTGTGTTAAAAATTGTCCTGGTTTGAACTTGAAGAAAATTTTTTTTTTATTGGCAAGCAACTGGACAATCTTAAAACCAGGTTGGTGGACGGTCTGCGTCCCCTAAAAGTCTTGTAGGATTGGGTGCGTCTTTTAGGGGACGCAGACCGTCCACCAACCTGGTTTTAAGGTCTTGAAGAAAACCTGGTTCATTATAACCCCCATGGTTGAAACATGTAGACCTAACACATACAGAGATACACGGGCTCATCACTGCCCTCACTTTATCTCGCCACGATTTTAACATTGTCCAGTTGCTTGCCAATAAAAAGTTTATTTTCTTCAAGTTCAAACCAGGACAATTTTTAACACACTTACCTTTTCTTTTTTCACGCACCATCACTCACAACCTGCTCCACTGTAATCAGGTGTTGTAGCACACCCTGGTGACGCTAGGCCATTAGGGTGGACCCCGATGATTAAGCATGTCATCACTAGGTGATGAGTGAGGGGTTTCTAACAAAAGGAGACTTTCTCCCTTTTGTCTAAACCTTCCACCCCAATAGGAATCTGTGAATTCTTGCTGGTGGTACTCCTTCATTTGTTTTCTACATTTCAACACACAGCCCAGGTTAACTATAGTCAGTTAAATCATGACAAGTGCACGGTAAATATATGTGGGTGTTGCAGCGTAATATCTTTATGTGTGCAACAAATTTAGGGGCAGATTTACAAGCCCCGTACACCACATTTGCACCGCCGTTGCGTCACTTTTGTGATGCAGCAGCGGTGCAAAGCCAGCGCCATGCTGTGGGGTATTTACAACGTGACGCTTCTAGGGAGAGGCGTCACGTTGTAAACCCCTGCGCCACATGTGGGCATTCCGGCACAGTGGGGGCGTTCCGGCGCAGGAACGCTGATGAAAAGTGGCTGAGTGAAATCTACAAGATTTCCCTTAGTCACTTTTACGCCCATGCTGCGTCAAAACCCTGCGCCTGCTTGAAGCAGCCGTACGGATTGACGCAGCATGTTAAGCGACGCGACTCCAGCACTGCGCCGCCTTTCCGCCGGGGAATGCAACACACATCTGCCCATCCATGCGCCACGGTGCGCCGCATTGTAAATGCAGCGCATCAGTGGAGGCACGCGGGTGGGCAGATGCGTTGCAACTCTTCTGGCGCATCCCTGCTGATTAGCAGAGATGCGCCAGAAGTTGTGAATCTTCCCCTTAATTGTGGAAAACTTCTTACACTTGCAGAGGCTTGGTTTTCAGTCAGGAAATGCCACACTTCGAAGCTCTGGAACTAGGGGCCCGGAAGCCCCCCCACATTTCACTCAAGGAGTTCAGGACAGTACAAGCTGTGCACAGAGCCATTATTTGTATTTATAAACAATATAAAATGTAAGGCGAGCTCTCAACAAAGTTCTGCTCCTTCTCTTAACAAGAAGATCACTGTTTCCTTCTCCCTCGCCTGGCAGCAAGGACAAAGCATGTGTAACCTGAGTCCAGAGATGCTCTTGCAGGGGCAGGAGTTTGAAAGGGGGGGGCTGCAGGATGCTAGATGTAAATCAGGCCTTTTGTCGGTAAGTCTTGTAGTGTGATGGGCACCAGTTTTAGTACAGCCTAACAGCCACACACTCTTAAATCCCTTTGATTTGATATTTTAAACATACCTTCTCTGTAATTTAACATGTAGTCACTCATAGGGAAAAACACTCAAATGGTAAAAATGATGTTGCCATATTTTCTGTTTAATTTTTACCCCACCCAAAAAATAGCAAATAGAGAGATAAAGAAAACAGAAACTTTATTACATCAGCTTTTACCTCCCCATTTAGTGCCATTTGATGAATGAGAGGAATTCGAAGCCTTTCAGCCTTGATATCTCAGGTGCTCCACATTGTTTCAGAGTTTCAGATGTTATGATGAGTTTTTACATATGGAATCCATCGTTTCCCTCTGTTTCAAACACAGTCACATCTGCACAGTAGGTGCATCAATCAAACTTTACTGATACAATTTGGTAATTATAGCAGCCACACAACAAATATTAGCTGACAACAAACTGTCAATTTTATGTTTAAAAAATAACTGATAGCCAATAAAAGATCAAGTATTCAAAATGCCATGCACCAAGTTAAATGAATCATTTATTGCACATTTGCAGTAACTCATGCAGGAGACAGGAGCACTATGTGAGTTGGTACATGTCAGTCTGGATTTAACTCACCTGTCCAACGAAAGACTCTCCACCGCCCTCTACACTCACTCTCATATTTGCAAAGATAAACACTGGTTGGGGTGCAGTGAAGGCGGCACAGGTCTAGGCTCGAAGGGAAGTGACTTGGCAGGGTTAGGGATACGGATGCCAGATAGCTACATATCAGTAGGACATCATGTTTCCAGTTCTTGTCTTTCACTTAAGAAATCATTGCTTTCCTCGATCTGTACTCCTCATTTGCTCTCAATTAAGACAGTTCTCTCTTCCCCAATCACACTTGAGCTGGTAGTCCTGGTATTTCATTTATGCAAAGTGAAAATGTGCCACTCATACATCGCAATGCCCTACCACATCATGTTTTAGTCACATACCTGCGATAATACTTCAGAAGTTCTCAGTTGGACCCCTCTACCCACCAACACATTTGCAGATGATACACTCACTGTCTAAGTATCACTGAAATCTTTCCCAAGCTATGACATATATGAAGTGACTTTGATGACCAGCCCCACTGGACACAATTGTGCTTAAACTGTTACGAGGGATGGTTACTAAGTGGGTTTGTGAAGCTGTTGAATATAGTAATTATCACCTCAGAGCACGTGGAAGGAACACCCTAACAAATACAAAAGAACTAACCAACAATCTACTTTTTTTTATAGCAATGAATTTTGTCTGGTTTCTAACTGTTAATCACTTTGTTATAATCATAATTGAAATAGTTGTGACTATCAATAAAGTTTATCACTTCCTGTATTTGTTCGATCATTTATTTAACAGTTTCATACAGCTTGGACCAGAGCCCAGGATGAAAGAGGGTTTGTAATGATAAGTAGAACCATAGGTTACAGGAGCAGCAATACTGTTGTAGAGAAACATTCATGGAATAAATAAAGGTCTGTCTAGGACGTTGAATACAGCAGGCACATCATATTTACAGAAACAACAAATTGTTTATATGTTCAACAGATCCCAAGTAATGGCCCTTGCCCTGGTGAAGTCTGCTCACAGTGTCTAATTCAACATGTTTCTACTCTTGTATAAGGCATGAGTCAAGATGGCGGTTGTCCAGGAGTGCTCAACTGCAGACCTCAGTGGAAGTAGACAGAGAAGTTGGGTCTATTTCCATCCTTATGTGCTGCGATGAAACATGGCAGCTGTTTTGTTTTTACAGATCTGGACCCACTTTCTTTGGATAAAGAGGAGGGCCATTGCAGAGCTATGAAAAGGAACTGCATTACACAATACCAGTCAGCTTTCCAGAACTTACAACAAATTAGAAAATTCAGATTCCAGCCTCCCTAACCATGACTTGCGTGTGGTGTCATGGCTGAAATCTGGCCAGCTGGCGGCTGGGTGGAGATGCGAATCAGAAGATTTCCCAGTGAAACCACTACCACAGCTACTGCAGAATTTGACACGTTATCATCAGCGTATCAGCATATTGCAATTCTAAAGTCAGATCTGGTCTTAGCGGCCATTTTATTTCTTGGCGGAGAGGGAACTCCGCTGCCATTGTGACAGAGCTCCTTCTCTGCCAACAAATAAATCTGCCAACACAGTGGTCGGCCCGCCCAATTTAAATGCAGGTGGACCATAGGTTTTGCTATGACGGTGACTACTCCATAAACATCATAGACAGACCTCTCCGACGATGAGAGAATTTGCTATATGTCCATCCACCCAATTAGGATGGGAGGACATATAGAGATTGGTTCTCACTGCCAGACAAACTCTGGTGGTGAGGGAAAGTAAAAATAATGCCCTCCCTCGCAATGGGAGATCACTCCTATGGCGAGAGAGGCATTACATTTTTTCATTTTCAAAAAGAAAATTCCACTTTTGGATTTTCTTTTTGAAAGTAAAAAGGAAAATAGTTTGGTACAAGGCTCCGACATGTTGATGGAGCCCTCAGTTGTGGCTTGTGACATTTGAAAGTGGTGGGCATAAATCTTGCAGCTGAATTCACTGTGGCATGTGAGCATAGCGAGCAAGCCCAACAATCAGAAGAGGGTTTGGGGGGTTTCCCCTAAAAATGTTTGAAAAAAGAGTGCCAAATGGTGCATTTTCCGCAAATTTGAGAAAGCAAGAAGGTTAATAAATCAATTGTGAAAGTGTAGTAATGGCATCAATTAAGAGATGTCATATGATAATAATGTAGGTAGCAGCTTATTCAGTATAACCACAGAACTTCATAACAGACTTCGCCATAACGATGCTGAGTACTTCACAGATTTCTTTATTTATTGATATAGCTTTAGAAATTAAAGCTACGAGCTATTGTGATTTCTGAGACTGGACACAATAAGACAGCGAGGAATATACATTAAAAGGTAATAGGGCACCCTTCAAGGCCCCGGTCCGTAGGTCTCATTGAGAGCAACCAACCATAAAGTAAACATGACACAGATTGAAGTCAGGCATACACCAGTGATTTCAGTGTCTCCGATATCTGGACAGCAGATGAAGAACAACAGAGCAGCTCAAAAACTAACAGCATTCAAGAAATGTGAGGACTTTTTGTAGACAAAATCAGCAGTTCTGTCTTCAATAGCTGCAAACCTCTCAATGACCTGAATATTAAAGTCTGGGATTCTCTTAACAAGGTCTTTCTCTATAAGTGGAATTACTTTCCTCGTTATGGTGTTCCTCAGGAATGTCTTGATTTGGTTTAAAGTTCAAAAGCATTGTTCCGACTCTGCTGTTGTCATTGGAGTGGTTATGACTATGTTTAGTAAAGCCACTGGGCCAGATGTACGACCATAGCATTTTGCGACTCTCAAATTGCGAGTCGCAAAATGCTGTGTACCACAGTGCCTGAGACACTGTTTGCGATTACCAATGGGGTCGCAAATTGCATGCCTTATGAATATTACTGAGGCTGTCGCTATTTGCGACCCCATTGGGAATGGTTGGCACTCCCAAGGATGGTGGCCTGCTGGGGTCAGCAGACCACCATGTCTGGGACTGCTTTTAAATAAAACAGTTTTTTTTAATGCAGTCCATTTTCCTTAAAGGAAAACGGGATGCATTTAAAACATAAGAATTAAACTTTTCAGTTTCATTTTTTAAGGGCAGCAGTGGTCCCTGGCATGCCCCTTACTAATAGCGAGTCGCTAACCTTATTTCGCGAGTCGCAAATTGTTTACGTCTCGCAAAATAGGGTTGGTACATGGGCCACACATTTTGTGCGGTCGCAAATGGGCCAAAAACCCCTTTGCTACTGCAAAAACAGTCGTACATCTGGCCCACTGTCACTGTAAGTGATTGTAGCATATTACGTTTTTTAGAATGAAAGCGCGCACAGGAATGCCATCAGTGACCTCCCGATACACATGCATTCCGTAGAGTACAGTTAACTCAATTATAAGATCCTCTTTGTTGAGCACAGAATAAGCATCCACAGCCTCATTCAGTGCTTGCTCATGGAAGGAAATATCATATTTTGCAAACTGATCCCTTTGCAGTAGTGTGGCACTCACCAAATGCTTTGTAAAAGACAAACGTTCCCTTGAAAGCACAACTATGGTGTCATATATCTCCTTTGCAGTTCGGATCAGGCTGTTGATATTTTATCTGCCATTTGAGAAATTAGAATCGTTAGGCAGTCTGCCGTCTAAATTGTCAATCCCTTCTCGGACTTTGTTCATGCTTGTGACAAACTCACTAGTATCTCTTTGCACAAAGACAGTATCTATTTCATGTTTTTGCAACTGGTTATATAATATGTTGACTTGAGGCATTATTTCATGAAACAAAAACAGAAAGAACTGAAAACCTCTGTCTTATAGTGTTCTAACAAAACCATGGGCCTCATTCTGACTTTTGGATGCCTTCTAAATCCCCCCCAAAAATGTGTGCCTCATAGATCTTTGCTACTGCCACAGATTGAGTTGGTAGGCATAACAGTACACATAATGGGCATTAGGGTACACATCTCTAATTCTTCTCTGTACTCCACCAAAGATTCCACTCATTACTGAAGAACCATCATCGCTTTGTGCAATAAGTTTTTGTTTTTGAAGCAGCTCTTGAAAATCAAGTTCAATTCACGTAGTATAGCTGAAGTAGTTGTTTCTCCACTAGAGCCTCTTAAATGTGTGAAACCATAGAACCTCTCCGCAACTTTACTGTCATTGTCAAGGTAACCAAAGATCAACACAGACTATGTTTTAGTGGCCACATCAGTGGTGTTATCAGCCTAAATAGCCACAAAGTCTGTGTATTTAAACTGCTCACAATATTGCTTTTTACAACCTCTAGCATGCACTCAAGCAGTTCATTTTGTATTATTTTAGAGGTGCCCATGAAGACTGTGGCAATTGCTAAATGTGCTTCCATTTCACTGTCGATGCTTGCAATTAAATCTACTAGGACTCTGAATTTACCTGGATTTGAGGAACTTTCAGATTCACCATGCCCTCGTAAGGCCAGTTCAAAAGCACCTCACAAACGAATGCAATAAATTATTTTTGACAGTATGGCCCTCATTGCAATGGCGGTCGGTCGCACAGCTGACCCCCATCGTATTGGGAAGTTGACCGTCTGATAATGAGTTGGCGACGCCACCTGCCCCATTAGGATAAGACCACCGTGCAGGCAGTAGTAAAGTGCCTGTTTCTACTGTGGCCCAGAAAGAGGGGCCGCAGCACAATCTGCAGGAGAAAAAGGCACTTTGTGCACATCCATATACCATGTGCCTGGCACCATTTGGTGCCTGGCACATGGTGCATGGATATGTGGGGGGGCATTGCATGTGCCCCCTGGGCCACTGAGCAGTGTCCTATGAGAGACGAGGGCCCTGCTTGACGCACCCAAAGTCCTTTTACGTCCGTATTTTCATGGAGGTAGGACAGCCATGATAAGGCAGTTGGAAAAGGACATCCTAATCCCTATGGCGATGCCTGCACATGCACCGCCTCCATTATAGGGATAGGATTCTGACAGCCACACTGACGGGATCTTGGATCCTGTCAAAGGCAGCGGTCCTACCCGCAACCTCTGCGCTCCCACCGCCAGTATTGTAATCCGGCAGTCAGACTGATGCCCAGGTTGTCGGGCGGAGCACCACCAATGGCCTGCCAGTGGCGGTCCACCCGCCATCGTAATGGACCCCTGTGTGTCTATTCCTATCAACTGTGTCATTGTGTTTTTTTGTAATTGATTTTGGGTACGCTTCGCTTATGTGGGCTGCAATCAGTGTGTCTCCCACAGTCCCAGTCTTGTCAGATTTTCATTATGGATTCTCGTGTGTGAACGCTTCTTTATTTTATCCGACAAATGCTTCACGTATGTTAGTCCTTTTTCAGTCCAAGGAATGCCTCCACCAAACAGCATCAGAACAAAATAAAATATAGACAGAGTCAATCTATATTTTAGAGAGACATGTCCAGCCGGACAGTGGTCTTTCAGAGATTTTACTCAAAATTCATGTATTCAAATCACACCAAATACCTTCCAACGATCAGCCCGTGTGGACCACAAGCCTGTGCCCAGCACTAACAGAACAGGTACATAGGGATGATATAGACAGCAAACAAGGGCTTTATAAGGCAAAACAAGTTACTCTACCAACAATACAATTGTACAGAGTATTACAGCTAAGCACTTTACAACATATAGTAATCATAGTTTAGTTTCCGTGCTTAAAAAGTCGACGGCGTTTCGGACCCTTAGTAAATCACAGGGTCCATCATCAGGACAGTTACAATGAAAAGCCTTATGGTTATTAAGCCTCTAAATGCCTAAAGGGGGGAAAAGGGAAAATGTTCACATTTAGTTACACGAACTACATTTACAAGAATTGAGAAGTGACTTGTGGTGACCAGTGTGTGACACGACACTGGTAAGGTGTAAGAGATTATAAGTGATCTGAAGTGGTGGGCACGACATCCAAAGTGGGGTTGCAGTGCTAAAGCTAAGGTGTAAAGTACGAGAATTAAAAAAGAGCTTCCTCACGTATGATATAGGTGTGGAATTGCCTGAGGGAGTAACATTGTCCATGTGCTAAAACGGTAGTATACAGTGAAAGTGCTAATAAGGGCGGACTACGTGATCGAGCCCGTCGTGAGTTTATACAATACCGCAGTGGTATCAGGGTGCCTCGGGCCAATGGTAGACGGGGGAGGCGGTGAGAGATTGGTAAGGGTGGGTCGGCATAGCGGGGTGAGTCGCCAGTGAAAGCTTACAGCTTACCGAATTGCCTCGGAAGGCAGTAGCCGGAAAAGAGGGTAGCGAATGCAAACGCGTCCACCCTAAAAAAGGGTTAGAGATAGATATTTAAGTAATGCGGCCAGCGTGTAGGGGCACGCGGGTGAAGGAGAAGGTCTCTAATAATATCTTACCACAATCGGGCGGCGGGAGCCGTGTTAATAAGTGGTATTCATCGGCAGCCAGGGGACCTGGGGGGCAAGAAGAGTGATTCAGGCTCGGAAAATAACGGGGGAGAAGGCGTAGTTGTCAGTGAAAGAAGGAGTAAACTTACTGGGTTAGTCGGTGAAGGATCTCTCTTCCTGGCGTGCTCAGGGGGGAGTGGCGAGGCAAGTCTATATAATTGCCTGCCTGGGAGGGAGGGGGCATAAAAATAAAGGAAGGACCGCCGCGTATGCCATCTTGAGTCAGTGAAGGGGTGAGAAAATCAAGGTGGGACTAAAATCGACGATAGGGGTGGTGAAGTGGAGAGCCAGTGACATGCTTAAAGAAGAGCTTATAGATAGCACAATTAAAACTCATATTCACAACAGAGTACACATGTGACTGATTCAGCACCCGCTCCTATATCAGAGCAGTCCATTCATCTTGAAGGTTGAGACCAGAGTTAATACTGTCAGTCTTCAAAATCCATTTAAGTTCCTCTCTGTTCAGGAGGCGGGTGAGGTCCCCACCTATAGGTGGGATGGTGATCTGGGAGATTACAGTCCAACGAATATCATTCTCCGAGTGTCCTTTTTCCAAAAAGTGTTCCACTAATGGGGCATTGGGTGTTTTGCAACGGATGCGACTTCTATGTTGGGATATCCTCAGCTTAATCTTCTGTTTGGTTTGGCCCACGTATATCATGTTGCATGGGCAGAGAATGGCATATACAATATTCTGGCTGTTACAATTTGTGAATGTTTTTAATACATTTCTCACATTTTTATATACAAATTCTTTACCATCGATGGAGAAGTCACATACAATGCAGGACCCACAACGAGAGTGGCCAAGGAGTGGTGGTAATTGCCAGTGATCGTGAAGAGTTACATTTTTCGCAGATGGTAATGCCGCCCTCACCAGTTGGTCTTTAAGATTTTTATTTTTCTTGAAGGCAAAGAGGGGAGTATCCCAATTTAGCACCCCTGAATTTAGAATGTGCCAGTTCTTCTTGACACATTGTTTTACACGGTTGGAAATTGGGGAGTAGGTAGTAACACACACCAATTTTTCTGAAGGTTGTTTGGGTTTCGGTTCGAGGAGAGTTACCAACTTTTGGAGATATTCGCGCTAAGCGCGAATATCTCCAAAAGCTAACGCCTGCCCCAGAGCAGTTCTTAGCCATGTTATCCAATGGTAGGTGGATAACATGGCTAAGAGCATTTGCTCGGTAATGCATGAATATCGCTGAATTTATAGCAATATTCATGCATTTCGGCCGATTTTTATCGCTTAGGAGATAAACCTTGATAAAAGCAAGGCTCCTAAGCGATAAAAATCGGCGGAGCTCGGCGATATTAATATTGCCGCTAAACCAACATAGCGATAATCATCGCTAGTTGTTGGTAATATGCCCCCGTGTTTGTTCGGATTTGTCTCCCTCGCTGTTTCTCCTCGGTTCTTAATGAATCTAACCCTCCCCTCCTGCTTTTTGGTTCCTGACGGATGTGCCACTCCCCACAATTACTCCACTTCCCGAATTATTCCGATGTGTTTCTCTGAATTCAACCCCCCCACCCCAAACAAGCATTTGCAATGCAATAGGTCTCGCATTTGCGAGAGTTTATGCTATTGGCGTTGTAAATGACAGTGTCTTTTATTTATTTGTTTAAAAAACCAACACATTAATAAAAGGCATTGTAATCTACAATGTCAATAACTCAAACTCTAGTACATGCGAGACCTATTGCATTCCAAATGCTTGTTGTTTTTTGGTAAAACAGGGATAAGGCACTAATATTCGTAAATGATCCCAAGCCGGGAGCCTCAGTGAGGCATTACGTTTCGGCGGCCATCTTGAATCAGGGTTATGATTTTTTTTCTCCAGTCATTATCCTAATGTTGCTAAAAGGTTTAATTTGGGTAGAAATTAATTCTTATTAGTAAAGTCAATACAACTACGGTGTTGCCTTTTAAATTATGAGTTTCTGCTGCTCAAGACCAAACAGTCAGTCTTAAACTATCCTGCCTACCAGTATGGATAACATGATGCCGGCACCATGCAGTCCTCTTTGTCTTATGTAACATTTCTTGCACTGATGCATACACGTATGATCCATTGTCTCTGTATAATGTGTGTGTGATGTAAAGGGCTCTGAAACCCTAAATTACACATCACTATAAAACAAAGGAAATGCGGCTGCCGCATTAAGCAGATCCGTGCGTACCATCCACTGGAACCCCTTCTCACTGGAGTCCACCCGATGCCCGGTGCCTTTGCAGGGTCATTTTTGGTGTGTAGTGGGCTAGAGCCAGGTATTTATACCTGCCCCCACTCACCGGGCACGCTGTCTGGCGTGTCGCGTCCCTGGGGCTGGTGGTACCGCGTGTGTTGGGTTGGTGGCGGTGAGTGGGGGGCATTATCAGCCCCCCTCCTTTCCCTTCCTTTTGTCCTGTGGCTCCGACCTCCTAGTTGGGGAACCAGGTTGCTTGGGTGGTGCTCTGAGGGGATTTAGGGCCCAGCGGTGGCTTATGATGCCAGGCCTGCACATCAAACCTGGGCTCCTATTGGAATTCTATAATGCATATTAGCAAGCCCATTATCGCCGTTTTAGCTGCATTTTCCTGACGCTAAAACAGCTATAATTTTAACGAGGTTCTTGCTAATATGCCCCTTGGTTCTTTAAGGAAATTGTCTGTCCCCCCTGGGTATAATGATTTACTTCGTCCTAAAGCTCGCTTGTTGCTTCAGGCCAACACAGTGACCCGGCAACCCATGAATCTTGACCCTCAAGTCATAATTCAAAGAAGTGGAGCAAGAGTCCTGGCCTGTCTGTGCAGGGGTCACCAGTGATTGGGGGGCTTATATTCAATTCGGATTAATCAAATGAAGACACACCCTCAGTATGAAGAGGCAAGGCCACCAGGCAGGAACAAAGCTGCCTGCTGAAGCAGTCTGCAGTGTTCACGTCCTCATGCCAGGATTGTTGACTCTGGATGACGTGAATGTCTTCCTCTCTCAGGGATGGGGTGAAGCCTGCCTGGGCAGAACTGCTTTTGCGGCCTCGAGAGGTCTGGCCACATCGCCAACCAGCCTTTGGAAAGTGAGACAAACCCATCGTGCAAGGGCAGAAGCAACACGTTATTGCTGCCTTGTTGATGATTAGCCGCTTAACGCGGCTGTGTGGTGGTTTAGCGCAGTGGGCGGGACCGCGTCGCCCAATGGACATGCGCAGCACTACGGAGGTAGTGCGCCCGACAGCCGTTGTCTGACGCAAGCAGAGAAGAGGTTATAGATATATATTCTATAGTTTTGTACACAAAAACACATACAAAGTAATGTAAACATTTTAGATGGTCAGGTAGATTCTGTCGCGTCATTGGCTCGGCCCGCTGTAGGAGCTAACTTTGATTCAGCTAAGGTTAATTATCTGGCAATGGGGGTGGAGGGGGTGGGTGTCCAGTGCAGAGGATTGCTCTGCATTTTGTTATGGCGAGCTTGCTACCATGTTGCATTTCTGTTTTGATATTGTACCCGCTGCAGTGGCTTGGGTGAGGCTAAAACAGTCTGATTTCAACATAAGGGTGAATATTAGTCGCTTTAAACCAGTGTTTTAAATGGGCCGGTACTCGCCGGTACGGAGTAACAGCACTTTTTCGTTTTCTCCCCTTGAGTACTGGCACTTTTCCTAGAATGAAGAGAGTACCGGTACTCATGGGGAGGTGACTTTAACCCAGGCAGCGCTCCCTTCGTCACTCAGCTGATACCTCGGCAGCACCTTTAACAAGCATTGCACGGAATTAATCACAAGAGCTGTGGTCACCAGGACACCGCGTGAGCTACTTTGGAAGTCATCAGATCAGGCGTGTTGCAGCAGAGGGATCAGCTGTCCACTGATCTTTCACAGTGGGGCTGAGAGGGGGCTGTAAAATCTAATGGGTGATGGTGGGACGCACTGTTCAGGGCAGAACAAAAGAACCTTTGCTAATGCTTTCACCATCGCCACACATCTACACTGCCTACTTGCATGTGTAAATAAGAAGGAATTTTGTTATTTTATCAGCCTTGGACAGACGGTGAGTCCAGTGAAAAATGTAAAATGAACTTTAAACAGAGATGTTTGCAGCCAGTGTTAGACCACTTGGGCCTGCATGCCACATGGATGTACACTGCTGTGTTTTGATCAAAAGCTAGTAAATGTGTTCCATGGCCAGGTATGCGCGTGTTATTCACACTCCTGGTTGCAATGTATTTATTGCACAATGTGATCGAATGCCAAAAACTGGAAAACATACATTTTTCATTTCTTTTGCTCTCCCAGGAGGTCGCCTGTACAAGTTACGTGGTACAAGCACAGAAAACATATTTAATTTGTAATAAGCCCCATCTCCTAACCAGGACTTCATGTCATAGGTCATATTTCGATTCAGAAAGACCATCTTCCCATTTATAATGTGATTTGAAAGCCTGTTCCTTTTCTTTTTAATATGTATTTCATCGACAAATGCAAGAATGCATTTAGTATAGTATAGTGAGTATATAAGATATAAATATCAATTATTAGCTGAATTAACCCACGTGGGATCATGGTGTGTTTTTCGTTACAAATAGTGATGCCAGATCAGCTCAGTAGATACTTTATTCTTTCTGATATCACATCCGCAGCGTGTCTACTCCTTCCACCACTTCTTTTCAACCAGATGAAATGGATTGTTGAAAGTCTGAGCCACCAAAAGCAATATCGCTATTGTCTGTGTGTCAGCATTTCTCATCCTGAGGCAGGGAGAGAGAGAGACTAAGCTACTCACGTTTTACAAAGTATGGGGCAGATTTATGTTGGACTTGCTCCACGTTTACGCCGCTGTTGCGTGACGCAACGGCACGGAAACGTGGCGCATCCCTGTGACCTATTTACAATGTGACGCATCCAGGCAGATGCATCACGTTGTAAAGCCCTGCGCCACATGAAACCTGCGTCAAGTTTCATGGGGGCGTTCTGTCGCAGGGTGGGCGTTCCCTCGTAGGAAAGCCCCGTTAAACTGACGTAGTGAAATTTACAAGATTTCACTGAGTCAGTTTTATGACGCTGCTGCGTCAAATCCTTACGCCTGCTTGAAGCAGGCGTAAGGAGTGACGCACCACGTTATGTATGGGTGGCCTCTGTACATTGCAGGAGTTGCGTCGCGCTTGCGACGCGACTCCAGCAATGCGCCGCCCGTGCTCCTCAAGATGCATCACACATTTGCCCTTCCTTACACCATCTGTGGTGCCGCAAGGAGGGAATTGCGTGACGCATCAGTTCTGGCGCATCCCTGCTGATTTGCAGAGATGCGCCAGAACTCAT
Organism: Lissotriton helveticus; assembly: GCF_964261635.1. Classification (NCBI taxonomy): domain Eukaryota; kingdom Metazoa; phylum Chordata; class Amphibia; order Caudata; family Salamandridae; genus Lissotriton; species Lissotriton helveticus. The sequence goes on from NC_136068.1 coordinate 32,643,035, forward strand.
AAATATGCCCCTATGTCTCTTCAAAAGCAACTCTGGTTTCCAGGTTTTACAGAAACACTCACTAGTGGCGAGAATGAAAAGAGCGGCCAATGAATTCCTCACTTTTTGCAGGTACGCATTCACCAATCGTGAGAGCCAGAAAGCTGAGGCCCTTCCCATAAGTAAGTGAGCTTGGGGAATCATAAGTAACAATAATGTGGATAACTCTGGAGGTTAATGCACTTGCTAGAAAGATCTGTGTACATTCTAATCAAAGGTTCAACTTACCATAAAAGTGCATAGAGGATCAATGTGTCTGCTGGAAAGCACGGCATGCAACATGTAAATCACAGATTCGTTTTGTTATGTGGATAGCTTAGTTGAGTACTGTTTTTGGGGGAACATCCTTTTCAACGCAACTTTTACCACGCAGTGCCTTTACGACGCAACTATTACAACGCATGTTATTACAACGCATTGCGCTGGGGGGGCGCTCTAGGATAGGGAATAGATTTAATTTACTATCCAACACCTTCCCTACTATCCACGGGGACTGGAGTTGGAATAGTAAATTAAACTATTCACTATCCAGCACCCCTTAACGCTATGCGTTGTAACAGCATGCGTTGTAAAAACTGCGATGTAAATGCATGCGTGGTAAAACCATGCGTTGTAATGTCATACATCCCTGTTTTTGTGGCATAGAGCCTTGTGTTACCTGCAAGTCAAAAGTTAACATCCTTGTAAAATAGCTTAGTGAGTTTCAGCTTTTTTCCCCTCAATTTTTTCTTATTTTAAGTTTGGGAAAAAAAGGTTACTTTGGGTAGTAATAAACACTTATTAGTAAGTGCCATATATATCGTTATTAGTGAGATAACTAATGGACAGATACATCCGACATTCTAACAATGCATGCAGAGTTCATGGATACAACCTTGGCAAGGTCAAAAAGCTATCCCCGCCCCTTGTTCCAACTTAGCACCGCCCTTGTGCCCGCCCTAAACTCCGCCCACTGCTCCTTTTGGTGAGTACCTGCACTTATTGTTTTCCACTTAAAGCACTGCTTTAAATCGAATTTATACTACTATGGTGCCATAAGGTGTTAAGGCCACTTGGTGGCACTGTTACTCACTTGGCTGAACATGGATGATTAATTCTGTTCGTTCCCTTTATCGATCAGGTGGGGTTTTTGTCCCATCCTTTTTAGCAACTAAGGCTAAAGTGGTTTGGTACGTTATTTTATTTTGATGAGCTATTTGTTCAATGTTTATCTTTCACATAAGTATTTTCACTAATTTTAGAGTGGATGCTGGAGTCTGAAGATGGCTCCTGTGTCTCATGCCCACCAGAATTGCACTCTCACCTCTTGTGACTCGTTTAAAGGAAATGCACAATATTTGCAAATCACGGCACAAATACTGGTAGTAGGCTTATCATGAAACTACTTACAAGGAGGGCTTAGACCCAATGCCGCACTAGTTATGTAAGTGGGAACCTATTATATGTGGTGCAACGATCACGAGAAAAAAGACCTCCTAATTTCCCAATAGTTAAATGAATTCACATAAACAATTGAAAAAGAATGATCAGCACACACTTGTTTCCAAGCATAAATACATTTACTGAGATTATTATTCTCATGATGCAAAGTACAAGAAATTTCATGGAGATATATTTTAATTTTTTTTGATAATCCTTTATTCTTTTTATTCTTCACAGTGTAGCCAACGCGTTTCGTCCCTTCACGGTACTTCTTCAGGGCTCAGCCACGTAAATGCTTTTTTACAATGGTACACAGTCTCCAAAGTTTAAAAACATAAAATTCTTGTTCTGCTTGGTTATTAAAGGAGTGGTCGAGTACAAAGCTTCTAAATCAAGCTATTTTTGTTATCAGTTATTCGGGCCAACGTAAACAATAAGTTGTTGATCATTTTGCCCTGCTGCACAAGCGCCACCGTACTGAACAAAGCAGTGGACGGGAGGATAGTTAAGCAGTCTCGACCTGACGTGTTGCCTTACTTGGCAACTGAGGAGTGGTTGGGCGTGACTCCCTGGGTGGGATTCTGAGAACGGGCCACGCCCTGGAGCGATGCAGCGGCACTGGGTGCTGACTTCGGGCAGGGGTGTCGTGTTTATCAATATATTATGGTGTGAAGAGCGATTGCTGCCTCGACGGATCGGAGGTTTTGCCTAGTGGAAGCTTTGACTCATGTATGGTAGCACAGTGGGTTAACATGCCTGCTGCAAAGTACGTGTACAATGCAGATTGCAGGCTCATATAATGTGAATAGATCATTGGGTTGCTCTGCTGGACTGAGAGGTCTTTTTGTATGGCAGGGTATACGTTAAAATCTATAAGCCTATCATAGAACAGCAAGCTATTATTTGTCATCAGGAGCTATGCGCAAAGTACAAAGTATAGATTAGAGTCATGAAACCGCTTGGTGTACGCACGCTTTACAAGTAATTTTAACATAACATAACAGAGCGTGATTACGTTTTCCCCCGTCTTTCAAAGGGCCCTTTAATAGGGTAGGTTGACCCAGCGGCAAGGGGCAGCACTGTGCAGCAGGCAGACATCGGCAGGTATCGGCAGAATTTGAGCTTGAACCTGCAGATTGCACCACAGGTCCCTGCTGCATTAGAGGGCCCCTCCCGCACTGTGCATGATGTGCACTGCCTGGGAATTGAGCTCTCCACGACATCCCCAGATTATCCTCACACAGCAGAGCGCAGCAACATTCTGCAGGCAATACCCACCTGTACTTCCTTTTTAACTTGCCAGTGCAGATAACTATTATTCGGTAGTGAAAGAGCACTGCACGTGTGGCAATTCCTTACTTTAGAAATCCAAAAGCATGAGTTCCCTTTATAGAATAGACACAGGTCTAGTGGCTGGTGGACTAGGACACCCACGGTAGGGGTCTGTGCTTGACCTCATGGTCACAGGTTCAAATCCCAGCATGCAATGCATGCACCCTGGGGCATTGAGCTCAAATGACTGTCTTCACAATAGGAACAATGATGGGTTTGGTATTTTGTACAGCTGCAGGACCTCAAGTCATCACTAGATGTCCCTCTCGAGTCAGACGTAAGCCCTATATTAACCTGTGCTCGACACGGGGGTAGCTTTGCACAGAGCAGTCAGAACATTGAGGCAATGTGTAAAGTATTTGTGCAACACTTCAAACAGTACCACAGTAAAATCACACCACAAAAGGATTCCATAACAGACTTGGAGATTCGGTGAGATGCAGTGAGGCTGCGGAGTGAGGTGCTGCATTGTCGTCGAGGATCCCATCGACGAGGGCTTGAGATGTGAACTCCGGCGTTGAGGATGTGTTGCACATTCAGGGCAATGCATCGGTTATGAGGCTCTGATGCAGTCTCCAGCATCGTCATCGAGGCTGCCGTCGACGATGGATGTGAGGGTCTAAGCTGAGGATGCATCATGCCGCTGCGGTTCTGATGTGGCGACAGGCTGCAATGTGATGTGGGTCTTTGCGGTGGTTCCAATCCACGCAGTAGTAGCGATGAGTCGGTTCTGCTCAGGGTTGCACTACGCAGCAGAGGAGTTGCTTCGGTTCCGCTGGATCCACAGAGGCTGGCAGAGCTCCTCAGACCCACTTCCAAGGCCAAGGACTCGGGTGGCACCACTTGGCAGGGTAGACTCACGGATGGCAAAATTCAAGTGTAGGCACAAGGTTCTTAGATGCCTGTTGTGTCTCTGAGGCTTCAAAACAGGAGGCTTGGAGCCATTCTTGGGTTCTGGGTTCAAGTGATGCAGGGTCAGTCCTTCTCACCCAGGCAAGAGGGCAGCAGGTCAGCAAGGCAAGAGTCCAGCAGAATGACAGTCCTTCAGCAGCACAGCAGTCCTTCTTCCTGGCAGAATGTCCACGGGTCCAGATGCGTACTGAAGAGTTGGTGTCTGATGCCCAGCATTTATACCTAGTTGTAACTTTGAAGTGGGGGAGAGTCTCTAGGAATCTTGCCTTCTCTGTCGTGGTTCCAGACGAACTAGGTCACCCCCACTTTTTGCCACTGGTATTGATGTTTTGTGACTGATGTACACTGGGTCCCTGCTAGCCAGGCCCCAGTGCCAGTGCTCTTTCCCTAAAACAAGGTAAATGGTTCTAATTGTAAGACAATTGGCCCCAAGTTTGGCACCCACATCATTTTTTATTAAGTGATACCCCTAGTACCAAGGGCATGGTTTACAAAAGAGGGTCCCTAAGAGCTGCAGCATGTATTATGCCTCCCTAAGGGACCACATACAATTGCAGACTGTGTGTCATGGCGCAAACCATGAGTGAAAACACAACATTGCACACTCTCTGAGCCATTCCAAAGTCACTGCGTGTAATATATATGTCACCTCTACAGCATGCCGTGTAGCCCTAAGGCACGGTGCACTATGTTACATGAGCGGGCATATCTGCCTGAGCAGATATGCCCCTGTGCTCTCTAGTCCAATTATGTGTGTGTTTCCTGTCCTTACCGCAGAAGGAGGAAAGGTGGCCAATTGTGATTGACATTGAGGTCAAGCACAGACCCCTACCGTGGGTGCCCTAGTCCACTATCCACTGGACCTGTATCTATTCTATAAAGGGAACTAATGCTTTTGTATTCTATTGCGCATTTCAGGTCCAGTGCACATGCAGTGCGCCATCACTACCGAATAATAATTATCTGCACTGGCAAATTAAAAAGGAAGTACAGGTGGGTATTGCCTTCAAAATGCTGTTGCGCTCTGCACATCATGCACAGTGCGGGGGGGGGGGCCCTTTAAGGCAGCGGGGAGCTGTGTTGCAATCTGCAGGTTCAAGCTCAAATTCTCCCGATAGCTCCAACAGTCCACATGCCTGCTGCACAGCGCTGCCCCTTGCTGCTGGGTCATCGTACCCTGTTAAAGCTCCCTTTGAAAGACCAGGGAAAATGTAATCACACTCTAATCTATACTTTGTAGTTTGTGCATAGCTTCTGATGACAAATAATAGCTCGCTGTTCTATGATAGGCTTATAGATTTTAACATATATGCTGCCATACAAAAAGACCTCTCAGACCAGCAGAGCAACCCAATGATCTATTCACGTTATATGAGCTTGCAACCTGCATTGAAAACGTACTTTGCAGCAGGCATGTTAACCCACGGCGCTACCATACGTGCGTCAAAGCTTCCACCAGACAAAACCTGCGATCCTTCAAGGCAGCAATATCTCATCACTTTGGAGCAAAGGTAACATACATGATTAACCTTACTTAATTCATAGCCAGATAGTAAGGTTAATCATGTATTCAGTGAAAGTAGTATGTCAGGAGATCAAATTTTAAAACACGTTTATCCAATTTTTCAGAATCTGGCTGAAAATTGTCCTGATGAAGACACACGTCTAGTGTCGAAACGCGTTGACAGACAGACATCAGCTTCTTTCTTTAAATTCAAGGAATAATATATGTTCTATGATTACTTGGATTCTGTAAAACCATCATGACTAAAAAAATTGTGTTTTTTTAACAAATATTCTCTCTTTTATCTAATTCATTGTATATGTTCATATCAATCCGTTTTACTAATTTTATTAAATTTTGTGTATCATTGTGATTCACTGTGTACTTTCCTTTTATTGTTGTATTCTCACATAAGCCAGTTTCAGTTTATGCTTTTTGTCCTGGGTTGTTACCTTTGCTCCAAATTGCTTACCCTGACCCAGGAATTGTATCTGAACCAGGGGGTCCTTGTTTCTTCCAATAGCAATATCTCATCACACCATAATATATTGGTAAACACGACACCCCTGCCCGAAGTCAGGACCCAGTGCCGCTTCATCGCTCTAGGGCCCATCCCGTTCTCAGAATCCCACCCAGGGAGTCACGCCCAACCACTCCTCAGTTGCCAAGTAAGGCAACACGTCAGGTCGAGACTGCTCAGCTATCCTCCCGCCCCCTGCTTTGTTCAGTACGGTGGGGCATGTCAGGCGCGCACCGCTCATTGGACTCAAAGGGCTTCAGCCCCCCCAACGTGTGTGGCAGCCTGGGATGAGACAGCTTCCAGGGCACACACACAGCCGCACCCGGGTACTTCACAGGTGTTTAAAAGACCTTTTGCTTGTTAATGAGGCTTTGGTGTTTTTCACCCCTTCTTAGATTATGCCAACCTAAGGGACCCCCTTACAAATTACAGACTGTGTGTCATGGTGCAAACCATGAGTGAAAACATGACACAGCACACTCTCTGTGCCATTCCAAAGTCACTGCATGTAATATATATGTCACCCCTACAGCAGGCCGTGTAGCCCTAAGGCAGGGTGCATTATATTACATGAGCGGTCATATCTGCCTGAGAAGATATCCCACTGTGCTCTCTAGTTCAATTACTAGAGTGTAGAAGTGAACAGGAACGCCATCTATAGTATATGTACTGGGCACTGTTCATTAGGAGTTCAACGGTTTCTTGATGGCTTTACTGAAACCTGTGGTGTTTGGTATCAAACACTGTGTCTTAATAATTCTGTACTGTTGCCAGTACACGATTTATTATGACATGCACCCAGAGGGCATCTTACTGGTGCCCCTTGAAAAACCTGCCACTATCTGGTGTGCTGGCTGACTGGTCTTGTCCAGCCTGCCACCACAGAGATGTTTCTGCCCCCTGCAGTGTGAGAGCCCATGCTCTGTGAGGCCAGATTCAATGGCTGCTGCAGAGGAAGGTGTTAACACTTCCTCCAGCAGGATGGCTAGTGATTTAGCATATGAGGGTCATGGCTGCTGTGATGTGCGACCCTTGCTTCCTGCAGACCTGGGAGATTAACCCCTTGCACCTCGCAGACCAGCCAGCATCTTCCTTGAAGCAGAGGAGCCACTTGCCTGCAGGCACTTACTGCAATTTCCGGTACCAATCTGCTGACCACATGGTCCACCGATGCAGCAGCTGCCCAGGAAGAGGTTACCATGCTTCAGGGGGTCAGATCCATCTCCCACCGAGTTTAGAGATACCAGGACCCCCAAGAGCCGCGTTGAACCAATACCCTTACAGCAGCCAAGGATTGTTCAGTGTCCAGTGAAGAGACCAACTCCACCAAGACCAACCTACCAACGTAGGACGCCAGCCCCAGAGAGGCCCTACTATCCTGTTTAGTCCTGATCTCTAGGTAGACCTAACACGTGAGGGCCTCCTACGCAAGCGACCCACCGGACAAAAACACTACTCCACTCCACCTGAGCCAACAGCCTGAGTCAGAGCCTGCCGGCAGTGCACCTGTGCTCCAGAGACCCTCAAGAACTGAGCCCACCCTTTGAGTTCCAACAGACTTGTCCCTGAGTCCCCACTTGCGGCATTTGTCTGCTTACAGGTTTCTCCATTGAATACAGTGGTAGTGTTCGAGGCTATTCTTGCGACCAACACTGCTGCACCTGCACAGACAAGAGCAGGTAAACCAGATCTGATGGTGGTGCTAAGGCCCCTACTTACCTTAAGTCCAGAAGATCAGCCCAGTAAGTCATTTGCAAGTGACCCTATGCAGTGTTTGTTTCTCCTATAGGATTACAATACCTCATTTGAGGCTCATGCCTCAATCTGACAACTGTATTTTCTGTGTTTCTGAAAATTGCTAACTAGGAAAGTACTTACTAATGTCGCTTGTAGATCTTGGTGTCTAAATTAATATTAAAATCTATGTTAGTTTTTTTAATTGGTGTTGGATTTCCTTATTGAGTGTATGTCTCATTTATTGGCTCTGCGTTTGCAACAAATGCCTAACACTTCCCTCTGATAAGCCTATGGTTGCTCGACCACACTACCACAAATAGAGCACCCTTGGATTGTTAAAGCAAGCTCCTGTAAACTAGTAAGGGATACTGGGACTCTCTACACAGTGTACCTTATTTTGGTGCACTATATAGAGAGCCAGCTTCCAACGCAGGTGGTATGCAGCCCTTTGTGTGGAGGCAGGACACAGCACATTCAAGTGCAAGTGGGACTGTGCATAGCACCTCCCTTACATCCTACCAGTGATAGCCCATCCAGACACACCTAAGCTCCCTATTGTGTGTGGCTGTCTAGGAGGAATACACAAAGATCAACTGTCAGGTACACCCAGTCACGTGAACCAGGTACAGGCACTAATTGGTAAGGCAGGAAAATGACAGCTTTCTAAAAGTGACATATACAAAATTTTAATTTAAAATCCTTCTTCGCCATAGGTTAGGATTTTCTATTACAATTCCAAAGACACCAAACATGAACGTGTTACCTTCTCCCATTTAGAAATGACAGCTTATTGTAAGGTAACTCCTATGTTTGTCTTTGGAGGACTTAGGCCTTGAGGTAGTGAAAAACAAATGTTAGAGTTTTTCACTGCGAGGTCAAGTAAAACTTAAAAGTACATGTCCCACTTTATAAATACACTGTACCCTGTCACTGACACTGAAGTAGGCGGCCAAACAATTTATATCCAATAGATTCAAGGCATGTTTTCTTTCATGCTCCTGTCTGCTCTAGAAAGACTAGCCCCGTTTTCTTCCAGGGAACTCGGCCTCTCAGTATAAAGTACCATTGGTCTCTAAAGCTGGTAATGTCTTTTGTGAATTTTAAGCATTTTGACTGATCTTAAGTAGTTAACCATCTTGTAAATGAATACAGTTTCATGTTACACGTCTTAGTGCTGAACGGATATGATATTTATTGTGTTATGTTCAGTACCCCTCTGAATTTGAGTTTGTAGCTCCCTCCCTTTGACTGCTCATCAGTAAGGAGCAGAACTTACAAAGGACACTGTCCATTTACCAGTGACTACCACTGAGAGTCTTGAGGTCCCTTAGTGATCCAGTAGTGTAGTGTATTTCCTATATTCCCAATAGGCTCTGCGCATTGGAATATATATCCTATAGATTTGACGTAGGACTAATGTCAATAGGTCTCTATCGAATATACTAAACTTAATTGTGAGTGTGCCAGCTAACTGAGAGGTCACTAGAAACTTTCTTGAATACACAAGAAGGGATTAGGTTCTGTCAACCGCATAAACATGACAACTTTGTTTCCCCAAGAATAAAAACATATCTCTCAGAGTCGTGGAAACAATAGATAAGTATTTCACTCAGTCAATCGTGCATGCTTCGTTTCTACAGAGTTGCAGAGAAAATAGTGAGACGGGCGTTTTCAATAAAAGGTTTATTGAACAGTCTTCTTTCTCATGCAAGAGATGTGAACTGCTACAATCGTTAGACAGAATGCAAAGTATAATGCGTACAGCGAAAATATTATTATTGAATATTACTGTTATAGCATGGTCTAGTGCTATGACATGTAAAAATACATACATAAATAACATAGACTAAAATACTCAACTGGTGCTTCTAAAATACGCTTACCCCAATGTATCTAACCTAGGTCTAGTACGAGAGAAGAAGTAAGTATGGTCTTTAGCATAGGTTTAGTTTTTGCCAAGAATCTACCAAAGGTTTCTCTAGGTTCTTATCAGCTCCATACCTTGTTAGAATGAAGGAGGTCTGGTATCTCTTTCTTGGGACTCGATTTCCCAACACCCCGCAAGGGGAGTCAGAAACACTGGAGCTGGATTCTCAACAAAGAAGGGCAGTGTCCTGATCAGTGCGTTAGCTGGAGAGTCGGCTTCCTTCAGCCCTTGCTGTAGCGAGCTGTGTTGGGCAAGCAGGTTGTTGAATTGCCCTGAACCACCGTGCTATTTATACCTTCAAGGTGCCATGTTTGATGTAAAGTCGGGCATATGAACGTCATGAATAAACCCCTAAGGAATAGATTTTCATTGTAAAACTAACTGAGTTCTTGGAGAAATCAATATCCAAGCAAGGAGAAGTCCCTAACGGCTTAAGCTGGTTTTCCAAGAAATCGTTGTGACGTTTGGTGAACGGATGGAAGTAGCCATGCCGGTATATGGGTAGCATGGGCTATTGTATTGTATTGTATTGTAATTGCATTTATATAGAGCTTACTACCCCTGACGAGGCGTTGCCTAAATAAGGGCTTGATTTCTTTGCCTATATAAGGGCAACGTGAATTGTACCTATATAAGGGCATGAATCGGGGAAATCCATTCGGAATCTAAAACGCCATACAACACCCACTCCACTTTCTTATGTATGACATTGCTAAATTCTAAACACATTAAACATATCTAAACATGGTGTGTTAAAACCCACCCGAAAATACATAAAAATGCATTTGAACTGGTTGTACACAAAAAAGATGCATTGGTGCTGTACGCATTTAAGCAATGTTTCATTCTAAGCTTATAGTTGACATTTGGATGCTAAATGAATGGATCATGAAAATATACATTTATGAAATGGCTCATAAATACAGAAGAAAAAAACCAAAACCATTTTATGGCAGAATATATACTGTTTGAATGTGGACAAGGTCAAATATTGTCTCTGAAAGTTTTCAAAGAATTCTAGTTCTCTATGAATAGTTCTAGTACAAGGGAAGAAGTAAGTATGGTCTTTAGCATAGGTTTAATTTTTGCCAAGAATCTACCAAAGGTTTCTCTAGGTTCTTATCAGCTCCATACCTTGTTAGAATGAAGGAGGTCTGGTATCTCTTTCTCGGGACTCGATTTTCCAACACCCCGCAAGAGGAGTCAGAAACACTGGAGCTGGATTCTCTGCAGAGAAGGGCAGCGTCTTGATCAGTGTATCAGCTGGAGAGTCGGTTTTCTTCGGCACTTGCTGTAGCGAGCTGCGTTGGGCAAGTAGGTCGTCGAACTGCTCCGAACCACCGTGCTTTGCCATAGCAAGTGAAGGTATATTTATACCTTGAAGGTGTTTAGGAATGCCATGTTCAACGTAAAGTCGGGCATATGAACGTTATGAATGAACCCATAAGGAATAGATGTTCATTGTAAAACTAACTGAGTTCTTGGAGAAATCAATATCCAAGCAAGGGGAAGTCCCTAACGGCTTAAGCTGGTTTTCCAAAAAATCGTTGTGACGTTTGGTGAACGGATGGAAGTAGCCATGCCTGTATTTGGGTAGCATGGGCTATGTCTAAATAAGGGATTGATTTCTATGCCTATATAAGGGCAATGCGAATTGTACCTACATAAGGGCATGAATCGGGGAAATCCATTCAGAATCTAAAACGCCATACAACAGTAGGAGTGAGCCAGTGCTGGTGACCCTGGGACAGTGCTAAACAGCAGAATTCACAAAGGACACTGCCCAGTGACCAGTGGCTGCTACCACTGAGAGTCCAGTGCCCAGCAGTGGTCTGGTGGTGATCCAGCTGGAATGGACCAGCACTGGAGCCCTTGAGACAGTGGTAAACAGTAGAAGCCACAAAGGACACTGACCTGTGAGTGCGCCAAGGCTTGTTGGTAGTAACTAATTCCTGTCTATTTCTTCCCTCATGTTGTGCAATGGCTCACTTGATTCACTACACCTCGAAGCACTGTGTGTTCCTGCCTTTATCTGGTGCTCAGAGTCCACTCAGCAGTTGAATTCTTTGATACCAAAAAAGCCATACAACAGCCAATAAATTCATTGATAAATAGGGTTCCCGCGGCTGCACTTGTGAAATGGGCGTAAAACGGTGGCTCATGCTCAGGGCGGTCTGTGGGTTGGGGGGTTGCCATGCAGTTTACCTGCACACATTATTAGACAGTTTCACCCCATCTCCAGTGCACACCCTTCACTTCTTTATATCTCCCCGTCCACTCCACCCTCTCTCGGTCTCCTACACTCTACCGCCAACAGGCCCATTCCCTCTGTGTATCCGGGTCCCTCCACTCGGGGCCCCTGCAGACCCATCCCTTGTGGGTATTTGACCTGTCCTCCCCACCCCTCCCTAAGGACCCCACAGACCTATCCCTGTCCCCTCCGTGAGGCCCCCACAGTCCTATCCCTGTCCCCTCCACCCCTCCATGAGGACCCCACAGACCTATCCCTGTCCCTTCCACCCCTCCATAAGGACCCCACAGTCCTATCCTGTCCCCTCCACTCCTCCATAAGGACCCCACAGTCCTATCCCTGCCCCCTTCACCCCTCCATAGGGCCCACACAGACCTATCCCTGTCCCCTCCACCCCTCCATAAGGACCCCACAGACCTTTCCCTGTCCCCTCCACCCCTCCATAAGGACCCCACAGTCCTATCCCTGTCCCCTCCACCCCTCCATAAGGACCCCACAGTCCTATCCCTGTCCCCTCCACTCCTCCATAAGGACCCCACAGTCCTATCCCTGTCCCCTCCACTCCTCCATAAGGACCCCACAGTCCTATCCCTGCCCCTTTCACCCCTCCATAGGGCCCACACAGACCTATCCCTGTCCCCTCCACCCCTCCATAAGGACCCCACAGACCTATCCCTGTCCCCTCCACCCCTCCATAAGGACCCCACAGACCTTTCCCTGTCCCCTCCACCCCTCCATAAGGACCCCACAGTCCTATCCCTGTCCCCCCACCCCTCCATAAGGACCCCACAGTCCTATCCCTGTCCCCTCCACCCCTCCATAAGGACCCCACAGTCGTATCCCTGTCCCCTCCACCCCTACATAAGACCCCCAGAGATCCATACCTGTCACTTTCCACCTCTCTAGGAGGTCCCACATACCCATCCCTGTCCCCTCCACCCTTCCACAAGGACCCCACAGACCTATCCCTGTCCCCTCCACCCTTCCATAAGGACCCCACAGACCTATCCCTGTCCCCTCCACCCTTCCATAAGGACCCCACAGACCTATCCCTGTCCCCTCCACCCTTCCACAGGGACCCCGCAGACCCCTCCCTGTCCCATCCACCCCTCCATTGGGACCCCACAGACCTATCCCTGTCCCATCCACCCCTCCATTGGGACCCCACAGACCCCTCCCTGTCCCATCCACCCCTCCATTGGGACCCCACAGACCTATCCTTGTCCCCTCCACCCTTCCACAAGGACCCCACAGACCTATCCCTGCCCCTTCACCCCTCCATAAGGACCCCGCAGACCCCTCTCTGTCCCATCTACCGTTCCATAAGGACCCCACAGACCTATCCCTGTCCCCTTCACCCCTCCATAAGGACATCACACACCTATCCCTGTCCCCTCCACCCATCATGAGGACCCCACAGACCTATCCCTGTCCCCTTCACCCATCCATAAGGACATCACATACCTATCCCTGTCCCATCCACCCATCATGAGGACCCCACAGACCTATCCCTGTCCCCTTCACCCATCCATAGGGCCCACACAGACCTATCCCTGTCCCCTCCACCCCTCCATAAGGACCCCACAGACCTTTCCCTGTCCCCTCCACCCCTCCATAGGGACCCCACAGTCCTATCCCTGTCCCCTCCACCCCTCCATAAGGACCCCACAGTCGTATCCCTGTCCCCTCCACCCCTCCATAAGGACCCCACAGTCCTATCCCTGTCCCCTCCACCCCTCCATAAGGACCCCACAGACCTATCCCTGTCCCCTCCACCCCTCCATAAGGACATCACATACCTATCCCTGCCCCCTCCACCCCTCCATAAGGACCCCACAGACCTATCCCTGTCCCCTTCACCCCTCCATAAGGAACCCACAGACCTATCCCTGTCCCCTCCACCCCTCCATAAAGACATCACATACCTATCCCTGTCCCCTCCACCCCTCCATAAGGACTCCACAGACCTATCCCTGTCCCCTTCACCCCTCCATAAGGACATCACATACCTATCCCTGTCCCCTCCACCCCTCCATAAGGACCCCACAGACCTATCCCTGTCCCCTTCACCCCTCCATAAGGACATCACATACCTATCCCTGTCCCCTCCACCCCTCCATAAGGATCCCACAGACCTATCCCTGTCCCCTCCGTGAGGCCACCACAGACCTATCCCTGTCCCCTCCACCCATCATGAGGACCCCACAGACCTGTCCCTGTCCCCTTCAGCCCTCCATAAGGACATCACATACCTATCCCTGTCCCCTCCACTCCTCCATAAGGACCCCACAGACCTATCCCAGTGACCTCCACCCCTCCACGAGGACCCCACAGACCTATCCCTGTCCCCTCCACCCCTCCATAAGGACCCCACAGACCTATCCCTGTCCCCTTCACCCCCCCATAAGGACATCACAGACCTATCCCTGTCCCCTCCACCCCTCCACGAGGACCCCACAGACCTATCCCTGTCCCCTTCACCCCTCCATAAGGACATCACAGACCTATCCCTGTCCCCTCCACCCCTCCATAAGGACAACACAGACCTATCCCTGTCCCCTTCACCCCTCCATAAGGACCCCACAGACCTATCCCTGTCCCCACCACCCCTCCATAAGGACCCCACAGACCTATCCCTGTCCCCTCGACCCCTCCACGAGGACCCCACAGACCTATCCCTGTCCCCTCCACGAGGACCCCACAGACCTATCCCTGTCCCCTCCACCCCTCCATAAGGACATCACAGACCTATCCCTGTCCCCTCCACCCCTCCATAAGGACCACACAGACCTATCCCTGTCCCCTTCACCCCTCCATAAGGACCCCACAGACCTATCCCTGTCCCCTCCGTGAGGCCACCACAGACCTATCCCTGTCCCCTCCACCCCTCCATAAGGACATCACATACCTATCCCTGTCCCCTCCACCCCTCCACGAGGACCCGACAGACCTATCCCTGTCCCCTCCACCCCTCCACGAGGACCCCACAGACCTATCCCTGTCCCCTCCACCCCTCCATAAGGACCCCACAGACCTATCCCTGTCCCCTCCACCCCTCTGCGAGGACCCCACAGACCTATCCCTGTCCCCTTCACCCCTCCATAAGGACATCACAGACCTATCCCTGTCCCCTCCACCCCTCCATAAGGACCCCACAGAACTATCCCTGTCCCCTCCACCCCTCCACGAGGACCCCACAGACCTATCCCTGTCCCCTTCACCCCTCCATAAGGACATCACAGACCTATCCCTGTCCCCTCCACCCCTCCATAAGGACCCCACAGACCTATCCCTGTCCCCACCACCCCTCCACGAGGACCCCACAGACCTATCCCTGTCCCCTCCACCCCTCCACGAGGACCCCACAGACCTATCCCTGTCCCCTCCACCCCTCCACGAGGACCCCACAGACCTATCCCTGTCCCCTCCACCCCTCCACGAGGACCCCACAGACCTATCCCTGTCCCCTCCACCCCTCCACGAGGACCCCACAGACCTATCCCTGTCCCCTCCACCCCTCCACGAGGACCCCACAGACCTATCCCTGTCCCCTCCACCCCTCCACGAGGACCCCACAGACCTATCCCTGTCCCCTCCACCCCTCCATAAGGACCCCACAGACCTATCCCTGTCCCCTTCACCCCTCCATAAGGACATCACACACCTATCCCTGTCCCCTCCACCCATCATGAGGACCCCACAGACCTATCCCTGTCCCCTTCACCCATCCATAAGGACATCACATACCTATCCCTGCCCCCTCCACCCCTCCATAAGGACCCCACAGACCTATCCCTGTCCCCTTCACCCCTCCATAAGGACCCCACAGACCTATCCCTGTCCCCTCCACCCCTCCATAAAGACATCACATACCTATCCCTGTCCCCTCCACCCCTCCATAAGGACATCACATACCTATCCCTGTCCCCTCCACCCATCCATAAGGACATCACATACCTATCCCTGCCCCCTCCACCCCTCCATAAGGACCCCACAGACCTATCCCTGTCCCCTCCACCCCTCCATAAGGACCCCACAGACCTATCCCTGTCCCCTTCACCCCTCCATAAGGACATCACATACCTATCCCTGTCCCCTCCACCCCTCCATAAGGACCCCACAGACCTATCCCTGTCCCCTTCACCCCTCCATAAGGACATCACATACCTATCCCTGTCCCCTCCACCCCTCCATAAGGACCCCACAGACCTATCCCTGTCCCCTCCGTGAGGCCACCACAGACCTATCCCTGTCCCCTCCACCCATCATGAGGACCCCACAGACCTATCCCTGTCCCCTTCAGCCCTCCATAAGGACATCACATACCTATCCCTGTCCCCTCCACTCCTCCATAAGGACCCCACAGACCTATCCCTGTGACCTCCACCCCTCCACGAGGACCCCACAGACCTATCCCTGTCCCCTCCACCCCTCCATAAGGACCCCACAGACCTATCCCTGTCCCCTTCACCCCCCCATAAGGACATCACAGACCTATCTCTGTCCCCTCCACCCCGCCACGAGGACCCCACAGACCTATCCCTGTCCCCTTCACCCCTCCATAAGGACATCACAGACCTATCCCTGTACCCTCCACCCCTCCATAAGGACCACACAGACCTATCCCTGTCCCCTTCACCCCTCCATAAGGACCCCACATACCTATCCCTGTCCCCACCACCCCTCCATAAGAACCCACAGCCCTATCCCTGTCCCCTTCACCCCTCCATAAGGACATCACATACCTATCCCTGTCCCCTTCACCCCTCCATAAGGACCCCACAGACCTATCCCTGTCCCCTCCACCCCTCCATAAGGACATCACATACCTAGCCCTGTCCCCTCCACCCCTCCACGAGGACCCCACAGACCTATCCCTGTCCCCTCCACCCCTCCATAAGGACCCCACAGACCTATCCCTGTCCTCTCCACCCCTCCACGAGGACCCCACAGACCTATCCCCGTCCCCTCCACCCCTCCATAAGGACCCCACAGACCTATCCCTGTCCCCTCCACCCCTCCACGAGGACCCCACAGACCTATCCCTGTCCCCTCCTCGAGGACCCCACAGACCTATCCCTGTCCCCTCCACCCCTCCACGAGGACCCCACAGACCTATCCCTGTCCCCTCCACCCCTCCCCGAGGACCCCACAGACCTATCCCTGTCCCCTCCACCCCTCCACGAGGACCCCACAGACCTATCCCTGTCCTCTCCACCCCTCCACGAGGACCCCACAGACCTATCCCTGTCCCCTTCACCCCTCCATAAGGACATCACAGACCTATCCCCGTCCCCTCCACCCCTCCATAAGGACCCCACAGACCTATCCCTGTCCCCTCCACCCCTCCACGAGGACCCCACAGACCTATCCCTGTCCCCTCCTCGAGGACCCCACAGACCTATCCCTGTCCCCTCCACCCCTCCACGAGGACCCCACAGACCTATCCCTGTCCCCTCCACCCCTCCCCGAGGACCCCACAGACCTATCCCTGTCCCCTCCACCCCTCCACGAGGACCCCACAGACCTATCCCTGTCCCCTCCACCCCTCCACGAGGACCCCACAGACCTATCCCTGTCCCCTCCACCCCTCCACGAGGACCCCACAGACCTATCCCTGTCCCCTTCACCCCTCCATAAGGACCCCACAGACCTATCCCTGTCCCCTCCGTGAGGCCCCCACAGACCTATCCCTGTCCCCTCCACCCCTCCATGAGGACCCCACAGACCCATCCTTGTCCCCTCCACCCCTCCATAAGGACCCTACAGACCCATCCTTTTCCCCTCCACTCCTACATAAGGACCCCACAGACTTAATCCTGTCCCCTGCATAAGGACCCCACAGACCTATTCCTGCCCCCTCCACCCCTCCACAAGACCCCCAGAGATCCGTACCTGTCACCTTCCACCTCTCTAGGAGGCCCCACATACCCACCCCTGTCCCCTCCACAAGCCCCCCCCATCTCTGTCTCCTCCACCTCTCCATCAGACCCCTACAGACCCACCCCCTCCACCCACCATTCTCTGTGCACCTTTATGCCTCCTCTTCCCTGTGTAACTATTGGTCTCATCTGTATCATTTGAAGAGATATTGTTGTTGGTTCATTTTATACAATATTCACTTTACAAACTATAACATTAATTGAACTACTTTGGGAACTTTTTGAAAATAATAAGTCAGCCAGTGAACGCAGAGCTCTGGGGTGGAAGGTTCAGGATCCGAAATCACCTGAGCACACCTGTCATCAGATGAGAGCACAGCGCACCTGTACCTGAGGGTAGGTGAGGTGAGGGGGCGGGGCTCAGAAAAGAAACCGAAAACAATGTATTCAGCAAATACCAACAACAGCGCGTCTCCTGCACCTGAGAGGGAAGGACAGACTCTAAAAATAAGTGTATTTGAGGCGTGCTCCAGTGAGAGGAAGAACTGGTCTATCCAGGCCCCGTAGGATGGACCGCCACCTGGACCTACAACCGTGGGCAGCATTAGGGGGTGTCATAGGGTACCAGCTGCCCCTGGGGTGCCTTTTGCTACCTGGGGCACTCCTGTCCTACCCCTGCTCTTGGGGCTCATGAATGCAGACCCTGGAGCCTCAGATGAAGGGGGCTCCCCTAAAACTGTTTATTGCACGACCTCCCCCACTACTGAACAGTGAATGAGATGTCTTGATGGGATTAATGATAGGGTAAGGCCTCAACCCTGTGATGTCACTGGGTGTCAAAGTGAGGTGCCGGGTTTTTAAGAACCCGGTGGTGTCAGGGAATAACACCCGAAGACCTCTGAGTTCTCCCTTGTTCCGGACCACAGAAACACGGAGTCTTCTAGTCGCAGTCAGAGATCAAGTTTTATTGGCAGCTACCAAGTAACGTGTCCGAGAAGCACGATCACGCGGATCGTGTGTTCTCAGGAGACTGTTCGTTTTTACAGAACCAGCCTTCTCCTTATATACAGAAATAATAGCTGCAAGCAAGAATTCTTGAGTTTATGATATGGCTGTACACATATTTCTACAACAATACAAAGAGCGAAGTCATGTAGGCAAGCCCATATTTTGGACGTCCCGTTCGTGATAGATTACCCAGCCAGTCCCGGAACTCACATCAGATATCGATGAAACCCCAATAAAGAAGGGCACCTCCTAGTCATAAAACTGGCCATAAACAAGGAACGCGGACAGGTGTGTGTAGAAAACATGATCTGTACGCGGTGAATGGTTTGTGGTATGTTATGCATTGATGCTATCGTATTCGGCCACTGGGCGAGGAGCGGCCCAAACAGGTTTGGCTGGAGGCAAGGGAGTCAGTTGGGACAGGTCAGGGGGAAGTCAGGGAGAGGTGGACGTGTCCTTTTAGATCAAGCTCGACCTTACTCAATTGACTTATCATGAGGGCAAGACACAAGATGGATGCAGTTTACAAAATGGAGTCTGAGGAGTCGGAACGGAAACTACGATTTAGGGGTGGCATCCCTCAATCATGATGCAAATGTATAGGGATGATGTCCTAATCATTATCGGTCCGTCGACACCAAATTCGTCATGGTACGTTGATATTTAGTGGCACGGGTATTGGATCTCGATACTGGGATGACGGTAGGGTCCAGATTTTCTGAACCACAGACCTTCCTTTTGCCCTCATATAAGGCAATAACTCATGTTAATCTGAGTCCAAATCTGTATTAATGAATTCGTGGAGATGGTGCTGTAGCATCATTCTGTTGCTCAGTTCGTCCCTTGACACAGGCTTCCTTACACATGGGGTAGCAAAGAGGCCACATAGTGAAGGAGCGCACTGTACACACAGGCAGAACATAAACAGAAGCGCTAAGATCATCCCAACGAAGATCAGTGTTTTCCATCCCCAGGCAGTGATCAGGCCCCAGAACCACCCTAGAAGGGACCAATCTCCTTTTTCCACGTGAAGGGAACCAGATATTTTGTGTAGTTTGGAGATGGCCTGGTACACTGTCGGTGCATTATCAGGGATGAAAATACAGCAACTAGATTGGATCACTCTGCATACACCACCACGATCGGCGAGTATGATATCTAGGGCAACTCGGTTCTGAAGGGTCATAAGTCGATCCGACTGAAGCTCGGTTGTCAAGTTGTCAAGGGCTCCGGCCGTTGTAATCACGGCGGATTCAACTATCCTCGATAACTGGCGAATATTCCTGCTGTTCACCATAGGCCCCCAAAATGGCAGAAAACCCTTTGCGAAGTCTGCAAATTCCTGACTCGTGGTGTCGTCTTTACTCACGACACCTCTAGCTGTCCTTGTCCGATGGTAATCTGCTCTGGCCGTGTAGGTGGGAGACAGCAGAAATGAGATGAAACACGTGCCTGAGAAGTCAGGGGGCAACCATGTATAGGCTTGGTCGTGGCAGACGAAATACGTGCCTTTGGCTGCTAAGAATATAGGGGAAGTTCGGGAAGCGAACACATATGTTTCCGTGCATATACTCTTTCCTAATTGTGCTTTGGGATCCCTACCGATACCTTGTAAACATAAGTGACCTCGGTGGGGTACAATCCAAACTGGGCGGGATTTCTTTCCTGTCTGTCCCTTACTCAGGGAAATCCCATTCTTAGTTATGTTCCAACGACTGTATGGAGTGAGTTCATCTTTGGGGATCGTTTGATATGTGTCGAACTCCCTACTCATATTTCTTATCCCTGCCACTAGTGCCTTGTTGTTGGAATCGCTTTCAATGGAACGGGTTGGGTATGGTTCTAAGGCGAACAGGAACATGGTCTGGAAAGCCCACAGAGAACCATAATAACTGAATGGCAGGATGAAGTACGGGATACCCTTATCAGTTGTGTGTGGCATGAGTCCACATATCCAACAGTTCGATGTGTTCATTATGGACTGGTGTTGGTGTAGGAGTTGAATAAATGAGTTGTTTACAAATTCGAGTCTTCTGGCAGACTCGTGTTCAGGTAGAGGGTGAAAGTAGTGTGGAGAGATAGTAGGAGGAGGTGGTGGCCGGGTGTCATTTGAAAAAGTAACTTGGAATACGAATAGAGTATAACCAGTCAAAAACATCGTTATGCTACACAACATTAAAATACATGTTATCAAAAACCTTCTTTTGGCCAGTACAGTGCATAGTTGTCTTTCAATGTTCGTGAATCTGGTAGGTCTCTTTACCCTAGGAAACTCCATCCTCTAGTTGCTGCCCGCGGTGGTAGATTGATTCTGCCAGGGAGTGCACTCTGTTCAGTCCGGGGTAACTCCCTTGGACCAACCAGAACCGTTGACCTAAACGTCCCCAGCTGCACTCCCCAGACTTCAACCGCGACCCTAGCAGCAGAACCGGATGGCGGTTCGAAAATCAAAAATGAGCACGTTTCCTGAGAGTGAGAGAGCTGAAAAATCAAAAATAGTTCTTGGGGGAAGGGAAATCACATTAATTTGCTTTTTATTAGTCTCTTTGTCTTGACCTTAGATTATATTTTTGTTTCCCAGGTACGGTGTGGTCTTCAAACAATGTCTTAGGTTCTGAAGTGTCCAACTGCATTGACGGTGGCACAAGTCCTTGTAAAATATGATCACTCTCCTTTTCGGTACCAGTTTCTTTTAAGCGTGCATCGCTGAAAGGGATGAAGCGAGGTATGGATTCTGTCTCGGAGTCGGCAATTCCTTCCTTGACCCACCGGTCGTATGGAAGGGGCAGAGGGACCCGTTTGCAGTGGGTCCCGTGTATCCAACTTTTCTTTCCTTCCACCCGAACGGCTGATCTCGTGGAAAGAAGCACAAGGTACGGTCCGGTCCACCTGGGTTGTTTGTTGTTTGTGCGCCGAAAATTCCGCACCAGAACCCAAGTGCCGGGTTCGATGGAGTGACCTGGATCATCAGAGGCTGGCGGAGAGG
The DNA here is from genome assembly GCF_964261635.1 of Lissotriton helveticus. Lineage (NCBI taxonomy): Eukaryota > Metazoa > Chordata > Amphibia > Caudata > Salamandridae > Lissotriton > Lissotriton helveticus. Next base: position 32,664,555 of record NC_136068.1, read on the forward strand.
AACTGTGAACCTGTTGGTGTAAAACACACAATTTAGTTTTCAATTCGCACAAATAGTCAAGCAGTACGGGGTGTTCTATTTTGCTGAGTTTCTTTGGCCTTGGCACGCCCCAGACGTTGGCTGGGCGGCCAAACACTATTTCATGGGGGCTAAGTCCTAATATAGAATGGACGGTCATTCTGGTCGACAGGAGTGCTAGAGGCAAGGCGTCAGGCCATTTAAGACCTGTGCTGGCTTGGACCTTGGCTAGTTTGAGTTTCAATGTGCCATTGTAGCACTCCACTAATCCAGCTGATTGGGGGTGGTTTGCAGAGTGAAACTTTTGTTGTATGCCTAAACACTCACACACTCTCTTCATCACGCGTCCTACGAATTCACTTCCATTATCACTCCAGATCATTCTAGGCATGCCGAATCTCGGGAAGAATTCTTTGACAAGGGTTTTGGCAGTTGACAAGGCGGTATTGTCCTTAAGGGGGTATGCTTCCACCCACCTTGAAAAAGCGCAAACAACAACGAGCACATACTTCAGATTGTTGCACCTCTCCATGTGGATGAAATCGAGCTGCAAAACCTCGAACGGACACGTTGGAGGCACAAAATGACCAGCTGGAGTTGGGGTTCCCTTACCGGGATTATGCTTCAAACACACCATACAGTTTCTGACCACGTTCTCTGCATATTTTGGGATATTGCTATTCTGCCATACTGGGGCCAATAGCTTACATATTCCTTTCGAACTGATGTGCGCAAATCCATGAGCCATTGTTACTACTGCAAGTACATATGCGTTAGGTAATAGCCATCGCTGGTGTTCTGACAATTCGACCCAACAACCAATCGCATCTAACCTACCCTTACTTTCTCTCCATTCATTCACCTCTTTCTCAGTTGCCTCGGCTTGTATAGATTTCACGCTTTCGATGGTGTCCTCACACATTCCCACATCAGTAATCCATCTAGCGGGACCTACAACATACATCCGACTCATTGTGTTCCTTGCAGTCTCTTTCGCAACCTCGTCTGCAAATGCATTCCCGCGGCCAACATCGTCTTGAATCTTTTTGTGTGCACTGCATTTCATAATGGCAACTTGTAGTGGCAAGGTCAGTGACTCGAGGAGCTCATTAACTAGCTGACCATGCTGTATCTTTGCACCATGTGACGTAAGGAATCCACGTTCACGCCACAATCTCCCAAAACTGTGAGCCACACCAAAGGCGTATTGGCTGTCAGTGTACACATTCACTCGCTTTCCTTTCGCCAACACACATGCTCTTGTAAGTGCAATTAGCTCTGCAGCTTGTGCAGAATTGTGGGAAATACGCGCGGTCTCTATAATGGTGTGTAATGTCGTTACGGCATATGCTGCAGTCGTATCACCATTCGGCAACTTGAAACATGAACCATCAACCCATAAAGTATCATTGCATTCAGGAAGGGGAGTGTCCTGTAAGTCTACTCTCCCTTTTGTCTCTTCTTCTGTCCTAAAGCAGCAGTCATGTTTATCAATCTCGTCTGTTTCTGTCGGGATGGGTAGTAGCGTAGCGGGGTTGAGTGTATCACACCTCTTTATGTGGATGTGACTTGCTAACAGTGTAAGTTCGTAACTGGATAGTCGAGCGCTAGTAAGATGTTGTGTCTTCGTCCTTTTTAGTAAAATGTCTACTGCATGCGGAACCATAACGATCAGAGTATTATTCATGACTAATCCAGCGGACTGTCGAATCAAGACAGCTGCTGCGGCGGTAGCCCTCAGACAACTTGGTAGGGCTTTAGCCACAGGGTCTAGAGTTGCCGAAAAATACGCGCATGGGCGCTGTTTGTCCCCAAAGTGTTGTGTTAGGACTGATAATGCACAACCTTCCTTCTCATGGACGTATAATGTAAAAGGCTTACTGTAGTTGGGGTTTCCCAACACAGGAGCCGAACACAATGCATCACGCAACTCGTGGAAACTCGTCTGACAATCTTCAGACCAGGTGTTAGACGGGGACCTGGAGGGTCGGCCGAGCACAAGGGGAGAGGCCTCCGGTGAGGGCCGTCTCCAGCGACCGTACAGACAAGTAACTTCCCCCCCCACAGATGGACACCACACGAAGATCAGAGTAACACCTTTTATAGGCAGTTCTTGAAGTAAGGTAGTACGATACAAGGAGATCAGGACACGAGGATCCTCTCAATTCTAGTCTCTAGTAGGGAAAGGGGGTAGCGGGACAGTCTTGGTACCTACGGGTACTGAGGTGAACCGGCGGTAGCTCACAATCCTCGAGCTCGGTGGTCGGACGGGTCGGACCGCGGCAGCACCAGCAGGTCCCGAAGAGATCGTAGGTGGCAACGGGCCGCGGCAGCGCCAGCAGGTCCCAACGAAGATGGAAGTTACAACGGGCCGCGGCAGCGCCAGCAGGTCCCACGAGGATGAAGGTTGCAGAAGGCCGCGGCAGCGCCAGCAGGCAGGACGATAGTTCACAAGGCAGGGCTGCGGCAGCGCCAGCAGTCCGTCAAGGAAGAGTTCTTCTCGGTGTCTCTCGACTCCAGGATACCACTCCCTTCCTGCTCTGGGGCTCCTCGGTTATAGGTCTTGCGCCCTTTGATGTCCGGACCCTCGCACTGGGAGGTCGGGAGGTCCGGGATGAGGGAGTCCAGACACCCAGCAGGGGGGTGGAGCCAGCACCCGGGGAGGCTGGGGGCGATCGGCACCTGGCGGGGGAGAGCCATCGACACTTCTTTCTCCCATTAGCCTGCCAAGTGGTCCGTTCACCTCCTGGATGGATGGTGGTGCCGGGATGGCGGGGCCTGGCCGGGCCCAGGGTTGGGGTCGAGCTGAGGCCACGCGACCGCGTGGTGCAGTGTCCAAGATGGCGGCTGGGCCGGGCAATGGGGCTGCCGGGGGCCCGGGCCCGTGACACAGAGATATCCGGGAGCAGGCGTCCCGGAGGGGACGGGTTGCGGGTTGCTTCTGCGGGTAGCCCCCGGAGAGCCGGTGTCTGGGCCCTGTCATGCGGGGAGGGAGCGAGCCCTTCGTGGGGCCTGTCCAACATGCGTCCCCCCCAGCTGAAGGCGGGGAGAGTCACCCATCCTCTTGGGGACTCTCCTCGTCGAGGCGGAAAAAGCGGGACAGGCCATCCGCGTTGGCGTGGTCTTGGCCAGGGCGATGCTCCACAGTGAAGTCCATCCCCGGCAGGGAGATGGACCATCGCAATAGTTTGGGGTTCTCCCCCCGCATTTGCATTAGCCATTGCAGGGGCCGATGATCTGTTTGTACCCGGAAGTGGGTTCCGAAGAGGTAAGGCCGGAGCTTCTTGAGGGCCCATACTACTGCGAAGGCCTCTCGCTCAATGGTGCTCCAGCGCTGTTCTCGGGGCAGGAGGCGTCTGCTGATGAAGGCCACTGGTTGGTCGACTCCCTCGGGGTTCAGTTGGGAGAGGACGGCCCGATGCCATGGTCTGAGGCATCAGTCTGGACGATGAACTCACGGCTGTAGTCGGGGGCCTGGAGCACAGGAGCGGTGCACATGGCGGCCTTCAGCCTCTCGAAGGCCGCTTGACAGTCGGGAGTCCAGTTGACTGTTTTTGGGTTGGTCTTGGATGTGAGTTCCGTGAGGGGCCCCACAATGCTGCCATAGTCCTTTACGAACCGCCGATAGTATCCGGTGAGCCCCAAGAAGGCTCGGACCTCGGTTTGGGTTACGGGGGGGCGCCAGGACTGGATGGCAGCGATCTTGAGCTGGAGGGGGGCCACCAGACCGCTCCCCACTTGGTGTCCGAGGTAGGTCACGGACCCCTGGCCGATTTGGCACTTGCTGGCCTTGATTGTGAGGCCGGCCCGTTGGAGGGCCTGCAGGACCCCTCGGAGGTGGCGGAGGTGGTCTGACCAGTGGCGGCTATACACCGCGATGTCGTCCAGGTATGCGGCGCTGAACTCTTCGAGGCCCGCCAATACCTGGTTCACAAGTCGTTGAAACGTGGCTGGAGCGTTTTTCATGCCGAATGGCATCACTCTGAAATGGTAGTGTCCATCCGGGGTGGAGAAAGCGGATCGTTCTTGTGCCCTGGGGGTGAGGCCGATCTGCCAGTAGCCCGCCGTCAGGTCGAAGATGCTTAGGTAGCGGGCCGCCCCCATGCGGTCAACTAGTTCGTCGGCTCGGGGGATGGGGTGAGCGTTGGTTCGGGTAACAGCGTTCAGACCCCGATAGTCGACGCAGAACCGGAATTCGGGTGTGGTGCCCGGGGCCGCAGCTTTGGGGACCAGTACAACCGGGCTGGCCCAGGGGCTGTCCGAGGGTTCGATGACTCCGAGTGCGAGCATCTTGGAGACTTCTTCTTGGATGCAGGTGCGTACCCGATCTGGTACTCGGTACGGCCGGTGTCGGATAGGAGGACTGTCGCCAGTGTCCACGTCGTGCAGACACCAGGGGGTGACCCCGGGTGTGAGGGAAAATAGGTTTGCAAATTGCAGCAGGAGGGCCCTACAGTCTTGGCGCTGCTCCGGGGTCAGAGCCTCGGAGAGTTGGACCCCGTCCACTGATCCATCTTTTTCCCCGGCCCCCAGTAGGTCAGGGAGGGGCTCGGAGTCCTCTTCCGCCCCACTGTCTGTAGCCATCAGCAGGCTGAGCTCCGAGCGCACGAAGTGGGGTTTGAGTCTGTTGGCGTGGAGGACCCAGAGGGGGTTCCGGGGGGATTCCATGTCGATGAGGTAGGTGACGGGGCTCTTACGCTCGATCACCTTGAAGGGCCCCGTCCATTTGTCCTGTAAGGCACAAGGTTCGATGGGGGACATCACCCATACCTGCTGGCCAGGCTCGAATTCGATGGAGGAGGCATGTTGATCGTACCACTTCTTCATGTCCTCCTGACTGGCTTCAAGATTAGCTTTGGCGAGCTCTCTGAATCGCCGGGTCTGATTACGAAGGGTCAGGAGGTACTTGTAGACGTCTGGAGGGGTCTTCAGGGGGGCCATTTCCCACTCTTCTTTAACTAGGCTGAGAGGCCCGCGAACAGGGTGTCCGTATAGGAGTTCGAAAGGGCTGAAGCCGAGGGACTTCTGGGGGACTTCTCGGTAGGCGAAGAGGAGGCACGGTAGTAGCACGTCCCACTGGCGGCGTAGGGGTTCTTCCAGCCCCATGATCATCCCCTTGAGAGTGCGGTTGAATCGCTCGACCAGTCCGTTTCCTTGCGGGTGATAGGGGGTTGTGAATTGGTAGGTGACTCCGCACTGTTGCCATAGGGATTTCATATATTTTGAAATAAAGTTCGTGCCCCTGTCGCTGACGACTTCCCAGGGGAAGCCCACTCGAGAGAAGATCCCCATTAAGGCTCGACCTACCACTGGTGCTGTTACAGTTCGAAGGGGAACCGCCTCAGGATAGCGGGTGGCGTGGTCCACCAGGACCAGGATGAATCGATGCCCTTGTGCTGTCCGGGGGTCCAGGGGCCCCACAATGTCTATTCCCACCCTTTTGAACGGGGTGGTCACAACGGGGAATGGTTGCAGAGGTGCCTTGAGTTTGCGGCCGCTCTTCCCGCTGGCCAGGCAGGTCGGGCAGGACCGGCAGTGGGTGGAGACGTCATTTCTCATTTTCGGCCAGTAAAAGTGAGTCACCAGGCGGTTGTATGTTTTGTCTTGCCCCAAGTGTCCAGCCAGGGGGACATCATGGGCCAAGTTCAGAAGGAAGTCTCTGAAACGGAGGGGCACCACCAGCACTCGACTGGCCCCCAGCTCCGCTATTCTTTGTTCCCTGTACAGTAGGTCATTGTCCCAATAGATCAAGTGGGCCCCTGCGGCGTCTCCTGCGCCCTGGGCGAGCGCTTGCTGTCGCAGTCCCTCGAGGGAGGGACATGTCTTTTGCTCTTGCCGGAATTGTTCTTGGGTGGGCCCCCCTTCCTGACGCCACTGAGCCAGGTCCGGAAGGTCTTGGGGCTGAGCGGGCTCTTCGTGGGTTTGTTCCGGGGTGTCGGTAGGGATGGAGTCTACCTCTGGAGCGATCGGGGGAGGAGGTGCTGGCCATTCGGGTTCTTCAGATCTAGGGATGGTGTCGGCGGCCATGGACCGGGTTGTTACGCACGCCCAGACCGGGAGGCCTAACATCCCCAGGTGCTCTCTTCTTTCAACGGCTGCCCACGGGGAACTCTCGAGATCGTTCCCCAGGAGGCAGTCCACGGGGGCATCGTTGCGGACCGTCACTTTTAACATACCGGAGACTCCTCCCCATTCGAAGGGGACGCAGGCCATCCGACACAGGCTCTCCGAATTGTCGGCCGATCGGACGGGGCAAAGAACGTTTGGCAGAATTTGTTCTGGGGTCACCAGGTGACAACGGATGGCCGTCACACTGGCCCCTGTGTCACGCAGGGCTTCGGCCTTACGCCCATTTATGTTCACCCACTGGCTGTATTTCCTGGTGTTGGCTGGTAGGGGAGCCCGCGGGATCAGGTCTCTTCCCCCTAGGCAGGCCAGGGTCATGGCGGCAGGTTCCCACTCGGGCTGCTCCTGCTCATACTCGTCAGGCTCTTTCGGAGACTTGCTCCTCTCCTAGGGCGGCGGCAGCCACCTGGCGGGGTCCGGGGGTCTGGTTCTTTGGGCAGGTTGGGTCACTGGCATAGTGGCCGACTCGCTGGCATCGATGACACGTAACGTTGGCTCGGAACCCCGGGCGCATCGGGGGGTTGCCCCGGCCGGCCGGGGGCGGGGTGTTGTTGGCGGGAGCGGCCGGGACGGCGTCTCTGCCCCGGCCCTGTCCTCCTCCTCCTCCTCGGGGACGATGATGACCTTGGTTGGTTCTGTTCTGCTCGTTTGGCCCACTCCGGGTCACTCGGGTGCTCTCCCATCGGTCAGCCTCGGCGGCGAGCTGCCGGGGGTCAGTCAATTTACTGTCGAGGAGGTGCTGCCTGAGCTCGACGAAGCAGTTGTTGGAGAGGTGCTCCCACACAATGAGGTTGAAGAGCTGTTCGTAGGTTGTTACGTTGCTACCCTTGATCCATCCCTCGAAGGCTCGGCTGAAATAGTTCACATATTCTATCCAGGTTGTACCCGGGATCCGGGTGCAGTTGCGGAACCTCTGGCGGTACATCTCGGGCGTCAGCCCATATCGACTGAGGAGGGCGGCCTTCATGTGGTCATAGGACGTCATTTGATGGTCCGGAAGCTGCAGCAAGGCATCCCGGCCTTCATTGACGAATCTCCCCCATAGACCGGCTCCCCAGTCACTTCGAGCGATCCGGTGGGCAGTCATGGCGATCTCGTAGGCCTTGAACCACTGCTGTATGTCGTCATTCCGATAGTATTCACGGACCACATCCTTGGGGATGTGGACCTTCTGTTCGGTAGTACCTGGGGGGCGCGGTTGCTCGGGCACCCCTAGGTCTTTGTTCTGTTTGCGCATTTCTATCTCCGCTAGCTTGCACTCGTGTTCGTATGCCAGTCTTTTTTCTTCGAGTTCTCTCTGTCTCTGCTTTTCCTCTCGCTCTTCTTGGAGCCGTAAGTGTTCTAAGTTCATCTTTTGTTCTGCCAGTTTCAATTCTCCGTCTAATTTGAGCCGTGCCAACTCTAACTCGTGTAGTCTATTTTTCTCTCGTTCTCGGATCTCTTCCCGGGAGAGATCCGTTCTCCTTTCTTCCGTCAGAGTGGTGTTTGTCTCCGGGGCTTCGGGGTCCCGGGGTCCGGCGATATTTGTCTCTGCCCAGGATTCTAGGGCGTGTTTGAAGTCCTCTTTCGTGCTCAGACCGGTGGTGGCAATGCCTAGTTCTATGCAAAATTGTTTTAGCTCTCGGTGGTTGTACTCTTCCAGTTTTTCCATCTGGAATTTCTCTGCAGATCCGCTCTCTCTGGTCGTCATTGTGGATTAGTCGTAGGGTGAGTTACTCTCTGTACGGTTACGCGTTGGTTCGGATCCCACCGCTGCCACCAATGTTAGACGGGGACCTGGAGGGTCGGCCGAGCACAAGGGGAGAGGCCTCCGGTGAGGGCCGTCTCCAGCGATCGTACAGACAAGTAACTTCCCCCCCCACAGATGGACACCACACGAAGATCAGAGTAACACCTTTTATAGGCAGTTCTTGAAGTAAGGTAGTACGATACAAGGAGATCAGGACACGAGGATCCTCTCAATTCTAGTCTCTAGTAGGGAAAGGGGGTAGCGGGACAGTCTTGGTACCTACGGGTACTGAGGTGAACCGGCGGTAGCTCACAATCCTCGAGCTCGGTGGTCGGACGGGTCGGACCGCGGCAGCGCCAGCAGGTCCCGAAGAGATCGTAGGTGGCAACGGGCCGCGGCAGCGCCAGCAGGTCCCACGAGGATGAAGGTTGCTGAAGGCCGCGGCAGCGCCAGCAGGCAGGACGATAGTTCACAAGGCAGGGCTGCGGCAGCGCCAGCAGTCCGTCAAGGAAGAGTTCTTCTCGGTGTCTCTCGACTCCAGGATACCACTCCCTTCCTGCTCTGGGGCTCCTCGGTTATAGGTCTGGCGCCCTTTGATGTCCGGACCCTCGCACTGGGAGGTCGGGAGGTCCGGGATGAGGGAGTCCAGACACCCAGCAGGGGGGTGGAGCCAGCACCCGGGGAGGCTGGGGGCGATCGGCACCTGGCGGGGTAGAGCCATCAACACTTCTTTCTCCCATTAGCCTGCCAAGTGGTCCGTTCACCTCCTGGATGGATGGTGGTGCCGGGATGGCGGGGCCTGGCCGGGCCCAGGGTTGGGGTCGAGCTGATGCCACGCGGCCGCGTGGTGCAGTGTCCAAGATGGCGGCTGGGCCGGGCAATGGGGCTGCCGGGGGCCCGGGCCCGTGACACAGAGATATCCGGGAGCAGGCGTCCCGGAGGGGACGGGTTGCGGGTTGCTTCTGCGGGTAGCCCCCGGAGAGCCCGTGTCTGGGCCCTGTCATGCGGGGAGGGAGCGAGCCCTTCGTGGGGCCTGTCCAACACCAGGGCATAGGATTTGGCGTGTCTTTACAGAGTAGTGCCAGCAAGGGTTTGGCTAGTAGTGAGAAATTCGGTATCCATTGTCTACAGTACGATGTAATGCCCAAGAAGGCTCGAACCTCTCTCTGTGTCTTTGGGGCACTCAGCTCTGCTATTGCCTGTATTCTTTCTGGTGTCAGTCTCCTTCCCTCCTTCGACAAGATGTGACCTAGGTAGGTAACTTCTTGTCGACAAAATTGTAGTTTGGAGAGAGAGACTTTGTGCTTCATGTTACATAAGTGATGCAATAATGACAGCGTAGCTTGTTTGCAAATTTCTTCAGTGTCTGCAGCGATCAGCAGATCGTCTACGTACTGAATCGGAGTTGAACCATTCGGTAGAACAATTGTGTCCAGTTGTGTTTTCAGGGCCTGACTGAATATTGATGGGCTTTCGCAGTAGCCTGGAGGAGCGCACTTGAAGCGGAAGCTTCGTCCTCCTAAATTGAATCCAAAAATATCTCTACTCTCCTCAGCAATCGGGATGCTGAAGAAAGCGTTCTTCAGGTCGATCACCGAGAACCAATCTGCTGAAGCTGGAACCATCGTCAACAAGGCAGTAATGTCGGGGACAACTGGAAACTGTGGGATAACTACCTTGTTCACTTCTCTGAGGTCGATCACGAACCTGTACACAGGGGGCTGTGAAGGATCGGTACGCTTTAAGACCGGTAAAACTGGACTGTTACAAACATTTCCTGTTGTTTCTTCGATGACGTCTTTATCAATCAGGTCATAAACAATCGTCAATAACGTCTTTTCACATTCGCTAGATATTTTATATTGGGGAATACGTGGCAACCTAACGTTGGCTTTCAATGTTATGACATACGGTGCTATCTCCAAACGACCTACATCATTAGAACCATTAGCCCAGAGTACATCAGGAAGACACGACAATTCAGTTGCAACATTTTCTTTTGACACATACATTGGAGAAACGACTTTCTTACCTAAAGTAAGCTGTACTCCCAAGGGAGAACAGTACAAAGTCGCATACAATCTCTTTAGTAAATCCAAACCTAACAAATTTTCACCGCAACCTGTTGTCAAAATGAGGGGTGCTTCTAATTCGCATGGGCCAACAGAAAGGGATATAGGACTAGAGATCGGTTTTCTAACAGGGGCGCCAGAGAAACCTACTGAGACATTCATTTCGCCAGACAAAGGTGCGGCAGGAAGTTTTGAGTGCATAATAGAACTTTTTGTAGCACCAGTATCCAGCAGAAATGGCTCTGACACTCCTGAGGCAATCACCTCGACATAAGGTCCATTCTGATCTACTGGAACTGAAACGACTCCCTCTCTTTGTCCATGGCTGTCCTAGCAATCATTACCCTCATTTTCGTGTTCGGTGTAATAGTCGTCAGCATAGTACTGAGCTGACCTAGACGATGCATTATTCTGTTGGTCAAAGCTGTTCATCGAATTCTGAGGCGGAAAAGAAGTTGTATTCTGGGTGAAATTTCCATGGCCCCTACCTCTAGGGGCATGTTGAACACCTCTTTCCCTTACACCTGAAGCACCGCTCAAACGTCGCGCAAGAGCCGGACAATTACCTTTAAAGTGACCCTCTTCCTTGCAATACGCACATTGATTCGGGCCATACGGAAGACGCTGATGGGAAAACTCGTTTCCTTGCGCGTTTCTCGAATACTGCTGTTGTGGTTGATAATTGGGCTGACTAGCCGTGCGAGGCGGATAGGCCTGCTGGAGAAGAACTTTAGTTTTTAAATCTTTCGTCTTTTTGTCTGCCTTATCTAGCTCGTTTTTGCGCCTATTTTCATAGTACTGGGCTGTAGCTAAAATCTGCCCTGACGTAGAGACAGCCCAAGCACTCTCTGAATCTCTCAGTTTATTACACAGTTCAGGAATTAAATTATGTACGAATTTGTCTACAAACAATCTTTGACCACCCTCGGTAGCCATATCTTGACCACTATGATCGGTGAAAGTCTCCTCAAATCTCGTGAAAAAGTCAGACACATTCTCATCCTTCTTCTGCTTGCACGCAGATAGCTTGTCCCAGTTCACGCGTACTTCAGGCATTATGGTTTTCATGTACGCGATAATTCTACCGGGAAGTTCGGCTATTAACGGCTCAGGTTTAGAACCACCAATTTGTCTAGCATCTATAGCGGTAATATTAGCCCATGAGTCACCTAGTTCTTGGTCATGGTTCTTATGACGTATTTTACTCCATAAGGGATGTGGGACAACATTCCCAAACAACATGTCTACATCTGCTAAATTCATTATGCATGAGTTTGCAGTCTGCGATAACTCCTTATAATACCCAGTCGGGTTTTTACGGGGATCAGGTAGTGTCTGCTTGAGCGCTAAAACTTCTGATCTTTTCCAGGGGACATGTACCCATACACGCTGGAAATGTGGCAGAATTGGCGGTACTACATTCGCATCGCCTTCCCTCCAAACCGGAGGAACCTCTCTCATGGGGTACTGTCTCGCTCTTTTCCTTTCTGATACGTCGTCTTGGTACAGTGATCTAGAGACGTTTCCCTTACTCCTTTAAGAGAGCAACAACTCTATCGCTTTCTCAACATCTGCACCTGTAATCATACCTTCATGGAACTTAAAGCATGTACGCCATAGTTCGTTCATTGTATATTTGGGATCATTCGTATCCAAATCTTCGCACAGATATACACACATCTCTTCGAATACGTATCTCTGAGTCGGTGCATTCCATTGACGGAAAACTTCCATAACAGACTGAACATCATATCTAACAGTATCCGTAATCCATTGGCGTGCTAGTTCATTCAGCACTTTTCTTTCCTCGTAATCAGGCAGTTGACTACGTAACTGTCTATCTTCTGTTTTAGGGGTCGTTTTAGGCAACCCGAAGAAAGGTGAAAGCAGACCAGTGACGGTACCTGTCACTCTTTGTCTAATAGAAGGAGAAGCTTGCGGAGGGGCAAATGCATCAGAAAAGACAGGCTGAGGCGAAGAAGAAATCGAGGCCATAGCAGAGGAAGCTGAAACAGTGGCAGACGTAGTATCATAGGGAACAGTTGGAGCTGTAGGCAAAGTGTTAGAAGTAGATGGAGTATGTAGCAAAGATGGCGGCCCTTGAGAAGGCTGCGCCGGAGAAGTAGAAACCAGCTGAAGAGGAGCTGGCGTTCGTGCAAGAGCTGGGTTACGTGCGCCGGGGCGCGGTATAGTAAAATGCTTTGGTGGTGCGGTAGCGTCTAACGCATACGGTGGAGGTGAGCTCAATAATTGGGACATTAATGGATCTTTCTCGGATCTTTCCTCTTGACCTCGTCTCTCATTTGGTAACATCGGGTAGCATTTATCTACTGCTAGTTTCTTGCTCCTAAGTATTTGTTCGCTTTCTTGCTCTTCCTCGTTATCCCTGTATGCAACGGCAGCTTGCACCATTGACATACCTCTTTTATTCCTTTTTGCTAATTTTATTTCTTTCTGTTTGGCTTCTTTGCGCCATAAGCAGAAAGAGTCAAACATCGCCGGCCGGGCTTTTTTCTTGAACAATTTGACCTCTAGGTTGTCTAAGATTTCTGGGTCAAAACTACCATATTGGGGCCACTTTAAAACACCATCCTTGCGGGTGTATTTTATCCACACTTTATTATATGTGATAGGACCTACGCCATGCTTCACATAGAGCTCATACGTTGGAGTTCCAATCGGAGGAACCGGACAAGAATCCTCTAATCGGGAGTCCTTACTATAACCAAGACAAAACAAGTTTCCAAGTCTGCTAAAACCAGGCATCTTTGCTCACTAGTCTAGCTTCAAACTTCAAAGGATTATCTGTTACGATATTTCTCGTGAATACACAAGTCCTTCGGCTTTGGGGCTTGAAAGTACCAAATCAAAGCGTATCTCAAGGATACCAAAAACTAAGGATCAAACTAAGGACTGGGAGACGCTCTACTTATACTTAACTGAAGTATCTGAAGATCGGTGATGTCGCTAGAAGACTCGTCTATCGTTTCGCTCTACCAAGGATCACTGGGTCCAAAACAAGGCGATAGTCAGGGCAGCAGTCCTTCGTAGCCGTCGGGACGCGGGGAACCTCGCAACAAAGACCTTCGGAACCACGTCGACATACAGGGGTCGCTGAAGTGGCTGGCCGTCCTCTGGAATTTTCACACGAAGCTCCTCACGAACATCTGGCTTGGACCGTCGCCGCTTGATACCGCCCCACGTTGGGCGCCAACCGAGGTGCCGGGTTTTTAAGAACCCGGTGGTGTCAGGGAATAACTGTTGAAATAAGGGTGACACTACCAACCAGAATATAAGATCCTTAAGTATTGCCCGGCGGTGTCGCCTCTTGAACCCATAAAGAAGTTAAACTATTGAAGAGGCAGGCGCTGGAGACTGGAAGGCAGGAAACAAGGTTTTTATTCTCTCCGGAGGAGAACACAACGAAACGGACAGAAGGTATCGTTCTGAGGTGCTCTAACTGCATCCCTGAGGCCTGGCCTCTTATACACAAGTTTATCTCTTTATTGCATGTAACACATTCTCGTCGATACTTTGATGTACGGAAAGACATCCTCAGAATCCCCCTTCCCAGCCCGTTCCCACGCAAGGTTACAGTGGAAGTCCCCGCCCCGTTCACAACAGGTGATGATCATCGCGCAGCTGGATATTCCGCCGATTCACGGAGTGTGTGGGGTTCGATCGGATCTCGTAGGGCGGGGGGCTTTGATCAACCCGGGGATCCCTTGCTGGGGGGAAACTTTCTATTGTACGGGGAGGGGCAAGGAACAGTATCGGCAGAGCTGGGTGTCGGCCTGGGAACGAGGAAGACGAACGGGCACACGGGGAAAAGGGGTTTGCATCAAAGGGCCGGGGATCATGAATGGGAAGAAGGGAGGTGTTGCGCTGGGAACAGGACGAGGGCCTGGGGCAGAGCGGCGCCGAAGAGGGGTTTTATGATTCGCGGCAGGTGCAGGCAGGGGGGGTTGTCAGCGAAGCTAGGAGGGGGAGAGAGGCGCGCTGGCTCTCGGCGAGAGCAGGGAAGCCATGGTGCTCAAAATGGCGGCTGTTTTACGCGCACAAAAGGTTTAAGGAGAGCAAGAGGGCGCCAATAATGTTGACGGTTTCAGCCCAACTTTCAACAGTCCCCCCTTTTCAACATATCTAGCCACCTTGCTTTACTCAATGTCAATTTTCATCAAATTCCTAACTTCGGTATCATACAATGCTCTCATATGTTCGCTTCCAATGTCCACAGTTTTGGGAAAAATACAACTCGCACATAAAGAACACATAGGTGGCAGACATTGAATTCCTAAGCATAGGCCACATATTACAACTACGGGAATCAGGATAATGGTGAGCAGTCTCCAGCCCCAGCTTTTGACGGTGTCCCAGAACCAACCACCAAGCGACCATTCTTCTTGCTCTTGGTGAACTTCCGAAGAGAGTCTGTGAAGATGTTCGATGGCTTTGTACACTGAGGGTGAGTTGTCCGGTATGTATGTACAACAGCTGGACCCAATAATGCGGCATGCTCCTCCACGGTCCGCCAGAACCACATCTAGAACGAGGCGGTTCTGAAGAGCCACCAAACGGACCGCTTGGAGCTTGGCAGTGTTGTTGGCAAAGATGCCCGCTGTGATGTTCATGGTTGTCTCGACTGCCTGAGTCAAATGTCGGATGGCACGGCTGTTTGCCATCGGGCCCCAGAGGGGGACGAGTCCTTTCATAGCATCGAGGAACTGCGCCCCTGTTGAGTCGGCTTGCTCAACGTCTTTGGCTCGTTTTTGCCTGTGGTGATTCGCTGGGGCCACATAAGTTGGAGGAAGGACGAAGGAGATGTAGCAAGTGCCCCCCCAGCCTTTGGGGAGCCAGGTGTAGGCCTTCGTGCCGCAGATGAAATACATGTTTGGGGATGACACAAAGGAAGGTGGATCCGTGGAATCCAGAGTGCTGGTAAAGCGGCAAGCGCTGCGACCCACCAGCTGTGTCCCAAGTCCTTCTACACACATGTGGCCTGTGACGTTGATGACCGACAGGGCCACAGTCAGAGTGGCAGCCGTTCGTTTCCGCAGATAGGAGAAGGTGGGTCTGGTTGGATTGTTGAACACCTGCATTTCGATTCGTTCTTTAGCCGGGATGTCCATTTGGATCGAGTCGCTGGGGGTCAGCGGGCAGAAGTGTGTCTTTGTCTTGTTTCGCCCGGCCCCGTGAGAAGAATGTGCTGCAGTTCTGCTGGAGGTGGCATTGCCCGTATAGCTCTCTTGCAGGAGGATCAGCCAGGCAAGGCAGGAGCCGTGGACAGAGAAGGGTGAAGGGATGAATGGTATTGAATGTCCAGTGGCATGGGGTAGCAACCCACAGATCCAGCAGTTGGTGGTGTTGGTGGCAAGATTGTGCTGGTGAAGTAGCTGCACAAAAGAGTTGTTCCAAAACTCCTTTCGCCTCTCTCTTAGTTGAGGAGAGAGCGAAATTAGATAATGTTCCTTCATGGTGGTAGGCTGAGCAGTGGTTAGGAATGTTTCGTGAGCAGGTGCGTGTTCTTCCATAATCCAGAGCGTAGTCATGAGGAGAAAACAGAGGAGGATTACGATGAAGAGTGCAATTGTCTTTGAGCTATGGAGTCTGTCTGTTCTCGGATTTCTGTAGTGGGTATTTCCTGCTGTCTCCGTCGGCTTCTTATTTGGCGCTTCCATCATCTTCTTATCTGGCGCTTCCATCATCTTCGTCTTCAAGGTGCTCGGTAGTGGGCAGGACCACAGACTTAGTTTTAGCTTCTCTCCAGGTAACCCTTGGTAGTTTGGGTCACCGTTCTGAGATCCTTTAACCTAGTCCGTGGCCTACTTAGCCGAAGCTCCCTCCTTTCGACGCAGGAAATACCCTTCTCGAGATGGCACAGTGGGGTCAGGATGTTTTGAAAGTTCAAGTGTCTCAGTATCAGGATAGCAGTTCAACGATGGTCGGTCCTGGTTCAGGAGCTCTTCTTGGGTGTTGACGGTGTCTGTTGTGGCCAGGGCTGGAGAGACCTTTTTGCAGTGATGAGCGTGCAGCCAGTGTTTCTTCCCCTCCACTCGAAGTGCGGTCCGAGTGGTGATCAGCACTTGCCAGGGGCCCGTCCACCGGGGTTCCAAACTCTTTGATCGCTGAAAATTCCGGATCAGCACAAAGTCCCCCGGCTGGATGGCGTGACCCGGACCCCTGGAAGCATCGGGGATGGCCTGCTGCACCTGCTGATGAAGGACAGACAAAGTTTCAGTCAATTTGTACAGATAATCAGACATTAGGACGTCCGGAACGTCATGAATGGAAGTTGGTTTCGGGGCAGACCAGACGCTCATGGGTCGACCGAAGACAACTTCATAAGGGGTTAAGTGATGTCGGGTGGGGGTAGAGCGCATCGATAGCAATGCCAATGGGAGGGCGTCTGGCCATTTCAGGCCCGTGGTAGCCACTATTTTGGCCAGTTTAAGCTTTAGTGTGGCATTGTGTCGTTCGACAAGCCCAGCAGATTGAGGGTGGAAGACTGCGTGGAATTTCTGTTTAATACCCAGCCCATTTAGGATGAGCTGGATAACTTTGGCTACGAAGTGGGGGCCATTATCACTCCATAAAACACGACAGAGGCCATAACGGGGGAAAAACTCCTTTAACAGAACCTTTGCAGTGGCCATAGCGGTGTTGTCACGGGTTGGATATGCTTCCACCCACTTGCTAAATGCGCACACCACGACGAGCACATATTTTAAGCCTTGGCATCTGTCTAGCTGGATGTAGTCCATCTGCAGGACTTCAAATGGGTGGTTTGGGACCCCAAATCCCCCCCGGGGTACTACAGTTCCTTTCCCGGGGTTGTGTTGCAGGCATATTAAGCATTGTTGGACCAGGCGTTTGGCGGAATCTGGGATCTTGTCATTGTGCCAAACCCTGGAGACAAGTTCGATCATGGGGGCTGATCCTATGTGGGCAGGGGAGTGTGCCATGGTTAATATGGGAATCAAGTATGAATCAGGTAGCAACCATCTGTTCGTGTCTTTTGTCCGCCAGCAGCCTTCATCGTCTTTCAATCCCACCCGTGTCCATTCAGTCAATTCGTGTTGTGTGCTAGACGTTTGTATGTCTCTAATTGTGTCCTTGGCGTCAGTCCAGTTTTCTGCTTGTGACCTGGTCACGTACATATGTGTTGTCGTTCTATTTTCAGCTGTCGTTCGGGCGGTGATGTCGGCTAGTGCATTTCCCTGTCCAATAATGTCTGTCACTTTCTTGTGTGCCTGGCATTTGATAACGGCAAGTTTGTTGGGGAGGAGGACAGCTTCGATTAAGGCGGAGACTAAATCCCCGTGCAAAATGGGTGTGCCGTGTGAGGTCAAGAATCCTCTCTCCCTCCAGAGGAGCCCAAAATGGTGAACCACCCCGAAGGCATACTGGCTGTCGGTGTAAATGTTCGCTGTGGTTCCTGTTGCCAGGATGCAGGCTCGCGTCAAAGCAATCAGTTCCGCTGCCTGGGCAGATCGCTGGGTGATGCGGGCTGTTTCTACTACAGTTCGAGCCGTGGTGACTGCATAGGCAGCGGAAGTGGTACCATCGGAGAGTTTGATGCAAGAACCGTCCACCCACAACTCCCCGTCGGGGTCAGGGAAAGCCGTGTCTCTGAGATCGACCCTACTCCTGGTCTGTTCGTCCGTAAGAGTCACGCAGTCATGTACGGGGTGCACATTGGGATCGTTCTCTGGCAAGGGTAACAGAGTTGCTGGGTTCAGTGTGGTGCATCTTTTCAGGGTGATATGGGGGGCAAGCAAGGTCAGTTCGTATCCAGTCAGTCGTGCACTCGTCAGATGTTGCGTCTTGGTTTGGTTCAGGAGGGTGTCGACTGCATGGGGTACCAGTACCGTGAGGGAATTCGAGAGTACAATCCCCTCACTCTGTCGGATAGAGATTGCAGCAGCAGCTACAGCTCGAAGGCAGGCAGGCAAGGCTCTGGCGACAGGGTCAAGAGTGGCAGAGAAGTAAGCGCACGGTCGTTGCTTAGGGCCGATGGCCTGGGTCAGGACAGATAAAGCGCACCCCTCCCTTTCGTGAGTGTAAAGGGAGAAGGGCTTTTTGTAATCAGGGGTACCTAGGACAGGGGCTGAGCAAAGGGCATCTCGCAGTTCTGTGAAGGAAGTTTGACACTCAGGGGTCCAAGGGAGTGGGAAAGGGACGTCTTTGTTTAGCAGAGAAAGCAGTGGTTTTACAACGAGGCTGAAGTTTGGTAACCATTGTCGGCAGAAGGAGGTGAGGCCTAATAGGGAGCGAACCTGCTTCTGGGTCTTAGGGACAGGGGTATCTAGAATGGTTTGGATTCGATCTGGGGTGAGTTTTCTTCCATCTTTGGACAAGAGGTGGCCTAGGTAAGTGACCTGGGGTAGGCAGAATTGCAACTTCTTCTTGGAGACCTTGTGGCCATTTTCCGCAAGGAAGTGCAAGAGTTGAATGGTGGCGGTAACCGCTAGAGGGGTGGTGTCGGCTGCCAAAAGGATGTCATCGACATATTGTACCAACACCACTCCGTCGGGTAACTGGACTTGGTCTAGTTGTCTTTTGAGGGCCTGGCTGTAAATGCTAGGGCTTTCCGTGTAGCCTTGAGGCGCTCGGCAAAACCTATATGAGCGGGCTTTTAGGGTAAAGCCGAAGAGATATCGGCTGTCTGGGTGGATGGGGATGGAGAAGAATGCGTTCTTGAGGTCGATGACGGAAAAGGTGGTGGCAGTGGATGGAATCAAGGTCAGGATGGTGGTGATGTCTGAGACCACAGGGTACTGGGGTACCACCACTTTGTTGATCTCTCGGAGGTCGATGATGAAACGGTATGCTTTCTCATCTCCCTCTCCCTGCTTCTTGATAATGGGCAAGATAGGGCTGTTGCAAACGTTGCTAACCACTTCTTCTACCACTCCTGCGTCTATCAGTGACTGGATAATCATTACCAATGCCTTCTCGCCCTCTGGCGATATCCGATATTGTGGGAGTTTTGGGAGTGTTGCGTCTGGTCGGACAGTAATGTGCACTGGGTCAATTAACATACGCCCTACGTCCGAATCCGCTTTGGCCCACAGATACGGAGGCAGAGTGTCAAGCAGGGACGCGTCAACGTCGGTGATGGAAAACATGTGTCGGGGGGAGCAATGTCTAAGCAGAACGGGGTTGTCGTAAAGAAACACTCGAACTCCATCTTGAGAACACCTGATCGTCGCTCGGAAGTGTTTCAGTAAGTCAAGTCCCATAATGGCGTCAGGGCTATTGGAGGAAAGCAAGAACGTGGTGTCGGTGGTGTTGTTTTCTACGTCAAAGAGAATCGGGGCAGACAAAGGGTTGGTGGAGGGCGTTCCATCGAAACCTGTCGATGTTATGAGTGAGCCAGACAAGGGTGCCCTTGGAATCAGTCGTTTAGATAACGCACTACGTGTTGCGCCAGTGTCTACCAGAAATGGAGACTTGGTACCCAGGACCTTAGCAGTGACATAAGGGCCCTGCTGGTCAACATAGAGCTCGACTGGATCCCTCCCTCGCCCTTGGCTGTCCTATGCGAAGGTGTGAGTATCGTCATAGTCAGATTGTTGATATTGGTTCTGCCTGGGTCGGTCGAACGTATTTGGTCTGCTTGATCTGTCGTTAGTCGCGTCATTTGGGGGCCCTCGTTGTTGTCCCTTAGGTCTCGGTCCGTTTGCTACGTCCCTGGGGTCTTTGTTTCTGATCATTTCCAGAAGAACTGGGCACTGGGATTTCCAATGGCCAGTCCCTTTGCAGAAAGCGCACTGGTTTTCTCTAAGGTCTGTGCGTCCACTGTAGGAAGTCAGAGTGCGGTCCTGGGGGAATGTAGTCTTAGGGACGTTTGTCTGGTAGTTTCCCCGGTATTGGTCTCGTCCTATAGTTACCCCTTGCAGTTTGGCAATCATCACCCTCTCTTTTAAGTCCTTCTTCTTTTTCTCTGTCGCCCTATCGTTTTCATTTTTCTGATGCTCATAATATTGGGCCATTTGGAGAATCGCTGTAGGTTTGGAGGCTGCCCAACTACTCTCGCTGGCCTGTAGTTTCTGGGAGATTTCCGATGATAGGCCCTTAACATAATTCTGGACAAACAGATGGTGTCCGGTTGCAGTGGTCATGTCCTGGCCGCTGTAATCGGAGAACACCGTTTCAAACCGGGAGAAGTATTCCGATACATCCTCCTGGGGTTTTTGGCGACAGGCTGTTACTATCGACCAGTCCACTTTCTTTTCTGGGATTAGGGTTTTTAATTTCTCTACGATTTTATCTGGGAGGTCTAGAATGGATTTCAAAGGCTTTTGTCCTGGTCCCCGTTGTTTATCCAGATCATTGAGTTGTGACCAGGTATGTCCAAACAGCTCAAGGTGGTCGACTTTCCGGATTTGCTTCCACACATCAGCTGGTAGACATAACCCGAAGAACAAGTCGATGTCAGCCAGGGTCATAATCGTTGAGCCCAGGGCTGTACCCAATTCAGTATAGAAGGCAGTGGGGTTTTTACGTAGGTCGGGTAGAGATTTCCGGAATGTCAGTATCTCTTGCCGGTCCCATGGCTGGTAGACCCAGTTGTACACTACCCTTCCCTTCGCGTCTTGGTTGTTTGCATCATCGTGAGTCCCTGTACCCCGAGGAGGAACCCAGTAAGGGGCAGCCTCTCGTATCGGCATCATGGTGTTAGATTGCTCGGTTGGTGGTTCGGTCACTACGGAGGCTGCGGATTTAGCTCCCGGCTTTCGTTCAGTGAGGTGGCGGAAAACCTCAAGCGTACGCGTAAGGAGGTCCGACACATCACACTCGCGCTCATCCCCGATATCGACCTTCCGGTACAGAGTCCTTAGGCTCTCGGGACCTTTGTCTCGATATCGGTCCTCGTATGCATTCAAGACATGATAACACAGTCGTACGGTAAAATGTCGTCTGTGACTCCCTGTATACGAGCTGAACATATCTGTGATGTACTCTTCATCATCCTTCCTTTCTACCAGTGTCCTTGCTATTTTGTCGATCCCCGCTCGCTCATCTTTGTCTAGTCTGTTTGTTCTTGCAGGGCCAGCCCCTCGAGTCTCATGGTCGTCTAACGTTGTTGTTGATGCGGGTTTTAATACAAGGGGTTCGGCTGGCACAGAGGCCATTGGGGCCGACGCTGTGGCGGTACCTTCGTTTGTACCTGGGGGTGGCGCGTGCTGCGCCAAGGGTTGAGAAGGGGCATATGGAGGGGGCATGTAGATGATAGGAGGACCTAACAGCAGGTCCTCATTGGCTCGTTGTTTCGAGGGTAAATCAGGGTAGAGCATGGAGGGAGTTCTAACCGGACACTGGCTTGGCGTTTCCATTTCTAGTTTCTGTTTAGCTTTCTCTCTTTCCTTTATCTCTTTTTCTAAGTTCTGGGCAGCTAGGTGGGCTGCTTTTCGCAGCTCTTTTTCCAGCCTACTCTCAGTTTTCTTTTTACGTTGTTCAGTTTCTTTTCGCCACATGCCGAAACTGTCAAGCATAGTGGGTGTTGTCTTGTTTTTACCCAGGGCAGTTTCTAGCGTTTTTATTTTATCATCATCGAAGGATCCTATCAGGGGCCACTGACTTTCTTGACCCTTTTTCGTATATTTATGCCATAGTTTACTATAGGCTATAGCGGTCAATCCATGCTTCATGAACATGTCCTTATTAGGGGTGCCTTCCAGTGGGGCTGGATGGTCCATCTCTAATAAGCGGTCCGGGCTAAACAGGCTACTAATCAGTGGGGAGAAGACAGACATGACGGCTCGTAACGAGGGACTAAAAAGTCAGCACTGCCTATCTTATCACTAGGTGCAAAGACTGGACAGAATATTTCTATTCTACGTTGTTTGCAGGCAGTGAATACCTCATGGATCAAAATAACAAAAGACCAATAAATAACAATGGGGAGAATGAGTAGGTCCGCAAAGATCTGCGTTACCTACCCTTTTCACTATCTGCAAAAAGGGTGGTCTCTTCCCTGTTTGCAGACAGGGAATCTCCAGGAAACAATAGTTTTGCGAACAACAGTTCAGTTTCAAGTGATTATTGAGTGGGGGAGAAAAAATAAGCACGGCTGCTGCCCTACCTATCCTCCACTGCTTGCAAAGAGAGAGCCCGTTGTTTCTCCGTTTGCAGACAGTGAATCTCCAAATAAATAAAAAGAGCAATACTAGTATTTTTTAAACAATCAAGCAATCAAGCAATCATTTCGCAACTTGTCGTGATTACACGACCTTACCCGGACCGCATGGACAGTTTCTTGTCTTCCGAATTCAGCGCCCGATCGTCCTCTCTTCTCCGTTATCCTCGCGGCACTCCTTATGGTTCCCAGTCAGGACCGTAGATCACTCGAGAGAGGTCTGTTCGGAACCAGTGAAGTTCGGATGATCGGCTGTCAGACGAGGGTCTATCGGACAGACGCGTTCCCGATCGTTGCAGTCGTTCACTTTGTCGTCAGGACCTCTCCCACTGGATCCATGGGTCGCTGATGGGCCCCACGCTTGGGACGCCAATTGTTGAAATAAGGGTGACACTACCAACCAGAATATAAGATCCTTAAGTATTGCCCGGCGGTGTCGCCTCTTGAACCCATAAAGAAGTTAAACTATTGAAGAGGCAGGCGCTGGAGACTGGAAGGCAGGAAACAAGGTTTTTATTCTCTCCGGAGGAGAACACAACGAAACGGACAGAAGGTATCGTTCTGAGGTGCTCTAACTGCATCCCTGAGGCCTGGCCTCTTATACACAAGTTTATCTCTTTATTGCATGTAACACATTCTCGTCGATACTTTGATGTACGGAAAGACATCCTCAGAATCCCCCTTCCCAGCCCGTTCCCACGCAAGGTTACAGTGGAAGTCCCCGCCCCGTTCACAACAGGTGATGATCATCGCGCAGCTGGATATTCCGCCGATTCACGGAGTGTGTGGGGTTCGATCGGATCTCGTAGGGCGGGGGGCTTTGATCAACCCGGGGATCCCTTGCTGGGGGGAAACTTTCTATTGTACGGGGAGGGGCAAGGAACAGTATCGGCAGAGCTGGGTGTCGGCCTGGGAACGAGGAAGACGAACGGGCACACGGGGAAAAGGGGTTTGCATCAAAGGGCCGGGGATCATGAATGGGAAGAAGGGAGGTGTTGCGCTGGGAACAGGACGAGGGCCTGGGGCAGAGCGGCGCCGAAGAGGGGTTTTATGATTCGCGGCAGGTGCAGGCAGGGGGGGTTGTCAGCGAAGCTAGGAGGGGGAGAGAGGCGCGCTGGCTCTCGGCGAGAGCAGGGAAGCCATGGTGCTCAAAATGGCGGCTGTTTTACGCGCACAAAAGGTTTAAGGAGAGCAAGAGGGCGCCGATAATGTTGACGGTTTCAGCCCAACTTTCAACATAACCCTCCACAGACTCAGCCCTGTCCCCTCCACATGTCCACAAGTCCCCCTCAGACCCATCCTTGTCCCCTTCACATGGTCCCATGGGCCCACCCCTGTCCCCTCCACAAGGCCCCCCCCCATCCCTGTCCCCTCCACCTCTCCATCAGACCCCTACAGACCCACCCCCCTCCACCCACCATTCTCTGTGCACCTTTATGCCTCTTCTTCTCTGTGTAACTATTGGTCTCATCTGTATCATTTGAAGAGATATTGTTGTTGGTTCATTTTATACAATATTCACTTTACAACCTATAACATTAATTGAACTACTTTGGGAACTTTTTGAAAATAATAATTTAAAGAGGTTACCAAAAAAGATCAAACAGGGACACCGAGTCAGCCAGTGAACGCAGAGCTCTGGGGTGGAAGGTTCAGGATCCGAAATCACCAGAGCACACCTGTCATCAGATGAGAGCACAGCGCACCTGTACCTGAGGGTAGGTGAGGTGGGGAGGTGGGGCTCAGAAAAGAAACCGAAAACAATGCATTGAGCAAATACCAACATCAGCGCGTCTCCTGCGCCCAGAGAGGGAAGGACAGACTCTAAAAATAAGTGTATTTGAGGTGCGCTCCAGTGAGAGGAAGAACCGGTCTATCCGGGCCCCGGAGGATGGACCGCCACCTGGACCTACAACCGTGGGCAGGATTAGGGGGTGTCATAGGGTACCTGCTGCCCCTGGGGTGCCTTTTGCTACCCGGGGCACTCCTCTCCTACCCCTGCTCTTGGGGCTCATGAATGCAGACCCTGGAGCCTCAGATGAAGGGGGCTCCCCTAAAACTGTTTATTGCACGACCTCCCCCACTACTGAACAGTGAATGAGATGTCTTGGTGGGATTATTGATAGGGCAAGGCCTCAACCCTGTGATGTCACTGGGGGTCAAAGGTTGCATGATAGGATGACAAATCAACGAGCAAGCACTGAGGAGCAGTTATACTCATCTTAAAGTGCTGCGACGTGAAGGATGGACTGAGCCGGATGAGGTCGCTCATCAGCTCTGGAGTTCTTTTTGGGAATGAGGAATTACAGGGAGTAAACACCTTGTTCCCGCAGTCCCCTTGTCCCCGCTGTCCCCGCAGTCCCCGCAGTCCCATTGTCCCCGTTGTCTTCTTGGTCCCGCTGTCCTCTTGTCCTCGCTATATCCTTGTCCTCGCTGTCCCCTTGTCCTCGCTGTCCCCTTGTCCTCGCTGTCCCCGCAGTCCCCGCAGTCCCATTGTCCCCGTTGTCTTCTTGGTCCCGCTGTCCTCTTGTCCTCGCTATCTCCTTGTCCTCGCTGTCCCCTTGTCCTCGCTGTCCCCTTGTCCTCGCTGTCCCCTTGTCCTCACTGTCTCCTTGTCCTCGCTGTCCCCTTGTCCTGCTGTCCCCTTGTCCTCGCTGTCCCCTTGTCCCCTTCTCCCCGCAGTCCCCTTGTCCCCGCTGTCCCCTTGGCCCCGCTGTCCCCTTGTCCTCGCTGTCTCCTTGTCTTTGCTGACCCCTTGTCCCCGGAGTCCCATTGTCCCCGTTGTCCCCTTGGCCCCGCTGTTCCATTGTCCCCGTTGTCCACTTGGCCCAGCTGTCCCCTTGTCCTCGCTGTCCCCTTGTCCTCGCTGTCCCCTTGTCCTCGCTGTCCCCTTGTCCTCGCTGTCCACTTGTCCTCGCAGTCCCCTTGACCCCACTGTCCACTTGCCTCTGTTGGTCCAACAAACTCAATTGTTCTGTTATGAAGCAATGCCTGCCCTCCTGCCTACAGCCTTGTTGGTCTTGGAGGATGCTGTGGTGGCATGGCGGAAGGTGGCATGGTGGAAGTGTGGTAAATATATAAATAATACCTCTATTTTTGACTGGATATAACAATAACAGATAGCTCAATAAATAAGAGTCAAGATTCGAGGTAGTAGGAGTTTTTGCAGGTTTAATACAGCATAAAGGACAGGAACAGGACAACCTGCACGGGAATAGGATGGCAGCGCTGCACAACACTTAATAACAGTACACAAGTATATATACTAAAACAATTGCATTACAGTAGATACAGTAGGCGTAGCAGTGGGAGGGGATTGTAGCAGTCGCGAAAGATAAGGCATGACTGATGCAATAAGAAGGCGTGAACGGGGCGTATACATAGGCATGTGATGTAGACGTAACAGAAGATGTCATAAATGGGGCGGAAACATGGAGGGGGCTACCTGAGGAGCCGGGACCTCTAACCTAGTGGTGCGCGCAAACTGGCAATGACGTGTTACTAGGAGAAGCTGGGGGCTATGACTTCTGCGCTAGAGGAGGAGACGAAAGTCTGGAGAGTCAGAGCGACATGTACCTAAACATTATCTAGTATCTGATGTTTAGAGAACATGTTGATAGAATCCAAAAGTTATCAGGGTAAAGGCTAACAGACACTAAGACTGGTGCATGCATTATTCTACATGTAGTGCGTGTAAAGGAATATTAAAAGACCATTAATACAGTATTTCTCTTACATGGAGACGTAAAGGCTAGACGATGACTGAAACTATTGATGCGATTCAGTAGCTTAGGAATGCAGGGAAGGAGGGCTGGACTGATAACTAGAATCATAACATACTCTTGGCAGACTGGCGGGCAGAGCCAGGCCGAGCCGGGCACTGTGAGGCAGGAAGTAAGTGAAGGGTCAGGGATACAGGTGGGGGCTGTATCGCTCCTCAGCGAGGGCTCAGGAGACTGGAGCTGAATCTGGTGTCCGGGCCCTTTTGAGGCCTAGAAACGGGGACTTTACAATGAAATAACGTGCACACAGAGAAACGTGGCAACGTAGCTTTACATAGGCCTGATATTCGTTGTATTTACGAAAACTGGGAACTGGCATACTAGAGATGGACACAACTGTAATTGCGTCTTTAATCGATGATGGGGAATACATATGCATATTAATCACGCACACATAACATGAGATGGGGAACACGTAGGGACACAGAACATGGCAAAATTTACTTTTCCACATTCCCTCCTTGTCACTACGTTTCCATCAGGAAACATCAATATTCATGATACCATCTATCATTTCATACAGTATCATTTGTTCGTCTCGAATTGTCTTGGAACGGGATCTAGGACGGGACTTAGGACTAGGAATACAAGAGGTAGCACAAATGCCGCAAATCGCAGGACCACATTGTATACAGAGGCAGCAACTGAATATGATCGCTACTGCAATACCTAGAAATGACAATAATTTCCATCCCCAAGCAGAAATTATACTCCAGAGCCAACCGGACCATGTCCAGGTGCCTGGATTCTGGTGTAACTGATGGGCAATTTTATGAAGTCTGGTTATAGCTGAATAAACAGACGGCGCGTTATTAGGAATGAAAATGCAGCAACTAGATCCGATGACTCTACATGCCCCGCCCCTATCGGCCAGTATGACGTCAAGGACGAGACGATTTTGCAAAACTACAAATCTCATAGCAGATTGCTCTTCGGTTAAGTTACCTAGAGCAGAGGCAGTCTCATTCACTACTGCTTCAAGGGTTCTGGTTAACCTACGGATTAGCTTACTATTCTGGATAGGGCCTATAAAGAAGAAGAATCCTCTATTAAAGTCTGTATACTGTTCTAGAGCAGTTTCAGTTTGATCAACAATCGGGGACTCGATCTCCCTTCTATGTCTAATGTGTACTAGATGTGTGTTTCTATGATAATCGGATGGGGCTAGGAAAACTGGTGGCAGTAGGAAGGCAATGTAACAGGTTCCATCCCAATCGAGGGGCAGACGAACATATGCGGTCTGACCACAAACAAAATAAGAATGACGTGAAGCTTTGAAAATAGATTTCCCACTGTCACTATACTCGACAATAGTAGTACAATCACTATGTCCTACATGTACGGAACCATTATTTCTAACACATAATTCGCCTTTGACTGGTAGTACTGAAATAGCAGGTAAGTCTGGAGTAGGATCAGACTGAACATTCAGGACCATGAAATTCGAAGAATAATTACCTAAATTATACACTTCATTTTCTAGATCTAACCCGGTTCTGTGGGGAAGACCTTGCTTGTCTGGAAAACATGTACTGTTTAGAAAGGACATATCATTTGAAGATGACGTTAACGTGGACCATGCTCCACACGAACCATTATGTGAAAATGGATAAGGAAAGAGTGGCAGAACTCCCTTCGGTGTCTGGAAAGGGGGGAGTCGACCACACACCCAACAATTTGTGGCATTGCTGGTCTGGTGTGAATAATGTAACATACGGATAAATGAATTATTTCGCATAGCAAGACGATAAGATAGTTCATGAGGAGGTAGATCACTAAAGGTGTGCTCTACTGTAGCGTTAGAAGACTTATTTACATGAGAAAATGAAAAACATGAATGCAATGCATAGCTCGTGCAGGTAACCATTAAGCTTAAAAATAATATGAAACTTAGAAAAACGATACATCGGATTGAGTTTTGACTAACTCTCTCACTATGGGGGTCTATTTCATACATGTCAGAAACCTGTCTAACCGTTTCACCTAGGGGAGGACTTAGACAATTAAACTGGCTGACTTATTTTACTAGACCGGAGCTTACATTTATACTCCTGCTGCGGAGTTTCCTCTAACAGGGAGGGCTTAGTATCAATGTCATTTGCGGGACAGTCCTTGAGAATAGTATTTTGGCAGTCCTTAAAATCCTGGCAATCCTTGGAAATGTTTTTAGGTTTTAGTCCGTGAAATGTTTTAACATGAGACAGGTGGACCCACCCCTTCCTGCCTTCCAGCTTGACGGCAGTACGGGTGGTCAAGAGGACGAGCTTCGGCTCCTTCCAACGAGGCTCCAGCGGACTTGAACGATCGAAATTCCTCACGAGAACCAAGCTCCCTGGAACGATTTCATGCGGTTTCACCTCGGTATTGTCTGGAAATGCGGCGGCAACCTGTGAACGACAAGAGTGTAGGGCAGACATCAAGGAAGCTAGGTAATCTGTCAGCATATTACTGGAAACATCTGTAATACTTCGGGGTCTAGGCGTACCCCACATATTCGGGGGGCGGCCGAATACGACCTCGTAAGGGGACAGACCTGATCTGGAATGTGCGACCATGCGCATATAGAATAGAGCGACTGGCAGAGCTACTAGCCAGTCTACACCTTTCTCTTTACAGACTTTTGCAATGCGGATTTTCAGGGTCTGGTTATGTCTCTCTACGAGACCTGCTGCTTCAGGATGGCGTACACAATGAAACTTCCACTGGTACCCTAACAACAGGGAAACGTGCTTCATGAGCTCAGATGAGAATGGCTGGCCGTTATCAGAATACACGACCCTAGGGAGTCCATAGCGGGGGAAGTATTCACGAACCAACTGCTTGGCAGTGGTCGCGGCTGTGTAATCTGGGACTGGATATGCTTCTGTCCACCTGGACAAGGCACATACAACTACAAGGACATATTTGAAACCTCGACATCGCTCCATCTGAATGTAATCCATCTGGAGGACTTCAAAAGGGTGGTCAGGGGGCTGGAATCCACCTTGTTCCACCGGGACACTTTTACCTGGATTGAATTGACAACATATCATACAAGTACGGACTTTCTGCTTGGCTGCAGCTCGTAAATGCTTGTTAAACCAAATGTTCTGAATACTGTCTAACATGGCTTTTTCTCCTAAATGTGCAGGACTATGTGCGGTATTAATAATGACTTGAACCATTGAGTCGGGGAGCAACCATGTGGCTTTTCCCTTCGTCAACCATCCTTGATCTCTCTGGACCCCTCCTTGTTCGGACCATTTCTTGATTTCATCTGGAGTAGCATGTGACTGGATGTCTATGATATCTTGAGTGGGGTCCTTAACTGTCATACATGTAGTCGGATCTGGAGTGAATGTCGGTATCTTGTTAACTGGTATGTCTGGTGTCTGTGCTGTAAGCTTGGCTGTTCGATCTGCTAGATCATTACCTTGAGAAATAATGTCAGTGACTTTCGTATGTGCTTTGCACTTCATGATAGCGATAGCTGTCGGTAAATGTATTGCATCTAACAGAGCTTGAATGAGGAGACCATGCTGAATCTTGGTTCCATGAGAAGTCATGAAACCTCTCTCCTGCCAGAGCACTCCGAAGTCATGTACAACTCCGAATGCGTAGCGTGAATCTGTATAAATATTAACTTTCAGGTTCTTGGCGTGTATGCAGGCTTGAGTCAGAGCAACTAGCTCTGCTGCTTGGGCAGACAGGGTGTCAATACGGTGTGTTTCAATAACTTTAGTGTCAGTAGTCACTGCATACGCGGCTACTAGTTCTCCTGTACTTGTTCTCATACATGAACCATCCACATAAAGTGTCAGGTCGGGATCTGGTAATGGAATATCTGTCAGATCTTGTCTTGGCTTTGTCATGGTGTTAACTACTTCCACACAGTCATGTGTGGCAGGATTTGAAGTAACTGACGGTAACAGTGTAGCAGAATTCAGAACATTGCAGCGTCTGATTTCTATGTGTGGCTGGAACAGTGTCAATTCATAACCTGTTAAACGTGCAATTGTCAAGTGCTGGGTCTGTGTTCGGTTTAAAAGAACTTCCACGGAGTGTGGAACTTGTACTGTCAGGGAATGTCCTAATACGATGGAATCACTTTGTCTGATAGCTAGTGCTGTGGCTGCAACTGACTTGAGACACGCAGGCAGAGCCTGGGCTACTGGATCTAATGTGCTCGAAAAATAAGCACAGGGCTTGTATTGTCCTGCTTGATCTTGTGTGAGAACAGATAATGCTGTACCGTCACGTTCTGTGACAAAAAGTGTAAAAGGCTTACTGTAGTTCGGTGTTGCTAGAACAGGAGCTTGACATAAGGCTTTCTTTAATTCATTAAAACTAAGTGTATGTTCAGATGTCCAAGGGAGGACAGTCGACACGGCTGCCTCCTGTGTCGTTAACTGTATCAGTGGCTTGGCTAGAAATGCATACTGAGGAATCCATTGTCTGCAATAAGAAGTAAGGCCGATAAAGGCACGTACCTCCTTCTGGGTCTTGGGCTGAGGAAGACTCGCTATTAACTGGATACGGTCAGGTGTCAACTGCCTACCCCACTTGGACAGTAAGTGGCCTAAGTAGATCACTTGCTGGACACAGAATTGAAGCTTCGAAGGGGACACCTTGTGCCCCATTTCAGCTAGAAAATACAGAACTGTGAGTGATGCTCGCTCGCAAGCACGTTCAGAACGGGCTGTGATCAGTAGATCATCGACATACTGGAGCAGGGCAGTATCAGTTGGCATGTGAATATTGTCTAGTTGTCTCTTAAGTGCTTGACTGTAAATGCTAGGACTTTCTGTGAAACCTTGAGGAGCTCGTGTGAATTTATAGCTCCTTCCATTTAAACAGAAACCGAAAAGGAACTGGCTGTCTGGATGAATGGGGACACTAAAAAATGCGTTCTTGAGGTCTATGACTGTAAAAAATGTGGCTTCAGAATCAATGGCTGTCAATAGGGAAGAGATATCTGGGACAACTGGGTACTGGGGAATAATACATTTATTGAGTTCTCGAAGGTCAATCACTAATCGATATACTGGAGGTGCATTTGGATCAGTACGTTTCATGACTGGAATGATAGGAGAATTACATACATTGGAGTCAGTTTCTACAACCACTCCTTGAGCCATGAGCTCGTCAATAATTTTGGATAAGGCTGCTACAGCCTCAGGTGGCAATCTGTACTGTCTGATTCGTGGTAACACTACACCTGGTTTGAGAGTCACACGATGGGGTGTGATTTGCATAAAACCTACATCAGTTGGACCTTGCGCCCATAGATGCTGGGGAACATTTAACAATCGTGGATCAAAATCTCGTAAAACATAGTGACCCTTAAAGTCACGTAAAAACAAACGTATACCCTCTGGGGAGCAGCAAATAACTGCACCTAATTCTTTCAGTGTCTTAATGCCTAACAAATTTTCTGGACATGACTTCGTAAGTAACAGGTCAGTAGTTCGGGACAATGGACCTACTTCTAGAGTAACTGGTTTAGAAATCTCGTTTACAATAGGCTTTCCTGAAAATCCAAGGGAAACATTTCTTGAGCCTGAGAGCGGAGCCCCTGGAACCTCGTCGTGACTTATGGTGGTCCTACTTGCCCCTGTATCAATCAAAAACTTTCTGTCTTTCCCTAATACTTGACTGTGAACATAGGGACCCTCTTGATCTACAGGTATCTCGATGAGAGGCAAGCCTACCTCCCTCTCTAGGCTGTTTCATGAATACTGTTGGTACTCTGGATACTCGGACTGTGCATACTGGTACATCTGCTGTGTAACATGCTGTGTTGCAGCAATAGGCTGCGGTGCTGGAACTGTCTGTTGTGCATTCTGTGGCTGAGAAGTCTGTGAAACTTGTTCTTGTCTAGGCGGACGTGGTCTTTCTTTAGTTTTACCAGTAGCTATATTGTGTTTCAGAACTGCACACTCGTTTATAAAATGACCTGGCTGCTTACAATAATTGCAGGTCCCTTTAACGGGAACTGCAGGATGACTGGCTTGGTTCGTACCCCTCTTCTGACTATCTTGAGGAACAGATTGTGCAACTAATACTTTCATTTTCGTGTCTTTCATACGTTTCCTTTCATGATCTTGCTCTTCTCTGATTCTATTCTGGTGATACTGAAGCATCTGTAACATTTGGGACGGTGTATTAGCTTGCCAAGTACTTTCGACTTTCAAAACTCGATTTTTAACTTGTGGACTTGAATTCTCGACTAGTTTAGTAACAAAAAGATGAGGGTATGACTCACTACTCGTCTTGAGACCACTGTTAATGCTAAAGCATTTCTCGAATCTAGAATAAAAATCACTGGTATCTTCGTCTGGTTTCTGTTTACAGGCTGAGATTGCATCCCAGTCTTCCTTTTTAGTAGCTAATAATCTAGGTAAAACTTGTATTAATAATTCTGGTAATTCTTTACATTTGTCTCCAAAACCGGTACCTGGTACTCGTATCTTATCTTCAGCTTCTAGAGCTGTCCAATCGATCTTTTTCTCTCCCACCTCCCAATCTTTTTCCTTAAGTTTTTCATATATGCCCGCAGGCAACAGGACTTTTAACATTTTAATTATATCTGGATACGTGTATTCTCCCATACGGAGCATGTCTTTTAATTCTCGGTGGAACCCTGCTGGATCTTTGTCGTGACAGGGAATTAATTTCTTCATTTCTAAGAGTTCCATTTTGGTAACTGGGGTGTAAACAAATACTCGTTGCATTTCACCACCCGCTGTCCTAACTGGATGTACTTCTCGTAACGGATTCTGTCTGTCTATGTAAAATGGTTTACTTTCTGGGGGTGAGACGTGAACAAAATGCGGGTTCAGAAACGTTCTATATTTATGGCGTTGTTCTAGAATGACACTAATTAAATCGGTACCTAAACCTTTCCATCTATACTGGAGTAACTCGTTCAGAATATCATGTAACGGACCTGGATCAGAATGTTGACCCTCATACAGTGTAATGAGGTGCTGGATCATATACATACCCACCAGTCGCTGCTCGGCTGGGGGCAGTTTCAGAAACATTTGTGCCACTATTTCGTCTGGAAAAGTGGTAGAATCAGTAATCCATCGGACTGCTGATCGGGCTAGTTCTTGTTCATGCATAGTACTGAGTTCACTATAACCAATTCGTGATTTCAGAATGTGATCGGTAGCTTGAAATACTTGTTCTAGAGAACCTTGCTCTGGTGCTGGATGACGAAAGACTTCCTTGTGTTCCAGGCGTGAATGTCGGTCTGGAAATCTAGATTTACCTACATACGCTATTCTGGCGGTAGTCTCGTCGTCTACCTCTTCAGTAGAAGAGTCATTTTCTTTCTCGCTTACTTGTGCTTCTTTGCGTTGTTCGTGTAACCTTATTATTTCTTTACGTATTTTCTTGTACATACTCTCTATACTGCTGATGGTTCTGTGCTTACCCTCGGCTATATTATCACTCCACCTTGTCAGGACTTTCATTTCGGTCTGATCTTTAGTCGGGGAATCTTGTTCCTGTATTAAACAATTAATTAGAAACTTTAATAGCATGAGCTGAATCTCGGCTTTCCTTTGAGACATGGCTTCGCCAATACTTTCTGGATCTTGTCCAGTACGAATGAAACAATACATTCTGTCTAGATCTTCTTTCATATTCGGTAGGGTGACCAAATACTCGGACACTTGCCTTATACGTACGGAATATATAACCATACTATCCTCACCTGGAACTGGATCATAACAGCATTCCGTAAGAGCTCGCCTGATTTCTGCAATGGACTGATATTTGGGCGTACGCTGTAACGCACGTTCATGTAACTCGACTGCTCCTAGACGTCTATTTGGCGGCGGGGTATGAGGAGGACCTCCTCCCGCGGCCCCTATACTAGAATCATCAACTGATACTCTTCGTGCTGGCAAGGTGACTGATGTGGCGAGAATTTGTACTACGGGCTGGACCGGGGGTACCGTAACAGGTACTGTAACAGGTGCCCCGGTG
The DNA here is from genome assembly GCF_964261635.1 of Lissotriton helveticus. NCBI lineage: Eukaryota > Metazoa > Chordata > Amphibia > Caudata > Salamandridae > Lissotriton > Lissotriton helveticus. Next base: position 32,698,401 of record NC_136068.1, read on the forward strand.
ACTGGAGGAGCAGGAATTGCATTATTTACAGGAGCTGGCGGAACAGGATTAGCATATTCTGGGACTGTGTCGTCCAAGTAGGACGAGAGAAAAATATCAGCTGCGGTCGGTTTGTGACGTAGCTTGGTCGGAACTAAAGGTGGCGGAAAATTACTGGATGCTTCCGGGGTCGCTTTTGGCAAGCCCTCGGCAAGAAGAGGATACATACCCTTAATGAGGGCTTTCCTCCGTCTGTCTGACTGTTCGGTTTTAACTCGTTCACCTATCTCGATTAATTCCCTTTCTTGGGCTCTTTCTGAGCATTCTCTACTTAATTCTGACTTTCTGATTTCTTTTTCGGTTCTTTTATGAGATTCTTTGCGCCATAACTCGATGGCATCTTTCTGTGACTGTCTGGCTTTCTTTTTCCATAATGCTTCTTCTACTCGCATGATGCACTCTGCATCCCACGTACCTGATACGGGCCATCTATACTTCTCTTCTAATTCCTTGGTGTACTCCACCCATAAATCTAGATATAATATGGCACTTATGCCATGCTTTTGATACATAAAATGACCTGGACTGTCCCTAGGCGGGACAGGAACTGCTTCTTCTAACAGACCTTTCCTAGTTTTTAACTGACGTAATTTGGAAAACAATGGCATGACTGGGCTGGAGTCTAGACACAATACAATACACAATGAACACAATAATGACTTTGAAAAACACCACTTTCACACCACGACATTGAAATACATGAATGACATTTAAAATAACAGTTCGGACAGAATACTACCTGGAATACTGAAAAACAGAATACATGAATTTCTCGAGAACAGAACGGACTAGAACAGAAACTAGATGCACTGCTAAAACAGTACGAAACTTACCGGTCTCATAAAGAGACACGTCAGGACCCGCATCCACCTAGGTGGACACTTCGTGTTGGATCTGTGTACCCCAAACCCACGGACCAGAGACAATGCAATTGACCCTGTCTAGATACTACCCCAGCAACGGTACTCACCGGGCAGCAAGAACGGAAGGCCTCGGACTGGACTGGACTGCTACGACGCCGGACGGACGAACTTCGGACTTCAGTTACGGGTGGGCCTCCGGATACCTCGGACCTTGGACTCTCGGCTTGGGCTCTGGTCGGGACTCGCCGCGTTCCTCCACCGCCTCGTCTGGATGCTGGACCGCAACCTCCGTCTCCTCCGTGGGCCTGAGGGATACTTGAAGCAGAAATATCTGCACGTGCACGGTATGGTTCCGTCACGGCTGCAGAGGATCAGGGGGCTGGCGTGGCTTCTCCGGCACGTGGGGAAAGGGCAAGTCCCTGTTCGGGCGCCATTATGTGGTAAATAAATAAATAATACCTCTATTTTTGACTGGATATAACAATAACAGATAGCTCAATAAATAAGAGTCAAGATTCGAGGTAGTAGGAGTTTTTGCAGGTTTAATACAGCATAAAGGACAGGAACAGGACAACCTGCACGGGAATAGGATGGCAGCGCTGCACAACACTTAATAACAGTACACAAGTATATATACTAAAACAATTGCATTACAGTAGATACAGTAGGCGTAGCAGTGGGAGGGGATTGTAGCAGTCGCGAAAGATAAGGCATGACTGATGCAATAAGAAGGCGTGAACGGGGCGTATACATAGGCATGTGATGTAGACGTAACAGAAGATGTCATAAATGGGGCGGAAACATGGAGGGGGCTACCTGAGGAGCCGGGACCTCTAACCTAGTGGTGCGCGCAAACTGGCAATGACGTGTTACTAGGAGAAGCTGGGGGCTATGACTTCTGCGCTAGAGGAGGAGACGAAAGTCTGGAGAGTCAGAGCGACATGTACCTAAACATTATCTAGTATCTGATGTTTAGAGAACATGTTGATAGAATCCAAAAGTTATCAGGGTAAAGGCTAACAGACACTAAGACTGGTGCATGCATTATTCTACATGTAGTGCGTGTAAAGGAATATTAAAAGACCATTAATACAGTATTTCTCTTACATGGAGACGTAAAGGCTAGACGATGACTGAAACTATTGATGCGATTCAGTAGCTTAGGAATGCAGGGAAGGAGGGCTGGACTGATAACTAGAATCATAACATACTCTTGGCAGACTGGCGGGCAGAGCCAGGCCGAGCCGGGCACTGTGAGGCAGGAAGTAAGTGAAGGGTCAGGGATACAGGTGGGGGCTGTATCGCTCCTCAGCGAGGGCTCAGGAGACTGGAGCTGAATCTGGTGTCCGGGCCCTTTTGAGGCCTAGAAACGGGGACTTTACAATGAAATAACGTGCACACTGAGAAACGTGGCAACGTAGCTTTACATAGGCCTGATATTCGTTGTATTTACGAAAACTGGGAACTGGCATACTAGAGATGGACACAACTGTAATTGCGTCTTTAATCGATGATGGGGAATACATATGCATATTAATCATGCACACATAACATGAGATGGGGAACACGTAGGGACACAGAACATGGCAAAATTTACTTTTCCACAGAAGGTGGCATAGTGGAAGGTGGCATGGTGGAAGATGGCATGGTGGAAGATGGCATGGTGTCTGATGTGGTATGAAACTTCAGGCGGTGTGTGGTGTGATGATAGAAAGTTCCCGCATGGGCGACGTTGGCTTTTCCCACTGGGAAGGTAAAACCTTACATGCCCCCAACAGGTGTTGAATGATTGGGGTGTATAGAAGGAGCAGGAAGCCGTCTCTTTCATAGTCCACTAAAAAGAAGTACACTGTGCAGACAGTCCAGAGAAACCCCAAATGGTACACATAGAGAAACTCAGATTATTCTATTGCTCTTTTTGTGGGAGTGTGGGCGAGCAGTTAGGCTTATCAGAGGGTAATGCTAAGCATTTGTGGTACTCACAGAGGCAATAAATGAGACACACACTCAAGAATAATTCTGAGACCAATTTATAACATTGTTTCTTATGTATTTTTAAGACCAAGAACACAGTTCTAAGGTAAGTACTTTCAGAGTTACGATTTTTCACAGTTTGGAAAATATATTACTTTTGTGCACAATTAACCCCTTCCCTGCTCCCGTCGGCTGTTGGCCGTTGCGGGCACTGCCTCACTGGTGCTGCGAACGGCCAAGGGCCGATGCAGCCCCACCCACTCCGTGGAACGCCACGCTGCGGCAAAATAATCGCCGCGGTAAACGGGTTAAGCACCATAGAAAACAACGGTGAAAAAGAGAAAAAATACATATACGATCAGGCAATGGTGTCACAAAGTTCACCTTCTCATTTTAGGTTGATGTTGGGACCAGATCCAAAGTTCCAGCAGGGGAAGTTCGGGAGTGTCCTGGATCGGGTGGGAGCAGAGTGCTGAGGGTCTTGGAAACAGGTGGGCAAAGATGAAGGTGGCCACTTGAAAATCCACTGCACAGGGGGACTTACAGTTAAATCCTCTTGGTCTCCTTAGAGGGAGGAGGTCACAAGGGCCTGGGTACCACAGGGGCAGAGCTGGTTAGTTGGTGTTGGTGCAGGGAGAAGAGCGAACAGGTCAGCAGTGTGTTGTGCGTCTTTAGGTCCTCGCGGTCAGGAGCAGGCAACTTGGAGAGGTGATCTCGGGAGAGCTGGGCCACTCGGGATGTGGGTCTTTGGTGCCTCAATTTTCTGTGATGGGTGCTTGCTTCTGGTCCTTTGGGAGTTCGGGGTGAACTCTTCTTCTTTATTTTTTCCATTGGGGTCAGTCACCCCCAGGTATTAGTACGCCCATTAGTATGCCCTGATTGGAGGTTCTCTCACCCTTTCAAGATGGAGAGGTTCACCTCGTCTGCTCCATCCTAAGGGTGGTGCAGGCTAAGGGGGACCCTCCTCCTCATCGAAATCATTTTCATGCCTTTCCTCCCACCAAAAGTGGAGCAGGAAAGTGGGCCTGGCCTCCCCTACTATCTGGGGGTTCCTGGGTTGGATTTCAAAGGCGGCATGGCCTTTGAAGCTTCCCGCCCGGGAAAGTCATCCTGTCCTGGAGGAGGTGTAAAACACCCCCGCCCAGAGCAGGTATTGTTTCTGTCCTTTGAGAGCACACCATCAGGTCAGAAACATGTCTAATGGTGGCTGACTGGTAAAACCCAGCCAGAGACCCCACTAATGTTTGGTTAAGTTTCAGGGGACCCTCTAAAAGGTTCTCCCGTGTGAATGTAATAATACAAATCAAACATTTTAGAAATCAGTGAGGCCATCACGGAGCTAGGAAACTTGTGTTGACAATTATCTTGCCCATGGCATATGGCTTCCCTGTTCACTTACACCATCGGAGAATGGATTAGACTTTTCAGGGGCATATCTTCTCATGCTGATATGACCCACATAGGATATAGTGCACCCTGTCCCCTGTCCCCTCCATGAGGACCGCACAGACCTATCCCTGTCCCCTCCACCCCTCCATAAGGACCCCACAGACCTATCCCTGTCCCCTCCACCCCTCCATGAGGACCCCACAGTCCTATCCCTGTCCCCTCCACCCCTCCATAAGGACCCCACAGACCTATCCCTGTCCCCTCCACCCCTCCATGAGGACCCCACAGTCCTATCCCTGTCCCCTCCACCCCTCCATAAGGACCCCACAGACCTATCCCTGTCCCCTCCACCCCTCCATTGGGACCCCAGAGACCTATCCCTGTCCCCTCCTCCCTCCATGAGGACCGCACAGACCTATCCCTGTCCCCTCCACCCCTCCATAAGGACCCCACAGACCTATCCCTGTCCCTCCACCCCTCCATAAGGACCCCACAGACCTATCCCTGTCCCCTCCACCCCTCCATAAAGACCCCACAGACCTATCCCTGTCCCCTCCACCCCTCCATTGGGACCCCACGGTCCTATCCCTGTCCCCTCCACTCCTACATAAGGACCCCACAGACCTATCCCTGTCCCCTCCACCCCTCCATGAGGACCCCACAGACCTATCCGTGTCCCCTTCACCCCTCCATAAGGACCCCACAGACCTATCCCTGTCCCCACCACCCCTCCATAAGGACCCCACAGACCTATTCCTGTCCCCACCACCCCTACATAAGGACCCACAGTCCTATCCTTGTCCCCTCCACCCCTCCATAAGGACCCCACGGTCCTATCCCTGTCCCCTCCACTCCTACATAAGGACCCCACAGACCTATCCCTGTCCCCTCCACCCCTCCATGAGGACCCCACAGACCTATCCCTGTCCCCTTCACCCCTCCATAAGGACCCCACAGACCTATCCCTGTCCCCACCACCCCTCCATAAGGACCCCACAGACCTATCCCTGTCCCCACCACCCCTACATAAGGACCCCACAGTCCTATCCTTGTCCCCTCCACCCCTCCATAAGGACCCCACAGTCCATACCTGTCACCTTCCACCTCTCTAGGAGGCCCCACATACTCATCCCTGTCCCCTTCGCCCCTCCACAAGAGCCCACACACTCATCCTGTCCCCTCTACCCCTCCACAGACTCAGCCCAGTCCCCTCCACATGTCCACAAAACCCCCTACCCATCCTTGTCCCCTTCACATGCTCCCATAGGCCCACCCCTGTCCCCTCCACAAGGCTCCCCATCTCTGTCCATATCAGACCCCTACAGACCCATCCCCCTCCACCCACCATTCTCTGTGCACCTTGTTGCCTCTTCTTCTCTGTGTAACTATTGGTCTCATCTGTATCATTTGAAGAGATATTTTTGTTGGTTCATTTTAAACAATATTCACTTTACAACCTATAACATTAATTGAACTACTTTGGGAAATTTTTGAAAATAATATTTTAAAGAGGTTACCAAAAAAGATCAAACAGGGACAGTGAACCTGGAGCTCTGGGGTGGAAGGTTCAGGATCCGAAATCACCAGAGCAAACCTGCCAGCAGATGAGAGCAGAGCGCACCTGTACCTGAGGGTAGGTGAGGTGAGGGGGTGGGGCTCAGAAAAGAAACCGAAAACAATGCATTGAGCAAATACCAGCATCAGCGCGTCTCCTGCCCCTGGGAGGGAAGGACAGACTCTAAAAATGAGTGTATTTGAGGTGAGCTCCAGTGAGAGGAACAACTGGTCTATCCGGGCCCCGGGGGATGTACCGCCACCTGGACCTACAACCGTGGGCAGCATTGGGGGGTGTCATGGAGTACCTGCTGCCCCTGGGGTGCCTTTTGCTACCTGGGGCACTCCTCTCCTACCCCTGCTCTTGGGGCTCATGAATGCAGACCCTGGAGCCTCAGATGAAGGGGGCTCCCCTAAAACTGTTTATTACACGCCCTCCCCCACTACTGAACAGTGAATGAGATGTCTTGGTGGGATTATTGATAGGGCAAGGCCTCAACCCTGTGATGTCACTGGGGGTCAAAGGTTGCATGATAGGATGACAAATCAACGAGCAAGCACTGAGGAGCAGTTATACTCTTCTTAAAGTGCTGCGACGTGAAGGATGGACTGAGCCGGATGAGGTCGCTCATCAGCTCTGGAGTTCTTTTTGGGAATGAGGAATTACAGGGAGTAAACACCTTGTCCCCGCAGTCCCCTTGTCCCCGCTGTCCCCGCAGTCCCATTGTCCCCGTTGTCTTCTTGGTCCCGCTGTCCTCTTGTCCTCGCTATCTCCTTGTCCTCGCTGTCCCCTTGTCCTCGCTGTCCCCTTGTCCTCGCTGTCCCCGCAGTCCCCGCAGTCCCATTGTCCCCGTTGTCTTCTTGGTCCCGCTGTCCTCTTGTCCTCGCTATCTCCTTGTCCTCGCTGTCCCCTTGTCCTCGCTGTCCCCTTGTCCTCGCTGTCCCCTTGTCCTCACTGTCTCCTTGTCCTCGCTGTCCCCTTGTCCTGCTGTCCCCTTGTCCTCGCTGTCCCCTTGTCCCCTTCTCCCCGCAGTCCCCTTGTTCCCGCTGTCCCCTTGGCCCCGCTGTCCCCTTGTCCTCGCTGTCTCCTTGTCTTTGCTGACTCCTTGTCCCCTTGTCCCATTGTCCCCGTTGTCCCCTTGGCCCCGCTGTTCCATTGTCCCCGTTGTCCACTTGGCCCCGCTGTCCCCTTGTCCTCGCTGTCCCCTTGTCCTCGCTGTCCCCTTGTCCTCGCTGTCCCCTTGTCCTCGCAGTCCCCTTGACCCCACTGTCCACTTGCCTCTGTTGGTCCAACAAACTCAATTGTTCTGTTATGAAGCAATGCCTGCCCTCCTGCCTACAGCCTTGTTGGTCTTGGAGGATGCTGTGGTGGCATGGTGGAAGGTGGCATGGTGGAAGGTGGCATGGTGTCTGATGTGGTATGAAACTTCAGGCGGTGTGTGGTGTGATGATAGAAAGTTCCCGCATGGGCGACGTTGGCTTTTCCCACTGGGAAGGTAAAACCTTACACGCCCCCAACAGGTGTTGAATGATTGGGGTGTACGGAAGGAGCAGGAAGCCGTCTCTTTTATAGTCCACTAAAAAGAAGTACACTGTGCAGATAGTCCAGAGAATCCCCAAATGGTACACATAGGTAAACTCAGATTATTCTATTGCTCTTTTTGTGGTAGTGTGGGCGAGCAGTTAGGCTTATCAGAGGGCAGTGCTAAGCATTTGTGGTACTCACAGAGGCAATAAATGAGACACACACTCAAGAATAATTCTGAGACCAATTTATAACATTGTTTCTTATGTATTTTTAAGACCAAGAACACAGTTCTAAGGTAAGTACTTTCAGAGTTACGATTTTTCACAGTTTGGAAAATATATTACTTTTGTGCACAATTAACCCCTTCCCTGCTCCCGTCGGCTGTTGGCCGTTGCGGGCACTGCCTCACTGGTGCTGCGAACGGCCAAGGGCCGATGCAGCTCCACCCACTCCGTGGAACGCCACGCTGCGGCAAAATAATCGCCGCGGTAAACGGGTTAAGCACCATAGAAAACAACGGTGAAAAAGAGAAAAAATACATATACGATCAGGCAATGGTGTCACAAAGTTCACCTTCTCGTTTTAGGTTGATGTTGGGACCAGATCCAAAGTTCCAGCAGGGGAAGTTCGGGAGTGTCCTGGATCGGGTGGGAGCAGAGTGCTGAGGGTCTTGGAAACAGGTGCGCAAAGATGAAGGTGGCCACTTGAAAATCCACTGCACAGGGGGACTTACAGTTAAATCCTCTTGGTCTCCTTAGAGGGAGGAGGTCACAAGGGCCTGGGTACCACAGGGGCAGAGCTGGTTAGTTGGTGTTGGTGCAGGGAGAAGAGCGAACAGGTCATCAGTGTGTTGTGCGTCTTTAGGTCCTCGCGGTCAGGAGCAGGCAACTTGGAGAGGTGATCTCGGGAGAGCTGGGCCACTCGGGATGTGGGTCTTTGGTGCCTCAATTGTCTGTGATGCGTGCTTGCTTCTGGTCCTTTGGGAGTTCGGGGTGAACTCTTCTTCTTTATTTTTTCCATTGGGGTCAGTCACCCCCAGGTATTAGTACGCCCATTAGTATGCCCTGATTGGAGGTTCTCTCACCCTTTCAAGATGGAGAGGTTCACCTCGTCTGCTCCACCCTAAGGGTGGTGCAGGCTAAGGGGGACCCTCCTCCTCATCGAAATCATTTTCATGCCTTTCCTCCCACCAAAAGTGGAGCAGGAAAGTGGGCCTGGCCTCCCCTACTATCTGGGGGTTCCTGGGTTGGATTTCAAAGGCGGCATGGCCTTTGAAGCTTCCCGCCCGGGAAAGTCATCCTGTCCTGGAGGAGGTGTAAAACACCCCCGCCCAGAGCAGGTATTGTTTCTGTCCTTTGAGAGCACACCATCAGGTCAGAAACATGTCTAATGGTGGCTGACTAGTAAAACCCAGCCAGAGACCCCACTAATGTTTGGTTAAGTTTCAGGGGACCCTCTAAAAGGTTCTCCCGTGTGAATGTAATAATACAAATCAAACATTTTAGAAATCAGTGAGGCCATCACGGAGCTAGGAAACTTGTGTTGACAATTATCTTGCCCATGGCATATGGCTTCCCTGTTCACTTACACCATCGGAGAATGGATTAGACTTTTCAGGGGCATATCTTCTCATGCTGATATGACCCACATAGGATATAGTGCACCCTGTCCCCTCCCCCTCCATGAGGACCGCACAGACCTATCCCTGTCCCCTCCACCCCTCCATAAGGACCCCACAGACCTATCCCTGTCCCCTCCACCCCTCCATGAGGACCCCACAGTCCTATCCCTGTCCCCTCCACCCCTCCATAAGGACCCCACAGACCTATCCCTGTCCCCTCCACCCCTCCATGAGGACCCCACAGTCCTATCCCTGTCCCCTCCACCCCTCCATAAGGACCCCACAGACCTATCCCTGTCCCCTCCACCCCTCCATTGGGACCCCAGATACCTATCCCTGTCCCCTCCTCCCTCCATGAGGACCGCACAGACCTATCCCTGTCCCCTCCACCCCTCCATAAGGACCCCACAGACCTATCCCTGTCCCTCCACCCCTCCATAAGGACCCCACAGACCTATCCCTGTCCCCTCCACCCCTCCATAAAGACCCCACAGACCTATCCCTGTCCCCTCCACCCCTCCATTGGGACCCCACGGTCCTATCCCTGTCCCCTCCACTCCTACATAAGGACCCCACAGACCTATCCCTGTCCCCTCCACCCCTCCATGAGGACCCCACAGACCTATCCCTGTCCCCTTCACCCCTCCATAACGGCCCCACAGACCTATCCCTGTCCCTCCACCCCTCCATGAGGACCCCACAGACCTATCCCTGTCCCCTTCACCCCTCCATAAGGACCCCACAGACCTATCCCTGTCCCCACCACCCCTCCATAAGGACCCCACAGACCTATCCCTGTCCCCACCACCCCTACATAAGGACCCCACAGTCCTATCCTTGTCCCCTCCACCCCTCCATAAGGACCCCACAGTCCATACCTGTCACCTTCCACCTCTCTAGGAGGCCCCACATACTCATCCCTGTCCCCTTCGCCCCTCCACAAGAGCCCACACACTCATCCTGTCCCCTCTACCCCTCCACAGACTCAGCCCAGTCCCCTCCACATGTCCACAAAACCCCCTACCCATCCTTGTCCCCTTCACATGCTCCCATAGGCCCACCCCTGTCCCCTCCACAAGGCTCCCCATCTCTGTCCATATCAGACCCCTACAGACCCACCCCCCTCCACCCACCATTCTCTGTGCACCTTGTTGCCTCTTCTTCCCTGTGTAACTATTGGTCTCATCTGTATCATTTGAAGAGATATTGTTGTTGGTTCATTTTATACAATATTCACTTTACAACCTATAACATTAATTGAACTACTTTGGGAACTTTTTGAAAATAATAATTTAAAGAGGTTACCAAAAAAGATCAAACAGGGACACAGAGTCAGCCGGTGAACCTGGAGCTCTGGGGTGGAAGGTTCAGGATCCGAAATCACCAGAGCACACCTGTCATCAGATGAGAGCACAGCGCACCTGTACCTGAGGGTAGGTGAGGTGAGGGGGCAGGGCTCAAAAAAGAAACCGAAAACAATGTATTCAGCAAATACCAACATCAGCGCGTCTCCTGCGCCCTGAGAGGGAAGGACAGACTCTAAAAATAAGTGTATTTGAGGTGCGCTCCAGTGAGAGGAAGAACTGGTCTATCCAGGCCCCGTAGGATGGACCGCCACCTGGACCTACAACCGTGGGCAGGATTAGGGGGTGTCATAGGGTACCAGCTGCCCCTGGGGTGCCTTTTGCTACCTGGGGCACTCCTGTCCTACCCCTGCTCTTGGGGCTCATGAATGCAGACCCTGGAGCCTCAGATGAAGGGGGCTCCCCTAAAACTGTTTATTGCACGACCTCCCCCACTACTGAACAGTGAATGAGATGTCTTGATGGGATTAATGATAGGGTAAGGCCTCAACCCTGTGATGTCACTGGGTGTCAAAGTGAGGTGCCGGGTTTTTAAGAACCCGGTGGTGTCAGGGAATAACACCCGAAGACCTCTGAGTTCTCCCTTGTTCCGGACCACAGAAACACGGAGTCTTCTAGTCGCAGTCAGAGATCAAGTTTTATTGGCAGCTACCAAGTAACATGTGTCCGAGAAGCACGACCACGCGGATCGTGTGTTCTCAGGAGACTGTTCGTTTTTACAGAACAAGCCTTCTCCTTATATACAGAAATAATAGCTGCAAGCAAGAATTCTTGAGTTTATGATATGGCTGTACACATATTTCTACAACAATACAAAGAGCGAAGTCATGTAGGCAAGCCCATATTTTGGACGTCCCGTTCGTGATAGATTACCCAGCCAGTCCCGGAACTCACATCAGATATCGATGAAACCCCAATAAAGAAGGGCACCTCCTAGTCATAAAACTGGCCATAAACAAGGAACGTGGACAGGTGTGTGTAGAAAACATGATCTGTACGCGGTGAATGGTTTGTGGTATGTTATGCATTGATGCTATCGTATTCGGCCACTGGGCGAGGAGCGGCCCAAACAGGTTTGGCTGGAGGCAAGGGAGTCAGTTGGGACAGGTCAGGGGGAAGTCAGGGAGAGGTGGACGTGTCCTTTTAGATCAAGCTCGACCTTACTCAATTGACTTATCATGAGGGCAAGACACAAGATGGATGCCGTTTACAAAATGGAGTCTGAGGAGTCGGAACGGAAACTACGATTTAGGGGTGTTGGCATCCCTCAATCATGATGCAAATGTATAGGGATGATGTCCTAATCATTATCGGTCCGTCGACACCAAATTCGTCATGGTACGTTGATATTTAGTGGCACGGGTATTGGATCTCGATACTGGGATGACGGTAGGGTCCAGATTTTCAGAACCACAGACCTTCCTTTTGCCCTCATATAAGGCAATAACTCATGTTAATCTGAGTCCAAATCTGTATTAATGAATTCGTGGAGATGGTGCTGTAGCATCATTCTGTTGGTCAGTTCGTCCCTTGACACAGGCTTCCTTACACATGGGGTAGCAAAGAGGCCACATAGTGAAGGAGCGCACTGTACACACAGGCAGAACATAAACAGAAGCGCTAAGATCATCCCAACGAAAATCAGTGTTTTCCATCCCCAGGCAGTGATCAGGCCCCAGAACCACCCTAGAAGGGACCAATCTCCTTTTTCCACGTGAAGGGAACCAGATATTTCGTGTAGTTTGGAGATGGCCTGGTACACTGTCGGTGCATTATCAGGGATGAAAATACAGCAACTAGATTGGATCACTCTGCATACACCACCACGATCGGCGAGTATGATATCTAGGGCAACTCGGTTCTGAAGGGTCATAAGTCGATCCGACTGAAGCTCGGTTGTCAAGTTGTCAAGGGCTCCGGCCGTTGTAATCACGGCGGATTCAACTATCCTCGATAACTGGCGAATATTCCTGCTGTTCACCATAGGCCCCCAAAATGGCAGAAAACCCTTTGCGAAGTCTGCAAATTCCTGACTCGTGGTGTCGTCTTTACTCACGACACCTCTAGCTGTCCTTGTCCGATGGTAATCTGCTCTGGCCGTGTAGGTGGGAGGCAGCAGAAATGAGATGAAACACGTGCCTGAGAAGTCAGGGGGCAACCATGTATAGGCTTGGTCGTGGCAGACGAAATACGTGCCTTTGGCTGCTAAGAATATAGGGGAAGTTCGGGAAGCGAACACATATGTTTCCGTGCATATACTCTTTCCTAATTGTGCTTTGGGATCCCTACCGATACCTTGTAAACATAAGTGACCTCGGTGGGGTACTATCCAAACTGGGCGGGATTTCTTTCCTGTCTGTCCCTTACTCAGGGAAATCCCATTCTTAGTTATGTTCCAACGACTGTATGGAGTGAGTTCATCTTTGGGGATCGTTTGATATGTGTCGAACTCCCTACTCATATTTCTTATCCCTGCCACTAGTGCCTTGTTGTTGGAATCGCTTTCAATGGAACGGGTTGGGTATGGTTCTAAGGCGAACAGGAACATGGTCTGGAAAGCCCACAGAGAACCATAATAACTGAATGGCAGGATGAAGTACGGGATACCCTTATCAGTTGTGTGTGGCATGAGTCCACATATCCAACAGTTCGATGTGTTCATTATGGACTGGTGTTGGTGTAGGAGTTGAATAAATGAGTTGTTTACAAATTCGAGTCTTCTGGCAGACTCGTGTTCAGGTAGAGGGTGAAAGTAGTGTGGAGAGATAGTAGGAGGAGGTGGTGGCCGGGTGTCATTTGAAAAAGTAACTTGGAATACGAATAGAGTATAACCAGTCAAAAACATCGTTATGCTACACAACATTAAAATACATGTTATCAAAAACCTTCTTTTGGCCAGTACAGTGCATAGTTGTCTTTCAATGTTCGTGAATCTGGTAGGTCTCTTTACCCTAGGAAACTCCATCCTCTAGTTGCTGCCCGCGATGGTAGATTGATTCTGCCAGGGAGTGCACTCTGTTCAGTCCGGGGTAACTCCCTTGGACCAACCAGAACCGTTGACCTAAACGTCCCCAGCTGCACTCCCCAGACTTCAACCGCGACCCTAGCAGCAGAACCGGATGGCGGTTCGAAAATCAAAAATGAGCACGTTTCCTGAGAGTGAGAGAGCTGAAAAATCAAAAATAGTTCTTGGGGGAAGGGAAATCACATTAATTTGCTTTTTATTAGTCTCTTTGTCTTGACCTTAGATTATATTTTTGTTTCCCAGGTACGGTGTGGTCTTCAAACAATGTCTTAGGTTCTGAAGTATCCAACTGCATTGACGGTGGCACAAGCCCTTGTAAAATATGATCACTCTCCTTTTCGGTACCAGTTTCTTTTAAGCGTGCATCGCTGAAAGGGATGAAGCGAGGTATGGATTCTGTCTCGGAGTCGGCAATTCCTTCCTTGACCCACCGGTCGTATGGAAGGGGCAGAGGGACCCGTTTGCAGTGGGTCCCGTGTATCCAACTTTTCTTTCCTTCCACCCAAACGGCTGATCTCGTGGAAAGAAGCACAAGGTACGGTTCGGTCCACCTGGGTTGTTCGTTGTTTGTGCGCCGAAAATTCCGCACCAGAACCCAAGTGCCGGGTTCGATGGAGTGACCTGGATCATCAGAGGCTGGCGGAGAGGAACTGTGAACCTGTTGGTGTAAAACACACAATTTAGTTGTCAATTCGCACAAATAGTCAAGCAGTACGGGGTGTTCTATTTTGCTGAGTTTCTTTGGCCTTGGCACGCCCCAGACGTTGGCTGGGCGGCCAAACACTATTTCATGGGGGCTAAGTCCTAATCTAGAATGGACGGTCATTCTGGTCGACAGGAGTGCTAGAGGCAAGGCGTCAGGCCATTTAAGACCTGTGCTGGCTTGGACCTTGGCTAGTTTGAGTTTCAATGTGCCATTGTAGCACTCCACTAATCCAGCTGATTGGGGGTGGTTTGCAGAGTGAAACCTTTGTTGTATGCCTAAACATTCACACACTCTCTTCATCACGCGTCCTACGAATTCACTTCCATTATCACTCCAGATCATTCTAGGCATGCCGAATCTCGGGAAGAATTCTTTGACAAGGGTTTTGGCAGTTGACAAGGCGGTATTGTCCTTAAGGGGGTATGCTTCCACCCACCTTGAAAAAGCGCAAACAACAACGAGCACATACTTCAGATTGTTGCACCTCTCCATGTGGATGAAATCGAGCTGCAAAACCTCAAACGGACACGTTGGAGGCACAAAATGACCAGCTGGAGTTGGGGTTCCCTTACCGGGATTATGCTTCAAACACACCATACAGTTTCTGACCACGTTCTCTGCATATTTTGGGATATTGCTATTCTGCCATACTGGGGCCAATAGCTTACATATTCCTTTCGAACTGATGTGCGCAAATCCATGAGCCATTGTTACTACTGCAAGTACATATGCGTTAGGTAATAGCCATCGCTGGTGTTCTGACAATTCGACCCAACAACCATTCGCATCTAACCTACCCTTACTTTCTCTCCATTCATTCACCTCTTTCTCAGTTGCCTCGGCTTGTATAGATTTCACGCTTTCGATGGTGTCCTCACACATTCCCACATCAGTAATCCATCTAGCGGGACCTACAACATACATCCGACTCATTGTGTTCCTTGCAGTCTCTTTCGCAACCTCGTCTGCAAATGCATTCCCGCGGCCAACATCGTCTTGAATCTTTTTGTGTGCACTGCATTTCATAATGGCAACTTGTAGTGGCAAGGTCAGTGACTCGAGGAGCTCATTAACTAGCTGACCATGCTGTATCTTTGCACCATGTGACGTAAGGAATCCACGTTCACGCCACAATCTCCCAAAACTGTGAGCCACACCAAAGGCGTATTGGCTGTCAGTGTACACATTCACTCGCTTTCCTTTCGCCAACACACATGCTCTTGTAAGTGCAATTAGCTCTGCAGCTTGTGCAGAATTGTGGGAAATGCGCGCGGTCTCTATAATGGTGTGTAATGTCGTTACGGCATATGCTGCAGTCGTATCACCATTCGGCAACTTGAAACATGAACCATCAACCCATAAAGTATCATTGCATTCAGGAAGGGGAGTGTCCTGTAAGTCTACTCTCCCTTTTGTCTCTTCTTCTGTCCTAAAGCAGCAGTCATGTTTATCAATCTCGTCTGTTTCTGTCGGGATGGGTAGTAGCGTAGCGGGGTTGAGTGTATCACACCTCTTTATGTGGATGTGACTTGCTAACAGTGTAAGTTCGTAACTGGATAGTCGAGCGCTAGTAAGATGTTGTGTCTTCGTCCTGTTTAGTAAAATGTCTACTGCATGCGGAACCATAACGATCAGAGTATTATTCATGACTAATCCAGCGGACTGTCGAATGCAGACAGCTGCTGCGGCGTTAGCCCTCAGACAACTTGGTAGGGCTTTAGCCACAGGGTCTAGAGTTGCCGAAAAATATGCGCATGGGCGCTGTTTGTCCCCAAAGTGTTGTGTTAGGACTGATAATGCACAACCTTCCTTCTCATGGACGTATAATGTAAAAGGCTTACTGTAGTTGGGGTTTCCCAACACAGGAGCCGAACACAATGCATCACGCAACTCGTGGAAACTCGTCTGACAATCTTCAGACCAGGTGTTAGACGGGGACCTGGAGGGTCGGCCGAGCACAAGGGGAGAGGCCTCCGGTGAGGGCCGTCTCCAGCGATCGTACAGACAAGTAACTTCCCCCCCCACAGATGGACACCACACGAAGATCAGAGTAACACCTTTTATAGGCAGTTCTTGAAGTAAGGTAGTACGATACAAGGAGATCAGGACACGAGGATCCTCTCAATTCTAGTCTCTAGTAGGGAAAGGGGGTAGCGGGACAGTCTTGGTACCTACGGGTACTGAGGTGAACCGGCGGTTGCTCACAATCCTCGAGCTCGGTGGTCGGACGGGTCGGACCGCGGCAGCGCCAGCAGGTCCCGAAGAGATCGTAGGTGGCAACGGGCCGCGGCAGCGCCAGCAGGTCCCAACGAAGATGGAAGTTACAACGGGCCGCGGCAGCGCCAGCAGGTCCCACGAGGATGAAGGTTGCAGAAGGCCGCGGCAGCGCCAGCAGGCAGGACGATAGTTCACAAGGCAGGGCTGCGGCAGCGCCAGCAGTCCGTCAAGGAAGAGTTCTTCTCGGTGTCTCTCGACTCCAGGATACCACTCCCTTCCTGCTCTGGGGCTCCTCGGTTATAGGTCTGGCGCCCTTTGATGTCCGGACCCTCGCACTGGGAGGTCGGGAGGTCCGGGATGAGGGAGTCCAGACACCCAGCAGGGGGGTGGAGCCAGCACCCGGGGAGGCTGGGGGCGATCGGCACCTGGCGGGGGAGAGCCATCGACACTTCTTTCTCCCATTAGCCTGCCAAGTGGTCCGTTCACCTCCTGGATGGATGGTGGTGCCGGGATGGCGGGGCCTGGCCGGGCCCAGGGTTGGGGTCGAGCTGAGGCCACGCGGCCGCGTGGTGCAGTGTCCAAGATGGCGGCTGGGCCGGGCAATGGGGCTGCCGGGGGCCCGGGCCCGTGACACAGAGATATCCGGGAGCAGGCGTCCCGGAGGGGACGGGTTGCGGGTTGCTTCTGCGGGTAGCCCCCGGAGAGCCGGTGTCTGGGCCCTGTCATGCGGGGAGGGAGCGAGCCCTTCGTGGGGCCTGTCCAACATGCGTCCCCCCCAGCTGAAGGCGGGGAGAGTCACCCATCCTCTTGGGGACTCTCCTCGTCGAGGCGGAAAAAGCGGGACAGGCCATCCGCGTTGGCGTGGTCTTGGCCAGGGCGATGCTCCACAGTGAAGTCCATCCCCTGCAGGGAGATGGACCATCGCAATAGTTTGGGGTTCTCCCCCCGCATTTGCATTAGCCATTGCAGGGGCCGATGATCTGTTTGTACCCGGAAGTGGGTTCCGAAGAGGTAAGGCCGGAGCTTCTTGAGGGCCCATACTACTGCGAAGGCCTCTCGCTCAATGGTGCTCCAGCGCTGTTCTCGGGGCAGGAGGCGTCTGCTGATGAAGGCCACTGGTTGGTCGACTCCCTCGGGGTTCAGTTGGGAGAGGACGGCCCGATGCCATGGTCTGAGGCATCAGTCTGGACGATGAACTCACGGCTGTAGTCGGGGGCCTGGAGCACAGGAGCGGTGCACATGGCGGCCTTCAGCCTCTTGAAGGCCGCTTGACAGTCGGGAGTCCAGTTGACTGTTTTTGGGTTGGTCTTGGATGTGAGTTCCGTGAGGGGCCCCACAATGCTGCCATAGTCCTTTACGAACCGCCGATAGTATCCGGTGAGCCCCAAGAAGGCTCGGACCTCGGTTTGGGTTACGGGGGGGCGCCAGGACTGGATGGCAGCGATCTTGAGCTGGAGGGGGGCCACCAGACCGCTCCCCACTTGGTGTCCGAGGTAGGTCACGGACCCCTGGCCGATTTGGCACTTGCTGGCCTTGATTGTGAGGCCGGCCCGTTGGAGGGCCTGCAGGACCCCTCGGAGGTGGCGGAGGTGGTCTGACCAGTGGCGGCTATACACCGCGATGTCGTCCAGGTATGCGGCGCTGAACTCTTCGAGGCCCGCCAATACCTGGTTCACAAGTCGTTGAAACGTGGCTGGAGCGTTTTTCATGCCGAATGGCATCACTCTGAAATGGTAGTGACCATCCGGGGTGGAGAAAGCGGATCGTTCTTGTGCCCTGGGGGTGAGGCCGATCTGCCAGTAGCCCGCCGTCAGGTCGAAGATGCTTAGGTAGCGGGCCGCCCCCATGCGGTCAACTAGTTCGTCGGCTCGGGGGATGGGGTGAGCGTCGGTTCGGGTGACAGCGTTCAGACCCCGATAGTCGACGCAGAACCGGAGCTCGGGTGTGGTGCCCGGGGCCGCAGCTTTGGGGACCAGTACAACCGGGCTGGCCCAGGGGCTGTCCGAGGGTTCGATGACTCCGAGTGCGAGCATCTTGGAGACTTCTTCTTGGATGCAGGTGCGTACCCGATCTGGTACTCGGTACGGCCGGTGTCGGATAGGAGGACTGTCGCCAGTGTCCACGTCGTGCAGACACCAGGGGGTGACCCCGGGTGTGAGGGAAAATAGGTTTGCAAATTGCAGCAGGAGGGCCCGACAGTCTTGGCGCTGCTCCGGGGTCAGAGCCTCGGAGAGTTGGACCCCGTCCACTGAACCATCTTTTTCCCCGGCCCCCAGTAGGTCAGGGAGGGGCTCGGAGTCCTCTTCCGCCCCACTGTCTGTAGCCATCAGCAGGCTGAGCTCCGAGCGCACGAAGTGGGGTTTGAGTCTGTTGGCGTGGAGGACCCGGAGGGGGTTCCGGGGGGATTCCATGTCGATGAGGTAGGTGACGGGGCTCTTACGCTCGATCACCTTGAAGGGCCCCGTCCATTTGTCCTGTAAGGCACAAGGTTCGATGGGGGACATCACCCATACCTGCTGGCCAGGCTCGAATTCGATGGAGGAGGCATGTTGATCGTACCACTTCTTCATGTCCTCCTGACTGTCTTCAAGATTAGCTTTGGCGAGCTCTCTGAATCGCCGGGTCTGATTACGAAGGGTCAGGAGGTACTTGTAGACGTCTGGAGGGGTCTTCAGGGGGGCCATTTCCCACTCTTCTTTAACTAGGCTGAGAGGCCCGCGAACAGGGTGTCCGTACAGGAGTTCGAAAGGGCTGAAGCCGAGGGACTTTTGGGGGACTTCTCGGTAGGCGAAGAGGAGGCACGGTAGTAGCACGTCCCACTGGCGGCGTAGGGGTTCTTCCAGCCCCATGATCATCCCCTTGAGAGTGCGGTTGAATCGCTCGACCAGTCCGTTTCCTTGCGGGTGATAGGGGGTTGTGAATTGGTAGGTGACTCCGCACTGTTGCCATAGGGATTTCATATATTTTGAAATAAAGTTCGTGCCCCTGTCGCTGACGACTTCCCTGGGGAAGCCCACTCGAGAGAAGATCCCCATTAAGGCTCGACCTACCACTGGTGCTGTTACAGTTCGAAGGGGAACCGCCTCAGGATAGCGGGTGGCGTGGTCCACCAGGACCAGGATGAATCGATGCCCTTGTGCTGTCCGGGGTCCAGGGGCCCCACAATGTCTATTCCCACCCTTTCGAACGGGGTGGTCACAACGGGGAATGGTTGCAGAGGTGCCTTGAGTTTGCGGCCGCTCTTCCCGCTGGCCTGGCAGGTCGGGCAGGACCGGCAGTGGGTGGAGACGTCATTTCTCATTTTCGGCCAGTAAAAGTGAGTCACCAGGCGGTTGTATGTTTTGTCTTGCCCCAAGTGTCCAGCCAGGGGGACATCATGGGCCAAGTTCAGAAGGAAGTCTCTGAAACGGAGGGGCACCACCAGCACTCGACTGGCCCCCAGCTCCGCTATTCTTTGTTCGCTGTACAGTAGGTCATTGTCCCAATAGATCCAGTGGGCCCCTGCGGCGTCTCCTGCGCCCTGGGTGAGCGCTTGCTGTCGCAGTCCCTCGAGGGAGGGACATGTCTTTTGCTCTTGCCGGAATTGTTCTTGGGTGGGCCCCCCTTCCTGACGCCACTGAGCCAGGTCCGGAAGGTCTTGGGGCTGAGCGGGCTCTTCGTGGGTTTGTTCCGGGGTGTCGGTAGGGATGGAGTCTACCTCTGGAGCGATCGGGGGAGGAGGTGCTGGCCATTCGGGTTCTTCAGATCTAGGGATGGTGTCGGCGGCCATGGACCGGGTTGTTACGCACGCCCAGCCCGGGAGGCCTAACATCCCCAGGTGCTCTCTTCTTTCAACGGCTGCCCACGGGGAACTCTCGAGATCGTTCCCCAGGAGGCAGTCCACGGGGGCATCGTCGCGGACAGTCACTTTTAACATACCGGAGACTCCTCCCCATTCGAAGGGGACGCAGGCCATCCGACACAGGCTCTCCGAATTGTCGGCCGATCGGACGGGGCAAAGAACGTTTGGCAGAATTTGTTCTGGGGTCACCAGGTGACAACGGACGGCCGTCACACTGGCCCCTGTGTCACGCAGGGCTTCGGCCTTACGCCCATTTATGTTCACCCACTGGCTGTATTTCCTGGTGTTGGCTGGTAGGGGAGCCCGCGGGATCAGGTCTCTTCCCCCTAGGCAGGCCAGGGTCATGGCGGCAGGTTCCCACTCGGGCTGCTCCTGCTCATACTCGTCAGGCTCTTCGGAGACTTGCTCTTCTCCTAGGGCGGCGGCAGCCACCTGGCGGGGTCCGGGGGTCTGGTTCTTTGGGCAGGTTGGGTCACTGGCATAGTGGCCGACTCGCTGGCATCGATGACACGTAACGTTGGCTCGGAACCCCGGGCGCATCGGGGGGTTGCCCCGGCCGGCCGGGGGCGGGGTGTTGTTGGCGGGAGCGGCCGGGACGGCGTCTCTGCCCCGGCCCTGTCCTCCTCCTCCTCCTCGGGGACGATGATGACCTTGGTTGGTTCTGTTCTGCTCGTTTGGCCCACTCCGGGTCACTCGGGTGCTCTCCCATCGGTCAGCCTCGGCGGCGAGCTGCCGGGGGTCAGTCAATTTACTGTCGAGGAGGTGCTGCCTGAGCTCGACGAAGCAGTTGTTGGAGAGGTGCTCCCACACAATGAGGTTGAAGAGCTGTTCGTAGGTTGTTACGTTGCTACCCTTGATCCATCCCTCGAAGGCTCGGCTGAAATAGTTCACATATTCTATCCAGGTTGTACCCGGGATCCGGGTGCAGTTGCGGAACCTCTGGCGGTACATCTCGGGTGTCAGCCCATATCGACTGAGGAGGGCGGCCTTCATGTGGTCATAGGACGTCATTTGATGGTCCGGAAGCTGCAGCAAGGCATCCCGGCCTTCATTGACGAATCTCCCCCATAGACCGGCTCCCCAGTCACTTCGAGCGATCCGGTGGGCAGTCATGGCGATCTCGTAGGCCTTGAACCACTGCTGTATGTCGTCATTCCGATAGTATTCACGGACCACATCCTTGGGGATGTGGACCTTCTGTTCGGTAGTACCTGGGGGGCGCGGTTGCTCGGGCACCCCTAGGTCTTTGTTCTGTTTGCGCATTTCTATCTCCGCTAGCTTGCACTCGTGTTCGTATGCCAGTCTTTTTTCTTCGAGTTCTCTCTGTCTCTGCTTTTCCTCTCGCTCTTCTTGGAGCCGTAAGTGTTCTAAGTTCATCTTTTGTTCTGCCAGTTTCAATTCTCCGTCTAATTTGAGCCGTGCCAACTCTAACTCGTGTAGTCTATTTTTCTCTCGTTCTCGGATCTCTTCCCGGGAGAGATCCGTTCTCCTTTCTTCCGTCAGAGTGGTGTTTGTCTCCGGGGCTTCGGGGTCCCGGGGTCCGGCGATATTTGTCTCTGCCCAGGATTCTAGGGCGTGTTTGAAGTCCTCTTTCGTGCTCAGACCGGTGGTGGCAATGCCTAGTTCTATGCAAAATTGTTTTAGATCTCGGTGGTTGTACTCTTCCAGTTTTTCCATCTGGAATTTCTCTGCAGATCCGCTCTCTCTGGTCGTCATTGTGGATTAGTCGTAGGGTGAGTTACTCTCTGTACGGTTACGCGTTGGTTCGGATCCCACCGCTGCCACCAATGTTAGACGGGGACCTGGAGGGTCGGCCGAGCACAAGGGGAGAGGCCTCCGGTGAGGGCCGTCTCCAGCGATCGTACAGACAAGTAACTTCCCCCCCCACAGATGGACACCACACGAAGATCAGAGTAACACCTTTTATAGGCAGTTCTTGAAGTAAGGTAGTACGATACAAGGAGATCAGGACACGAGGATCCTCTCAATTCTAGTCTCTAGTAGGGAAAGGGGGTAGCGGGACAGTCTTGGTACCTACGGGTACTGAGGTGAACCGGCGGTAGCTCACAATCCTCGAGCTCGGTGGTTGGACGGGTCAGACCGCGGCAGCGCCAGCAGGTCCCGAAGAGATCGTAGGTGGCAACGGGCCGCGGCAGCGCCAGCAGGTCCCAACGAAGATGGAAGTTACAACGGGCCGCGGCAGCGCCAGCAGGTCCCACGAGGATGAAGGTTGCAGAAGGCCGCGGCAGCGCCAGCAGGCAGGACGATAGTTCACAAGGCAGGGCTGCGGCAGCGCCAGCAGTCCGTCAAGGAAGAGTTCTTCTCGGTGTCTCTCGACTCCAGGATACCACTCCCTTCCTGCTCTGGGGCTCCTCGGTTATAGGTCTGGCGCCCTTTGATGTCCGGACCCTCGCACTGGGAGGTCGGGAGGTCCGGGATGAGAGAGTCCAGACACCCAGCAGGGGGGTGGAGCCAGCTCCCGGGGAGGCTGGGGGCGATCGGCACCTGGCGGGGGAGAGCCATCGACACTTCTTTCTCCCATTAGCCTGCCAAGTGGTCCGTTCACCTCCTGGATGGATGGTGGTGCCGGGATGGCGGGGCCTGGCCGGGCCCAGGGTTGGGGTCGAGCTGAGGCCACGCGGCCGCGTGGTGCAGTGTCCAAGATGGCGGCTGGGCCGGGCAATGGGGCTGCCGGGGGCCCGGGCCCGTGACACAGAGATATCCGGGAGCAGGCGTCCCAGAGGGGACGGGTTGCGGGTTGCTTCTGCGGGTAGCCCCCGGAGAGCCGGTGTCTGGGCCCTGTCATGCGGGGAGGGAGCGAGCCCTTCGTGGGGCCTGTCCAACACCAGGGCATAGGATTTGGCGTGTCTTTACAGAGTAGTGCCAGCAAGGGTTTGGCTAGTAGTGAGTAATTCGGTATCCATTGTCTACAGTACGATGTAATGCCCAAGAAGGCTCGAACCTCTCTCTGTGTCTTTGGGGCACTCAGCTCTGCTATTGCCTGTATTCTTTCTGGTGTCAGTCTCCTTCCCTCCTTCGACAAGATGTGACCTAGGTAGGTAACTTCTTGTCGACAAAATTGTAGTTTGGAGAGAGAGACTTTGTGCTTCATGTTACATAAGTGATGCAATAATGACAGCGTAGCTTGTTTGCAAATTTCTTCAGTGTCTGCAGCGATCAGCAGATCGTCTACGTACTGAATCGGAGTTGAACCATTCGGTAGAACAATTGTGTCCAGTTGTGTTTTCAGGGCCTGACTGAATATTGATGGGCTTTCGCAGTAGCCTGGAGGAGCGCACTTGAAGCGGAAGCTTCGTCCTCCTAAATTGAATCCAAAAATATCTCTACTCTCCTCAGCAATCGGGATGCTGAAGAAAGTGTTCTTCAGGTCGATCACCGAGAACCAATCTGCTGAAGCTGGAACCATCGCCAACAAGGCAGTAATGTCGGGGACAACTGGAAACTGTGGGATAACTACCTTGTTCACTTCTCTGAGGTCGATCACGAACCTGTACACAGGGGGCTGTGAAGGATCGGTACGCTTTAAGACCGGTAAAACTGGACTGTTACAAACATTTCCTGTTGTTTCTTCGATGACGTCTTTATCAATCAGGTCATAAACAATCGTCAATAACGTCTTTTCACATTCGCTAGATATTTTGTATTGGGGAATACGTGGCAACCTAACGTTGGCTTTCAATGTTATGACATACGGTGCTATCTCCAAACGACCTACATCATTAGAACCATTAGCCCAGAGTACATCAGGAAGACACGACAATTCAGTTGCAACATTTTCTTTTGACACATACATTGGAGAAACGACTTTCTTACCTAAAGTAAGCTGTACTCCCAAGGGAGAACAGTACAAAGTTGCATACAATCTCTTTAGTAAATCCAAACCTAACAAATTTTCACCGCAACCTGTTGTCAAAATGAGGGGTGCTTCTAATTCGCATGGGCCAACAGAAAGGGATATAGGACTAGAGATCGGGTTTCTAACAGGGGCGCCAGAGAAACCTACTGAGACATTCATTTCGCCAGACAAAGGTGCGCCAGGAAGTTTTGAGTGCATAATAGAACTTTTTGTAGCACCAGTATCCAGCAGAAATGGCTCTGACACTCCTGAGGCAATCACCTCGACATAAGGTCCATTCTGATCTACTGGAACTGAAACGACTCCCTCTCTTTGTCCATGGCTGTCCTAGCAATCATTACCCTCATTTTCGTGTTCGGTGTAATAGTCGTCAGCATAGTACTGAGCTGACCTAGACGATGCATTATTCTGTTGGTCAAAGCTGTTCATCGAATTCTGAGGCGGAAAAGAAGTTGTATTCTGGGTGAAATTTCCACGGCCCCTACCTCTAGGGGCATGTTGAACACCTCTTCCCCTTACACCTGAAGCAGCGCTCAAACGTCGCGCAAGAGCCGGACAATTACCTTTAAAGTGACCCTCTTCCTTGCAATACGCACATTGATTCGGGCCATACGGAAGACGCTGATGGGAAAACTCGTTTCCTTGCGCGTTTCTCGAATACTGCTGTTGTGGTTGATAATTGGGCTGACTAGCCGTGCGAGGCGGATAGGCCTGCTGGAGAAGAACTTTAGTTTTTAAATCTTTCGTCTTTTTGTCTGCCTTATCTAGCTCGTCTTTGCGCCTATTTTCATAGTACTGGGCTGTAGCTAAAATCTGCCCTGACGTAGAGACAGCCCAAGCACTCTCTGAATCTCTCAGTTTATTACACAGTTCAGGAATTAAATTATGTACGAATTTGTCTACAAACAATCTTTGACCACCCTCGGTAGCCATATCCTGACCACTATGATCGGTGAAAGTCTCCTCAAATCTCGTGAAAAAGTCAGACACATTCTCATCCTTCTTCTGCTTGCACGCAGATAGCTTGTCCCAGTTTACGCGTACTTCAGGCATTATGGTTTTCATGTACGCGATAATTCTACCGGGAAGTTCGGCTATTAACGGCTCAGGTTTAGAACCACCAATTTGTCTAGCATCTATAGCGGTAATATTAGCCCATGAGTCACCTAGTTCTTGGTCATGGTTCTTATGACGTATTTTACTCCATAAGGGATGTGGGACAACATTCCCAAACAACATGTCTACATCTGCTAAATTCATTATGCATGAGTTTGCAGTCTGCGATAACTCCTTATAATACCCAGTCGGGTTTTTACGGGGATCAGGTAGTGTCTGCTTGAGCGCTAAAACTTCTGATCTTTTCCAGGGGACATGTACCCATACACGCTGGAAATGTGGCAGAATTGGCGGTACTACATTCGCATCGCCTTCCCTCCAAACCGGAGGAACCTCTCTCATGGGGTACTGTCTCGCTCTTTTCCTTTCTGATACGTCGTCTTGGTACAGTGATCTAGAGACGTTTCCCTTACTCCTTTAAGAGAGCAACAACTCTATCGCTTTCTCAACATCTGCACCTGTAATCATACCTTCATGGAACTTAAAGCATGTACGCCATAGTTCGTTCATTGTATATTTGGGATCATTCGTCTCCAAATCTTCGCACAGATATACACACATCTCTTCGAATACGTATCTCTGAGTGGGTGCATTCCATTGACGGAAAACTTCCATAACAGACTGAACATCATATCTAACAGTATCCGTAATCCATTGGCGTGCTAGTTCATTCAGCACTTTTCTTTCCTCGTAATCAGGCAGTTGACTACGTAACTGTCTATCTTCTGTTTTAGGGGTCGTTTTAGGCGACCCGAAGAAAGGTGAAAGCAGACCAGTGACGGTACCTGTCACTCTTTGTCTAATAGAAGGAGAAGCTTGCGGAGGGGCAAATGCATCAGAAAAGACAGGCTGAGGCGAAGAAGAAATCGAGGCCATAGCAGAGGAAGCTGAAACAGTGGCAGACGTAGTATCATAGGGAACAGTTGGAGCTGTAGGCAAAGTGTTAGAAGTAGATGGAGTATGTAGCAAAGATGGCGGCCCTTGAGAAGGCTGCGCCGGAGAAGTAGAAACCAGCTGAAGAGGAGCTGGCGTTCGTGCAAGAGCTGGGTTACGTGCGCCGGGGCGCGGTATAGTAAAATGCTTTGGTGGTGCGGTAGCTCTAACGCATACGGTGGAGGTGAGCTCAATAATTGGGACATTAATGGATCTTTCTCGGATCTTTCCTCTTGACCTCGTCTCTCATTTGGTAACATCGGGTAGCATTTATCTACTGCTAGTTTCTTGCTCCTAAGTATTTGTTCGCTTTCTTGCTCTTCCTCGTTATCCCTGTATGCAACGGCAGCTTGCACCATTGACATACCTCTTTTATTCCTTTTTGCTAATTTTATTTCTTTCTGTTTGGCTTCTTTGCGCCATAAGCGGAAAGTGTCAAACATCGCCGGCCGGGCTTTTTTCTTGAACAATTTGACCTCTAGGTTGTCTAAGATTTCTGGGTCAAAACTACCATATTGGGGCCACTTTAAAACACCATCCTTGCGGGTGTATTTTATCCACACTTTATTATATGTGATAGGACCTACGCCATGCTTCACATAGAGCTCATACGTTGGAGTTCCAATCGGAGGAACCGGACAAGAATCCTCTAATCGGGAGTCCTTACTATAACCAAGACAAAACAAGTTTCCAAGTCTGCTAAAACCAGGCATCTTTGCTCACTAGTCTAGCTTCAAACTTCAAAGGATTATCTGTTACGATATTTCTCGTGAATACACAAGTCCTTCGGCTTTGGGGCTTGAAAGTACCAAATCAAAGCGTATCTCAAGGATACCAAAAACTAAGGATCAAACTAAGGACTGGGAGACGCTCCACTTATACTTAACTGAAGTATCTGAAGATCGGTGATGTCGCTAGAAGACTCGTCTATCGTTTCGCTCTACCAAGGATCACTGGGTCCAAAACAAGGCGATAGTCAGGGCAGCAGTCCTTCGTAGCCGTCGGGACGCGGGGAACCTCGCAGCAAAGACCTTCGGAACCACGTCGACATACAGGGGTCGCTGAAGTGGCTGGCCGTCCTCTGGAATTTTCACACGAAGCTCCTCACGAACATCTGGCTTGGACCGTCGCCGCTTGATACCGCCCCACGTTGGGCGCCAACCGAGGTGCCGGGTTTTTAACAACCTGGTGGTGTCAGGGAATAACCCTCCACAGACTCAGCCCTGTCCCCTCCACATGTCCACAAGTCCCCCTCAGACCCATCCTTGTCCCCTTCACATGGTCCCATGGGCCCACCCCTGTCCCCTCCACAAGGCCCCCCCCATCCCTGTCCCCTCCACCTCTCCATCAGACCCCTACAGACCCACCCCCCTCCACCCACCATTCTCTGTGCACCTTTATGCCTCTTCTTCCCTGTGTAACTATTGGTCTCATCTGTATCATTTGAAGAGATATTGTTGTTGGTTCATTTTATACAATATTCACTTTACAACCTATAACATTAATTGAACTACTTTGGGAACTTTTTGAAAATAATAATTTAAAGAGGTTACCAAAAAAGATCAAACAGGGACACCGAGTCAGCCAGTGAACGCAGAGCTCTGGGGTGGAAGGTTCAGGATCCGAAATCACCAGAGCACACCTGTCATCAGATGAGAGCACAGCGCACCTGTACCTGAGGGTAGGCGAGGTGAGGAGGTGGGGCTCAGAAAAGAAACCGAAAACAATGCATTGAGCAAATACCAACATCAGCGCGTCTCCTGCGCCCAGAGAGGGAAGGACAGACTCTAAAAATAAGTGTATTTGAGGTGCGCTCCAGTGAGAGGAAGAACCGGTCTATCCGGGCCCCGGAGGATGGACCGCCACCTGGACCTACAACCGTGGGCAGGATTGGGGGTGTCATAGGGTACCTGCTGCCCCTGGGGTGCCTTTTGCTACCCGGGGCACTCCTTTCCTACCCCTGCTCTTGGGGCTCATGAATGCAGACCCTGGAGCCTCAGATGAAGGGGGATCCCCTAAAACTGTTTATTACACGCCCTCCCACACTACTGAACAGTGAATTAGATGTCTTGGTGGGATTATTGATAGGGTAAGGCCTCAACCCTGTGATGTCACTGGGGGTCAAAGGTTGCATGATAGGATGACAAATCAACCAGCAAGCACTGAGGAGCACTTATACTCATCTTAAAGTGCTCCGAAAAGATGTATGGACTGAGCGGTCTGAGGACACGTATCAGCACTGGAGTTCTTTTTGGGAATGAGGAATTACAGGGGGTAAACACCTTGTCCCCGCAGTCCCCTTGTCCCCACTGTCCCCACATTCCCCGCAGTCCCATTGTCCCCGTTGTCTTCTTGGTCCCACTGTCCCCTTGTCCTCGCTGCCCCCTTGTCCTCGCTGTCTCCTTGTCCTCGCTGTCTCCTTGTCCTCGCTACCCCATGTCCTCACTGCCCCCTTGGCCCCACTGTCCCCTTGTCCTCGCTGGCCCCTTGGCCCCACTGCCCCTTGTCCTCGCTGCCCCCTTGGCCCCACTGTCCCCTTGTCCTCGCTGCCCCCTTGGCCCCGCTGTCCCCTTGTCCTCGCTGTCCCCTTGTCCTCACTGTCTCCTTGTCCTCGCTGTCCCCTTGTCCTCCGCTGTCCCCTTGTCCTCGCTGTCCCCTTGTCCTCACTGTCTCCTTGTCCTCGCTGTCCCCTTGGCCCCGCTGTCCCCTTGTCCTCGCTGTCCCCTTGTCCTCACTGTCTCCTTGTCCTCGCTGTCCCATTGTCCTCGCTGTCCCCTTGTTCTCGCTGTCCCCTTGTCCTCGCTGTCCCCTTGTTCTCGCTGTCCCCTTGTCCTCGCAGTCCCATTGACCCCACTGTCCACTTGCCTCTGTTGGTCCAACAAACTCAATTGTTCTGTTATGAAGCAATGCCTGCCCTCCTGCCTACAGCCTTGTTGGTCTTGGAGGATGCTGTGGTGGCATGGTGGAAGGTGGCATGGTGGAAGGTGGCATGGTGGAAGATGGCATGGTGGCTGATGTGGTATGAAACTTCAGGTCTTGGAAAAAGGTACGCAAAGATGAAGGTGGCCACTTGAAAATCCACTGCACAGGTGGACTCACAGTTAAATCCTCGTGGTCTCCTTAGAGGGAGGAGGTCACAAGGGCCTGGGTACCACGGGGACAGAGCTGGTTAGTTGGTGTTGGTGCAGGGAGAAGCGCGAACAGGTCAGCAGTGTGTTGTGCTTCTTTAGGTCCTCGCGGTCAGGAGCAGGCAACTTGGAGAGGTTATCTCGGGAGAGCTGGGCCACTCAGGATGTGGGTCTTTGGTGCCTCAATGGCCTGTGAGGGGTGCTTGCTTCTGGTCCTTTGGGAGTTCGGGGTGAACTCTTCTTCTTTATTTTTTCCATTGGGGTCTGTAACCCCAGGTATTGGTACGCATCAGCTCCGGTAGGTCCTGGTGCCTCCAAACTTGGTGGAGAGGAAGATCTGACTCACAAGAGCAGTTGTACCTCTTCTTGCTTTCGGTGGTGCATTGAGCTCATCGGGGACCATCAAGTCGACAAACCGTGCTTCCTGGGAATGGTGCCTGAGAGATGCAGAGGAGTGATACTTTCACTCTAAGGGAGGTTCTCAGTGATTTCCTGAAGGTTGTAGGTTCTCTGGGGTCTTGGCGTCCTTGCAGGTTCAGCAGACAGTGGTTGTTGAGTTCTCTGAGCAGCTGGCAGGGTTTGGCGCCTTTTTCTTCTGCAGCAGGGCTTCAGTTCTCGTGCGGCGGGTCTACTTTGTCCTGGTCTTCTTTGGTCCAAGTAATCTGAGGTCTTGGGGAGACATCTAAATACTAAATTTAGGGGTATTACAAGCAGAAACAGGTAATAGCCAATGGGCTCTCTGGGCCCGATTCACAGAATGAACTTAAGAGTCAATCCTAAACTTACTACTATTTTGGTATTCACAGAAGGCACTTACTACTTTTGGCATTCACAGAATGAACTTACTACTTTTGGTATTCACAGAAGTTAGGATTTTGTCTTAAGTCCGTCTTAAGACAAACTTAAGACAGTCTTAAGACAGACTTAAGACAAAATTCTAACTTCTGTGAATACCAAAATTAGTAAGTTCATTCTGTGAATACCAAAATAGTAGTAAGTTTAGGATTGAGTCTTAAGTTCATTCTGTGAATCGGGCCCTCTATCTTTAGGGTGTCTATACCCTTTAGTGACCACTTCCTCTGGGAAGGGGCACTACCCTTGCTCTGATTGGAGGTTCTCTCACCCTTTCAAGATGGAGAGGTTCACCTCGCCTGCTCCGCCCTAAGGGTGGTGCAGGCTAAGGGGGACCCTCCTCCTCATCAAAATCATTTTCATGCCTTTCCTCCCACCAAAAGTGGAGCAGGAAAGTGGGCCTGGCCTCCCCCTGGGGGTTCCTGGGTTGGATTTCAAAGGCGCCATGGCCTTTGAAGCTTCCCGCCCGGGAAGGTCATCCTGCCCTGGAGGAGGTGTTAAACACCCCCCCAGAGCAGGTATTGTTTCTGTCCTCTGAGAGCACACCATCAGGTCAGAAACATGTCTAATGGTGGCTGACTGGTAAAAACCGGCCAGAGACCCCACTGGTGTTTGGTTAAGTTTCAGGGGACCCTCTAAAAGGTTCTCCAGGGTGAATGTATTAATACAAATCAAACATTTTAGAAATCAGTGAAGCCATCACGGAGCTAGGAAACTTGGGTTGACAAGTATCTTGTCCATGGCATATGGCTTCCCTGTTCACTTACACCATCACATAATGGATTAGACATTTCAGGGGCATATCTGTTCATGCTGATATGCCCCACATAGGATATAGTCCACCCTGCCTTGGGCTAAAGACCTTCAGTAGGGGTGATTTACCTATATCTAATGCAGTGCTTGGGAGGATTGGCACACAGGGCTGTGTGCCATGGCAACCCTTTGGATTTTCCTGCACCAGGACATGCAGCCAACACTGGCAGAGTGTATAGCCTTGGTGAGGGGGGCACTGGGGTGGCACAACCAGTGTTGCACCATATACCCTCCTACAACCACCACTGCACCTGCAGTGGCAAGGTCCACTTTGGTATTTTTACTAGGGTTGGATTTTCTGAGAAGGTAGTATCAGACAGCTACAGAATTCATACCTGCATAATTGAAAAACATGTGTGCTGAGTGTTGGTTACCTATAGGTGCACTACACCATACCATCTGCAGACAAATGGGCTTGTTGAAAGATTTAACATTACCCTAATAGGAATGATTGGTGGACTCCCTGAAAAATTCTGAAAGAGATGGAATGTTTATGTACCTTGCCAGCTTTTTGCTAACAGAGGTGCCACAAAAAGGAGAAGAGTTTTCCCCTTAGAACTTTTGTTGGACACCCTGTAAGAGAACCCCTTTGTCCTGTCACGGAAGGATGGGAGAGACTGTTCCAAGAACCCAAGCAAGACAATATAGATTATGTACTTGGCCTTCAATCAAGGATGGCTGAATACATGATAAATTCGAGCTACAGAAGCTCTGGTATGATCAAAAGGCTGGCATAGTAGAGTTCCAACCATGGCAAAAAGAGTGGGTAACAATGCTTAAGGTTACAGATGAGGAACATGAGGTAGAGAGTGAGACACTCCATGATCTCTTCTCTCACAACCCTAATGATGGGTCAGTTGATGGAGTGGTCTTTTCAGATACCTTTACTGCCCAACAACAGACTGATGCAGCCATGTCTTAAACCAGGTTGCTGCACTCTTGTCCTTGACCCCTGGACAGACTAACTGGTGTATACATGATGTGGACACTGGTGACAGCCTACCTGATCATGTCAAGGAAAGCATCAAAGCTGAGGTAAGCGAGATGATGGAGACCTCCAATACCCATGCCTTAGGTACCAGGGGTACAATTTAGTAGGTACTTATAGGTTGTGCCAATCGTGGTACAGTGTTTTCGGAATGAGATCAGGCACCAGGAACCTGATTAACAGAGACCCACTGCACTTACAGTTGGAAATCACATCAGGCATCATGCAAACAGTGGGGGCTAACCATGCAAAGAGTGGCACTTTTCTACATGATCACCCCCAGCCCCCCAACAAAAGATGATGAAACTAACCTTTCCCATGAGAGTTTTCATCTTCTAAGTGGAAAAACCTGGAAAGGCCATC
Source organism: Lissotriton helveticus (assembly GCF_964261635.1). Classification (NCBI taxonomy): domain Eukaryota; kingdom Metazoa; phylum Chordata; class Amphibia; order Caudata; family Salamandridae; genus Lissotriton; species Lissotriton helveticus. The sequence continues at coordinate 32,730,592 of NC_136068.1, forward strand.
TGCATTGTCATGGTCAGTTCCAGGTCAGTGTTTTACTGTAAAGTCCATTTCCTGTAAAGATATGGCCCACCATAACAACTTGGGGTTTTCTATTTTTATCTGCATGAGACATCAGGGAGGTCTGTAGTCAGTTTGGACAAGGAAGTGAGAGCCAAACAGATATGGCCTCAGCTTCTTCAGGAACCAAACCACAGGAATGGCCTCCCTCTCAATGGCATTCCAACGCTGCTCTCTGGGGAGAATCCTTCTACTTATGAAAGCTACAAGTTGGTCATGGCCATCACCGTTGGTCTGAGATATGACCACCCTTATCCCATGTTCAGAGACATATGAAGCTTTTAAAATGGGTGCTGACCGCGTTGCTTCTTGCAAGGTCTCAAAAGACTTTTGACAGCCCACTGTTGAGTTGACCTTTTTGGGCATTTTCTTAGAGGTAAATTCTGTGAAGGGGGCCACAATGTACTCATATCCCTGCACAAACCTCCCGTAGAACCAAGTCAAGCCAAGGGATGCCCTTACTTGGGTCTGGGTGGTTGGAGCTTCCCAGTCCAGAATGGTCTGGATTTTGGGCTGTAGGTGCTAAGCTTGGCCTCCAACCGCAAGGTGGCCCAAATATACATGTCTGCACAAAGTTGGCTAGAGTTCCTTACATCTAAAGTTAGGAGAACCCAACATTTCTGGGCTACCAAGGAAGAAGAGATTGGTGAACCCTACAATTCTAGGCTACCAAAGAAGAGGAGTGGTATGTTTGTCGTTCTGAAGAGCGGTTTAGATATGGTGTGGTGAGAGAATGTGTCCTGTTGTCTCTAGTGCCCTCAGAGACCCTTGCGAGTGTCAAATATCATCATAGGGCGTTGCTCCTCGTGTGGGTGGTGCTGCAGTCCCTCATGGGCCCCACGAGGGGGCTCTTTGATGGAGATCTTTTGAAGGGGATGCCGCAGTTGTGCATGTGGGTGTGAGGGCCTAGGAAAAATGTCATGATTTAAAATGGTAAAATAGTACCCGGAATAGTTTATTCTTGGGTCTATATGATCAATTAAAATGGGGTAGGTCCTGGAGAAAACCTCTAAAAACAAATAGGAGGAGTGGTCGTGTTACTAGCCACTACTCACAGGACTCGTGACAAGGTGTAAATAAATCTCTTAGGTCAACATGTTTCGCGCTCCCTAGTGGTCCCTACCGGATCCAAAGGTGCTTCGCATGGACCAGAAACAAGCTAAGTGTTGCTAACGTGGTGAAAATTAAAAATAGAATAAAAGGTGATGGGCACGGGGCCCTAGGACCTATGATACCTTTATCTTCAAGGTTTTGGCGCGGTTTAGCGCTGATGGGTATCAGCAGTCTCGGTACTCATCCCCAACCCCCAAAAGTTGAAGCTGGGGCTCCCTCGACAGCTGAAACGGGGAAGCTGGAAAAGGTGTCCAGTGCCCCGGCTGCCGATAGACCTACCCGTCCGTGTAAGTGTCAGATGAGGCCCAAATATACAACCTTGCCCTGTTCTATCTGGAACTTCCTTGCCTTGATAGTGAGGTCTGCTTTCTACAGAGCCTCCGGGACCTTTTGGAGTTGGATCAGGTGATCCTGCCAGGTGGAGCTAAAGGCAGCTATATTATCAAGATAGGCTGCACTGTAGGCTTCCAATCCAGCAAGTACTTTATTCACCAGCCTCTGAAAGGTGGCAGGGACATCCATCAAAGCAAAGGGCATCACAGTGAACTGGAAGTGCCCTTCCAAAGTGGAAAATTCAGATTTTGCTTTTGCTCCAAGTGTCAAACCTAACTAGTATCCTGATGTGAGATCAAAGAAACTAAGATATGTGGCTTCCCCATACCTGTCAATTAGCTCATCAGCTCTTTAAATTGGATGCACATCTGTCTTGGTAACTTGAGTGAGGCCCCTGTAGTCCACACAAAACCGAATTTCTTTCTTTCCACCCTGGGAATGAGGCTTGGGGACTAACACAACTGGGCCGGCCCAGTGGCTCTCTGAGGGTTCAGTCCACACATACCCAACTCACTCAAGCATCTTGCTTACCTCAACTTTGATGCTTTCCTTGACATGATCAGACTGCCTGCATATTTTGTTTTTTATATGTAGGCTGTCACCAGTGTCCACATCATGCATACACCAGTTAGTCTGTCCAGAGGTCAAGGAAAAGAGTGCAGCAACCTGGTTTAAGACATGGCTGCATCAGTCTGTTGTTGGGCAGTGAAGGTATCTGAAAAGACCACTCCATCAACTGACCCATCATTAGGGTTGTGAGAGAGGAGATCAGGGAGTGGCTCACTCTCTACCTCATGTTCCTCATCTGTAACCATAAGCATTGTTAGCCACTCTTTCTGCCCTGGTTGGAACTCTACCATGCCAGCCTTTTGATCATACCAGGGCTTCTGTAGCTCTTGGATGGCCCCAAGTTATTTGTTTGAATTTTTCATGTATTCAGCCATCCGTTGATTGAAGGCCAAGTACATAATCTACATTGTCTTGCTTTGGTTCTTGGAGCGTTCTCTCCCATCCTTCCGTGACAGCACAAAGGGGTTCTCTTACAGGGTGTTCAACAAAAGTTCTAAGGGGGAAAACCTTTCTCCTTTTTGTGGCACCTCTCTGTTAGCAAAAAGCTGGCAAGGTACATAAACACCCCATCTCCTTCAGAGTTTTTAAGGGAGTCCACCAATCATTCCTTTTAGGGTAATGTTAAATCTTTCAACAAGCCCATTTGTCTGCAGATTGTATGGTGTAGTGCACCTATAGGTAACCAACAATCAGCACAGTGTTTCAATTATGCAGATATGAAGTCTGTACCTGTCTGATACTAGTAAAAATACCAAAGTGGTCCTTGCAACTGCAGGTGCAGTGGTGGTTGTAGGAGGCTATATGGTGTACACCTATTGGTGAAGCACAGTGCACTGAGTCCAGGCAACCCTTAGTGATAGTAGAAGTGGTTCCTAATAACCACAGCACTCAAGGAGGAGCTGTGGAGAGCAGCTGCGGCTTATTCAGGAGGATGTAAAGCGCATACATTCCCACACAGTCAGTCAGAGATGCTTACACATAAGAAAGAACTACACCAGTATTAGAAAAATACCCTACATTTATTGTAAACCAACGCTAAAACTACTTTAGTATATCTACTACCCAGAGATATCAATACACAATAAAATATACTTCAAAACAGGTAAGTAAGGCACATAAAACACATGGGCCCCTATAGTGGGGCCAAACCATATACTCAGTAAATGGAATGCGAGGTGAGTACCAAACCAAGGCTTAAACCCAAGGAACTAGGGACCAAGGGGAGCACAGAACCACCACAGGTAAGTAACTAAGATTTGCTAGGCACCCATGTGCAGAGGGGATACCCCAGGTTAGTGTTCATAGGATAAAGTGGGGAAGTCACGGTTGGGGTTTTACTGTTTCAGGACCCTTCCCAGAGGACCCAGAGGGAACCCGTTGGAACCAGGGAGGTCAGAGGAAACCCCCACCAGTGGATACCCAAGGAACCAAGATACCTACACCAGGGATCTTGGGTGCATAGGTGTGAAGTGGTGTCGGAACCGCCCGTTGATGTCAAGGCGGAACCTTGGTATCCAGCTGATACAGAGTCTTGTGGACCAGGTCAGTGGAACCCGGGCATGGATTCTGGGTGAGGAATACCTGCAAAAAGAGGGGACAGAGTCTAAACCACCCTGAGGTGTCCAGGAGGAACAGTAGCATGATGCCAGCCCTTCTCAGAGGTACTTTACTGTACCACAGAGGTCTTGAATCAGCAGCTATGGAGCCCATGCGATGTTGCAGAGGCACAGGAGATGTCTACAAGCTGTCCCACATTGGTTGACGAGGTGCAGGAAGGTCAGTGGCTAGCAGGACCACCAACAAGCCTTAACAAATGCATCAGATGTGTTGCATGATGAAATGCTTAGTTGCAGACCAGCAAGGTCTGAGGGACTCACCTAGCAATGGTAAGTCAAGAACAGCCCTCATCAAGCAGGAGAGCCAGAATGAATTGATGGAGACCCCATGAGGACCCCCTGGTAGGAGGCATAGGGAGTCGCTGGGAGGCCTCTGCAGCGTACAGACGATGGAGGCCCACCTTGTAGGAAATGCAACGGGGACTTCACTATTGAAGCTGGGGCTTCATGGAGCTTGAAGATTTTTGGTCAGGAGAGACAACAAGCCTTGGCAATGGAAAACAGATAGTGCGCACGGATGCAGTTCTAGTAGGATGGAGAGGGATTGCGGTCTCCCAGGTTGCAGGGAAGACAGGTCAGGCCTCTGGAGCCACCATCTATGCTGTAGAACTTTAAAGTATCCATGGGAAAGCAGGATCCACACACCAGTAGTTATAGTTGAGGTGCCTGCAGATGCAAGGGAGTGACTCCTTCCCTTCAAGGGAGATTCCTTCTTGCTATCTTGATGCATGCAAAGTCCTTGATGACTCAGGAGGATGCACAACCATGGAGGTTGCAGCACTTTTAAGAGCACGGAGACAAAGTTACAGTAGGAGTCTTCCTACCAGAGGCGGTCTTGTGTTGGTTCCTGGCCTGGTCCAGCTGCAGAGTTCAGTGTCCAATAGCAGAAGATTCTTTAGACAAATATTCACATGAAGCCAGTTGGTTCTTGAAGCCAAAGTCTAGATGAATTTAAGGACCCTCCCTCAGGAGAGCCCTTAAGTAACCAAGTAGGTGACCCACCTATCAGGGGGGTCAAGGACGCTACTCTGGTGGACTGACCAGTCAGATGCTCCCAGGAGCCTCTGCCCATCTTACATTCAAGATGACAGAATCAAGTGGCCACATGGCAAAGCTCTGGCCACCTCTCAATGGAGGAGCTAGACAGGAGGCTCCTCACTCCCCTGTCCTTTGTGTAGTTTCATGCCAAAACAGAATCCAAGGGCTCCTGGACTGGGGCAAACTGGTTTATGCAAGAAGGGCACAAAATGTGGCATTCAAAGCAGTCTGTCGGTGCTCGGTTGCACACTCCCCCCTAGCCTAAGCCATGTATTTCTAAAGGAGAGGTGACTACACCACTTCTGTGCAGGAAATCCTTTGTTCTGTCTTTCTCTGCTCAGCAGCAGGGGGACAGAGCAGTGTCTCGGGTCGGCAGCAGCACTGGCTTGCATACAGACGCTGCAAAGTTATACAGATAGACAAGAGGGGGACTTATTAGGAGCTTGCCAGTGCAACTAGCACCGTAATCAGAGTAGTGGCATGATTCCAACATGTTTGATACCAAACACAACCAGGTTCGGTGAAGCAATTATGTAGATGGACATCTCGACTTTGCTAGTGTCTACCGCATACCTTATAATGCCAGTCCCATACTTACAAAGTCAGAGAATAGACTCTAGGGTTTATATGAGTGCCTCGGCTCATGGCGAACAAAGAAAAACCAAAGGAAATGATGGACGGAGCGTTGACAATACAAGCACTCACACCCAGTCAACTGATCTGGGTTTAATCCATCACCGTTCTTTAGCCTACTCTGCCACCCCAGTTCAGACATGGCCATATGCAAATCAGTCTGACCCTGTGCCTCATGGGAACAGTCCAGCCCGAACTGCCAAGCCATGCCTTCCCTGGACCGGAAACAAGCTACAGAGGACCGGTTTCTGGCATTTCAGCCGTCTTCAGCCCGGCTTGCTTGAATGCAGGGTCACCCTCACACTCAGAATCATGCATCTGGCCTGTATGCTATGAGGCATACCTTAGAGGTGACTTATATAGGTTTTAAGTGTATTGACTGGGATATAAGGAACCTTTACATCTGAAGTGAAAGGTGCATGCAACATTTCATGCAGGCTGCACTTGCAGAACTGTAGACACAGTTTGCATGGGCTCCCATGGGTGGCACAATACATGCTGCAGCCCATGGGTGACCCCTGGTGTACCAATGCCCTAGGTACCTTAGTACCATATGAACTGGACTTACAAGGGTACACAAGTAAACCAATTGTGGGGTGTACAGATTACTTACCAATGAATTCAGGAGAGAAAGCACAGACACCGGGGTCCTGATTAGGTGTATCCCAGTGAACTACAGTCAAAACACACTGACATCAGGCAAAAGGCTGGGGTAACTTCTCCGGAAAGATCCTACTTTCCTACAATGGTCCTTAGGGGCATTGCCTCGGGGTCCCTGGTGGCATGATCCACTAACGCCAGAATAAATGTATTCCCTGATGCTGTTGAAGTGTTAAGGGAACCGATTCAGAAAAAGGGGTGGTGATGGACAGAGCATCTGAGTTAAACAGAACACTCATACCCAGTCAAAAGATCAGGGCTTGATCTATCACCGTTTTTTAGCTCACTGCACCATCCCAGTTCAGAACCTGGCTACATGCAAATTAGTCTGTCCCTGGCCCAGTGCATCATGGGAACAGGGCAGACCAAACTACCAAGCCAATTCTTTACTGGAAAGGAAACAAGCTTCCGGGGACCGGTTTCTGGCATTGCAGCCGTCTTCGGCCCGGCTTGCTTGAATCCTGATGGTGCAGTGAGCAAGGGACTCACATCTGAGCATACCCTGCCACTCCTATAGTGGCCAAAACGATTCAGAAAAGGGGGTGGTGATGGACAGAGCATCTGAGTTAAACAGAACACTCATACCCAGTCAACAGATCAGGGCTTGATCCATCACCATTTTTTAGCTCACTGCACCATCCCAGTTCAGAACCTGGCTACATGCAAATTAGTCTGTCCCTGGCCCAGTGCATCATGGGAACAGGGCAGACCAAACTACCAAGCCAATTCTTTACTGGAAAGGAAACAAGCTTCCGGGGACCGGCTTCTGGCATTGCAGCCGTCTTCGGCCCGGCTTGCTTGGATCCTGATGGTGCAGTGAGCAAGGGACGCACATCTGAGCATACCCTGCCACTCCTATAGTGGCCAAAACGATTCAGAAAAGGGGGTGGTGATGGACAGAGCATCTGAGTTAAACAGAACACTCATACCCAGTCAAAAGATCAGGGCTTGATCCATCACTGTTTTTTATCTCACTGCACCATCCCAGTTCAGAACCTGGCTACATGCAAATTAGTCTGTCCCTGGCCCAGTGCATCATGGGAAAAGGGCAGACCAAACTACCAAGCCAATTCTTTACTGGAAAGGAAACAAGCTTCCGGGGACCGGTTTCTGGCATTGCAGCCGTCTTCGGCCCGGCTTGCTTGAATCCTGATGGTGCAGTGAGCAAGGGACTCACATCTGAGCATACCCTGCCACTCCTATAGTGGCCAAAACGATTCAGAAAAGGGGGTGGTGATGGACAGAGCATCTGAGTTAAACAGAACACTCATACCCAGTCAAAAGATCAGGGCTTGATCCATCACCGTTTTTTAGCTCACTGCACCATCCCAGTTCAGAACCTGGCTACATGCAAATTAGTCTGTCCCTGGCCCAGTGCATCATGGGAACAGGGAAGACCAAACTACCAAGCCAATTCTTTACTGGAAAGGAAACTAGCTTCCGGGTACCGGTTTCTGGCATTGCAGCCGTCTTCGGCCCGGCTTGCTTGAATCCTGATGGTGCAGTGAGCAAGGGACTCACATCTGAGCATACCCTGCCACTCCTATAGTGGCATGCTCAGACATGAGTCCCTTGCTCACTGCTACTTGGTAGTTTGGTCTGCCCTGTTCCCATGATGCACTGGGCCAGGGTCAGACTAATTTGCATATAGCCAGGTTCTGAACTGGGATGGTGTAGTGAGCTAAAAAACGTGATGGATCAAGCCCTGATCTTTTGACTGGGTATGAGTGTTCTGTTTAATTCAGATGCTCTGTCCATCACCACCCCCCCCTTTTTCTGAATCGTTTTGGCCACTATAGGAGTGGCAGGGTATGCTCAGACATGAGTCCCTTGCTCACTGCACCATCACGATTCAAGCAAGCCGGGCCGAAGACGGCTGCAATGCCAGAAACCGGTCCCCAGAAGCTTGTTTCCTTTCCAATAAAGAATTAGCTTGGTAGTTTGGTCTGCCCTGTTCCCATGATGCACTGGACCAGGGTCAGACTAATTTGCATATAGCCAGGTTCTGAACTGGGATGGTGTAGTGAGCTAAAAAACGGTGATGGATCAAGCCCTGATCTTTTGACTGGGTATGAGTGTTCTGTTTAATTCAGATGCTCTGTCCATCGCCACCCCCCCTTTTTCTGAATCGTTTTGGCCACTATAGGAGTGGCAGGGTATGCTCAGACATAAGTCCCTTGCTCACTGCACCATCAGGATTCAAGCAAGCTGGGCCGAAGACGGCTGCAATGCCAGAAACCGGTCCCCGGAAGCTTGTTTCCTTTCGAGTAAAGAATTGGCTTGGTAGTTTGGTCTGCCCTGTTCCCATGATGCACTGGGCCAGGGTCAGACTCATTTGCATATAGACAGGTTCTGAACTGGGATGGTGTAGTGAGCTAAAAAACGGTGATGGATCAAGCCCTGATCTTTTGACTGGGTATGAGTGTTCTGTTTAATTCAGATGCTCTGTCCATCGCCACCCCCCCTTTTTCTGAATCGTGTTAAGGGAACCAACAATGTCAATCCCTACCCTTTCGAAGGGCCCCCCAACCACTGGAGGTGGAATTAAGGGGGCCTTTAGGTGGCTACCTGTCTTACCATTTGCCTGACAGGTGGCACAGGAGTTGCAAAATTCCTTCACCTTCTGGGACATTCCGGGCCAGTTGAAGTGGTCGACTAACCAACTACAGGTTTGTTGCTGACCAAGATGCCCAACTAGGGGAATGATATAGGACAATGTTAGGAGGAACTCTCTAACCTCTTCGATGCCGATGACGAGCTCAGCTCGTCATGAGCCGTGAAACGCTCAGGTGCTGGGAGAATTTCCCTCCTGTGCTGCGCGTTCCACAGGAGGCAATGCACCTGTGACGAGCTGAGCTCGTCATGAGCACAGCAGCGCCGTGCCTCATGACGAGCTCAGCTCGTCATGAGCATGCGGGCACTGTGCGCGCCCCCCTCCTTCCCCAGAACAGCGGGGGAATAACCCCCGCAGCGAAGGGGCTAAACTGCTGAGGAACTGCCATGTTCCTAGTGTCACCAGATCTGGGGTCTCTGGCCTCAGTGTATAGGAGTGCCTCTGCCCAATAGGTCCTGTGGGAACCACTGACACTTCCCTTTTCCTGATCAGCAGCTTGCTGCCTCAGGCTTTCAGGAGTGGGGCTGGTTCTCTGCCCCTGGCACAGTTCTTCCCTAAAGGGTCCCCTTGGGCACAAGAGCTCTGTCATGTAAGGCCCAGGCTCCTGAGGCTCAGTTCCCTCTGGGTCTGGCAAGTCTTCTCCCTGAGGAAAGAAGACTTAGTCTGGTCTCTGTTTTGAAGCTGGCTCCCCAGTCCTCTTGCCACTTTCCCTTGGAAAGTTGAGCCATCATTTCAGGCTCCAGCACTTCTTTTTCACCTTGGGTTTTGCTTTGTGCCTTTGTTTTTGCACACTCACATTCAGGTATTCCATGCATTGCTGCATAGGTTTTCTCTTCTACCTTAGCCCCTTACTGGGTACGCTAAATCCTTTCCAAGCAGGCACTGTGCAGGGATAGCAGAAGACACCACTACCCTTTTAAGGCCACTAACCCCTCTCCAATCGTAGATGAACAAGGCCGTTGGATCCTCCTTAGCCTGATTGTCAGCGTTAAGGACTCTATAGGTCTGTCCTAGGAGAGATATTGATCTGGGGACACCTGAGAAATCAACCCACATGATGGTGATACTGGTACCAGTGTCCTGAGGGCTTCCACCCTAAACTCATTAAATTGGCTCTTGTCTGCATCTCTCCAGGATACTGGGCCAGACAGCCATGGTAGCTACATCCATCCTTCCCTCTTAGACTAGAGTTGCTTCAGTTAGTACCTTGGCATGCTCAGGTCTCACCTGTGATTCCATCTGAAGACTCACAAGTGCATTTGCTGGAGGTGTGCTAGAGGCATTCTTTTTTATAGCTAGAGTTTGGTGTCCAGTTGTCTTGCAATCAAAGCACAAAGCCTTCTTGGAATCCCAGCTTTTACTCTGGTACCCATCCTTGAACTGTGATGAGTTTCTTGGCCCGCCCTCCTAAACAGGCTTTTGGGGGCCTGAAGAAGACTCATTTTTGGTTTTGTCTTTTTGGTCACTATCTTTTCCTTGGTGGGAGTCTTTTTGGCCTCTTTCTTTTTGTCACCCCCACCAGTGGTAGTTTTACTCACCTGTGTTTTGACCCAGTAGTCTGCCTTCTTCACCAACTCTAGAGTAAGGGTGGGCGTAATTCGCGAAGTAGCACTACTCGTAGCTACGCGAAGTGCACGTCGCACTACGCGAACTACGTGTAGCTACGCGAACTGTGTAGTGCATTGTGCAAAATGCTGTTCGCACTGATTGTACAGTGCCGGATTCTTGTCCGCACTGTGCAGTCAGTGCAAACTGCATCTTGCACAGTGCAAGCAGTCGTTCTCTGCCGCTCGAGTAGATTTCTACTTGAGCGGCAGCTTTCTCAACACGGACTGGTAGCTTCTCGTTGTGAGCGGTCGCGAGCATACGCGACCACTCGCAATGAGAAACCTGACCTCCCCGCGTTGAGAATCTCCCCAGTAGGTTTATTTTCCACGCTTGCGATCGGCAACTTGATGTTGCTGATCGCTAACGAGGAAAAAGTCTCGCCGGGATGTCATTTTGCTTGCTCGCGGTCGCCAACTTGACGTTGAGGACTGTGAGCAAGCAAAAAATGACCGCTCCACTATGCTACGCTGCGCGTCTTTGCTCTGTGCTACGTGCAATTCCAGTAGTGCGAAGTAGCGCAAACTTCGCAAATTAGGCGAGCGTAGCGTAGTGCTTTGCCCAGGGTTACTCTAGAGGAGGAAGTGGACCTATGTCTACCAGATGCTGATGTAACTTCCCATTGTAACAATTACTCAAAAGATGCTCTTTCATGATTACATTGTAAAGCCCTCCACAGTCATTCACATTGTTACCTGCTAACCAACTATCCAGTGTTTTTACTAAAAAGTCTACGATTTCTACCCAAGACCGACTCTGAGTTTTCGTGTCTCCCTGAATCTTATTATATACACTTCGTTGGTGAGTCCAAAGCCCTCAATCAGTGTACCCTTCGTGAGGTCATACGACTCAGCATCGTTTTTAGGCAATGTCAGGAGTTTATCCCTGCATTTCCCTGTGAATCGATCCCACAAGAGAGGAGCCCAATATTTTCTGGCTACTTTTTACCGATACAGGCCTCTCAAATGCAGCCAACCATTTAGGGATGTCATCATCAGCTGACTATATAGGGACAATCCCTTTAATGAGTTCAGAGTCATAAAAACCTTTACCCTCCCTGTTTATTTGTATGCCTCCACCAGGGATAGGTCCTAGGCCCATCTCTTTTCTTTGCCTTTCTATTTCCAGGAGCTGAGCTTCTAGGGTCAGTCTCCTTGTCAATCTTTCTAGCACAAGGGCCTCATCTGATGTAGCCTCAGCATTATCTAAAGGGACTGACACATGTCCATCCTCAGTATTATCTTCATTGCCATTATCATCATCCTCAGACTGGGCTACCAGGTCAGGCTGATCATTCTCAAACTGAGCTATCAGTTTTTGAAGATATTCCTTATTTTGACTTCTTCCTAGTCTGATACCATAGCCATTACAGAGGGCTCTGAATGTAGCATGGATCACGCCCATGTAAGCGGTCAGGTCGAGCTCCTGACCCTGGCTACTGTTATCAGGCATCATTTCACTAAAGTTGGGACCTTTTCATGAAGTTAAAAACTAACACACTAAATACATTTTCCTAAATAAAGTACATATTTGTTAATTTCTAAACAGTTTGTTTCACGGACTTAACCAAGGCCATAACGGTTAATTTCAGAAATTTGGAAAAACTAGACCAATCAAAAATTTGACTAGCTAAAGACAATGTTTAGATTTACTCATGTCAAATATTGACAAAGTGGTTCCATGAAATGCAAAGACTTCTATCCCACAGCTTAAACACCAAATGTTGGAAGCTGGCTCTCTATATAGTGTACTAAAGAAGTACACTGGATATAGTCCAGAGAATCCCCAAATGGTACACAGAGGTAAAAGCAGATCATTCTAATGCTATTTTTTGCAGTAGTGCTGGCCGGCAGTTCGGCTTACCAGAGGGTAGAGGCAATAAATGAGACACACACTAAAGAATAAATCTGATATCAATTTGCAGAAATAAAGTCGATTTGTATGTATTTTGTAAGATCCAGAACACAGTTCTAAGGTAGGTACTTTCGGAGTTACGATTTTTAGAATTTTGGAAATTATTTCACTTTTGAATAGGAATCAATAGAGAAAAAGAACAAAAATGCATATAAAATCAGGCAGTGCTTTCACAAAGTTCACCTTCTCGTTTTTGGTCGACCAGGCCCAAAATTCCAACAGGAGACGTTCAGGAGCATCCTGGATCGGGCGGGAGCGAGTGCTGAGGGTCTCTGAAACTAGTGTGAAAAGACAGAGAGGGCCACTTGAAAATTGCCTGTACAGGTGGGCTTACAGGTAAGTCCAGTGGGTCTCCTTGGAGGTAGGAGGTTGCAGGGGCCTGGGGACCCAGGAAGGAAAGCTAGTTAGTCGGTGCCGAGACTGGTGGGGCTGAGTGCAGAGCGAACAGGTCAGACAGGTGTTGTGCGTCTTTAGGGTCCTCGCAGTCATTAGCAGGCAACTTGGAGAGTCGATCTTGGGACAACTAGGACACTCAGGAAGTGTGTCTCTGATGTCTCGACATCCCTCAATGGGTGCTTGCTTCTGGTGCTTTAGGAGTGCGGTGGGGACTCTTCTTCTTTGTTTTTACCAATGGGAGCCTGGTACTCCGGGTATTGGTATGCCACAGGTCTGGTAGGTCCTGGTGTTTCCAAACTTGGCAGAGAGGCAGATCTCAATCTCTAGAGCTGTTGTACCCCTTCTTGCTTTGGTGCTGCACTGAGGTCGGCGGGGAGCAGCAAGTCAACAAACTGGCCTTCTCGTGAACGGTGCCTGTGGTGTGCTGGGGAGTGATACCTTTTCTTCAAGGGAGCTTCTCGATGATTTCTCGAAGGTTGTAGGTGCTCTGGTGTTTTGGAGTCTTTGTAGGTTTCAGGCCGATACAGCAGCAGTGACTGTCGAGTCCTTCTTGCAGGTTTTGGCGCCATTTCTTTCTGCAGCTGGTCTTCTGTTCTTGCTTAGTGGGTCGTCTTTTGTCCTGGTCTTTTTTGGCCGATGAATCTGAGAGACAAAGTGACTGTGACAAAGTGTACTGTCTCTCAATACTCTCTTTTTTTCTTTTTTTTCTCATTTTATCTTTTTTATTATTGTCTGAACCATCTTGTGATTATTTTGTGCTACTAAGAATTAGCATCAGTGTTCAGGATTTTTATGAATTACTTGTGATCAAATGTTTTTTGCTTTTTACTTGTCACAATTGTTTTAATGATTTTATTAAACTGATATGTAATAATTCCACTATCACACTTGTGTGTTGGAACACTGCTTTTGAAATAACAAGTGTGCCCTGTTCTGTCGAGTCTGAATGAGAGGCAGGATGAGTGAATGAGTAAGAGTTTTAGTATTGGTACACCAAAGGACACATTGTTGTTTTTGACTTCAGGTCTCGGGGAGTCACTTAAATGCAGAATTTAGCAGTGATACAAGGGGAAACAGGAAGTAGCTACAAGGCTACTTACCTTTAAGGTGTCTGCACCCTCTAGTGGCCACTTTCTGTGGGAAGAGGCTCTACCCTAGCCCAGATTGAAGGCTTTCCCACCATCTTAAGATGGTGGAATTTCAGGAGAGGGGTTCGCCTCACCTGCCTCACCCTGGAGGTGGTGCAGGCTGAAGGGGAACCCTTTTCCTCATCTGACTAATTTTCCTGCCTTTCCTCCTGCTAAAAGTGGAGCAGGAAAGGGGGTTTGGGCTCACCCACTATTTGGAGGTTCCTGGGTTGGATTACAAAGGTGGCTTTGCCTTTGAAGTTTCCCTCCCGGTAAGGCCATCTTGTCTTGGAGGAGGGGTGAAACACCCCACCCAGAACAGGTACTGACCTGTCCTTTGCGAGCACTGGCTCTGACCCCAGGAGATCAGAAACCGGTCTGGTGGTGGCAGGCTGGTGAAAACCGTCCAGAAACCCAACTGGTCTTTGGTTAGGTTTCAGAGACCTTCTGAAAGGGTCTCCTGTGTGAATTTATTAATACATCCTACACGGGCATCAATGAAGATTTGTTAAGAAAAGGTGTTTGGTACCAAATATCTTAGTGAAGCCATCATGGAGCTTGGAAACTCGTGTTGACAAATATCCAGCCATTATACTCTTTTTGGCTTCCCCGTTCACTTACTATATCACCGAATGGACTGGACATTGTAGGGGCATATCTACCCATGCTGATATGCCCACACATAGGATATAGTGCACACTGCCTTACGGCTAAAGGACTGCAATAGGGGTGACTTACCTATATCTTATGCAGGGTATGGTTGGCATGGCACACAGAGCTGTGTGTCCTGTCGACTCTTTGTATTTCTCTGAACGAAGACATGCAGCCTGCACTGGCTGAGGGCATAGTCTTGGTGAGGGCCCCCTCAGGTGGCACAACCAGTGCTACAGCCCCAGGGACACTATTCAGTACCCATGCCCTAGGTACTGGGGTACTACATATCAGGGACTTACCGGGGTGGCTGAAGTTTTGCCAATTGTGGTATAGTGTTTTTAGGAAAGAGATATAGCACTGGGAACTGGTTAGCAGGGACCCAGTGCACCTACAGTTTGAAATCACATCATGCAAAAAAGAGGCACTTTCCTACAATAACATACTTAATCCATCCTCTGGGGACCGATCCTACCTCTTCCTATTCCTCCGCTTCCTTTTGCTGCCTTCCTTTTGCCCTTACACTGTCCTGCTGCTGTGGGTACAGTTGTTGGGTGGTGCCTGGGACGGATTCCACAGATATTTCAGTCATCTGAGAGGTGACTGGGACTACAGCTCCTTCCACTGCTCCTTGTTATGCCAACGTTTGCTCCACTAACGTTGCTGCTGCTTTCTCTGTCACCTCCTGCTTATTTCTTTGTGGTCTTTTAATTTTTGTGTTAAATATACACATTTAGAGCACTGAAATGGGATAGAAGTGCTAGATTGAGAGATGTAAAGATGATAAAAGTACTGACAGGTGTAAATACCAAGTAACTGGACGCGAGCTGGAATCTGGGCCAGACAGAAGTGAGAAGAACTGGTTGAGATGGGAGGAGGTAGAGGTCACACTCCTACTGGCAATCAGTTATGGCGAGATTGAGAGACAAGGCGGGGAAAGTCAGTGGTGACAGTCACACTAGTAGTGATATGAGTTATGGAGAGCGAGAGAGACAAGGCATAGAAAGGCAGTAAAGGAAAAGTTCTGTGCAGTACAACTGGACAACAGAAATGCATTTAGTAGTAGTAAAGTTAAGATTTTGTCTTAAGTTTGACTTAAGACAGACAAGACAGACTTAAGACAAATTTAAGACAAACTTAGGACAGACTAAATCCTAACTTTACTACTACTAAATGCCTTCTGTGAATACCAAAAGTAGTAAGTTTAGAATTTTGTCTCAAGTTAGTTCTATGAATCGGGCCCGTAGTGTCTGAGTTTGAGGCCTCACAGTTGTCTTACAGAGCCAGCCTTGTGGTCTGGCACCAGGGCCAGCTTTGGTGCTGGTGGTGCAACAACCGGTTTTGGCACACTCCACAACCCCTTCCACGCCACCAATGACATCATCCTCAGATTCCCTCACTACCACCCTCCAACAGTGCCCCTCATCGCTCCATAACCCCTCTCAACATACATTTCGTTTGATTTAAAGCGCTGGTAAAGGTTTGGCTTTACTACTTAGAATGTGTTTCTACCCAAACTAACCCTTTTTTAGCAACATTAGGAATAGGTAATGAACAGCTGGGGGGGGGGGGGACATAACGTCTCTCCAATATTATGCAGTTTGCATGCAGCTCTTTTATGCCAGTTCATAGCTCACTACTATATCAGGGTTGTACCTTATCAACTATTGCAACAAAAGGATCTCTGTGACAAAAGCAGTAATCCACTGAGCTCTCCATATAAATAGTGGGCCCGGTTCACAGAACTAACTTAAGACAAAATCCTAAACTTACTACTTTTGGTATTCACAGAAGTTAGGATTGTGTCTTAAGTTTGTCTTAAGACAGACTTAAAACAGACTTAAGACAGACTTAAATTAGGATTTTGTCTTAAGTTTGCCTTAAGTCTGTCTTAAGCCTGTCTTAAGTCTGTCTTAAGTCTGTCTTAAGTTTGTCTTAAGGCTGTGTTAAGTCTGTCTTAAGTCTGTCTTAAGTTTGTCTTAAAACAAACTTAAGATATAATCCTAACTTCTGTGAACACCAAAAGTAGTAAGTTTAGGATTTTGTCTTAAGGTAGTTCTGTGAATCGGCCCCAGAGTTCTGTGATCTGCCTGGTACACACACACTCGTTGCAGCAGGCACATTAACCCTCTGCGCTACTTTATGATGAGTCAAAACCCTTACTAGACAAAACTCCCATCTCTCCCCGTGAGGACCAATAATCACTTTCTAAACACAGACCCCCCTGAGGCCAGCACCAGGTGCAGCTGAACCGGTCACACCGCCCAAAGGCCAGCCATGCCTGGCACAACCTGATATCTCATTCTAGGAAATCCTTTCATCGTGCCAGGGCACCTGCTTCTGAGAATCTGTGTGCAGATGATACACAGGGGGTGTAGCGTGTCAAAGGCTGCTATTGTGTCTTGTGCAAGGGTGTGGTGTGTGATCACTCTCACGCTGGCTGGAACAGGAGCATCAAACAATTATCTTTTTATTTATTCCCTTTTCTTGTAAACCGAGTTATTTCTTAGATCTTTCTCCCCTTTAGCTATGAAATTATAGATGTGACTCACCGGAGGTGAAGTGGAATCAAACGTTGTTTCAGCTTTCAGGTGTGTGATGGCAGTCATTGTTTCGGCTCATTGTTGGATCGAGCAGGGGACTGCTTCTGGGCGCTAATACAACATGGCATCCCGCCAAGTTTCATGTAGCATTTCAATATTTTTTTTAATGACATCCCTATTGGTAGCTTGATGAGATTGAAATATAAATTATAACATAGGAGTGTCTTGCTTCATAATATAATCTCTGCATTCGTGTTTTTTTTCATGTTCTGGCAGGTGCATCTTCGTGCATTATTTTCTACTTTTTATAAATATATTTATCAGTGAATGCAGATTTTTGTAAAAGACGGTCTATACATTGCCTCAAAATTCAACTAGCCATATATTCACATAAATAGTTGGAGTAGCTGGGTCTGGTGACTTAGTGGCCTAATGCGTCCTCTGTAGGGGCCAGTGTTCAACCTCATGATCACAGGTACAAATCCCGGTGGGTCCCCTCAGCCTTTCATTCATCTGAGGTCGATAAAATGAGTACCACTGAGTTGGGTAACAATAACCATCTGTTATTCAGTACCAAGATACCCTTGGGTGATCGAGTGCTTTACCAACACATATGTTATGTAAACTCCAGGGGCCTCATTTATGAAAAGTGACGCATCGCTGCGTGAAAACAGCGATGCGTCACTTTTCAATGCGCCCTCAATGATGCATCATATTTATAATATGATGCATCATGTCGCAAGGAGTTACAGATACGTCAGTATTTCTGACGTATCTGTAGGCGCAAAAGTGATGCATTGCTGGAGTGTGTCACAAAAGTGACGCAACTCCAGCAATGTGTACTTTCACATGGGCAAGTCCCATGTGAAAGGGCCTGCGTCAGTCTTACGCCTACCATGAAGCAGGCGTAAGATTTTGACGCATTAGCGGCCAAGAAATGGCGCATTGAAATCCTATAGATTTCACTGCGTCACTGCCATGACCCTTTCTTGCGTCAATACGCCCCCCTTGCATACATTATACCAGGCCCAGGTATAATGTGGCGCAGGGGTTTACAAAGTGACGCATCTACCTAGATGCGTTACTTTGTAAATATGGCACAACAAGGAGCATTTTTTACGCCACTGGTGCGTCACAAAAAGTGACGCACCGGCGGCGTAAAAGTGACGCACAGCCTCATAAATGAGGCCCCAGATATATTGAGTCATCTCCCCACCATGCCCACATTATTGACGTGGTAGTAAATTGAAAGTTCACAAAGGACCTTCACTTTTTGTAGGTGTCACAAGAGCCTCATTGAAGCTTGGATGGCTTGGGAGCTGTATTGCGCCACCCCATGTGTAAGGAAGGGGGGCCGTGTGAGTTATGGGTTCGGTTTGTTAGTGTCTTGGGGGGCTTGAAAGTGGGGGAGTCCTGTCTGCTGATGGGTGTTTACTTGTAAACAGTTAAAAAGTCTGCTTGCACCTTTAAAATCGATCATTGCTAAGGGTCATACTATGAGTTTGGCGGTCTTGGACCGGGCCGCCTCGCTCCAAGACCGCTAAACCCATGAGACCGCCAGCCGGATTACGACTGGAATCCAGGTCGGGCGGTCCTGCGGTGGCTGGCCCTTAGCAGGGCAGTGATAAGGCTCCTACGTGAGCCGTAGCAAGGCACGGCAATGGGAACGTCATTGTATGTTCCTACAGGGCATGAACTGTTCTGTCCAGGCCCTACAGGAACTGGGGTGAATGCATGTAGGGGGTACCGGACGCCCGCCATGAAAACTGTGGCAGTGAGGTAACTTGTAATGTGCTTAGATGTGCCGCAGGGGCACCACCAGCATATCACCAGCCGCACACCTCTGCACGACCACCAGGGATCGCGGATCACTGGCGGGAGCAGTGATTCCGTAGCGGTCTGACTGCCATAGTCATAATATGGCGGGTGGGCCGCCACCACGACTACGGTTGTCCAATGCACCGCCATAGTCATGATAAGGCCCTAAAGGTTCAGGCTGAAAGAGCTTGTTTATCTGCTGGCACATTTGTGTCAAGTGCCCCATGCACAGGAACAGACATGTGAGCAGTGTCATGCCCCATACATTTTACATAAGCAATGCACCTCTAACACTCTCTTCCCTCTCGCAGGTTTCCTCCTTTTGAACTCAATCTGAATCTCTTTTTCTTTTCGCAGGTGTATATTCAATTCATTTTTTTCCACTTTCCTGTTTCTTTCTCCTTCTTTTTAGGTCTTGCCTACTAGATAGCACATGCCCTGCCTATTGCGAGACATATTGTTAGGCTGCAGTGGGCTTGGAGCCCGCCCATTGTCTTTCTCATTTAGTTAGTTCTTATTCGTTAGCTTGTGTGGGCTTTACTTACTCTTCTTGTGTTTGACCCTCCCCGGAGCATGGGCGCATTACTTGTCTCATTCCACCGCTCATTTTTAGGTGCTACTTGTATCTTTCACTTTAAACACTCCATAAGAGTACATGTGTTTTCCAGCTTTCTCCCTTATGCACTTCTCCCCCTTTGCTGCACTCCATGTTGCTCTCTCTCCCCTGTGTGTTCCTTTCCATCCCCCATCTGTGATGAATTCGCCCTCCTATGCTTCCCCCTCCCCACATTGCTTTCTCTTCTCCCCAAGGTCGACGTTACTGTTTCATCCGGTTACTTTCTGCGACTTCTGTGTCGCTTCTCCCATCCGAGCCCCCTGTGGTGCCAAGTCCAGGCTCATTACTGTGGACCACCAGAGACACACAGATGCTCATAAATGGATCAAGAAACAGTAGCACCAGGTCTGGCAAAGATACCCTTCAACGTGCAGGAGTCAAGGCCTTTGGATTACAAGTGGGAAAGGAACCTTTGTTCACTCTGCTGTGGTCTTGGTTTCAGGAGCTGGTGCTAGAGTGGTGAAGAATTTGATGCACCAGGCACAGAACCCACCCTGACTGGGGAAACAAGCTTTACAACGCAGTCATTTCATCGCACTACCTTTACAACGCAGTCATTACATCGCAACATCCTTTCCATAGCATGTCATTACCACGCAGCCATTACATTGCATGTCACTACAACGCATGTCACTACAACGCAGGCATTACATCGCAAGTCATTACAATGCATACCATGATAACGCATAGTACCCTTACACTATCCAACACGTACCCTACTGTTGCACTCCCTGGCGTTAGAATAGTAATTTTTACCCCTATCACTTACCTTAAATGCACTGTAATGGTATGCATTGTAATGCAATGCGTTGTAAAGGTAGTTTCTGAAAATGCGATGTAATGGCATGCTATGTAAAAGAATGCGTTGTAAAGGATGTTGCGATGTAAAAACTGCTTTGTAAAGGCGTGCATTGTAAATGTATACGTTGTAACATCATACATTCCCCTGACTGTCTGTGTAATCTTGCCCACAGAATAAAGCGCCCCTGAGCTCCTTCACACATGCCAGTAGGTGGCATACAGTGGAGTCCACTACAAGGGGGGCACTGGAGCCCGTCCAATCATGGCTCCACGCGTTGAGGGTCATAGGTGATTCCAGTGCCACAAAGTTGGCACAGAGTAGAGGGACCTGTGTGGTAACAAAGTCCAGCCACCAGGGTGTCACACTAGCCACAGATCCAACCACCACGAGGCTGGAGATAGAGTACATGCTGGGGTGAATTGAGTCTGCTCAGTGTGAGAGCTGAATTTATCGGTTCCAGACTCAGGTCGACCTCCCTCAGCCGCCGCTCTCCACCCCAGGCCAGCAGGTGACGTTCAAGAATCTTCAAGCTCTCACAAGCTAGGGAAAATGGAGCAAAGAGAGGGCTATACACATGATGTGGTTAGCTGATGGCGTGAACACTCAGCAAAGGACGAGGAATTACGATGCACATTGAACGGTACTTTCCACATACCAAGAATGCAAAATATGGGAAGGAAGGTGTATGATTTGCGACCCCAGCCTAGACCCACACAGTTTGAGGCCCTGAATCTTTGGGAACAGGTTGCCAATGAAAAGAAAAGAAAGACATTTGCATTAAACCCCTGGCTGCGGCCGGAATTCTGCGCCTGTCGGCACATTCCGATCGCGGGCCTGGTCATGACGGCTCCCGGCCGTCATCAGCACACGCCCACCATAACTGATGACGACCGGGAGCCGTCATCAGCACGGAAGGGGTTAAAAGTCAGTGATAAGGCTTATTTGAGGGTAAGTGAACAGCCCTGAGAGGCAGAAGAGATGGAGATAGGCGGTGATTGAAATGATCGGAGCTTACCCATTGATAGGAGACGAGGACAAGGAAAAGGGGAACCTATTGATAGAAAGAAACTAAAAGACAAGGCAGAAGTAGAACGTGAAGAGCAGGACGCTTTTAATAGACACATTCCTTCCCATAAGACCTCCCCATATAATGCAGCACTGGCATGAAGCGCTACAGCTCAGGCATTTACCAAGAATGAACCAGACACTGTGACCCCCCCTTAAACTACTGCACCCCCTAGTTACACTGAGACTGCTACTTCACCCCTTGTTCAGACCTTGACACCTGTTGTGTTGGGTAAACCACAGGCAGCCAAATAAGTATCCCACCTTGTTACTTGAAAAAGTCGGCCACTACTCTCATCAGGTGGAACACCATCTGCTCCTGGGCGGGGATGGAAGCAATTCCTTTTGTTATATAACCCTCACACACTCTAGTAGTGTCATGCTGCATCATCGGGTTCACCCTGACGCCTAAAGGTCAGGGCGGGCTCAACCATATTCCTGGGAGCACTTAGGAGAAATAGGCCAGGGGGTTTAAAGATTAAAAATCCTCCATTAACTCCAGGTATCCCTTTATTGGCGGAGTTACAGGGGATATAAAAACTGTTAAGGAAGTAGGGCTGTGAGGATTTAATGGTCCTATGAGCCAAGTGCCAACATGTTTCAGCCCATAGAGATTGGCCCAAGTGGGTCCTGGGCTTTCTTCAGGGCAATTCAGATTCCCTATACTCACTGAGGGGTAGCTGTTCCTAAAGAAGGGAGATCAAGACAACCTATTGTGGTTGAAAGAAGTGTAAGGGTGTTTTCTCATTCAAGTTGGGTTCTAAAGTAGGTGGGGGAATTTCTCCTTTTAGACTTAGTGCCCTCACACACCCTTGCGAGTGTCATGCTTCATCATCCGGCGTTGCTCCTCGTGGGGGTGGTGGTGCAGTCCTCCACGGGCCCCGTGAGAGGGCTCTTTATCGGAGATCTTTTTAAGGAGACGCCGCAGTTGTGCATGCGGGTGTGTGGCCCTGGAGAAGTGAGTGAGTGAGTTAAAATTATCCTCACCGTACCCAGAACCTAGTTTTATTCAGGTATGGGGAGGATAAGGTTAAAAAATGCAAGGGACATGGAGAACCTCCTTAGAACAAATGAGGAGGTGGAAAGAGTATCTTATTGCTGCTCCCACAGCCATTTTAATATCTCTAACATTTGTTGTTTATACCAAAGAAAGTACATCATGGGCAAGAAAATGTATTCCCCAACTCACAAACTGCCGTCATACGAGTTGGAGAACAGTAATAATAATAAGTCAGTTCAGTTCATACGTCTTTATTTCGGTAAAATTCACCATAAAAGACATCACAAACAAAATACAGTTAAAACGTTAAAAAGAGAAAACACAATACATAAATTACATAGTACAAAGTCACATCTTAGTCCGTGTTTTTAGATGGAAATTGTTTGTTTGTATTTAACCAAAGGACTTATTTAAAAACTCTAAATAAATTTTATCAAAAAAGACGTACGTATAATAACCCTAGGATAAAAATATATGTATGTATATGAAAATGAGGAAAAAACATCACTCATAGGGTAATCAAATAGACTAACGCTGTGGGTACCTAGCTCTAATGACCCAAGACCAGCCTAGAAATGTAGCTACTGCTATGGCCACTGGGAGTGATGTTACCGTCCCTAACAACCATAAGGCCTCATTGCCCCCTCTAGTGTTTAGGTTTCTACAAGTTAGTTTCAGCCATTTTTTTACTTGGGGCGGCATATGCAGGGTAAACAAAAAAGAAGTGTCCCACAGACTCCTCTTGATCATTACACCACGGACACAAATTCCCGGACCCACCCTTCCATTTATGTGTGAACGATCTCAGGGGTAGCGTTCCTACTCTAAATTGGTGAAAAAGTTTTCTGTCGCTACTCTTAGTTATGGCGTCCCAGTAGCTAATAAGTCCTTTAAATGGCAATAAATAAGTGTAGGCACTCGTTAAATTGAGCTCGGGTGTAGCTAGTGGGCAGGGTTGGAGGCGGGGGCAAGACGTGATGATGCAAAGACATTTCTATGGAGTATTCATTTTGCCCTTGCATTTCCCCTGCTAGTACTTCCCATATATGCAGATTAACAGCTTTTAAATGAATACAGTAATGCCATCAACAGCCCTATTCAGGCTAATAATCAGTGTTGCTCAGAACAAAAGAGACTTTGGAATAGCTGCATTAATAATGAGTACTACGCCAGTTGCAGGACATCACAAAATGTAAGAAAAGTATCAATATAAACAAAACATGTTAACTCATTCCACAAAATAAAGGCCTAACACGATATGTTTCCTAGTTTGGTAATATTTGCAGCTTCTTACTGTTATACTGTTCCGACTTGGTTACTTTTGGCACAATACTTGTATATACACAGAAAAAATCAGACAATGCACACACAAAAGCATTGCACGCATTTCTTTAAAACTACCTCCTGAGAGTGTCCCGAATCTCTTCCTCACTGAGCTCACTCAAACTCAAACATACACAGAGTAGGCAAACACACACACACACACGAGCAGACAAAAACACACCAAAAAAGGTTCATTTGGGATTATTCCTGTGTTACTGCACAGCAAGCGGCAGTGTGAATGGGATTGACAGAGCGGGGCCTAAATGGGCCCTACTCTAGCATACAGAGCAGGACCTGACATTTCTAACACACAGATATCTCTTGCATAACAGGAATGAGTCACTGCTGAATGGTTAAACCATATAATAACATCTAGGCTGGACTATGGAAATGTGCTGTATCTAGGGGCCAGCGTAAAAAGCCTCTCGAGAATACAACGAATACAAAGTGCAGTGGCCCGCTTGATCCTACAACTACCCAGAAGGGCATCAACAAAAAAAGCACTGAGAACCCTTCACTGGCTCCCGATTAGGGAACGGGTAACTTTCAAAGCCCTATGTGTAGGACATCGCATCCTTCATGGTAGAGGCCCAAGATATCTGCATGGGCTTCTGAAACGATACGAGCCCACCCGCCAGCTTAGATCATGCGGCACTGGGCAAGTACAGGTCCCGAAGGTTAAAACAGCTAGAATGGGTGGGAAATCTTTTAGAGTCATGACCGCTAGGATATGGAACCAGCTGCCAGAAAAACTGCGTCTGGAACCCTCTGAATCAAACTTTCGAAGAGACCTGAAAACAGTTCTCTTCCCCAAAGACTAAGACCGGATCAAGGACTCTACAAGCTAGCATGCCATGGACTCTTGAAACAACTGTAGCGATCAGCGCGGGGACACACTTGCTAATGTAACCATGCGCTTTACAAAATATAAATAAATAAATAAATAAATAAATAAATAAGCAGTGGCTCACCTAAGAACTAGAGAGGCGCTTGGCTGTCAGGGTGCCCTACAGATCTACTCCACTCTGACTGCCTCAAACTCAGCTGCAATAGCCCCAATGAGCTTACCTTCAATGAGTAAACAGTGCTCACCTTTGCAGTGGAGAAGTGCCGCTAATCTGATCGGTAAAAATAAGAAGTGCTGGTACTCAGGATCTGTGAGTACCAACCCATTTAAAGCACTGATAATAATAGCTTACTGTAAAGCCTGCAGTCACAATGAAAGTGCTGGCTTTGCTGCGCCGGGGAGACTGGAGCTGCCATCCGCCGTTGGACATGAAAGCAGGGCCACAGGATCAAAACTCTCAGAACCCTTTTGGTCCCCAAACTCGCGGAACGGCGGCAGCACGCCTGATAGTGGCTCAGACGGAGGCTAAGGAGAGATATGTCAAAAAGTACAAACAATCACCAGCACGTTAGAAGAATAATAACAAGGAGGCCATATTTTTTGAGCGCACTAAATACAACAACGCAGAGGTTGTAATCCCCTTTGCCGCTGGCGGGATTCCCCCGCTATGCTGGGGGGCGGGGGGCGCGTACAGCGCCCCCATGCTCATGACGAGGTCAGCTCGTGATGAGCCACGGCGCGCCGGTGCTCATGACGAGCTGAGCTCGTCATGACCGCGCCCGTTCCAATGGAACGTTCAGCACAGCAGGGGAATCAGCCCAGCGTGCGAGCGTTCCATGTAACGGGTGCGGTCATGATGAGCTCAGCTCGTCATGAGCACTGGTGCGCCGTGGCTCATGACGAGCTGACCTCGTCATGAGCGCCCAAGAGGCTCCCAGTCTCTGACGTTGGATAAAACAGCTGACTGGCTCTACATTCAAATACTCCCAGCCTTTAGCATCTTGTTAGATTTAGTGAGCTGCACTTTCTGAATTCGGGCCTCATAACGCCCAATGACAACAACCAATACAGTTTAAAAGCAAACCAGAGCGTTGTATTGAGAAGAATTTACATTTGGTCATTTCGCATTCTTTAACTTGCCTATTCGCTGTTGCATAGGTCAGTTGTGCTTATCTTCTACTGCAGAAGTACGCATAGCTGCCAACGTTTCAGATTTACATGTGTGACATTTTCTGAATTTCTGTCTAATTATGAGTGACATTCCAACAACTATGAGTGACATTTTCTTGTGTGCAAAATCAAGCAATAAAGATGAGGGGAAAGATATAAGTATCAGAAATAAAACCCATTTGAGCAACGAAAAACTCTACGATCATCTTAAAACTGCAGCAAAACACCAGAAATGGAAGAGCTTGACATCAGGGTTTTAAGTGGGAAGAAAAAAAATGGAGGTCTCTAGAAAGGGCATGCATGGCCTATGAAATTAGGCGTATGGCTTAAACACAAACTATATTTCTCCACTGGCACCACTTTGCTGGAAGGATTACTTCTAAAACGATTTTATTGCCAGCTTATTTCACACTCCACAACTGGGCCAGAAATGTGCATGGTGCAGTCACAACAGAATGCCCCGTCTTGTTCCTGTGGTAAAATTATTCCCTCTTAACTACTATGGCCTGAAACTCTTCCTATAAAATGAGAGAATGAATGAACATGTCAAGTTTACGGGGCTTTAAAGACACACCTATTTGCCATTTAGCTCAGTTGGGACACGTACGGATTCCACCAGCTGGAGAAGACAGGGGCATATTAGCAAGAACCTCGTTAAAATTATCGCCGTTTTAGCGGCAGGAAACTGCTGCTAAAACTGCGATAATGGGCTTGCTAATATGCGTTACAGAATTCCAATAGAAGCCCAGGTTAGATGTGCAGGACGTCTAACCTGGGCTTCTATTGGAATTCTATAATGCATGTTAGCTAGCCCATTATCGCTGTTTTAGCAGCAGTTTCCTGCCGCTAAAACGGCGATAATTTTAACGAGGTTCTTGCTAATATGCCTCATCGTGCCTTATCAAATCCCCTTTGAGATAAAATAATAATTTACTACCAAGACCGAAAAACTGGGGGAGGGATTTAACATGGGAAAAATACACTTTTTTAAACATATTTCTTGTAAAAGCTAATAGGATTCAGTCAATAAGAGTATTTATGTATGTATTCCACATTTATAGAGCGCACTGCAACCCCACGGGCATCCTGGCGCAGAGTACTAGCCAACACAAAGTTACTAATCACAAGGGTCAATTGCCATTTTTCTCACTTGATGGGGGTGTTCCGTACCCCACTTATCAACTTAGATCTGGCCTTGGTTGTAGTTTTAAAATATGTGCAAATGTATAGGTAACAACTTCACCTCAAGAAAACCACGAGGGCTGCGGCAGAATGCAGTGCGTGTCTGTTATGTTGGCGAAAGACACTCCGAGTGATAAATCAGTTCTGGCAAAAAAATGCTTTTATTTGTCAAACCATGTTTTAAGAAGCACCTTGTAACGCTTTTATTTTTTAAATGCCCGAGTGTTCCGAAAACAGAAAGGAACACAAGCTGAGGTGCCGATATGCTGTGCTGCAACGGTAATGCAGCTTTTCAAGCGTTATGGCTGAAATTGAACCATGGGAAGTGTTCCCTACTGTGGTAGAGTCTCAACAAGACCTTCTGGTCGAATTTGCGCTATCTACAAAACTGTTCAACACATAGGGCCAGATGTAGGTAGGCAAATACCGGTCGGTAACGGCCGAAATTCGGTAATTTCAGCCGTTACCTACCAGTATTTGGAAAATGAGATGTAGGGCCACCTAAAATACAGATTCGGTAATTTTACAGATTCGGTAAAATTACTGATTTTGTAAAATTACCGAATCTGTATTATGAGATGTAGGTAGCACTGTAATCAGTGCTACAGGGCTTTAAGAATTCGTTATTTACCACCAACTAGAAGTTGGTGGTAAATAATGAAAAGCCTTGAAAAAGCATTTGTTTTGCTTTTCAAACGTTGCCATGTTGCAGACATGCATGCCCTTAGGGCATGCATGTCTGCAACATGTGCACCCATACACGATTGAAGGGTGCAACAGGGTGTCAAAGTGACACCCTGCCACCCTTCAATGTTTCCCACAATTACCGAA
Organism: Lissotriton helveticus; assembly: GCF_964261635.1. Classification (NCBI taxonomy): domain Eukaryota; kingdom Metazoa; phylum Chordata; class Amphibia; order Caudata; family Salamandridae; genus Lissotriton; species Lissotriton helveticus. The sequence continues at coordinate 32,758,116 of NC_136068.1, forward strand.
TCGGTATTTACCGATTCGGTAATTGACATTCATTCCTATGAGCCTCCAGGCCCATAGGAATGAATGGCAATTACCGAATCGGTGAATACCGATTCGGTCATTACCGAATCTTACCGATTCAGTAATTTAAAAAGAGAAATTACCTACATCCCATTTACCTGCTCTTAAATATCGAATCGGTATTGTTGGACCTGGGCCTCTTGGCAGGGTCATCCCTAAACTTTTTGCCTTCCTCCAATACTCTCTCTGACCTGTTTTTGTTGGTTTAATGACTCTGGGCACTTTGCCACTGCTGACCAGTGCTAAAGTGCATATGCTCTCCCTGTTGTAAAGTGTACATGTGATTGATGTCCATGATTGGTTCATTGGATTTACTGTTAGTCCCTAGTAAAGTGCACCAGGAGTGCCAGGGCTTGTGAATGCCAATACTGCTAGTGGGCCTGCAGCGCTGGTTGCGCCACCCACAGAAGCAGCCTTAAAATGTGTCTAGGGTCTGCCATTGCAGAACCTGCGTGCAGTCTGGTACTGTCATGCTGGCTGGGCAAGTGCACCCACTTGCCAGCCCCTAAACCTTCCCTTAACTTCATATTAGTCACCCCTATGGTAGGCCTGAGGGCAGGGTGCATTGTAAGTGTAAGGTAGGACATGCTCTGATGTGTGTGGCATGTCCTAATAGTGAATTACTGCCAAATTCGTTTTTCACTATTGTAAGGCTACCAGTTCCCTTTAGGCCAGATGGGCTGCTGGAATTATTACACTCTATAAACCCAGCAGGCTCAGGGAACATGGTAGAAATTAATGTTTAGTATGCCTGAACTCAGAATAATAAAATACTTCTTTTAGTAAAGTTTATTTTAATATCCTGGGTTTGCAAATGCTACTTTTAGAAAGCTAGCATTTGCTTGTCTAACCATTTCAGCCCGCCTCTGCTTTGTGTGTATCTGACTGTCTGAGTTGTGTGAGTGACAGGGCTGGGAGTTGACAGGTGGTGAATAGCAGGATGACACCTTAGTGAGGGGTGGGAGTTCCCCTGAATGATGCATCAGGCTGTGCTCTGCCTCCACAATGCTGGCTCCGCCCTCCTGGGGAGCGACTGATGACTCAGCCTGCCCCTGGCCCAGGAAGGACCGAAGCTTGTCAACAAAGTGCTCCAGGCTGCCCCTGTCCTCACAATGCTGGCTCCGCCCCCCTGGGGAGCGGCTGATGTGCCTGCCATCACACTGAATGCAGAAGCAGAAGTACCCACCACAAGTGCTCAGGAGCTGAGAGCAGTTAGGCAAAGGCCCCCCTGGCCTGTAAGAACAAAAGAAACTGGGTATAAAAGTAGGAGCCCTGCTCCTTGTAAATTAGATCCTGTTTGTGCTACAAGAGAAACTCTGCCCGAAGAGAAGGACCTGGAAGGACTACAAGGAGGAGTGCTGACTCTGGCCTGTGTCTGGTGCCTTGCTGCCAAAGGAGAGGAAGAGAAAAAGACTACAAGAGACTTTTACTTTATTTTGAACTTTGTGCCAAACTCTGCTAAAAGATCTCCAAGGGCTTGCTGCTGAACTTGCCCCCTGACCAGCGCTCCAGGAACAGTGAGCGCTAACCCCTGACCAAAGCATCTGCTGTGTGTGCTGCTTATCGCTGCAGCGCTGTCTGAGGAAGACAAGAGCGTCAAGCCCCCCTGCACACCGTGACCGTGGGTGAGCAGATCGCCATAGCAACGTGAAGCCCAGCCGCCGCTGGCCTGAACACCGTGACGGCATCTGCACCTGACCCCACGAGAGCAAAGTAACGGAGGACCCGTCCGGTCCAAGCACCGGAGTCTACTGGGCACAAGCGCCGTGGATTCCCCCGCAAAGACGGACTGCCGCCTTGTCATCTCCCTCGCTAATCAGCGTCTGGCCGGCTGCCCCGCTGACGGGACATCACCGCGATCGGCACTTTGGCTGGGTACGTCCCGCACTTGGGGACCGTACTGCCACTGCGCCACACCCAGCCGCCGCCGTCAGGACGGACGAGAAGACTGAGTAAAAGGACCGGAGCCCCCATCGACCACCGCCGCCCTGGGTGACCCGTGACCTGCTGCCTCGAGCCGCAGCTCGCACCGCCCGTCAAGGAAGCAACGCGACGTGGGACAGCTCCCCCTTCAGCCGCCCTCTCCGAGGATCACCACAAGAAGTGAAAGGTACTGTCTTTGCCCCTCCGCGGCGCGAGCGTCCTGCAATCTGAGCTCGCACCGCGCGGTCTGACCTCAGGCACCCCGGGAGCCTCACCGCTGCTGTTTGCGTAGCAGCGCGAGCCGCCCCAGAGTCAGAGGCGCGCTCTGCTCTTGGCCCCCGAGGCCCCGCCTGACGCTCTCCGAGGCCCGCGGCCCCCTCTCCCCGAGTCGAGCCCCGAAGGGTGACTCATTTCGAGAGAGGAGACAGCGGGAAGCGCCTTGAAGCGCTACAAGACACTGGAACCTTTCTAAAGCTGGGCAGAAGGCCCAAAAGACCGCATTTATTCAAGAACTGTGCCTTTTTCATAAAGAGTAACTGGAACCTGCATTTGAAGTAACCAAGACTGTATTTACAAGCCTGCTTGAGATTTATATAAAGAACATATATTTTTACAAATACAGTTTGGTGTCATTGTGTGGTGGGTTGGTTGTGATGGTGTGATATTGCAAATGTTTAACCCTACATGCCCCAGAGATTAGCCTAAGACTGCTTAAGCCACACTACCTAGAGGGTAAGCAGAGGTTGTCTTGAAGGTAACCCTCAGCCCTGACGAGGAAGAGAGAGGCCCTGCTTGTCGCCAGTGTTGCACTGCGCCAACCAGAGACTCCCCCTTCCTACATTGGACGCAGCGGTGAGGATCGCGAATTTACATTTGCAGTGTTCATACATTTACTATTGACCATTGCACAGTGATGACAGTCCAGTAACTAAGCCACAGACTTTTTTTTATGTTTTACTGAGAGAATCCCCATTTGTTGTGAAGTCATGCCTAGATCAGCAGGAAGCATCATGGATTTTGGTAGAGCCCTGTCGCCAGAGGAGTTGACGGACAGGAAGGAGGCCAGAATACATGAAATGAAGTTGGCGGAGCTGAAATTGAATTGCCAACTGGAGCTAGAATCTAGGAGGTTAGCCCTGGAAGTAATGAAAATGGAGCTTGCGCATGACTTAAGAATGAGGAAACTTGACTTGGAGCTCAAGGCGCTTGAGGCCAGGAGGGCTTCAGCCCAGCAACAAGAAATGTGTGTAGCTCAGAGATTGAGCTTTGCTGAGTTGGAGGTGGAGTCCAGCTCAGATGGTGGCAGCAACATTCAGGTATCTAGTGCAGACAGCATAGCGCGCGCACCTAGAGATATGGCACCTGACTTGGAGGGGGTTAACATACACCAGGAGGTTCAAGGGCATGAGGTAGCTCCAGTAGTGCGCAGCGTCCCTGAAGGGAATAGGGTAGCTGGCGTAGGAGTTCATGGTCCTAGTGGTGGGAGGGATTCCCCCATGGTTGAGGTCCTGGTGGGTGAGTGTAAGGACCGCCCAGAAGAGTGTGGGTTGTGTGACAGAGACAGTTCGCTACTGTCTGGCCAGTCTCAGAAGAATGGTGTGGAGTATGTGTGTGAGGCGCTGGATGGTGAGGTGAAGGATAATTTGGTTAACCCTACTAGGGGGCTGTGTAATCCAATTGTGGGAGAGCATACTTTAAGTCCCAGTTTTCCAGAGCTATGCCAACACCTGTTTGAGAGTGAGTTCTCTGGCCCCAGGGAGCTCACATTGGAGGCAGACCTTGTGGTGGATTCCCGAGGGTCTGGAGAGGCATTGGGGTGTGATCCTGTGGGGAGTGTCTCAGGTATCTTCCAGCCCAGAGTGGTGGAAGTGGCGCAGAGTAGCCCAGCTAGGTCCTGTAGTAGTGAGATGGGTGTAGGGCCTCACGTCCTGTCCTTAAGGGGAAGGAGTGAGAATGGGATTTGTCCCGGTAGTGCCCAACCTCAGTCTCAGAGCCTGGATGGTTCTTTAAGGGAACACCAGGTGGGGAGCCTAGGCTGTCCGGATGAGTCACCCGCTGAGGGGGATCCCCCAGTGGCTAGAGAACGTGGAGGCTCTGTAAACAGGGCTCCTGTAGTTCTGGTGACTGGCAGTACCACTCCAGTTGGGAGGGTGCAGAAGTCCAGAAAGAGGGGCGAGAGGGGGAAAGAGTCCCCAGTGGAAGAACCAGTGGGTCAGGGGCCAGCCAGCAGGGCTGCGTCCCCAGTGAATGACCAGGGGGACACCACTTCTGTCCTGGGGGATCTTCCCGCACTGTCAGAGGGACAGGGGTTGGGAGATCCGCGCCGGGCAGGCTGTTGCACGACACATGAGCTATGTGCCACCCTCAGGGGGGGCAGGCGTGCTCCCCGGAAAGTCCTGGTGCGCCAGGCAAGTGTTCAACTGCAGGGTTGGGTCCCTGAGTTGAGAAGCCAGGGTCAGGTGTTGTCTGACCTGGAGGGCAGGGCCACTGTAATCAGTGTCCTGGCCCATGTCACTTCTAGGGGTACCACTCCAGTTGGGAGTGGGCAGTACTGTGGAAGGGGGTGCAGAGGGAGGGAGTCCTCGCCTCTGACCCCGGTGCAGTTTGAGGGTTTAGACCCTAGGTTTAAGGGCCAGGTGCAGGGTGTCCCCCCTGACCTGGTGCCCCAGTTGCAGGATAGCACCCCTGAACTGGTGGGCGAATTGTGCAGGTCACCTGCCACAGGTGCCCTGACAATTCTGGAAGGGGGTACCACTCCAGGTGGGAGGGTACAGAGCCCCCAGGAGAAGGACCGGGTGTGGGAGAGGCCACCCCAGTCTTTAGTACAGCCGTCAGGTACAGACCTGAGGCTGGTGGGTCAGTGCCAGGATGGCATACCTGACCTGACAGGAGGGAGAGTGGACCAAGGGTGCCAAGCACCTGGGGCTAATGCCCCCCACTCTTTAAGGCCACAGAGGTTTGAGAGCCCTGAGAGGCGTAAGGCTTGGGTCTCATTCCTGACTACTGTCAGTGGCCACTGTGACATTTTTCTGTCTGCCTGTTGGGACACACCTGTGAGCGAATTAAGGTTCAAGGCTGCACAGGTGGTGTCCACAGGTGTAGAGAAGGGTTTCCCATGGAGGGGCTCGGTGGACCCTGAGAGTATGAACAGAGGATTTAAAGTAGGTGCAGATTGGCGTAGAACTGGAATGTGCCCCTGCTGTTGCGGGCCAGGTCCAGGTTCTATCGCCCAAAGCAGGGAAGCCCATCACAGTGGTGATTGGTCTACCCTGCGTTTTGGCTGGAAGGGGGTTGTGTTGGACCTGGGCCTCTTGGCAGGGTCATCCCTAAACTTTTTGCCTTCCTCCAATACTCTCTCTGACCTGTTTTTGTTGGTTTAATGACTCTGGGCACTTTGCCACTGCTGACCAGTGCTAAAGTGCATATGCTCTCCCTGTTGTAAAGTGTACATGTGATTGATGTCCATGATTGGTTCATTGGATTTACTGTTAGTCCCTAGTAAAGTGCACCAGGAGTGCCAGGGCTTGTGAATGCCAATACTGCTAGTGGGCCTGCAGCGCTGGTTGCGCCACCCACAGAAGCAGCCTTAAAATGTGTCTAGGGTCTGCCATTGCAGAACCTGCGTGCAGTCTGGTACTGTCATGCTGGCTGGGCAAGTGCACCCACTTGCCAGCCCCTAAACCTTCCCTTAACTTCATATTAGTCACCCCTATGGTAGGCCTGAGGGCAGGGTGCATTGTAAGTGTAAGGTAGGACATGCTCTGATGTGTGTGGCATGTCCTAATAGTGAATTACTGCCAAATTCGTTTTTCACTATTGTAAGGCTACCAGTTCCCTTTAGGCCAGATGGGCTGCTGGAATTATTACACTCTATAAACCCAGCAGGCTCAGGGAACATGGTAGAAATTAATGTTTAGTATGCCTGAACTCAGAATAATAAAATACTTCTTTTAGTAAAGTTTATTTTAATATCCTGGGTTTGCAAATGCTACTTTTAGAAAGCTAGCATTTGCTTGTCTAACCATTTCAGCCCGCCTCTGCTTTGTGTGTATCTGACTGTCTGAGTTGTGTGAGTGACAGGGCTGGGAGTTGACAGGTGGTGAATAGCAGGATGACACCTTAGTGAGGGGTGGGAGTTCCCCTGAATGATGCATCAGGCTGTGCTCTGCCTCCACAATGCTGGCTCCGCCCTCCTGGGGAGCGACTGATGACTCAGCCTGCCCCTGGCCCAGGAAGGACCGAAGCTTGTCAACAAAGTGCTCCAGGCTGCCCCTGTCCTCACAATGCTGGCTCCGCCCCCCTGGGGAGCGGCTGATGTGCCTGCCATCACACTGAATGCAGAAGCAGAAGTACCCACCACAAGTGCTCAGGAGCTGAGAGCAGTTAGGCAAAGGCCCCCCTGGCCTGTAAGAACAAAAGAAACTGGGTATAAAAGTAGGAGCCCTGCTCCTTGTAAATTAGATCCTGTTTGTGCTACAAGAGAAACTCTGCCCGAAGAGAAGGACCTGGAAGGACTACAAGGAGGAGTGCTGACTCTGGCCTGTGTCTGGTGCCTTGCTGCCAAAGGAGAGGAAGAGAAAAAGACTACAAGAGACTTTTACTTTATTTTGAACTTTGTGCCAAACTCTGCTAAAAGATCTCCAAGGGCTTGCTGCTGAACTTGCCCCCTGACCAGCGCTCCAGGAACAGTGAGCGCTAACCCCTGACCAAAGCATCTGCTGTGTGTGCTGCTTATCGCTGCAGCGCTGTCTGAGGAAGACAAGAGCGTCAAGCCCCCCTGCACACCGTGACCGTGGGTGAGCAGATCGCCATAGCAACGTGAAGCCCAGCCGCCGCTGGCCTGAACACCGTGACGGCATCTGCACCTGACCCCACGAGAGCAAAGTAACGGAGGACCCGTCCGGTCCAAGCACCGGAGTCTACTGGGCACAAGCGCCGTGGATTCCCCCGCAAAGACGGACTGCCGCCTTGTCATCTCCCTCGCTAATCAGCGTCTGGCCGGCTGCCCCGCTGACGGGACATCACCGCGATCGGCACTTTGGCTGGGTACGTCCCGCACTTGGGGACCGTACTGCCACTGCGCCACACCCAGCCGCCGCCGTCAGGACGGACGAGAAGACTGAGTAAAAGGACCGGAGCCCCCATCGACCACCGCCGCCCTGGGTGACCCGTGACCTGCTGCCTCGAGCCGCAGCTCGCACCGCCCGTCAAGGAAGCAACGCGACGTGGGACAGCTCCCCCTTCAGCCGCCCTCTCCGAGGATCACCACAAGAAGTGAAAGGTACTGTCTTTGCCCCTCCGCGGCGCGAGCGTCCTGCAATCTGAGCTCGCACCGCGCGGTCTGACCTCAGGCACCCCGGGAGCCTCACCGCTGCTGTTTGCGTAGCAGCGCGAGCCGCCCCAGAGTCAGAGGCGCGCTCTGCTCTTGGCCCCCGAGGCCCCGCCTGACGCTCTCCGAGGCCCGCGGCCCCCTCTCCCCGAGTCGAGCCCCGAAGGGTGACTCATTTCGAGAGAGGAGACAGCGGGAAGCGCCTTGAAGCGCTACAAGACACTGGAACCTTTCTAAAGCTGGGCAGAAGGCCCAAAAGACCGCATTTATTCAAGAACTGTGCCTTTTTCATAAAGAGTAACTGGAACCTGCATTTGAAGTAACCAAGACTGTATTTACAAGCCTGCTTGAGATTTATATAAAGAACATATATTTTTACAAATACAGTTTGGTGTCATTGTGTGGTGGGTTGGTTGTGATGGTGTGATATTGCAAATGTTTAACCCTACATGCCCCAGAGATTAGCCTAAGACTGCTTAAGCCACACTACCTAGAGGGTAAGCAGAGGTTGTCTTGAAGGTAACCCTCAGCCCTGACGAGGAAGAGAGAGGCCCTGCTTGTCGCCAGTGTTGCACTGCGCCAACCAGAGACTCCCCCTTCCTACAGGTATGATTCAGTATTTAAGAGTAGTGTTGGAAATGGGATCCCCGGCTGGCCAGGGCTTTCGCCAAAGTCAGTCAGAGACCACCACACCCAAGTCAGGGCAAGGGAGTTACACGCCAAGATAACCCCTACTCACCCTCTAGGTAACGTGGCGCGAGCAGCAAGGCTAAACTTGGAGGCGATGTAGGTTAAGTATTTGCGCACGCACCCCAGCAACAACAACCAAAGGCCCACCACAAAGGAAACTCCACACAAGGTTATATAAAAAATAGCCTTTGTATTACACCAAAACACATTAGATAAAACACACACTTTACAATGTGCCAGAGGCACGGGCAGAATTTACAGGGGGATATTTACAAGACAGGGCCACCTGGACCACTGTCAGGAATCAGAAGTAGCACTTTCAGAAATAGCACTTAGTACATAGAATATAGCACAAAATAGCACACAACCAGTAATCACTGGTAACCAGGATCTCACTAGCACCACCTGTACTAGGGAGAAAACAACCACCTATGTATTACAATACCTGTAGGGGTGTAAGAGGAAAACACATGATGCAATGCATAACATTCATTCAGAGGTGTAAAGGCACATGACGCATAAACAATACATTCAGAGGTGTAAAAACAATAATAATTGCGCCAATCTCACAAGTCACCACCTGTGACTGTCCATGTGTCCCAATGTCAGGGCCTAAACGGAGCAGCTGCCCACGAAGTGCTGGGCAGCTGTGTGAGACAATACTGGGGCCAACGTGGGAGCCTCGCTGGGCTCGGTGCCCCAGAACAAAGATGTGCCCCCTAGAGCCTCTCTGAGCTCTCAATGACACATGCGCTGTGGAGCCTCTCTGGGCTCTTAGTAAACCAATGGCCCCTGAGCCTCTCTGGGCTCTGAATACACAGGTGCAGCCTCACTGGGCTGTGGGGGTCCCTCACGGGGGACCCGGGATACTGGGAGTGCCTCAAGCCTCTCTTAGGCTCAAGCACAAATGCGGGCGTGTTGGAGTCCCCCTCCTGGGGACTCGAAGCACAAGGAAATGCCCCCTGAGCCCTCTTAGGGCTTTAGACCACACTGGCTGCCAAGAGCCTCGCAGGCTCTCCAGAATCACAGGCGCGAGGTCGCGCTAAGGAGAGGGGGCGGAGCGGACACCGGCAATGTGTCCCGACGCCCCCCTCTCCCCTTTCCAAGCACCAGCACTCACCGGGACGTGACGCTGCAGCTTTCCTCTGCCCGGCGGCTCTTCACGGGAGCTCCCGCTCCTCAGGGGCTCCCTTCCCACACTTCTCCCTCTTGTGGGCGGCGGGGCTCTCCTCTCCGCAACGGGGCCCCGCCGGCACCTTCCCGCCGCCTCTCCTCGCTGCTGGGCTCTCCTCTCCGGCGGCGAGGCGGGACTTCCGGTTGCTTCCCCCCGGGGCCGCGCACGGATTGGCCGGCCGGCCCTTCACTTCCGGGTCACCGCGGGCAGCGCGGCGGCCCGATTTAGGCAGGCAGGCGGGGGATGAACTCACCGAGGGGTGGCCTCCCTCGAGGCAACTTCAAATCAAAAACAGCGGCAATGTCCCGGGCAGGGTGGGCACCTGCCAGGGGACTCCTCAATCAGCAAAAGCGGCGTGGGCAGCCGCGGAAGGACAACAACAGCGCTCCCAGCGCTCAGCTGACAAGCAAAGCGCTTCTAAGCGCCAGGGCCGCAAATAAAGCGCTTCCAACGCTTCAGGGGTAAGAGAAAGCGCTCTCAAGCGCTAAGGGCCACAAGGAAGCGCTTCCAAGCGCTAGAGGCAAAGTTCAGGCCCCAAAGTCCTTGTAGGCAGGCAGGGGGCAAGGCTGGGCTCAGAGCCAGCACACTGGGTCTCCAGGCAGGGAGACACCCCAAGTGGCGGTCCTCTGGCCCAGCGACAGCAGCAACAGCCCCCTCAGGATCCTGGAAAAGAACAACTTCAGTGGGGACACAGCCCCATTTTTATACAGTGCATTCCTTTGTTCAAGGGTGCAGAGTGGGGGCGGAACCAGTCGCAGCTGGTTCTTGAGTACTCTGTTTACCTCAACCACCCTCTCTATTCACTGGCAGGGCTTGGGTCATTAGACACACCACAGGGGGGCGGAGCCAGCATTGTGTGGGGAAAACCCAGCCCATCCAGGACACAGGTACACTCCTCCCACACATCACTCATGCTAAACTCCCACTCACCACCGGGCAGACCCATCCAGACTTCCTGGAGCCTGGCATGCCAGCCAGCTCCAGCCAATCACACGCCAGCACCCTCACAGCACACGTACAGCCATGTCTAGAAATGGCGCTTCGCTACTAGACACATACATGCTGCATACACCGTTGCGCAGCATTCACTCTCACGAGTTCACACATACCAGACTCAAGCCTGTACACCCCACGCATCAGGAACTACCAGGGACACATACATTCCCCATGCATTCCTATGGGCGGGCAGGCCTAGCTCAGCACATGCACTCAGAGTGCGCACGCACTTTCCCCTGGGACACAGTGAAAGTGCGCAGAATCCCAAAATCACCATCTCCAGGTCACCCTTTTCCAGCAAAAAGTCTAGGGGTGAACCTGCCCTAAGGGCCAAAGTCCAACATAACCCCCTTCCAGCCAAAACGCAGGGGAGACCAATCACCACCGTGATGGACTTCCCTGCTTGGGGCGATAGAACACGGACGCGGGCCCACAACTGCAGGGACACCCTCCTGTTCTACGCCACGGTGAACCCATGGGATTCCTTCTAAACACACTGTCTGGACCAACTGGGCTACCCCACTGGTACTCCCAAGTTGTCCGCGGCCAGGACCAGGCCCTGGGCCACCCAGGTGCCACTGGTCCATGCCAATTCACAGAGCGGGGGGTAGTAACCCCTGGCACATAGGAGCCATTCTCCACTCTTCCTGTCTGCAAGACAGGACTAGACTGCCACTGGTTCTCCAGCCTAAGGCCTACAACCTCAGGCGGACCAGGAGTCTCAGGGAAGGCTCTCCTCCCCTTACCTCTTCTTCTAGGGTTCCTCCTCCCTCTGCGAGGGGTACCCCTAGAACGCCATTCCAACCCAGGACTTATCCACTCAGGTTGCACCGGGGTCAGAGGTGGGCTCTCCCACCCTCTGCACCCCCTTCCAGAGGTCTGCCCTCTCCCACCTGGAGAAGTTCCTCTGGAAGAAGAACCGGTCAGGACACTGGTTACAGTCGTCCTACCCTTCAGGTCAGGCTGATCCTGAACCTGGCCTTCCAACCTCTGGTCTAAAACCTTCGGTGGAACAATTGCCTGGCACTCCAGGACTTCTGGGGACTTACACTCCATCCCCCTGAGGCTAACAAATGTCACATCTGTTGTATGACTGTCTGTCTGGCGCAGATCTCCCGCCCTCTGTCCACCTGACAGTGCGTGAAGATCCCCCAGACCAGAAGTGTTGTTACCATGGTCACTACACGGGAACCTAGCCCAACTGGGTAGTCCCTGACCCACTGGTCCTTCCACTGGGGAACTCCCCCAATCACTCCTCACTCTGGACTCCTGTACCCTCCCTACCGGAGCGGTACTGCCAGACTCTAGAACCACAGGAGCTCTGGTTACAGACACTCCAGGTCCTCTACTCACTAGGAGATCTTCCTCAAGTGGACTAACAGGACAGCCTAGGTCCCCAACCTGGTGTTCCCTCAAGAAACCATCCAAGTCCTGAGGCAGGGCTTCGGGCGTCTGGGGAATCTTGGTCTCCCCCTCACTCCTGCTCCACTGAGCCAGGCAGTGAGCCCCTACACCCTCCTCGCTATCCTGGGACCTAGCTGGGCTACACTGAGCCTCCTCCACCACGCTGGGCTGGAAGATCCCTGAACCACTACTTTTGGAGTCACTCACCAATGACTCTAGAGAACCTCTGGCCCTTTCCCAGCGGTCGGCTTCCCTTGCCAGTAACTCTGTATCAGTAAATCCAACTTGCAACAGGTGTTGGCGCAACTCTGGCGAACAACCACTGAGCACCTGCTCTTTGACAATAAGATCAAACAAGACTTCAAAATCAGAGTCAGTGTGAACCTCTACCCAAGCCCACAGTGCTCCACAACATTCATCCTCAAACTTCTCCCACGACTGGTGAGGCAGCTTCCTACTGCCCCTGAATTTCAACCTATACTCCTCCTCTTGGGAAACAGGTACCAGACTGGGGGAACTGGGACTGGGATTTCCTACACTGGAATCTAAATAGCTGCCACCACTGGACCCAACCCTCCCTGGGGGATCCAGAAACTCAACACTGCGCGCAGGGGATAGTCTACCCTCCAGAGCTACTTCGCCTCTGGTGGAGGCCCTCTCAGCCTCCTCTATCCTTTCCTGCGCTAAGACCCTCTCGGTCTCTAGCTGTTGCTTTCTAATGCCCAGCTGTGCCATAGCCTGGGCATGCTCCAACCTGAGCCTCTCTAAAGCCAGCTGGTGCTCCCTTTCTCTCCTCCTATCTTCCAGCTCCTCTGGGGACAGGGAAAGGGATGAGGCGCTGCCTCCTATGCTGGACCCAGCAAGGGACTCCCTATCTATGGGGTCCTCACTATCTGCTGGCGTCCCTGTGCTATCATTTTCTTCCTCCTCTTCTGAATCTTCAGGGCTCCCCACAGACCCACCACCCTCCTGGTGTGAAGCCCGGGCCCTTTCCTCACTGCGCTCAAGGTCCCACTGACACTTTTGCCATAGGATCAGGCTGCTCCTAAGTTCGGACTGAGTGTCTAACTCATCCACCCCTATGTCTCTCTCTTCACAGAACCTTACCAACTCTCCCATACTGTATCTAAACAGATCACAGACATCAAAAGCAGGCACCATTCTGGCAGACGTTCTAGAGAAGAGATCACACAGGGAACCTAGGGGTCTGAGCTAACACAGGAGTACACAATTCACAAGGTATCAGCAAGCTCTCTATCCCAGAGAACTCCACTCACTTGCCTAGTGCCAAACACCATTCATCCACACACAACCCCCCCCTCGGACTAGTAAGGCAGTTTCTACCACCCCTGACTTCTCAACCTGACCACAAGTGACACAGGTACCAGACTCTGGGCGCGGGGCAGGGGAACAAATGTACTGGACACAATTGCACAATGATACCTTCAGGAGAAGAAAATATGAAACTTCCAAAAAAACAATCCCCTTAAAATGTGGTCATCTAAAATGCAGAGTTTTGTGGTGCAGCCAGCCGCTACTAAGGTACAAGGCAAACACAAATCCTTATCCCGCCGCTTGCCGCCAATGTTGGAAATGGGATCCCCGGCTGGCCAGGGCTTTCGCCAAAGTCAGTCAGAGACCACCACACCCAAGTCAGGGCAAGGGAGTTACACGCCAAGATAACCCCTACTCACCCTCTAGGTAACGTGGCGCGAGCAGCAAGGCTAAACTTGGAGGCGATGTAGGTTAAGTATTTGCGCACGCACCCCAGCAACAACAACCAAAGGCCCACCACAAAGGAAACTCCACACAAGGTTATATAAAAAATAGCCTTTGTATTACACCAAAACACATTAGATAAAACACACACTTTACAATGTGCCAGAGGCACGGGCAGAATTTACAGGGGGATATTTACAAGACAGGGCCACCTGGACCACTGTCAGGAATCAGAAGTAGCACTTTCAGAAATAGCACTTAGTACATAGAATATAGCACAAAATAGCACACAACCAGTAATCACTGGTAACCAGGATCTCACTAGCACCACCTGTACTAGGGAGAAAACAACCACCTATGTATTACAATACCTGTAGGGGTGTAAGAGGAAAACACATGATGCAATGCATAACATTCATTCAGAGGTGTAAAGGCACATGACGCATAAACAATACATTCAGAGGTGTAAAAACAATAATAATTGCGCCAATCTCACAAGTCACCACCTGTGACTGTCCATGTGTCCCAATGTCAGGGCCTAAACGGAGCAGCTGCCCACGAAGTGCTGGGCAGCTGTGTGAGACAATACTGGGGCCAACGTGGGAGCCTCGCTGGGCTCGGTGCCCCAGAACAAAGATGTGCCCCCTAGAGCCTCTCTGAGCTCTCAATGACACATGCGCTGTGGAGCCTCTCTGGGCTCTTAGTAAACCAATGGCCCCTGAGCCTCTCTGGGCTCTGAATACACAGGTGCAGCCTCACTGGGCTGTGGGGGTCCCTCACGGGGGACCCGGGATACTGGGAGTGCCTCAAGCCTCTCTTAGGCTCAAGCACAAATGCGGGCGTGTTGGAGTCCCCCTCCTGGGGACTCGAAGCACAAGGAAATGCCCCCTGAGCCCTCTTAGGGCTTTAGACCACACTGGCTGCCAAGAGCCTCGCAGGCTCTCCAGAATCACAGGCGCGAGGTCGCGCTAAGGAGAGGGGGCGGAGCGGACACCGGCAATGTGTCCCGACGCCCCCCTCTCCCCTTTCCAAGCACCAGCACTCACCGGGACGTGACGCTGCAGCTTTCCTCTGCCCGGCGGCTCTTCACGGGAGCTCCCGCTCCTCAGGGGCTCCCTTCCCACACTTCTCCCTCTTGTGGGCGGCGGGGCTCTCCTCTCCGCAACGGGGCCCCGCCGGCACCTTCCCGCCGCCTCTCCTCGCTGCTGGGCTCTCCTCTCCGGCGGCGAGGCGGGACTTCCGGTTGCTTCCCCCCGGGGCCGCGCACGGATTGGCCGGCCGGCCCTTCACTTCCGGGTCACCGCGGGCAGCGCGGCGGCCCGATTTAGGCAGGCAGGCGGGGGATGAACTCACCGAGGGGTGGCCTCCCTCGAGGCAACTTCAAATCAAAAACAGCGGCAATGTCCCGGGCAGGGTGGGCACCTGCCAGGGGACTCCTCAATCAGCAAAAGCGGCGTGGGCAGCCGCGGAAGGACAACAACAGCGCTCCCAGCGCTCAGCTGACAAGCAAAGCGCTTCTAAGCGCCAGGGCCGCAAATAAAGCGCTTCCAACGCTTCAGGGGTAAGAGAAAGCGCTCTCAAGCGCTAAGGGCCACAAGGAAGCGCTTCCAAGCGCTAGAGGCAAAGTTCAGGCCCCAAAGTCCTTGTAGGCAGGCAGGGGGCAAGGCTGGGCTCAGAGCCAGCACACTGGGTCTCCAGGCAGGGAGACACCCCAAGTGGCGGTCCTCTGGCCCAGCGACAGCAGCAACAGCCCCCTCAGGATCCTGGAAAAGAACAACTTCAGTGGGGACACAGCCCCATTTTTATACAGTGCATTCCTTTGTTCAAGGGTGCAGAGTGGGGGCGGAACCAGTCGCAGCTGGTTCTTGAGTACTCTGTTTACCTCAACCACCCTCTCTATTCACTGGCAGGGCTTGGGTCATTAGACACACCACAGGGGGGCGGAGCCAGCATTGTGTGGGGAAAACCCAGCCCATCCAGGACACAGGTACACTCCTCCCACACATCACTCATGCTAAACTCCCACTCACCACCGGGCAGACCCATCCAGACTTCCTGGAGCCTGGCATGCCAGCCAGCTCCAGCCAATCACACGCCAGCACCCTCACAGCACACGTACAGCCATGTCTAGAAATGGCGCTTCGCTACTAGACACATACATGCTGCATACACCGTTGCGCAGCATTCACTCTCACGAGTTCACACATACCAGACTCAAGCCTGTACACCCCACGCATCAGGAACTACCAGGGACACATACATTCCCCATGCATTCCTATGGGCGGGCAGGCCTAGCTCAGCACATGCACTCAGAGTGCGCACGCACTTTCCCCTGGGACACAGTGAAAGTGCGCAGAATCCCAAAATCACCATCTCCAGGTCACCCTTTTCCAGCAAAAAGTCTAGGGGTGAACCTGCCCTAAGGGCCAAAGTCCAACAAGTAGGTAAATCGAGATTACCTACATCTGGCCCTCAGTGGGCTGCCAGCAGGATATTAACCAGAGGCCAGAGAAATAGAGTCACCGCCCCCGGGACAAACTGTCGGACCATTCACTCAGAGAGGCGCTCTGCTTGATGTGTGAGATATTTGAGCATTAAGGGCCTGTTATGGAGTGTAGAGTTTGTTACAGCTGTGCCATTTAGGAAACAATCCCCATAAGAGACTAGGACCGCAATTTTAAATATGGCTTCACTCACCGCTTCAATGCTCAGGACCCACCAGCCTACTGCCTCAAGTGCAGTTTACACTGCGCATGAACCTTCCAGTTCAGCCCTGCCCCACCCTGAGGAGGCCGAAGACCACAAAGCTGTGTACATGCGTTGCACACGTCGCACCATGCAGCATTTCATTTATTTGAGAAGACTGTCTGGAGCGCCTAACTTTTAAACTAAATCCCAGCATGGTGCTTGGATCATGCTGTAAATTACTGTACTGTACGGCGTGCGCTGAGGGGTCCCCCTGGAGCTCGGGCCCCCGCAATGTGGAGGCTGCGGGGCCTGTGTTACGCCCATGGATACACTCCGGCTTCTGCCGTCGCAAACAGTTCTCTTCTGCTTGTCAGGTGGTCTGGCAGGATCAGTAGGAGCATCTATATTGAAAAAAACAAAAAAGACAAATTGTAAATACTTCTCTGTGCAAACAATTTTTTTTAATTATTGGGTAGCACAGTATACATTGCTGGTCACCTCGGGCCATTGGAATTTATTTGATGTGATAATGATTGGGAGGGTCACCAGGCCAATTTTATATTCAACCACACATGTTGCCAAACATAAACAAGCATTAGAAATGCAATCGGGCTCGGATTTATTTGAGTTTGAGCTAATGGCATTGTAAATGCCAATGTCTTTTTGCCATGTGTTATGGAGTGTGTGCATGTGGTGTGTAGTGGAAGTATGTTGGTTGAATTGTAATTTTACCAATGGTGGCATGCTGTGCTTTATATGAATATGTTTAAAAGTAAAGTGTACATTACTGCGATTGCTTGGTGGAAAAGTGCACTGCCGGCTGGAGGTGTGTGTGCCTGGTGGAAGGGTGCACCGACGGCTGGTGGGTGTGTGCTTGGTAAAAGCGTGCACAGATGGATGATGGTTGTTGGTGTTTGTGCATGGTGAAAGCATTCATTGACGGCTGGGGGTGTGTTGTTGTGTGTGTTGTTTTCTGTGTGCTGGTGAGTGTGTGGTGGTGAGTCTGTGGGGGTGAGCCTGGGGAGTGAGTGTGGTGGTGAGTGTGTTGTGTTGAGTGGTGACAAGTGTGTGGTGTTGAGAGACTGAGGTGTGTGGTTTGTGTGTGCGTTATGTGTGTGTGGTGTATGTGTGTGTGGTGTTTTCTGCACACTCACACACTGCCCCTACACATTCACACACTGCTCACCCACACACTCCCAATGTCACCCTGCATAGTCACACACTGTTTACCCTGCACACTCATTCTGCACACTCACACAATGTGCACCCTGACACACTGTCTCTGCAGTCACTCTGCACTCACTGTCACTCTG
Organism: Lissotriton helveticus; assembly: GCF_964261635.1. Classification (NCBI taxonomy): domain Eukaryota; kingdom Metazoa; phylum Chordata; class Amphibia; order Caudata; family Salamandridae; genus Lissotriton; species Lissotriton helveticus. The sequence goes on from NC_136068.1 coordinate 32,775,412, forward strand.
CACTCACTGTCACTCTGCACTCACTGTCACTCTGCACTCACTGTCACTCTGCACTCACTGTCACTCTGCACTCACTGTCACTCTGCTGTCACTCTACACTCACTGTCACTCTGCACTCACTGTCACTCTGCTGTCACTCTGCACTCACTGTCACTCTGCACTCACTGTCACTCTGCTGTCACTCTGCACTCACTGTCACTCTGCACTCACTGTCACTCTGCTGTCACTCTGCACTCACTGTCACTCTGCACTCACTGTCACTCTGCACTCACTGCCACTCTGCACTCACTGTCACTCTGCACTCACTGCCACTCTGCACCGCCACTCTGCACCACCACTCTGCACCGCCACTCTGCACTGCCACTCTGCACCGCCACTCTGCACCGCCACTCTGCACTGCCGCACTGCCACTCTGCACTGCCACTCTGCACCGCCACTCTGCACTCTGCACTGCCACTCTGCACCGCCACTCTGCACTCTGCACTGCCACTCTGCACCGCCACTCTGCACCGCCACTCTGCACCGCCACTCTGCACTGCCACTCTGCACCGCCACTCTGCACCGCCGCACTGCCACTCTGCACTGCCACTCTGCACCGCCGCACTGCCACTCTGCACTGCCACTCTGCACTGCCACTCTGCACTGCCACTCTGCACCACCGCACTGCCACTCTGCACCACCACTCTGCACCACCACTCTGCACCGCCACTCTGCACCACCACTCTGCACCACCACTCTGCACCGCCACTATGCACCGCCACTCTGCACTCTGCACCGCCACTCTGCACCGCCACTCTGCACCGCCACTCTGCACCGCCACTCTGCACTCTGCACTGCCACTCTGCACCGCCACTCTGCACCGCCACTCTGCACCGCCACTCTGCACCGCCACTCTGCACCACCGCACCGCCACTCTGCACCACCACTCTGCACCACCACTCTGCACTCTGCACTGCCACTCTGCACCGCCACTCTGCACCGCCACTCTCCACCGCCACTCTGCACCGCCACTCTGCACCGCCACTCTGCACCACCGCACTGCCACTCTGCACCGCCACTCTGCACCGCCACTCTGCACCGCCACTCTGCACTCTGCACCGCCACTATGCACCGCCACTCTGCACTCTGCACCGCCACTCTGCACTGCCACTCTGCACCACCGCACTGCCACTCTGCACTGCCACTCTGCACTGCCACTCTGCACCGCCACTCTGCACCACCACTCTGAACTCTGCACCGCCACTCTGCACCACCACTCTGCACTCTGCACCGCCACTCTGCACCGCCACTCTGCACCGCCACTCTGCACCGCTGCACCGCCACTCTGCACCGCCACTCTGCACCGCCACTCTGCACCGCCACTCTGCACCGCCACTCTGCACCGCCACTCTGCACCGCCACTCTGCACTCTGCACTGCCACTCTGCACTGCCACTCTGCACCGCCACTCTGCACCGCCACTCTGCACCGCCACTCTGCACCACCACTCTGCACCGCCACTCTGCACTCTGCGCTGCCACTCTGCACTGCCGCACTGCCACTCTGCACTGCCACTCTGCACCGCCACTCTGCACCGCCACTCTGCACCGCCACTCTGCGCCGCCACTCTGCACCGCCACTCTGCGCCGCCACTCTGCGCTGCCACTCTGCGCCGCCACTCTGCGCCGCCACTCTGCGCCGCCACTCTGCCAAACATAAACAAGCATTAGAAATGCAATCGGGCTCGGATTTATTTGAGTTTGAGCTAATGGCATTGTAAATGCCAATGTCTTTTTGCCATGTGTTATGGAGTGTGTGCATGTGGTGTGTAGTGGAAGTATGTTGGTTGAATTGTAATTTTACCAATGGTGGCATGCTGTGCTTTATATGAATATGTTTAAAAGTAAAGTGTACCATACTGCGATTGCTTGGTGGAAAAGTGCACTGCCGGCTGGAGGTGTGTGTGCCTGGTGGAAGGGTGCACTGACGGCTGGTGGGTGTGTGCTTGGTAAAAGCGTGCACAGATGGATGATGGTTGTTGGTGTTTGTGCATGGTGAAAGCATTCATTGACGGCTAGGGGTGTGTTGTTTTGTGTGTTGTTTTCTGTGTGCTGGTGAGTGTGTGGTGGTGAGTCTGTGGGGGTGAGCCTGGGGAGTGAGTGTGGTGGTGAGTGTGTTGTGTTGAGTGGTGACAAGTGTGTGGTGTTGAGAGACTGAGGTGTGTGGTTTGTGTGTGGTGTATGTGTGTGTGGTGTATGTGTGTGTGGTGTTTTCTGCACACTCACACACTGCCCCTACACATTCACACACTGCTCACCCGCACACTCCCAATGTCACCCTGCATAGTCACACACTGTTTACCCTGCACACTCATTCTGCACACTCACACAATGTGCACCCTGCACCCTTACACACTGTCTCTGCAGTCACTCTGCACTCACTGTCACTCTGCACTCACTGTCACTCTGCACTCACTGTCACCCTGCACTCACTGTCACTCTGCACTCACTGTCACTCTGCACGCACTGTCACTCTGCACTCACTGTCACTCTGCACTCACTGTCACTCTGCACTCACTGTCACTCTGCACTCACTGTCACTCTGCTGTCACTCTGCACTCACTGTCACTCTGCACTCACTGTCACTCTGCTGTCACTCTGCACTCACTGTCACTCTGCACTCACTGTCACTCTGCTGTCACTCTGCACTCACTGTCACTCTGCACTCACTGTCACTCTGCACTCACTGCCACTCTGCACTCACTGTCACTCTGCACTCACTGCCACTCTGCACCGCCACTCTGCACCGCCACTCTGCACTGCCACTCTGCACTGCCACTCTGCACCGCCACTCTGCACCGCCACTCTGCACTGCCGCACTGCCACTCTGCACTGCCACTCTGCACCGCCACTCTGCACCGCCACTCTGCACTCTGCACCGCCACTCTGCACCGCCACTCTGCACCGCCACTCTGCACCGCCACTCTGCACTGCCACTCTGCACCGCCACTCTGCACCGCCGCACTGCCACTCTGCACTGCCACTCTGCACCGCCGCACTGCCACTCTGCACTGCCACTCTGCACTGCCACTCTGCACTGCCACTCTGCACCACCGCACTGCCACTCTGCACCGGCACTCTGCACCGCCACTCTGCACCGCCACTCTGCACCACCACTCTGCACCACCACTCTGCACCGCCACTATGCACCGCCACTCTGCACTCTGCACCGCCACTCTGCACCGCCACTCTGCACCGCCACTCTGCACCGCCACTCTGCACCGCCACTCTGCACTCTGCACTCTGCACTCTGCACTGCCACTCTGCACCGCCACTCTGCACCGCCACTCTGCACCGCCACTCTGCACCGCCACTCTGCACTGCCACTCTGCACTGCCACTCTGCACCGCCACTCTGCACTGCCACTCTGCACCACCGCACCGCCACTCTGCACCACCACTCTGCACCACCACTCTGCACTCTGCACTGCCACTCTGCACCGCCACTCTGCACCGCCACTCTCCACCGCCAATCTACACCGCCACTCTGCACCGCCACTCTGCACCACCGCACTGCCACTCTGCACTGCCACTCTGCACCACCGCACTGCCACTCTGCACCGCCACTCTGCACTGCCACTCTGCACCGCCACTCTGCACCGCCACTCTGCACTCTGCACCGCCACTATGCACCGCCACTCTGCACTCTGCACCGCCACTCTGCACTGCCACTCTGCACCGCCACTCTGCACCGCCACTCTGCACCACCGCACCGCCACTCTGCACCACCACTCTGCACCACCACTCTGCACTCTGCACTGCCACTCTGCACCGCCACTCTGCACCGCCACTCTCCACCGCCACTCTGCACCGCCACTCTGCACCGCCACTCTGCACCACCGCACTGCCACTCTGCACCGCCACTCTGCACCGCCACTCTGCACCGCCACTCTGCACTCTGCACCGCCACTATGCACCGCCACTCTGCACTCTGCACCGCCACTCTGCACTGCCACTCTGCACCACCGCACTGCCACTCTGCACTGCCACTCTGCACTGCCACTCTGCACCGCCACTCTGCACCACCACTCTGAACTCTGCACCGCCACTCTGCACCACCACTCTGCACTCTGCACCGCCACTCTGCACCGCCACTCTGCACCGCCACTCTGCACCGCTGCACCGCCACTCTGCACCGCCACTCTGCACCGCCACTCTGCACCGCCACTCTGCACCGCCACTCTGCACCGCCACTCTGCACCGCCACTCTGCACTCTGCACTGCCACTCTGCACTGCCACTCTGCACCGCCACTCTGCACCGCCACTCTGCACCGCCACTCTGCACCACCACTCTGCACCGCCACTCTGCACTCTGCGCTGTCACTCTGCACTGCCGCACTGCCACTCTGCACTGCCACTCTGCACCGCCACTCTGCACCGCCACTCTGCACCGCCACTCTGCGCCGCCACTCTGCACCGCCACTCTGCGCCGCCACTCTGCGCTGCCACTCTGCGCCGCCACTCTGCGCCGCCACTCTGCGCCGCCACTCTGCCAAACATAAACAAGCATTAGAAATGCAATCGGGCTCGGATTTATTTGAGTTTGAGCTAATGGCATTGTAAATGCCAATGTCTTTTTGCCATGTGTTATGGAGTGTGTGCATGTGGTGTGTAGTGGAAGTATGTTGGTTGAATTGTAATTTTACCAATGGTGGCATGCTGTGCTTTATATGAATATGTTTAAAAGTAAAGTGTACCATACTGCGATTGCTTGGTGGAAAAGTGCACTGCCGGATGGAGGTGTGTGTGCCTGGTGGAAGGGTGCACTGACGGCTGGTGGGTGTGTGCTTGGTAAAAGCGTGCACAGATGGATGATGGTTGTTGGTGTTTGTGCATGGTGAAAGCATTCATTGACGGCTAGGGGTGTGTTGTTTTGTGTGTTGTTTTCTGTGTGCTGGTGAGTGTGTGGTGGTGAGTCTGTGGGGGTGAGCCTGGGGAGTGAGTGTGGTGGTGAGTGTGTTGTGTTGAGTGGTGACAAGTGTGTGGTGTTGAGAGACTGAGGTGTGTGGTTTGTGTGTGGTGTATGTGTGTGTGGTGTATGTGTGTGTGGTGTTTTCTGCACACTCACACACTGCCCCTACACATTCACACACTGCTCACCCGCACACTCCCAATGTCACCCTGCATAGTCACACACTGTTTACCCTGCACACTCATTCTGCACACTCACACAATGTGCACCCTGCACCCTTACACACTGTCTCTGCAGTCACTCTGCACTCACTGTCACTCTGCACTCACTGTCACTCTGCACTCACTGTCACCCTGCACTCACTGTCACTCTGCACTCACTGTCACTCTGCACGCACTGTCACTCTGCACTCACTGTCACTCTGCACTCACTGTCACTCTGCACTCACTGTCACTCTGCACTCACTGTCACTCTGCTGTCACTCTGCACTCACTGTCACTCTGCACTCACTGTCACTCTGCTGTCACTCTGCACTCACTGTCACTCTGCACTCACTGTCACTCTGCTGTCACTCTGCACTCACTGTCACTCTGCACTCACTGTCACTCTGCACTCACTGCCACTCTGCACTCACTGTCACTCTGCACTCACTGCCACTCTGCACCGCCACTCTGCACCGCCACTCTGCACTGCCACTCTGCACTGCCACTCTGCACCGCCACTCTGCACCGCCACTCTGCACTGCCGCACTGCCACTCTGCACTGCCACTCTGCACCGCCACTCTGCACCGCCACTCTGCACTCTGCACCGCCACTCTGCACCGCCACTCTGCACCGCCACTCTGCACCGCCACTCTGCACTGCCACTCTGCACCGCCACTCTGCACCGCCGCACTGCCACTCTGCACTGCCACTCTGCACCGCCGCACTGCCACTCTGCACTGCCACTCTGCACTGCCACTCTGCACTGCCACTCTGCACCACCGCACTGCCACTCTGCACCGGCACTCTGCACCGCCACTCTGCACCGCCACTCTGCACCACCACTCTGCACCACCACTCTGCACCGCCACTATGCACCGCCACTCTGCACTCTGCACCGCCACTCTGCACCGCCACTCTGCACCGCCACTCTGCACCGCCACTCTGCACCGCCACTCTGCACTCTGCACTCTGCACTCTGCACTGCCACTCTGCACCGCCACTCTGCACCGCCACTCTGCACCGCCACTCTGCACCGCCACTCTGCACTGCCACTCTGCACTGCCACTCTGCACCGCCACTCTGCACCGCCACTCTGCACCACCGCACCGCCACTCTGCACCACCACTCTGCACCACCACTCTGCACTCTGCACTGCCACTCTGCACCGCCACTCTGCACCGCCACTCTCCACCGCCAATCTACACCGCCACTCTGCACCGCCACTCTGCACCACCGCACTGCCACTCTGCACTGCCACTCTGCACCACCGCACTGCCACTCTGCACCGCCACTCTGCACTGCCACTCTGCACTGCCACTCTGCACCGCCACTCTGCACCACCACTCTGCACTCTGCACCGCCACTCTTCACCACCACTCTGCACTCTGCACCGCCACTCTGCACTGCCACTCTGCACCGCCACTCAGCACTGCCACTCTGCACCACCGCACTGCCACTCTGCACTGCCACTCTGCACTGCCACTCTGCACCGCCACTCTGCACCGCCACTCTGCACCACCACTCTGCACTCTGCACCGCCACTCTTCACCACCACTCTGCACTCTGCACCGCCACTCTGCACCGCCACTCTGCACTCTGCACCGCCACTCTGCACCGCCACTCTGCACCGCCACTCTGCACCGCTGCACCGCCACTCTGCACCGCCACTCTGCACCGCCACTCTGCACCGCCACTCTGCACCGCCACTCTGCACCGCCACTCTGCACCGCCACTCTGCACTCTGCACTGCCACTCTGCACCGCCACTCTGCACCGCCACTCTGCACCGCCACTCTGCACCACCACTCTGCACCGCCACTCTGCACTCTGCGCTGCCACTCTGCACTGCCGCACTGCCACTCTGCACTGCCACTCTGCACCGCCACTCTGCACTGCCACTCTGCACCGCCACTCTGCACCGCCACTCTGCACCGCCACTCTGCGCCGCCACTCTGCACCGCCACTCTGCGCCACCACTCTGCGCTGACACTCTGCGCCGCCACTCTGCGCCGCCACTCTGCACCGCCACTCTGCACCGCCACTCTGCACCGCCACTCTGCACCGCCACTCTGCACCGCCACTCTGCACCGCCACTCTGCACCGCCGCACTGCCACTCTGCACTGCCCCTCTGCACCGCCGCACTGCCACTCTGCACCACCACTCTGCACTCTGCACCGCCACTCTGCACCGCCACTCTGCACTCTGCACCGCCACTCTGCACCGCCACTCTGCACCGCCACTCTGCACCGCCACTCTGCACCACTGCACCACCACTCTGCTGCACTGCACCGCCACTCTGCACCACCACTCTGCACCGCCACCCTGCACCGCCACTCTGCACCGCCACTCTGCACCGCCACTCTGCACCGCCACTTTGCACTCTGCACCGCCACTCTGCACCGCCACTCTGCACCGCCACTCTGCACCGCCACTCTGCACCCCACTCTGCACCGCCACTCTGCACTCTGCACTGCCACTCTGCACCGCCACTCTGCACCGCCACTCTGCACCGCCACTCTGCACCGCCACTCTGCACCACCGCACTGCCACTCTGCACTGCCACTCTGCACCACCGCACTGCCACTCTGCACCGCCACTCTGCACCGCCACTCTGCACCGCCACTCTGCACCACCACTCTGCACTCTGCACCACCACTATGCACCGCCACTCTGCACTCTGCACCGCCACTCTGCACCGCCACTCTGCACCGCCACTCTGCACCACCACTCTGCACCGCCACTCTGCACCGCCACTCTGCACCGCCACTCTGCACTCTGCACTGCCACTCTGCACCGCCACTCTGCACCGCCACTCTGCACCGCCACTCTGCACCGCCACTCTGCACCACCGCACCGCCACTCTGCACCGCCACTCTGCACCGCCACTCTGCACTCTGCACTGCCATTCTGCACCGCCACTCTGCACCGCCACTCTGCACTGCCACTCTGCACCGCCACTCTGCACCGCCACTCTGCACCACCGCACTGCCACGCTGCACTGCCACTCTGCACCACCGCACTGCCACTCTGCACCGCCACTCTGCACCGCCACTCTGCACCGCCACTCTGCACCGCCACTCTGCACCACCGCACTGCCACTCTGCACTGCCATTCTGCACCGCCACTCTGCACCACCACTCTGCACTCTGCACCGCCACTCTGCACCGCCACTCTGCACCGCCACTCTGCACCGCCACTCTGCACCGCCACTCTGCACCACCGCACTGCCACTCTGCACTGCCACTCTGCACCACCGCACTGCCACTCTGCACCGCCACTCTGCACCGCCACTCTGCACCGCCACTCTGCACCGCCACTCTGCACCACCACTCTGCACTCTGCACCGCCACTCTGCACCGCCACTCTGCACCGCCACTCTGCACCACTGCACCGCCACTCTGCACTGCACCGCCACTCTGCACCGCCACTCTGCACCGCCACTCTGCACCGCCACTCTGCACTCTGCACCGCCACTCTGCACCGCCACTCTGCACTCTGCACTGCCACTCTGCACCGCCACTCTGCACCGCCACTCTGCACCGCCACTCTGCACCACCACTCTGCACCGCCACTCTGCACCGCCACTCTGCACCACCGCACTGCCACTCTGCACCGCCACTCGCACTGCCACTCTGCACCGCCACTCTGCACCGCCACTCTGCACCACCACTCTGCACCGCTACTCTGCACCGCCACTCTTCACCACCACTCTGCACTCTGCACCGCCACTATTCACCGCCACTCTGCACTCTGCACCGCCACTCTGCACCGCCACTCTGCACCGCCACTCTGCACCACTGCACCGCCACTCTGCACTGCATCGCCACTCTGCACCGCCACTCTGCACCGCCACTCTGCACCACCACTCTGCACCGCCACTCTGCACTCTGCACTCTGCACTGCCACTCTGCACCGCCACTCTGCACCGCCACTCTGCACTCTGCACCGCCACTCTGCACCGCCACTCTGCACCACCACTCTGCACCGCCACTCTGCACCGCCACTCTGCACCACCACTCTGCACCACCACTCTGCACTCTGCACCGCCACTATGCACCGCCACTCTGCACTCTGCACCGCCACTCTGCACCGCCACTCTGCACCGCCACTCTGCACCGCCACTCTGCACCGCTGCACCGCCACTCTGCACTGCACCGCCACTCTGCACCGCCACTCTGCACCGCCACTCTGCACCACCACTCTGTACCGCCACTCTGCACTCTGCGCTGCCACTCTGCACTGCCGCACTGCCACTCTGCACTGCCACTCTGCACCGCCACTCTGCACCGCCACTCTGCACTGCCACTCTGCACCGCCACTCTGCGCCGCTACTCTGCGTCGCCACTCTGCGCCGCCACTCAGCGCTGCCACTCTGCGCCGCCACTCTGCGCCGCCACTCTGCGCCACCACTCTGCGCCGCCACTCTGCACCGCCACTCTGCACCGCCACTCTGCACCGCCACTCTGCACCGCAACTCTGCACCACCGCACCGCCACTCTGCACCGCCACTCTGCACCGCCACTCTGCACCGCCACTCTGCACCGCCAGTCTGCACCGCCGCACTGCCACTCTGCACGCTGCACCGCCACTCTGCACCACCGCACCGCCACTCTGCACTCTGCACCGCCACTCTGCACCGCCACTCTGCACCGCCACTCTGCACCACTGCACCGCCACTCTGCTGCACTGCACCGCCACTCTGCACCGCCACTCTGCACCGCCACTCTGCACCGCCACTCTTCACCGCCACTCTGCACTGCCACTCTGCACCGCCACTCTGCACCGCCACTCTGCACCGCCACTCTGCACCGCCACTCTGCACCGCCACTCTGCACCACCGCACCGCCACTCTGCACCACCACTCTGCACTCTGCACTGCCACTCTACACCGCCACTCTGCACCGCCACTCTGCACCGCCACTCTGCACCGCCACTCTGCACCACCACTCTGCACCGCCACTCTGCACCTCCGCACTGCCACTCTGCACTGCCACTCTGCACCACCGCACTGCCACTCTGCACCGCCACTCTGCACCGCCACTCTGCACCGCCACTCTGCACCGCCACTCTGCACCACCACTCTGCACTCTGCACCGCCACTATGCACCGCCACTCTGAACTCTGCACCGCCACTCTGCACCGCCACTCTGCACCGCCACTCTGCACCGCCACTCTGCACTCTGCACTGCCACTCTGCACCGCCACTCTGCACCGCCACTCTGCACCGCCACTCTGCACCACCGCAAAGCCACTCTGCACCGCCACTCTGCACCACAACTCTGCACTCTGCACTGCCACTCTGCACCGCCACTCTGCACCGCCACTCTGCACCGCCACTCTGCACCACCGCACCGCCACTCTGCACCACCACTTTGCACTCTGCACTGCCACTCTGCACCGCCACTCTGCACCGCCACTCTGCACCGCCACTCTGCACCGCCACTCTGCACCGCCACTCTGCACCACTGCACCGCCACTCTGCTGCACTGCACCGCCACTCTGCACCGCCACTCTGCACCGCCACTCTGCACCGCCACTCTTCACCGCCACTCTGCACTGCCACTCTGCACCGCCACTCTGCACCGCCACTCTGCACCGCCACTCTGCACCGCCACTCTGCACCGCCACTCTGCACCACCGCACCGCCACTCTGCACCACCACTCTGCACTCTGCACTGCCACTCTGCACCACCGCACTGCCACTCTGCACCGCCACTATGCACCGCCACTCTGCACCACCGCACTGCCACTCTGCACCGCCACTCTGCACCGCCACTCTGCACCACCACTCTGCACCACCGCACTGCCACTCTGCACCGCCACTCTGCACCGCCACTCTGCACCACCGCACCGCCACTCTGCACCACCACTCTGCACTCTGCACTGCCACTCTGCACCACCGCACTGCCACTCTGCACCGCCACTATGCACCGCCACTCTGCACCACCGCACTGCCACTCTGCACCGCCACTCTGCACCGCCACTCTGCACCACCACTCTGCACCGCCACTCTGCACTCTGCACTGCCACTCTGCACCGCCACTCTGCACCGCCACTCTGCACTCTGCACCGCCACTCTGCACCACCACTCTGCACCGCCACTCTGCACCGCCACTCTGCACCGCCACTCTGCACCGCCACTCTGCACCGCCACTCTGCACCACCACTCTGCACCTCCACTATGCACCGCCACTCTGCACTCTGCACCGCCACTCTGCACCGCCACTCTGCACCGCCACTCTGCACCGCCACTCTGCACCACTGCACCGCCACTCTGCACTGCACTGCCACTCTGCACCGCCACTCTGCACTCTGCACTGCCACTCTGCACCGCCACTCTGCACCGCCACTCTGCACTCTGCACCGCCACTCTGCACCACCACTCTGCACCGCCACTCTGCACCGCCACTCTGCACCGCCACTCTGCACCACCACTCTGCACCACCACTCTGCACTCTGCACCGCCACTCTGCACTCTGCACCGCCACTATGCACCGCCACTCTGCACCGCCACTCTGCACCGCCACTCTGCACTGCCACTCTGCACCGCCACTCTGCACCGCCACTCTGCACCACTGCACCGCCACTCTGCACTGCACCGCCACTCTGCACCGCCACTCTGCACCGCCACTCTGCACCGCCACTCTGCACTCTGCACTGCCACTCTGCACCGCCACTCTGCACCGCCACTCTGCACCGCCACTCTGCACCGCCACTCTGCACCGCCACTCTGCACCACCGCACTGCCACTCTGCACCGCCACTCTGCACCGCCACTCTGCACCACCGCACTGCCACTCTGCACCGCCACTCTGCACCGCCACTCTGCACCACCACTCTGCACCGCCACTCTGCACTCTGCACTGCCACTCTGCACCGCCACTCTGCACCGCCACTCTGCACTCTGCACCGCCACTCTGCACCACCACTCTGCACCACCACTCTGCACCGCCACTCTGCACCGCCACTCTGCACCGCCACTCTGCACCGCCACTCTGCACCGCCACTCTGCACCACCACTCTGCACCTCCACTATGCACCGCCACTCTGCACTCTGCACCGCCACTCTGCACCGCCACTCTGCACCGCCACTCTGCACCACTGCACCGCCACTCTGCACTGCACTGCCACTCTGCACCGCCACTCTGCACTCTGCACTGCCACTCTGCACCGCCACTCTGCACCGCCACTCTGCACTCTGCACCGCCACTCTGCACCACCACTCTGCACCGCCACTCTGCACCGCCACTCTGCACCGCCACTCTGCACCACCACTCTGCACCACCACTCTGCACTCTGCACCGCCACTCTGCACCGCCACTCTGCACCGCCACTCTGCACCGCCACTCTGCACCGCCACTCTGCACCGCCATGAAAATCGCACTCTTTACCTCTTACTGAACTCGCCACCCGTTGAAATGAGTTGAATGTTCAATATCATCCGAAAATGCACTTTCCCACTTATTTTTATCGCAGCTAAGAGTGACTGTCAAATATACAGCTGGTACCGTGTTCTTCCCTCCTTATTCCACTTACCATGTCAGCCACTTAAATAAACAAACTGGCAAGCCAGGCCGAAGCACCCACCATGTCGACCCTGAAGTATCACCTCACATCAGTGCTCTAAAACAAACTCGCTTTACATTCCGTGTTCAAGCAAGGAGGTGCAAGCTAGCTGAAAACTGTAAACCTTTTATTCCAAACAAACATTTTAAATTTCGGTAAAAGCATTTCAGCTATTCAAACATTGAAATTAGCCGAGTAAACTTGAATGGACTGCCGTGCGCGAAAGGTAAATGTTAAACGCGCGCATGATACATGCAATGCAATGGTGAACGCGCTCGCACCATCTGGATTGCATTACACGGGCACTCTGACAGCTCCTAATTAAGATTAATCACTCTGCCGTGCTCGTTCTCGCACAGAATATGCCACATCGGGCACGCGTAAATTACTTACAGCCTATCACGTCAACGCTACAAAATACACAGCACAGCGAAGACGAATCACTAGGCAGATGCCAGAAAACACTAAGGAATGTGTCTGGCCAGAGCCCTAGAGATACCTTTTTTTTCCTTTAACATCAGGAGCTCGAAGCTCCGCCCACTTCGTGATGCGTAGGCCCAGCCCTAAAAAGCACTGACTGTGTGGCAGAAAAGTATTAACAGGCAGAGAATAACATTACAGTATTAAAAAAAAACTGTGATTTGAATATTTTTGTTCTTCAAAAGGCTTTTCAAGTACCTATGAACAGAATCAGACACTTTGAGTTAAAAAATAGATGACTTCTCATTGATGAGTACGGCATAACGCACTAAACTGAGTACAACCTTTGTGTGGTGCTGAACTAATGAAGCCATTTTAATTGCTAGCCAGCACCTCTGCTAGTTTGCTGCTCTCTGCAGCTGTAGTTGACAATTATCTAATTTTAATTCCAATGGCCCTGCTCTTTGTCAAATGCATTTCTCTTTCTACCCTGTCTTCAAAGAGTGAGATGAATAATAAATAAGATACTACATCAGTCACACAACTCATGTATGAAATGCGGATATTAATATATTATTCAGTCCGCCGTAAATAGACCTTGAGGAAAATTAATCTAATGGACTGCACTAAAGATATAGAACCGGACTATATAGATTTTATCTGGCATATTCGTCACTGTCTATCCCATACGCCAAACTTGACATCAAATCGTGCACTTACTCTAACTTTACTCTTTGGCCTTACCCATCACCATGTATTTCCAACAAATGAATTTGCTGGGCAGTAACCAAGGAAAGGAAACTTGATTTTCCCTACTGCAGGGACAGGGTAGAGTGATTAGACAGGTAGGGTAGAGCTTTATGTATACATAATAGAGGGGCCACTACACTGATTCAGTCACTGTGCCGAAATCTGAACAAGCGCAAATTAGATCTGTTATGGTATACCATTAAATATGTTCTGGAATCACTTCACATAGGTATCACATTAAATGTGGCACATGGCAAGAATGGAATTTCCAGTTTGGTAGGCTGGGACAGAAGAACTTAGGAAAAAATAAAGGAGTGAAGTACTAAGAGGTGACTGAGTGGGTGAAGGGACAGCACACCTTGCATTGAAAGCATTGTAAATGCCACATTAACTGAAGCGGATGCACATTTCACAACCACCACTGTAGTCACAAATTGATTGCTCCAGGCTACATTTCAGTCATAGTTGTCAACTATGCCATTGGCGAGGAGGATGGATGATGAATGGTAAGTAGGATAGATCTAGCTCACTTAACAAATACAGCGAGTCATGGGAGTAGAACAAAGAATACAAATGAATAAATAACCCTACTTAGAACTATGGCTTTGAATAATAGTGATAATCCCACATAAATAAAGTAAGCAGAGTAGGTGAGCAGCAGCATGCTCCACATGAGAAGAAGAGCTGCCTTGCTTATTCATCCAAATAATCCAAATATTCATTCATCCTTTCATTCTAATTCAACAAAGCCACCATGATTAGGCTTTACTTTCTCCCATCCAGCCTTTCACCAACATTTCCAATACATTATCCACTCATTCAATAGCAACCCTTTCTTCAAACCTTCCTTTCACCCATCCACCATGCACCCTTTCACCCACCCACCCTTTCATTCATATACCATTTCCTTTCTTTTAAGTTACCTTCCGTTCTTCCATGTCTCCCTTAAGCCATCAAAGCTTATTATGTGAGATTTTTCTGCAATGCAGATAGAAGAGTCCATAAAACTCTACCACCGCTGTGGCTGGTAAAGCTGGGGGTGGTTTCACTTCAGGGTCATTTTTTATGATGACGAGCGGCGCCATGGCAATAGCTAGTGAGCATAGTAATTGCAAGAAATGATGTGACTTACCAGTGCCCATCCCTGCTGTCGCTTCTCCCCCTACACTGACCTGCCTCCTCCTGCAGTGGCACTGAAGCTGGCATCACAGATGTTCTGTGGGGCTAGAATAAAACATTACACATAATTTAGATCCCAGATACACAACCCAAATACAACTGCAATGCAGCACTGCAGTTCAGTTAGCACGTCAGTATGTGCCAAATATCACTCTGGACATTTGATTGGTTGGTTCACAAAGTTAGATGAATCAGGCATGGAATAATGGTCAATAAAAGACGTATGGTGTTGGTTGACAAATGCAATGGGAGTGGGACCTCATACTTTTCCCCCCACCTTGCTGCACTGTCATGGGAAACTGCTGGTATTCTCTAACTATAAATTAATAGGTCTGCAGCAAGGGGATGTGGGTGGTCCATGATGATGACCATGGACACTGTCTTGTCATGAACTGAATTGTGTTTGAGCTAAATATAAGCAGGAAAAGTAAAGCCTTCTCAACAAACATACATGGTAATTTTCATTTAAAATACTAGCTGTTGGAAATGGGATCCCTGGCTGGCCAGGGCTTTCGCCAAAGTCAGTCAGAGACCACCACTCCCAAGTCAGGGCAAGGGAGTTACACACCAAGATAACCCCTACTCACCCTCTAGGTAACGTGGCGCGAGCAGCAAGGCTAAACTTGGAGGCGATGTAAGTTAAGTATTTGCGCACGCACCCCAGCAACAACAACCAAAGGCCCACCACAAAGGAAACTCCACACAAGGTTATATAAAAATAGCCTTTGTATTACACCAAAACACATTAGATAAAACACACACTTTACAATGTGCCAGGGGCACGGGCAGAATTTACAGGGGATATGTACAAGACAGGGCCACCTGGACCACTGTCAGGAATCAGAAGTAGCACTTTCAGAAATAGCACTTAGTCATAGAATATAGCACAAAATAGCACACAACCAGTAATCACTGGTAAGAGGACCTCACTAGCACCACCTGTACTAGGGAGAAAACAACCACCTATGTAATACAATACCTGTAGGGGTGTAAGAACATAACACATGATGCAATGCATAACATTCATTCAGAGGTGTAAAGAGGAAAACACATGATGCATCAACAATACATTCAGAGGTGTAACAATAAAACACAGTTGCGCAAACTCACGTAAGTCACCACCTGTGACTGTCCCTAGGCCCTCTGGCCTTGTTGGGGCTAGGACGCCCTGTGTCCCAATGTCAGGGTCCTAAACGTGGCAGTTGCCCACAAAGTGCTGGGCAGCTGGGTGAAGATGGGGCAACACGATGGAGCCTTGTGGGCTCAAGCACAACAGTGGGGCCAATGGGGGAGCCTCTCTGGGCTCTTCAACACAACTTTAGCGCCTGGAGCCTCTCTCCGGGCCCTAAGAAATGACTGTGGCCCTCCAGAGCCTCACTGGGCTCTAAGAACAAATGGACTGCCCCTGAGCCTCTCTGGGCTCCTTAACACTGGGGCGCCTTGAGCCTCTCAGGGCTCGTGAAATAATTGCCCCCCTTTGAGCCTCGGGGCTCGCAACCAGAAAATGCCCCCGAGCCTCTCCGGGCTCAAAGCAACAATGGCCCTCCCAGAGCCTCTCAGGGCTCTGCAGCCAGAATGCCCCCACGACGTTGGAGCCTCTCTGGGCTCAGAACATCCAGCAATGGCCTCGGAGCCTCGTGGCCCCCACAACAAATGCCGCCTTGTTTGGAGTCCCTCCCGGACTCGAGACAGCAAAATACCCCGCGGGAGTCCCCCAGCCCTTCTCCACTCACCGGGCTATCCTCGGGGGACTCTGCAGGCGTTGGGGTCCTTCTCGGCGGGGCTCTTCCTCTCCCCGGGGCTCTCCCTTCACATGGGAGCCCCGGCAGGCAGCAGCTTCCGCCTGCCTCTCTGTCCTGCCCCCGGCCTGCCTGACTTCCGGGTCGCGGCTGCGGGGGCGGGACTTCCGTCGGGCCGCGCTCTGATTGGCCGGCCTGACGAACCACTTCCGGGTCGTCGCGGGCAGCGCGGCGACCCGTTCCAGGCACTTTTAGGCGGGGGCTGAAGTTACCGAGGGGTCGGCACCCTCGAAGAAAAAGTGAAAAACGGGCGGCAAGGTCCCTGGCAGGGTGGGCACCTGCCAGGCGACAAAAACCCTCGAAAATATGCGAGGTGGCACTCGCTTGGGGCGGACAATGCCGGGTGGGCACCGGCCTCTGCAACCACAGCGCTCCCAGGCACTAGGCGGGCAATCACAGCGCTCCAAGCGCTATAATCAAAAACCAAGCGCTTCCAAGCGCTAGAGGGCATAAAGCGCGCTCCTAGCGCTACAAACAGGATAAAGCGCTCCCAGGTGCCCTCAGCAAGCAGGGCAGAGTGCCAGCAAGTCCCTGGGCAGGCAGGGGGGCAAGGCTGGGCCCAGAGCCAGCACACTGGGTCTCCAGGCAGGGAGACACCCCAAGTGGCGGTCCTCTGGCCCAGCAGCAGCAACAGCCCCCTCAGGATCCTGGAAGAGAACAACATCTGTGGGGACACAGCCCCATTTTTATACAGTGCATTCCTTTGTTCAAGGGTGCAGAGTGGGGGCGGAACCAGTCGCAGCTGGTTCTTGAGTACTCTGTTTACCTCAACCACCCTCTCTATTCACTGGCAGGGCTTGAGTCATTAGACACACCACAGGGGGGCGGAGCCAGCCTTGTGTGGGGAAAACCCAGCCCATCCAGGACACAGGTACACTCCTCCCACACATCACTCATGCTAATCTCCCACTCACCACCGGGCAGACCCATCCAGACTTCCTGGAGCCTGGCATGCCAGCCAGCTCCAGCCAATCACACGCCAGCACCCTCACAGCACACGTACAGCCATGTCTAGAAAGGGCGCTTCTCTACTAGACACATACATGCTGCATACACCATCTCGCAGCATTCACTCTCACGAGTTCACACATACCAGACTCAAGCCTGTACACCCCACGAATCAGGAACTACCAGGAACACATACATTCCCCATGCATTCCTATGGGCGGGCAGGCCTAGCTCAGCACATGCACTCAGAGTGCGCACGCACTTTCCACTGGGACACAGTGAAAGTGCGCAGAATCCCAAAAATCACCATTGCCAGGTCACCATTTCACGCAAAAAGTCTAGGGGTGAACCTGCCCTAAGGGCCAAAGTCCAACATAACCCCCTTCCAGCCAAAACGCAGGGGAGACCAATCACCACCGTGATGGACTTCCCTGCTTGGGGCGATAGAACACGGACGCGGGCCCACAACTGCAGGGACACCCTCCTGTTCTACGCCATGGTGAACCCAGGGGATTCCTTCTAAACACACTGTCTGGACCAACTGGGCTACCCCACTGGTACTCCCAAGTTGTCCGCGGCCAGGACCAGGCCCTGGGCCACCCAGGTGCCACTGGTCCATGCCAATTCGCAGAGCGGGGGGTAGTAACCCCTGGCACATAGGAGCCATTTTCCACTCTTCCTGACTGCAAGACAGGACTAGACTGCCACTGGTACTCCAGCCTAGGGCCTACAACCTCAGGCGGACCAGGAGTCTCGGGGAAGGCTCTCCTCCCCCTACCTCTTCTTCTAGGGTTCCTCCTCCTCCGACGAGGGGTACACCTAGAACGCCATTCCAACCCAGGGCTGATCCACTCAGGTTGCACCGGGGTCAGAGGTGGGCTCTCCCACCCTCTGCACCCCCTTCCAGAGGTCTGCCCTCTCCCACCTGGAGAAGTTCCTCTGGAAGAAGAACCGGTCAGGACACTGGTTACAGTCGTCCTACCCTTCAGGTCAGGCTGATCCTGAACATGGCCTTCCAACCTCTGGTCTAAAACATTCGGTGGAACAATTGCCTGGCACTCCAGGACTTCTGGGGACTCACACACAATCCCCCTGAGGCTAACAAATGACACATCTGTTGTGTGACTGTCTGTCTGGCGCAGATTTCCCGCCCTCTGTCCACCTGACAATGCGTGACGATCCCCCAGACCAGAAGTGTTGTTACCATGGTCACTACACGGGAACCTAGCCCAACTGGGTAGTCCCTGACCCACTGGTCCTTCCACTGGAGAACTCCCCCATTCACTCCTCACTCTGGACTCCTGTACCCTCCCTATCGGAGCGGTACTGCCAGACTCTAGAACCACAGGAGCTCTGGTTACAGACGCTCCAGGTCCTCTACTCACTAGGAGATCCTCCTCAAATGGACTAACAGGACAGCCTAGGTCCCCAACCTGGTGTTCCCTAAAGAAACCATCCAAGTCCTGAGGCAGGGCATCGGGCACCTGGGGACCCTCGGTCACCCACTTACTCCTGCTCCACGGAGCCAGGCAGTAAGCCCCTACACCCTCCTCGCTATCCTGGGACCTAGCTGGGCTACACTGAGCCTCTCCCACCACGCTGGGCTGGAAGATACCTGAACCACTTCTTTTGGACTCACTCCCTAATGACTCTAGAGAACCTCTGGCCCTTTCCCAGCGGTCGGCTTCCCTTGCCAGTAACTCTGGATCAGTAAATCCAATTTGCAACAGGTGTTGGCGCAACTCTGGCGAACAACCACTGAGCACCTGCTCTTTGACAATAAGATCAAACAAGACTTCAAAATCAGAGTCAGTGTGACCTCTACCCAAGCCCACAGTGTATCACAACATTCATCCTCAAAATCTACCCAAGACTGGTGAGACAGTTTCCTACTGTCCCTGAACTTCACCCTTAACTCCTCCTCTGGGGAAACAGGTACCAGACTGGGGGAACTGGGACTGGGATTTCCTACACTGAAATCTAAATAGCTGCCACCACTGGACCCAACCCTCCCTGGGGGATCCAGAAACTCAACACTGCGCGCAGGGGACAGTCTACCCTCCAGAGCTACTTTGCCTCTGGTGGCGGCCCTCTCTGCCTCCTCTATCCTGTCCTGCGCTAAGACCCTCTCGGTCTCCAGCTGTTGCTTCTTAACCTCCAGCTGTTGCTTTCTAATGCCCAGCTGTGCCATAGCCTGGGCATGCTCCAACCTGAGCCTCTCTAAAGCCAGCTGGTGCTCCCTTTCTCTCCTCCTATCTTCCAGCTCCTCTGGGGACAGGGAAAGGGATGAGGCGCTGCCTCCTAAACTGGACCCAGCAAGGGACTCCCTATCTATGGGGTCCTCACTATCTGCTGGCGTCCCTGTGCTATCATCTTCTTCCTCCTCTTCTGAATCTTCAGGGCTCCCCACAGACCCACCACCCTCCTGGTGTGAAGCCCGGGCCCTTTCCTCACTGCGCTTAAAATCCCACTGACCCTTTTGCCACAGGATCAGGCTGCTCCTAAGTTCGGACTGAGTGTCTAACTCATCCACCCCTATGTCTCTCTCTTCACAGAACCTTACCAACTCTCCCATACTGTATCTAAACAGATCACAGACATCAAAAGCAGGCTCCATTCTGGCAGACGTTCTAGAGAAGAGATCACACAGGGAACCTAGGGGTCTGAGCTAACGCAGGAGTACACAATTCACAAGGTATCAGCAAGCTCTCTATCCCAGAGAACTCCACTCACTTGCCTAGTGCCAAACACCATTCATCCACACACAACCCCCCCCTCGGACTAGTAAGGCAGTTTCTACCACCCCTGACTTCTCAACCTGACCACAAGTGACACAGGTACCAGACTCTGGGTGCGGGGTGGGGGACAAATGCACTGGACACAATTGCACAATGATACCTTCAGGAGAAGAAAATATGAAACTTCCAAAAAAACAATCCCCTTAAAATGTGGTCATCTAAAATGCAGAGTTTTGTGGTGCAGCCAGCCGCTACTAAGGTACAAGGCAAACACAAATCCTTATCCCACCGCTTGCCGCCAATGTTGGAAATGGGATCCCTGGCTGGCCAGGGCTTTCGCCAAAGTCAGTCAGAGACCACCACTCCCAAGTCAGGGCAAGGGAGTTACACGCCAAGATAACCCCTACTCACCCTCTAGGTAACGTGGCGCGAGCAGCAAGGCTAAACTTGGAGGCGATGTAAGTTAAGTATTTGCGCACGCACCCCAGCAACAACAACCAAAGGCCCACCACAAAGGAAACTCCACACAAGGTTATATAAAAATAGCCTTTGTATTACACCAAAACACATTAGATAAAACACACACTTTACAATGTGCCAGGGGCACGGGCAGAATTTACAGGGGATATGTACAAGACAGGGCCACCTGGACCACTGTCAGGAATCAGAAGTAGCACTTTCAGAAATAGCACTTAGTCATAGAATATAGCACAAAATAGCACACAACCAGTAATCACTGGTAAGAGGACCTCACTAGCACCACCTGTACTAGGGAGAAAACAACCACCTATGTATTACAATACCTGTAGGGGTGTAAGAACATAACACATGATGCAATGCATAACATTCATTCAGAGGTGTAAAGAGGAAAACACATGATGCATCAACAATACATTCAGAGGTGTAACAATAAAACACAGTTGCGCAAACTCACGTAAGTCACCACCTGTGACTGTCCCTAGGCCCTCTGGCCTTGTTGGGGCTAGGACGCCCTGTGTCCCAATGTCAGGGTCCTAAACGTGGCAGTTGCCCACAAAGTGCTGGGCAGCTGGGTGAAGATGGGGCAACACGATGGAGCCTTGTGGGCTCAAGCACAACAGTGGGGCCAATGGGGGAGCCTCTCTGGGCTCTTCAACACAACTTTGGTGCCTGGAGCCTCTCTCCGGGCCCTAAGAAATGACTGTGGCCCTCCAGAGCCTCACTGGGCTCTAAGAACAAATGGACTGCCCCTGAGCCTCTCTGGGCTCCTTAACACTGGGGCGCCTTGAGCCTCTCAGGGCTCGTGAAATAATTGCCCCCCTTTGAGCCTCGGGGCTCGCAACCAGAAAATGCCCCCGAGCCTCTCCGGGCTCAAAGCAACAATGGCCCTCCCAGAGCCTCTCAGGGCTCTGCAGCCAGAATGCCCCCACGACGTTGGAGCCTCTCTGGGCTCAGAACATCCAGCAATGGCCTCGGAGCCTCGTGGCCCCCACAACAAATGCCGCCTTGTTTGGAGTCCCTCCCGGACTCGAGACAGCAAAATACCCCGCGGGAGTCCCCCAGCCCTTCTCCACTCACCGGGCTATCCTCGGGGGACTCTGCAGGCGTTGGGGTCCTTCTCGGCGGGGCTCTTCCTCTCCCCGGGGCTCTCCCTTCACATGGGAGCCCCGGCAGGCAGCAGCTTCCGCCTGCCTCTCTGTCCTGCCCCCGGCCTGCCTGACTTCCGGGTCGCGGCTGCGGGGGCGGGACTTCCGTCGGGCCGCGCTCTGATTGGCCGGCCTGACGAACCACTTCCGGGTCGTCGCGGGCAGCACGGCGACCCGTTCCAGGCACTTTTAGGCGGGGGCTGAAGTTACCGAGGGGTCGGCACCCTCGAAGAAAAAGTGAAAAACGGGCGGCAAGGTCCCTGGCAGGGTGGGCACCTGCCAGGCGACAAAAACCCTCGAAAATAAGCGAGGTGGCACTCGCTTGGGGCGGACAATGCCGGGTGGGCACCGGCCTCTGCAACCACAGCGCTCCCAGGCGCTAGGCGGGCAATTACAGCGCTCCAAGCGCTATAATCAAAAACAAAGCGCTTCCAAGCGCTAGAGGGCATAAAGCGCGCTCCTAGCGCTACAAACAGGATAAAGCGCTCCCAGGTGCCCTCAGCAAGCAGGGCAGAGTGCCAGCAAGTCCCTGGGCAGGCAGGGGGGCAAGGCTGGGCCCAGAGCCAGCACACTGGGTCTCCAGGCAGGGAGACACCCCAAGTGGCGGTCCTCTGGCCCAGCAGCAGCAACAGCCCCCTCAGGATCCTGGAAGAGAACAACATTTGTGGGGACACAGCCCCATTTTTATACAGTGCATTCCTTTGTTCAAGGGTGCAGAGTGGGGGCGGAACCAGTCGCAGCTGGTTCTTGAGTACTCTGTTTACCTCAACCACCCTCTCTATTCACTGGCAGGGCTTGGGTCATTAGACACACCACAGGGGGGCGGAGCCAGCCTTGTGTGGGGAAAACCCAGCCCATCCAGGACACAGGTACACTCCTCCCACACATCACTCATGCTAATCTCCCACTCACCACCGGGCAGACCCATCCAGACTTCCTGGAGCCTGGCATGCCAGCCAGCTCCAGCCAATCACACGCCAGCACCCTCACAGCACACGTACAGCCATGTCTAGAAAGGGCGCTTCTCTACTAGACACATACATGCTGCATACACCATCTCGCAGCATTCACTCTCACGAGTTCACACATACCAGACTCAAGCCTGTACACCCCACGCATCAGGAACTACCAGGGACACATACATTCCCCATGCATTCCTATGGGCGGGCAGGCCTAGCTCAGCACATGCACTCAGAGTGCGCACTCACTTTCCACTGGGACACAGTGAAAGTGCGCAGAATCCCAAAAATCACCATTGCCAGGTCACCATTTCACGCAAAAAGTCTAGGGGTGAACCTGCCCTAAGGGCCAAAGTCCAACACTAGCTTACTAGGAACTGCTATCTGAATCTTCACGATAGACAGCACCAACATTCCAATACCCCAAGATTCTACCCTAAGAAGTCCACAACAATCATAAAAGGACTTACTGGGATCAGCAGCGGCGCTGGTGTTCAGCATCGGTTGACCAACTTCTCCCGGACCTTCAGAATCGTCCCTCTTATTGCCCTTGGGTGCTGAGGAAAGAATATAAGAAGGGAAATAAAAATAGATGAGTGATTCTGTTAATAATCCCCACAAAATGTTTTATGAAAAGAAAACGCAGTCGCTAAAACAGATGAGCTATAGTACTACTAGTCTCGATTAGATTAGAGTCAATCGTCTTTCGTAAAATCCATATTCCAAATCTCCTTAACAAAAACTACATTTGGAACTAATGTATTGCAATGAATGGTCTTTGATTCTATCTATTCCCATTTCTCAACACCCTTGATGAGCCAACTCAGTCTCCCTCATTTGCAATGCATGAATGCATAATTCACATCATCTCTGTGAATTCAATTAAATAACCTGGAACTGTACGAGCTACATAAACAAAGTCACAGAGAGAACGCGCTACTCAGTGATTCACTATAGTGACCGGAGGACAGTCTGCAATGGTGTCTTAATTAATCAGCCAAAGCAAGCACCTGATGAGAATGATTAGGTAGTGGCACCTGCTTTGCAGAAACTAGAAACTGGATTACAATAATATACCAGAATAAACTAAACATACTTACCTCAGTTAGTTATGAGCAGCATGCTATTTAATTTTTTTTTTAATTACTGTAGAACACAAAAACAACAAACAATAAATACTCACTGAGCCCCAGAATATTAACACCCAGCAGGTCAAGCAGGTCCATATTGCGGGCCATTATGTCCACCAAAATGGTACTTCAGTTGCTGGCCAGTGCGCTGAACATGGCTGGTGCACCGCAGGCACCGGCACACCATATTTTGTATATAATATTTGTAAAGCGCATCAATCATCCCTAGGGATATCACGGCGCTGGGAGTGAACTTAGAGCAAAATTCAGTTTGATTTTAAAAAAGATCATTATCTAGGAAATAAGGTGGGTTTTCATTTTTTTTCTGAACAGCAGATGGTCAGCCGTCAGGCGAAGATCCAGTGGTAAGTTGTTCCAAAGAACCACAGCTACTTTGGAGAACGATCGATCACCCATTCTAACCTTTGCCGTGTGTTTGACTGATGCAAGGGCCAAATGACATGATCTCAGGTTTCGTGGGGGAACATGAAATTGCAACTTCTCTCTATCAAGATGTGAGGTCCATTTTTCTGCAAGGTTTTATGCGCAAAACACAGGAGCTTAAAGCTAGCTCTCTGACGTACAGGTAGCCAGGGAAGTTCCCTTAGGCAATAGGATGCTGAGCTATATATTTTTTTGTTATGAATTAATTTAGCGGAAGCATTCTGGACCACCTGCAATCTGGCAAAAAGGTAGTCTGCCATGCCAACATAAAGGGCATTACCGTGGTCCAGTCTACTTAAAAGAAGTGCCTGGGTCACGGATTGTCTGCAATTATAGGGGATCCAGGGAAACAATCGTCTAAGCAGTTTTAATGTGGCAAAAGCTTTACCACATAAGGTGCGTACTTGGTCCTGCTTGGAAAGGGTGTCATCAAAGAAAATGCCCAGGTTTTTTGCTGCTCGTTTGGGTTTTGGAGCAGTACCTAGGACCTGGGGCCACAAACTGTTCTCCCAAATTGTCTGGGCGCCACCAAAGAGTAGAATTTCGGACTTCCCAGCATTACATTTTAAACAGTGCTGGGACATCCAGTTTGCAAGTTCGGAAAGGCAGTTTATTAGATTGCCCTTAGTCTCTGTATTGGTCAGTTTGTTTAGCAGGGGAATCACCAATTGGGTGTCATCTGCGTAAGAGCAAATTTCGAATCCCCACTTCCTGCTAATGTCCGCCAATGATGAGACATATGCATTAAAAAGGGTAGGTCACTCCTTGCGGGACTCCATATTTAATATTCTTTGAGGAGGAAGTGTAGGATCCCATTTGAATTGTTTGGGTTCGGTCTTTGAGAAAAGAGGCGAACCATAATAGGGCTTTACGACATATCCCTTTTTTGTATAATATTTGAAGTAATTTGGTATGGGACACAGTTTCAAATGCCGCAGTAAGGTCCAATAGGATCAGTGCAACGCTTGATTTTGGTCGACCTGTGATCTGATGCTATCCGATACTGCTAATAGGGTAGCCTCAGTACTGTTATTTGTCTTAAAACCTGTCTGTGAAGGATCGAATAAATTGTTGGTCTCAAGGAAAGCAGTAAGTTGTTTGTTAACTAGCCTCAAAACTTTAGAGAGATATGGTAGCTGTGAAATTGGGCGGTAGTTAGCAGGATCATAGATTCCGAATCCTGTTTTCTTTAGGAGGGGGAAAACCACTGTTTTTTCCATATGTCTGGGAAGCAAGCTTGCTCCAAGAATTGATTAAAAATGTTGGTAATAAGGGGACATCAGACATGCACTAGTTTGGAAAAAATAAAATGTGGGCATGGGTCAAGTGGGGATCCTGCCTTAACTTCAGACATAGCCTTTGCCACCTGTTCCTCTGAAAAAGGGGTCAGTGTGTCAAGATGGATTTTTACTGCGGGTGGGGGGCCAGATTTTCCCAATCAGTATTATCTTCTTCAGGGGTATTATCAAAAGATGCGTACATTTTTGTCACTTTATCAGTGAAAACTTTGTTAATTAACTCACAATTCTCTATCGTGGGAGTCATAGTCTGTGATAGACTAGTGGGTTTACAAAGTTCCTGAATAACTTTGTATAATTCCTTCGAAGAGCTACCATTATCTTCCACCCTTTTTGTATAATAACTTGTTTTAGCTTGTTTTATCTTCCGGTGATAATTTTTCAGCTCAGCTAAATAGTTTAGTCTATCAATGCTGTCTTTTGACAGTCTCCATTTATGTTTTAAAGTTTGCCATTTTCGTTTGCTAGTTTTTAATTCGGGTGTATACCATCTTTCTGATCGGGGTTTAGGAACTGGTTTGCTATTAAATTTAGGAGCACATTTTTCAAGTGACTTCTTAATCTCTTTTTGTAATTGGACAACTGATGTGGAGACAGAGCTCTGGAGGAGGGCGACAGAGTTTTGGTAAGTAGAATGGGTGGGTGAGTAATTAAATTCCCTACTTGATATGCTGATTCAGTCTTGGATGGTTTATTTGGTAGGGCTAGGGAAAAAGGAATTAGAAAATGATCTGTTCAATGAAGTGGTTTGATCTCATGGAAGTTAATGGTCATTATATTACAAAATACCAAATCTAGGGTGTGGCCAGCCTCATGGGTCGGTTCCAGGATCTTTTGTGTTAATTGCATTATGGCCATGTCATTTTCCAGGTGTTTAACGCCCGTATTTACTGTATTTTCGTAATGGAGATTAAAATCACCTATGACTAAAAACAGACTCTGTTTCAAACAAAGAGGAAAAAGTTGTGTGAGTAGGTCAGTACTTAATCCGGGGTGATGACCAGTAGGATTATAAATAACCGCACCACCCAGTAATACATAATTGCCCTTTGAAATTGAGAAGGCTAGGATCTCATGGGTCCCCATTTGGATGACTGTAGAGGGAGTGCAGGAGAGATGTTTTTAACTGCATGCGTGCGGGTGGAATTCCGCTCGTACGCTGACTTTTGCGAAACCGCATGTTACGTGACGAGCTGGGCTCGTCATCAGCGTAGCAGGAGGCTACCTCATGACGAGCCCAGCTCGTCATCAGCGTGCAAGGGGTTAGAGAGAATGGCTAAACCACCGCCTATCTTATCCTTTCTATTCTGTTTTAGTATTTTATACCCTGATGGTAAAGCAGAAACAATATCAGGAGTATTATTATCATCAAGCCAGGTTTCGGTGACAAAAGCAAGGTCAGGGCTTAGCTCATCTAATGTATCCCAGATCTCTGTGCTATGTTTAGGAAGGGATCTGGCATTAAAGTAGATACAATTTAAATTAAAGGTACAGTGCTGATTGTTTGTAGCTATACCTCTGACATATGTATCTAGGCAGCCCCACTTGCAGTCTAAGCATGTGAAAGGGCCTTCAAACTCCTCCGGAGAAGCTTTTGTACGGCACGGTGCGGTGATTTGTTTACCTGCCAGTTTAAAAAGCATATCTCAAGAGTAAGTTATTGGAGGGCACTCCTGTAAGGTGGAAGAAGCAGAGTGTCTGGCCCCCAGGCCAAGTCGGGCGCCGACGGGCGCCGACGGGCACGCCTTTGGCGCGCCCGCTGCGCGCGTCCGCTGTGCGTCGAGGCAGACATTCACTTTATAGGTTTCCAGTTGGACAGCTAGACTGCCAACCACCACAGCACTTCCTGCCGGGAGTAAGGTACTTCCGGACCACGTCTAAAGCTCCCTCCACTCAACCGGAACTACATCCGTGGTGGACCGGGGAGGTACGTGGTAAAAGCGAGGCGAAGTGAGCAAAAGTAAGCAAGTATGTGCAATTGACGTTATATATATATATATTTTATTTAAAAGCATGAAAATCGAAATGAACAGACTAAAATTAAAATCAATTTACAGTCTAAAATGCAATATGCAAAATATCGATGTTGGCAATAATATAAAGTCACGAGGAGCCCTTAACCAGGCACTCCGCTCTGTGCAATGAAAAACCAACCGTTCTGATCAAACTCTTAAAATTGCCTCTAGCGCGTCCACAGCACAGCTGCCACTCCCGCAGGGGGTAGGATCTACCGGGCCTGCTGCCAGCATAGAGGGGAGGTGGCACTGCAAAAAAAAAACACTAGTGCATCCTCCTCCCCCTCTCCAAAGATCACTCGGGGCTGCCCACCTGGGCAGTGTTGCTGCCCGCAAGGGAGTCTTCCCTCTGCCATTGTGCTGGTGGGGAATTAATAAGAGGGAAAAGGAAGGGAGAGTAAAGTAAAGTAGAAAGAAATAATTAAAGAAGGAGAAATAAAGTCAAAAAGTCACATAAACACGAAATAATGTACACAAAAATGTAAAATACACAAACACAAAGACACACACTATTATAAAAAATAACAAGCATTTGTAATGCAATAGGTCTCGCAAAGGTGAGATTTTGACATATTGGTATTGTAAATAACAATGCCATTTATTTCTGTGTTTAAAAAACATTTGCAAAAATAAAAGGCATTGGTGATGGGACTGTACTTATCCTCTGTGGATAGCATTTACTCTTTATCTTGCAAGCACCCTTTTTTCAAATGGAATGGTTGTTGTGATCAGCTACACCTAACTGCGACAGTTCCAAGAAAATGATTGTGAAAATTCATTGGTGCACAATCTTTCCGGTGTTTGCAACCTCTGTTGCGAAGTTAATGCAGGTAAATATTTTCAAACACACGAAAGGGTACCTATCTACTCCATGCTTTGAACCTTCTTTTAATCAGGGAATCTCTGCGGGAGTTGAGAAGGCAGCTGATCACTTAGAAATGGGAGGAAGAGATTGTTGTTTGCATTTTTGCCTTCTGATGGTACGTGCATGCTGTGAAAGCCAAATTTTCTTTGTTGTTTATTTTCAGTTTCTTCGAACATAAAGGCATAGATGCATCAAGCTAAAAAACGGTCGCAAACGGGCAGATTCTCAGAATCTTCCCCTTTGCGACCGGTATTTTTTCATTTGGAATGCATCATCCCAAATGCAAAAATCACAATTTAAGAAATCGCAAAATTGCTATTACTTAAATTGCGATTGCAATTAAGGAATCTCAAATTGAGATTCCTTAAATGCAATGCATTAAAGTAAAAAATATATATATTTCGCTAATAGGGGGAGAAAAATTACCATGAAGTTGAACTTTTCTTTTTTTTCTTTTTTATCACAAGCCGTAGCAAGAAAAAATACATTGGTACATTAATTTCTTCATAATTAGATATACATTAGACAAAAATTTACAATGTACAAGAGACAACCCTAGACGATAAAATGCCTCAGCGATAATACAAAAACTGCAATAATGCACAACTGGCCGTAACGATATAAAAACACTAGTGGAGAGACAACTAATATTATGCTTCATAATTTAAACCTACCGATGTAATACAATAAGAATATAGAAAAAATATTATTTCCGTACTTAAAATATTAGTTCCGAAACATATTAAATTGCCCAAAATATAAACAACTGGCAATAAGCAGCATCAAGATTATCATTATTATACCGTTCATAAAGTGCTAATGCAAATAAAGTGCTAATGCAAAATTGGAAAGACCGACGCTTTAAAACCACAAAAAAACATTAGTATAGTTCTAAAGGTGCTATTGTTATTACGTGCAAAATTTACCTATATAAAGTGACTAATGCAATAAAGTGCTGATGTATAGTAACACAAATAGTGATTGATTGATGCTTTATTTCGATATGCACATATCATAAAAGCAGTACAAAAAGATAAAAACAGCATGTCGAAATAAGTCAGACTGTACAAATGGAATGATAATTAAAACACGGTATGTCAGCATAAATTAGATAAAAAAGAATTAAATTGTTATGGACAGTCTTCTAAGTCTTATCAACCAAGCCCATTTTAAAAATTTTGCAACAGCACAAACAATAGGAGGGGCTGTGTTAGTTAAAAGAATCCGGAGGGCAACAGAGTGCTGACGAGTCCCCAGTTCTCTGCAAATGGGGCCAAGCCAACGTGATCTGGGGCGACCATAGTCCGGGCATTCGAAAAGGAAGTGTGGCACCGTCTCTGGTTTGTCCGGACAAGAGGCACAAAAGCGTGAGGTGGGCTGGGCTTTATTCCACCTTGAACAGAGATCCGCCAAGGGCAAGGTTCCTAGCCGAAATTTAATGAACAAGGACCTATCCAAAGCAACTGTTATAATATCCATATATGGCTCATACAGGACAACGTCTTTGAACAGCAGGAAAGCTGCGGTGGTTTTGCAATGCTGCTGGCTACTAGAGCGCTTCACGTCAACCCACTCCCAGAAAAGTTTTTTTAGAATCTTCTTTGGTGGAGCGGAGTGACTATGCCAGCAGGAGGCCAAACCCAATTCCCCTAAAAGATGTTTTATGTCCTTCAGCCATTTGATGCTACTCCAACCATCAGCATGCATTACTTCTGCCAGCCCATTGGCATACGATTGTAGCTCCGGGACCCTCCACAAGCGTGCCCAGAGCAGAAGGGGACGAAGCCGAGCCTGGTCCCTTATGGCTTTACAGCCAGTGTCCAAGAGCATTGGGATGGTCGGGCTGCTCGATGGAATAGCAAGAAGGTCCTTGATAAATTTATTTTCGGCCTTACTCAGTGAGTCGACTTTGCCCAAGCCCCACAGTTCCGATCCATAAAGAGAAGCAGGGACTGCACGAGCTTTGTAAATCTCCAGTATGGGTGCAACACAATGTTTTGAGGAGTTATTGTACTCCTTAAGAAGGGCGCCCCCCACCCTTTTGTGGGCCAGAGTCATTTTATCGATGTGGGCAGTCCAGCTCATTGCATCATTAAGACGGATCCCCAGATAATCAAATTCCGCCACTCTTTCTAGAGGTATGGAGTTCAGAATTGGAGGGGGACCAAGTTTGCGGGGTGGGTGCATGACTAGGTACTTGGTCTTGTCTATGTTAATGACGAGGCCTTTAGTGGTACAGAAATCCTGGAAGCGGTTCAGCAAAGACTGTAAACCTTGGGGGGTTTTGGAGATGAGGAGGGTGTCGTCGGCGAACAACAGAGTTGGAATTTTTACTCCACCCAGGCTGGGAGCGTCTGATGGTTCGTAAATATTTTCAAACACACGAAAGGGTACCTATCTACTCCATGCTTTGAACCTTCTTTTAATCAGGGAATCTCTGCGGGAGTTGAGAAGGCAGCTGATCACTTAGAAATGGGAGGAAGAGATTGTTGTTTGCATTTTTGCCTTCTGATGGTACGTGCATGCTGTGAAAGCCAAATTTTCTTTGTTGTTTATTTTCAGTTTCTTCGAACATAAAGGCATAGATGCATCAAGCTAAAAAACGGTCGCAAACGGGCAGATTCTCAGAATCTTCCCCTTTGCGACCGGTATTTTTTCATTTGGAATGCATCATCCCAAATGCAAAAATCACAATTTAAGAAATCGCAAAATTGCTATTACTTAAATTGCGATTGCAATTAAGGAATCTCAAATTGAGATTCCTTAAATGCAATGCATTAAAGTAAAAAATATATATATTTCGCTAATAGGGGGAGAAAAATTACCATGAAGTTGAACTTTTCTTTTTTTTCTTTTTTATCACAAGCCGTAGCAAGAAAAAATACATTGGTACATTAATTTCTTCATAATTAGATATACATTAGACAAAAATTTACAATGTACAAGAGACAACCCTAGACGATAAAATGCCTCAGCGATAATACAAAAACTGCAATAATGCACAACTGGCCGTAACGATATAAAAACACTAGTGGAGAGACAACTAATATTATGCTTCATAATTTAAACCTACCGATGTAATACAATAAGAATATAGAAAAAATATTATTTCCGTACTTAAAATATTAGTTCCGAAACATATTAAATTGCCCAAAATATAAACAACTGGCAATAAGCAGCATCAAGATTATCATTATTATACCGTTCACAAAGTGCTAATGCAAATAAAGTGCTAATGCAAAATTGGAAAGACCGACGCTTTAAAACCACAAAAAAACATTAGTATAGTTCTAAAGGTGCTATTGTTATTACGTGCAAAATTTACCTATATAAAGTGACTAATGCAATAAAGTGCTGATGTATAGTAACACAAATAGTAATAGTAACACAAATAATAATACATTTCTTAAAGTTCAAATATGATAACGTACAACATTTTGACTAATATATATGATAAAGTGCTTAACGATTGGTATAACACGGCAAATGGATTCTTGTATTTCCTCAAATGCAAATGTAATACCATCTTACAATTAACTAAAATATAACAATCACCTTCCTTTTAACAGTTCAAGCTTGTTAAAATGTTTCCAATTCCTTTCAAATCTTACAATCGCACCCACTCTACCTGCATAGGCTCTCTCAAAATTATATGTTCTTCTCATTTTATTAACCCTCTTAACATGACATGGAATCACCGTAGATTTCCAATTTTGCAAAATCAGGGACCGTGCAACGGCAGTGGAAATAAAAATAAACACTTCTTCTGATTTATTGAACCTGTTCCTTTCTTTACAGATGCCGAAAAGGGCCACTTCTGCTTCTGGAAGAAGAATTTTCCCAGTTGCTATCTCCAAGTCTGCGAAAATCTCTTTCCAGAAGGGTTCTAACTTTGGACATGAGAAAAAAATATGATACCAACCACCCTGTCCCCTGGTTTTGCATCTAAAACATTTATTCTCACATTCAGGGAACATTCTCTGTAGGGCCTCCGGGGTATAATATGCCAGCCAGCGAGAAAGAAAAGACATTTTCTTATAGTTAGCTGCTCGAAGTGCTTTGTTTCCAAAATAACATATTGCTTCCCAGTCTTTATCTGACAATACACACTGCAATGTGAGACTTATTTTCTCCAAGTGGTTAATTATTATAGTAGATGATCCAGAAGGGAGTAACTTTTTATACCAAAATCCAATACCCTTATGTTTCTCCCCATATAACGCTGTTAACAAAGCATTGGGTGTTGTATCTAGACTTCCTACCTCTTTTCTTATAAAATAAATCAATTGCAAATATTGAAAAAACATGAGCCGCCTCGGATGCGTTCTATCACTAACCATTTGCCAGCTAATTATCGTATTTTGAGTGAGAAGGTGCCTTATTTCACAAAATCCGGCCGATTCCCATTCTGTCAGATGACTTGAAGAAATCCTAAGACCCATTTTAGAACATTCTGACAGTTTCAAATAAATAGATCCATCTGAACCGTGTTTTTCAAATAGAAGCCGTAATCTTGATGAATACCCCACCAGTGTCTTATATCGTGTTCTCTTTGTAAGCTTTGCAGTTTTTAAGATAAAAATTTGAGAGCCTCATTCCTCAAGCATTCTATTTAAAAAAAGTTGTCTCTTGTCTGTCTAACCTTTAATAATCCTGCCATTATATCGAAAAAAGCTGCTTCGTAATATGTATTAAAATGGGGAAGAGCGAGCCCGCCTTGGTTTACAGGAAGTTGTATCACCGCGAGTTTGACTCTGTTGGCCTTTTTATTCCAAATAAATCTTCTCATCATGGATTCTAGTTCGTTAAAAAAGGCCATATTGACTTTGATTGGAATATTACTAAACTAAAATAAAAGCAGAGGTAGTACATTCATTTTTATCAATGCCACTCTGCCAATCAATGATAAGGGCAGTATATCCCATTGTTCTAAAAGGCTCGTGATTTTATTCTTTGTTTTTATATAATTCAGTTGAAAAGGTTCTTGATAGTCTCTGGTCACATAAATCCCTAAATATCTTATTGGGTCCCTTTTTTCTGCTTGAAACTGAAGATCTAACGAAAGAAAATCTAAATTTGAGTTTAAAATAACAACTTCCGTTTTTTTCTCGTTGATTTTATAACCCCCAATCTTCTCATATTCCTGAAGCTCTTTCATAAGATGTAGGATATTTTCTTTGTCAGGAGCCATATAAAGGATAATGTTGTCGGCAAATAATTTTAACTTCGACATTCCATCAATTGGGGAAGATATAGCATCATTATTTCTTATTTTTATTACCAGGGGTTCGATAAAAAAGGTGAAAAGCAGGGGTGATAAAGGGCAACCTTGCCTAGTGCCCCGGTTTATTTTAATCTTCCCTGCTTGCTTAGCATTTAGTATCACCTGGGCTGATGCCCCTTCATAAATATTTTGTAGCATGCTAATAATAGGGGCGGGGAATCCAAAATAACCCAAGGAAAGAAATAACGCTGACCAGTTGACTAAATCAAATGCTTTTTCTGCATCGATCATAAGAATGCATGCAGAGATTGAATTAATATTAAAATAATCTAGCGCCTGTATTAAATATTCTGTGTTGGCAGCCATGCAACGACCGGCTATAAAACCCGTTTGGTCTTGGTGTATTACCTCCTGGGCTGCCAACACGAATCTTTGAGCCCAAATTTTCATGAAAACCTTATAGTCAGAGTTTAATAGACTAATTGGTCTATAGGAATTTACGTCCTCCGGATTCTTGCCTTTCTTAACAAAACTAATAATTGTGGACTCTTTAAACTCTGATGGAACCCTACCACCTACTCTAATATAATTAAATAAATTTTTCAAGGGATCTTCCAATTCCTTCAAAAAAACCTTATAAAATTCGATCGGGAATCCATCTATCCCTGAAGCCTTTGCTCCCGCTGTGGCTTTTATACTATTCTGAATCTCCAGGTGACTTATATCGCAGCCTATTTGATTAGATCTGAAATTGGAGATTTTGGGGATATTCAAATTATCAAAATATTCCCTGATCAATATTTCCTCCACTTGGATATCAGTAGAGTATATTCTCTCGTAATGATCAAGGAATATTTTCGCAATTCCCTCACTTCGAGTATCTATTCCACCTAATGGGTCTTAGATTTTTTAGATGATGGAAGACTCTTGTTTTTTCCTGGTCAAGTTTGCCAGCAGCTTACCCATGAGTTGACTATCTTCATATAACTTTTGCTGAAAGGCTTTTGAGCTATTTATCTCTTCCAGGGTGAAGAAGTCCCTAAGCAATACTTTAGCTTGTTCCCAATTATTAGGTTTTTGATTCAATTTCAATGCGTTCTCATTCTCAGCAGCACACTGAAGGGCAGATATTTTTCTTTTTCGATCATTTGCTTTATTACAAGAAAATGCTATAATCTGTCCCCGGGCTGCTGTTTGAATGCCCCCCATACTGCAAAAGGCTCTGCTGAGTCCTTATTTACTAGAAAAAATTATTTTATCCAATCTTTAAAACCCTTAACCCATGTCATATTCTGTAAAAGGGTACGATCCAACTGCCACCTAGAACGCTCCCCTGCAATACCCTCAAGTATTAGTTCAACCTCAATCCTCCCATGATCTGAAAAGGGATTGCAGCCTATCAATGCGTTGGAAATTTGAAGCGATCTAGAGGATAAAAAGAAATCTATTCTAGAGGCTGTATGGAACCTATTAGAATAGCATGTGTAGGACTCTAAATTAGGGTTTAGGGAGCGCCAGGAGTCCCGCAATTGATATTCTGACATAAAAGCCTCTAACACCCCTTTTGTCTTTGGTTTTAGTTGTTTCTTATTCTTGTTAGAAGTATCCCTCTTTAAATACTGTATATAATTGAAATCACCTCCTACTATAATTTACCCATCAGTGCCCCTCAGTATTTCACTATTTTCAGTCAGGGCCGAGGTGTCATCAAAAATTGGGCCATAATAATTTACAAAGTTGAATACCTTTCCCAACAATTTTACTGCAACCCAAAGCCATCTACCTTTAGAGTCTCTTTGCATTCGCACAATTTCCCAGGGTAAATTCCTTGAGAAATAGATAGCGACACCCCTCTGGGCAACCCCAGCTGAGGAAAAAAACCCATAGGAGAAATATCTAGGCAGAAACAACTTTGGAGAGTTCGATTTCAGGTGCGTCTCCTGGAGGAAGACCACATGGGGTTTAAAGGCAATTGCCCATTTCAAAAGGGCTCCGTATTTCTGTTTATTTAGCAGCCCATTCGCATTAATGGACAGGATATTGCATAGGTCAAATCTCATTAATGAAGCTGTGAAGTTCTAGACCTCCTCTGTACCAACCAATATTAAGAATAGAAAACCTACTGAACTTGTATTTTTTTACTGCATTCACCCCCCCCACCCAAGAGCCCCCCAGGAATGTGGGAAACCCCTCCCCGTCCGCACTGCCCACATACCACCCATTCTTCCTTCTTCGGGTATCTTCTTGTTACACCCTGGTGTGACCCCTTGACCCAGGAACACCCGCCTGAATTTTTCTTTTGGCTTTATTATTATTTTTTTTTTTATTTTTACTAAATTATAACATTAGATTCCTCATATTTACCATTCAGTTAAGCCAAGCCATGGAGCCTAGGCCCTTGTAGATATCTCATTAAGAAGGGTCTGCGCCTCTTCTAAATCAGTAAATAGAAAGAATTTTCCCTTAGCGAGAACCTTCAGCTTTGATTGCTGCGCAATCGAGGCCTGGGCACCATTAGCTTTAAATAGCTGCAGCAATTTTACAAACTCTTTCCTTCTTTTAGCTGCAGTTGCTGTCATATCTGAGAAGATCCTACATTTTGTAGTTTCGGAAACAGTAAACTGGCGTTGTTGATATGCCTTAGATAGTATCCGTTCCTTGATCCTGAAATCCGCAAAATTTAGTAGGATAGAGTTCTAGGAAAGGGAGAGTTCGCAAAACGCTGAGCCGGTACTCTATGGGCTCTTGTTATCGTTAAGTCTCCTTCAAAGTCTGGTAGAACTACTTTCTGTATAAATGAGTTAACCCATTGTACTGTGTCGGATCCTTCTGTTCCTTCTGGAACCCCTACAATCCTCAGGTTAGATCTGCGAGAATGGTTCTCCAACTTCTCGAGTTTATTCTCCATTAATATCCTCTTCTTTGCAGCCTCTTTGGTCTCTCCTGATACCAGATTCATCTGATCTTCCAGGACTGCTATCCTTGACTCAGCTTCCAAAACCCTGTTGGGGAGCGCCAGTGTTAACTCCTCCAGCTTATCTATTCTAGCGTGAATAGCAGCTAGCTCCGTGCGCTGGTTATTTTTAATTTCACGGATCTCATCGAGAATTAGGTTGAGCATCTCACGAATATCTAGCTGAAATTTCACTTCAGATCTTGCTTCCTTGTCGAGAAGGCTAGAATCGGGTCCTAATATTCTTTCACTCCTGGGAGTTATATCATGCATACTTCCCCCATCACTTGCCGCTTCATTTGCTACATTTACATTTACTGTAGAAAGCTGAGTTTGAGGAAAAGATACTGCCATATCAGGACCCTTAGACAGAACGTTAGAGGCCTGGGGATCCAAAGTGAAGGAGACCGAAAGGGGTTGTGATGAATTAGGAAGGAGAGATTTCGGAGTTGTTCTTTTTGCAAACAGTGGAAAGTCTCTCACCTCCTTTCCACCCGCCCCACTGTTTCTTCTCTCTTCTACTACCTGGGGCGCTGCTGTTAACAATGTTGGCGAGGGGTTAAGAGTTTGAGGATGGGCTTCCATTTCCGCCTGTGACTGTGAGAGTAAATCTGCTGCATTAATATCGTTCGTTTTATCCCCCTCTGTAGCAGCCTCTTGCTGTTCTATTTGCTGTTCTTTATGCTGCAGGGGGGTAGAGGAGGAGGGCGGCTCATCATCTGAAGACTCAGGTGTTGTATCATCAACTACAGGGCTTCCCACCCCCTCCCTATTGATGTCTTTATTTTTCTCACAAGCAGCTTTACATGCAGCTTTTTTAGCCAGAGCGAGACGAGTTTTGGCTCTCTGTCGGGCAGCAGCTTCCACCTTGCTGAGTTTAACCGCATCATCATCTTTCAAAGGTTTGCCCATTTTTAAAGAAGTACACTCCCTTTTGTTTTTTGAGTTCGGTTTTAGGATGCAAAAAAGTTTTAATGCTTGAGCTACAGCAATCCGTTGCAGCCCAAAGGATCCCAAACGACCCCCACAGTTAACTCAGAACAGCTCCACAGAGTCCAGAAGATAACCCAGCAGTTTTCAAGTGTATATTAATCACTTCTAGTATGCCAAACTCTATTAGCTGCGCCTAGGAGCCAACCCTCCGGTTTACAGCTCCTTCCTTCCGCTGAAAATCAGGCAGTCAGCCCAGCCTTACTCAAAAAAGCTCCGTATCAGCTCCGTATCAGCCCGCTGTTAAAGACGCGCTCACCACCACCACAGAAGTTGCAGATTAGCGGCGTGTCCTAGTACAGACCAAACACCCATCAGGCAGACCTGCTCAAAAGCTCCGTATCTGGCCCGTTGATGAAGACACGCGTACGCTCACCTCAAAAGAAACAGATGAGCGGCATGTCCTAGCGCGGACCGAACTCCCGTCAGGCAGGCAGACCAAATCAGCGACAGCGAGGCAGAGTCTTAGGCATCATCTCTCCCGGCGCATTCCGTCCTAATTTCTCCGCGCCGCGTCGCTTTCATAAGTGAGTCTGTGTTATTTCAGCTTGTGGCTCCGTTTTCCAAGCAGCAGTCTGCAGTCTGCAGTCCACCAGCGTCTCAGCGCCTCCGGATCACAATCGCCATTACGGAGGTGGGGTCATGGGTCACGAGTCACGGGAGACTACGCAGAGGCGTGGAACTCTGCAGTCATCCCTCCACCATGAAGTTGAACTTCATGGTAATTTGCAAAATCTTTGAAAAATGCACTTAAGTGCATTTTTCAAAGTTCCATTTTACACACAAACATGCCCTTAGGGCATGTGTTTGTGCAAGATGCACCCATATGCAGATTTCAGGGGTGCAACAGGGTGTCCTTTTGACAC
This sequence comes from Lissotriton helveticus, assembly GCF_964261635.1. Lineage (NCBI taxonomy): Eukaryota > Metazoa > Chordata > Amphibia > Caudata > Salamandridae > Lissotriton > Lissotriton helveticus. Next base: position 32,814,333 of record NC_136068.1, read on the forward strand.
CCTGGCACCCTTGAAATTGCAATCTCAATTTGCGATTCTCTAATTGAGAATCGCAAATTGAGAATGTCTTCCCATTCATTCCTATGGGCCTCTAGGCCCATAGGAATGAATGGGGAGGTATTCCTTCATTGCGACTCGCAATTTGCGAGTTTCAATTAAGGAATTTTAAGAAATCGCTATTTTTTTAGCGAGTTCTTCATGCATAACCTTTTGCTATTCCTTATTAGCAAATCCTTATTTTTCGCTAATAAGGAATCGCAGAATGGATGTTTGATGAATCTATAGGTTAGATATTACAACAGAGTGGCAACAATTCTGTTTGGTTTTAATGTTGATTGCATTTCAGCGTTTACCATGCTGTGAGAAAATCAAGTACTGAAACGTGTAATAACAATGGTGATAAAAGTGATCACCTTTTTTAGTAGCGTGCTGATGTTGTTTTCTGGAGGAATTGCAGTCTATTTATTCATACTGTATTTTGCTTTTGCTTCCTTTGGAACTGTCACCTCTGTTTGTAACTGCAATTTGCCCTGAATCCTGGGGCCTCATTTATGAAAAGTGACGCATCGCTGCGAGAAAACAGCGATGCGTCACTTTTCATTGCGACCTCCTTGCGACCCCAATGATCCGTCATATTTACAATATGACGCATCATTGCGCAAGGACTTACAGATACGTCAGTATTTCTGACGTATCTGTAAGCGCAAAAGTGACGCATTGCTGGAGTGTGTCACAAAAGTGATGCAACTCCAGCAATGCATCCTTTCACATGGGGAAAGACCCATGTGCAAGGGCTTACGTCAGTCTTACGCCTGCTGTGAGGCAGGCGCAAGATTTTGACGCAACAGCATCCTAAAAGTGACACAGTGAAATCTCATAGATTTCACTGCGTCACTATTACGTGGCTTTTTGCAGGGGAACGCCCCCTCTGCATACATTACACCTGACGCAGGTATAATGTAGCGCAGGGGTTTACAAAGTGACGCATCTGCTTAGATGCGTCACTTTGTAAATAGTGCGCAACAGGAGGCCTGTTTTTTACACCGCCGATGCGTCACAAAAAGTGACGCACCGGCGGCGTAAAAGTGACGCACGGCCTCATAAATGAAGCCCCTGGCATTTATAAATTAAATCTACTAAAATGTCAGCCTCGAGTTGTTCCCTTGCACGCCAAGCGTTCTGGAATGTTCTGTTCTCAGAAACTACGTAACAGATAAAGAACAGAACATAGAGCCCCACAAATAAGGCAAGAGACTAATGAACTGATGCATCTTTTTGGCAGCCCTTGACTAAAGGCGTTATTCCCCCTTCTTGTTAAATAACTTCAAGTAGGTCCCCTGGCACCAGACTGGAGTTAGCTGCTCATAGTTCACAGTTGGTGACTAGTGATTCGCTTTTGTTTTGCCAGCAGAATGTAAAATGTTTTGTCCTTTAATTCAGTAAAGCAAGATTGAATTATGGTGAAGTGTCATGGCTGCTACTTCCTCCATGTATTTTGAACGTCCCTTTATGTGTAATCATAGTCAATCCATTTGTAGAGTGCACTACTCACCTGTGAGGGTCTCAAGGCACTGATGGGGGGGGGGGAGGGATCAGGGAATATTTAGTGTAAAATCAGTTTGAAGGGTTTTATTTCACGTTGTCCATGACTATTTCGGTTTGTGTTTTTTTGTTCCCTGGTTTGCTGACCAGACTTCTTGAATGACCACAACAGTGTTTGCAAAGCAATTGCTGCGCTTTTATTACGCAAACGTACGCATTTGACAGATACTGCGGGGGACAAGTGGGGAATGTGTTTTGAAATTTAGAGAAACGCGTGTGCAAAAATCCGATTTCAAAGGTATGCAAATGCCTTGGCATGTATTTGGAAATCATTCTGCTGCTTAGGCATTTATGGAGTAATTACTGTAATCCTTCCCACCTTGTTTTTGGTATTTCTAAATCATTTGTGGGTGCATGACAGCAGTGGGAGCCCTGGCATGCTTGTGTTTGACTAAAACCTTGTCAATTAACACAATTAGCACAGCATCAGTGGGCCCGATTCACAGAACTAACTTAAGGCAAAATCCTAAACTTACTACTTTTGGTATTCACAGAAGGCATTTAGGGCCATATGTAGGTGGCCAAATACCGGTCGGTAACGGCCGATTTCGGCCGTTACCAACCGGTATTTTGAGTTTCAGATGTAGGTGGCCAAAATATTACCGAATCTGTAAATTTACCGATTTTGTAAATTACCGAATCGGTAAAGTTACAGATTCGGTAATATGGGATGTAGGTGGCACTGAAAACAGTGCCACAGGCCCTCAATAGTTCGTTATTTACCATCAAATTCTATTTGGTGGTAAATAAGGAATTCCTGTGTACATGCACATCTGTGCATGGACACCTGTGCCATGTGACACACATACATGCCCTAAGCCTGAATCCGGGGTGCAACAGGGTGTCAAAGTGACACCCTGTCCCCCTTGTAAAATCGGTAATTTTACCAAATCGGTATTTACCGATTCGGTAATTGCCATTGGTTCCTATGGGCCTCAAGGCTTTTACCGATTCAGTAATTACCGAATGTTATAGATTCGGTATTTCGGTAAAAATACCTACATGGCATTTACCGATTTGTAAATACCGAATCGGTAAAATTCGGTATTTACAAACGGTAAATGTCATTTACCTACATATGGCCCTTAGTGGTAGTAAAGTTAGGATTATGTCTTAAGTTTGACTTAAGAAACTCTTAAGACAGATATAGGACAGACTTAAGACAAACTTAAGACAGACTTAAGACAAACTTAAGACAGACTTAAGACAGACTTAATACAAACTTCAGACAGACTTAAGACAGACTTAAGACAGACTTAAGGCAGACTTAATACAAACTTCAGACAGACTTAATACAAACTTCAGACAGACTTAAGACAGACTTAAGACAAACTTAAGACAGACTTAAGACAGACTTAATACAAACTTCAGACAGACTTAAGACAGACTTAAGACAGACTTAAGGCAGACTTAATACAAACTTCAGACAGACTTAATACAAACTTCAGACTAAGACAGACTTAAGACAGACTTAAGGCAGACTTAAGGCAGACTTAAGACATACTTAATACAAACTTCAGACAGACTTAAGACAGACTTAAGATAGACTTAAGACAGACTTAAGTTAGGACTTTGTCTTAAGTCTGTCTTAAGTATGTCTTAAGTATGTCTTAAGTTTGACTTAAGTTTGTCTTAAGTCTGTCTTAAGTCTGTCTTAAGTTTGTCTTAAGTTTATCTTAAGTCAAACTTAAGATAAAATCCTAAGTTTACTACTACTAAATGCCTTCTATGAATACCAAAAGTAGTAAGTTTAGGATTTTGTCTTAAATTAGTTCTGTGAATTGGCCCCAGTGTGTTGTTTAACTTCCAGGATTTGGCACAGTGGTTTTGCCTACGAGGGAGTCAGAAGGAAATTTGCGTGCCGCCCTCCCGTGGAGAAGCGTGGCTCAGTGGTCAGAGGCGGCAGACCCGGAAGCTGAGATCAGCCGTGGACCAGGGTTCGATTACCCGTCTCGGGCACAAAATTTCCATGGACTCGACAATTCTCGCTCCGGTGCCTACTCGACTCACGGGGTCACACTCTGTGACTCTGGGCAATAGCTTGCTTAATCTCCACTACGGCCCCTCGCGGCGGGATGCCTGGCTTTCACCTTGTGAATACCCTGCCGGGGTATCTCACAGGGGAATATCAGGACGGGTTCCCTAAGCAAGCGCCTTGAGACCCCTGGGTGATTAGTGCGCTATATAAATCGAAACACATTTACATTTACATTTACCAGTGGGTTTCACGCAGTCAGGCTAAACTGGCCATGGCAGATACCAGAGACAGGCAATGAGGAGCTAAAGGAAACGGCTGCAATTAATGTGAGATAAGGGACGATCGCGTGCAGATCTCTGCTCCACCTACCAAGACTCCAAGCAGCCATTATTTGTCGTCGTGGTTTTCTGGGGTTAGGCTGCCTGGAACTGTTTGTTTTGTGTTACCCTGGAGGCTACAAAGGGAAATAGTAAAACTGAAAGCGCGCACAGTGCGCTGAGAGTGACAAGCACTACCGGGGTGACGAGAGATGGCGAAAGTCAAATTGCTGCAACTGTGACAAACAGATAAAAGTGAAAGCGCGCAGGGCGCCCGGAAAATAAACACGAAAAATGCCCTTGTTGCTGAGAGTGATATGTGTGGTGCCCAACACCGCCAATGTAAACAATTCGAATGAATCCTTATAGTGCGCACCATGCATGCGATTACATTGATAAACACTGATGAGGAACGGCGAAAGTCAAAATAAAAAAAATATATGGGCATATTATCAAGGACAGGCGATACATTATCGCCGCTTTTATCGGCAGGAAACTGCCGATAAAGCGGCGATAATGGCCTTGATATTATGCTCTTTGAATTCCAATCGAAGCCCATGTTAGATGTGAAGACATCTAACATGGGCTTCGATTGGAATTCACAAGGGCATATTATCAAGTACATTATCGCCGCTTTATCGGCAGTTTCCTGCCGATAAAAGCGGCGATAATGTAACACCCTTTTTTGATAATATGCCCCATAGTTCAGAAACACAAGAACTGAAGAAACAAAGCGAAAGGAAACAGTACTTTACCAGTGCACTTCAGTCTGAAGGTAAGTGACGTTCCGGCAGAAGACCAAAAATTAGGAGGCAGCAACGAAAAAGGAAAGTCGAATGAACCAATGGTAAGTAGCAGACGGTAAAAAAGTCACAATATCGATTACAGCAGGTCTTGCGTGCTGTAGCTCGACCTAAAAATCAGGGGTAGAAAAGTAATGAAGGAGAAGGATTACAAACATTAAGGACAAAATAAAATGTAGGCCTTGCACTATAACAGAGAGCAGAAAATAAGATGGCCGCGCCCATGTGACCTGCATGGTGCTGTTCGCTTGCAATATAGAATATAAGAACACACTTGATAACCACGTAGTGCCGTTTATGTGCAATTTTGGAGCACATGGACGCACTCCGCGTTCCCAACCCAACGCCAACGGGTGTGCCGGCAATCTACGCCCAAAAGCAGAACTCCGCTTTTTTCGACTTCGTGGAATTCAGCATAGTAGGACTCCACGAACTCCACCCACCCCTACTTCTGATTTAGCTTAGGGGTGGGAGGATTGCGTCATTCTACCTGCAGAATTGGTTGAATTTTGGTCACTCTGCGCTACTCTTTAACACGGAGTTCCGACCAAATTCTGCCAATTGCCACGTGGCTGAATGCTTCTCTCACGAGGCTCTAGACAATGTGAGCTGGGGAGCGGGAACGAGATTTGTTGTCCCCTAGCGTGATTTTCTAACATGGGTAGTCGCGGGTGGTCATCGTCAGAGGGCTGCTGCTCAAGTAGATTTGCTGCAGCTACAGTAGATTTTCTACTCGAACAGCAGCAAAATCAACTCATGGCTGCGAGCATTTGCGCAGCACATGGTGCCGTTCGCACAGATTTTTCAGAGCTACTCGCACTACCGGCACTAAATAGCAGCGCAAGCTGCATATGTTTCAACCATTGGCAGAACTCAATGGAATCTTGTTTTTTTTAATGAAACTGTGGAATTCCCTCTGTGGAATTCCACAGAGTGAAACTCTGCGAGCTCCTTCCACCCCTATATACATGCCTGTATGCTAACTGGATTGATGGTCCAAAGTCTGTACTTCTGTTTTATATTCTTTAAGTACGCCTTTCAATTATGGCCCATGTCTGTTGTTCTTATTGAGAATATCACAGCTGTATTTCAGTGTGTTGGGGAGCACCAAAGTTTGTGGTGGAGAAGTGTGGCTCAGTGGTTAGAGGCGGCAGACCCGGAAGCTGAGATCGACCGTGGACCAGGGTTCGATTCCCCGCCTCGGCGGGTCTCGGGCTCTAAAATTCCACGGACTCGATAATTCTCGCCCCGGTGCCTACTCGACTCACGGGGTCACACTCTGCGACTCTGGGCAATAGCTTGCTTAATCTCCACTACGGCCCCTCGCGGCGGGGTGCCTGGCTTTCACCTTGTGGATACCCTGCTTGGGTATCTCACAGGGGAATACCAGGACGGGTTCCCTAAGCAAGCGCTTAGATACCGTGTCGGTGATTTGCGCTATATAAATACATGTACATTAGTGGGATTACACTGCTCCCAGTCCAAGTAGTTGGTGCACCTTGGGTAAGCAAATGAGTGGCAGATTTGCTAGCGAGCTCTCCTGTGCAGAACCATCCCTTCTCTATATTTCTCAGTCCACTCCTCCTTCTCTCAGTCTCCTGCACTTCACTGCCAGACCCCAACAGGACCTACACATGGCCCCCATAGACACAGTCCTTGTACCCTTCACCTGTCCACATGGCCCCCACAGACACATTCATGTCAACTTCCACCTCTCCAGAAGGCCCCCACAGACTCACCCCTGTTCCCTCCCCTTCATTCCACCTAAGAACCCTTTAGGCCTACTTCAATTGTGTACAACCTGGTCATCACTGCAAGGCCTACCCCCTCTCTCCTTACCCTCTACTTCTCAACAGGGTCTCAAGGGACCAATTTCTTATGTGTATCTACCGGTCTCCTCAACCCGTCTCCTATTCATCCCTCCACACCCCCCCACTGACCCCTCGCCCTCTCCTTCACCTCTCCACAAGGCCCGCCACACCCCCATCCCTGGCCCTTCCACCCTCCACAAGGCCTTGACAGAACCTTCCCTGTCCCCTTAACCCCACCCACGGTTCCCACAGACCTACTATTAGTGTGTATCACCTGGTCCTCTCCTTAAGGCCCACCCTCTCTCTGTACCATCAACTCATCATCAGGGTCCCAATGGATCCATTCCTTGTGTGTATCTCCCAGTTTCCTCCTCCCCTCCACAAGTCCCCCATAGGCTCCTCCCTCTTTTCTTCACCTCTCCACAACGCCTCCACATACTCCTACATTACCAGTTCCCTTCAGTTATTGATCCACAGCTACATCTCTTGTATGTAGCTCCTGGAGGGGGGTCTCTTTCAATATGAATTGAGGCCATAAAACATTCTAGTGGGAAATGGCCCTTTCTGCAGGGCCTCCCCCAAAATGTTGCCTTCTTCCTCCCCTTTTTGCCGAATTTGCTTTTTTTTACTTTAGGACTCTGTGCACTTTACCACTGCTAACCAGTGCTAAAGAGCGTGTGCTCTCTTCTTAAAACATGGTAATTTTGGCCTAACACAATTGACATATTTAGTTTACTGCTAAGTCCCTAGTAATAGGCAGTACCTGTGCCCAGAGCCTGTAAATTAAATGCTAGTATTGGGCATGCAGCACTGATTGTGCCACCAACGTATGTAACCCTGTAAACATGTCTTAGGCCTGCCATTGCAGAGACTGTGAGTGCAGTTCAAACTGTCATGTCGGTCTGGCAAGATAAGCCCCTCTTGCCAGGCCCAAACCTTCATCTATGATACATGTCACCCCTACACATCTTCTCAGCTGAGTGGCATATCCTCTGACATGACGGACTCATCACTGCGGCTGCATGGAATGGACCTGGTGCAGTAGGCCTGCATCGCCCAAACAGTCCTCAGAACTGATGCATCGCTGAAGGTGCAGCACATCTCTCAGCCAGTTCCTCGCATCCCTTGTAGACAGTAGCACGACGATGGACTTCGCATCACAGCCTTGCAGCTTTTCGGAACTGATAAATGCATCACCTTGGTTGTTCAACACTTCTTTGCCTTGGATCCACGCAATATGCCACGACCTGGATGTAACCCCTTGTACGCCCATGACGAGCTGAGCTCGTCACGAACCGCTGGATTCTGAAATCTTTAGCGCACAGTGTTAAAGTACTTTGTTCAGCAGACCTAGCTAGTGCCCTGTGGCCGGCCTGTGCTCCATTGCAGTCAGCCTGAACTTCAGTGGTGGCTACTATGGGGCAGTAGTGGTGGTGGGGTAGGCGGCGTGGGTTAAAATAGACTCCTACCTGCTGGCCGCTGTGAGAAGTTGGCCTGATATATAATGTTCACTATTCTAGTGATCACTTTGTATCAGTCCAAACAACCCTTATTGATGATTGGTTGTAAGTCAACCTTATAGACCAGCTTTCCTAGTAGCATGGATACGAGCAGTCTAAGGCTAAGACTCTAGAGGGCGTGTTAAGCCAGCTGTTTTACCATCACATTACCCCTTGAACACCAAGTGAAAGGACACCACACAAGTTGTTATGAAAATAAACATATATTTATTTATAACAAGACTACCCTGAACTCTTTATGAGTCAGGGAGCTAAGCACATAACAAAACTCTTAAGAAAATACTTTAAGTCGCACAATTTACACAAATGCCCTAGGGGCACGAAAAACCATATACACAGTAAGTGGAATGCGAACTTGCTAGCAGGTAAGTAATACTTTTCTAGACTCAGGAATCGCTAGGCCTACAAGTCTAAACACTGGGATTAGATGCAGGAGGCCTGTGGACGTCGTGTGCAGAGTGGGAACTCTCACGCGTAAGGCGGGAAAAAGTCTATGGAGGCTAGCAGTTGCAAAGTTACTGTTCTCGGGCGAACCCGACTAGGTGGGTCGAAAACAAGAGTGGATCCGAACACTAGGAGTGTTGGACTATGCTGAAGCACCGGAGTACTTGGTTTACCTAGCCCAGGGGCTGCGGCTGCATAGGGTTGAAGTTGCGTCAGAAACCCACGTTGACGAACCAGGAGCCTGAAGTGGAAGTTGCTGGCAGGCGGCCAGTGAAGAAAAGTTAGTGGTGATCCAAGCCTGGATCAGGGAAGAAGAGGACCTGAAAGCAGAGGGGACCAAGTTCTGAATCACTAGCCAGTGATTAGATGGGCACCAGAGTGGCACCGGGCGAAGTCACCTCGACCAGGTGAGTGGGCGCTGCTGGGCTCTGCAGTCTCTCGGACCAGGAGGCGTTGTCGGCGACCAGGATGGAGGTGCAAGCTGTCCCACGAAGGTCTCTGCTGTCGACGTCGCTGGACCCAGGATTGGGCAACAAGTCTTGACAAATGCTAGGCCCACGCGGTGGACCTAAAATGGCGTCTTGAGTGGACCAGGAGGGTCCAGGGTGCTCCTCTGTTGGAGGGGAGCGAGGGCTAGTCTGGAGCAACCAGACCAGCAGTAGTTGTCGTCGTGAAGCGTCGTGAAGGGGCCACTAGCCAACGGGCAAGCGACCTGGACAACGCGGTGAGCAGCAAAGAGCAGAAGGGCCCCACGCAGATCTCGTGGATGCAGGGGGGCTGAACTTCGGTGCTGGAGCTGCTCAGGGTCGGGGCTTCTCTTACCCCAAAGCACTCAGTCGAGGGTCACTCGGGAGTCGTGCTGGACAAGCGTCGTGCAGTTCTGAAGATGGCCGGTCCCTCGAGGTCTCATCGCACCCACGGATCACAGCTGGGCTGATGATGTAGGTTGAGGTCAGAGGTGCCAGGGAAGCCGGTTCTCGTCGTGCTGGAGCAGTCTTGATCCGAAGGAGAGACTGGCAACAAACCGCGATACTTGGTTGGTGCCTGCTGCTGCAGGGTGACTACTCCTTAGTCACAAGGGAGAAATCTTGAGAAGAGTCTTGAGTTCCTTCTTGTAGAAAGTAGTTTCAGGATTCAAAGATGATCTGATTTGGAAGGGGGCCAGTTCCTACCTTTATCCTGAAAAAGGGGGCTGGCACACGACTAGGTCCTGCCCTATGGGTGGGACCAGGAGGGGGGTGGTTACACCCCTCTCCTTTGGCGGGCTTTCCCCAGGCCAGGGGCTGGAGTGCCCCTGGAACTGGTTTCAGCCGGCCTATGCACAGTGAGCACCGGGGTGCCACTTGCAGTCACCTTCCTCTAAAGCCCTGCCTACCTAGGATACACAAAATCCTGTCTGGGACGGTGCTGGCACCGCCCCTGACAGGAAACCCTTTGTCCTTGCCACCTGCTCTGGGAGGACTCCCAGCAGCAGGAGGGCAGACTTGAGTCTCGGTGGCAGCATCCATTTTGTGGAGCTAAGGCTATGTCTGACTTTAACCGGGGTTACAGGTTACATACATGTCGTGTCCCTCTAGAAGGGTGGAATGCTAACCCCGTCGCCAGAATTGGCGAGGGGTTAGTATTCCAATTCGTATGACACCTTACTCGACATGTTTTGATAAAGCGATACCAGAGTTGGCAAATAACCGCGAGGATTATAATGCACTTAAGAGTATATGGTATGCGATATCATGGAAACGGCTAAGGGATGGTTCCCGCAAGCCGCAGACAGGCTCAGCTCATGCCAGAGCACTATCTCACACGATTCCAAGCACTCTGCCTTCAGGATTGTCAAGGCCTGCCATAGGAGTGACTGATAGGAGATCTGTGTGTCCATTTTTAGGGTTAGACATAGGTATACTATATCTAAAGCAAAGGGTGATTACACCACCTTGCCCCAGCTGTCGTGCAGCCAGTTGTGTCAGATTTGGATGGCCAGCCAGGGGTGGCATAATACATGCTGCAGCCCCTGGTAGGCCCTGGGTACACCTATGCCCTGGGTACCTAAGGTACACTTCACAGGGACTGATAAGGTGACTCAGTATCCAATTAGATATGTACCTAAGGTACATGGAATCCATTTTACAGAGAGAGCAGTAGGCCTGGGGCCCTGAATAGCAGGGTCCCAGGTCAACTAAGTCAGAAAACCAGCAAAACACCAGGCAAAAAGTTGGGGGCAACCATAGTCAGGGATCTACCTTCCTACATAACCCCCCCCCCCCCAAACGAAAGGAGATAAGGCTATCCTTGCCAGGTAAGCCTATATTGCCTGAGTGGCCATATAAGGAAGTACCAGCACTGGCATGGTTACCCCCTATCTCATGGTCCACTAAGCAATCCCTCACCCTAAGGGTATCTGAGGGTCTCCACCATAGGGAATCTCTACCTGTGGTGTGTTTTGGCAAAGGAAAAGGCTGGTGCTGAAATGGAGTACTGAAGTGAGGCTCCACTAATTTTGGGCTCAGCTTCCTCCAATCATTTTCCACCATAGAGGCCTTTCTTTCCAAGACTGAGTTGTTTTGAGCTCTCAGGGTCAACCTCTGGCTACCTACAGCTGGAGGTTGGGTCCCTCTGTTTGGCTTACTGGAGGGACAGGTCAGGTTTGGGGCCCTTAGGTCCCAGGTCTGGCTGTGCCCAACAGTGTCCATCTGTGGGAGGTCCCTAACTAAATTTAAGGGGGATCCCTCAGGAGTTTGTTTTATTTTCACTTGGCTAGAACTGCTAGCTTCAGTGCCCTTAATCTGCTGATTGGGGGATTCTTTTGGACAGGGGGCCCTTTGGGGTCCCCCACTGGCCTCCCTGACCTCTACAGCCCTGGGCTGACTGAGGCAGGGTAGAGAGGGGCAGGTTACCTGCTCCCGACTGGGTCCCACCTTGGAAGGGTCCACTGACATCAGGGGTTCTGCCAGGCTAGGCCTGACTACCTCTGTGGCAGTTTCTTCACAAGGGGTCAGATCAGTTCCCTGAGGAGGCTGACCCTTTCCTAAAGTCTGGTGGGAGGGAGATTTCTCTTCCTCCTCAATGCTCTCTGTCTGAGTGGAGTGATCCATAGTTTCAGGCTTCACAACACTATTATCTGTCTGAGTTTGAGCTGTGGCCATCACAACTCTCCCAACCTTTTTATGAGGGGGCTCAGTTTGGGTGTGGGCTGTGACCATCACAGCCTTGACAACCTGTTCTGGGAAGGAAGTTGTCTGAGATTGGGCTGTGACTGGCACAGCCCTCCTGACCTGTTCAGGGAGGACATCTTGGACTGGGGCTGTGGCTATCACTGCCCCACTAACCTTACCATGGATGTTTACCATTTTAGAAAGGATTTCTTGCTCTACTTCAGCCCAGGCTGAGAGCTCTAAATCATTCCCCAGTAGGCAATCTACAGGCAAGTTTGGTGACACTGCCACTCTCTTGTGGCCAGTGACACCTCCCCAGCTGAGATTGACCACTGCCATGGGATGATCTCTCTGTACTCCATCAATATTGGTCACCTGGTATGTGGCACCAGGTAAAAGTTGCCTTGAGGGCACTAGACTCTCAGTCACCATAGTGATGCTAGCCCCTGTATCTCTATAGGCCTCAACTTTTATACCATTGATGAGGGGCTCCTGTCTGTACTTGCTCAAAGTGTTGGGACAAGTAGTGAAGTTGGCAAACCCCATGCCATTTTCACAGACAAAAGTATCTAAGTTTGGGGACCTGGTTAGGCCAGAGTCCCCAGGAACTCCCAAAGTAAATGCACCCAAATTCTTGGGGGCACTCCCACCACCTGGGGGATTACTACTAATAGTAACAGGAGGTTTGGGAATGTTACTTGGGGGTATGTTCTCCTTATTGTTATTCTTTGGGCAACTGCTGCCAGTTTTCAAATGACCCACCTGTTTACAGGGATAACAATAAGGTTTCTTCTGGTTATTAGAAGGATTCTGGGACCCACCCCCCTCAGAGGATTTTTGGGGCCCTGATGTGGTTTGATCTGGAGATTTATTCCCACCCTTCTCTTGAGGCTTGGTTGATTCCTTTTTCTGGTCACCACCTTGGTTCTTGGGCCTAATCCTGGTTCTGACCCATTTGTCTGCCCTCTTACCCAATTCTTGTGGAGAGGTCATATCAGTGTCTACCAGGTACTGGTGTAATAACTGGTTCTGACAATTATTTAAGACTTGCTCTCTCATAATAAGATTATACAATCCTGTGAAGTCAGTAACCTTGCTACCCAGTAGCCAGCCTTCCAAAGCCTTAGTGGCACAATCAACAAAGTCAGACCAGTCCTGAGACTGAGTTTTCTGGGTGTCTCTGAACAGCAACCTGTACTGCTCAGTGGTTAAGCCAAACCCATCAACCAGTGCATTTTTCAGGACCTGGTAATTGTTAGCATCCTCAACTCTAGCAGTGAGGAGCTTATCTCTACCTTTGCCATCACAGGAGAGCCACAGTATAGCTGCCCACTGACTCTGGGGAATGCACTGCACAGTGCAGGCTCTCTCCAGAGCAGCCATCTATTTCTGGATGTCATCCCCTTGCTTAAAGGGGGGCACTATCTTTGTCAGGTGTTTAGTGTCTAAACCCTTCTCTCTATCTCTTGGGAGATTGCTGCCACCAGTGGGAGCTAACCCACTCATCTGCTGCTCTCTAGCAAAGGCAAGCTTCTCTTTGGCCAGGGCAAGTTCTTCCCTTTCAATCCTCAGAGCAGCCTGTCTCATCCTAGCCTCATGCTCCCTTCTCTGAGGGGAAGTCAATCTCCTCTGGGGAGAGTTCCTCCTCCTCTGAGAAGAGGCATTAGAGTGCAGAGATCTATTGGAGTCCCTAGAAAGAGATCTATCTCTCCTAACTCCAAAGTTAGGCCTACTTAGGGTCAGTACTGGGGGTTCCCCAGATCCTAGCCCAAGTAAGTCTAAGTTGGCCCTAGTGAGTCTGCTGACTAACTCAGGACCCTTGTTTGCCTCTTCCCCAGAGGGATCCTCGAGTTCCTCCTCCTCAACTGCATTTGCTGTGTCAGGGAGGTCTGGATCTCCAGAGGTACCCTCTAAGGCTGGCATATTCCCATCTAGCTGAGAAAGCTTTCTCGCATCATAGGTCTCTAAGAGACCTATCAGAAAGGGAATGGTGGGGTTAGACCCCTGTTTCAGTTTCCTGGAGGTACACACTTGTCTCAACTCCTGGAAATTGAGAGCTGCATATCTTGAGTTGACCTGTGGAGGGTCAATAACCACAAGGGGAGTCTCTGAAGACTCTCCATGGGTAGACATGCTTTTCCAGTGAGGTGTAAGTGGTGCACTTACCTACACTATATGTTTGCCTACTGATCCCTTGCTAGAGTTGTAGTTTAGGGTGTGCTAGGCCCTAGGAGCTACAACAGCTGGTTCAGTAGAACTCAGAGTATTCTAAGCTAAGTTATATGTACCTTTAGTACTTATGTGATCTTTCAAATGATATTCTTAGGATATGTGTGGTAAAACAACAGCAAGCTCAAATCCCAACCGCTGCTCACCAATGTGAGAAGTTGGCCTGATATATAATGTTCACTATTCTAGTGAGCACTTTGTATCAGTCCAAACAACCCTTATTGATGATTGGTTGTAAGTCAACCTTATAGACCAGCTATCCTAGTAGCATGGATACGAGCAGTCTAAGGCTAAGACTCTAGAGGGCGTGTTAAGCCAGCTGTTTTACCATCACATTACCCCTTGAACACCAAGTGAAAGGACACCACACAAGTTGTTATGAAAATAAACAGATATTTATTTATAACCAGACTAGCCTGAACTCTTTATGAGTCAGGGAGCTAAGCACATAACAAAACTCTTAAGAAAATACTTTAAGTCGCACAATTTACACAAATGTCCTAGGGGCACGAAAAAACATATACACAGTAAGTGGAATGCGAACTTGCTAGCAGGTAAGTAATACTTTTCTAGACTCAGGAATCGCTAGGCCTACAAGTCTAAACACTGGGATTAGATGCAGGAGGCCTGTGGACGTCGTGTGCAGAGTGGGAACTCTCACGCGTAAGGCGGGAAAAAGTCTATGGAGGCTAGCAGTTGCAAATTTACTGTTCTCGGGCGAACCCGACTAGGTGGGTCGAAAACAAGAGTGGATCCGAACACTAGGAGTGTTGGACTATGCTGAAGCACCGGAGTACTTGGTTTACCTAGCCCAGGGGCTGCGGCTGCATAGGGTTGAAGTTGCGTCGGAAACCCACTTTGACGAACCAGGAGCCTGAAGTGGAAGTTGCTGGCAGGCGGCCAGTGAAGAAAAGTTAGTGGTGATCCAAGCCTGGATCAGGGAAGAAGAGGACCTGAAAGCAGAGGGGACCAAGTTCTGAATCACTAGCCAGTGATTAGATGGGCACCAGAGTGGCACCGGGCGAAGTCACCTCGACCAGGTGAGTGGGCGCTGCTGGGCTCTGCAGGCTCTCGGACCAGGAGGCGTTGTCGGCGACCAGGATGGAGGTGCGAGCTGTCCCATGAAGGTCTCTGCTGTCGACGTCGCTGGACCCAGGATTGGGCAACAAGTCTTGACAAATGCAAGGCCCACGCGGTGGACCTAAAATGGCGTCTTGAGTGGACCAGGAGGGTCCAGGGTGCTCCTCTGTTGGAGGGGAGCGAGGGCTAGTCTGGAGCAACCAGACCAGCAGTAGTTGTCGTCGTGAAGAGTCGTGAAGGGGCCACTAGCCAACGGGCAAGCGACCTGGACAACGCGGTGAGCAGCAAAGAGCAGAAGGGCCCCACGCAGATCTCGTGGATGCAGGGGGGCTGAACTTCGGTACTGGAGCTGCTCAGGGTCGGCCTTCTCTTACCCCAAAGCACTCAGTCGAGGGTCACTCGGGAGTCGTGCTGGACAAGCGTCGTGCAGTTCTGAAGATGGCCGGTCCCTCGAGGTCTCGTCGCACCCACGGATCACAGCTGGGCTGATGATGTAGGTTGAGGTCAGAGGTGCCTGGGAAGCCGGTTCTCGTCGTGCTGGAGCAGTCTTGATCCGAAGGAGAGACTGGCAACAAACCGCGATACTTGGTTGGTGCCTGCTGCTGCAGGGTGAGTACTCCTTAGTCACAAGGGAGAAATCTTGAGAAGAGTCTTGAGTTCCTTCTTGTAGAAAGTAGTTTCAGGATTCAAAGATGATCTGATTCGGAAGGGGGCCAGTTCCTACCTTTATCCTGAAAAAGGGGGCTGGCACGCGACTTGGTCCTGCCCTATGGGTGGGACCAGGAGGGGGGTGGTTACACCCCTCTCCTTTGGCGGGCTTTCCCCAGGCCAGGGGCTGGAGTGCCCCTGGAACTGGTTTCAGCCGGCCTATGCACAGTGAGCACCGGGGTGCCACTTGCAGTCACCTTCCTCTAAAGCCCTGCCTACCTAGGATACACAAAATCCTGTCTGGGACGGTGCTGGCACCGCCCCTGACAGGAAACCCTTTGTCCTTGCCTCCTGCTCTGGGAGGACTCCCAGCAGCAGGAGGGCAGACTTGTGTCTCGGTGGCAGCATCCATTTTGTGGAGCTAAGGCTATGTCTGACTTTAACCGGGGTTACAGGTTACATACATGTCGTGTCCCTCTAGAAGGGTGGAATGCTAACCCCGTCGCCAGAATTGGCGAGGGGTTAGTATTCCAATTCATATGACACCTTACTCGACATGTTTTGATAAAGCGATACCAGAGTTGGCATATAACCGCGAGGATTATAATGCACTTAAGAGTATATGGTATGCGATATCATGGAAACGGCTAAGGGATGGTTCCCGAAAGCCGCAGACAGGCTCAGCTCATGCCAGAGCACTATCTCACACGATTCCAAGCACTCTGCCTTCAGGATTGTCAAGGCCTGCCATAGGAGTGACTGATAGGAGATCTGTGTGTCCATTTTTAGGGTTAGATATAGGTATACTATATCTAAAGCAAAGGGTGATTACACCACCTTGCCCCAGCTGTCGTGCAGCCAGTTGTGTCAGATTTGGATGGCCAGCCAGGGGTGGCATAATACATGCTGCAGCCCCTGGTAGGCCCTGGGTACACCTATGCCCTGGGTACCTAAGGTACACTTTACAGGGACTGATAAGGTGACTCAGTATCCAATTAGATATGTACCTAAGGTACATGGAATCCATTTTACAGAGAGAGCAGTAGGCCTGGGGCCCTGAATAGCAGGGTCCCAGGTCAACTAAGTCAGAAAACCAGCAAAACACCAGGCAAAAAGTTGGGGGCAACCATAGTCAGGGATCTACCTTCCTACAGCCGCCTCCTCTGTGCTTCTATTCTTCTATCAACAGCGCAGGGTCCCACGGAAGCAGGAAACACACAGGTTCCCAGACTCCCCTCGCTAATCATGATGCTGCTGTCACCAGCATAACAGCAGCGTTGTGACTGGTCTGAGTGCCGTGGTTCGGCACTAAGACAGGTTGTGTCAGGCTCCGCTAATTATACACCCCCTCACCCCACCTACTAGAAAGGGTTAGAACCTTCTAGAAGGCTACCGGCAGTTCTAGTCCCAACTGTCACTGTGGGGAAGGTGTATGGGACTCTGTCATTTCAGACACTTCAAACACTAGACCGCCAACTCAACTCAGGCAGGTGGCACAAGCAGACAGAAATGGTGTCCATTTTAAAATTGACATTCACACAATGGTCAAAATAAACCTGCCTACACCATTGCGCAGTATTTCACATTTCCCATCTTACATATCAAACATACATACTTATCGTGTTTCCTTTCAAACCACCAATTCCAAGTTAGCAAAAAGCTAGAGGGAAAGGCAAAAAGTTTCGGGATGACCCTGCAAGCAGGGCCAAGTCCAACAGTGGGGGAGAGAAGCACACTGTAGGAGAGTAGGGTATGCTATCCTATGGTCACCCCAAATTTTTGCTTTTTGCTTCACTGGTTTATGACTTACTGTGGCTGTGGGCCTGCTAATCAGACCCACAGCCTGCTGTTCTCTCTCTAAATTGTAACCCATGTACTTTAGGTGCATAACGAAATTGGAACTGGTTCACCTTATTGGCCCCTGTAACAGTGTACCCAGGTACCCAGGGCATAGGTGCTTCCAAGGCCTACCAGGGGCTGCAGCATGTATTGTGCCACCCCTGGCCTGGCCTCCATATTTGACACAACTGGCTGATCACTCAGCTGGGGTAAGTCGGTGTAACCACCCCTTACTTAGGTGTAGTATGCCTATACCTAACCTAAAATGGACACATATGTTCCTATCAGCCACTCCTATGGAAGGCCTCATCAATCCTGGAGGCAGAGTGCTTGGAAATATGTGAGATGGTGCTCTGGCATGAGCTGAGCCTGTCTGCAGCTTTCGGAACCATGTCCTTTAGCTGTTCCATGATATTGCCATACCATATACTCTTAAGTGCATTATGAACCTCGCGGTTAAATGCTATCTTAGGTTTGGCTTTATCAAAACATGTCGAGTAAGGTGTCATACGAATTGGAATACTACCCCCTCGCCAGTTCTGGCGACGGGGGTAGCATTCCACCCTTCTAGAGGGACACGACATGTACCTAGCCTGAACCCCGGTTAAAGTTAAACAGAGCCTTAGCATCTCAAAATGGATGCTGCCACCACAGACACAAGTCTGACCTCCTGCTGCTGGGAGTCCTTCCAGCGAGGGCAGCTTGGACAAAGGGTTTCCTGCCTGGGGAGGTGCTAGCACCACTCCAGACAGGATTTTGTGTATTGGGTAGGACAGGGCTGAATAGAATCAGACATGCCTGGGGCACACAAGGTGTCCCTGTGCATAGGCCAGTTCAAACCGGTGCTGGGGCTTTCCAGCCCCAGTCCTGGCGCGAAACTGGACAAAGGAAAGGGGGTGTAACCACCCCCCTTCCTGGTTCCACCCAGAGGAGGGACCTAGTAGGTGATCCGGCCCCCCAGATTCGAATAAGAGTGGGAGCTGTGTCCTGAGACTTCAGATCATCCTGAATCAACTTGAAATACAGAAGAAGACTGGACTTCGACATTCTGCTGCACAGAAGACGGAAGAGAATCTCCCTTGTGGCCAAGGAGTGACCACCCTGTTCACACAGGCACCATCCAGCAACTCGACATCTGCTTTGCCGCCGCCTCCCACCGGAGCCCGAGCCCAGAGCCTGACAAGACCCAGACTCCCAGACTTCTCACAGCCCGATCCACAGTCCCTGCAAAGAAGGGACCCGTGGAGGCACCGAGAGACGTGGGACCGGACCTCTTGGAAGACCCCCGAAACGCTGACTGCACAGCATCAGAGGTACCCTCGATGCTGTCCTTTGGGGTCTGAGAAGCCCCAACCTCGAGCAGCCCTTGCACCAAAGATCAGCCCCCCAGCATCTCCACGATCTGCGTGGGGCCCTTTTGCATTGTGCCACTCGACGCGCCTAACCGTCCACTTGCCACGCGGCTAGTGGCCATCTTGGCGACGAAACCTACAACTTTTATGGCAGGTCTGGTTGCTCCAGACTTGCCCGTGCTCCTGTAAAAAGGAGCCCCTGCTCTGACCTTGCTGGTCCGAGTAACAAGCCTTTTTTGATTCCTGCGTGGCTTGCATTAGCCAAGGCCTGTTTGCTTCTATCAAGTTGCCGATACCGCCAACAGCGAGAAGCCTGCGTGGGACAGGTCGTGACCGACTCCTGGACGTCTTCGACCCCTCGTGTTCACGTGGCTGCAGAGAGAAGCTACACCTCGACACCTGTTTGCACCCGACATCGCCTGGTTCCAATCTGGTTCCACGGTAGTCACTGGCTAGTGACTTTGAACATTGTCCCCTCTGCTTTCAGGTCTTCACCTCTTCAGATCCACCCTTGGATCCACCGGAACTCTTCACATCGAGCCGCCTGCAGCATCTTCAGCTCCAAGCACCATCGACCTGCGTGACGAAACCCGACACTACTTCGACCCTATGCACCCGCTTCCTGTGGGTGAGGTAACTCAGCTCAGCCGGTGTTCCCACACTGGTACACACCTCTAGTGTCTGTGTCTGAAGTTTCATCCTTCTAGGTCACTCGGAAGGTTCCTTTCTAACTAACTTTGTACTTTTTACGCACCATAGACTTTGCATTGGTGAGTGCGTGCACTTTAAACACTGCACCCGAGTCCCGCGGGCCTTTCCCGACTTCTTCACTGTTAGTCCCGAACAGCTCCAGCGATTCCCCAGGCCCTAGGCCTATTTCCTGTCCATGTGGCATCTCTTATACCACTTTCTTAGTATATGGTTTAGGTGGCCCCTAGGACTCATCCATAATTGTGCAACTTTTGTGTATTTTAACTGTGTTTTGTTTTAACGCATTTGCTTCTGTGCTCATAAAGAGTATCAGGGATATTTGTAGTAATAAATCCATATATATTTTCAATATATATCTGTGTGGTGTCCTTTCATTTGGTATTCAAGGGATTGTGTATGGTAAAAGAGCTTGCTTCACATGCCTTTACAGAGTTTAGCCTAAGACTGCTTAGTCCATGCTACCCCTAGGATAGCTTGTCTATAAGGTTGACTTTACAACCTGCACCATAAGGGTTGCTTGGCATGGTACAAGGTGATCACTAGAACTAGTGAGCATCATATACCAGGCCAACTTCTCACATTGGTGGCAGCGGTGGGATTTGAGCTTGCTGTTGTTTTACCATTACAATCTTTGAAAATATCATTAGAAAGATCATACAGGTACCTGATAGGTACACTAAAACAAGACTAGATATACTTAAGTTCTACTGAACTTAGTTGTTGTAGAGGATAGGGAGTAGCACACCCTGACTACAACTACTATACAGGTTTTGTAGGAAAACACAAGTGTAGGTAGATTGCAACATATCCACCACACTAGAGCAATGTCTGGAGCAGAGGGATCCACTGGACCAACCCCTGTTGAGAGTGACCCTCCAAGGGCACCATCCAAATTTGCTACCTTTCCATTTAAGGAACTGAGGCAACTGTGTTCCATGAGAGGAATCAAAACAGGGCCTTCTCCTACAGCAGGACACCTCAGAGAGCTGTTAGACCAGTCTGAAGCTCTAAGGAACTCCAAACCAGGCCCCTCAGGGACTGGAGATGGAGGGTCTCCCACTGAAGATGATAACCCTGATGCCCCTGCCCCTGTCATCCAGTTAGATGAGGAAAACCAGACCACTGGGAATACTCAGCCTGAGGAAGAAGAAGAGGGGGAGGAGGTAGACGAAAGTGAGTCTGATGATGATAGAGATAGCCAGGTGTTAGTCAGCAGGCTTAACCAGGCTAACCTAAGCTTATTTGGGACTGAAGGTGGGTCAAACCCATTCAGACCCCCAAGTGGACTTAACCAGGAGCATAGGAGGAGGAGGAATCACTCAGGTGAATCCAATACTTCCCATGTTTCTAAAGGTTCTCATGGCAACTCCAGAAGGGAGTTGACTAGCCCTCAGAGAAGGGAACATGAGGCCAAAATGAGAGAGGCTGAACTTAGGATCCAGAGACAAGAATTAGAAGTTGCCCTGGCCAAAGAGAAACTTGCTAGAGCAAGGCAGCCTAGAGAGAGTGGATCAGATTCCACTGGTGGCAGCACTATCCCTAAGGATAAAGACAGGTCCTATGACAATAGACACCTGAGTAAGATTGTGCCTCCCTACAAAGTTGGGGATGATATCCACAAGTGGATGACTGCACTTGAGAGAGCTTGCAAAGTACAGCAGGTCCCTCAGGAGCAGTGGGCAGCAATCTTGTGGCTCTCCTTTGAAGGTAGAGGCCGAGACAGACTCCTCACAGTTAGTGATGGGGATTCTAGAAACTACCTGGTCCTGAAGAGTGCTCTGATTGATGGGTTAGGCTTAACCACTGAACAGTACAGGTTAATGTTCAGAGATACCCAGAAGACACAGACTCAGGACTGGTCTGAATTTGTTGAATGTGCCACTAAGGCTCTGGAGGGCTGGTTGCTAGGAAGTAAGGTTACAGATTATGAAGGATTGTACAATTTGCTTATGAGAGAACAGATTTTAAATAACTGTCAGAACCAGCAGTTGCATCAACATTTGGTTGACTCAGATCTAACCTCTCCCCAAGAATTGGGAAAGAGGGCAGACAAATGGGTTAGAACCAGAGTTAAGCAAAAGAACCAGAACCAGAACCAGGGTGGTGACCAAAAGAAAACAGACCAGAAGGGTGGGGAGCAGAAAGCTAAAGACCAGAAGTCTTCAACAGGGCCCCAAACTAATACTGAGGGTGGGTCCCAAACTTCCAAGAAGAAGAAGAAAGAAGGTCAAAGAAAACCCTGGTGTAGCTTTTGCAAAAACACCACTCACTGGACAAGTGATTGTAAAAAGGGTGGAGCCCCCAACACTGCAGCCCCTAAGGCACCTGCACCCACTAGTACAGTTAGCAGTGTTGGTCCACAGACTAAGGGGGTAGTGGGTATCACCTTGGGAACTGATGGAGATTCTGACCTAGTCAGAATCCCCACACAGGCTGTTCTGATTTGTGATGGGGAGATTGATTTTTCCCCTACTGTCAGTCTCAATAATTTGGGCAAGTACAAACAGACACCTTTAATTAATGAAAAAGTGGCTCAAGCATACAGGGACACATGTGCCAGTGTCACTATGGTGACGCCTAGCTTTGTGGACCCTGGACAATACATACCAGGTGATAATTACCTGGTGACCAATGCCAGCAATGTCACTACTACACATAGTGTGGCAATTGTTAACTTTTCCTGGGGAGGGGTAACTGGCCTAAAAAGAGTTGTGGTTAGTGCTGATCTCCCAGTAGAATGTTTGTTGGGCAATGACCTGGAGAGCTCTCTATGGTCAGAAGTCGAGTACAGGACTCATGCAGAGATGTCAGGGATATCATCACATGTCCTTGCTGTGACCAGGTCACAGGCCAAAAAGTGCCTCTCTGAACCTCAGGTCTTGGATCCTGGAACAATGGACCAAGTACCTTCCAAGACAAGGAACAGGAGGGCAAAGGCTGTGCCTTCCCAAATGCCTACAAGTGAGGATCAGCCTTCACAGGAAGATGATTCTGAGACCCCTGAAGGAACTGTCCCTATAGAGCTTGAACCTGATCAGGTTGAGTTTCTGGGGACAGGGGGACCTTCTAGGGCAGACTTGGGGCAGGCTCAGTTATCCTGTCCTTCTCTTGAACCCCTCAGACAGCAGGCTGCTGCTGAGGCTGCTGGGAATTCTCAAGGTACCCATAAGGTTTATTGGGATGATAGGCTCCTTTATTCAGAGGGTAGAGACCCCAAGCCTGGTACAACCAGGAGGTTGGTCATACCTCTGCAATTTAGGGGCTTCCTTCTTACCTTGGCACACGATATTCCCTTAGCAGGACACCTAGGCCAGAACAAAACATGGGACAGACTTGTCTGTCACTTTCACTGGCCTCACATGTCAGAAGATACAAAGGAGTTTTGTCGCTCCTGTGTAACCTGCCAAGCAAGTGGCAAAGCAGGTGGTTCCACAAAGGCCCCCCTTATACCATTACCTGTGGTGGGGGTGCCCTTTGAAAGAGTGGGGATTGACATTGTTGGACCAATGGATCCCCCTACAGCATCTGGGCACAGATTCATACTGGTGGTGGTGGACCATGCCACCAGGTACCCAGAGGCAATTCCACTTAGGACCACAACAGCTCCTGTTGTGGCCAGGGCCTTACTTGGAGTTTTCTCCAGAGTGGGGTTTCCTAAGGAGGTAGTATCCGATAGAGGTGCCAACTTCATGTCAGGATACTTGACAGCTATGTGGAAGGAATGTGGTGTTAACTATAAGTTCACCACTCCCTATCATCCACAATGCAATGGGCTTGTTGAGAGATTCAACAAGACCCTAAAGGGCATGATCAAAGGATTACCTGAGAAGCTCAGGCGAAGATGGGATATCCTTCTGCCCTGCCTTCTGTTTGCTTACAGAGAGGTCCCACAAAAAGGTGTTGGCTTCAGCCCCTTTGAATTGTTGTTTGGACATCCTGTAAGAGGACCCCTATGTCTGGTGAGGGAAGGATGGGAGTTACCTCTCAAAAAGCCCAAGCAAGACATAGTGGACTATGTACTTGGTCTCTGCTCCAGGATGGCTGAGTATATGGAGAAGGCATCCAAAAACCTTGAGGCTAGCCAGGCCTTACAGAAAGCTTGGCATGACCAAAAGGCTGTCCTGACTGAGTACCAGCCTGGACAGAAGGTATGGGTGTTGGAGCCAGTGGCCCCAGCAGCACTCCAAGACAGATGGTCTGGACCCCATACAATCATTGAGAAAAAGGGAGAGGTTACCTACTTGGTGGACCTTGGAACTCCCAGGAGCCCCCACAGGGTGCTCCATGTTAACAGGCTGAAAGCATATGTTGACAGGGCAGACATGTGCTTGCTCATGGCTACAGATGAGGGGCAGGAGGAAGAGAGTGACCCTCTCCCAGACCTGCTGACTCAGAACCCTGAAGATGGCTCAGTTGATGGTGTGGCCTTAGATGGCAGCCTCACTGAACATCAGCAACATGACTGTAGACAGGTTTTACAGTCATATCGACATATGTTCTCCCTGACACCCAGTCAGACTAACTGGTGTACCCATGTGGTGGACACTGGTGATAGTCTTCCTGTAAAGAACAAAATTTACAGTCAGCCTGACCATGTCAGAGACTGTATCAAGGCTGAGGTGCAAAAGATGCTGGAGTTAGGTGTCATTGAGCCTTCAGAGAGCCCCTGGGCTAGCCCAGTGGTTCTGGTCCCCAAACCTCACACCAAAGATGGAAAGAGAGAGATGAGGTTCTGTGTGGATTACAGAGGACTCAATGCTGTCACCAGGACAGATGCACACCCAATTCCAAGGGCAGATGAGCTCATAGACAAATTGGCTTCTGCCAAGTATTTGAGCACATTTGACTTGACAGCTGGCTACTGGCAAATCAGGTTAGCTGAGGAGTCTAAAGCCAAGACAGCATTTTCTACCCCCAGTGGGCATTACCAGTTTGTGGTGATGCCCTTTGGTTTGAAAAATGCACCTGCCACCTTCCAAAGGTTTGTGAATCAAGTCCTTACTGGGTTGGATGACTTTTGTGCAGCATATCTGGATGATATTGCTGTCTTTAGCTCCACCTGAGAGGATCACCTGGTCCACCTGAAGGAAGTGCTAGAGGCTCTGCAAAAGGCAGGCCTCACTATCAAGGCAACCAAGTGCCAGATAGGGCAGAGTAAGGTTGTGTACTTGGGCCACCTTGTGGGTGGAGGCCAAGTTCAACCACTGGAGAGTAAGATTCAGACCATAAAGGACTGGACTCCTCCCACTACCCAGACTCAGGTCAGAGCTTTCTTGGGCCTGACTGGGTACTACAGGAAGTTTGTTAAGAACTATGGGTCCATTGTGACTCCTCTTAATGATCTGACATCCAAGAAGATGCCCAAAAAGGTTCAGTGGACAGAATACTGTCAAAAGGCATTTGATGACCTGAAGAAGGCCATGTGCTCTGCACCTATCCTGAAGAGTCCTGACTACTCAAGAGAGTTTATTGTCCAAACAGATGCTTCTGAGTTGGGAGTGGGAGCTGTGCTTTCACAACTTAATGTAGATGGTCAAGACCAGCCCATTGCTTTCATTAGCAGAAGGCTGACCCCCAGAGAGAAACGTTGGTCAGCCATTGAGAGGGAGGCCTTTGCTGTGGTGTGGGCCCTGAAGAAGTTGAGACCATACTTGTTTGGCACTCACTTCAAGATTCAGACCGACCATAAGCCCCTCTTATGGCTTAATCAGATGAAGGGTGAAAACCCCAAACTGCTCAGGTGGTCCATTTCCCTACAGGGGATGGACTTTACAGTGGAGCACCGCCCAGGGACTGACCATGGTAATGCAGATGGTCTCTCCAGGTACTTCCACTTAGAACATGAAGACACAACTGGTCAAGGTTAGTCTAATGTCCCTGCATTTGGGGGGGGGTTGTGTAGGAGAGTAGGGTCTGCTATCCTATGGTCATCCCAAATTTTTGCTTTTTGCTTCACTGGTTTATGACTTAATGTGGCTGTGGGCCTGCTAATCAGACCCACAGCCTGCTGTTCTCTCTCTAAATTGTAACCCATGTACTTTAGGTGCATAACGAAATTGGAACTGGTTCACCTTATTGGCCCCTGTAACAGTGTACCCAGGTACCCAGGGCATAGGTGCTTCCAAGGCCTACCAGGGGCTGCAGCATGTATTGTGCCACCCCTGGCCTGGCCTCCATATTTGACACAACTGGCTGATCACTCAGCTGGGGTAAGTCGGTGTAACCACCCCTTACTTAGGTGTAGTATGCCTATACCTAACCTAAAATGGACACATATGTTCCTATCAGCCACTCCTATGGAAGGCCTCATCAATCCTGGAGGCAGAGTGCTTGGAAATATGTGAGATGGTGCTCTGGCATGAGCTGAGCCTGTCTGCAGCTTTCGGAACCATGTCCTTTAGCTGTTCCATGATATTGCCATACCATATACTCTTAAGTGCATTATGAACCTCGCGGTTAAATGCTATCTTAGGTTTGGCTTTATCAAAACATGTCGAGTAAGGTGTCATACGAATTGGAATACTACCCCCTCGCCAGTTCTGGCGACGGGGGTAGCATTCCACCCTTCTAGAGGGACACGACATGTACCTAGCCTGAACCCCGGTTAAAGTTAAACAGAGCCTTAGCATCTCAAAATGGATGCTGCCACCACAGACACAAGTCTGACCTCCTGCTGCTGGGAGTCCTTCCAGCGAGGGCAGCTTGGACAAAGGGTTTCCTGCCTGGGGAGGTGCTAGCACCACTCCAGACAGGATTTTGTGTATTGGGTAGGACAGGGCTGAATAGAATCAGACATGCCTGGGGCACACAAGGTGTCCCTGTGCATAGGCCAGTTCAAACCGGTGCTGGGGCTTTCCAGCCCCAGTCCTGGCGCGAAACTGGACAAAGGAAAGGGGGTGTAACCACCCCCCTTCCTGGTTCCACCCAGAGGAGGGACCTAGTAGGTGATCCGGCCCCCCAGATTCGAATAAGAGTGGGGGCTGTGTCCTGAGACTTCAGATCATCCTGAATCAACTTGAAATACAGAAGAAGACTGGACTTCGACATTCTGCTGCACAGAAGACGGAAGAGAATCTCCCTTGTGGCCAAGGAGTGACCACCCTGTTCACACAGGCACCATCCAGCAACTCGATGTCTGCTTTGCCGCCGCCTCCCGCCGGAGCCCGAGCCCAGAGTCTGACAAGACCCAGACTCCCAGACTTCTCACAGCCCGATCCACAGTCCCTGCAAAGAAGGGACCCGTGGAGGCACCGAGAGACGTGGGACCGGACCTCTTGGAAGACCCCCGAAACGCTGACTGCGCAGCATCAGAGGTACCCTCGATGCTGTGCTTTGGCGTCTGAGAAGCCCCAACCTCGAGCAGCCCTTGCACCGAAGATCAGCCCCCCAGCATCTCCACGATCTGCGTGGGGCCCTTTTGCATCGTGCCACTTGACGCGCCTAACCGTCCACTTGCCACGCGGCTAGTGGCCATCTTGGTGACGAAACCTACAACTTGCACTGCAGGTCTGGTTGCTCCAGACTTGCCCTTGCTCCTGTAAAAAGGAGCCCCTGCTCTGACCTTGCTGGTCCGAGTAACAAGCCTTTTTTGATTCCTGCATGGCTTGCATTAGCCAAGGCCTGTTTGCTTCTATCAAGTTGCCGATACCGCCAACAGCGAGAAGCCTGCGTGGTACAGGTCGTGACCGACTCCTGGACGTCTTCGACCCCTCGTGTTCACGTGGCTGCAGAGAGAAGCTACACCTTGACGCCTGTTTGCACCCGACATCGCCTGGTTCCAATCTGGTTCCACGGTAGTCACTGGCTAGTGACTTTGAACATTGTCCCCTCTGCTTTCAGGTCTTCACCTCTTCAGATCCACCCTTGGATCCACCGGAACTCTTCACATCGAGCCGCCTGCAGCATCTTCAGCTCCAAGCACCATCGACCTGCGTGACGAAACCCGACACTACTTCGACCCTATGCACCCGCTTCCTGTGGGTGAGGTAACTCAGCTCCGCCGGTGTTTCCACACTGGTACACACCTCTAGTGTCTGTGTCTGAAGTTTCATCCTTCTAGGTCACTCGGAAGGTTCCTTTCTAACTAACTTTGTACTTTTTACGCACCATAGACTTTGCATTGGTGAGTGCGTGCACTTTAAACACTGCACCCGAGTCCCGCGGGCCTTTCCCGACTTCTTCACTGTTAGTCCCGAACAGCTCCAGCGATTCCCCAGGCCCTAGGCCTATTTCCTGTCCAAGTGGCATCTCTTATACCACTTTCTTAGTATATGGTTTAGGTGGCCCCTAGGACTCATCCATAATTGTGCAACTTTTGTGTATTTTAACTGTGTTTTGTTTTAACGCATTTGCTTCTGTGCTCATAAAGAGTATCAGGGATATTTGTAGTAATAAATCCATATATATTTTCAATATATATCTGTGTGGTGTCCTTTCATTTGGTATTCAAGGGATTGTGTATGGTAAAACAGCTTGCTTCACATGCCTTTACAGAGTTTAGCCTAAGACTGCTTAGTCCATGCTACCCCTAGGATAGCTTGTCTATAAGGTTGACTTTACAACCTGCACCATAAGGGTTGCTTGGCATGGTACAAGGTGATCACTAGAACTAGTGAGCATCATATACCAGGCCAACTTCTCACACACACCAGCAAGAGAGAGCAATAAAAGCACAGCAGACGGGAGCGGCACACCGGCGAGAGAGAGCAATAAAAGCACGGGTGGGGGAGAGGCACACTGGTGAGAGAACAATAAAAGCATTGGTGGAGATAGGCACACTGGTGAGAGAGCAATAAAAGCATTGGTGGGGGAGGGGCACACTGGCAATAGAGAGCAATAAAAGCATGGGTGCGAGAGAGAAGCATACCAGCGAAAGAGAGAGCAGTAAAAGCACGGGTGGTGGGAATGGCACACTGGCACCAGAGAGCAATACAAGCACGGGTGGGGAGAGGCACACCGGTGAGAGAGAGCAAAAGCTTGGGTGGGTGGAGAGGCACACCCCGGCTAGAGAGAGTAATAAAAGCACGGGTGAGGGAGAGGGACACTGGCAAGAGAGAGGAATAAAAGCACCGGTGGGGGAAAGGCACACCGACGAGAGAAAGCATTAAAAGCATGGGTGGGGAAGAGGCACACCAATGAAAAAGGGCAATAAAATCATCAGTACGGAGGGAATCACATCAACGAGAGAGAGAGCAATAAAAGCATGGGTGGGGGAGAAGCATTCGGTCAAAAAAACATCAGGGCGCGCACTCTATCCCCATTGGTCACTTCTGGGCCATGGGGCCTCATTGACCACTACTCCAGAGTGCGAATGGGAAAGTAAAGCTCATCTTCCGTGCCGCACACCTTGACGCTTTGGTCGCTGTAACAAGTGGCCATCTTGCGGCCATGGAAGTCAAAGGACACATCATAGATAAGAGCCTTGATCAATCATGGTGCTCCGGCCCAAAAAACATCCATTCCTGATGCGACCGTACACGAGGGCCCTGCAGAGAAGAAGGAAGAACTCCGCATGCTACGCTATAGGGCCACCACACTACCAACCAGTGTGAAACTAAATTGAAGCAACACAGGAAACTGTCTGACGCTGTGTTACGATGAGGATGGACATGCGATAGCCTATGGAGCAATCTTTTATTTTCCAATAGGTTGCAACAACCATCATTTGAGCTCCTGTCACCCTGTAGTTTTCACAAGGGGAACCACTCTACCTTTAATATAGGGTTCTTTATTTATTTACTTATTTGCTTTTCACTTCTTACAATTACCTTTTTGGTCCTGATGAAGCTCCGGGGATCGTTATGACCACTGAAGGGCGCGAAACATGTCGACCTGAGCATTACTGGGGTACATCATTGCCTAGCCAGTAGCACACAACATTATGTGTTTTGAAGTCTGTCAGGGGAACCAACATATTAAATAGCCTTTATGGTATCCCCTAGCCAGTTTTAGTCAGTCACTCACTCACCCTCCCTTCCACTGGAAAGTCTCATACCCTCACTCATCATATGGCGTAATTAAAAGATCCCTGCCAAAGTGACCCTTCGGGGGACCTATATGGCATTGCAGCACCGGCCCGACAAGGAGCAACACCCAATGATGAAGCATGACATCCCTCGGATGTTTGAGGGCAACAAGAGACAATAACTGTGATTGTTTCTATCTGTGAGGTCAGAACCTAGACCCCTTTGTTCTCTCCTATTCTTTTTCTTTGTGGACAGTAATGGTGTCTTTATAGCCTAGGAACAGTAACCCAGTCAGTGATAATGGGCCTCGGTGTTGGTTTGATAAAATAAGCGTGATCAGTGCAAAAAAAAAAAAAAGCAAACTCCACCTCAGAACCACGTGGTCGGCGGTGAATTAAGAAGACTTCTCCAAATTAAATATACAGTCAACTGCAGGGAAGTCAAAAGATGCATCCAAAAGCTAATAGTGACCATCAACATTCTGTCCTGGCTGATGGGATACAAAACACTGGCATTGTCAGCATTCACGAACCAAGCTGACAAGCATAATCCTACTTTTTTAATATTACTTTCGACGAGTACTTAAAACCTATTAAAAACAAGCGTGCGCCATGTCGATAAAAGTTAGATGTGCCGCCGCCAGGCTGAAACATGAAGAGTGGTGGCCGTGAAGGGGGTGCCGTGCTGATGAAATAAAAGGCGCATGGCCTGCTGATGTGGCCGCAATTATGACAAATGATAGTGTACGCCAAGCTGCACTTGTTTTAAGAGTTTAAAACAGATAAAAACAAGTATTGCAGCCCTGTTTAGAGAAACGAAAGTGTGGCTCAGAGCAACTGAAAAGATCGAGCGCTTGTGTGTAGTTCTCTTAGACAAAGAAAAAAGTAGTCCCTTTTACAGTTGCTAAAATGGGACAAGTGGAAGGCTACAAGGACTGGGGCACTGCTCCATGGGAGTGAGACCCAATGAAAAGGAGGAACAAATAGGAAATATGAAACACCTGGAAGGAAATAATTTAAAAGCACACAGCAAGAAACAAAGGAAAAGCAATGGGTGGGCAGTAAGCCCACAAAGTATATACAACATGTTTTGAAGAGACAACACAAACATTGTCTAGGCTCAACCTAAACCGGAATAACAAATAAGCCTGACGAAGAGGACGCTGGGTGTTATTAGTTTGGAGACTTGTGCATGTGTTAAACATGCACGCGTGCACCTACAAAAGGAAATTCGCCAGACGCCACATCATAGCGTGTTTTTCTAATGCTAGTGGGGTCCTGCTTTGGTTGCCCAGTCCAGCCCTGGTGGGCCATTAGGAGTTCAGGCAGTGTAAGAGGGATGCCAGAAGGGTGCCCACTGCATGGGAGCTGGAGGGGGTGGGGTGTCTGCTCCAGTGCAGGATGCCTGTGCATGTGGGTTGGGGGGATGTAAGGTATTTTGCCGGTGAGGGAGGAATGCCAGAAGGGTTCCCACTGCATGGCTTGCTTGGAGCTGGGGGGAGGGGCTACTCCGGTGCTGGATGCCCATGGAGGTGGGGCGGGGGCTCTGCTCTGGTGAAGGATGCCCGTAGAGGTGGGGCAGGGGGCTTGAGGTGGTCTGACAGTGTGGGAATGATGCCAGCAGGGTGCCCACTTCATGGATTGCCTGGAGCTGTGGGGGAGAGGCTGCTCCAGTGTAGGATGCCTGTGCAGGTGAGGCCACCAGGTGCATGGATTGCAAGGAGGCTGGCAGGTGGGCTGCTACGTGCAGCAAGCCCGTGCAGGTGGAGTGGGGGATCTGACTGGTGCAGGGTGCCCATGTAAGGGAGTTGGATAAGCCATCAGGCATTCAGCCGGTGTGGGAGGGATAGCAGAAGGGTGCCCGCTGCTTGGATTGCCCAATGCTGGCAGTGGGGAGATGCTCCAGTGCAGGAAGCCCATGCAGGTGGGGTAGGGGGCCATCAGGTGTTCTACCGGTGTGGGAGGGACACAGGATGGGTTCTCGCTGCTTGGATTGACTGAAGCTGGCTGTGGTGGGCTCTTTCTGTGCAGTGTGCCTGTGCAGATGGGGCCTTCTCTGGTGCAGGATACCCATGCAGCTGGGGCAGGGGGGTATGCTCAGGTGCAGGATGCCCGTGCAGGTGGGTCTGGCTGGCGCAGGTGTTTTGCCGGTGTGGGAGGGACCCCAGCACTCTTGATTTCACTTTCGATGGAATCCAAGCACGCTACTGTCTCAACACTAAGTGTGAAAGTGATAGCTGGACACCAGCCCGCACCAGTGAAACCAGGGGGTGCATTCTTTGAATGTGGTTGCTTTTTGATCATATTTGTTTTTGGAAGGAATGTTGAGTAGGTGTTAAGTATGAATGGGTGGCCCTGGGGGAGCAGGTGGGGGCCATCCGCACTCCTTTCTCTGCATCAGACATTTAGCACCTCACCAAGAGAGAAAGTAAAACCCCACAAGGGTGAGAGGTAGAGTCCGGGGATGTCTGGTGGTAGATCCAAGATGCCTCGGATAATATTTAAGGATGTATGACGTTACAAGGCATACATTTACATTGCGGTACATTACATCGCCGTTTTTCCAATGCAAGTCGTTACAACAACTTGCGTTGGAGGGCGCTGGATTTAGGAGTAGTATAATTTACTAATCCAACTCCAGTCTACGTACAGTAGGGAAGACGTTGGATAGTAAATTATACTATTCCTTGTCCTAGAGCGCCCTCCAGCGCAAGTCGCTGTAATGACTTGCTTTGTGAAAACCCCCTGTTGTAAATAAAAACCATGATGTATTAGCATCGCGATGTAATCCCCGCATTGTAAACAATGTTTCCCATACTTAGTGGTGCCCGCCATGGGCTTCTATCAGAGCTTGGCCCGGGGGCTTGTTCTTTGTCAAGTTAAGCCACGGGTGAAGCCAGTTTGAATCGTTTGGTTTCATCGGGTTTGTGACTCGCAGCCTTTAGAGGGTGTCAGGAGAGGCTGCTGTCGGCCACCTTCATCACGTAGCTCCCCAGCCCTGCAACGTAGCACGTCCCACAGTTACTTAGGCTCAAGGCCAATGGAATTATGATTCTACGGCTGTGGCCTTTTTCCAGCATAATTATGATTTGCTGCATTTGCCACTTAATCGTTCATCTGCTGCAAAATCTGCAGATTTTAACAAAAAATGTGTTTCCAGCTCAAAATTATCAAAGGTTACTAAAAATAACGGGGCAGATTTACAAGAAAGTGACGCATCTATAAAGATGCGTCACTATCCCTGCGCCACCATTAGAAACCCTTGCGCCACTATGGATGTGCTGTATCTACAATACGGCGTACCATGGCGCAAGGATTGACAGATGCGTCAGAAACTCTGACGCATCTGTAGACGCAAAAGTCACGCATTGCTGGAGTCTTGTCGCAAGCACGACGCAACTCCAGCAATGAAGGGGGAGGCTCATCCTCATTGTGCTGCATCACTCCTTACGCCTGCTTCATGCAGGCGTAAGAATTTGATGCAGTGGCGTCCTAGAAGTGGCGCAGTGCGATACTTCTACGAGGCTTTTTTGCGTTGGAATGCCCATCCTGCATACATTATACCTGACGCAGGTATAATGTGACACAGGGCTTCACAACGTGACGCATCTCCCAAGATGTAAATGGGCCGCATTTTTATGCTAATGCTGCATCAAAACAAGTGACGCAACAGTAGCGCAAAAATGAGTGAAGGGGCTTGTAAATCTGGCCCGTGGTGACGTGTTCGTACCTAGTGTAAGTCACTTCACAAAGGTTATCTGGTCAACTTTCAGTTACCTGGGGGCAAAGGAGCATGAGACTTTCGGTATTCACAGAAGGCATTTAGGAGTCCTAAAGTTAGCACTCCCAACTTCTGTGAATACCGAAATGAGTAAGTGCCTTCTGTGAATACTAAAGTGGTAGTAAGTTTAGGGTTTTGTCTTAAGTTAGTTCTGTGAATCGGGCCCTCTATCTTTGCCCTTTGATGGGGGCTTGCTTCTTTGTCTTTAGCTCTGGGGGTGTTGCAGGGCTCAGGGGACCCTCATGTTTCTTTGCAGATGGAGAGGCTTCAGACTCTGGGGTTTCACGCTCCCCACTGACCTCTGCAGGTGCCTGTGGTCTCTGTCCCTTATCTCCGAAGAGACAGGCTCAGACAGAGCGCACCTGTCAGAGCCTTATTGAAAGCACCAAACCGAAACCACCCGAAACTCGCCCAGCCTGTCCTCTCCAGGCCTGAGGGCTCCCTGGCGACTCCCTGTGAGGGAGGGGGTGGGCGCCCGGTGGGTATATAATGCCACCTCTGAGGGTGCAGCAGAGGCAGCCAGGGGAGGACGAGCAGGTACCCAGCGCCTTCAGAAGAGGAGGCCAGAGTGCCCTCTGCAGGAGAGCAGCAGCAGCACCTGACTCTGCACATCTGGCGACGGAGCATCTTGCAACAGGGACTGAGAACACAGAGGTGAGCGGGCTCACAAGGGCCCAGGGAGGGCCAGCTCGGCTCGGAGAGCCCAGGCGCGAGCCGAGCCCTGAACATGCGTGCGCTGGTAACATGGCAAAGCCTCTTCAAAACGCAAGAAGGTGCCTGACATGTGGAAACTCAGGGCCATATGTATCAACATACCCTTTTGCGATTTCTTAATAGCGATTTTTAAGGAATCGCTATTTAGAAATTGCAAAATGGTATGTATGTAGAAATTCGCTATTTTTTTGCAATTTCTTAAAATTCCTTAATTGCGATTAGCAAATTGCTAATCGCAATTAAGGAATAATTTCCCATTCATTTCTATGGGCCAGGAGGCCCATAGGAATGAATGTGAAATTATTCTCAATTTGCGATTCGCAATTTGCTAATCGCAAATTAAGAATAATTTCAAGGGTGCAGGGGTGTCCAAAGGACACCTTGTTGTTGCACCCCTGAATTAAGCATGGGTGCACATGTGGTGCACATACATGCCCTAAGGGCATGTATGTGCATCACATGGCACTTTGAAAAATGCCAAAATTGGCATTTTTCAAGAAAATTGCAAATTACCACCATGCGAATTTCGGCCTTTGCGAATGCGAATTTGCTTGATACATATGGCCCTCAGACATGAATAAGTCCCATTATAGCTATGAGGAATACTTGTTGAGAGGGGAAGCTTTTAAACAAGCATTAGTGAGCCCAGAGGCAGGAAGCTCTCCATGTAAACCCTGCACAGGCCCAGCAACTCTGAGTCTATTCAACCAAACACAGTGGGCCCGATTCACAGAATGAACTTAAGACTCAATCCTAAATGTACTACTATTTTGTTATTCACAGAATGCACTTACTACTTTTGGTATTCACAGAAGTTAGCATTTTGTCTTAAGACAAATAGGATTTTGTCTTAAGTCTGTCTTAAGTTTGTCTTAAGTTTGTCTTAAGACAAACTTAAGACAAAATCCTAACTTCTGTGAATATTCAAAAGTAGTAAGTTCATTCTGTGAATGCCAAAAGTAGTAAGTTCATTCTGTGAATACCAAAAGTAGTAAGTTCATTCTGTGAATGCCAAAAGTAGTAAGTGCATTCTGTGAATGCCAAAAGTAGTAAGTGCATTCTGTGAATACCAAAATAGTAGTAAGTTTAGGATTGAGTCTTAAATTAATTCTGTGAATCGGGCCCAGTGGGTGTGTGTAACTGGTGCTCGGACCTCCTGCGCTGAAAGGGCCTTATTGAGCGATAATGAAGAAATAGCAGTTTTGCTGATTTGAAACATTTCCCTAAGATTACCCAATTTAGGCGAAAAGCAGATATTTATCCAAGTTTTCAACTTTAACTTTCGGAAAAATCAGCCACTAAATGGGTATATAGTTGTATTTCGTTTTTGATGTAAACGTTTTGTTTTGACCTTATTATGTATTTTCTGCAGTTTTTATTAGAACTGGGCGAGTCAACACATTAACAGGGAGAGCCGAGTCAAGGGTTTGGCTCGGCTCTTACAGCCCGTGCACGAGCTGAGCCAAGGGTTTGGTCGGCTCTTAGTCCCCATGCACGAGCCGAGTCAAGGGTTTGGTCGGCTCTTAGTCCCCGTGCACGAGGTGAGCCAAGGGTTTGTTCGGCTCTTAGTCCCCGTGCACGAGCCGAGCCAAGGGTTTGGTCGGCTCTTAGTCCCCGTGCACGAGCCGAGCCAAGGGTTTGGTCGTCTCATAATCCCGTGCACAAGCCGAGTCAAGGGTTTGGCTCGGCTATTAGTCCCCGTGCATGAGCCGAGTCAAGGGTTTGGCTTAGCTCTTACAGCCCGTGCACGAGCTGAGCCAAGGGTTTGGTCGGCTCTTAGTCCCCATGCACGAGCCGAGCCAAGGGTTTGGTTGGCTCTTAGTCCCCGTGCACGAGCCGAGCCAAGGGTTTGGTCGACTCTTAGTCCCCGTGCACGAGCCGAGCCAAGGGTTTGGCTTAGCTCTTACAGCCCGTGCACGAGCTGAGCCAAGGGTTTGGTCGTCTCTTAGTCCCCGTGCACGAGCTGAGCCAAGGGTTTGGTCGGCTCTTAGTCCCCGTGCACGAGCTGAGCCAAGGGTTTGGCTCGGCTGTTGAACGAGCCGAGTCAGGGTTTGGCTCAGCTCTTAGTCCCCGTGCACGAGCCAAGTCAAGGGTTTGGCTCAGCTCTTAGTCCCCATGCATGAGCCGAGCCAAGGGTTTGGTCGGCTCTTAGTCCCCGTGCACGAGCCGAGCCAAGGGTTTGGCTCGGCTCTTAAACGAGCCGAGTCAAGGGTTTGGCTCAGCTCTTAGTCCCCGTCCACGAGCCGAGCCAAGGGCTTGGTCGGTTCTTAGTCCCCGTGCACGAGCTGAGCCAAGGGTTTCACAAGGCTCTT
Source organism: Lissotriton helveticus (assembly GCF_964261635.1). Classification (NCBI taxonomy): domain Eukaryota; kingdom Metazoa; phylum Chordata; class Amphibia; order Caudata; family Salamandridae; genus Lissotriton; species Lissotriton helveticus. Next base: position 32,850,590 of record NC_136068.1, read on the forward strand.
ACAGCCACATGCATCAAGCTAAAAACCGGTCGCGCAACAGGCAGATTCTCAGAATCTGCCCCTTTGCGACCAGTATTTTTCCATTTGGGATGCATCATCCCAAATGCAAAAATCGCAAATTAAGGAATCTCTAAATTGAGATTCCTTAAATTGCGATTGCATTTAAGGAATCCCAAATTGAGATTCCTTAAATGCAATGCATCAAAGTAAAAAATTAGCGATTTTGCTGATAGGAGTAGCATATTACGATGAAGTTGAACTTCATGGTAATTTGCAAAAACTTTGAAAAATGCACTTTTGTGCATTTTTCAAAGTGTCATGTTGCGCACAGACATGCCCTTAGGGCATGTGTGTGCACAACATATGTGCACAGATCAATTTCAGGGGTGCAACAGGGTGTCCTTTTGACACCCTGGCACCCTTGAAATTGCATTCTCAATGTGCGATTCTCAAATTGAGAATGTCTTCCCATTCATTCCTATGAGCCTCTAGGCCCATAGGAATGAATGGGGAGGAATTCCTTAATTGCGATTCGTAATTTGTGATTCGCAATTAAGGAATGTTTAGAAATTGCTATTTTTTAAGCGATTTCTACATGCATAGGCTTTTGCGATTCCTTAATTGCGATTCCTTAAAAATTGCAATTAAGGAATCGCAAAAGCCAAAATTGATGCATGTCCCTGATAGTTCCCGTGCACGAGCCAAGTCGGGTTTGGCTCGGCTCATAGAGCTTGTGCACCAGCCGAGCACTGAAAATGTTCGCTATGTAAATCATACAGCAAACATCACGTAAAATATGATAATGTGTCTTCAACATTAAAAAAAAAACGTATTTCTTTAACACGTGGAAGTTTTGATGTTAATACCTCACATTATATCACTCAACCAAGAAGTTCCTATTAAACGGGATAGTTTATTAGAAGTAATAGTTGTAGTGAACTAAGAGGCAAGCCACTTGTCATGTAAGATTATTTTAAAGCATCATTGTGTACGTTAAATCAAACACAGTAGGTTTTTTACTTCGGGTGTACTGAACTCACATATCTGAAATTGCTTTCATATGCCATAATGAAGAAAGAGGAGTTTTGGTGATAAAAAATATTTGCCTAAGATCACACAATTTAAGCATGGGAACTGCGATGATTTATCCAGGTTGTCTGATCTCACTTTGTACAAATCAGTTAACCTACGGATATCTATTTGTCTTTGCTTTTTAAGTTAACGCACAAAAATGCCCGAAGGTATTGGAGCGTTTCATATCAACAATAGTGCCATTTCACAATGTACAGTAGTTGTTTTCTAGGCACTGGAAGATCTAAGGATTTGACCAGAATCATTGAGGGCCCAATGCAGGTAATCTCAATTTACCGATTCTTAAATACCAAATTTTACCGATTCGGTATTTAGGAATCGGCAAATAGGATGTAGGTAAAAAATCGGTAAAATGTACTGATTCTGTAATATTCCTTGTTACCGAATCGGTAATACCGATTCAGTAACAAGGAATACCTTCCCATTCATCCCTATGGGCCTGGAGGCCCATAGGAATGAATGGGAAGCCATTCACTATTACCGATTCGGTATTTACCGAATCGGTAATAGCGGGAGCATATTCAAGGGTGGCAAGGTGTCACATTGACACCCTGTTGCACCCCTGAATCATGTATGTGTGCACATGTGGTGCACATACATGCCCGTCTGCCACATGGCACTTTGAAAAAAGCAAATCATTGCTTTTTTAAAGGTATTCGGTATTTACCACCAACTTGTAGTTGGTGGTAAATAACGAATCCTTAAAGCAAAAATGCACTCACTTAAGTGCTCCCTACATAGGATTTAAGGATTCGGTAATTTACCAATTCCTTAAAATAAGGAATCAGTATTTTACTGATTCCTTAAAATAAGGAATCGGTAAATTACCAAATCCATATTTACAGCCTCCTACATTGGGAAGGGCTAAATACCGGTTGGTAACGGAAAATTCACCGATTATCTGCCGTTACCGACCGGTATTTAGCTACCCACATCTGGCCCTGAATGTTGAGTCGACGCTGAGACTCACACCTGGCAGGCCAGTTTTCAAAGCCAGTAGCTGTGTCCGTAACGCCACACCCTGTCTAGAGGGAGAATGGCAGTCAGAAGCCACATGAAAACTTGGCTCACGATGGACTCCAGGTTCTAATAGAGCCTGGAGCTGAGCTCGAGCCAGGCTTCAGGCGCGAGCCTGGCTCGAGCTTTCAGTGGCTCGTCCACCTCTGTTTTTATGTAGCGCAAACCCAAGGGTGTTGGAGCTCCTAATGTGAGCACCAGTTTCATTACACTCGGTCACTCATAATGTTTCGCCTAGACAGCACAGGCGCTGTCTCTGCGAGACATGTTGTTTACATACACCGGGCTTACAGCCCGCCCATGACTTACCATCTGTTAGATTCAACGTCGCTCTTATTTCTTTTGTCCTCGTTTGTCCAAGCATGCAGGCGTCACGTCCTCTTCTTGTGTTTGGCCTTTCCATGGAGCATCGACCAAGTGCTAAATTCCATCCACTACTCACGTTTTTTAAGCTACGTTTTTCTTGTGTTCAAGCACTCCATGTGAGATCGTGTGTTACAGGCCGTCTCCCATCCATGTAGCTTCTATTCACTTCAATGTCTCTAACCTGTACAATTCGCCACTGCACTCTACACCACTGGACTTTATTCAACACCACTGCACTCTACACTCCTGCACTCTATGTCGCTGCATTCTACATCACTGCAGTCTATGCCACTGCACTCTACTGTGCACCAATCTATTGTACGCAGCTACAATCAGTGCCACTCTATCCTGCACCACTCTGCTCTACACCACAGCACTCTAAACCACTCTTCTCTACACTACTCTGCTCTGCACCACTGCACTCTATACCAAAGCACTCTGCACCACTGGACTCTACTCTGTACCACTCTACACCACTGCATTGTATGCCACTGCACTCTACGACACTCTACTCTGCTCTGTGACACTGCACTCTATTCTGCACCACACTGCTTTGCACCACTCCACACCACTGCACTTTACCCACTGCACATTATGCCACTACACTCTACGTCACTCTACTCTGCACCACTGCACTTTATGCCACTGCACTCTGCGCCAGGCACTGCACTCTACGCTACTCTACACCACTGCAATCTACGCCACTGAACCACTTCATTTTATGCCAATGCACTTTATGTGACAACACCCTACTCTAGACCACTGCACTATACGCCAATTCACTCTACATTACTCTACTCGACGCTCCATCGCTCCACTCTATGCCACTGCACTCTACACTGTACTCTACACTACAGCACTCTAGAGTTCAGTGGAACACTCTATTCTACACCACTGCACTCTACACCACTGCAGTTTATGCCAGTGCAATATATACCACTATACTGTGCACTAATGTACCTTACGCCACCTATTGTACTCTGCGCCACTTCACTCTATGCCACTGCACTCTGCTATTCAAAACTCCTCTGCACCACTCTAGTCTAAGCAACGGCACTCTACGCCACTGTACTCTACTGTGCACCCTTCTACTCCCTGCCACTGCACTCAAGAGAAAATGTGCTTCAGCAGTGTCGGCCTTAACATCGCACTAGTGTGTCATCCTACGCTCAACTTTCCGTAGTGCCACTGCCTCAGAGCCACAATCGATCAGAAAGCCCAAAAAATATTGAAACGGAGCGCAATTATATCAGAAAAGGTATATATACTCTATTCCAAGCCCAAATTATCATCTATTCTTCTCCTGGGTGGTGTAGTACCCCCTATTTCATCTTGCTCATTCGTGTCCCAGACCTTAATGCCACAGAAAAAGCACATATATGCCACTGCCCTCTACACCACTGCACTCTATGCCACTCTACTCTGTGCCACTGCATTCTACTCGATTCAACTCTGTGCCACTGCACCTAAGCCACTCTACTCTTTGCCACTGCACTCTATGTCACTGCACTCTACTCAGCACCACTCTGCTCTATGCCACTGCACTCTAGCCACTCAACTCTGCACCACTGTACTCTACTCTGCACCTCTCTACTAGAGGTCACTGCTCTCTTTGCCACTGCTCTCTACACAACTCTACTGCACTCAGCACCACTGCACTCCATGCTACTGCACTCTATGCCACTGCACCCTACGCTGCACTGATCTACTCTGCACCAGTCTACCCTATGCCACTGCCTTCTGCTCCAGTGCACTCAACGCCACTGCACTCTACTCTGCACCATTCTACTCTGCGCTGCTGTCCTCAAGGTCAATGCACTCTATTCTGCTCCACTCTACTCTAGACACTACACTCTACGTCAATCTACTCTACTCTGCACCATTCAATTCTATGCCACTGCACTCTACACCACTGCACTCTATGCCACTCTACTGTGTGTCATTCTACTCTATGCCACTCAACGTTATGCTACTGCACTCTACCCCATTGCACCCAACTTTACACCACTGCACGTAACATCATACCGCTCTACTCTAGGCTATTGACCTCTACGTCAAAGCACCCCACGCCCCTCTACTCTCCTCTTCACCACACTATTCCACATCCCTGCACTGCATCCAGTCTACTCTGCACCACTCTACTCTACACCACTGCACTCTACTGCACTGAACTCTACACTCTAGACCACTCTACTCCATGGTTTAGAGTGCAGTGACGCACTCTACTCTGTGCCACTGCACTCTATGCCACTGCACCCTAAGCCAGTGCATTATACAACACTCTACTTTGCACAACTGCACTCTATGCAACTGCAGTATATAACACTCTACTATACTCTGCAGCACTGTACTCTATGCCACTGCACTCAATGCCAGTGCACTCTGCACCATGCTACTCTAGACCACTGTACTCTACGCTACTCTATTCTGCACCACATCAGCCACTGCACCTTACACCACTGCACTTTATGCCACTGCAGTATATAACACTCTAATATACTCTGCAGCACTGTACTCGATACCACTGCACTCTATGCCAGTGCACTCTGCTCTGCACCATGCTACTCGAGACCACTGTACTCTACGCCACTCTACTCTGCACCACATCAGAAAATGCACCTTACACCACTGCACTTTATCCCACTGCACTGAACAACACTATTGCGCACTACTCTACTCTATGCTGCTGCATTCTATGCCACTGCACTCTGCGCCAGACTATTCTAGGCCACTGCACTCTACGCTACTCTACTCTACACTACTGCACTCTACTGTGTAGAGTGCAGTCGCACACTCTGCTCTGCACCACTGCACTCTATACCACAGTACTCCATGCCAATGTACTATACTCTTCTGTGCACCACACTACTCTACGTCCCTAAAAGATCCCTGCGCTCCTCTTCTACACCCAATCTTATAATACCCAAGGTCAGAAGAGCTAATTGGGGAGGCAGAAGCTTTGTAGCTTGCACAGCTAGGCCGTGGAAGTCCATGTCGCTGTTCTTCGAGACTTTATTCCCCTTCTCCTCTCTTTTCACAGGTTCTTTCTTCTTCCGAGTTTCCAGCGCCTAGACACCGTTGGGTAGTACAGGCTCTACAAATCTAAATTTCAATTTCACATTCATTTCTACTCCGCAACAGCACACTCTAAGCCACTCTACTGTACTCTGCAATACTGTGCTCTATGCAACTTCAGTCTACCCAACTGCACTCAATGCTACTCTAATCTACTCTGCACCACTCTGTTCTATGCCACTGCCCTCTATGCCACTACACTCTACTGTGCACCACTCTACTCTATCCCGCTCACTCTACACCACTGCCCTCTACACCACTCTTCTCTGTGCCACAGCACTCTAATCTTCTTTCCTCTGTACCCCAGCGCTCTAAACCTCTCTACTCAATGCCACTGCACTCTATGCCACTGCACTCAATGCTACTGCACTCTACTGTGCACCACTCTACTCAATGTCACTGCACTCTACACCACCCTCCCCTACTTTACTCCACTCTACTCTACTCTGAACCACTCTACTCTACATCACTGAGCTCTGTGCCACTCGACTCTACTGTGCCCCACTCTACTCTATGTCACTGCACTCTACACCACCCTCCTCTACTTTACTCCACTCTACTCTGAACCACTCTACTCTACATCACTGAGCTCTGTGCCACTCGACTCTACTGTGCCCCACTCTACTCTATGTCACTGCACTCTACACCACCCTCCTCTACTTTACTCCACTCTACTCTGAACCACTCTACTCTACATCACTGAGCTCTGTGCCACTCGACTCTACTGTGCCCCACTCTACTCTATGTCACTGCACTCTACACCACCCTCCTCTACTTTACTCCACTCTACTCTACTCTGTACCACTCTACTCTACATCACTGAGCTCTGTGCCACTCGACTCTACTGTGCCCCACTCTACTCTATGTCACTGCACTCTACACCACCCTCCTCTACTTTACTCCACTCTACTCTACTCTGAACCACTCGACTCTACATCACTGAGCTCTGTGCCACTCGACTCTATTGTGCCCCACTCTACTCTATGTCACTGCACTCTACACCACCCTCCTCTACTTTACTCCACTCTACTCTACTCTGAACCACTCGACTCTACATCACTGAGCTCTGTGCCACTCGACTCTACTGTGCCCCACTCTACTCTATGTCACTGCACTCTACACCACCCTCCTCTACTTTACTCCACTCTACTCTACTCTGAACCACTCTACTCTATATCACTGAGCTCTGTGCCACTCGACTCTACTGTGCCGCACTCTACTCTATGTCACTGCACTCTACACCACCCTCCTCTACTTTACTCCACTCTACTCTACTCTGAACCACTCTACTCTACATCACTGAGCTCTGTGCCACTCGACTCTACTGTGCCCCACTCTACTCTATGTCACTGCACTCTACACCACCCTCCTCTACTTTACTCCACTCTACTCTACTCTGAACCACTCTACTCTACATCACTGAGCTCTGTGCCACTCGACTCTACTGTGCCCCACTCTACTCTATGTCACTGCACTCTACACCACCCTCCTCTACTTTACTCCACTCTACTCTGAACCACTCTACTCTACATCACTGAGCTCTGTGCCACTCGACTCTACTGTGCACCACTCTACTCTATGTCACTGCACTCTACACCACCCTCCTCTACTTTACTCCACTCTACTCTTCTCTGAACCACTCTACTCTACATCACTGAGCTCTGTGCCACTCGACTCTACTGTGCCCCACTCTACTCTATGTCACTGCACTCTACACCACCCTCCTCTACTTTACTCCACTCTACTCTACTCTGAACCACTCTACTCTACACCACTGAGCTCTGTGCCACTCGACTCTACTGTGCCCCACTCTACTCTATGTCACTGCACTCTACACCACCCTCCTCTACTTTACTCCACTCTACTCTACTCTGAACCACTCTACTCTACACCACTGAGCTCTGCGCCACTCGACTCTACTGTGCCCCACTCTACTCTATGTCACTGCACTCTACACCACCCTCCTCTACTTTACTCCACTCTACTCTACTCTGAACCACTCTACTCTACATCACTGAGCTCTGTGTCACTCGACTCTACTGTGCCCCACTCTACTCTATGTCACTGCACTCTACACCACCCTCCTCTACTTTACTCCACTCTACTCTACTCTGAACCACTCGACTCTACATCACTGAGCTCTGAGCCACTCGACTCTACTGTGCCCCACTCTACTCTATGTCACTGCACTCTACACCACCCTCCTCTACTTTACTCCACTCTACTCTACTCTGAACCACTCGACTCTACACCACTGAGCTCTGTGCCACTCGACTCTACTGTGCCCCACTCTACTCTATGTCACTGCACTCTACACCACCCTCCTCTACTTTACTCCACTCTACTCTACTCTGAACCACTCGACTCTACATCACTGAGCTCTGTGCCACTCGACTCTACTGTGCCCCACTCTACTCTATGTCACTGCACTCTACACCGCCCTCCTCTACTTTACTCCACTCTACTCTACTCTGAACCACTCTACTCTACATCACTGAGCTCTGTGCCACTCGACTCTACTGTGCCCCACTCTACTCTATGTCACTGCACTCTACACCACCCTCCTCTACTTTACTCCACTCTACTCTACTCTGAACCACTCGACTCTACATCACTGAGCTCTGTGCCACTCGACTCTACTGTGCCCCACTCTACTCTATGTCACTGCACTCTACACCGCCCTCCTCTACTTTACTCCACTCTACTCTACTCTGAACCACTCGACTCTACATCACTGAGCTCTGTGCCACTCGACTCTACTGTGCCCCACTCTACTCTATGTCACTGCACTCTACACCACCCTCCTCTACTTTACTCCACTCTACTCTACTCTGAACCACTCTACTCTACATCACTGAGCTCTGTGCCACTCGACTCTACTGTGCCCCACTCTACTCTATGTCACTGCACTCTACACCGCCCTCCTCTACTTTACTCCACTCTACTCTACTCTGAACCACTCTACTCTACATCACTGAGCTCTGTGCCACTCGACTCTACTGTGCCCCACTCTACTCTACGTCACTGCACTCTACACCACCCTCCTCTACTTTACTCCACTCTACTCTACTCTGAACCACTCTACTCTACATCACTGAGCTCTGTGCCACTCGACTCTACTGTGCCCCACTCTACTCTATGTCACTGCACTCTACACCACCCTCCTCTACTTTACTCCACTCTACTCTACTCTGAACCACTCTACTCTACACCACTGAGCTCTGCGCCACTCGACTCTACTGTGCCCCACTCTACTCTATGTCACTGCACTCTACACCACCCTCCTCTACTTTACTCCACTCTACTCTACTCTGAACCACTCTACTCTACATCACTGAGCTCTGTGCCACTCGACTCTACTGTGCCCCACTCTACTCTATGTCACTGCACTCTACACCGCCCTCCTCTACTTTACTCCACTCTACTCTACTCTGAACCACTCTACTCTACATCACTGAGCTCTGTGCCACTCGACTCTACTGTGCCCCACTCTACTCTATGTCACTGCACTCTACACCGCCCTCCTCTACTTTACTCCACTCTACTCTACTCTGAACCACTCGACTCTACATCACTGAGCTCTGTGCCACTCGACTCTACTGTGCCCCACTCTACTCTACGTCACTGCACTCTACACCGCCCTCCTCTACTTTACTCCACTCTACTCTACTCTGAACCACTCTACTCTACATCACTGAGCTCTGTGCCACTCGACTCTACTGTGCCCCACTCTACTCTATGTCACTGCACTCTACACCGCCCTCCTCTACTTTACTCCACTCTACTCTACTCTGAACCACTCGACTCTACATCACTGAGCTCTGTGCCACTCGACTCTACTGTGCCCCACTCTACTCTACGTCACTGCACTCTACACCGCCCTCCTCTACTTTACTCCACTCTACTCTACTCTGAACCACTCGACTCTACATCACTGAGCTCTGTGCCACTCGACTCTACTGTGCCCCACTCTACTCTATGTCACTGCACTCTACACCACCCTCCTCTACTTTACTCCACTCTACTCTACTCTGAACCACTCTACTCTACATCACTGAGCTCTGTGCCACTCGACTCTACTGTGCCCCACTCTACTCTATGTCACTGCACTCTACACCACCCTCCTCTACTTTACTCCACTCTACTCTACTCTGAACCACTCTACTCTACATCACTGAGCTCTGTGCCACTCGACTCTACTGTGCCCCACTCTACTCTATGTCACTGCACTCTACACCACCCTCCTCTACTTTACTCCACTCTACTCTACTCTGAACCACTCTACTCTACATCACTGAGCTCTGTGCCACTCGACTCTACTGTGCCCCACTCTACTCTATGTCACTGCACTCTACACCACCCTCCTCTACTTTACTCCACTCTACTCTACTCTGAACCACTCGACTCTACATCACTGAGCTCTGTGCCACTCGACTCTACTGTGCCCCACTCTACTCTATGTCACTGCACTCTACACCGCCCTCCTCTACTTTACTCCACTCTACTCTACTCTGAACCACTCTACTCTACATCACTGAGCTCTGTGCCACTCGACTCTACTGTGCACCACTCTACTCTATGTCACTGCACTCTACACCACCCTCCTCTACTTTACTCCACTCTACTCTACTCTGAACCACTCTACTCTACATCACTGAGCTCTGTGCCACTCGACTCTACTGTGCCCCACTCTACTCTATGTCACTGCACTCTACACCACCCTCCTCTACTTTACTCCACTCTACTCTGAACCACTCTACTCTACATCACTGAGCTCTGTGCCACTCGACTCTACTGTGCACCACTCTACTCTATGTCACTGCACTCTACACCACCCTCCTCTACTTTACTCCACTCTACTCTACTCTGAACCACTCTACTCTACATCACTGAGCTCTGTGCCACTCGACTCTACTGTGCCCCACTCTACTCTATGTCACTGCACTCTACACCGCCCTCCTCTACTTTACTCCACTCTACTCTACTCTGAACCACTCTACTCTACATCACTGAGCTCTGTGCCACTCGACTCTACTGTGCACCACTCTACTCTATGTCACTGCACTCTACACCGCCCTCCTCTACTTTACTCCACTCTACTCTACTCTGAACCACTCTACTCTACATCACTGAGCTCTGCGCCACTCGACTCTACTGTGCCCCACTCTACTCTATGTCACTGCACTCTACACCACCCTCCTCTACTTTACTCCACTCTACTCTACTCTGAACCACTCTACTCTACATCACTGAGCTCTGTGCCACTCGACTCTACTGTGCCCCACTCTACTCTATGTCACTGCACTCTACACCACCCTCCTCTACTTTACTCCACTCTACTCTACTCTGAACCACTCTACTCTACATCACTGAGCTCTGTGCCACTCGACTCTACTGTGCCCCACTCTACTCTATGTCACTGCACTCTACACCGCCCTCTTCTACTTTACTCCACTCTACTCTACTCTGAACCACTCTACTCTACATCACTGAGCTCTGTGCCACTCGACTCTACTGTGCCCCACTCTACTCTATGTCACTGCACTCTACACCACCCTCCTCTACTTTACTCCACTCTATTCTACTCTGAACCACTCTACTCTACATCACTGAGCTCTGTGCCACTCGACTCTACTGTGCCCCACTCTACTCTATGTCACTGCACTCTACACCACCCTCCTCTACTTTACTCCACTCTACTCTACTCTGAACCACTCTACTCTACATCACTGAGCTCTGTGTCCCTCGACTCTACTGTGCCCCACTCTACTCTATGTCACTGCACTCTACACCACCCTCCTCTACTTTACTCCACTCTACTCTACTCTGAACCACTCGACTCTACATCACTGAGCTCTGTGCCACTCGACTCTACTGTGCCCCACTCTACTCTATGTCACTGCACTCTACACCACCCTCCTCTACTTTACTCCACTCTATTCTACTCTGAACCACTCTACTCTACATCACTGAGCTCTGTGCCACTCGACTCTACTGTGCCCCACTCTACTCTATGTCACTGCACTCTACACCACCCTCCTCTACTTTACTCCACTCTACTCTACTCTGAACCACTCTACTCTACATCACTGAGCTCTGCGCCACTCGACTCTACTGTGCCCCACTCTACTCTATGTCACTGCACTCTACACCGCCCTCCTCTACTTTACTCCACTCTACTCTACTCTGAACCACTCTACTCTACATCACTGAGCTCTGTGCCACTCGACTCTACTGTGCCCCACTCTACTCTATGTCACTGCACTCTACACCGCCCTCCTCTACTTTACTCCACTCTACTCTACTCTGAACCACTCTACTCTACATCACTGAGCTCTGTGCCACTCGACTCTACTGTGCCCCACTCTACTCTATGTCACTGCACTCTACACCGCCCTCCTCTACTTTACTCCACTCTACTCTACTCTGAACCACTCTACTCTACATCACTGAGCTCTGTGCCACTCGACTCTACTGTGCCCCACTCTACTCTATGTCACTGCACTCTACACCACCCTCCTCTACTTTACTCCACTCTATTCTACTCTGAACCACTCTACTCTACATCACTGAGCTCTGTGCCACTCGACTCTACTGTGCCCCACTCTACTCTATGTCACTGCACTCTACACCATCCTCCTCTAGTTTACTCCACTCTACTCTACTCTGAACCACTCTACTCTACATCACTGAGCTCTGTGTCCCTCGACTCTACTGTGCCCCACTCTACTCTATGTCACTGCACTCTACACCACCCTCCTCTACTTTACTCCACTCTACTCTACTCTGAACCACTCGACTCTACATCACTGAGCTCTGTGCCACTCGACTCTACTGTGCCCCACTCTACTCTATGTCACTGCACTCTACACCACCCTCCTCTACTTTACTCCACTCTACTCTACTCTGAACCACTCGACTCTACATCACTGAGCTCTGTGCCACTCGACTCTACTGTGCCCCACTCTACTCTATGTCACTGCACTCTACACCGCCCTCCTCTACTTTACTCCACTCTACTCTACTCTGAACCACTCTACTCTACATCACTGAGCTCTGTGCCACTCGACTCTACTGTGCCCCACTCTACTCTATGTCACTGCACTCTACACCACCCTCCTCTACTTTACTCCACTCTACTCTGAACCACTCTACTCTACATCACTGAGCTCTGCGCCACTCGACTCTACTGTGCCCCACTCTACTCTATGTCACTGCACTCTACACCGCCCTCCTCTACTTTACTCCACTCTACTCTACTCTGAACCACTCTACTCTACATCACTGAGCTCTGTGCCACTCGACTCTACTGTGCACCACTCTACTCTATGTCACTGCACTCTACACCACCCTCCTCTACTTTACTCCACTCTACTCTACTCTGAACCACTCGACTCTACATCACTGAGCTCTGTGCCACTCGACTCTACTGTGCCCCACTCTACTCTATGTCACTGCACTCTACACCACCCTCCTCTACTTTACTCCACTCTACTCTACTCTGAACCACTCGACTCTACATCACTGAGCTCTGTGCCACTCGACTCTACTGTGCCCCACTCTACTCTATGTCACTGCACTCTACACCACCCTCCTCTACTTTACTCCACTCTACTCTGAACCACTCTACTCTACATCACTGAGCTCTGTGCCACTCGACTCTACTGTGCCCAACTCTACTCTATGTCACTGCACTCTACACCGCCCTCCTCTACTTTACTCCACTCTACTCTACTCTGAACCACTCTACTCTACATCACTGAGCTCTGTGCCACTCGACTCTACTGTGCCCCACTCTACTCTATGTCACTGCACTCTACACCGCCCTCCTCTACTTTACTCCACTCTACTCTACTCTGAACCACTCTACTCTACATCACTGAGCTCTGTGCCACTCGACTCTACTGTGCACCACTCTACTCTATGTCACTGCACTCTACACCACCCTCCTCTACTTTACTCCACTCTACTCTACTCTGAACCACTCTACTCTACATCACTGAGCTCTGTGCCACTCGACTCTACTGTGCCCCACTCTACTCTATGTCACTGCACTCTACACCACCCTCCTCTACTTTACTCCACTCTACTCTACTCTGAACCACTCGACTCTACATCACTGAGCTCTGTGTCCCTCGACTCTACTGTGCCCCACTCTACTCTATGTCACTGCACTCTACACCACCCTCCTCTACTTTACTCCACTCTACTCTGAACCACTCTACTCTACATCACTGAGCTCTGTGCCACTCGACTCTACTGTGCCCCACTCTACTCTATGTCACTGCACTCTACACCGCCCTCCTCTACTTTACTCCACTCTACTCTACTCTGAACCACTCGACTCTACATCACTGAGCTCTGTGCCACTCGACTCTACTGTGCCCCACTCTACTCTATGTCACTGCACTCTACACCACCCTCCTCTACTTTACTCCACTCTACTCTACTCTGAACCACTCTACTCTACATCACTGAGCTCTGTGCCACTCGACTCTACTGTGCCCCACTCTACTCTATGTCACTGCACTCTACACCACCCTCCTCTACTTTACTCCACTCTACTCTACTCTGAACCACTCTACTCTATATCACTGAGCTCTGTGCCACTCGACTCTACTGTGCCCCACTCTACTCTATGTCACTGCACTCTACACCACCCTCCTCTACTTTACTCCACTCTACTCTACTCTGAACCACTCGACTCTACATCACTGAGCTCTGTGCCACTCGACTCTACTGTGCCCCACTCTACTCTACGTCACTGCACTCTACACCACCCTCCTCTACTTTACTCCACTCTACTCTACTCTGAACCACTCTACTCTACATCACTGAGCTCTGTGCCACTCGACTCTACTGTGCCCCACTCTACTCTATGTCACTGCACTCTACACCACCCTCCTCTACTTTACTCCACTCTACTCTGAACCACTCTACTCTACATCACTGAGCTCTGTGCCACTCGACTCTACTGTGCACCACTCTACTCTATGTCACTGCACTCTACACCACCCTCCTCTACTTTACTCCACTCTACTCTACTCTGAACCACTCTACTCTACATCACTGAGCTCTGTGCCACTCGACTCTACTGTGCCCCACTCTACTCTATGTCACTGCACTCTACACCACCCTCCTCTACTTTACTCCACTCTACTCTACTCTGAACCACTCGACTCTACATCACTGAGCTCTGTGCCACTCGACTCTACTGTGCCCCACTCTACTCTACGTCACTGCACTCTACACCACCCTCCTCTACTTTACTCCACTCTACTCTACTCTGAACCACTCTACTCGACATCACTGAGCTCTGTGCCACTCGACTCTACTGTGCACCACTCTACTCTATGTCACTGCACTCTACACCACCCTCCTCTACTTTACTCCACTCTACTCTACTCTGAACCACTCGACTCTACATCACTGAGCTCTGTGCCACTCGACTCTACTGTGCCCCACTCTACTCTATGTCACTGCACTCTACACCACCCTCCTCTACTTTACTCCACTCTACTCTACTCTGAACCACTCTACTCTACATCACTGAGCTCTGTGCCACTCGACTCTACTGTGCCCCACTCTACTCTATGTCACTGCACTCTACACCACCCTCCTCTACTTTACTCCACTCTACTCTACTCTGAACCACTCTACTCTATATCACTGAGCTCTGTGCCACTCGACTCTACTGTGCACCACTCTACTCTATGTCACTGCACTCTACACCACCCTCCTCTACTTTACTCCACTCTACTCTGAACCACTCTACTCTACATCACTGAGCTCTGTGCCACTCGACTCTACTGTGCCCCACTCTACTCTATGTCACTGCACTCTACACCACCCTCCTCTACTTTACTCCACTCTACTCTACTCTGAACCACTCTACTCGACATCACTGAGCTCTGTGCCACTCGACTCTACTCTAGACCACACTTCTCTATGTCACTGCACTCTACACCACCCTCCTCTACTTTACTCCACTCTACTCTGAACCACTCTACTCTACATCACTGAGCTCTGTGCCACTCGACTCTACTGTGCACCACTCTACTCTATGTCACTGCACTCTACACCACCCTCCTCTACTTTACTCCACTCTACTCTACTCTGAACCACTCTACTCTACATCACTGAGCTCTGTGCCACTCGACTCTACTGTGTCCCACTCTACTCTATGTCACTGCACTCTACACCACCCTCCTCTACTTTACTCCACTCTACTCTACTCTGAACCACTCTACTCTACATCACTGAGCTCTTTGCCACTCGACTCTACTGTGCCCCACTCTACTCTATGTCACTGCACTCTACACCACCCTCCTCTACTTTACTCCACTCTACTCTACTCTGAACCACTCGACTCTACATCACTGAGCTCTGTGCCACTCGACTCTACTGTGCCCCACTCTACTCTACGTCACTGCACTCTACACCACCCTCCTCTACTTTACTCCACTCTACTCTACTCTGAACCACTCTACTCGACATCACTGAGCTCTGTGCCACTCGACTCTACTGTGCACCACTCTACTCTATGTCACTGCACTCTACACCACCCTCCTCTACTTTACTCCACTCTACTCTACTCTGAACCACTCGACTCTACATCACTGAGCTCTGTGCCACTCGACTCTACTGTGCCCCACTCTACTCTATGTCACTGCACTCTACACCACCCTCCTCTACTTTACTCCACTCTACTCTACT
This sequence comes from Lissotriton helveticus, assembly GCF_964261635.1. Taxonomy (NCBI): domain Eukaryota; kingdom Metazoa; phylum Chordata; class Amphibia; order Caudata; family Salamandridae; genus Lissotriton; species Lissotriton helveticus. The sequence continues at coordinate 32,866,856 of NC_136068.1, forward strand.
CTGAACCACTCTACTCTACATCACTGAGCTCTGTGCCACTCGCCTCTACTGTGCCCCACTCTACTCTATGTCACTGCACTCTACACCACCCTCCTCTACTTTACTCCACTCTACTCTACTCTGAACCACTCTACTCTACATCACTGAGCTCTGTGCCACTCGACTCTACTGTGCCCCACTCTACTCTATGTCACTGCACTCTACACCACCCTCCTCTACTTTACTCCACTCTACTCTACTCTGAACCACTCTACTCTACATCACTGAGCTCTGTGCCACTCGACTCTACTGTGCACCACTCTACTCTATGTCACTGCACTCTACACCACCCTCCTCTACTTTACTCCACTCTACTCTGAACCACTCTACTCTACATCACTGAGCTCTGTGCCACTCGACTCTACTGTGCCCCACTCTACTCTATGTCACTGCACTCTACACCACCCTCCTCTACTTTACTCCACTCTACTCTACTCTGAACCACTCTACTCGACATCACTGAGCTCTGTGCCACTCGACTCTACTGTGCCCCACTCTACTCTATGTCACTGCACTCTACACCACCCTCCTCTACTTTACTCCACTCTACTCTACTCTGAACCACTCTACTCTACATCACTGAGCTCTGTGCCACTCGACTCTACTGTGCCCCACTCTACTCTATGTCACTGCACTCTACACCACCCTCCTCTACTTTACTCCACTCTACTCTGAACCACTCTACTCTACATCACTGAGCTCTGTGCCACTCGACTCTACTGTGTCCCACTCTACTCAATGTCACTGCACTCTACACCACCCTCCTCTACTTTACTCCACTCTACTCTACTCTGAACCACTCTACTCTACATCACTGAGCTCTGTGCCACTCGACTCTACTGTGCCCCACTCTACTCTATGTCACTGCACTCTACACCACCCTCCTCTACTTTACTCCACTCTACTCTACTCTGAACCACTCGACTCTACATCACTGAGCTCTGTGCCACTCGACTCTACTGTGCCCCACTCTACTCTATGTCACTGCACTCTACACCACCCTCCTCTACTTTACTCCACTCTACTCTACTCTGAACCACTCGACTCTACATCACTGAGCTCTGTGCCACTCGACTCTACTGTGCCCCACTCTACTCTATGTCACTGCACTCTACACCACCCTCCTCTACTTTACTCCACTCTACTCTACTCTGAACCACTCGACTCTACATCACTGAGCTCTGTGCCACTCGACTCTACTGTGCCCCACTCTACTCTATGTCACTGCACTCTACACCACCCTCCTCTACTTTACTCCACTCTACTCTACTCTGAACCACTCTACTCTACATCACTGAGCTCTGTGCCACTCAACTCTACTGTGCCCCACTCTACTCTATGTCACTGCACTCTACACCACCCTCCTCTACTTTACTCCACTCTACTCTACTCTGAACCACTCTACTCTACATCACTGAGCTCTGTGCCACTCGACTCTACTGTGCCCCACTCTACTCTATGTCACTGCACTCTACACCACCCTCCTCTACTTTACTCCACTCTACTCTACTCTGAACCACTCGACTCTACATCACTGAGCTCTGTGCCACTCGACTCTACTGTGCCCCACTCTACTCTATGTCACTGCACTCTACACCACCCTCCTCTACTTTACTCCACTCTACTCTACTCTGAACCACTCTACTCTATATCACTGAGCTCTGTGCCACTCGACTCTACTGTGCCGCACTCTACTCTATGTCACTGCACTCTACACCACCCTCCTCTACTTTACTCCACTCTACTCTAATCTGAACCACTCGACTCTACATCACTGAGCTCTGTGCCACTCAACTCTACTGTGCCCCACTCTACTCTATGTCACTGCACTCTACACCACCCTCCTCTACTTTACTCCACTCTACTCTACTCTGAACCACTCTACTCTACATCACTGAGCTCTGTGCCACTCGACTCTACTGTGCCCCACTCTACTCTATGTCACTGCACTCTACACCACCCTCCTCTACTTTACTCCACTCTACTCTACTCTGAACCACTCTACTCTACATCACTGAGCTCTGTGCCACTCGACTCTACTGTGCACCACTCTACTCTATGTCACTGCACTCTACACCACCCTCCTCTACTTTACTCCACTCTACTCTACTCTGAACCACTCTACTCTACATCACTGAGCTCTTTGCCACTCGACTCTACTGTGCCCCACTCTACTCTATGTCACTGCACTCTACACCACCCTCCTCTACTTTACTCCACTCTACTCTACTCTGAACCACTCGACTCTACATCACTGAGCTCTGTGCCACTCGACTCTACTGTGCCCCACTCTACTCTACGTCACTGCACTCTACACCACCCTCCTCTACTTTACTCCACTCTACTCTACTCTGAACCACTCTACTCTACATCACTGAGCTCTGTGCCACTCAACTCTACTGTGCACCACTCTACTCTATGTCACTGCAATCTACACCACCCTCCTCTACTTTACTCCACTCTACTCTACTCTGAACCACTCTACTCTAAATCACTGAGCTCTGTGCCACTCGACTCTACTGTGCCCCACTCTACTCTATGTCACTGCACTCTACACCACCCTCCTCTACTTTACTCCACTCTACTCTACTCTGAACCACTCTACTCTACATCCCTGAGCTCTGTGCCACTCGACTCTACTGTGCCCCACTCTACTCTATGTCACTGCACTCTACACCACCCTCCTCTACTTTACTCCACTCTACTCTACTCTGAACCACTCTACTCTAAATCACTGAGCTCTGTGCCACTCGACTCTACTGTGCCCCACTCTACTCTATGTCACTGCACTCTACACCACCCTCCTCTACTTTACTCCACTCTACTCTACTCTGAACCACTCTACTCTACATCACTGAGCTCTGTGCCACTCGACTCTACTGTGCCCCACTCTACTCTATGTCACTGCACTCTACACCACCCTCCTCTACTTTACTCCACTCTACTCTACTCTGAACCACTCTACTCTACATCACTGAGCTCTGTGCCACTCGACTCTACTGTGCCCCACTCTACTCTATGTCACTGCACTCTACACCACCCTCCTCTACTTTACTCCACTCTACTCTACTCTGAACCACTCTACTCTACATCACTGAGCTCTGTGCCACTCGACTCTACTGTGCCCCACTCTACTCTATGTCACTGCACTCTACACCACCCTCCTCTACTTTACTCCACTCTACTCTGAACCACTCTACTCTACATCACTGAGCTCTGTGCCACTCGACTCTACTGTGCCCCACTCTACTCTATGTCACTGCACTCTACACCACCCTCCTCTACTTTACTCCACTCTACTCTACTCTGAACCACTCTACTCGACATCACTGAGCTCTGTGCCACTCGACTCTACTGTGCCCCACTCTACTCTATGTCACTGCACTCTACACCACCCTCCTCTACTTTACTCCACTCTACTCTACTCTGAACCACTCTACTCTACATCACTGAGCTCTGTGCCACTCGACTCTACTGTGCCCCACTCTACTCTATGTCACTGCACTCTACACCACCCTCCTCTACTTTACTCCACTCTACTCTGAACCACTCTACTCTACATCACTGAGCTCTGTGCCACTCGACTCTACTGTGTCCCACTCTACTCAATGTCACTGCACTCTACACCACCCTCCTCTACTTTACTCCACTCTACTCTACTCTGAACCACTCTACTCTACATCACTGAGCTCTGTGCCACTCAACTCTACTGTGCCCCACTCTACTCTATGTCACTGCACTCTACACCACCCTCCTCTACTTTACTCCACTCTACTCTACTCTGAACCACTCGACTCTACATCACTGAGCTCTGTGCCACTCGACTCTACTGTGCCCCACTCTACTCTATGTCACTGCACTCTACACCACCCTCCTCTACTTTACTCCACTCTACTCTACTCTGAACCACTCGACTCTACATCACTGAGCTCTGTGCCACTCGACTCTACTGTGCCCCACTCTACTCTATGTCACTGCACTCTACACCACCCTCCTCTACTTTACTCCACTCTACTCTACTCTGAACCACTCTACTCTATATCACTGAGCTCTGTGCCACTCGACTCTACTGTGCCGCACTCTACTCTATGTCACTGCACTCTACACCACCCTCCTCTACTTTACTCCACTCTACTCTACTCTGAACCACTCTACTCTACATCACTGAGCTCTGTGCCACTCGACTCTACTGTGCCCCACTCTACTCTATGTCACTGCACTCTACACCACCCTCCTCTACTTTACTCCACTCTACTCTACTCTGAACCACTCTACTCTACATCACTGAGCTCTGTGCCACTCGACTCTACTGTGCCCCACTCTACTCTACGTCACTGCACTCTACACCACCCTCCTCTACTTTACTCCACTCTACTCTACTCTGAACCACTCTACTCTATATCACTGAGCTCTGTGCCACTCGACTCTACTGTGCCGCACTCTACTCTATGCCACTGCACTCTACACCACCCTCCTCTACTTTACTCCACTCTACTCTACTCTGAACCACTCTACTCTACACCACTGAGCTCTGTGCCACTCGACTCTACTGTGCCCCACTCTACTCTATGTCACTGCACTCTACACCACCCTCCTCTACTTTACTCCACTCTACTCTGAACCACTCTACTCTACATCACTGAGCTCTGTGCCACTCGACTCTACTGTGCACCACTCTACTCTATGTCACTGCACTCTACACCACCCTCCTCTACTTTACTCCACTCTACTCTACTCTGAACCACTCTACTCTAAATCACTGAGCTCTGTGCCACTCGACTCTACTGTGCCCCACTCTACTCTATGTCACTGCACTCTACACCACCCTCCTCTACTTTACTCCACTCTACTCTACTCTGAACCACTCTACTCTACATCACTGAGCTCTTTGCCACTCGACTCTACTGTGCCCCACTCTACTCTATGTCACTGCACTCTACACCACCCTCCTCTACTTTACTCCACTCTACTCTACTCTGAACCACTCTACTCTACATCACTGAGCTCTTTGCCACTCGACTCTACTGTGCCCCACTCTACTCTATGTCACTGCACTCTACACCACCCTCCTCTACTTTACTCCACTCTACTCTACTCTGAACCACTCGACTCTACATCACTGAGCTCTGTGCCACTCGACTCTACTGTGCCCCACTCTACTCTACGTCACTGCACTCTACACCACCCTCCTCTACTTTACTCCACTCTACTCTACTCTGAACCACTCTACTCGACATCACTGAGCTCTGTGCCACTCGACTCTACTGTGCACCACTCTACTCTATGTCACTGCACTCTACACCACCCTCCTCTACTTTACTCCACTCTACTCTACTCTGAACCACTCGACTCTACATCACTGAGCTCTGTGCCACTCGACTCTACTGTGCCCCACTCTACTCTATGTCACTGCACTCTACACCACCCTCCTCTACTTTACTCCACTCTACTCTACTCTGAACCACTCTACTCTAAATCACTGAGCTCTGTGCCACTCGACTCTACTGTGCCCCACTCTACTCTATGTCACTGCACTCTACACCACCCTCCTCTACTTTACTCCACTCTACTCTACTCTGAACCACTCTACTCTAAATCACTGAGCTCTGTGCCACTCGACTCTACTGTGCCCCACTCTACTCTATGTCACTGCACTCTACACCACCCTCCTCTACTTTACTCCTCTCTACTCTACTCTGAACCACTCTACTCTACATCACTGAGCTCTGTGCCACTCGACTCTACTGTGCCCCACTCTACTCTATGTCACTGCACTCTACACCACCCTCCTCTACTTTACTCCACTCTACTCTACTCTGAACCACTCTACTCTACATCACTGAGCTCTGTGCCACTCGACTCTACTGTGCCCCACTCTACTCTACGTCACTGCACTCTACACCACCCTCCTCTACTTTACTCCACTCTACTCTACTCTGAACCACTCTACTCTATATCACTGAGCTCTGTGCCACTCGACTCTACTGTGCCGCACTCTACTCTATGCCACTGCACTCTACACCACCCTCCTCTACTTTACTCCACTCTACTCTACTCTGAACCACTCTACTCTACATCACTGAGCTCTGTGCCACTCGACTCTACTGTGCCCCACTCTACTCCATGTCACTGCACTCTACACCACCCTCCTCTACTTTACTCCACTCTACTCTGAACCACTCTACTCTAAATCACTGAGCTCTGTGCCACTCGACTCTACTGTGCCCCACTCTACTCTATGTCACTGCACTCTACACCACCCTCCTCTACTTTACTCCACTCTACTCTACTCTGAACCACTCTACTCTACATCACTGAGCTCTTTGCCACTCGACTCTACTGTGCCCCACTCTACTCTATGTCACTGCACTCTACACCACCCTCCTCTACTTTACTCCACTCTACTCTACTCTGAACCACTCGACTCTACATCACTGAGCTCTGTGCCACTCGACTCTACTGTGCCCCACTCTACTCTACGTCACTGCACTCTACACCACCCTCCTCTACTTTACTCCACTCTACTCTACTCTGAACCACTCTACTCGACATCACTGAGCTCTGTGCCACTCGACTCTACTGTGCACCACTCTACTCTATGTCACTGCACTCTACACCACCCTCCTCTACTTTACTCCACTCTACTCTACTCTGAACCACTCGACTCTACATCACTGAGCTCTGTGCCACTCGACTCTACTGTGCCCCACTCTACTCTATGTCACTGCACTCTACACCACCCTCCTCTACTTTACTCCACTCTACTCTACTCTGAACCACTCTACTCTACATCACTGAGCTCTGTGCCACTCGACTCTACTGTGCCCCACTCTACTCTATGTCACTGCACTCTACACCACCCTCCTCTACTTTACTCCACTCTACTCTACTCTGAACCACTCGACTCTACATCACTGAGCTCTGTGCCACTCGACTCTACTGTGCCCCACTCTACTCTACGTCACTGCACTCTACACCACCCTCCTCTACTTTACTCCACTCTACTCTACTCTGAACCACTCTACTCGACATCACTGAGCTCTGTGCCACTCGACTCTACTGTGCACCACTCTACTCTATGTCACTGCACTCTACACCACCCTCCTCTACTTTACTCCACTCTACTCTACTCTGAACCACTCGACTCTACATCACTGAGCTCTGTGCCACTCGACTCTACTGTGCCCCACTCTACTCTATGTCACTGCACTCTACACCACCCTCCTCTACTTTACTCCACTCTACTCTACTCTGAACCACTCTACTCTACATCACTGAGCTCTGTGCCACTCGACTCTACTGTGCCCCACTCTACTCTACGTCACTGCACTCTACACCACCCTCCTCTACTTTACTCCACTCTACTCTACTCTGAACCACTCTACTCGACATCACTGAGCTCTGTGCCATTCGACTCTACTGTGCACCACTCTACTCTATGTCACTGCACTCTACACCACCCTCCTCTACTTTACTCCACTCTACTCTACTCTGAACCACTCGACTCTACATCACTGAGCTCTGTGCCACTCGACTCTACTGTGCCCCACTCTACTCTATGTCACTGCACTCTACACCACCCTCCTCTACTTTACTCCACTCTACTCTACTCTGAACCACTCTACTCTACATCACTGAGCTCTGTGCCACTCAACTCTACTGTGCCCCACTCTACTCTATGTCACTGCACTCTACACCACCCTCCTCTACTTTACTCCACTCTACTCTGAACCACTCTACTCTACATCACTGAGCTCTGTGTCACTCGACTCTACTGTGCCCCACTCTACTCTATGTCACTGCACTCTACACCACCCTCCTCTACTTTACTCCACTCTACTCTACTCTGAACCACTCTACTCTACATCACTGAGCTCTGTGCCACTCGACTCTACTGTGCCCCACTCTACTCTATGTCACTGCACTCTACACCACCCTCCTCTACTTTACTCCACTCTACTCTACTCTGAACCACTCTACTCTACATCACTGAGCTCTGTGCCACTCGACTCTACTGTGCCCCACTCTACTCTATGTCACTGCACTCTACACCACCCTCCTCTACTTTACTCCACTCTATTCTACTCTGAACCACTCTACTCTACATCACTGAGCTCTGTGCCACTCGACTCTACTGTGCCCCACTCTACTCTATGTCACTGCACTCTACACCACCCTCCTCTACTTTACTCCACTCTACTCTGAACCACTCTACTCTACATCACTGAGCTCTGTGCCACTCGACTCTACTGTGTCCCACTCTACTCAATGTCACTGCACTCTACACCACCCTCCTCTACTTTACTCCACTCTACTCTACTCTGAACCACTCTACTCTACATCACTGAGCTCTGTGCCACTCGACTCTACTGTGCCCCACTCTACTCTATGTCACTGCACTCTACACCACCCTCCTCTACTTTACTCCACTCTACTCTACTCTGAACCCCTCTACTCTACATCACTGAGCTCTGTGCCACTCGACTCTACTGTGCACCACTCTACTCTACGTCACTGCACTCTACACCACCCTCCTCTACTTTACTCCACTCTACTCTGAACCACTCTACTCTACATCACTGAGCTCTGTGCCACTCGACTCTACTGTGCCCCACTCTACTCTACGTCACTGCACTCTACACCACCCTCCTCTACTTTACTCCACTCTACTCTACTCTGAACCACTCTACTCTACATCACTGAGCTCTGTGCCACTCGACTCTACTGTGCCCCACTCTACTCTATGTCACTGCACTCTACACCACCCTCCTCTACTTTACTCCACTCTACTCTACTCTGAACCACTCAACTCTATGCCACTGAGCTCTGTGCCACTCGACTCTACTGTGCCCCACTCTACTCTATGTCACTGCACTCTACACCACCCTCCTCTACTTTACTCCACTCTACTCTACTCTGAACCACTCCACTCTACATCACTGAGCTCTGTGCCACTCGACTCTACTGTGCCCCATTCTACTCTATGTCACTGCACTCTACACCACCCTCCTCTACTTTACTCCACTCTACTCTGAACAACTCTACTCTACATCACTGAGCTCTGTGCCACTCGACTCTACTGTGCCCCACTCTACTCTACGTCACTGCACTCTACACCACCCTCCTCTACTTTACTCCACTCTACTCTACTCTGAACCACTCTACTCTACATCACTGAGCTCTGTGCCACTCGACTCTACTGTGCCCCACTCTACTCTATGTCACTGCACTCTACACCACCCTCCTCTACTTTACTCCACTCTACTCTACTCTGAACCACTCTACTCTACATCACTGAGCTCTGTGCCACTCGACTCTACTGTGCACCACTCTACTCTATGCCACTGCACTCTACACCACCCTACTCTACTTTACTCCACTCTACTCTACTCTGAACCACTCTACTCTACATCACTGAGCTCTGTGCCACTCGACTCTACTGTGCCCCACTCTACTCTATGTCACTGCACTCTACACCACCCTCCTCTACTTTACTCCACTCTACTCTGAACCACTCTACTCTACATCACTGAGCTCTGTGCCACTCGACTCTACTGTGCACCACTCTACTCTATGTCACTGCACTCTACACCACCCTCCTCTACTTTACTCCACTCTACTCTACTCTGAACCACTCTACTCTACATCACTGAGCTCTGTGCCACTCGACTCTACTGTGCCCCACTCTACTCTATGTCACTGCACTCTACACCGCCCTCCTCTACTTTACTCCACTCTACTCTACTCTGAACCACTCTACTCTACATCACTGAGCTCTGTGCCACTCGACTCTACTGTGCCCCACTCTACTCTAAGTCACTGCACTCTACACCACCCTCCTCTACTTTACTCCACTCTACTCTACTCTGAACCACTCTACTCTACATCACTGAGCTCTGTGCCACTCGACTCTACTGTGTCCCACTCTACTCTATGTCACTGCACTCTACACCACCCTCCTCTACTTTACTCCACTCTACTCTACTCTGAACCACTCTACTCTACATCACTGAGCTCTGTGCCACTCGACTCTACTGTGCCCCACTCTACTCTATGTCACTGCACTCTACACCACCCTCCTCTACTTTACTCCACTCTACTCTGAACCACTCTACTCTACATCACTGAGCTCTGTGCCACTCGACTCTACTGTGCCCCACTCTACTCTACGTCACTGCACTCTACACCACCCTCCTCTACTTTACTCCACTCTACTCTACTCTGAACCACTCTACTCTACATCACTGAGCTCTGTGCCACTCGACTCTACTGTGCACCACTCTACTCTATGTCACTGCACTCTACACCACCCTCCTCTACTTTACTCCACTCTACTCTACTCTGAACCACTCTACTCTAAATCACTGAGCTCTGTGCCACTCGACTCTACTGTGCCCCACTCTACTCTATGTCACTGCACTCTACACCACCCTCCTCTACTTTACTCCACTCTACTCTACTCTGAACCACTCGACTCTACATCACTGAGCTCTGTGCCACTCGACTCTACTGTGCCCCACTCTACTCTACGTCACTGCACTCTACACCACCCTCCTCTACTTTACTCCACTCTACTCTACTCTGAACCACTCTACTCTACATCACTGAGCTCTTTGCCACTCGACTCTACTGTGCCCCACTCTACTCTATGTCACTGCACTCTACACCACCCTCCTCTACTTTACTCCACTCTACTCTACTCTGAACCACTCTACTCTACATCACTGAGCTCTGTGCCACTCGACTCTACTGTGCCCCACTCTACTCTATGTCACTGCACTCTACACCACCCTCCTCTACTTTACTCCACTCTACTCTACTCTGAACCACTCTACTCTACATCACTGAGCTCTGCGCCACTCGACTCTACTGTGCCCCACTCTACTCTATGTCACTGCACTCTACACCGCCCTCCTCTACTTTACTCCACTCTACTCTACTCTGAACCACTCTACTCTACATCACTGAGCTCTGTGCCACTCGACTCTACTGTGCCCCACTCTACTCTATGTCACTGCACTCTACACCGCCCTCCTCTACTTTACTCCACTCTACTCTACTCTGAACCACTCTACTCTACATCACTTAGCTCTGTGCCACTCGACTCTACTGTGCCCCACTCCACTCTATGTCACTGCACTCTACACCGCCCTCCTCTACTTTACTCCACTCTACTCTACTCTGAACCACTCTACTCTACATCACTGAGCTCTGTGCCACTCGACTCTACTGTGCCCCACTCTACTCTATGTCACTGCACTCTACACCACCCTCCTCTACTTTACTCCACTCTATTCTACTCTGAACCACTCTACTCTACATCACTGAGCTCTGTGCCACTCGACTCTACTGTGCCCCACTCTACTCAATGTCACTGCACTCTACACCACCCTCCTCTACTTTACTCCACTCTACTCTACTCTGAACCACTCTACTCTACATCACTGAGCTCTGTGTCCCTCGACTCTACTGTGCCCCACTCTACTCTATATCACTGCACTCTACACCACCCTCCTCTACTTTACTCCACTCTACTCTACTCTGAACCACTCGACTCTACATCACTGAGCTCTGTGCCACTCGACTCTACTGTGCCCCACTCTACTCTATGTCACTGCACTCTACACCACCCTCCTCTACTTTACTCCACTCTACTCTACTCTGAACCACTCGACTCTACATCACTGAGCTCTGTGCCACTCGACTCTACTGTGCCCCACTCTACTCTATGTCACTGCACTCTACACCGCCCTCCTCTACTTTACTCCACTCTACTCTACTCTGAACCACTCTACTCTACATCACTGAGCTCTGTGCCACTCGACTCTACTGTGCCCCACTCTACTCTATGTCACTGCACTCTACACCACCCTCCTCTACTTTACTCCACTCTACTCTGAACCACTCTACTCTACATCACTGAGCTCTGTGCCACTCGACTCTACTGTGCCCCACTCTACTCTATGTCACTGCACTCTACACCGCCCTCCTCTACTTTACTCCACTCTACTCTACTCTGAACCACTCTACTCTACATCACTGAGCTCTGTGCCACTCGACTCTACTGTGCACCACTCTACTCTATGTCACTGCACTCTACACCACCCTCCTCTACTTTACTCCACTCTACTCTACTCTGAACCACTCGACTCTACATCACTGAGCTCTGTGCCACTCGACTCTACTGTGCCCCACTCTACTCTATGTCACTGCACTCTACACCACCCTCCTCTACTTTACTCCACTCTACTCTACTCTGAACCACTCGACTCTACATCACTGAGCTCTGTGCCACTCGACTCTACTGTGCCCCACTCTACTCTATGTCACTGCACTCTACACCACCCTCCTCTACTTTACTCCACTCTACTCTGAACCCCTCTACTCTACATCACTGAGCTCTGTGCCACTCGACTCTACTGTGCCCCACTCTACTCTATGTCACTGCACTCTACACCGCCCTCCTCTACTTTACTCCACTCTACTCTACTCTGAACCACTCTACTCTACATCACTGAGCTCTGTGCCACTCGACTCTACTGTGCCCCACTCTACTCTATGTCACTGCACTCTACACCGCCCTCCTCTACTTTACTCCACTCTACTCTACTCTGAACCACTCTACTCTACATCACTGAGCTCTGTGCCACTCGACTCTACTGTGCACCACTCTACTCTATGTCACTGCACTCTACACCACCCTCCTCTACTTTACTCCACTCTACTCTACTCTGAACCACTCTACTCTACATCACTGAGCTCTGTGCCACTCGACTCTACTGTGCCCCACTCTACTCTATGTCACTGCACTCTACACCACCCTCCTCTACTTTACTCCACTCTACTCTACTCTGAACCACTCGACTCTACATCACTGAGCTCTGTGTCCCTCGACTCTACTGTGCCCCACTCTACTCTATGTCACTGCACTCTACACCACCCTCCTCTACTTTACTCCACTCTACTCTGAACCACTCTACTCTACATCACTGAGCTCTGTGCCACTCGACTCTACTGTGCCCCACTCTACTCTATGTCACTGCACTCTACACCGCCCTCCTCTACTTTACTCCACTCTACTCTACTCTGAACCACTCGACTCTACATCACTGAGCTCTGTGCCACTCGACTCTACTGTGCCCCACTCTACTCTATGTCACTGCACTCTACACCACCCTCCTCTACTTTACTCCACTCTACTCTACTCTGAACCACTCTACTCTACATCACTGAGCTCTGTGCCACTCGACTCTACTGTGCCCCACTCTACTCTATGTCACTGCACTCTACACCACCCTCCTCTACTTTACTCCACTCTACTCTACTCTGAACCACTCTACTCTATATCACTGAGCTCCGTGCCACTCGACTCTACTGTGCCCCACTCTACTCTATGTCACTGCACTCTACACCACCCTCCTCTACTTTACTCCACTCTACTCTACTCTGAACCACTCGACTCTACATCACTGAGCTCTGTGCCACTCGACTCTACTGTGCCCCACTCTACTCTACGTCACTGCACTCTACACCACCCTCCTCTACTTTACTCCACTCTACTCTACTCTGAACCACTCTACTCTACATCACTGAGCTCTGTGCCACTCGACTCTACTGTGCCCCACTCTACTCTATGTCACTGCACTCTACACCACCCTCCTCTACTTTACTCCACTCTACTCTGAACCACTCTACTCTACATCACTGAGCTCTGTGCCACTCGACTCTACTGTGCACCACTCTACTCTATGTCACTGCACTCTACACCACCCTCCTCTACTTTACTCCACTCTACTCTACTCTGAACCACTCTACTCTACATCACTGAGCTCTGTGCCACTCGACTCTACTGTGCCCCACTCTACTCTATGTCACTGCACTCTACACCACCCTCCTCTACTTTACTCCACTCTACTCTACTCTGAACCACTCGACTCTACGTCACTGAGCTCTGTGCCACTCGACTCTACTGTGCCCCACTCTACTCTACGTCACTGCACTCTACACCACCCTCCTCTACTTTACTCCACTCTACTCTACTCTGAACCACTCTACTCGACATCACTGAGCTCTGTGCCACTCGACTCTACTGTGCACCACTCTACTCTATGTCACTGCACTCTACACCACCCTCCTCTACTTTACTCCACTCTACTCTACTCTGAACCACTCGACTCTACATCACTGAGCTCTGTGCCACTCGACTCTACTGTGCCCCACTCTACTCTATGTCACTGCACTCTACACCACCCTCCTCTACTTTACTCCACTCTACTCTACTCTGAACCACTCTACTCTACATCACTGAGCTCTGTGCCACTCGACTCTACTGTGCCCCACTCTACTCTATGTCACTGCACTCTACACCACCCTCCTCTACTTTACTCCACTCTACTCTACTCTGAACCACTCTACTCTATATCACTGAGCTCTGTGCCACTCGACTCTACTGTGCACCACTCTACTCTATGTCACTGCACTCTACACCACCCTCCTCTACTTTACTCCACTCTACTCTGAACCACTCTACTCTACATCACTGAGCTCTGTGCCACTCGACTCTACTGTGCCCCACTCTACTCTATGTCACTGCACTCTACACCACCCTCCTCTACTTTACTCCACTCTACTCTACTCTGAACCACTCTACTCGACATCACTGAGCTCTGTGCCACTCGACTCTACTCTAGACCACACTTCTCTATGTCACTGCACTCTACACCACCCTCCTCTACTTTACTCCACTCTACTCTGAACCACTCTACTCTACATCACTGAGCTCTGTGCCACTCGACTCTACTGTGCACCACTCTACTCTATGTCACTGCACTCTACACCACCCTCCTCTACTTTACTCCACTCTACTCTACTCTGAACCACTCTACTCTACATCACTGAGCTCTGTGCCACTCGACTCTACTGTGCCCCACTCTACTCTATGTCACTGCACTCTACACCACCCTCCTCTACTTTACTCCACTCTACTCTACTCTGAACCACTCTACTCTACATCACTGAGCTCTTTGCCACTCGACTCTACTGTGCCCCACTCTACTCTATGTCACTGCACTCTACACCACCCTCCTCTACTTTACTCCACTCTACTCTACTCTGAACCACTCGACTCTACATCACTGAGCTCTGTGCCACTCGACTCTACTGTGCCCCACTCTACTCTACGTCACTGCACTCTACACCACCCTCCTCTACTTTACTCCACTCTACTCTACTCTGAACCACTCTACTCGACATCACTGAGCTCTGTGCCACTCGACTCTACTGTGCACCACTCTACTCTATGTCACTGCACTCTACACCACCCTCCTCTACTTTACTCCACTCTACTCTACTCTGAACCACTCGACTCTACATCACTGAGCTCTGTGCCACTCGACTCTACTGTGCCCCACTCTACTCTATGTCACTGCACTCTACACCACCCTCCTCTACTTTACTCCACTCTACTCTACTCTGAACCACTCTACTCTACATCACTGAGCTCTGTGCCACTCGCCTCTACTGTGCCCCACTCTACTCTATGTCACTGCACTCTACACCACCCTCCTCTACTTTACTCCACTCTACTCTACTCTGAACCACTCTACTCTACATCACTGAGCTCTGTGCCACTCGACTCTACTGTGCCCCACTCTACTCTATGTCACTGCACTCTACACCACCCTCCTCTACTTTACTCCACTCTACTCTACTCTGAACCACTCTACTCTACATCACTGAGCTCTGTGCCACTCGACTCTACTGTGCACCACTCTACTCTATGTCACTGCACTCTACACCACCCTCCTCTACTTTACTCCACTCTACTCTGAACCACTCTACTCTACATCACTGAGCTCTGTGCCACTCGACTCTACTGTGCCCCACTCTACTCTATGTCACTGCACTCTACACCACCCTCCTCTACTTTACTCCACTCTACTCTACTCTGAACCACTCTACTCGACATCACTGAGCTCTGTGCCACTCGACTCTACTGTGCCCCACTCTACTCTATGTCACTGCACTCTACACCACCCTCCTCTACTTTACTCCACTCTACTCTACTCTGAACCACTCTACTCTACATCACTGAGCTCTGTGCCACTCGACTCTACTGTGCCCCACTCTACTCTATGTCACTGCACTCTACACCACCCTCCTCTACTTTACTCCACTCTACTCTGAACCACTCTACTCTACATCACTGAGCTCTGTGCCACTCGACTCTACTGTGTCCCACTCTACTCAATGTCACTGCACTCTACACCACCCTCCTCTACTTTACTCCACTCTACTCTACTCTGAACCACTCTACTCTACATCACTGAGCTCTGTGCCACTCAACTCTACTGTGCCCCACTCTACTCTATGTCACTGCACTCTACACCACCCTCCTCTACTTTACTCCACTCTACTCTACTCTGAACCACTCGACTCTACATCACTGAGCTCTGTGCCACTCGACTCTACTGTGCCCCACTCTACTCTATGTCACTGCACTCTACACCACCCTCCTCTACTTTACTCCACTCTACTCTACTCTGAACCACTCGACTCTACATCACTGAGCTCTGTGCCACTCGACTCTACTGTGCCCCACTCTACTCTATGTCACTGCACTCTACACCACCCTCTTCTACTTTACTCCACTCTACTCTACTCTGAACCACTCTACTCTATATCACTGAGCTCTGTGCCACTCGACTCTACTGTGCCGCACTCTACTCTATGTCACTGCACTCTACACCACCCTCCTCTACTTTACTCCACTCTACTCTACTCTGAACCACTCTACTCTACATCACTGAGCTCTGTGCCACTCGACTCTACTGTGCCCCACTCTACTCTATGTCACTGCACTCTACACCACCCTCCTCTACTTTACTCCACTCTACTCTACTCTGAACCACTCTACTCTACATCACTGAGCTCTGTGCCACTCGACTCTACTGTGCCCCACTCTACTCTACGTCACTGGACTCTACACCACCCTCCTCTACTTTACTCCACTCTACTCTACTCTGAACCACTCTACTCTATATCACTGAGCTCTGTGCCACTCGACTCTACTGTGCCGCACTCTACTCTATGCCACTGCACTCTACACCACCCTCCGCTACTTTACTCCACTCTACTCTACTCTGAACCACTCTACTCTACACCACTGAGCTCTGTGCCACTCGACTCTACTGTGCCCCACTCTACTCTATGTCACTGCACTCTACACCACCCTCCTCTACTTTACTCCACTCTACTCTGAACCACTCTACTCTACATCACTGAGCTCTGTGCCACTCGACTCTACTGTGCACCACTCTACTCTATGTCACTGCACTCTACACCACCCTCCTCTACTTTACTCCACTCTACTCTACTCTGAACCACTCTACTCTAAATCACTGAGCTCTGTGCCACTCGACTCTACTGTGCCCCACTCTACTCTATGTCACTGCACTCTACACCACCCTCCTCTACTTTACTCCACTCTACTCTACTCTGAACCACTCTACTCTACATCACTGAGCTCTTTGCCACTCGACTCTACTGTGCCCCACTCTACTCTATGTCACTGCACTCTACACCACCCTCCTCTACTTTACTCCACTCTACTCTACTCTGAACCACTCGACTCTACATCACTGAGCTCTGTGCCACTCGACTCTACTGTGCCCCACTCTACTCTACGTCACTGCACTCTACACCACCCTCCTCTACTTTACTCCACTCTACTCTACTCTGAACCACTCTACTCGACATCACTGAGCTCTGTGCCACTCGACTCTACTGTGCACCACTCTACTCTATGTCACTGCACTCTACACCACCCTCCTCTACTTTACTCCACTCTACTCTACTCTGAACAACTCGACTCTACATCACTGAGCTCTGTGCCACTCGACTCTACTGTGCCCCACTCTACTCTATGTCACTGCACTCTACACCACCCTCCTCTACTTTACTCCACTCTACTCTACTCTGAACCACTCTACTCTACATCACTGAGCTCTGTGCCACTCGACTCTACTGTGCCCCACTCTACTCTATGTCACTGCACTCTACACCACCCTCCTCTACTTTACTCCACTCTACTCTACTCTGAACCACTCTACTCTACATCACTGAGCTCTGTGCCACTCGACTCTACTGTGCCCCACTCTACTCTATGTCACTGCACTCTACACCACCCTCCTCTACTTTACTCCACTCTACTCTACTCTGAACCACTCTACTCTAAATCACTGAGCTCTGTGCCACTCGACTCTACTGTGCCCCACTCTACTCTATGTCACTGCACTCTACACCACCCTCCTCTACTTTACTCCACTCTACTCTACTCTGAACCACTCTACTCTAAATCACTGAGCTCTGTGCCACTCGACTCTACTGTGCCCCACTCTACTCTATGTCACTGCACTCTACACCACCCTCCTCTACTTTACTCCACTCTACTCTACTCTGAACCACTCTACTCTACATCACTGAGCTCTGTGCCACTCGACTCTACTGTGCCCCACTCTACTCTATGTCACTGCACTCTACACCACCCTCCTCTACTTTACTCCACTCTACTCTACTCTGAACCACTCTACTCTACATCACTGAGCTCTGTGCCACTCGACTCTACTGTGCCCCACTCTACTCTACGTCACTGCACTCTACACCACCCTCCTCTACTTTACTCCACTCTACTCTACTCTGAACCACTCTACTCTATATCACTGAGCTCTGTGCCACTCGACTCTACTGTGCCGCACTCTACTCTATGCCACTGCACTCTACACCACCCTCCTCTACTTTACTCCACTCTACTCTACTCTGAACCACTCTACTCTACATCACTGAGCTCTGTGCCACTCGACTCTACTGTGCCCCACTCTACTCTATGTCACTGCACTCTACACCACCCTCCTCTACTTTACTCCACTCTACTCTGAACCACTCTACTCTACATCACTGAGCTCTGTGCCACTCGACTCTACTGTGCACCACTCTACTCTATGTCACTGCACTCTACACCACCCTCCTCTACTTTACTCCACTCTACTCTACTCTGAACCACTCTACTCTAAATCACTGAGCTCTGTGCCACTCGACTCTACTGTGCCCCACTCTACTCTATGTCACTGCACTCTACACCACCCTCCTCTACTTTACTCCACTCTACTCTACTCTGAACCACTCTACTCTACATCACTGAGCTCTTTGCCACTCGACTCTACTGTGCCCCACTCTACTCTATGTCACTGCACTCTACACCACCCTCCTCTACTTTACTCCACTCTACTCTACTCTGAACCACTCGACTCTACATCACTGAGCTCTGTGCCACTCGACTCTACTGTGCCCCACTCTACTCTACGTCACTGCACTCTACACCACCCTCCTCTACTTTACTCCACTCTACTCTACTCTGAACCACTCTACTCGACATCACTGAGCTCTGTGCCACTCGACTCTACTGTGCACCACTCTACTCTATGTCACTGCACTCTACACCACCCTCCTCTACTTTACTCCACTCTACTCTACTCTGAACCACTCGACTCTACATCACTGAGCTCTGTGCCACTCGACTCTACTGTGCCCCACTCTACTCTATGTCACTGCACTCTACACCACCCTCCTCTACTTTACTCCACTCTACTCTACTCTGAACCACTCTACTCTACATCACTGAGCTCTGTGCCACTCGACTCTACTGTGCCCCACTCTACTCTATGTCACTGCACTCTACACCACCCTCCTCTACTTTACTCCACTCTACTCTACTCTGAACCACTCGACTCTACATCACTGAGCTCTGTGCCACTCGACTCTACTGTGCCCCACTCTACTCTACGTCACTGCACTCTACACCACCCTCCTCTACTTTACTCCACTCTACTCTACTCTGAACCACTCTACTCGACATCACTGAGCTCTGTGCCACTCGACTCTACTGTGCACCACTCTACTCTATGTCACTGCACTCTACACCACCCTCCTCTACTTTACTCCACTCTACTCTACTCTGAACCACTCGACTCTACATCACTGAGCTCTGTGCCACTCGACTCTACTGTGCCCCACTCTACTCTATGTCACTGCACTCTACACCACCCTCCTCTACTTTACTCCACTCTACTCTACTCTGAACCACTCTACTCTACATCACTGAGCTCTGTGCCACTCGACTCTACTGTGCCCCACTCTACTCTACGTCACTGCACTCTACACCACCCTCCTCTACTTTACTCCACTCTACTCTACTCTGAACCACTCTACTCGACATCACTGAGCTCTGTGCCATTCGACTCTACTGTGCACCACTCTACTCTATGTCACTGCACTCTACACCACCCTCCTCTACTTTACTCCACTCTACTCTACTCTGAACCACTCGACTCTACATCACTGAGCTCTGTGCCACTCGACTCTACTGTGCCCCACTCTACTCTATGTCACTGCACTCTACACCACCCTCCTCTACTTTACTCCACTCTACTCTACTCTGAACCACTCTACTCTACATCACTGAGCTCTGTGCCACTCAACTCTACTGTGCCCCACTCTACTCTATGTCACTGCACTCTACACCACCCTCCTCTACTTTACTCCACTCTACTCTGAACCACTCTACTCTACATCACTGAGCTCTGTGTCACTCGACTCTACTGTGCCCCACTCTACTCTATGTCACTGCACTCTACACCACCCTCCTCTACTTTACTCCACTCTACTCTACTCTGAACCACTCTACTCTACATCACTGAGCTCTGTGCCACTCGACTCTACTGTGCCCCACTCTACTCTATGTCACTGCACTCTACACCACCCTCCTCTACTTTACTTCACTCTACTCTACTCTGAACCACTCTACTCTACATCACTGAGCTCTGTGCCACTCGACTCTACTGTGCCCCACTCTACTCTATGTCACTGCACTCTACACCACCCTCCTCTACTTTACTCCACTCTATTCTACTCTGAACCACTCTACTCTACATCACTGAGCTCTGTGCCACTCGACTCTACTGTGCCCCACTCTACTCTATGTCACTGCACTCTACACCACCCTCCTCTACTTTACTCCACTCTACTCTGAACCACTCTACTCTACATCACTGAGCTCTGTGCCACTCGACTCTACTGTGTCCCACTCTACTCAATGTCACTGCACTCTACACCACCCTCCTCTACTTTACTCCACTCTACTCTACTCTGAACCACTCTACTCTACATCACTGAGCTCTGTGCCACTCGACTCTACTGTGCCCCACTCTACTCTATGTCACTGCACTCTACACCACCCTCCTCTACTTTACTCCACTCTACTCTACTCTGAACCCCTCTACTCT
Source organism: Lissotriton helveticus (assembly GCF_964261635.1). Classification (NCBI taxonomy): domain Eukaryota; kingdom Metazoa; phylum Chordata; class Amphibia; order Caudata; family Salamandridae; genus Lissotriton; species Lissotriton helveticus. The sequence goes on from NC_136068.1 coordinate 32,888,233, forward strand.
ACATCACTGAGCTCTGTGCCACTCGACTCTACTGTGCACCACTCTACTCTACGTCACTGCACTCTACACCACCCTCCTCTACTTTACTCCACTCTACTCTGAACCACTCTACTCTACATCACTGAGCTCTGTGCCACTCGACTCTACTGTGCCCCACTCTACTCTACGTCACTGCACTCTACACCACCCTCCTCTACTTTACTCCACTCTACTCTACTCTGAACCACTCTACTCTACATCACTGAGCTCTGTGCCACTCGACTCTACTGTGCCCCACTCTACTCTATGTCACTGCACTCTACACCACCCTCCTCTACTTTACTCCACTCTACTCTACTCTGAACCACTCAACTCTATGCCACTGAGCTCTGTGCCACTCGACTCTACTGTGCCCCACTCTACTCTATGTCACTGCACTCTACACCACCCTCCTCTACTTTACTCCACTCTACTCTACTCTGAACCACTCTACTCTACATCACTGAGCTCTGTGCCACTCGACTCTACTGTGCCCCATTCTACTCTATGTCACTGCACTCTACACCACCCTCCTCTACTTTACTCCACTCTACTCTGAACCACTCTACTCTACATCACTGAGCTCTGTGCCACTCGACTCTACTGTGCCCCACTCTACTCTACGTCACTGCACTCTACACCACCCTCCTCTACTTTACTCCACTCTACTCTACTCTGAACCACTCTACTCTACATCACTGAGCTCTGTGCCACTCGACTCTACTGTGCCCCACTCTACTCTATGTCACTGCACTCTACACCACCCTCCTCTACTTTACTCCACTCTACTCTACTCTGAACCACTCTACTCTACATCACTGAGCTCTGTGCCACTCGACTCTACTGTGCACCACTCTACTCTATGCCACTGCACTCTACACCACCCTCCTCTACTTTACTCCACTCTACTCTACTCTGAACCACTCTACTCTACATCACTGAGCTCTGTGCCACTCGACTCTACTGTGCCCCACTCTACTCTATGTCACTGCACTCTACACCACCCTCCTCTACTTTACTCCACTCTACTCTGAACCACTCTACTCTACATCACTGAGCTCTGTGCCACTCGACTCTACTGTGCACCACTCTACTCTATGTCACTGCACTCTACACCACCCTCCTCTACTTTACTCCACTCTACTCTACTCTGAACCACTCTACTCTACATCACTGAGCTCTGTGCCACTCGACTCTACTGTGCCCCACTCTACTCTATGTCACTGCACTCTACACCGCCCTCCTCTACTTTACTCCACTCTACTCTACTCTGAACCACTCTACTCTACATCACTGAGCTCTGTGCCACTCGACTCTACTGTGCCCCACTCTACTCTAAGTCACTGCACTCTACACCACCCTCCTCTACTTTACTCCACTCTACTCTACTCTGAACCACTCGACTCTACATCACTGAGCTCTGTGCCACTCGACTCTACTGTGCCCCACTCTACTCTACGTCACTGCACTCTACACCACCCTCCTCTACTTTACTCCACTCTACTCTACTCTGAACCACTCTACTCGACATCACTGAGCTCTGTGCCACTCGACTCTACTGTGCACCACTCTACTCTATGTCACTGCACTCTACACCACCCTCCTCTACTTTACTCCACTCTACTCTACTCTGAACCACTCGACTCTACATCACTGAGCTCTGTGCCACTCGACTCTACTGTGCCCCACTCTACTCTATGTCACTGCACTCTACACCACCCTCCTCTACTTTACTCCACTCTACTCTACTCTGAACCACTCTACTCTACATCACTGAGCTCTGTGCCACTCGACTCTACTGTGCCCCACTCTACTCTATGTCACTGCACTCTACACCACCCTCCTCTACTTTACTCCACTCTACTCTACTCTGAACCACTCTACTCTACATCACTGAGCTCTGTGCCACTCGACTCTACTGTGCCCCACTCTACTCTATGTCACTGCACTCTACACCACCCTCCTCTACTTTACTCCACTCTACTCTACTCTGAACCACTCTACTCTAAATCACTGAGCTCTGTGCCACTCGACTCTACTGTGCCCCACTCTACTCTATGTCACTGCACTCTACACCACCCTCCTCTACTTTACTCCACTCTACTCTACTCTGAACCACTCTACTCTAAATCACTGAGCTCTGTGCCACTCGACTCTACTGTGCCCCACTCTACTCTATGTCACTGCACTCTACACCACCCTCCTCTACTTTACTCCACTCTACTCTACTCTGAACCACTCTACTCTACATCACTGAGCTCTGTGCCACTCGACTCTACTGTGCCCCACTCTACTCTACGTCACTGCACTCTACACCACCCTCCTCTACTTTACTCCACTCTACTCTACTCTGAACCACTCTACTCTATATCACTGAGCTCTGTGCCACTCGACTCTACTGTACTTCTCCACTCTACTCTACGTCACTGCACTCCTACACCACCCTCCTCTACTTTACTCCACTCTACTCTACTCTGAACCACTCTACTCTATATCACTGAGCTCTGTGCCACTCGACTCTACTGTACTCTACTCTATGCCACTGCACTCTACACCACCCTCCTCTACTTTATTCCACTCTACTCTACTCTGAACCACTCTACTCTACATCACTGAGCTCTGTGCCACTCGACTCTACTGTGCCCCACTCTACTCTATGTCACTGCACTCTACACCACCCTCCTCTACTTTACTCCACTCTACTCTGAACCACTCTACTCTACATCACTGAGCTCTGTGCCACTCGACTCTACTGTGCACCACTCTACTCTATGTCACTGCACTCTACACCACCCTCCTCTACTTTACTCCACTCTACTCTACTCTGAACCACTCTACTCTAAATCACTGAGCTCTGTGCCACTCGACTCTACTGTGCCCCACTCTACTCTATGTCACTGCACTCTACACCACCCTCCTCTACTTTACTCCACTCTACTCTACTCTGAACCACTCTACTCTACATCACTGAGCTCTTTGCCACTCGACTCTACTGTGCCCCACTCTACTCTATGTCACTGCACTCTACACCACCCTCCTCTACTTTACTCCACTCTACTCTACTCTGAACCACTCGACTCTACATCACTGAGCTCTGTGCCACTCGACTCTACTGTGCCCCACTCTACTCTACGTCACTGCACTCTACACCACCCTCCTCTACTTTACTCCACTCTACTCTACTCTGAACCACTCTACTCGACATCACTGAGCTCTGTGCCACTCGACTCTACTGTGCACCACTCTACTCTATGTCACTGCACTCTACACCACCCTCCTCTACTTTACTCCACTCTACTCTACTCTGAACCACTCGACTCTACATCACTGAGCTCTGTGCCACTCGACTCTACTGTGCCCCACTCTACTCTATGTCACTGCACTCTACACCACCCTCCTCTACTTTACTCCACTCTACTCTACTCTGAACCACTCTACTCTACATCACTGAGCTCTGTGCCACTCGACTCTACTGTGCCCCACTCTACTCTATGTCACTGCACTCTACACCACCCTCCTCTACTTTACTCCACTCTACTCTACTCTGAACCACTCGACTCTACATCACTGAGCTCTGTGCCACTCGACTCTACTGTGCCCCACTCTACTCTACGTCACTGCACTCTACACCACCCTCCTCTACTTTACTCCACTCTACTCTACTCTGAACCACTCTACTCGACATCACTGAGCTCTGTGCCACTCGACTCTACTGTGCACCACTCTACTCTATGTCACTGCACTCTACACCACCCTCCTCTACTTTACTCCACTCTACTCTACTCTGAACCACTCGACTCTACATCACTGAGCTCTGTGCCACTCGACTCTACTGTGCCCCACTCTACTCTATGTCACTGCACTCTACACCACCCTCCTCTACTTTACTCCACTCTACTCTACTCTGAACCACTCTACTCTACATCACTGAGCTCTGTGCCACTCGACTCTACTGTGCCCCACTCTACTCTACGTCACTGCACTCTACACCACCCTCCTCTACTTTACTCCACTCTACTCTACTCTGAACCACTCTACTCGACATCACTGAGCTCTGTGCCATTCGACTCTACTGTGCACCACTCTACTCTATGTCACTGCACTCTACACCACCCTCCTCTACTTTACTCCACTGTACTCTACTCTGAACCACTCGACTCTACATCACTGAGCTCTGTGCCACTCGACTCTACTGTGCCCCACTCTACTCTATGTCACTGCACTCTACACCACCCTCCTCTACTTTACTCCACTCTACTCTACTCTGAACCACTCTACTCTACATCACTGAGCTCTGTGCCACTCAACTCTACTGTGCCCCACTCTACTCTATGTCACTGCACTCTACACCACCCTCCTCTACTTTACTCCACTCTACTCTGAACCACTCTACTCTACATCACTGAGCTCTGTGTCACTCGACTCTACTGTGCCCCACTCTACTCTATGTCACTGCACTCTACACCACCCTCCTCTACTTTACTCCACTCTACTCTACTCTGAACCACTCTACTCTACATCACTGAGCTCTGTGCCACTCGACTCTACTGTGCCCCACTCTACTCTATGTCACTGCACTCTACACCACCCTCCTCTACTTTACTTCACTCTACTCTACTCTGAACCACTCTACTCTACATCACTGAGCTCTGTGCCACTCGACTCTACTGTGCCCCACTCTACTCTATGTCACTGCACTCTACACCACCCTCCTCTACTTTACTCCACTCTATTCTATCTGAACCACTCTACTCTACATCACTGAGCTCTGTGCCACTCGACTCTACTGTGCCCCACTCTACTCTATGTCACTGCACTCTACACCACCCTCCTCTACTTTACTCCACTCTACTCTGAACCACTCTACTCTACATCACTGAGCTCTGTGCCACTCGACTCTACTGTGTCCCACTCTACTCAATGTCACTGCACTCTACACCACCCTCCTCTACTTTACTCCACTCTACTCTACTCTGAACCACTCTACTCTACATCACTGAGCTCTGTGCCACTCGACTCTACTGTGCCCCACTCTACTCTACGTCACTGCACTCTACACCACCCTCCTCTACTTTACTCCACTCTACTCTACTCTGAACCACTCTACTCTACATCACTGAGCTCTGTGCCACTCGACTCTACTGTGCCCACTCTACTCTACGTCACTGCACTCTACACCACCCTCCTCTACTTTACTCCACTCCTTACTCTGAACCACTCTACTCTACATCACTGAGCTCTGTGCCACTCGACTCTACTGTGCCCCACTCTACTCTATGTCACTGCACTCTACACCACCCTCCTCTACTTTACTCCACTCTACTCTACTCTGAACCACTCTACTCTACATCACTGAGCTCTGTGCCACTCGACTCTACTGTGCCCCACTCTACTCTATGTCACTGCACTCTACACCACCCTCCTCTACTTTACTCCACTCTACTCTACTCTGAACCACTCTACTCTACATCACTGAGCTCTGTGCCACTCGACTCTACTGTGCCCCACTCTACTCTATGTCACTGCACTCTACACCACCCTCCTCTACTTTACTCCACTCTACTTCTGAACCACTCTACTCTACATCACTGAGCTCTGTGCCACTCGACTCTACTGTGCCCCACTCTACTCTACGTCACTGCACTCTACACCACCCTCCTCTACTTTACTCCACTACTCTACTCTGAACCACTCTACTCTACATCACTGAGCTCTGTGCCACTCGACTCTACTGTGCCCCACTCTACTCTACGTCACTGCACTCTACACCACCCTCCTCTACTTTACTCCACTCTACTCTACTCTGAACCACTCTACTCTACATCACTGAGCTCTGTGCCACTCGACTCTACTGTGCCCCACTCTACTCTATGTCACTGCACTCTACACCACCCTCCTCTACTTTACTCCACTCTACTCTACTCTGAACCACTCTACTCTACATCACTGAGCTCAGTGACTCGACTCTACTGTGCCCCACTCTACTCTATGCCACTGCACTCTACACCACCCTCCTCTACTTTACTCCACTCTACTCTACTCTGAACCACTCTACCTCTACCCACCATCCACAC